>NC_134420.1:14424052-15624052 GCF_030867145.1 Opisthocomus hoazin | reverse complement strand
TGGATGGGCCATGGCTAGTCTTTAGTGCTAACACATTGCGGGCAGGCCTTGCACTTGAGCTACAGGAGAGGACTTAATCTCTGGATCTGGAAAGACTATCCTTCTGCCTCGGCATCCATTATTATCCCAGAGATTCTGGTAACCCCAACCATGAATAACCCAGCAGTCCTGCCCTAATGCTGTATATACGTGGGTTAGGCAAATATAAGTAAAATCATATCCTAGCCAACACACTTCTACAATTGTCATAATCTACCTCAGATCTATCAGTTTACAACCAATTCTGTTGTAAAATGTTGCAGCCAAACATAGTAATTGGAGCAGAAGAGACTACTAATCTAATTACAAAATAGAATTGACTTCTGATGAACACCATACAGCATCAGTGGAAAAAGCTATGGTTTGCTGGACCCATTGATAGCTCCACATTTGACTGAAACTCACTGCCAAAACCACAAATCTTTGCTCGTTAAGCTAAAACAATTCCTAAGCAACACTGTTTAACTGGCCCCATACCTGTTTCAGCACTGACATACCTGTACCTACAACAGGGAGTCCTCCAACACCACCACCTAAGCTCCTGTTTCTGTGGCAGGAACTGTTCTGACCAAATTTCATGCAAGGATGAATCCAAGTAAAATTACAGTTAAATCAAATGTAGCTGCCTGGGAAGAAGTCATGGATTTCCTTTGTCTGTGGGGAGGAGTAACACCGAAACAGCCATGTATACCTTGCAATAATAAAAATATTTCATGGGATTAGTATAAATAAGGTATGTGAACTCAAGCATGACTACCGCAGAATTTCCCTTGGTGGGCAAAAACCAGTGGTTACAACAGGCAAAAAAGAGCCAAACACCTGTAAGTGTTGCTGAAGACAGACAGCCTACCATAATATTGTTAACCTGTGAAATCAAGAATTTCAGATGCGGCAACAGAGATTATGCAAGGCCATAGGTTTACTTACGGCCCAGCCTAAACAACAAGAAAATACTCACTTGGGAAAGGGATTTAGGAAAACTAGGAGATATAATGCAAAGTTATGTAACTTTGCTTTTAATTTTCATTAAGTCTTATTCTGCACAGCTCCCAAACTTTCACCCCCTCATTCTAACAGGGGCAACCAGACAAATACGGGGAGCAAAGGAATTGTGTTTCTGCGCTTATTTTGAAGCACATTCACTGGCAGTGCCAGGCAAAATGGACAAACAGAAACCAGGAAAAAACCCAGCCAAAAGCAGACATGAATACATACTTTGGGGAGTACCTTGGGTGTGTTTAACATAGTGGCTGGCAGTATAACTGAATAAAGCCAATGCGTTGTGAACAAAAACCAGTAACACTCTGAACAACAGTAAGCTTCAGACAAGCTAATACCCCAGCATTCAAACTACATACAGAGATGACACCTAATGCCCAACAAATACACTGGAGGGAAAAGAAAGGGAAAAAAAAAAAAGGCGCATTTGAAAAACAGAAGAATAGACAGTAACAGGACATTCATGTAGAACTTACAGAGAATCCACAGCAATTTTATCAGTTTTTTCCAAGTCCAAAATCCCCTGCTTGCACACTTATAGCTGGAGCTGAGGCAGCTTGATGATGCTTCACTAGCTCAGAAGGGGACTCATGTCAGACAATATTACAATAATATCTGACAATCACAAGAGTCTGCTGTTTGCAGAAACATTGCTGCTTCTTTGCACAAGCAATTTTCCAGAAAATCCCCAGTGCCACAGAAACATCCCTACACATGTGAAGCAGGAAAGGCTTGATTCTTATTTGGCTATTTCCAATCAAATCACTCCTCCTCAAATAAATGTGAAAAACCTTTCTGTATCAGTCCAAAGAGACACGGGAAAGATTAGACTGCCCTGTGCAAGGCAGACAAACACACCGAGCAATCACCTTTTCTGCCCCTCTGGTATAGAGAGGGAACAGTACGCAACAGGACTGAACTGCCTGTAACATACTTTGTAGCCATTTTACTGTAGGGGTAGTCTATGCAAGCTGCTACTCGAGCAGAGCGCTTAGGAGCACTCCCTCTCCCATATGCTCACTGCATTTTTTTTTTTTGAAGAACACTCACAATTCAGTAACACCGTTTTGTGAAGAAACAGTATTTGGTGTTCTCTTATGAAGAATCAACACCTTCGCCCCTACCCTATTAACTCACCACATCAAAGGTGCAAGTCAGCTAACAGCTACATCTGCTACCCAAACATTCAAAAGCTCATGCTAAGCCTGTCCTCAACTACACAGCAGCTCAGTACACACTGCATTTACCAGGACGCTCACAAACCTGCACCCAACCTGCCATTTTCATGGTGGTTGTAATGTTTCCCTTTTAGCCTCACAACCTGCTACACATAAGATTAGCTGACACAGCCCATCTGTAATATGCTTCCAATTCTTCAACCCACTAAAAAGATACGCTGTGGTCACCATAAACCTACGCAGCTCTTGCATCTTTTCTAACCAGTATCCTGGGAAATGAGAGACGCGGAGGCTAGACAGGATCCCCGACATTCAAATTGCCATTAACTTCACAGCGCTTTGTGAATGGACAGCAAGAAACAGTGCCAGGTTGTCAGATTCTCATACATGTGACAAACATTCATCTTCCTCTCCTACTAAGGTTAAGAAAACACCATGATCCGTTAATTCACACATAAATGATGGGAAAAAAATATTTTCTGCTGAGGAAAGAATAAGAGACTGGGGTTGTGCAACTCCTGCCTACCTGACCAACCGGGAGGGAATTAATTTCTTTTAAAGGCATCTGTAACACCAAAAATCTGGGTAACAGGACATAGCTATGGACCTGTCTACCCTGGAAATGACTAGAAGCTTTTGTTCCAAATTCTCCAAGACAAGACGACTGTTCAATGAACAAGAGCAATCCAGAATTCCTGATGCCTGAAGAGATGCTTGTATTTATTTCTGCGTCAAAGAAAAGCAGCTCTCATTAAGGGGCTGGTTGAACTATGAGTTAGTAGGAACATCTACTCCAGGAAAAGTTTCCACCTGTAAGGGCAGGATTCTCTTGCACTTTTTTTCACCATGTGTTTCATGATCTGCTTTCACTGCTTGATACTACTTTAGCAAGCCCTAAAGCTGCTCTTGAGCATACTGGTCAACAACAAGGGCTGGCAATGTTTACTTGCTGCATCAACCCCCTTTCTGTCAAATGCCCAGGTGAATGATGTTTCTGCAAACCAATCACCCCCCACTAGAACCACCAAGACTGCCAGAGGACCATTCAGCATGAGTCTGCAAGCAGGAGCAGCAGGGAGACAGAAGAGCTGCCAAGAAAAACAGATCATGGAGCAAAGCAGAGGAACCGGTACGCCAGCAGTGAACAGAAAGCACACAGATGCTCTGTTCAGCTCTTCACATCTTTCACTGATACAGCCACACACTTGCATGGCACACCGAAAATACCACTGAATTCTTGAGGAAAAAACTGTATTACTGTTACTTGCCATCAACTGTTTGCTGATAAACTTCCTACTACACAGCAAGCCCTTCATAACACAGCTATCTTCCCTGTAACCCCGTTTTTAATAACCCATTTTTATATGCTATAGTACAATTAAAAATCCCACAAGACAATCCATCACAGCTGACAGTACTCAAAAACTCCAGCATACTTACCAAAGCTTTTGTGTTCAGTCTTCCATGAAGTAAAAGCCCAGGTCTGACAGTAAAGACTGTGCATTACATACAGGCCTACACATTTTTTAAAAAATATATACACTGTACATGAGACACAGCAGGCCTTTAACAGAGACTGGACATCGTAAAAACAAAGTTACAAGTATTGTGGTTAATTCTACCCTTAATTCTCTGCTAAGAATACAGAATGGGAGTGAGATGAAGGGAAAATCCACCATCTAATGTGCAGCCCAGCAAATTACCGCAATGCATCTGGAAGGATTTCTTTGAAAAAATTCTTCATTTCTTGCGAGGGTCAGACAGATGGGCAAACCCATTATGACCACTTTACATGCAAATTCACCCACCCATTTCCACTGATGCTTTCACAACTGGGCAATACAGTGGTCATGTAACTCAAGCTATTGCTTTTCTGGGCAGAGACCTGACATGAAAATACTATGCTGTTAATACTGGATTCAACTACACGTTTTATGATGTGTCTTCTGTTTCTAAACTCCTAGATACAAAATGTCTAAACCTTAATCCGTGGTTCAGTAAAAAAACAAATACCATAGACGAAAGTGCTACACAGTTATGTCAGCTATGACATTTTAGACCTGCTTCAAAGAAATGGCTTACAAATGAGCCTATTTATACATAAAAACAAGTCCATTGTGCCCAGAAGTTTCCTAACATTCTTTTATTAAAAACAAAAAGAGCCAAAGATTGCCCTGATGCTCTTGTTACAAAGAAGACTCTGAAGTACTACGTGAACTCTGAAGTATTAAGTATGAGCAAAGAACTCCAACTGATGCAGAGTTTAAAACTAGGTTTACAATTTCCTATTTTATTGGCATGGATGTATTTCTAAACTTAAAAACCCTTCTGGCAAGTTATCTCAATTTCTTATGACAAAAATTTCACAACACACAAATATTTACAACATATACATATTTTTCAGTCTTTTACAACTGGCTCTTAAAAGACAAACAATTTATAGGTTACCACAGAACAAAAGCTGTGACTTAGTTGTTTTTAATTTCATAAAACTATCATAAGTTAAGTGAATAGATTTTCTTTAAATCCCTTGTAGCATTTTACAAGTGCAACAGAAAAATATGAAGAACCAATTTAGGATAGCTGCAGTTCATTGGATAAATGTTGCCCGTTGTAATCACATTATTTCACAGCAAATTCTTGAAAAAATAAGCACCAATCATTCTTGCAAAGAACAATTTTATCTAAAAGTATTGAAAAGTGTTAAATACAAGATGTTTAATTTACATAACAAGCAATAAATACACCATATCCAAACTTTTATTCTGCATACTGCTACCCATGTACATATAATGTACTAAAAAGTCAGCAAATTGTCAACACCTTTTAATCTTTTTTCCTCTTTTTTAAAGAAATCAATCTGACTTCCAATCAACAGTTTGCTACTATAACAAAGGCCACAAACAGTACATCTGCGACAGCATACAGTGTTAGAACTGACAAACTCCAAAGGGGGAAAAAAACATCTAGCAAATAAATCGAAAAGCTGTAGATCATTGCTGGTGATATTAACATATACTAGAAAACCTTAATAAGCTGCTACTATGATTTTTTTAAAATTATTTAGTCAATTATCATAAGAGCAAAGTAATGCTCTTACTGATCGAAAATAATTATGTAGCCACACTGTATTCTCATTGTCCTGCATGGAAAGATTTGATGCAATTTTATAACTTTGCTTGAGCCTTTATTATACAACAGAGCATTACCTCTAACTCAGAATTGCACATAAGAAGGCTATTAAAAAGTACAATAAAAATCTGCACAAATCAGATTTAAGAAGAGTCAGTATGCTGTACACTTTCTACAATATTACGTTGATAGGTGAATAAACAATAAAGAAGTGCTGCCAAGTTTTTCAGAAAGTTCTTCAATGGAGGAATAATCAATGGAATTTTTGTTGTTTGTTGTTGTAGGTTTTTTTTAGTTTTCAAATTTTTTTTTAAAAATGACATCCAGGTCAGTTTAAGACCTATAAGCTTATGCATTGAGCCTTAAAGACTGATCTTCTCTCCTCCTGGAAGAAATATCAATATCTATTGAATCCTTGCCAACAATAAGCCTTAATCTCTTAGCTGGAGGAAGAGGAATAAAGTCATCAAATTCATCATCATAGTCATCTTCCTCTTCATTATCGCCTTCTGATGAATCTTCATCTGCTGTTTCTTCTTCATAGTGACTATAATCATCTACTTCCATTCTTGACTCCAAAAGGGAAAGAGTTTCACTACAACACATACCATTTTCATGAAGGTCCTCAGGGTACGTCCCTCTGTTTTCTTCCTCTCGTTTTAGCTGTATTTTTAATTTTGTTGAACTATTGCCTGATCCTGAGTTAAACCCATTATTTAGCTTTGCTACATATAAATTACTATCTTTTTCATGGTCTTTACTTAATTTTATGCTTATTTTTGAAGAATTCATTCCATCGCTTTCTTGGTCATTTGCCTTGCTACTGCTATCATGGCGTCTACGAAGAGTCAGTTTAGGGATCCCAGAGCTATTTTCAAGGATAAGTTGTGCATCATACCTTGTGATTCGCCTTTTCTTTTTACTTTTTGCAGTTCTAAAGCTGTCTTTCACTTTAAAATTGTCAGATGTTACAATAGGGCAGCCACCAGATCCAGGGATACAGTCTGTATAGCCAACAGATGTGTCCACCATGTTATTCCTCTCTCCGAGATCTGAATGAGAACTAATCAAATCTGGTACTTCATCTTTCACAGGTGTATTGTGCGTAGTATTAGTTTCTTCTATTTTTGCAGATGGTTTCACAAGTTTTCCTTGTCGAGATTTCTTTTTTGAAATGCCTGCATCATTTTTCTGGCACCTAATCTCCCCCTTATGTGATGGTCCATGAGCTATGTCATTTTCATTTATCACAGGAGACTGCTGCTCTAAAATGTCCGATTGTGTTCCGGTCAAATTATTCTTGTAGCTATCCAACATATTTGGTTCAAGCTTTATGTCAGAGGTCTCCTTCAAATTCATCCTTGTTCTCATTGACCTCCTTGTTATGTATGTGCAGGGTGGTATATCACCATGCTCATGAGCACCTTTCACAGAATTCAGTTTATGTTCTCTTGCTGCATGCCTTGTTAAGCATCCACTAGAGACTGCAACTTTGACTGGTCCCTCCAATTCTTTATCCTTCTTAATGGGCAAGTTTTTATACAAAACTACTTTAGGCTCTTTGAGAACTAAATTTCCCATTTCAAGCTTTTTAGACGCATTCTTTTGCTCTGGCCTTTTGCACTGATTTCTCAACTTTATCTTTGAAAGTAAAGGCTTTGCAGGCTTCTTCAGTCTCTTTGGTACCCTGGAATTATTTATATGAGTTAGTTTAGATGAGGTAGAATCTGAGGATGCTGGAATTCTTGATATAGACTGTCTTGTTAATGTTCTATTTTTGCTGTTCTTCTTTACACCAATTGAAGATTTTCTGTTAGCTGGAAAACAAGAAAGTGTTTTTGTTATGACACTGCTTTATCCTGGGTTTCCCACTCCCAAATACTGTAGTTATTTCATTTATTTAAACATTTCATCAAAATCTGTGAAACAGGCTAGATTGTCTCTCTCCTTACTGCATACTATTTAACTTGCAACTCAGACATGAAAGGAATTGTCATGCAAGTACACCTAAATTTCAGGTACACTTCCCTCACTGCCCCCTATATACCATGTTTGTTTTTTACTGAATTTATCCTCCTTTTTTTTTTTTTTAATCCATCCCACATTATCCACAGTTTTTATTGAGTATTATTCCAGCAAAATATGAGGATCAGCATGCTCTAGAATTAACCTCAGAAAATAACCGCAAAACTGTAACTACTATATTGGTTTCAGTTTTCTGTCACCTACTGTGGTAGGCAAAGGAGTTTCATCTCCCCAAGCAAGGCTCCAACTCTAAAACCTCTATAATTAGAGATCGTAAGAGGGTTTTGGGAAGTGTGGTTTATTTGTTTGTTTTGCTTTTTTTAAAATGTCACAGCAGCAAACAGGAGCAAGATGGAACCATAATATTTTACTTGCCTCCAAACCTGTTTGCTAGTTAAGTCAAAGTTTAAGTTGTTTATATTTTGCCTATGCTGAGGGTGGTGGGCTTGGGGAAGGGGGGGAAGTAAATAAATGATACTCACTACTCCATGAAGAGAAATTTCTCAGGAGCACCACAAACAAAAATCCCTTCCAGTTTCTCCTGATATTATTAACTGTGCACTTTCACTTCAGAATAGGTACCTGAACTATCAGTCCTGGATGTGGAGAGGGAATAGCTGCCCAATTTAAAGGATCTCCAAATGAAACAACTATTTAATAATCTCTACTAAGAGTGTTTATTTAAACGCCGTTTGCCTACAGAATGTAGCTAATTCAGACTGTGTAAGTTTTCTTTCCTAAACCATACTATTGCATGTGAGAGTCTACCATATTTTGAAATACATACATTATTGACAGAACTTTAACTGACACATTCAGAAATATGACACTATTTGCTTTTGATATAAATAAAGCAAACCAAGAACACACCACCTATTGTTCTTGAAATACTTAAGGAAAACCGTGAATTTGCTATTTAAATTGCCTTCAGATTCCTGAATAATTCAGTTCTAAAGAGCAGTATCTGAGATGCATCTCAACACTAAGAGAGGAATTCCATCACAGTGAAACTTTTTCTTATTTTTTATGAAATCTTTAATCCTGCACTCCAAGCTTTTCCCATTACTTACTTGCATTAGCTTTTTCCTGAGTGGTATCTGCATCAGTGTTAGAGCTGACAGACTGGCTGTCTGAATTTTTGCTGCTGTCACCCAACTTTTTAAGTCTGTTCAATCGTTTATCTGTTTCTCTCAGTCCATATTTACTGTTAATCACAGGAGTAGGTGCTGGCAATCCCACTCTCGATTTAAAAGCACCAGTTCCGCGTCTATAAAGAAAATGAGGACACATTGTATTAAAAACTGTTGATATAAATTTAGTACTTCATTTTGCATACAATAGTTTGAATCCCAGGTATACTTGGATAAAAAATACCAAAACCCACTGAATTTATCAGCATTTTCTGGGCTATTTAAATAAGTTATCTATACACTTATCTCATTTGAGTAAGATGTGCAGAAAAACCTTCCATTTATTTCTTGCAAGAAGAACTGCAGAAGTAGGTTTCCCTTGCTTTGTCTATTTTAGTATAATTTCATAGTCAAATTATACAAGTGAAAATGAAATATGGTAGTTCAAAATACTGCCTATATTAGCTTAGATAAGAAATTTTTCCTGATCACATCAGGCTAGTAAAAAAATGCCAACTTCAGTTACAATGCTTGTTACTGCATCAGCAAGAGTTGAAAAGTACAGAAAATGGAATAAAATTATCACATAGTTCTGTGTTCCTTTGTAACTGAAAGACTCCGGTATATATTTACCATGAAAATGAAATGGCTGAGCAAACCTAGGATTTTTTTTTCTCTTAAGTTATCACAGAAGAGGATGAAGATTAAGAATTCTGGTACCTGCACTTCATCCACCACTACAAGGATTCCTTTGATACTCTTTACTAATCCAGTACACTTGCGGTTCACAGAATTATTAAAAAAAAACTTCAGTTTGGATTCCAGTGTGTTGCACTGGAAGAAGATCTACAAAACTTAACCAAAAGTGCACCAAAAAGATCAGACAGGATCTCAGGCTTCACAAGGTTAATTAATATGTACACATATTTGTACCCAAAATAACTGGTGTTTGTTTGATATGGAATATTCTTTCAGTATTATTTTGAATTCTGCAAATTACAGGCAGCTTAAGAGACTAGTCTGAACTTCGCACAAGCAACAGCCACTTCAGATCAGAAAGTAATGGTGCTATAAACAACCACAACTGTCTGCTGACATGTTGTCTGTGGTGCCTATTTGTCTCAGCCAGCATGAACAGCAGGCTCACCTAAAAACAGTACATGCACATATGTAAAGATATGCAAATTACTTTGGTGATGATTTTTGGAGGCTTGGGAAAAAAAAAAAATTGTACAGTGCCAACCTTCCCACAGCTCTGAAATGTATCCCACATTCTCAGAACTCTAGCATTTTAACATTACAAATTAGCACTCTCTATAGCATCATCAAAATTGGGCCACTTAAAGATGTTTTCTTTCGTGGCGTACAAAGTGACAGTTGCCTCATCAGTGTTGGTAAGGACGCGTTTTTACTTACTCAGCTCCCCTAAATTCAAATCTCTCATATCTGATTGCTGTAACACAGCTTTGTGACTGAAAAGTAGACTCCTAAAGTTAAAATAGCCAAACACTAGCTTTAAAATATAACGTTTTCATGTACTTAAAATACAAAAATGACAAGTTAGTAAAAATGTTCGGACACACAAAATTGGTTTGTCCTGAAAGAGAAAGTATGTCCATATTACACTGAAATTAACAAAGGAACTTGAGCAAAAAGAAACATATCACTGCAAGTAACAAGGAAAGGACTACGACGGTGCCCATTTACTCAATCCTAAACAGCTCCCAGGACTGAAGCCCATTTTTACTAGCAGCTCTCTAGACAAACTCTGAGACTGTACGCTTCACTTAGAATGATCTATCAACACCATATGAGCTCAGAGGTCCGCATCAGGTTTTCCCTTGAATTGCAAAAATTGTTAGTGACCAAACTACCTAGTAAAAATGAAGGTAGAATTATTAAACTATTTGTATGTAGGTACACTAAGCTATTCCTCAATACGATTAAAATTTTGTTCTCTATTAGCTTTTCCTCTCTACAGTTAGGTCAAACAGTAACAGAACTGTTACAGCTTCTGTGTAGTTCCTCTTGGAGCTAGGTGAAGCTCTCGCAAATGGTGTTGAGTCTCCATGCTCACAGTAAGCAGAAGTTTCAACATGGCAAAAACTACCTATGAAATTCTTTCAACTGATTTTGTGAATAAACTAGGTTGGGATAGCACAGGTGAAAAAGAAGTATAAGAACAACTTTGCTGCTATTGTGTGATGGACAGATACAGACAAGTACCATCCAAGCCAGCAGATCTTTATGAATACACAAACCCCCAAGTTCTAGCAACATAGGGTGAAAACTACTTTGCCCATTCCCAGCAGAAGAGAACTTGAGGTCAACACAGAAAACATTAATGAAATTTGTTTTTTCCAATGCAAAAAGGAGCAAAAGCTGGGGGTCAGCTGCTGATGGTCTCAAAGAAGCCACAACTGCTTTTACTTCCAATTATAATACCAGTATTTTTAAGCATCTACATTTTTTTGTTATTCTCATTTTGGGCCTTCTCCAGAACAGAGAATCAAAAGAAAAACAGAATGCAGGAGTTCTCAGAAAACACGACCATTCAGTAACAACATAAAAAAAATAATTACAACAAACAGCTAGGAATCAGTTATGTCCAAAAATCTGAGAACTCATAATCAAGGACTTTCAACTTCACAAAATGTATCATGAATATGCCCAATTCCATTTGAAACTTATTTACATCAATACATACCTTTCACAGGTGTAACATTCGCAGTATTCATTATTTTCTCCAAAAAAACCATCTCCATAGTAACAAGAGATTTCTTCTCCAGGTTCAATGTCTCTTAGAGCTTTCACACATGCTGTATCTCTTCCCGTTGATACAAACTAGGGAAGGAGATGATAGGGGAGGGGGAAGATTAATCATTAAGGCTGAACAGTATCTGAATAAGAAAAAAAAAAAGTAAAACAGTTGGGGAGGAAAACGTGCAGGCACAAAGAAAAAGAAGTGTGGTGCTTTATTTATTTACTTTTAATTTCTTGCTTACCTTACAGTTAGGTCTGCAATCTGAAAAAGGTCCAAAAGATAAAGTCAATTAACTGTTGATAAGACCTGAAACATGAATAGTTGTAGATATCTAAAGTAAGGATTCACTCTGACTTCAGTAACTGTAGAATCTCAACTAAATACTGGGAGTTATGTCAGTATTGCACAAAGCTGTACACCAAAAGATACCTATTTTGATATAGTTTGGTTTCTGAGCTTGTCCCTATGCTATCACAAATGTGCCATTTCCCTCCTCTTTCAGGTAATATATTTATATTAAATGCTACCTGCTGTCCCTTCAGCATACAAATGAATCAGTTAAACTTCTGTGCAAAAGGTTAAAGATGGCATAAGTAGTTCACCTAAGAAATACATTACTGTTGACTATGTTCACAAAGAATTCAAGGTAACCCACAACATGCCCCACTAATTTAGCTGATAGTTTGAAAGTCATCGTGAAGGAAGAAGGCATCAGTCCCTAGAGCCTTCTGTGAGTTTCCCAGCTCACAGCCAATGAGCTCTAGTCTGGGAAAATCCCAACAGGATTTTGTCCTACAGGAATCCAGTATGTAAGATTTAGACATTTTCTCTAAGGTCCTGTGTTGTTCAGCTCACATATAGCAATACTTCTGAGTAGAATTGCTTATGTCCCTTAACATGCTTCTTATACTTACTACTCACCATGATTTATAAATGCAGCAGGGCCAAGCCAAAGCTGTGCACAGTTTTTCCGCGTGGAATACATGACACTGAAGTCATTTTCCCCATGTCTCAGCAGCATGTTTTCTTCCATTTCTGATAGTTCAGCAATACAGCCAACAAGCAATTCTATTTTATCATTTCGTTTCCTTTAGTGTAAAAAGAGTAGCAGAAATAAGAATACATATACACATTTCACAGAAGAGTTGTCAATAACAGGAAGTGTTTTGTAAACCATTTCTCACCCCTATAAACCTCATGTTTTAATTCAGTTAGAGACAGAATACTAGGCTAAATAGACTTACCAGACACAAAATAAACTTTTTTTATGCTACTATATAGAATCAGTTACATCAGTTCTGACAGACATTACCACCATTGTTTCTACAACTTTCTGAGACTGCAAGAAACTGCAAGAGTTGATTACTTCAGCTTCTGCAGCTGTTAAAACCAAAAGCAAGACTTTTTTCATTTGTGCACACTCCCTCCCCATGAGCACTTAACACATTTTGATTTCCTCCAGCTGCTCTTGTTTGCATTTCCTATACTTCTTCCTTTGGCAAGGAAAACACAGCACAGTGAAGATGCTTAGAACTCCACAGCTTCTTAAAAAAGGCCCAGTATTGACTCAAAAAAACGCCAGAATTCACGCAAGATGTTTTCCTCTCTCACAAGTGGTTCTTCAGCATCAAGCTGGTCCTTCAAGCTACGAAAATGATTAGGGGACTGGAGCATCTCTCCTACGAGGAGAGGCTGAGGGAGCTGCGCTTGTTTAGCCTGAAGAAGAGAAGGCTGAGAGGGGACCTTATAAATGCCTATAAATATCTCAAGGGTGGGTGTCAGGAGAATGGAGCCAGACTCTTTCCAGTGGTGCCCAGCAACAGGACAAGGGGCAATGGGCACAAACTGAAGCATAGGAAGTTCCACTTGAACATGAGGAAGAACTTCTTCACTCTGAGAGTGATAGAGCAGTGGAACAGGCTGCCCAGAGGGACTGTGGATTCTCCTTCTCTAGAGATATTCAAAACCCGCCTGGATAAGGGTCCTGTGCAGCCTGCTGTAGGTGACCCTGCTTTGGCAGGGGAGTTGGACCAGATAGATGATCCTCAGAGGTCCCTTCCAACCCCTACGATTCTGTGATTCAAACAGACCTTGGCGGGGTGGGGTGGGGGTGTGTGGGAAGGCATGAATAACAAAACCCAGCAAAACCATGACGCCTTCATGTGCAGACGGCCCATCTGCCATCATAAGTATCACAGATCAGAGACACTGAATACTCAGCCTAGAAGAAGTGACCAATATCCATTATCTTGCAGGGGCATTTTTTCCACTGCTCTTTAATCTGGCCAAAATCTGGCTACTCTGAGACAAATGAATATAGAGATACTAAATACACATGAGCGACACAAACTAGCAGCCAAGCCTTTTAAGTGAAAAATTATCCTTTTAGAGAGTACCGAGAACTCTATCATTGAGTCTCAGCAATTTTCCAGATATTGGCAGGGTTAAGAAGCAGCCTTCCTGTCTTGCCCTCACTCAGGTCACTCAAGATTGTGAGCATGTAAAGTTAATTCATTTTCAACACATCTAAATACAAAGCTTCCAGCCCAAAGAATGAGCCAATTCAAACTGAAAAAAAATCAACCCCCAAAATACTGATTATATTATGATTGTGGAACATCCAGCTACAGTCACGAAGAGCTAGAAACTGTCCTCAACTTTCTTACAGCTTACTCTCCCACATGCTGAGGCCATAGCCCCACCGTAACAGCATGCTTACTTGGTATGTTGCCACCATAATGTCTAGCCACTCTATCCTAGCCTGCACATATCATCATATCAGATATGCTGTTACTAGGTCGAGGGAGATTTTCCTTCCCCTCTACTCTGCCCTAGTGAGGCCCCATCTGGAATACTGTGTCCAGTTCTGCGCTATCCCCACTTCAAGAAAGATGAAGAGCTACTGGAGAGAGTCCAGCGGAGGGCTACAAAGATGATGAGGGGACTGGAGCATCTGTCCTACAAGGAAAGGCTGAGGGAGCTGGGCTTGTTCAGCCTGAAGAAGAGAAGGCTGAGAGGGGACCTTATAAATGCCTATAAATATCTCAAGGGTGGGTGTCAAGAGGATGGGGCCAGACTCTTTCCAGTGGTGCCCAGCAACAGGACAAGGGGCAACGGGCACAAACTGAGGCATATGAAGTTCCATCTGAACATAAGGAAAAATTTCTTCTACTTTGAGGGTGATGGAGCACTGGAACAGGCTGCTCAGGGAGGTTGTAGAGTCTCCTTCTCTGGAGATGTCCAAAACCTGCCTGGACAAGGTCCTGTGCAGCCTACTCTAGGTGACCCTGCTTCAGCAGGGGGGCTGGACTAGATGACCCACAGAGGTCCCTTCCAACCCCTACCATTCTGTGATTCTGTGAGTATGTAATGCCACAAAGCAAAACAAATATAAATTATGAGGGGGTGGCAGAAGGAAGGGGAAAATTTACTTAAAAATCTGAATTAACCCAGGAATCTGCTGGTATTGCCATGGACACGTTTACAACGCAACTCAGATCTGCCAATGTGAGACAGGGAAACACACTGGGGTTTCCAACTTTGTGTTTCCAGGAGAGATTTATCTTGCACAATCAAAATATGCAAATAACACCCCTCAGTTTCAAAGGTGAAAAACTTCATTTTCCCCACAATTATTTGTTGTAGAACAAATCCAGCATAACATGGTCGTGCTTCTCACAGAAGGCCAACAACTTGTAATTACAGGAAAATAATTATCTGACTGAAAACAAGATGAAAGAAACTTGTATACTGGAAACTGCATGGCTATGTCCACATATACAAAGGCATGTTTTACAGATGCATGCATTGTGTGTTAAATACTTTGCAAAAACAGACACCAAATTTAATTTTGAAGCGAAAATACAAAACTTTGTATTTTACTGGTTGCAGTTTTAACTCTAAATCATACTTTTTAAACATATTTTTTAGAATCTTTCCAAATAACTGACAGAAATAGAATGCAGCAGTAAACTATTTCTTACCATTCTTTTGTTGCAACAATTTTGGCTCCATTTTGCTCAGAAGAATACCGATTACAAGGCAGTATCTCAAACCCACTGTCAGTTGCAAACATTCGTAAATAAATAAATACCTGCAATGAAAGAAAACAGTACTATTCTGTTACAAGTAAAATAAAATCAGTGAGGAACTTTTATATAAAAATAATGAGCACAAAAAAACACAGAAAATGGATATTGCAATGGGATGTTGTTTGCTGAAATGCATTTCTGATTATAAATTTTAGCTATACACATTATGTTAATCTCATTTCTTCAGAGCAACTTGCAGGAATCTTCACATGGACAACATGACTATCCAAAGAGTTTAAAAAAAAATTAAAGATGCCTCAAATGGCACAAAACTAGCCAAACCAATAAAAATGGATAGTCTCTTCTTAAAGTCACCGAGTAGCTCCATTCAAGAATTCTCCTCAGATCTTTAAGAGCCACTGAGACGTAACAATCTACAGATTCAATTTTATTCTTTCCAGGTCTGAAAAAGGTTTTCCATGCCAAATTTAGACACTGAATTCAGGGATTGCTGCATCAATTCTTTTTAGTTACAGTGCGGCTGTATTACTCAAAAAACACTTCAGGAAAGTAGAATTTGCTGCCTGTTTTTTCCTACACTACTAGATTTGATGCAATTTAAAGTAGACCAAATTCCTTTTGGTTTCATCTGAAAACAATGCATTCACTCCTTAAGAAATTGTTTGGTTTTTTTGTGGGTTTTCTGTTTGTTAGTTTAAAATAAAAAAAAAACCACTAAAAAAATACTGTTATTTCCTTGCCGCTTTGAGAGTCAACCATCTTTATGCTACATATAAAATGGGTCTGGAGTGTGGGAATGGAGGAAGAGTAACAACACTCCCACATTACGACCCTATACCCAAAACAACTGAGATACTTTGAGGTAGCAAGTCTTCTCCCTTTACCTTTTTTAGTCACACAATTTGCTTTACAATAGCTGTAAATAAAAAAAACAAACAAAACAACACACCCAAAAACACCCACATAAAACGAGTGAGAAAAAAAATGGGGGGGGGAGGGTGGAGGTAGGAGAACCCCCTTCCAAAGAATGAAAGAAGTCCTTGAAACTTGTCTGTCCCAGAAGTAGTCTTCTCTCTTCTGCTTATGACTTAAGCCAATAGCAGAAGCACAAATGTGTTTTCCTTTCTATGTGTTTATTAAATAAAAGGCAATGGTAAGTTAACTCAAAAAAAAAAAAAAGGTGGGGGGAAGCTAACTGGTTTTTAAAAAACAAACGAAGTTTCTGTTAAATAAATTAAACAAATCACATAAGAGCAGCAGATTACTACTGCTACATTCCTAAAATTTTTAAATTTTCATAGTCTTTCAGCCATCTGCAAAAGCACATTAATTATAAATACACCTACATGTTCCTTGAACAACCTTTCCTGCATTTTGTTCTTGTTAAGAAAATAGTGCCGGGCCCAGTCACCTGACGTCAAGGACTTGAAGGCTTTTTCTAAGTGCTCATCTTTCTTAAAACGTTCAATCACCTCTTTTAGTTCTTCTTGCCTTCCTTTAATAGGTCGAAATCTGAAATAAAGAACAAAGCTATTCCAGTCCACTGTTTTTCATTCTCCATTCTTCCTCACAGTTAGTCACAGCACAGAGTTCTTTTGCTAGCCACATAAATATTTAACTCCTAGCATAAAGAAACTGATTATTAGGTACTCAAATCATAGGCCTCATTTCCTGAGGTAATGGCAGAAGTAAGGTAAAGCCAATCACACTACTTGGAATGTTAAAACTCTCCATTCTGCCGAGAAGCAGAATGTATTTATGGAACAAGTCATCTGATAGGATTAACCGCTACGGAATAATATTTCACTGTTTTCAACATCTATTGTTTGGAACAAAGCAGCTAAATAACTAGTATAATAAAAGTGTTACTGTCATTACTTTCCTAACAAATTTACTGTTATTAAAAGTGCATGTGCAAAACCACCAGCAAATAAACGGGATGCTCTAAGTTTCCCAGTTAACATTGGTATCAAGGGAGCTATGCACAGTTCTGGCTTTTGTAGCCAGGTAGAGGGGGGGTGGGGGGAGGTGGGATTTTGTATTTAAGTCCTATACAACCTCACATATTACACTATTTTTTTTTAATGGGGAACAAACTATTAGCATAACTGAAAAGACTGAGTAAGAAATCTCGAAACAGAAAAAACATGCAACTACCTTGAAGAGTAATTTCAAATCAACTTTTGCCCAACCGAAAGCCTTGTTACACTGACAAATCCACTATATGGGTTTATACTGTTAGCATACTTAACATTTGCATTCATATAAAACACACCTCAATGACTACACAAGAAGTATCTATGAATAGGAACACACAGCATAGATACTACATCTGTAGAAGACTGAAGTTCCGCAAATTAATGCCATTGTAAGAATTTTTCTCCAAAATAGTGGCTACAGGAAACAGGTAGATGAAAATCATGGGTAGACAAAATATGAAAATAAACCCCTGGACATTAGCAGAGAACTCTGCCTTCTTCCCATAAGCTTGTGATTCAGGAAAAAGTATCCTTCAAACTTTCAACAGGAAGAAACTGGTTACAGAAAAAGTCTATATGACTGCAAGAAGCAGGCGTTCCATTTTTGAGCTGCAAAACCATCAAGACAAAGCAGAACTTAATTAGAGATTATATTGAATCTCTATAAATTGCATTTGACTGAGTACCTACCTATATATGCTTCGCTTTGGGGCGGAGGTGGGGTGTGTATACTTTTAAGTGTACAATACAGCCCAGGTGACTCTTATAATCCACAGGACTAAGTCCCATTACTTGTTGCTTGAAGTGTGTTACCACACTGTTACTTACCAAATGAAGTCTGTATTTGATGACAAAAGTAAACAAGTGGAAATAAATTCTTAATGTTGGTGGAAGGAAACCTCATCAACTCCCTCACTGATAGCCTGTTTTTTAAATTACCATATCACTTGCCTTATCCTCTTCTCAGAACACTGAATGTTGCAAGTAACTTCTTTTCCGACAACCAAATAAGATTTGCTTCTTCTATGCAACTTGCATGAAGGAAACAAAACACCTTAAGTGTTGCACATTCCAATTTTATTCCACCTTGTAAAGCAGTAAGAGTTTAATCAGAAATAGCTAATAATGATGAGGATTCAACTTCCTTCATTAGAAGTAAAATTCTGTATTTATGCTCCTGACACAATAAAGATCTCCTAGCAGCAGTATCAGTTCCAGCAGCAGTCCAGTTTATCAGAGTTCCACGCCACTGCTTTTACACATCTTCTCTGCATTTTCCACCTGAAAAACTTCCATATAACGACTATGCAATCTTTTAGATCTTTTTGAATATGGCAATGATTATCAGCATAAACTTGTGAGCTTTCAGAGAAGATACAGTAAGCAGGTCTGAAAAGACATTAGATTAAGTATTCTTCTGGCTGGGATAACACCTAACAAGACAGCAACAGTCAGTCAAGAAACAGATGCCCACTTAGAATTGTGGAACAAAGTGCCAAGAAGTTTCAAATAAAGTTCCTTATTAACGAATATACTTATTTCATCTCCCCGAAAAGCTAACTGGCTAACAACCTGCCGAGACCTCATCATGCAAGAAAACTCCCTTCAGACTACAGATGACATGATCATTATTATTTTTGTTCTGTAGCACAGCAAAGTCTCCCTCAACTTGCCAGTCAGACACAAGAATACTATCTCCCAGTTCTCCCAAAACCATAAAGACTTCTCCCAGATTTGACAGTTGTAACTCACAGATTCCTCAGACATTACGGGAACTTAAAATTATATAGCCTGAACTGAACCCGACTAGTTTCTGAAAATGAGAGCAAGTCCTATTCTATCAGAAACAGTTTTCCTAAAAAGGACCCAACTGTACTTACACCATGAAAGTACAAAAGCACACCAATATACACAAACATGACAGGTCAACATTTTGTTTACATCTGTATCTGCAAACATTACAGGAGGAAAAGCCACAGGATTTACTACTAAAATTGGTCTTCAGCTATCTTGCAGGGCTAAAGGAACGATTGCCCTCTCCCTTACATTTTGTGTTAGGCATTGAAATGCAACTTTTTTTTTTTTTTAGCTAAGTGACCTGCAGAAGCAAAGACACATGGAAAAACTGTCACATTCAAAATTGCATTAGCACCTGAGACAGGCAATGTATGTGCTGATAGACATATGCATACTTGTTTATTATCAAGAAGCAGCTTGGTCTAGGCTAGCTGAAGAAAGCAGTATTCCAACTCAACCACCGGGGGGGGGGGGGGGGGGAAGCAGGGCAAGGGCAGATACTAAGCTTAAAGAGCAGCTCTCACCTACAGAAAAAGAATCAACACCCTACATTTTCTAGCAATCAGAAGCACATCTTACAGCCCCAAAGCAATGCTCATATTTCAGTCTTTCACAACATAACATTCACAGAGGCTGACTAGATGTCTACATAACTAGCTACCTTAGTTAGCTCAGAACCTGGCGCGAACCCTTTAAAAGTCACCTGCATACCTACATGGATCACATACAGCAGGTGTTTATAAGGGTTCTTGTCTCGGGCATTCCACACTGCTGGTGGAATTCCTTTAAATGTCTACCAGAAACTCATGTAACATCACTCCTGAGAAGCAGAATAGTTAATGTATGCCCCAGTCTTGAAAAGGCCAAAAAGAAGGCTGGAAATAAGGGGGTAAAGAGATTGTAAAAAACCTAAAATGTTAAAAGGTCAGATGAATGTTTCACTGTATGCCACGCATTTGAAACTTGGAGGAGGAACTGGGTTTTTCAAAGAACCCTTGGCACCCAAGGGTTCAAAAATTAATTCCAAGGACCTCCTGCAGCATCTCTATCAAAACACTGTACTGGTATTTTTTACATGGTGCTAAGACAGAGATAATCAAAAGAGATAAGCAGGAATCCAAACAAGCAAGCAGTGTCCACAAGTACATGGAAAGATGCTAGAAACCAACATAATGATGTAAAGCATTTCACTTCAAAGGTTCCCAAATCAATGAAAACAGAATGACACTTTGCACCCTGAGCCTGAATTAGGGAGTTGTTCACAGCTCAACTGCACATGTAAACTGCACTGAGAGCATATAATGCTTATGAGCTAATCTAGAATACCACAACGACTCCTCATGAAAGCTTCTGTACTTTCACAGGTGTATCTCGCTATAGACTTTGAAGGGTACCTTCCCGTTTGAGACACTGAAGCCAACATCCCAAGAAAGCCTAGAAGTTGAGTGTTCCTTAGGATAGATCTGTCACTGCTCCCAGAAGTATAATGAAATGGCAGTTTATTCATTAGTCTTTCCCAGCACCACCTACCGAAAAACCAATTGTTTTTGAGAAGCAACCTTGAATACTATCATTTTGGTGTTGCAGGGCTTCCTCGTTTACACACAAGATTAAAAAAAAAAAAAATATCTACAGATCTGCTGGAACAGTCTTCATGACTGTTTCTGAGCACCACCAAGAAGAGAGCCTGGAAAGACCCCACAGCTAAATGTATATGTATAAACTGAGCCAAAGAAACTGGCTTTCAAGTGCCAGGAAAATAGGAGACAAGTTCAAAGAAGAGAAAGAGAGAGATACAAAGAGCACAAGAAAACCAACACAACAAACCAGTCAACCCAGTCTCTAAGCAGAGAGTCTATTAAAATCAGAATTGTTTATCTGGACTTCTGGTTTGCTCCTATGAACAGTATCTTTATTAGATTTCATCATGGAAACTGAAAAAGATACTCTGGTCCTTGAATTTGCTCACAGGCACAGGCTCCTTGAGCCACCCTACCAACAGCTTTAGGGGTCAGGAGTCACAGAACATGAGCCTACTGCAAAACAGTCTGTTGTTAAAAGCTAAGAATGAAAAACTCAGCTGTCACAGTAACTTTAAAGAAATAATAATAGCCCTTCTTCCCGACAAGCTGCAGAATATAATCTTTTCACACTTCCCCAGATTTATTTTTCCCTAGTCAACAAGATCCAAAAGAGCTATGGCTATTGCAGTTTGAAAACCAGCCATAAGATGATCTTAGCCTAGTTAACAGCAAACTGAGGTGGTCTCAATAAGGAAGATGTAGGAAAATGCTTGGGGAAGCAAAGCTCTTTCTCTCTCTCATGTTTCTCTTACCTCGGGAATACTTAAAGAATCTTGAAACTCCAAGGTATAAAGCCAAAGGTCAGTGAGATGCTTGCCTATAAAGGAAGTTAAAGGAGAGTTTCTGGTAAGTTCAGAAGCACAGTACCTTGCTCAGTCAGTCACTGAGAGCAGTGAGTTTGAACACAAAGGATAAATTGATCCTGCAAGAGATCCAGTATGGAACTCCACACAGTGTACCAGTGCATGATAAAGAGTTACACTTCTAAACCTATTTCTTAACTTCTGATTAGGGAACTTCAAGAAGAGCGAATTAATCAAAACCTAGCACCCCATTAGCCTCTTAAAAACAGGCAACTAACTTCGTTGGGATGATATTTTCATCTAAGTGGCTATGGAAAAAGAGCAAGTTACTGTTCATCTAGCAGAGATCCAGCACAAAAGCTGAAACTCCAAGGCTATCAAGCTTTCAAGACAGCACAAAAAAAAGTTGAAAATCATCTACTTATAAGTGGAAACACATTCTTTGGTTAACATACATTTTCGCTTCTCTTCCACCCAACACTGTAGTATGAGTATCTTAACTAAAAGCTACTTATAAAAAAAATGAACTTGTTCTGTGTTTAACCTCCAGTATTGTTATCTGGAGAAAAAAACATGTTCTTTAAAGGACAAAGTTCAAAATGCCACTTTTAAAGAAGAAAGTAATCCGCATTACTTAAACTTCTTGAACTGAAACTATACATGAACCAGCGTGATCAAACTCTAATAAAGCCTAAAATAGAAGAAAATTGTAACAGCCACGTAATTTCATTATCCTTAATATTGCTAGAAAATACACACTTTTTTAAAATAAATATGGGGGACACACAAAAAAACCCCAACACTTTCCTTCATTTCTATTCTGACACTCCCCAAATTTAATTTAGCAGTTACCATGACTACTGGATGCACACCACTTCATCTTTTCGAGATATAACATTTTTTATTGAAGTTAAAAGTGCAACTAGAAAAACTGTGTAAGAGTAAGGTGGTGGGTGTTGGTTTGGGGGGGCAGGTTTTGGTTGTGATTTTTTTTTTTAAATCCAAAACATTCAGCAGCAGCAAAACAATCAGTTCCAACATAATCACTGTGTGTGATTAAACACAGACAACCAGGAGCAAGCTAAAGGACTTTACTGCATTATCATCAAAAATTAAAAAAAAAAAAAAAAAAAAAGACAGCAGATTTTACAGGAAAGTCAAACAAAATCATTTTGGAAAGTGCACAGACCTTGAGGTCTGAAGAATGTAAAAGCTTCATTTTCAAACAGGGTGTCACTACCTAAGAGCTGTGTATCTCTAAGCCAGTAACTCCACAGTGCCACAACACTGAAGTTGAATTATATAGCCATGTCACCTTATTTAGCAGAAGCCACAGCTTGTTCTACCTCCAAACGCCATTCAGGATGAATGCTGAGCCCTTAAATTATTATACTGAAATGAGCTAAGGAGCATAGAAGAGATTCAGCACAGACCCACGAATGGAAGTGGTATGGAACTGTGTTGCCTTTTTGTCTTTATTTCTCAGCAGTGGTGCTAAGGGACAAAGAGTGACATACTCTGTCAAGTTCACAAATGACTGATGGTTTACACCAAGACTGGCAATTGCTCTCGGTGCAGCATTGAGAGCAAGCAGCTTCCCACAAATCATACCCACACTTTACGTTTGCTATGGAAAATACGGAAATTGGTCCTTTAGACTCATGTTACCAGACAATCACTCGCACCACACATCTGTTTAACTTCACTGAAAGCAGCAGTATAGACTTAGGAAACACCTCCAGATTCTCCTAAAACAGACTACAATGCGTTTGACGTCCTAAATCACTTGCAAACTTAGAAAGACATTGGAACTGCTCTCAGTATTCCCTAGCATGATGCTGGTGCTTTAGGGAACCAGGAAACAACAGTGACTGGTAACACCACCAGTATGATCAGGAATCTGGCTTAAGATTTAAATACTAACACATTTGTACGCAAGATAGTAAAGAGTGGATTAACCATTAATGCGTGCAACTCCAAGATTCAGCGCTCATCCAAAAATAGAAGGTGGTAAGATAAGCAAGAACTCACTTCGCTTTATGTAAGTACCAGTTTCAATATCCAGTGTCAGACAATCTACAACCAAGGAAGTAATAGCTTGCAAAAATCAGTTTTGTTTTTACAAATAGGGCAGGCATGCAAGACTAAGTAACTTTTAAAGCCAGGATAGCTTTTGTCACAAAAAAAAAAAAGGTCTGATGTAACAGGATTTGTATAAGAAGCAACAACCTCTTAGAACAGCTATACTCGACACGGTTGTACTTCCTAACGTATGGGTTTTATTTTTTTATTAACTGCTAACCTGCTATTTTGTTGAGATAAGAGCTATCAATTTGATGAAAGAATGACCACAGGGCCTGTGAAGAGGGTCAGAAGCTCTGAAACAACCTACTGTCTCTTGGAAATCCAAGAGGATGAAAAAAAAGTTACTTTTGGGTAAAGCCACTGAAGACATTTCCAGAGCTACCTTTCACGCTGTCCATCAAATCCCTAGTGACAAGAAGATACTTCAGAGGAACACCGGACAAACTCATTGGGGGATCTGACTACAATCTTTCAAGAACTAGTCTTCAGCTCTTTCACATGTTACTGACTTGACAGCTTACAGAGCTAACGGCCCATTTCCCAAGATGGAGGGCACTCAGGAATTGCAGGACTTTATTTTTATGGCCCCCAGAAAAAAAAAAAAAAAAAAAAGAAATTGTCACGACTCTACCATAACATCACTAATTCAGCACAAAGGAGATGGAAAACAAAGACTTTCCAACAATAATCCAGATATTTTACTAGAATGTTATGAGGTTTTTTTCCTCTAACCAATATACTCTGGACAAAACAAGAGGTCTATACAAACCCTTCAACTAAAGGAATGAAGTACAGAAAGTGCTTAAATAGAAGACACACATACAAAAATACAGACTTGGCTTGCAGAAGTAAGATGAAGTACAACTTCACTAAGTGGTCATCAACTTATGCTGAGCGGCTAGCTGCAAAAATACAAACCTCTTATGCGTTTCCAACAGAAAAGCAGAATGCTGGCACAGTCACTTCCACAGTATGTCTTCAAACAAATCAGAACAAGGCAACAGGAAATACTTGCTTGCCACCATAAATGGCTCTTATCCATCCATCTCCATCCTTCCTGTAGGCCCCCTTCAGGTACTGGAAGGCTGCTCTAAGGTCACCCTGGAGCCTTCTCTTCTCCAGGCTGAACAGCCCCAACTCCCTCAGCCTGTCCTCATAGGAGAGGTGCTCCAGCCCTCTGATCATCTTCGTGGCCCTCCTCTGGACCTGCTCCAACGCATCCATGTCCTTCTTATGTTGCGGGCTCCAGAGCTGGATGCAGTACTCCAGGTGGGGTGTCACGAGAGTGGAATAAAGGGGCAAAATCACCCCCTCGACCTGCTGGCCACGCTTCTCTTGATGCAGCCCAGGATACGGTTGGCTTTCTGGGCTGCAAGTGCACACTGCCAGTCATATTGAGCTTCTTATCTACCAGTACCCCCAAGTACTTCTCCTGAGGGCTGCTCTCGAGCCACTCTCTGCCCAGCCTGTACTTGTGTTTCGGATTATCCCAACCCACGTGCAGGACCTTGCACTTGGCCTTGCTGAACTTCATGCGGTTCATGCAGGCCCACCTCTCAAGCCTGTCAAGGTCCCTCTGAATGGCATCCCTTCCCTCCAGCCTGTCAACCACACCACACAGCTTGGCGTCGTCGGCAAACTTGCTGAGGGTGCACTCAGTCCCACTGTCCATGTCGCCGACAGAGATATTGAACCGCACCGGCCCCAGTACCGACCCCTGAGGCACACCACTCGTCATTGGTCTCCACCTGGAGAGCTGACTGCAACTCTGAGTGCGTCCATCGAGCCAATTCCTTATCCAACGAGTGGTCCATCTGTCCAATCCATGTCCTTTCAATTTAGAGACAAGGACATCACGTGGGACAGTGTCGAATGCCTTGCACTAGTATGACTTCATCACACTGAAGCAGAATATGTCCAAATGTAATCTGTGAATCTTAATTTCTACTACAATTGTGTCTTCGGGTACTGGCATCCAGTATTCTGAAAACAGTCTAGTCTTTTCATATTCGCTTTCTCCCGCCTTCCCTCAAAGCCATACAACAATAAATCTCAGGAACTCTAGAAAGATGATAGCTTACTAGACGGAAAAAAGATGATCTAAGCATCACAGCTACAATAACAAGCAGATGTCATCACTGTACCAAAAAGATCAACAAGAACTACGCTAATGCCTTTATCTTAATTCATTGCAACAATAGAAACTCTCTCAACAGGACATTATGAAAGAGGTAAGAAGATGTGTTTCTGGCAAACACTGTAAGCCTCACCTAAGTATTTCCCACAGTGCTCCAAGATCATTAACTACTGTCCTTGAAGACTGCCTGTAACTGTTTCTCCAAGTCTGAGAAATAAAGAAATAAATGCTGATAACCTTTGTGTAGCCTTCTGATTCAAACTAGTAATTAAAAAAGTATTTTAGATGTTTAAAACATATCAGCAGAAAACAACATTTATGAAAGTAGCTTCTCCAACTATTAAACAATGAATACATTGTTTCCGTAGCAAAAAGCATAAGAATTAATTACCTGTGCATAACCTGCAGACTACCATTCATGCAACATAACAAGAAAGTCTTTTGAGCAAGTATCATAAAATGGTCTGGGTTGGAAGGGACCTTAAAGATCATCTAGTTCCAAACCCCCTGCCATGGGCAGGGACATCTTCCACTAGACCGGGGAGCTCAAAGACCCATCCAACCTGGCCGTGAACACTGCCAGTGAACACTCCCTCTTTCAGTTTAAAGCCATTACCCCTTGTCCTATCACTACATGCCCTTGTAAACAGTCCCTCTCCAGCTTTCTTGTAGGCCCATTTCAGGTACTAGAAGGCTGCCATAAGGTCTCCCTGCAGCCTTCTCTTCTCCAGGCTGAACAGCCCCAACTCTTATATACATTTAGCTTGATTAACTGGTGGAAATACAAAGACACTCCGAACCGTTAAGAGTATCTATCTAGACACTGTTCTGAGCACAATGTGCTATTGTTACCAATAGCATGGAGGAACAGCAAGAACTCAAGCATTCCTCTTAAAAGATAGATGTTGCACTTTCCATCAAAAAAAAAAAAATCTCTTTGAAGTAAGTCTTTACAGTTATTAGGAGCACAGTGCTACAATTCCATGTGCAACTCATGCCATCAGGTTATATCAGCAAGCATTTATGTTATGCAACAACACCAATTAACCTAGCAGTCATTTTTGAAGCAATCAGCTTGTTACATAAATACAAAAATCTACTTGACTGACACACTGGTTATGTGACTATGCTGCACAGGTGAACTGTTCTTCTTCAAACTGTTGCTGTTGCTATTTTTAAAGGGTTGAGCAGCCCGTTTCCCATGATGTGCTGCCTGGAAACCCCAGCTCTTATTATTGTATAATAAGCAGCACATGATTCCTGTCCTTAGAAACTTATCCTTTATATATACCCCCTCCACTAAGCTAGCAATGCAGATCTTGTACGCAAATAAAAACTTAACAGAGATCTATAGAATATAGTTACACTCTGTAAGCATGTCTAAAACTGGAAGAAGCATGCGAAAACTAAACCCTAAGACCACACTGAATTTAGACCAGAAGTATTCAGACAGGTGCAGAACAGTGTAAAACTATGTGCAATTCTGCTAAGCAAGCTCCCAGTGCGCCCATTAATTTGTCTTATACAGACAGACATGTTCAAACAGCACTCCTTCAGCATGGGTCTGCAAGAACTTAAGACCAACTGGCACCAACACTGAAGTGCTCAGGAACTATATCTTTGTTGTGATGTCATGAGTCAGAAAAAAAAAAAAAAAAAAAAGGAAAAAAGCACCCAGGTACACCAAATGAACAGAAAAATCCGCAAACACTGCCTATTTGAAATATTTCAAATAACTAATGGTTTAAAACTTATAATTAGTTAACTGTTTAAGCTAGGAAACAGTGTCTATTAACCTGTTATAATGCATAAACACACGAGGGCTAACAAACCTATGACAGCGCTACAAATACACGCTGCTACAGAGCTCCAAGTTCCAGTCTCAAATGCATCACCACTTTAAATGCAGAAGCTACTCACAAATCGCTGTTTTTTCAGACTTCCATAAACATGCAAGAAATTCCACAGTTTTGCTCTAATTACATCCACTAAGAAGATCACTTCTTTTCTAGAAAAATAAAGACAAGTTACCTAGTATTCATTTTGTGTGTCTGAAAACCTAAATAGGGATCAAGAACCAAACTAGTTGCTAGGTCATCATTTTCACACAGTTCCTTGGCAGACATTCCAGAGGAAGGCACGTAACGACTTTGACCCTCAAATCCTGAAGCACCGCTACCTGCAAATAAGAAAGCATAAATTAGGTATCATTTCAGGAATATTAGAAAGTCTAGTCCCACTTGGGGACAGCCAGCCACAGGTTGGAGAAAAAAATACAGAATAATTAAGCAAGATGATAAAATACTTGAAGAAGCAGAAGCACAGTTAATTTTTCACTCTTCTTATTGTTCATTTATGTAGCAGCCAATGAAGAAACTATTTCAGAATGTATTTTATGGGTGTCTAATTAATTTTGGTTTCCTTCTCCACCTCCCCAACTACAAGCATCTCTCCAGACTATGCAGTCCAGTCATCCCTGCCTCTAGAATTTCTGACCTATAAATGTCATGAAGCCACGAAAATTTCAAAACTTATTTTCCCAAAAACCAAATAAAGGACTTACTCTGAATTTCTAATTTGGTCCTTCATCCCAGGCCAACAGCAAAAATAAAAACCCATATTCCTTAAAATTGTTTCATAAGGACTACTGATATACATGACTTCATTCAAAATGGGATTTACTTCTACACGGGCATTCATGAAGAGTTGGGCTAGTAATTCAAATTATATGTTATCCACTTCTGATCACACTCGTTCACACTTAGTGTCAATCATGTATTTTAAACTTAAACCCGTTCAAATTTAATTTATACCCAGTTATTCTCACTTAACTTTTAAACTGATCTGAAGAGATCTATACTTCTGAAGTGAGTTAACACATCCAACAAATACAAAAATAATACTTCTGATGATAGCTACATGCTGAATGCAGACCTCCTTCATGAATTAAGACAAGACAGAAGCCTGACTTGCAAATTGACAGATGAATCACATACAGCACTAAGCCACATAAACATGTACATACATCTACTTGATCTTCTCTCAACTCCATTTTTGCCCATCTTCGGATTTTCCTTTCCTGCATGCTGCAATTTGGTCTGATTCTGCGCATGGTCATTAGATGACTTGCTTCCACTTCTCCTGCCATTCACCACCATGTTCTTGGATTCTCCCAGCCACTTCATTCCCACAGGCAATCTGACTCAGTTGCATTTAGTCACTTTTCAAAAGGCTCAGAGAAGTGGATGAATAATTTCAGTTCAAATTCCTACTGGAAGCAAAACATAAACATCATTAGAACTTACTGGAAAACTGTTTCCAAGACACATAATTTAACAAAAAGAAAAAAACCCCCACAAACTATGAGGGGATGTGTTGGGGGAGGAAAGACAGTGATCTGCACTTGCATTAGGCAGAAAGAAAAGCAGCTCATTAGCACTAGTACAGGGAATTATCGCAAATATAGATTTCCACAGGTGAAGTATTGTTCTACAACTTACAACCACATCTGGAAGCAAAGACAGAATTCAAAAGCTGATAAATTGCTAAGGACAACTTAATTTTAAGAACTGGACTACACACACATATACACCTATGTATTTCTATAGACATACATACACATGGATAAATACACACACAGCTACGTGACTCCAAAAATGGAGTATTTTCAAATACACACCCAGTTAAGATTATATTTCACAATAAATAAGATCTGTAACCTGTTTGGAGCTCTACAGCAAAGAAAGACATTATACAAACATTCTTCAAGAACTAAAGAGAAACACAGTTAAAAAAATGAAAAAAACAACCAACCAGACCAGAGTGGGGGAAAGATGTGAAATCTTTATTTAAAAATCAGAGTTCAGAACACCCTCCGTGACTCCAGCTGCTACTTTTGCTGTTTTATGTAACAAAAAGCCCATCACAACACATCTGGCTCAGCGGGCCAGTAGTAAGTGGGGTGACAAGTAGGGCTGATATTTTACAGTACCTAAATGGTCAGCAAAGCACATGTTAGTTTTTGTCTGCAGTCTCCCTGCTATTTGCATAAATAGTTACAAGAAAGCTACTAATGCTTTTGTACACAGTTGTGTCTCACACTGTATAATTTGCAGGAAGAAAAATTGGACACTGATTTACACAATTATCTTACAATTGCATCTACACCTTAGTAATTCATTTACTCAGTTTTAATTCAACCTCCTCCCTACTCCTTGCAAGTAAAGAAACAAATTGTGCCTTTTCTTTTCACTGTTATAAAAAAAAAAGATCGTTAATGGTCTGCTCACAGCAGATCACAGGCATTTCAGTCTGGTGGAAAAAATTCACAACAAACAGATGTTTTGAAATAGTGCCTTTTGCAGAAATTCTGTTTTTAATGACTTAAAAGCAGCAAAATATCGGACTTGTTAGACACCTATCAGATCCAGGTACTAAAAGCTAAAGAAATATTTATAGCCAGATGACTTGTAACTAAATTACATACAAAGATTCAGAAGGCTGAGGTATTAGAGAAAAACAGTAAAGTGACTTGCAGATGTATTGGCTCAAACATCTTACTAGAACTATCATGCAGACATCTACAGGTTTTAGAACTTTTTACAAATGGTCACAGAAGGATAGTAATATTACCGACAAAGTATCACAGTGAGGAAAAGCTGGCTGAACTACTGCCTCAATATAAAGAAAAATAATGGACAACGAATTTTCTTGTTGCCAGTGAGAGAAGGGATTGGCTTTGACCTCAAGATTACAAAAAAAAGTTTAAATGTCTATTTTACTGGACCAGCAAGATTTAACATAGCTCTTTAACAGAGCTGGAACTCAACTGTTTGACTACCAGAATACAAAAGTTGCTCTGTATACTGACCAAATTCTTTAGGAAGTTACCAGATACAGCCTTCAGAAAACAAACCAGAGAATTTGCTACAGAAAACACTATTCATTGTATTTACATAGTACCGCCAAATAAAAAACACCCAACCTTGGAAATCTTACAGCTAAACCTGTACTAGACAACACTAGGCTTCCCCCCTCCCCCTTCACAGAGATACACACATTTGAAAAGCAGAGGGGGGTGGGGGGTGAAAACAAACCCCAAAATTTTCTTGTTGAGCATTCCACCTGAACTTCTTTCAGAAGACAGCCACCCTGTGAAGATCTGCGCTGCCTGTCATGTAAACACTTAATGACAAACTCACTCTTAAACTTCTCTCTTAATGACAAACTCACTCCTAAACTTCTCTCTTTCTCCTACTTAATCAATTCATTTTACAGCTCTATATACTCTAATTAAACCTCATTCCCCATTTTTGTAACAGTGGTAGTAACGAGCATTAAAACACGAACTACATTAAAGACTTCCACTAAATTCAGTCTTGGTCTCTTTATAAACCAGGACTGAACTACGCTCTGTGGTGTGTACAGTCCAAGGAAAATGAAGTCTACCATGAAGTCCAATTGTAGATGAATATTCACACGTAACAACCTGGTGGGAAAAACATTCAATACAGTAGTGGTTCTGACAACTAACAGGTACAGTAGCTACACTTTCAGTTGGAAAAAGGCATACTCTGTACAAAGAAGGAAACTGAACTTTCCTAAGTCGAGTCTGGGGAGGGTGAGTACTATCTGTGCTGATGCACTTTTTTACCTGGCAAATACAGTAATGACAGGGAAAGCATGATAGCAAGGTAAGCAGCAATGTGGCCACACAAGAATACTCAAGCCATACTAAGCATTAGGAAAAAATACTTGCTTTTGCTGCAAAATATATTGATGTAGATGACAACAGAAGTCCTCCACAAACAAAATCAAGTGTTATCTAGTGAAGCCTAGCAGACACTCTTGTGAAAAATCTTTATTTATTTGAGCCTAGCAGCCTAATAAGGAAGGAAACCTTTGTCTCCATCTACTGCTGCCTTTTATTTTCTAATACCAGCCAAATGACAGACTCGAACACTGCAAGTGTGCTTCTTCAGCCTCCATTCCTTCTCCCAACACACAAACACTGCTTTCAAGAGACAATATCAAAAGCCAGTGCTTTTGGGATGAGACTCCTTTCCCAGTGAGTATCACAGCTCCTAACGCCAGATAACCTAAAAGGGAGCAAGAGATGGCCCATTCATCACCATCGCATGATCTCTAATACATCTTCAGACGTGATTTGCTCTCAATACTTTCACCAGGCTCATGCTGACAAGTCCCTCAGGAACGGAGGGAGAAAAGGAAGAGATGAACACCATGTTCCCATTCAAGAAAAAACTGGAATGTACTTACACCTCCACATACTTAGAAATTCCTGCTAAAGGGCTCCACCATCAAATTACACAACACCATGCATCGATCACATACAGCTTCGGGTTTATCTAGATTGTTAAGTTTACCAGCACAATTACAGCTTCCAAGGGACCTTATTTATTTCAATGCAAATATCCACATTGATGTTTTAACCCTTTATTAATTATACCACTACTCTTTATAATTATACTGCCTTTTATAATCCTATTACGGTAGTGTTACAGGCACATTTCCTCAAGTGGCAAAATACACCTCAATCACGTTCAGCACCTCTGAGAAATCTAGCATTTCATTGCAACAGTCCTTTCAAAAATGAAAACTCAAGTTTCATTTACTTGGTTCTAAATTTATTAAACCTATTAACACACCTTCTGAGCATTATTTGCATTTCAGTAACATTCAGAAACGCCAATCAACAACTGAAGCACAAACACAACTAATGCTGTTATTGCTTAAGATACTCACAAAGCCAGATTTATCCAGAAGTGTTTATTGGACTGATTAAACAGTACCATTCAGATTTCTCTCACATCTGAAAAGCCTTAGTTCTTTTTATACTGGAAAGCGTAGTAAATCCCTACAAATCTGAGCAAGGAATGGCTGTTAAAATGGATCTGAAAGGCTGGCTGAGTCTCTCATCTGTGAAACCTACCAGTTCAACAAAGTCTTGGGTGGGGGAAAATCAGTAAAACCCTAAGCCATACAAACACATCAGTAACCATAAGAAATGCAAGTATCATTTATTTTAGTCTTCCATAACACAGTTTTTGCATATAAATATTCATTACTTAAAGGACACGGACAGCTTCTAAACAGAGGCAGTGGATTTTGTTCATCTCTCTCCAGGACACAAGCAAACAGATGAGAATCAGGAGGTTTCCTAACAAGCAGGGTCATCCTCCACATTCCCATGGTCCTCAGTACACAGGCAGCCAAATGACCGCATTCTAATATAGGGTTTCTTAATTTTATACCAGAATCACAGAATGGTAGGGGTTGGAAGGGACCTCTGTGGGTCATCTAGTCCAACCCTCCTGCCGAAGCAGGGTCACCTACAGCAGGCTGCACAGGACCGCGTCCAGGCGGGTCTTGAATATCTCCAGAGAAGGAGACTCCACAACCTCCCTGGGCAGCCTGTTCCAGGGCTCCATCACCCTCAGAGGGAAGAAGTTCTTCCTCATGTTCAGACAGAACTTCCTATGCTTCAGTTTGTGCCTACTGCCCCTTGTCCTGTCTCTGGGCACCACTGAAAAGAGTTTGGCCCCATCCTCCTGACACCCACCCTTCAGATATTTGCAAGCATAAATTAGGTCCCCTCTCAGCCTTCTCTTCTTCAGGCTGAACAAGCCCAGCTCCCTCAGCCTCTCCTCGTAGGAGAGATGTTCCAGTCCCTTCACCATCCTCGTAACCCTCCGCTGGACACTCACTCTCCAGTAGCTCCTCATCTTTCTTGAACTGGGGAGCCCAGAAATGGACAGAGTACTCCAGATGAGGCCTCACCAGGGCAGACTAGAGGGGAAGGACAACCTCCCTTGATCTGCTGGCCACAGCCCTCCTAATACATCCCAGAATCCCGTTAGGTTTCTTGGCAACCAGGGCACACTGCTGGCTCATGATTAACCTGTCGTCCACAAGGACACCCAGGTCCCTCTCCACAGAGCTGCTCTCCAGCAGGTCCACCCCAAGCCTGTACTGATGCATGGGGTTGTTCCTCCCCAGGTGCAGGACCCTGCACTTCCCCTTGTAGAACCTCATCAGGTTCCTCTCTGCCCAACTTTCCAGCCTGTCCAGGTCAATATATGTATATATGTTCGGTGTTTTTTAAGAACTAAACCATCTAAACCAGCTTTGGTGGTTTTTGGGGGGTTTTGTTTGTTTGTTTGGTGCTTTTTTTTGTTAAATGAACCATACCTGTGAAAAGTCTTCCTCAACAAGACAGAAGTTGAAAGCAAATATAGGACACAAAACCAAAACAAAAGACCCAATGACTACAGCCTCAGCTTTTCTGGACTAATCAATGGTATCACAAGAAAAAATGTATGTTTCATTAGTGATAGCTCTAGAAAAAGGTAACAGACCTTTGAATTTGGGAAGCAGAGTAAAACTACGCAACCAGTTTTTCGATAGGATCACCAGGCTGCAGACTATTTCAGTACAGACACCCCATCTGGATAACAAAAAAACCTCACCCACTCCTAAAAAGTGTCCAAGTTTCTAAGAACATATAAGACACTAATCAAAATCAAAGCTCATGAAAACTTGCACAGCTTTACGGAGTTATTCGAAACAGTCTCAAATCTTATTTCTGCTACTGTTCTTGACAGCTCAGACAAGCACCATTAAGCCAGAGAGGAAAGGGAGGCACAGAATACTTCTGCCTCACAAAGGACATGAAGCCAGTGCAAAGTCACTTTAAACAGGAACCTAATGATGTATGTTACACTACAAATTATTGATGATACTGAAACACAGCAAAACCAGCACAGAACAGTAGTCTTTGCAGCCACAGAATATGACAAAAAAAGTACTTGGAAGATAGATGGGAGTTTACTTTCCCATAAACTCTGTAGTCATAGTTGTATCTTAAAGGTCAGGTGGTCCCACAGGACTTCAGAGATTCTGGAGCTAAGGCTGCAATTCCTCAATAGGATAAAAGCTACCTAGGAAGGTCTACTTCAATCCCACCCCTGCAGATGCTTATTTTAGACACCTGATTTCACACCCACTTTCAACTTTCTTTGTCCCTGGGTTGAACTGATTCAGTAAACTAAACCACCAGAAATGAAAAAAAAAATAAATTGTTTTTGAGCATTTCTTTTCAGCTAGTTAGTTCTCAGAATATGCTCACAGGACATGGATTAACAGTGGCACATGGGAGGCTGTAAGACTGTGTCAAAACAGGCTCAGGTCAGTTCAAACTTGCAGAATTGCAGCCCCAGGATGCAGGTTTGTGAGAACACACATGGATCCAAAACTCACCCAAATCCAGGCTTCAGACCCCCATGAACAGCTCAGTCTGTATATTCCCATTTTCTCTTGCAGCCATGTGATTTTTGTGGGTCAGTTTGGGTACCAAACCAAGCACAATGCAGGCACAGCAGCAATAGCATACCAGTACAAATAAGAGGGACTGCACATACAGGCATGCCTCATCAGCTGCTGCCCCTTGTCTTCCCCCACCACATGCCTCCTCAGGGGGAAGCTGAACAACCAGCTGAGCAAAGCACCCTAAAGGCTGCATGGTCTCCCCCCAACTCACTACAGCAACTCAAGTGTTCAGCAGATTTTCACAGAGATAACCCAAAAGCTCACCGCTCCCAAGAGAGGGAGAGCCTCCTTCCTTCCTCTTGCCAATTCACAGAGTTATTCCCACCAGTGCTGGAGGACCTCTCTAAAACTCGATTTAATCTCATTAACCCAACAGGGGGCAGAGCCCCTGCTCTAATGCGCTGAGCAAGTTTAGCAAAGGATTCAACAGGCACTAGAGCAAGAGAAGCTGCAGTACTGGAGGAGCAGCAGCAGAACTACTGAAAGGGGAAGGAAAAGTGTCAGCTGTGGCAAGTTTAGTTATGTAGCTTACAGAGGTTCAGCTGAACCTAGCAGTTCCGGGCAGTCCCACCATGGCTGGCATAAACAGCACTACAGTTCAACAAAGACTTCAAACCAGCATAACACCAAAACCAGCCCTGCTACCTCCTCACCTGCCTGTGCTCACCTCCGTGCCAGTAAAATAAATACAGAGCCAAGCAGTGATCGAATCGGGGGAGTCACCAGAAAAGTCTGAATCTTGCTGGCTCGAACCATGGTACAAGGGGATGTTATGGGAGGACGGGGGTACAAAGTCAGGGAACTGGTCAGGAGCACGTAAGCTGGGACTGCTCCCAAACACTTTGCATTCTCAAACCAGAGCTCTGGATTCACTGTTTAGCACAGAAGCATCATACCTTACACTTACTATGTTAATTTGGATAACTATCTGTTGCATTAAAGTATAATACCGTTTGAAGCGAGAAGAATCCTGGGAACTGTAGTCCTGCAACAGGATAGTGCTAACAGAGCAAAACAAGTACTGAAGAGCCCTGTTCAGTCCTGTTACTGAGTATACACGGATAGATCATCCCACTCATTTAATATGCAGTGCACTAACTAACTACTTCAAATAAGTCTTATCCTCCACTTTGCAAAATCAAATGGGTACAAGGCAGAGACATTTGTAGGTGTCTACCCTGCTCTAACAACAAAATAGCATGATAAACAAACAAACAAACAAACAAATCCCATTTTCCAATCAAGTGAGTCTTCATTTCCTCACACAGTGTTACCCAAAAGCAAGAAGGCTTAAACAATTCAAGACAAAAGTTCATTTTCAATGAAAACAGAAGAGGATGCATCCATAGCTATAGAGACCAGATTACAGAAACAGGACATGACTGCACGAGGTTACTTTGCAACACTTTTTAACCCCACCGATTAAAACCTAACACTATGTACTTATTGTTACACTACTCAACACTCTGATCAGACTGCCATCTGGTATGCGTCGCCCCGTGCTGAACTCGACCCAACAGACCAACTACACCAAGTTATGTGTACTTAAGAGTCTCACACTGTCTGTGATACAACTCACAAAACACCACCCCATTCTCTCTCTCACCGCGATTTTTACTTTGTCAGAGAGTGAACGGTCACTCAAAAGAGATCTGGATAAAACCCAACACAAACCCGGGTTAAAGCTCCCGTTAGGGCTCACCCAGAACCCCCCCGCCGGGACCGCAAAGCACCTAACACCGGAACTGCCCAGGAACTACCAGCCTCCTCCCCCACCGAACCCCCCCGCACGAACCCGGCCACGAACCACAGGGAAAGCCGCGGGGGAAGCCGAGCCGAGCCGAGCCGGGCCGGGCCGGGCGGGGCGGGGCGGCACCGCCTCCTCAGCGCCGTGCTGCCCCCTAGGGCTCGCCTCCCGCCGGCGCCGCCATCGAGCCCCGACCCCGCCGCGGCCCCCGGGTGCGGCGGGGAGCCGGCACCGCCTGCGGCACACGCTCCCCCTCTGAGCGGCCGCAGATCGCCCCCCCTTCAACGCCCCGGAGCGCGGGGTCCGTCTGTCAGCGCCGCCGGAGGCCTCCTCCGCCCTGCCCGCTCCCGCACGCCGCCCCGTGGACACCCACCCCCCCCCCCCCCGGCCTGAGGGGCACAGCCCCCAGCGCCCCCCGCCTCACCGCCCGCCAACGGGCTGCCCCCGACGCCACCCCACGCGAGGGGGCACCCTGCTCGCAGGGCCCACGGGAGGCGTGACCCCCCACCAGAGACACACACTCACCTCCCGGCTGCCCTGCGCGCTGGGTCCCTCGCCGCCGCTGCCCCAGCCGCCACTGGGGGAAAATGAATCATCAAAGTGAAGGGAGCGAGAGGAAAAAAGGGAAGGTGGAGGGGGGAAAGCGAAGACTGAGCGAGGGAAGGGCGGGGGGGGGGGAGCTAAGGAAGGGAAGAAAAAAAAAGCAGCGATAGTGATAAAAAATAATTCCGAGTGGGGGGAGGAAAAAAAATGGCGGATTAAAATCCAAGATGGCGGCGCCAAGGGGCGAGCGGTGCAGGGAGGAGGCGACAAGCGGTACCGCCTAGAGATCCCTCCGCCGAGCCCCGCGAGAAGAAGTCCCACGGGCTCCCTCGCAGAGACCCCGCAGGGCGGCGGAAAGAACCGGCTGCTGTCGCCGCCGCTTCCTCCTCGTTTTTCTTCTTCTCTGCGGGGAGCCCTCTTTCCGCCGGCCTGCCGGGCCAGGCGGGTCGCTGCGCCAGCCGCCGCGCTTCCAAGTTTCAGTTTGTTCTTCTTTTTCCCGACGAAGCCCACAACCTCCTTGCCCCGTCTGGAGAGACGCCGCCTGCCCGTGAGCTCCCGGCGGCGGAGGGACACCGCGGCCAAGGGCTGCTGTACGCCCGCCGCCGCGGAAGGGTACAGAACTCGAAACACAACAGTGCCGGTTCTCTCCGCCCCCACCTGCACCGCTCCCCGCCTCCTCCCACCGCTGCCGCCAGCTCACAGCGTTCGGCGCAGAGGCAGGCCGCCAGCCCACGAAGCTCCGCGCCTCGCCGGCGGAGGAGGGACAGACACCCCCCCACACACCCCCCGCCGCGGGTGCCAATGCCGCTAAGCGCAGCTCTGCGGCGGATGGATTTCTCTGAGAGAAAACTAGATCCGACCCATCCCACGGCTTGGGCCGGCCGGTTATGTGCGTGAAAGAAGTCCAGGCCGGCTCACGAGGTAGAGGGATCCCTCCGCCCAGAGCTGACCTTTAAATGCAACGGCCTGTCGGCTGTGGGGGCAAGTTGCGGGAGGTTGGCCTTGTCTTTTTGGTGACTCCGCGGATGCTTTAGGTGCCCCTTCCACCCTGGCCGTGGGGTCTGTGAGGTAGCGGTTCGCCCCGCCTAGGGGAACGGGGATCGCAACTTAGGCGCCTCACAGAGCTCCCGGCACCTGCTCCTCCCGCTGCTCCCTGACGGGCATTTAAAAATGGCCCCTGCGGCTTGGAGGGGCCGGGACGGTACCTACTTCCTCGGGCCGCCGAGCGGGGCAGGACAGGGCTGGGCCGCTTCCCCCCACCGTTCTCTGCCGGCTCTGCCCAGGCGCGTCCCCCCACGCGTGTTCGCGGCCGGGCGTGGGTGCGGGCGCCCCGCATCGGTAGAGCCCGCTTGAAACAAAGGTGGCTTAGCTGCTGCGGGACCGGGAAGCGGTGGTGGACGTGACGCCGCCCGTGAGCGGACAGGCTGAATCAAAGGCGTTTGCGGGGGGGGGAACTTTCTGATGCAGTAACTGCTGGACGTTTCTGCATGTGCAGGGGATGGAAGGCTCCAAGGCAAACGTTTTGAAGTTTTACTAGGTACTCAATATTTTGTGTTGCCTGGTATGTTTTTGCTTGTATGATACTCTGATCGAAATACAGACTGCTCTCAAATATAAGTTTTATTTTTATGAGTTCACTAGAAGGTTTTAGATTATTTGCATTCGTTTTAAGGTAACCATAAACGTTTGTGGAAAAGATTTGCCACATAACATCTTGCCTTTCAACAGCTGCTCACCAGGAATACCAAATCCTCAGTTTTATTCATGGTAGGATGCTGAAGTTTTTTAATAAAATACAAATTCCTGTGGAACTGGGTTTAATTTTGCTTTAATTATAAGAAGGGAAACAATATCTGGAAATGGCATGTGTCCCAACAAGCCAAATTGCTAGCTAAATTGATTTTACTATAATTTGGTAACAAGAAATTGCCTCTGAAGCTGGGATTTTGCATGCCCCATTGCTAAACCAGATTAACAAAGACTTTTAACGTTAAATTATAAACCAGTGACAGATTTGCTTCAAACCAGAATGAACTGTTAACAGCATTGCAAACAGTGACACTGTGATAATACGAGTAACAACATTTGTGTATTGTTTTATAGATGCACCAGGTTGCTCTGTATGTTTATGGGAATGGCTACAGTCATCTCAGAAGTTTAGATAGTGCTAGACTGGAAGATGCTGGCTTTAGTCCTAATGGCAACAAGAGTTTTCTGTAGCTCCAACAATGGGTGGTGAGACCTTATTGTGGTTGAACCAGTGCACGTGAAAAACCCTCTTTACATCCCCACCATAGACTCCAGGTGATCTGGTGACAAAACCATCATCTTGTGCTTCGGCAGGGGGGTTGGACTAGATGACCCACAGAGGTCCCTTCCAACCCCTAACATTCTGTGATCTGAAAGGATGTTATTTTTTTTTCAGAATGCATTCACCCAAGACTTATTTTCTCTGCTATTCTGGTGACAGTTATAAAAGTTAAAGAAAAAATAAGCACTGTTTCCAGTTGGGTTTGTTATTTCTTCTACATCATAGCATTTTTCCATTGTAGGTCTTCCATTCAATAACACAAAATACTGTCTTTGAAAATAAGAAAGTTGGGTGGTCAAACTGAGGTCAATGGGATGCTTCAGGAACAGATTTACTATGTTAAACAATTTTGGGTGCCCATGTTTTTTGTGGAAACCAGCAGATACGTGGCAACTAGCTCCAACTAAATGTAATTTCAGAAATTTATTGTATTTGGTATTGTGAAAGATCCATAGATAGTTTCAACATCGGTTTCACTTCCTAGATTAATACTACCATATGAGGCTTAACCCTCTCTAGAACAGGAAAGGTCTCAGATAATAAATTTTTATTGTTTTCTAATCAGTTATCAAAGGATGGTGATGATAGCATTCTTTTTTAAAGGCATAAAAATTGCAGTCACATGTTACTCAATATCTGTATGGTGATCTTGTGACTTCTGCTGGAAAATTTTTTTTTGATGCTCTAAGACTGAAGGGCTTTGAGCGTGTGCAGGCAATGGATGAGTTTATTTCAGTGTGCATTGGCAAGAATACATGGTCTTTAATTCCCAAAGTAGTATTCCTAAATTGTTACAGTTATGAAAATATAATTTTTACTGATTTTTTAGACATTACTACTTCAGGAATGGTAGCTTTTACATTTTCAACATCCCATATATTCTATGACAGTACAGTCCTAGTATCACAAACATTTCGGTCATCCAGTTTTCACTGAAAAATTGTAGTTATTAGAATATTTATGTGATGAGTGGTTTTGTTTTATATATTTTAAGAAGCAAAAGTTGAACTTCAGACTTGAGTTATCTGTAGAAGCTGCTGCTGCATTGCAGTCTCTGGGGCTTTGTATTGGTCGAGACTTCTGACAACAGCTGCTGGGTCAGAATCCAGCCTTCAGCACTGAGCCTCCCTATTCAAAACCACCGCTGCCAGAAAACCTTTCCAGTGATATGAAGCCAAATCCATTTTAAGCTGAAAAAGATACAGCTCTAGCTGAGAAAATGGTGTTTTGTGCTTGTATGCCTGTATGTCCACTCTTACTTTATTTGCAAATCTGACTTAAATACTATGGCAATGGGTGATTTGGAGGACTACAGACATATAACTACAATTAAAAAGTCCATCACCTGCTTGACAGTTTTACTCAGCCACACAGACGTTTGGGGTTTTTTTGCTTACTTTTATTCTGCAGTACTTTTACCTAGACCCAGCGTAAGCATTTCTGAAACAGACATCTGGGAGTGTTTATGTGCCAGTAACAAAGCTGAGTTGTCATATGTGTTCTGGCTCTTCAGCAGGCCTGCCAGGCTATAAGGGACCCTTGTGCTGTGAAAGTTTTAAAGCACACCATGTCTTGTGCTGTAACTTATGCTGGAATTTTAAACTGGAAATACTGTGCCCAAGTCCATCCCATCAGTTCTGCCGATTTTAATAGCCCAGCAATATCACCCAGTGAAGTAGAAGCATGAGGAAGCAGAAAGAAATACAAGGAAGGAGCTGAAGTAAGTTGTCAGGTGTAATGAGCTTGAGCTTTCATTTATGGTGATGTTTTATCTTCTGTTTACAGCAAGCAGATGCTCTATAGCTGTCATTTTTACTGTTGGGAAGAAATGATCTTGTGCAAAGGGGTAATAGAATTCACATTGCAAACAACAGTTTTATGTTGGCATGGCCACACAGAGAATTTGTTTCCTTTGTATGCTAAGTAAGTAAATATCTTCCTGTGACATCTTTTGAGAGGATCAATACCTTCCATCTATGCAGGAGCCTGGCCTTAAGCACTAGCCACCGTGCCTCACTAAACTTGCCCTGAGGCGTACCATTGCAGTGTGTAATCACTTCTGGCTGATGTCACAGGTCAGTTTTCACTGACTATTACAAACGCAAAGTTGAACATTACAAGTGAATGTACATAGGAATAAAATTAAAGATGTCTGTCAAAATCTTATCAATGTACATATATTAACAGATTGTCAATAATAGATGATAGATGACCTCCTCTGTGTAAATAAACGGCTGTAATTCACTTGAGGGGATCTGCTGATGTCACAAGCTGCCATAGTGCAGCTTGAGTGATTTATTAACAGCTGCAGAAATCCTAGAGTGAATTACGTCTTTGTATTCACTTAGGGTCTGCAGATTGTTATTTATAAAATATGGAGATTTGTACTTCATTATTGTATGGGTCTTTTCTGCGACTCTAATAAAGGGGCACAATGTAGAAATGATGAGTATAAAAGCTCATCTCCCTGCTTGCAATAAAGGTAGATTTTCTCCACTAATACATATCAACAGCAACTCTTTCCTTTATTTTTAAAATAAGCTAATCAGTATCTGCAGAGGTTTACATAAATCCTGTTTGGTTTTTTTCCCCCACCATCAAATACAAATAATGTCAATATCTTCTGATACAGGAATCTCTATCACTCAATGTTGTAGTCACTGCCTCTGTGCACATTAGGCTATGTCCAAACAAAAAGGTAAAAGAGGACTGGGTGCTAAACAGAAATAAGTGCTATCTCTAATAATAACTGGATTTTTCAGTTTAGGAAGAAGGCAACAGATCCAGAAGGCTAGAAAAGATACCTGGAAACCAACATTCTTTGTGTACAGGGAAGAGACTGTCCCATCTCCTAACTGTCCCTGTTCAGGGAGAAAACCCTTCCTTTCCTCCGTGAAATTCCTGCATGGTGAAGGGGAAAATTTTCTCAGTGTGGATCCCAGGTTTATCACACCCTTCTAAAATGTGAGCTTTTAATAATACTGATTTCCCTTCGTTTTCCCACCTCCCTAAAAAGTAGGAGGCGATTAGGATGATATTAAATCCCGTTTCTCAAACAAGATGTACTTTTCCAAAAAGTTGTAGAGGGAGAGGAAAAGGGAGATGAGAATAAATGACAGAGTTGCACGGCAGGAATTATCAGTCAGAGTTCCTTTGCAAATAACTCTGCATGTTATTTTTGCTAAAGATGCAGAATTTCTTGACAGAACTCACAGCAAGTGATTGGACGCCAGCTAGATTCCAGTCAAAACCCTTCCAGCCTTCTCTCTTTGAGATTAGTTTTGTTTGTTGATAGATTTTACCAGTCCTTTGGAGAGTGCTGCAGTTATTGTCCTCAGCAAGGAATACTGCTTTTGTACCAATTACTGCTTTACTCCTGCTTTCCTTCACCAACGTCTGAGTGACCCGTCTCTACATAAGAGGCGTGAATAGAAGGAAGGTGATATTTGTACAGAAAACAAAGGTTAGGGTTTGAAGAAACACAGGCTCCAGAATTTGTTCACTGCCTTGAGGCAAAGCCCTTTGAAGTCATTATGAATTTAGTAATTTCAGTAAGCCTGTTATTGCTCTTAGTGTCATGGACAAAGCCCAATCACATCAGGATCCTGCTATGTTTGGTATTATACAAATGCACATAAAATAGCCATTCCCCCCCCCCCCCCCCCCCCCCCCGGTTGTTTGGGGTTTTTTTTCTGCTTTTTGGAAGGAAATGATGTCCTTGATGCTCTTAAAATTGCTTTTGCTTATGGATTTGTAGTAACATATATCCAAAAGCTTGACTCTCCTTGCTTACCTTTAACATACTTAGAGCACATGACCAGCTGGACCACAGTCTGTCCATGATTTGTGTTTCCAGGTCAGTTCTGAAACAGACTGCTTCCTTTCCACTCAAATTGTATCTGAATCCATCACTTTCCTTTTCAAAGTGAAATTAGGTTAATTTGGGCTTTTGTACGTGTTTCTATGTGTCTACTTGCTTACTTCAGACTGAATTTATATGAAAGATGCTGTGCAAAAAAATTGAGTTGTATTGATCTCCATTGTTCTCATGCTTCAGAGGGAGGAGTTGTTACTGTCTTCCCAAAGCTCCATTGTCGTTCAGAGATTCATTATATTGACAGGGATTTTGCATTTTCTTTTGTCATACCAACAAGGGTGGCTGCTAGTTCTGTACAAGTGCTACACTGCAACACCTCTCACCTGTCTCCCTTTTATAGCTAGGCTTTTCCTCCCTGTATGGACTGGCAAATCAGTGCGAGACTGTGGGGTCCCGAGGAGATATGATGTACAGTATTGCTCCCTGTTCCTGCATTATTTCTGCAAGTTCTGAGACCATTTGCTCCATAAACATCAGCGAGATGAGAGCCTAATGCTCTCAGTCCCCCAATTCCACTAAATGACAAAACAGAGGTAGTTGTTACAGCTGATCTAATCCTGAATGGCTACCGAAAGAAACAATGTGCTATTTACATACAAATAGATCCATGGTGAATAGCAGTGGACCAGGTTCTGCTATGTAGTCTCTTTGGCTTGCCTAGACTTCACCTGTTGTAAAGGAGGAAGGAGTTTAATTCATCAACTACAGATTTCTAAATTCAAGATTATGGTATTTGCAGTCATTGAACAGTCTCCAGCCATGTTAACAGCAATGGGATGCTTTATTTCGAGTGGTAGAACAAAAACATTTTTCACCTTGCAGGCTTTGTTACTGTAAAGGTTTTTGGTTTTGTGGTTTGTTTTTTTTTTAAGTAAGTACAAGATCATGGGAAATTTCTGATGGGTACTGATCTCATTGCAACAGAGCATGCTGATTGTGGCGTTTTGTCCGTGTATATTACCGGTATTAATTATTTCATGCCTGGAAAAAATAGTGTCTGTTTCTAAAATGATCCAAAGGGCAGAAAAAGGGCGAAAAGGACCCCAAAATGTGCGTGTTTCTTATTTTTGCTTGCAGATTTTCATGTGCTGACACTGTTCTGCTCATTATCCAATTATAGAACCTAATAGTAATTTCCTCTCACCACTGCATTTGGTTATGTTGGAGAGATATGTGGATATTCAGCTTTCTCCCTCTCTTACCAGAGTCTGGAAAGCCTTCAGTTTTCTCCTGATGGAGGATGGTTCTCAGGTGAATTTTTTTTTTAATTCATGGGATGCTCACTGCTTTTATGCTCCATCAATACTAAAGAGTTACCTCACAGTGAGCATTGGCTCCACATATGAATCATGTATCCCTTCTGACATAAACCACACAGGCACTTTGTCAAGAGTAAATCCCATGAGAAGGGCATTAAATCGAGCACGATGTTCTGTTTTCCCTGTGGATACCTCAGGCTCCATCTATTGTTTCCAGAGGGACTGATTTACCCAGCAGTGGTGCAGTGAGGAGAATAATTGGTATGCTTGTAATTTTAAATTAATGTCCTAGGGCTGGCATAAGAATTTTTCCTTTCCCTGGGAAAAAAAAAAAAAATGAAAAATGGAGCATGTCTGTCAAGTGACAAAAAATAAGTTGAGTGCATCTCTACCGCATTCCCATCAAGCAAAACTGAGTTTACTGTGTTCATGACTTGCTTGGAAAGGGAAAAGATTGTCTTCCATGATGTGATTACACTTTTCAGAAGTATGCAAGAGGTTAATTTAGGGGACAGGAGGGAAAGATGAAGAATTAAACAAATTCTGTCCTCTGCTTCATTCATCTGTTTTTGGGAAGAATAAAAAGTACGAGCTGAAGCAAGTTTGGACTAGATGATACATCAACACCAGCAACAAAGGAAAATGGCTCGGGATTTAATATGTGCAACTATCAAGCATCTCTGTTATGATGGAGGCTAGCATCTTACAGAAGGAGCTTTGAGGCCAGGCTGGAAGGAAGCCAGAAAAAATTCTCTTTAAAAGCCAGCCAGTTTTTGTTAGGCATTTGGATACCAGCTATCAGTTATGTGGGCAAAACCACTTTGGTTTTATTTCAGGTTGAAAGACTTACACCAGTCTTGGTGTTTCTCTGGTGACACAGCTCTACGGGTGCGAAGTATCTGCTTTGCTGTACCACCCTTACAATTCTGCAGATTCGAGTGTCACACTATTTTACAGGACATTGGACCTAAAAGAGTATTTTCTCAGCTTCAGGAGAGGTTCATGAAAGTCACTGGCAAATTGACTTGTAGAGATGGAGTTTTTGGTGACTTTCCCTTTGGTTTTCTCAACACTAGCCATTTAAGGTGCCAGGCTTAGGCTGAATAAGAGAGGTTGTTGATCTGCTCTTTCTGTAATTAGAGATTGCTGTACATCGTCACAAACTGGGCACTCTGTCTCTAGCTGCTTTTGAAAATTTTGGTCATAATGTCCAGTTGGCTATTTTGTTTGTGCAATGGTGGGTTCTGCTAGAGTCTCTGGGATAGAGAATGAGTTATTTTGGTTACTGAGAGTGGAAAGAAAAATAGATCTTTTGCTACACTTACTTTTGAGGCTTTCACTCAGTGTGCCTGTGATAAGAATGTATATCCCAGTGCAATGGAATTACAGCTTTAATAACATCCCTTCCTTAAACATGATAGAAAGTCTTGCTGGAATCCAAAGAGCAATGCAATAAATCTCCCTCTGTTATTATTACTTCAGGAGCTGTCATAATTGACCTGCATCCTTGTGACTGTGAAACGCATTGAAATGTATCACTCTTAAGTGGCTTTTTCACTCTCCTTTCAGCTCTGTCTAGAACTGAAGTTTGGAAAAAAAACAACTGGCTACTGTCATGGACATATACGGACGTGGCTCGATGTCTCTGTTCTAAGCTTTGGAAAGCTGGTGTTATTCGTTGAGGCCTAATGGAAGGCAAGAGATGGAAATTTTGGCTGTATGCATTTTTTTATACAGGCAAGTGAGAAATTTCCAACACAGCTGGACTGGGCTTTGCCTTGGTAACATGCTTTTTTTGGCTTGAAACATTTTTTTTGCTCCTTTATGGGCTCTATCCTAATTACTTCAGCCTTTGAGTGAAAGTGCAAAATGGCAGATGTAAGAGACGCAATTGCAAGCTCTGAACTTGGTGAGCGAGGCTAATGCTTAATGACAGAAGAATGGGATCAGATAAACTCAAAAAATTGGTATATAATGTGTTCTAGGTGAGCATGCCTATTCTTCTGAATTTGTTTTTCTGCAGAAGACACCTTCTTCTTGGTTGATATCAAAAGCTGTCTGCTTTTCTACTTAGTTGTAACACTTTGCTACTGGTTTACAGAGGAAGCATTATGAAAACACAAAATCCTTCTTCTGAAAATGGTGCTGTTAGAGGTTAGGGAAAGACTGGGGTAACAGATTCATCAATGCAGATCTAGTTTTGCGTGTGAAACACTTCACTAATCTCCTGTCTTTTTCTGTTAGTTCATTGTCTTTCTAATCCTCTTTTTTATACCTATCAATAAGTTGATGAAATCTACCCCAAAGGTTTGCTGTGTGACTGAAGAGTGTCTAAAAAGTGCATTGCAATGAAGTAAAAGGTCCTCCTGAAATGGAGCCTTTCACATTCTCCTCCTCTCCCTTGATTTAGAGGAAGAATAATCTTGCATCCAGCTTTCTAGCTGAGCTGGGAAAAAAGTTCTTTAGTATTATTAGAAGACAAAAATTGTCATTCTTGTTCAGATCATCTAGAAGGAAAAGTATCAAAGCTGTAGTCTAGAGACTATTGCTTCTGAAGTGCAAATGCAGATCATACCCACATATGTTACTGGATTTGCTGTGACTTTCTGACATTCCTTCTCAGTCTTCTGAGAGAAGTAACTATGGTGGTAGCAGTGCAGATGACAGGTCTTGCAGGATGAAGGCTGAGTTGTCATTTTTATCTCTGTTGAAATCTCTGAGGGTTTTAAAGACCTGGATCAGGTTTACAGGGGGGTATATTTTTACCAGCAGGAGAAAGGAGGCCCCAGAATGCAGATACTGTGTTAATGAAGTGTTGACGAAGAAGCAGCATGTGCTCCAGGACTGAGGGCAGGTCTGGCTCATGATTCAAGGCTTCTGAGTCTGTAGCTGAAAGCTAGCCACTTAAACCCATTTACTTTGAAGAACTCCAAGATGCCTCTGAGGGGAGGTAGAGAGGAACAGAGAAACTTCTTCAGTGATGCACCGGGATAAACAAGAAGTTTCTGTGTTCACGGTTAGTGAGAACATGGATGGAGTGATCAGAGTAGATGCTTCCACACATCTCTATTTACGGAAAGCAGATGAATCTTGCTTCTCCTTTCTATGCTTTGCTGTCCTTCCTCATTCCTATTACCTGAGTGCGAGAGAACATCTGATGATAGGGGAAACTTTCCTTGAATCTTCTGAATATTGATGGGAACCCCCTTTTTTCTTTTAAGGAGATCCTGGCTTTTCTAGTGAGTGGTTTTTCACATGAAGAGGAACTTTGTAGTTCTGCTTTCGGAAGTTCATTGTACCATCTCATCAGAAAGCTGCTTCTGCACCAGATGTCTGCCAGCATGAAAGGTCCTATCAGCCTGACCTACCACAAGCAGAGAATGACTGTTCTCTCTCAGGGAGTCAGAGCCCAGTTTATCAATGCAGCCTTCTTCACATCCCAGTTACCCTGGAAAAAATAACTACTTGCTGGCTGCCAGGCAGCTAATAAATGCTTAGTCCCAAGAAAAGGCTGCTAGGTTCAAATCTGTAGGCAACATGGCAGGGGAGTTGGCAGGGAAGAGACATCTAGGTGGTTGCATGATGCACACAGCTTGTGATTTTTATGGAAAGTTGAAAGCAGTGGGAAGGCTCTGGTTTCACTGAGGACCTTGAGGGTAAGAGCAATGCCTCATTAAACGTCTAATTAGGCTGATAGACTCTGGTTTATGTACCCACAACAGAATTCCAGGCTTAAGATCGGGCATTAAGGACTGCCTTGTGTTCCTGTGCATAAAGGGCACTGTGTGTAAGCCTCAGCTGCCAAAGACATTTCTGCATGTGCAGCATTATGCTGAATGCAGAGGGATTAGCTTACCTTGACAGCAAACCATGAAGGTTTTCATCAGCTGCCTCAAGAAATACAGCGAGTTTATTCTTCTATTTGAAACAGCTTCTGTGCTGAAACTGGGAAGCACAGAAGAATAATCACCCCTTTTCCAGTCCAGCTTTGCTTTTGGTAGTGTGTTTGTCTCCACAAGAAAGCAGAAAAGTGGGTATGTAAGAGAAACCCCTTTAAAGGACTGTGTGACTGATAACAGAACTTGTTCTTTATTATAGCTCCCTGATAGGTCTGGGCCTTCTTTCCATTATGGTCAAATAATAAATTTTCTTTAATTTTTTCTATAGTAACACCTAATATCTGGTATATGTATGCTCTTGGCTTCTGCCATCCTTTTTTGTCCAGGAAGTATAGGTACACAGAACAGGTTAATGATTTCAGTTAAAATATAGATGCTTAAAAAAAAAAAAAAAGGTTAAAACCTGCTTAAACTGATATTTGGGTTGCAAATGAAGCTTAATGTTAAACTCTGAAATTCTAGCTCACAACATCCTATCCTGCATCAGCTCTTTTGTGAGGCTACAGTCTGTATATGGTCCCCAGTCTGCCAGACCTATTGCACCTCATAATAACTGCTAACCTGTTCTCTAGGCTTTTTTCCTTTTCATCCAGTATCCATTGGGTGTAGCAGGCAGAGCTAGTAGGACAGGGTTGGCCGATCGCATGCTTCCTTGCCCCAAACAAATCACTTTGCACTAGTGTCCTTGCCCTCCAGTCACTGTCTTGGCAGAGCTGCTCTGACCATCTGGTGCTCCTCAGGTTGGGTGATACTCTGTAAGGCTGTTGCATCTTTGAACCTAAGCTCTGTGTGCAGATTTCAGGTGATACCTTCTGCATTCCCACAGAAATTAGATACTTTTTTTTTGCATTCTTCCAGTTCCTTTATGTTGGGGATGAAACTTTAGATGATAACCGTATTTGACAAGGAAGCAGTAGTGGTCTAGTTATAATCCTTGTAACCTCTTAAAACCTAAGTGGCTGCTGCTGACTGAGAAGTTATCAGTCTAGGAGATATCTATTTATTACTTAAATTACACATAAAAAGGGAAAAAAAGAAAAACCAAACCTGTCTTACCTGTTCATTTTGTCCTCATACGTTTGTTTACTCAAGGCAGAAAAATGTGTTTGGTTTAAACTACAAGTAAGTCGTATTTGGAGGACTAGCAGGGGTGTTTCTACTTTTGGTATTATTTTCAGCAGCATTGTGCAGCTAGTGTCTAGTGTCTAAGTGCTGTACTACTGAGTTGTTCTGCTAGAGCATGTTCTAGCCCATATTCCTCTATGTCAGGGAATGGAAACTCAACAGGTCATAAACCAGTAATTTAGCCACTCATGATATCAGACGGGTACTATATAGCAGACATTTTGCAAAATCTTGCTGCCTTTGTCTAGCTGTTCATCTATCTGTTTCTTGACTTGGAAAGTTTTGTTGTATCTTGTGGGTAAGATGATTGGTTTTTATTTGAAGTTTTGGTTTCTTTGGAAGCAAAAGGTTTTGTGAAGTGGAGTTTTGCAGAGAGAATCTATTAATGGAGTGCACGTGTCTCTAACATATTGTGGTGAGACAGTAGGTACACAGGACTGACTGACAGTGCCCTTTTGGGGGGGGGCACCACAGAGTCAAGCTTGTTTTCAAACAAGGGATAACTGGATACTTGTTTGCTCTCTTGCTGTTTGCAGTCTTATTTATGATTCTACTCTTAATCCTCCTATTTTAGGAGAGAATTGTGAAGAAAGGTGATTCATCCTTCACAATGCCTGACACCCTCTGTCTCTGGAGCATGGATAGTTTGTGTACCCTGTACAAAGTTGAGTGACTGCATTAGTTTTGTGGCTGCCTGTTGTCAACACTGATCCTTTTGATTCATCTCTGTCTGATTCTCTTGACCATGGAACTAATGACCTGCTTAGACATTGTGGTAGGGACATACATGTTCTTTAATGGCCTTGTTCTTTACTTTTTGGCAAAAGACACTACTGAGCTTTGCTTACCTGTTTTGACTCCATCATCTTTCTCTACTGTCTCAAAGTGAATTGAGAATTGTAAGTTTTTCTGTCAGCCTGTCCTCAGTGCTGGAGCTGTTTCAAGGTAACAGTGAGGCCATGCAGATCATGCTGTCTTCAACACATTGAAGGCAGCCGTATTTCTTGTTTTGATTGGTTTGGTCAGTTATGTGGTATCCTGCTGGCAGCAGGGCCTGGACCCAGATAAGGTGGCCACAGCTGTCAGCAATGAAATTAGGTTAGGAATCTGGAGAAAATGATGGAGCAGCAGTCTGTGCTTGTGCCACCTGAAGGATGTCACATGAACTGTGTGTTCTTCATAATGGCTGTGCCTCAGGACTAACCACAAACTTCAACTGATTGCCCATTGACTGCTGAGTCTTTTCCCCAGGAAACAACTATTTGTGCTGTGCAATCTCTGCTGGCTTCTGGATTATCAGATAGAATGTGATGCATGATGTCCTAAACGGGTTGATTCCTGGTTACCTGAAGGGGAGAGACTGATACTGCTGCTTATAAGGCTGTCTGAGGTATCTGGGCTAATAGAATCTTCAGTCACAAGACAGTTGCCAGAGAAGGATCTAGGACTTTTCTTGAAAATTAATTTCTGATGAAATGTGTTTCCCCCATCAGGTTGGTACAACCCTAATTTGTTGACTTTCAGTTCATATTTTGAGTCTATATTTGTTTTCCCCTAACCCTTAAAAATGGTAATGCCTGCGTGCATGCATTTGCCCAAAGTTTCCCAATGCTCTGATGCTCTGATCAGTGGGGACCTGGACATGCTGCCTTCTGTGGAAAATTGGTCCTTGTAGTATGTTCAAAAATGTGTTCTGTAGCTGCTTAATATTCACCAATATTTAATAGTAACATCCTGTTATCCACCACAAACTATGAACTTAGAAAACTGAGAACTAAATAGAGACCAGGGACTGTCCCAATACTGACTTTCTGAATACCCATTTCTTCTTGCTCACTGCCGCAAATTCTTTCTTTTCTGTAGCAGAGCAACATGACCGTCTTACGTGCCCTCTGCATTTTTATAAATATGAAAAACTATCATGATATTTTAAATTAGCTGTTAATAAAACCCCCTTTCTGATTTCTTGCAGGCTCCTTTGGAAAGTTAACCCTCTAGCAGTGATTTGGAAATTTAATGATGTTTTTACTTCAGAGGCTGTGAAAAGAAAATTTCTTTGTGAGGGAGGGAGAAGGAGAAGGGAAGTTGAACTTTTGAAATCAATCTCCTGCTCTGAGGAAGGCCAGCTAGAGCTAGATTCATGAACAAAACTTGTTTTTAAGGAGCAAAGTTTCCAAGTAAAGGAAAAGGCAAACTGTAATTGAGAGCTACCATTCAAGGAAGCTCTTGAGGCCAGGATCAGCAAAACTTTTGGTTCACTACCACAGCCCAGGCACATTGTAGACTAACTGAGACAGAAGAAAATTACCATTTACCTCCTTTATGAATGCTATGGATGAACATGGACAATTGCCCGTTTTGGGTGACACTGACAGTTTTTGGAGGATGACGATGCAGAGTCAGTACATTACCCTCATCTTTATCCAAACCCATGAAAGTCCCTCACCATGGAGTATTCATGTGGAGGAGCTGCTGATACTGCTTTTAGAAGGAAGGAAAAGTGTTAGGTTTGATCTGACAGCTTTAAGAACAGATCTTTGCCCTTTTCACCCCTTCTATGCCATTCGGTTAGTGTCTTTTAAAAGCTTTATGCTAGCCTTACATATTTACCTACAGCCACACAACAAAATCAATACCTTCTCTTTAAAATTCATTTATTTGATGCGTTACAGTACTGGAGACAATTTCCAGTGGGAACAGTGGAAAATTGGAAATTAGTTCGAAAGTAAATATCTGAGGTCTGGTGACAGAAGGCTATTCTAGTTTTATGAAGACAACTTCATAATTTTTGCTTTTATGTATGTCAAAATCGTAACGAAATTATTCTTCCTTGTGATTGTAAAGAAATCTGGCTAGGATCCTTTTCTCTTCTTGCAGTGGCAGTTTCTGGACTGTTAACACATTTAGGGAAAAATCTAGGCTAATCAGGTTCCACAAGACCAAATGCATCCTCCATCTTGGCCCCCTGGGTCATACACAACTCTTCTCTGCATTGTTCCTCCTGATGCTTAATCTAACCTGCTGTGCAAAAGTAGCTGCTCTGATTGTGTTTGCTCACTACACAAATTTGTGTGGCAAACAAAGATTTTGCCATACTTTATGCTATAAATCTTAACAAAACACTTTCTCAACTAATGGCTTTTTCTCCCTCAACAGTCTGGGTCCAGCTGTTCATTTAATAAATAATGGTGTTGCTCTTTTCTTTTAGCACCCTCTAATAAACCAAGAGTAAATTCCTGACTGACCTACTTACTGGCATTGCTTAAATAATCCTTGATATGGCAGTATAATTTGATGCCTTAAAATACAGGGCATACAAGTTGCAAGTTAAAAGAAGAAATATTGAATGTTAATGAAAACACAATTGGGTAACTTAACAGACTGAGGGATATTATGTTTGATACCTAATGTTCCCCTCCTGTTGTTTTTTTTCCCCTGCATCTGGAGCATTTTGTTCTCCTTTCTTGTAGATGAAATAATTCCTGGATCTCTGAATGAACTGGGCAAAATACTAATGGCCTGGAGCTACAATAATAAATCTACAAAACAGATAGATGTGTTTTCTGTCTTTAATAGGTAGTATGTTTTAAAAGGAGGGCAAAATGCATGCTTGCATTACATCATTTCTTGCTTTGTGCATTCCTTGTGCACCTCTATGCAATTCCCAGTGATAGCGCTATTTAAAGAAGAAAAGTATTTCAGGAGTAGAGGGAAACTATAAGATACTGAGTTTTCTTTTTTAAAAGGTAATGGAAATGGTTCAAAGTCAACAGTATGGGCTATGGACTTCCAGATTTAGCAAAGCAGTTTAGTAAATTCTACTTAATAAGCATCTTGTGTTACAGATTCATGTTAAGGCACTAAATCTAAATTTCTCTAGATCAGGAATGACACAAGTCTATATTCATGTTTGTCTGTTTGGGAAAATTTATTTCAGTAATAAGTAAGATATAAGTGAGAGATGCTATCTTGTCAAAATTCTCTGCTGATTTTTCTTTCTAGGTGCTACCTTCCTATTATGCTGATTGGAGTCCCCATATTATAAAACATTAACATGTGGTGCACACTACTGCTTACCTACATAAATTATCAACTAATTCTAAGCTTCATTCACAACAGACATGCAGTTCAGCTCTTGAGAAGGAAGAATCTACTTTTCATTATTTCTGCATAGGCATGCCAAGCTCCCAGTGGTCTCTAACTGAGAGACCTTCAAGTCAATTGTATTCTTCATAACTCACCCTGTTTAATAATAGAGTTTGACATGAAGTTCCTAAGCACTGAATTTCAAAGATGGTAAATGTATGTCCTGGTCATCACTTTGAATATGTTACTTCATCACAAATCCATGAGTAATGAGATTTCTAAGTTCCTCTTAGTTGCTTAAGCAATCTGTTAGGATTTGGGTCTCGCTGGACGTGCCATTGAAGACTTCCAGAGAATGTGTGGTTACTGGCAAATAGAACAACGTTTAGCTCTGTAGAAGCCTGTTAAAGAAGAAATTAGTAAAAATATAAGAAGAGTTGCTGTTTTGTGTTATGGTATCCTACTCGTATATATATACATTCGCGTAACTAACTTGTGTAGCACTAGTGTCTAACTTCACTGAAGCCTTAGGCTGCAAGCTGTGAATTTGTCACCTGGATACAGTGAACTTTTGTTGAACCGCTGCTAAGCTAAGTGAAGGAGGACCCCAAGGATACAGTTGCAACTACAAGACAAGTATGTTAGAAATTCTCAATAGACAGCATCAGGGCCTCTTTGAAGAGGAGAAAAGAATCTTCAGCCTGTCCAGGGGCAATGAAGGGGCCCAACGAGGAATAAAAAGACCCCAGACCCAAGTATCACCATTGGATCAGCTGTCAGCTGTCACATGGACACTGTGGGGAGAGCACGTGTAGGGTGGGAACTGAGATTGTAAGTATATAATTGCCCAGGGATTTCTTTGTTCAGGGTCTCTCTCTGGAGGCACACAGCTCTAGCTGTTTTACACTGGTGTACCACTCAGTAAATTCATCTGGTGTACATTGTGTCGGAGACTCTGCTTCTGGAAACCTAGGGTCAAGCCTGAGGGATGAGGAAGTGCCCAAGAGTGAGTATGTGTGTGAGGAGTCGACAAGGGGCACCCACTGGCTCACTGGAGTCACATGCTGTGAAGAGATTCTGGTCCTAGCAGTTAAAGTCTCTGGTGGTGTGTGTGCCACTCCTTCAAAGGTGTGTGAATGCTCAGGCAGCGGCTTCTCCCTTAACAAGCCTTTGGTCATACCTACAGTCTTGTCTTAAGCAAGGACCATTTATTACACAGCTAGGAATTCTCTCTACCTTGGTTTGTTGGATTTCTGATCTAACAGGAACAAGTGCCAATCATCTTAATAAAAAAAAAAGTCTGATCCAACGTGCTTTACTCTGCCAGAGGAAGGGCTCATTGAATGAGAAAGACCTAGACAGGAAACTGAGAGAAAACATGAGAGCAACTTGGAGTGGTTAGAAAAATGTCTCAAATCTGCATTATCAACTTTCAGCATGGAACTGGGAGCATTTGGATTAAATTGAAATGCTTGGTCACTTCAGTGGCTGTGGAACAAGACTGAAAATTAGCTAGTGACAGCACTGTGAACTCTCAGCTTCTGATTCTAACCAGGAGTCACATCTACATTCAAACAACATAATGAGAAAAAATGACTAGATAAAGAAGAACTTGGCTATACTACAGAGGTTTGATAGCTATCTGTGGTACTTAAAAAATACAAAGAGAAAAGTTGTGGAGCCAGGTTTGTCCACAGGGTGTCTTTACAGAGGAATTAGAATACAGTTTCTCTTGCTTAATTTTAGGACCTATATACAGCTGTCATGTTGTCTAGGAGACTACTGAATTATCTCACAAAGAAAGTGATGAAGGCTTTGTTATGAATCATGTAAGGCTGGGCTCATAAAGCACTAGAAAATGTTACAGAAGCAATTGGGTGTTGATCCTAAATAGGAAAGGACTCTGTGGATTCAGCAATCTTTATTCTGGTAGTGGAGACTAGGAGAGAAGAGGAAAGGAGAACTGAGTAAAAAGCATATGATGCCACTCAACTGCATTTCTCCATCTGCTCAGGATCACAAGCATTTAGTTAGCATTACTAACATAGGCTTACTGTAACACCTAGCTCCTTGTTCAGCGAGAGACATTAGAACAGAGTTGTTAATAGAAGTGCTAAAACTATGCAAGAATCAGAGGGAAGAATAAAATCCAAACCTCCTTTGCCTTAACAAACAGTTGCCTGCTCTTTCCAATCAGTTTATTTTGGAATAATGATCACAGAAAGATCTTGGTTGGATATCCTTGTAGTAAACACTGTGATGCCTGTTAACTTTCTGACATTCTTCCTCTTAGTGTTTGTCTCGGTAAAACTCTGTGGAGATACTTGAACTAACTACAGAGTAGAAGGTGTACATTAGCCTGTATGAATCTTTATGCTACTTATGCCTTATGATTTTCAGGATCTAAGCTAGCTGTTTAATAGCCAATCCTATGATGACATTGGAATCCCACAAGTCTTCAGTCTCCATTTTGTTGTGAGTAAGGTTTTTCCTACGGCATGGCCAGTTTGACCTGGTTTGTTCCCAGCTTTTCTGTGTTCCATGGCAAATGTGTGTTATTGGTTTTAGCACCATGAAGTTCTAGAAACAGACAGCAGAAATCTTTCATTGCATCACCCTTTCTTATGCAGTAGGGTGTCTGTAAATGTAATAGACATGCCAAATAAGAAGTGTTTCTTCAATCTGGGAAGAAAGGTTGAAGGAAAAGAGGAGGAGGAGAGGACTTTCTCAGCTGTATCAAGAACAGGGTTTCTCACAACACTTGCATAGTCTACTGAGACAGCCTCCTTCTTAATTTCCATGTCAGAGGTCAACAGGTGGAAGATCACGTCTCTCAGTGGGAAAACCTGCTCTGAGACACTCCTTCCAAGTGGTTTGAAAGGGTGTGGTTGTATGTGCAAGTCCCAGCAAGTGCAAGTTGCACTTCTCTACTGGACTGGGCACCCTGTTGAAGTCTTCAGGGGTAAGGCAATGCCCTACCTGAGAGGAAGCAGGCAGAGAAGACAGTATTTATAGTTTCTTCAGATCTGTGGACAAGATAAATTAATGCACTGGGAACCAGAAAAGGAATGCAAGGGGGAAAGAAACTCAAATTAAGTAGTCAAGAGACTACAGTTCCATGTTTAGGCTGGAAACTTGCTAGTATGTCCTATGGGCTCGCTATGGTTATGGACTCCAGTGGTGTTTCCCATCATATCACACTAAAGTCTATCCAAATGGATAGTGTATATAATCCCCAGGACACTTTAAGGGACCTAAACCTGTACTTTGTCCATCTTTTGTTTTTCCATAGAGCAGCTGTGTCCTAGGGTTCGTGAATAAATTGTGAGAAGAGACATCTTGTTCTGAGATACTTGTTTTGTACTTGCGAGAGAAGGTCGCCTCCTTTGCTACTCCACAAAGGGCTGTTCTACAGTGAAGTGTGTGTCTTGACAAAGAAGAAATAAAACATACTCTGGCAAGAAATTTCTCCTATGAGATGGGTATAGTGGCCCATAAAAAATATGTGCATTGTGAAGAAATTCCCATCACCACATGGACGTAGGGGCATAATTGCAGCTGAATCACAAGACAGGACATTGGAATGAGTAACATCTCCCAAGTGAACATAGGAATCTGGCTCAAGAAAGCTTGAGCTGTGCAAAGTAGACCTCATTTTCTCCAACAGGTGAAGCCCTAAAATGTTATTGGAGCATCTGGAAAAGGATGTCGGTCTCTAAAATCAGGAGACATAAAAGATTTTTTCTGACCCACACCAAACCAAAAGGTTTTTTCTGACCCACACTTGTCTTCCTAAAGTAGGCAGTCTGAAACCTTGGGCGCATAGCTTCTAACAGCCCTGGAAACACAGTGTCTGCTAGCTTGAGGAGGCAAAACAGAGCACTAATTTGGTAGAGCTTAAGAGTCTGGCATGGTGTAAAAGATGATCCTCAGTGTGTTATAGGGAAAATTTGTATTTGCTGTCATCTAACATCTTGTGTTCAAAAGTCCAGTCATTTTGTTTAACAGTTGACAGGAAATGAAGAGGGTTTGGTCTTAGATCCAAGAAGATACTGACCATAAGAATTGGGAGGGCAAGCCATAGGGGCCAGAGATGTTGTGTATGGGTTTTGACTATTCCAGTTTTCTAAAATACATAATTTTACATCTTGACAGTTTGATATTTTCTTATTCCCCTCCAAAAATCATTGCTACAGTACTGTGTCTATTTGTACCTTTTGAATGTTGCATGTTGGCATTTCAAAGGATTAGAAGAATGGTCTGCGGAGAAAGTAGAAGCATCTGGACATGGAACAGTGTTAAATATACAGTGTAGCAGAAGTTGGGCATTCTCCACTTGTTTTCAGTGCTTCTGCTGTTCATTTGAGGCCGTGTACTTAGCTGAGCCTGGAAATCTGTTTGCTGTGGGCTGCACAAGAACCAGGCTCCTGTTCTGAACGGGTAGCAGTCTTTCAGTCTAAACAAAAAGTTGGAGAGAAACAAGGAATGAAGGGACTAGTTCCAGAGAGCTGCAGAGCTGGGCAAAGACTGATCCTTACTCCAATGTTTTGCTGACTTGGCCATGCTGCTTCCTCAAACTATCCAGGGAGCAGGGCAGTACCAGCCTCTGCCAGGGTACGATGCAGTTGCATGCAGAAGTGCAACAAGTCAGGCAGCGGGCAGGATGCAGTGTGAAAACAGCATTGCTTAATTTGAACTGACAGCATTTGGTGCAACACATCAGAAGCTGTAAGGGCCAGGAGGCACTTCTTTTTAGCTGGACTGCTGATGTCAACTTGTCTAGCAGATGCTCCAGCTAGGTTACAGAGGCAGGATAGGAAAGGTCTTGCTTTCTCACGATATCTACTTGCTAATTTTACTGGTTTCCCCGAGCCTTCTCAGTTTTCCCTTGTTACACTGAGACCTTGACAATTTTTCATACAGAAAAAGTGAAAACCTGTGCAATCCTAGTTCTGCATCACTTTTCTTACAAAGAGGCAGGATTGGCAGGAAAATGGAGCACTTTCTGACTTTCCATTTATTTCAGGAATCAGCATCCACCTGCACACCTGCACATGTTGAAATCCAAAACTGGATGTGAAGTACTAAAGATTCATACCATAATTTAATTATGCTGTGTGCAGTCAGATTATATTCAATGATATGATGCATGAAATGGCAGACAGAAGCGTTCTGTGGGGACTATCACTGAGCAGTGGCAATCCTATCAAAACATAGGCAGGAATGCATAGTTTGCAGCTCTGCATAAACCCTGGGTCTCACTGGAATCTAAATCTGACCTGTATGGAGTAAGGAGTTGCTACAATTTAAATAAACTGAGGCAAGTGGAGAAAGCTGACCTTCCTCTGTTTTGGACACCCTCCGCTGCCCCAACTCAAGGAAGTCTATTGTGATCTTGCCAATTAATACATATTCATGCTGCTTATTGAATGAGACAACACCCTGGCTATTATATCTCCTACTCACTGATGGGTTTGATGTTGTTGCTGTGGCTGTTAACCAAAATAGGTAATTTTTACTTTCCTTTTACATTGTTCTCTTGGAAGTTGTTCTAGCATCTTTCTTTTTGTATTGTTGTCCAAAAGTGGATCTGTTACCCAGCGTGCAATAAGCCAAAAAACACACGAGGGCAGAGATATTGATTTTATTACAAACTTGCACAAGTTTGGGTGCTAGGTGGCTTCTCCACAAAGCTAGCACCCCCAAGCTTCCAAATCAATAGTTATTTATACACAAAGCATTAATATATTGAAGTTCTTAATACACATGCGTTGTTATTCTGTTAAATGATTGGTTAAAGTCTCTTCACCCAGCATGTAAATTAGTACACATGCTTAGTTGTTCTTCTTCAACTTCACCATTTGAGTTAGTGGTATAAACGGGGTAGGTAGTCCATGAGTTGGTGGTCGCAATCTCCCCCTGCCAGAATTACCTTTCCCCTTGTTATCTCTTTCTTTTGGCAAGTCTAAGCATTTCTTCATGGTTTACTAGCTGGGCTAGTGGTACATCAGTTAAACTTCTGCTCTCGACAGCCATCTCCTGCTTATTAGACAAAGGTACATTGTTTAGATAAGATTAACTTCTTGTCTTAAAACAGCAAGGGTAGGGATATACAATATATACACTCCAGGAGCAGTGTCTCAGGACAACTTAGTTTGGATAACAATTTCCCTTCTTTGAGACTTATTGAAATCCTATCATTCAACAAGTGTCACCTCCATTTTGCACAACTAACAGGATTGAGATATTTGTCTAGTGATTAGACTTTTTAAACATCCAAACATGACACAAACAATTATTATAATTAATTAAATTCTATAATGGATGCAGGAGTCCACTCTGTTTTTTTTTACTGTGGTGTATGTTTCTTTCCAGGTTCGAATGTAGATGAGGTCTCCCGGCTGAAAAGACTGGACGGGAGTATTCAATGGCAATGGTGTCCTCTGATTTAAGTACCTATGTAATGAAGACAAAATCTGAAAAAGAGAGATTATATACTCTTTAACTGTTTCCTGTCCTCTAGTATACATTTGATACTCTTATTGTGAATGCACTAGTAGGATATGGTTTTCCGTACATTATCTCAAAGGGGCTTACTCTTTCTCTGATTCTTGGGGTTATCTTAACCCTCAATAGGACCAACGATAGGGCGTCTACCCATTTCGGGTGAGCTTCCTGACATAATTTTGAAATCCGCCTGTTAAAAGTCTGATTCATTCATTCTACTTTCCCATTGGACTGAGGTCTCCATGGGGTATGGAGATGTCTTTTTATTTTCAAAATTTTTGATACTCTCTACAATGTCTGCTATGAAATGAGGTCCACTGTCAGAAGATATTTCTTCTGGAATACCAAATCTAGGAATTATTTATTTTAACATTATTCTGTCTCTTTTGCCTTATTGGTGTGGCAGGGGAAAGCTTCAGGCCAATCAGAAAAAGTATCTACCAGGACTAACAAATATTTATGCTGGTTACATCTAGGTAACTCTGCAAAATCTATCTGACAGCACTCTCTGGGCATTAGTCCTCATTTTACATTTCCTCCTATTGTTTCCTCTTCCACTTTTGGATTGTTCTGCTGAAAAGTCATCTTTGTTTCCAAATTGCCCCATGAGCATGGGCGACTCCAAAAGCATATTTTGGATCTGTAAAAATATTTGCTCTTTTTCCAGTAAGCAATCAATTCTGCTTTTTGGGCTGAAGTATTATAAGATAAAGGTTTGGCTTCCAGAACAGGCTTCCTTCCTGTTTACTACTGCATATCCAGCACATCGTTTTCCTCCAGATGTGAAACTGCTTCCATCTGTATATAACTATAAATCAAAATCAGAAATAGGAGCGTCCTGTAGATTCAGTCAGCTGGAGTAGACTTGCTTGATTGTTGTCAGACAATCATGTTGTAATTCATTTTGTTGTGAGATCGGCAGCAGAGTTGCAGGATTTAAAGTGGCAGACGTTGAAATGTTGAAATCATCTTGCTCCAGCAGAACAGCCTAGTATTTGGCCAGTCTTCTAGGAGAAATCCAATGGTCCTCTGTTTTCTAGGAGAGAGATGACAGCATGGGGTACAAACGCGGTAACAGGTTTTCCTAAGGTCAGTTTCCTGGCCTCTTCAATTAAAATCACTGCTGCAGCAGCAGCTCTCAAGCAAGCCAGCCGGTCTTTACTGACTTAATCCACCTGTTAAGAGAAATACCCCACAGATCTCTTCCAGCTTCCTAACATTTGAGTTAAGACCCCTAAAGCCACTTGTTGCCTCTCGTGCATATAGCTGAAAGGGTTTTTCTAGATTTGGAAGTCCTAATGCAGGACCTTCTGTAAGTCTTTTCTTGATTTCATCAAAACTTTCGACATTCAGCAGTCTATTCAAATGGACCCTTGATGGCAGTATATAGTGGTTTAGTGATCAGTCCAAAATTAGGAATCCACAACCGACACCATCCAGCCATACCCAAGAATCTTCTCAGTTGTTTCTTTGTTGTGGGCACAGCAATTCTACAAATCGCCTCCTTCTGTTCTGCGTTGAATTTCATTTGTCCCTGCGTGATTTCAAATCCCAGGTACCAAAGTCTATTTCTTGCTACTTGTGCCTTCTTTTCAGAGGTGCAATATCCTTGCCATTGTTCTTTTGCCAGTACTGTTGGGCTATTTTTGAATCCTTGTTGTAATACAGTCCAACATAGTTTAATCTTTTGTTTGGTGGTCAGGGTTTCCCATTTGAAAGCAAAGATGAGCTGACTCTGTTCATCCACCAGAATGCAAAAGAAAGCATCTTGTAAATCTGGAATGGTTTGGCTCCAGATTTCCACTCAATTTTAATTGGGGTAATGCTTTTTGCTCATCCCAGTTTCCCTGATGCCCATACCAGTGGTGTCACTGCATTCAGTACTTCTTCAGGATCCTTTTCACCTTGAGTTAGCAAACACATCTGTGCTTTCCGGGTGTTTTCTGGCAGAATATGTAACTGTACCAAGTTAAAAAAAAAAAAAAGTTGTTTGTACATTTAGTTTACATAACAAATCTCGCCCCACAGTGGCAAGAGGGACACTCTGGCATATAGAGAAATGAACGAGTTACCATAGTACATCCAATAGTACACTCCATCAGCTGCAAAAATGACCTTAGAGTCTTTTTCCCAGTGGCACCAATTACACTAGTTTTAATTTTACTTAAAGGTCCCTTACAATCAATAAATACTGAATGAGTTGCTCTGCTATCTATTAAAAATCTATTGTTTCGTTCACCAGCTTTATTGGAACCAGAGGATCAGCTGGGGAGACTTTAATAGATTCTTCCAGTCCAGTTCAATCTAATCCTATTTCTGCCGATACCTCGGCAGCTCCTTCCCTCCCTTCTGTGGACAATTTTTTCCAGTGCCCTTCTTGTCTACAATAGGCACACTGATTTGCTCCTAAAGGAGTCGTCTTCAAGATCTAAGTTAGTCCACTTCCAAGCTGATTCACATAATCTTTCATTAAAAAAAACAGATGGGGGTTCTTTATCTCCATGTCATATTTCATACAATTTTGCCCAATATGGTGGTTTCTGGATTCCATGTTGGATACCATATACAATAAATTTTTGGTATTCTTTTATTTTCTGTAACCCTCCCCCAGTATTTGGATCCCACCTGGGATCTCCACTTGGGAGACAGGTGTCCATGTTAGGTACTCCCTCATGTTCCTGGGTTACTCCATCTTCACCTTTTTCTACAGCTGTTCTCCTCTCTTCCGTAGTAAACACATATTCTAAAAGAGCCTGAATGTCACCCCAGTTAGGATTATGAGTCATCATTAGAGCTTAAATAGTGCTATACATCCCTTCTGGATTATCTCAATATGAGCCTACTGCTTGTTTCCAACTTAATAAATCCAAGGCAGTAAACAGAACATGCACATACATGGGACCTCCCTCTGGACCAACAGCTTGTGTAAGAGGGGCTTGTATACTAGGTTTTTGACCCCTAGTCCTCCCAACTACTGGACTACCAACTGTGTCCTCATCCAAACTTTCAGATTCAGCTTTAGGAGGCGCAACTAACAACTGAACATCCTCATAATTCTCCTCTGTACCATTCCAGGGGAGTCTGATGGACTTTCCTATGGAGGTGTTCTGGAAGAGCTAGAGCAGGCATTAATGTTCCTGGACTCTTGTAGTTGGGGGTAGGGCGTAAGATTTTGTAAAACAAATTGAACCTTAACGGAGAATCAGAATTTGCATCCTCTTCAGTGGGTTTCTTCAATGGAAGAAACATAGTTTGTTGTCATCAGCAGCTGTGTGTGACCGCAGGTGTGTGATTTCTCAGAGAGAGAACTTCCCCTGCAGCCAGCATGGAGGCCAGCAAGGACTAAGCACCATCACAAGACTCTCCACAAAGAGCAAAGCTTGTGTCTTTACCCTGACACAAAGAGCAGCATCTACAGGGAGAAAATAAAAACACTGCTTTCCTTCAAATAAACATGATGGAATCCCTACAACAGATGTGAAAGCACCTGCATGTTAGAAGACGCTCTACTGCACATACTTCTTGAAAAGAAGATAAGGGAAAGTTTAGCATGTGGTAGACATTAATAATTTCATTTAATGCAGTGCTGGAGGCACTCAGATACGTCAGCAACCAAGCAAATGTAGGAACTTAAGTAGAATTACATTACGTGTAATATAGAAAACATGTTATACAATTTGGCATTCAGCAAATGTTAGCAATCAGTAATCCATCATAGATTATAAAGAACTGAAAGCTATGACTTCTAAACCACAGAGATATACAGAAAATATCTCAATGAAATCTTGTGCTTGGCCCACACTCTGTTATTGTAAGGTGTTAAAGGTCACTTAGCCTAGAATTAGGAAGGAGGGGTGAGCATGTTAGACCCCAATAATTTCTTTTATTTCAAATCATATTTCCTCCTGTTGTTGGGTAGAAGGGGACACACAGGGAAGGAGGGTGGCTGGAAATCACCACTCAGGCTGATCGCAGTGCCCGGAGAAACACACTAACCAGAAGCACCCTCTGAATTCCACAGTCCCTAAGAAAAAACTTTTCATATTGCTTCCTTCTTTTTCTCTGCCAGAACTTCCCCCTTTCCTTCTCTTTTGTGCCTTCCCATTTCCCTCTTTGTCCATTGATTTTCCCTTTGGGTACCAGTGGCCTGGAGCAGAGTGGTTCTGAAATGCATCAGAGCTTGGGGAGCTTGTATCTGACCTGCTTCTAAATTACCAACTTGTCGAGGAGACTTTGTTCATCACAGTGAATTGTCTGTCCATCTTGTGACATTTGTTTATGTCAGAGTCCCTAGTTTTGTAAGCTTTGGTTGATAATGCAGTCATCTTCTGCATTGCTATCAGTTTGCTTTCCTCTTTCCTTGCAATTCAGCTTTTAAGTCTCTGTGGCAAAACCCCAGCCGTTGCTTCCTTGAAAGCACTCCCAGACACCATGTGATTCTGCTTCTGTGTGCATTCCTAAGCAACAGCCACCACTACTGTCAGCTCTGCCATGAGGATGATCCTGCCTTCCCACTACTTCTTCTCTTATAAGCTCTGCTGGTTTCTGAGATCAGTGTAATTGTTCCCAGGGGGCTAGTGCAGAAAGGCAGAGTCACAAACTTAAATCAGAAGGGATCACTATTATTGCCTAGCTCTATCCTTCCCATCTAACAGAGGGCACAATGCTTCTTTGTGTAAGTCTTGAATTGGGTCTTGTAATTTGTGGCTGAAATAGAGAATTGCATAGATACTTATTTCCACCAACCAAGAGTGGACAGCAGATCAAATTCTGGATCAGATCAGGAGTTTATTTACCCTGGAACCATATTTTCTTAGGTGCTAAAATACTTAACACTTTAAAGGCAGACAAAAACTGTAAATGCTGTAACATTTTAATTGCAAAATTTTAGTTTGGGTATTGACCCTAATACTTTTGGATTCTGACATTAGCTATCTCCTGGCAAGAAACAGGAATGGTACTGCATAAAGTAAGATGTCAGTATAGAAATGTGGATATTGCAAGTGTCCATCATGCCAGTGTACATGTTGTTATATATCCTTACTTTGTGCAGATTCATCCACAATATCTGGCCTAAGTAGTAACCCCTTACTCTCTTGAAAGGTGCAAGTAGAATGTTTTTGTCCATTTTCACATCTAGAGTATTTGCATCTGGAAATCCATAGTTTCCAGCATGACCAAGGATGTGCATGGCAGCCTGCACTATGCTTGTCATTGTAACAAAGGCACTTTCTCACCACTTGGCCCTGTGTTGGTGACAAGATCTGAGTTTTTATTTTAAGATTTAAACTGGAAAAGCATTACTCTTTCAAGAATCTCAAAGCATGCTCTGAACATTAGCAATTCTAAATTTTACTTAGGATTTCTTATGACATATAATTTGATTGCAATGTAGTCTTTTGCAGTTTAATTCAGAGGCACGTGCAACATCAAATTCTTCCCAAGTACAAGCACGTGCAGTCTCACTTGGTGTGAGGGATATTTGCCATGCCTGCAGGGCAAATTACTGAACTGAATTTGGCCCAGAGGTATAAAATAGCCTTCTCCTTCCCATGCATAGTATCAGAAATATAATCACATAACCATGTTCCTAGAAGGCTCCTAGACAACACAAGCTCTGCTGATAGGATCCCAGTTTTAACTGAATTGTGAAGCCAAAGAACTGTTGACTGCCACAGAGGGTGGTGATAGTACTAGATCCTTGTAGAAAGCTTATTGACTTTTCTCTGCACAATTTTATTTTCAATTACAGAATCAATCTAATCTGGAAAACTTTGTAGGAAAATAGTGTCTTCATTGACAAAATCAAAGCTGTGAATACTGTAATTTATTTTTTTATGGCTAGTAATAAACTTCTCCATTTAAGACTGAGTTTAGTTTTGCCTTGTGAAAACCAGCCATGCTGGCCCATTTCTTTTCACAAGGAGCTCAACTCAGCATCACCCAAAGCTTGGGCCTCCTTTACAGAAGAAAAATAAAATAAACATTTTTCTTTAAGAGGGGGAAGAACAGTGTTTCTTTGTGACTGCTCAAAGTTATAACACATCATCTTACAAAGCGTGATTTAAGGGATGTGTGACTCAGTCCCTCTTTTAAGGCCCTCAGACAAAAACATATTCTGTTTATGTTATCATGCCCATTGCGAAGAGGTGTACCTTATTAAGAAGACAGAGGAAAAGTTGATAATGTAAACTCCCCTTACACAACAGAACTTGTGCGAATACTAGGGTTTGTACTGAAGTTATCCTGTGACTTCAGTAAGCTTTGGATTGAGCTGGAAAATATATGCTTTCTTCAGCACTCATTGAAATGCAACCCATCCCTGTAGCAGCACGAAGTCATAGAGGACTGCACGGCCCCTGGAAAGTGAGCTACCCATTGCCAGGCAGTATACATGTCATAACAGATGCTTATAGTTGTCCTCATTGATGGAGAGGGGAGGTGATCGTGAACCCTCACAGCCTGAATAACAGCTCCTGCCAGGGCTGTGAGGGATGGTCTGAAGAGGTTTCTATTGGGCTGTGCCAACATCCAAGATGTGACTGGGGCTTCTGCTCAGGTTCAGGGGAGGTAGCATGAGCTCTCCTTCCACACAGTAGCAGTGATCCTTCCTGAACTGACAACTTGTTGGGTCTGCATGGCAGTCTAAGGCACACTCAGATTTCCACTCAAGCCTTAAAAACTTAGCCTTAAATAAGTTTGAATTTGAAGCCATGGATTGGCTTTGTCTGTTCACATCATTAACAGAAAGAGAGATGAATCACAGACTCAGTTTCTCTAGCCCAGAAGGCTGCCAAAAAAGTCTCTCAGGGAACAGGGGACAACCCAAATCATAGTACTTGTTGGCCACAGGCTCTGAATTTCCAGCAGGCAAGTGGGACGCCAAGGTGAAAAAGCAGAGTGATATAGTTTGACCCCTTTTTGCTCTCAAGTGAGGGAAGTGCACTAACAAGAGCAATTAGCATATGCTTTGGTCTCCATTTTACATCAATGATCTCTACCAGTAACACAAATCTTATCATGAGTTATGTGTATCTTATTTTCCCTCCTTCTGTTGTGCTGCTGGTGTGGTTGACTCTTCCTTGGTCAGTGAAGGCTTTATATTTTTGAAATTTTGTCTCCAAAAGTAAATTCCACCCACAATGACTACAGCAGATTTTGTTCTATGGTAACCTCATCGCACTTTTATGACTGTCTCACTGGCTGGGGAAAGAAGGTAGTGGACTGGGTGATTTGCAGTTGTTTCTGTAGAGTTAAATTTCTTAACAAGATTCTTAAACTAAGACCTAATTCAATTTGCACATGGTATCTAAGGGAAAGGCATCTGGGGCACTTCCAAATATTAAGACTGTAAATTTTACCACTGAGCACAGTAACATGGGGGGAAGGGGGAGAATGAAGACAGCGTAGCTGATCTGTTGCTTTTCTTGGTGTCTTCATTTGGACACAACCACCACAACGTGGTTTATTCTTTGCTTTGAGCTGTGAATGAGGAGTGGCATGTATTTCTATGCCTAGCAGCATATGCCCAGTTTAGAGGTAAGGAATCCATGGCAGAGGGGTGCAGAGCAATTTTTCTTAAACCACACAGCTGGTCAGTGCAAAAGGCCGACTGTCTAGTTTCCCAGTGTGATGCTTTTCTTATACCAGAGAGGCTAGTAATCCTACCTGGTGAAAATGAGCCCTGCCCTGAAGGATATCTGTTGGGGGTGACAAGGTATCACAGTGCAATCTGGTGTCCAGAAACACCCTGCTATCAGAGTAGCTCCAGTGTCTAGTCTGGGCCCATTGTGGACATCCTGCTTGAGGTTCTGACTCATATTTGCCTGCACACGTTTAAGTCAGCACTAAATTTGAACTTACGACTGCTGGATGGGACTGCCCATGGCCCAAAACGCACGCATGCATATGCCTGCCCCTTGTTCATAGTCCAACATTTCAGCTTCAGTTGCTAGTAAAGGGGAGTTTGAACTAAGATATTAGTCTGTGAACTGGAGCACACAGCAACTTCTCCCTTTCTGCCAACTGTGCAGCAAGGTGTGCTACTGCTGCAGTAAGGCTAGCAGAAACCTGAGGAAGATAGTATCTTAAGCTGCCCCAGGAAGAATTTGTGAAGTTTGCCCATCTGAGTCCATAAATTTGGCTTTATAAAATTGCTACAGTGGTTTTATTCATTCTGTTTCAATGAATACCTACAAATTAGGCTAGGGACACTCATTCTTGTAGATACAGCTCACACCTCTATGCTCTAGTGCATATTAGAAAGGGAAGATGGTCCTTTGTCTTATCTCAGAAGGACGTTCTTATTACTGTGAGATAGTCTGAAGATGAAAGTAGCCATATAAATGAGAGGGTATGGACCTTGTCCTTTGTATATGTGCACATATCACAGAATCACAGAATCACAGAATAGTAGGGGTTGGAAGGGACCTCTGTGGGTCATCTAGTCCAACCCCCCCGCCGAAGCAGGGTCACCTACAGCAGGCTGCACAGGACCTTGTCCAGGCGGGTCTTGAATATCTCCAGAGAAGGAGACTCCACAACCTCCCTGGGCAGCCTGTTCCAGTGCTCCGTCACCCTCAGAGAGAAGAAGTTCCTCCTCATGTTCAGACGGAACTTCCTGTGCCTCAGTTTGTGCCCATTACCCCTTGTCCTGTCACTGGGCACCACTGAAAAGAGCTTGGCCCCATCCTCCTGACACCCACCCTTCAGATATTTGTAGGCATTTATAAGGTCCCCTCGCAGCCTTCTCTTCTTCAGGCTGAACAAGCCCAGTTCCCTCAACCTCTCCTCGTAGTGGAGATGCTCCAGTCCCCTCACCATCCTTGTAGCCCTCCGCTGGACTCTCTCCAGTAGCTCTTCATCCTTCTTGAACTGGGGAGCCCAGAACTGGACACAGTACTCCAGATGAGGCCTCACTAGGGCAGTGTAGAGGGGAAGGAGAACCTCCCTTGTCCTGCTGGCCACACTCTTCTTGATGCACCCCAGGATCCCATTGGCCTTCTTGGCAGCCAGGGCACACTGCTGGCTCATAGTTAACCTGTCGTCCACCAGGACACCCAGGTCCCTCTCCACAGAGCTGCTCTCCAGCAGGTCCACCCCAAGCCTGTACTGGTGCATGAGGTTGTATGTATATATGCAGGGTTACCTTTACATCTTATCTGCCACAGACTGATCTAGAAGCTCTTTGCAGACTGGAAGTGCTCCACCCTCGCTTCCTCCTACATACATATTTACACATGCCTCAGCACCAGCATTGTTTGGATCTTCGGTGTTATACATGGGTTTGTAAATAGAGAACTGAAGCTGTCAGAGCAGGTGAGACAGCAGGAAGTAGCAGCCATCATCTAGAGTGGGACCAGTCACACCCCAGAGCTAACCTTCTCCACTGGGAAGGGTGGCGTGAGATTTCTAGTAGCCCCACATCACCCAGCTCAGCTCGGCTAGAAGACTGCCCTCAGTGTTGTTTAGTTTGGTAGTACTTGGGTTGAAACCACATCATGGAGAGTGAAGTTCACAGGGAATGGAAACACAGGCTGAGCCCGGAAAATAACCAGTTGCCACTGGAACACCCTTCTGGCCCCTCAGCAGTTGAGTTTCATGTAAGCTAGCACCCCAGCTGACCCTCCTGAGTTTACAGGATGCTGTGTGACAAGATCATAGCCGGTGGTAGCATGGCTGCAGGCCAGGAATGGGGGAAGGAAGGCTAGTTCTTCACATCTGAGTTTTGTTGACACTGGCTTGTATTATTCCATGATTGGTGTTTGGATGCTAGTATGCTAAAGGAGAGGCAGAGCTGGTTTGACAGATCCATGCTTGTGTTACGATTAAATTCTTGGAGCAGTGAAAATTTTCAGCCATGCGGAAATCTTTTGATGTAAACTGTGTTCAGAATGGCAGCAATTCTTCCTGGAGCCCTTATCCATGACCATGTGGATAGTGACTTTAAGCAGAGGGCAGGATGGCACTGGATGAAGGTTTTATTCATGGGATCCTCTGCTACATACACCTTTTTGATACAACAAATGTAGAGAAAAGGGGCAAAGCTGAACTCATTTTTTTCTTCTCTCTTGTCTATAAGGGGTCCATAATCTGTGAATGTGTCACTGAGTGAGTGCAGATTTGTTTCAGTAAGATGAATTGGCTGAGCACAATATTGCAAAGGCCAGTCCAGATAGTCTGTCTGAAAAGGTAGGATCACAGTCATTTAACAGTAACAGTTTCTTGCACTGTGAACATGTCAGCTTAGAACTTCATTATAAAATATTGCTGAAAAATGTATATGGTTATATTTGCTTATACAGTGATCTGGAGCTACACAAGGAGAGCAGAATTAAGGTGGCATATACTTTATGAACTTTCAAATGTTATTCCATTAGTGGAAATCCTGACTGTCACATTAATTTGGATTACTGTGCATTAAATAATTCAAGAGTGAGTAAAAAAAAAAGTCTTAAATCCTTCCAGATTCATCTTAGAATTGAGATTTTTGGTTTCAAATTATGGGTGAATCCAAGCAAAACTTCCAAATTTTTCATTACTTCCATCTGAAGTCACTCCACTCTGGTCAAGCCTCATCCAAAAGCTTCTGAAGGACAGCAGGTTTCAACGAATCTAGTGAAGCTGTGGGTTTGCACTGAAACCTGAAACTTAATGATATGCACATGTTTGATAAAATGTTGTGCAGAGATCCAGCTGTGGCATATGGGCAGGCTTCAAGAAGTGTTCTGTGCAGCGTGTCTCTCAGCACACCAGGCTGCGAAATGTCAAACCAAGGAGTGCAGGGACAGTGCATGGTGACAGCCTACATCTAGAGGAGAGCAGATTTTTTTTTAAAAAATATCTTATTCTGTGGATAGTTTTCATTTGTCTTGAGGGATTTATCTTGAAACCTGCCTTACTCATCAAGAAAACAGCAGTACAAAATGTGAGAGACCTGGAAAAAGACACTAAAGACATCTGGAAAAGTGTGAAATGGAAATTTAAAGTTACTAGGACAATTAAACTGGAATAGAAAAGACTGCTCAACAGCGCAGATCTAGAAGTGCGAAGTGAGGCCATCACGCTATGTGAAGGGCAGGGGGAGGGTAAGGCAGGGCATTTTGTGGAAAGTCTGGAAGTGCCAGGGGATCATGTATTCTTGCAAAAAATGTCATTTAGCAGGGAAGGGCTCAGGGTGAAAGCATGGAGTGAAGGGAAAACAGTGCAGGGAGTTGTCCAGTGCTAAGAGTTATTTCTATCAATAAGGGACATTAAGAAGTTTACTGACCAGATGGTCACAAAGCACAGCAATAAAAAAGTTCATGAACAGCTACTTTGGTGAGTCTGACACTCGGAAAGGTCAGTATGAATACACTAAGTCAAAAGATCAAATGCAAATACACGTCCATCATAAAGGTGCTGAAGAGATCACTCAGTGCACATAGCTGTATTGGTTAGGCAAAAGTCAACAGAATGAAATTTGGTGGAGGGCAGAAAAATGAAGAGCAGAAAACAATAGCAGTGGTGTGGCAATCAGCACAAATGATGCAAGAAATATGTAGAACTTATAACAGAACCAGGCCACTGTTAAAATATTTACAAAATGCAGGAAAATGTGCATAGTGAGCGAGTAAAGGAATTCCTTCTGTGATGAGGAGGAGATGTTTTTAGGATTGTAACACAATGAAGCAAACTGAAAAGGATTTTCCAATTAAGAGTCACAAACTGCCCATCACTGGCAATAGCACAGTCAGCATAAGGCGCGTGTCAAAATGGAAGAGTTAAAAACATACCTGCAAAGAACTGGTATTAGGAAGAACAGTGCCCAAGCTGGGAGAGACCCTGACATTCAAATACAAAGGAAAAATGTTAGAATGTTGAGATGTAAGTCATCTAGTGTGGAGAGTCAAATGTGTGTGTTCCTCAGTCTGATCAAGAGTCTACATGGCACTGCTTCAGAAGGACAATCTGTAGCCACACATATGGGTGTTAAACAGACTCATGGGCTAGACGGGAAGTTCCCTGCAGCACCCAATAGCAAATGCAGTGCTTGCAGGCTGTGCTACATGACAATTTCTGGAAGTTATAAAAAGGAGGCTAGAAGGAAAGTTGCACAACATGATGAAGAATAAAAGAACTAATAGACTGAATTGACTCCATAGTGATCAGGGAGAGAGCACACAGAGGACTGTGTGTGAACTCAAAGGAGCTAAATAAAAACATGAAAGGGAAAGCTTTCCCTTGTCCATAAGACATAAAATCCATTCTGAGATGGTATGAGCCAAATTCTTAAGTAAATTAAATGTAATGGCAGGTTTTTAACAGATCTCCTTGAACACAATGTGCTCCAAGGTCCACACTTTGAGAGCAGCATTTAGAATCATAGAATCATAGGTTGGAAAAGACCTCTAAGTTCATAAAGTCCAAACATTTGGCTGCATTCTTAAATGGCCTTTTCTACTATATTCAGCACAGTTCTTCTGACTGAAGTATAATGGGCCCAAGCACTATGTCTAGCAAAGACGAAAATCTACATTGATGGCCTAACAGGCTGGGCAGCAGGGACCCTTACCTAAAGAATAGGAGAGAACAGAACTTGAATTTGTAAAAGCTTGGTAAACTTAAACCAAACAAGGCTGAATATCAATTTCAAAGAATGAAATCACTTCATTTGGAGGGTGAGACTGTTCTGAAAGGGAAATTTGGTTGAGGATGCAAAGATTCAAGCAATATTGAAGATACAATCTGAAATACATAGTCTAAAAAAAAATCTGAAACTGTTACTCATGTTCAGTTATGTCAGTAAATTCATAGACTGATGATTATACAGTTCAAAGGGCCTCTCCTTTACAGTGTCACCCAATGGGTAGGCCACAACATAAAGGAATTGGAAGATGTCAAGGATGTTCTGACATAAACATCACTTCTGGAATTTTTTTTGATCCACAGGAAGACATAAATTATCCGTGGAGGCCGTCCACAGATAACAAAAGGATGACAAAGTAAAGTACAGTTGTAGTGCCATGGAACAGCTTGTCAGTCTCACACGCACAGTAGCCGTAGACAAGATAAGCAAACAAATTGAAAAAGAGATGCAAAGACTGGTGTATGGATGTAGATGTCTTCACAACTTTTCTGTATGACCTTATTTTCAAAACAGAGACATAAGAAAGAGAGGAAAATAAAACAGAACAGTGGACTCCAAGGCACAAAAAAAGTACTTGGAGAAGTATGGCCAAAGATACATCCAAAAACAATAAATAATTTGTGATCCTGGCAATGCAATGCAGGTCTTGCTTGGTAATGATAAATACGCGTGACTGTATATGCTCCATCTGTCAATACAGTCTGATGGTCTGGATCAGAGATTTCACACCCATCATAAGGCCACTGTATCTGTTTCTCCCAGCTTATGGGTCTGGAGTGTGAATCAGGTAGAAAAAAAAAGGCTGCAAGCTTGCTACAGATTAAGAAAGGAGACAAAGCTTCACCACTTCATCCTCCATTTTTCTACTGTAAAGATGAGCTCTTACTAGAAGGCTTCGGACAGGTGCACAAACTGTCATTGCCAACAAGGAATGCAAAGGGGAATTAACCATGCTTTTCCTACGCATTTTCATAGCCTGTTCCTGTGGCTAATTGTCGGTAGAGAGAGCAACACTAAACTGGCAGCCAAAATATCCTGTGACAGCCCTGATTCCTTTGATCATATGATGAGAAATTACTGGGCTGAACAGCAGAAGAGCAATGACTATATCCAGAAGGAAGAGGCAGAGAAGTTGTATTTTGGACATAGATCAGTGAAGGCACAACAGAAGTACAAGAAGAGCAAGCAAGCACGGACCAGTCCAGAAGAACAGGGCTTGTCAGGAGAAAGGACTGAGAGTGCTCTGTGTACCATTTTCAATTACGAGGGCTCAGTTAGAATTCAAGTATTTGTGAGGATGTGACCACCTGTGGCTGTATCAGGTGAGAGGCCATGAGACTGGACTGGAGTGGATGATTCTGGGCTATCTGAATACTCGACTGATAGAAGAGATGAGCCAGTAGCAGATTCTGAGACAAATATCACCAGGTCAGCCAGCAGTATGCTTGTTAGAACGTATCTTCCTGACCCATCCCGAGCTGCTGTATGTGGCCATCCCATCCCCATCAGTCACATCCAGTATTGAAAATGATAGATACTGTTGGTAGACTTAAATGAGTATATCAGCTGGCTGATGCAGCTCCTTGCATCTTGCTCAAAATCATAGAAAAACGTGAAAAAATGAACTTTATACATCTGAGTGCATGACCAGGACAAGGAAAATTAGAACAGATTCAGAAGCTGAAAATAATTCATGGAATTATTTTGTTATCAATTCTGAAGCTGAACAATCTGTTGCTGGTATAGACTTATCTAAAAAAGTTGCATAACACAGCAGATTAGTAAGATTGGCTGAAAATCCCTAGGAGACTGACTGTGCCATACTTACCATTATTTTCAAGCAGCCTGACGGCTTATGGTATTTTATCTGTTACGAGTTGCTATCTTTACAGATTTTTAAGTAAGAATAGAAATTCGAAATGGGTTCTAAAAAATGGTGTGGTTTGATATAGAACAGCAGTTCTTCATCTGTGGTCAATGAGACATCAGGAGGTGGGCTGCAAAGCATTTTCAATTTATTTTTTTAAAAACCAATGCACACATATTCCCACGCATTCAGATTGGGAAAAATACCTAAAATTTAGTAGCATCCTACAATATATCTCAAGAGCACGTTTACTTCACAAGAAAGTCCTCTGCCTATAATAGCCCATTCAACTATTTTTGTAATGATTACACCCACTGTACTTAAAATTACTTTGTTTTCATATGACCTGGCACAATGATAAAAAAACATGACACATAAGCACAATGGTAAGTGCTTGTCCCAAGTACCTCAAGTATTGTGTTACACACTTAAGAGGTGGGTGGGGAATCTGATTCAAGGTGGGAAGTCTTGCATGCTGACAGGACAGTGTGGGATTTAAAATCTGGTAAACCCTGGTCGCTGGCAGTGAAAGACTGGTGAAGCACAGAGCATGTTTCAGGCTTTAAGTACAAAATTGGTGGAGGTTTTTGTTAGTTTATTTTGCACGTAATTTCCATTTTTAGTTAAAGGTTCATCTGGAGATCAGTCTTGCCTGTCAAGCAAATACCACTTGTCACATTTCAACATCACAATGTTGGGGTCTATGCATTATGAAATATAGCGCTAATCACTTAAACAGAGCCTGGCAGGGTGCATTTGGCTCTCTGTGGTGAAACTGTCAGCATTGTTTAGTGCTCTGCCTGGTAAACTATCCCACTGAGTACTTGTGTGCTATCAGATTTCCTGTCTAGATATTTACCTTTGTAAAGCTTTATGTCATTACGGCCATGACAGAGCAAGCTGTAGAAGAAGAATGCTTCTCATCCAAGGACCTAAATTAAGGGTCCTCTTAACTTGCGACTCTTGAGTTGCTGAATGATTTTTGGCTATAACTTAATTGCTTGTGAACAGCAGAGTAGAATAACTGTAAGATGAAATTAACATACTTTCTGATTCTTAGAGGAGCTAGGGTGTGAGGCTCACTTCACTACTACTGGTAAAGCTTGGTGAGATTTTTGCGTAAAACAAATTGCAGAAGCAATAGCAACGTGGCCATTACATAAAGAACAGTATGTATTTTTCATTGCTGCAGAGTTCAGTAAAAACAGGGGGTTTCTGTGGTAAATAAAAGAACCTAATTATAGTGTATCAGTAGTAAAGTCTAAGAGATAAAGACTTGGTGATGCAAATGTGGGGCTTTTGTATTGCTGTCAAGCTAAGATTGCTGCGGGGAATTGATTGTAGGTCCCTAAATTAGTATCCTTCAGTCCTATCTCAGCTTGGATCACAGTGCCATAAGCCTACTTAACCGTGTGTCCTCATCTGTCTGCTCTGTATATACCTGTATGACTCTAAGACAAAAGGATCTGCCTCCTTCTGGCCAAAGCTTGGAGCTCTGTTCAATTAGCAGCTCCAAAGGTGGCTTACTTACCTGTCTAAGGACAGGAGAAGCTACAAGGCGAAGTTGAGGAAGATTTGGGGAGCAGGAATCCAGAATGGACAGAAGAAGCATTTTGTTTAGTGCTTTGCTACAAAATAAAACTCTGGCCTGAGAGATGCATGGGTGGAGTCGCAAGCGCTTCCTTGGCTGGGAACAGCATCCCGTTACATGTCCAATACACACTTCCTCCTTGCCGTGGAACTAGGCAGTGTGGGGACACGAGGGGGCTGCTACGAGAGGAGAGAGCAGTCCTTTGTAGGGTGCACCCACACAGAGTTACCCCCAAAAGGGGACCCTGTGCTTGGCTTTGGTGGGTGTTTAGGGACTTCTTTGCGTGGACTTAGCAAACCTGAGCGTGCAGTTTGCTTCTGCCAGGACAGGCAGAGTTGCTCGGTGCTGTGTCAGGAAGCTGAATTGTCTGCTCACAACGGTTGGGTTTCCCTGCACCTTTCCCTGGAGCAACTGAGCCTAGCCTTAGAGGAGACAGACCAGCCAGATCAGGGGTAGGGGAGATGCTACACTCTTAATGCTCTTCAGCTGGCAATTCTACTGCTCCTGCTGAAACAGGTATGCTCTAAAAATTGCTGTCCCATGATCTATCGTCTGTGCATCACCTAAAAGGCAAGCAGACTTGATAGCAAATGGGACCAAGCAATAGATGAACTTGCACTGTATGACTTCATAGGTCAACAGGACAGGGAGGAGAGGAGAAAGAAAACACAGCAACTTACAGCTTCATTTCTGACCAATTTCTCACTCTGCCTCAGTCAGACAGGTTCCTGCTTAAATCAGGCAACTCCATTCTTCATTCTGAATGAATCAGTGCAATTCTGAGACAGAAATAATAAACTGTGTGTCTGTCTCTCCCACCCAAATCATTACGGCAGCACATCTGTGGCTAATGATTGCCAGTGGCATTTGGCTTTTGCGGGGCTAGGGATAAAGAAACTGCCTCTGTAGGAAGCAGTGTGACTCATTTTCTTGTCAGATGGGAACATCCCAGTCTCTAGCATAAGGTAAGAAGAGGGATGCATGATCCCTGGGCAGTTATTTCTAAGGATGCAGGAAGCAAAGCACTACACACAGCTCTGTATTTACCAAAATACAGATGGCAGACAGTCAGCCATCATGCTGCTTTCCCAAAGCACTTGCTTCCAGGGGGAGGGAGGGATAGGAAACAAGTATTAAATTGTGAGTCACCATTCTCAACGTCTCTTGCAAGACACGCAGGGACATCCATTTCTGTCTGCAAAGTGGGTAACTGTGCTCAAAAGCCACAGTAAACAGGCACGATGAGCATGTGTGTTTGATTACGGGATGCGAATACTCAAATACTGTGTTCAGTTTTGGGCCCCTCACTACAAGAAGGTCATTGAGGTGCTGGAGCACGTCCAAAGAAGAGCAACGAGCCTGGTGAAGGGTCTGGAGAACAAGTCTTATGAGGAGCGGCTGAGGGAACTGGGGCTGTTTAGTCTGGAGAAAAGGAGGCTGAGGGGAGACCTTATCACTCTCCACAACTACCTGAAAGAGGTTGTAGCAAGGTGGGTGTCAGTCTCTTCTCCCAAGTAACAAGTGATAGGGAGAGACGAAATGGCTTCTGTTGCGTCAGGGGAAGTTTAAATTGGAAAGGAAAAATTTCTTCACTGAAAGAATTATTAAGCATTGGAACAGGCTGCCCAGGGAAGTTGTGGAGTCACCACCCCTGGAGGCATTTAAAAGATGTGTAGATGTGGTGCTTAGGGACATGGTTTAGTGGTGGGCTTGGCAGTGTTAGGTTGACGGTTGGACTTGATGATCTTAAATGTCTTTTCCAACCTAAATGATTCTATGATTCTGTGCTTATTGAGATTTAAAATTAACTAGGAAACATATCTCACAAGGTTGTTAAAGGCTATGACGTCTTTCAGGGAACAGAAAAGTTCTGTTTCTAGCATTTCCTCTTTCTAAAACTTGTTTCCTTTTTTGGGAGCTTTGTTCTTTATCGCCAGGGTGGTACTGGTTTAAGTACTCTAGTTTCCCCCCACTCCTAACTATCCCCCTCCCCCCCAGCATCATGGCACTCTGTTGTATTGTGATGTCCCCTTATTCACTTTTGGTGTGACATTCTGTCACAGTAGTTGGCTGCTGTTCCACTGCCAAAAATAAATGCTGTGCTGGCCTTTCCCAAATGCATATGGACTCAGCTGGGTCTCCAGGACTTTTTATAGCCCTCCAGCTCAATCCTATCTTTGGTAGCATCAGTATTTCCATAGCAACCAACTGTGATGTCAAAGCAACATGTTTTTCTGGTGAGGAGGAAGAAAGGAAGTTTTCATAAGCAAAGATCCAATTTTCATGCAAATGTCTCTCATAATGTCTGCCACCACCACTGTTTGTGGTTCTAATCCTAATTATCTTACTGTTACCTTGTTGTCCCCCATCTGTCATACCCACCTGTTGCATGATCTTTAGTGAGGTAGTGCAGTGTGTGCTTCCTTACAGGAATATGCGTATACTATTGAGGAGAAATGTGCATTCTGTTCAAAGCAAAGGGAAGCAGTAACAGGAATGGAAGAGATGTAGCAGTAGCATTTAAATACAAACAACTTTTTTTCTCTAAACCAGAACTATTGTAATTGTTCAACGTTAGCCATCTCCAGTGGTGGATATTTTTCCAGTGGATGGGTAGTGATGTGAACTGAGCCTCCTGACAATACTTGCCGGGACCTCTTACAGGCAGGATCTCCAGGGATCTGCAGCCCATAGGGGAAGAATCATGGATTCATATATTATACTGATAGCTCATAAGGGAACAAAGCTAACAAATAAGCTTTTAAGCCACAAAGGCTGTATGTTAACTGTATCTTAAATAAACCCTCAAGACCACAGATTCTGCGTTAGCCTTGACAACTTGCAGTGCTGCCACTATGCATGTCCTCTCACACAGAAAACAGCAATGAGCAGTGGAGGATTTCACTTGCAATAGGATCTGTCTGTCTTTGTCTGGAGTACTGCATACTCCTTGGACCAAAACACTCAAGTGATGGAGACTGCCTTGTGGTATGAAAGATTAATGTTGGCGTGGGTTACGGATCCGTTGTAACGATATGACCCCAATATGAGTATGATCGTTCACCTTTATTAGTCAGCAAAAACAAGGTTTATATAGCAAAACTATTACAGCATCTGAATGGTTAAACCCCCAACCCATATATAGGCAAAACTACTGCAACTCGTTGTGATTGGTGCAGAGCTGCATCTCGAAGTGAAAACAGTGCTGTGGCAGGAAAAACAACGTGGCAGGAAGGAAGTGACAGTGTGGCAGGAAACGGTGATGTTCCCCCTGCTCCAGTGTCCCGAGCTCATCGCTCTGCCTTCCCAGCAGGGTTCCGTATCACCCGCTCCCAAGGCTCACTTCCGGATCGGAACCTGGGTTGCTCAACGCACCAAACTATGTCCCCTCTCATCCAGCCAGGACTCCACAGATTAAGCCTGTAATTTGTAACAATTCTGATTTGTAGGACAGACTTCCCCTCACTACCAAGGGTGGGAGAAACACCATATTGTAACTTAATGCTGCAGAGAGTAGCATTTCTGTACTCAGAGCTCTCCTACATGTCATCCATTTTGTTGGACTGATTGGGTTGTTTTCACTTTAAGTGAAGATATAAGCATGACTTGTCTATCCACAACAGTGAATGGGGTTTACCCAATTCTAATTTGGTCAATAAAGAGTCAATCTACTCCTTCCTGCCCAACCTGAATCAACAAATAAATGAGTTTACGTCCCATTTAATTACAGGTAAGTCACTGGCTTATTGGCAGAAGAAAATGCTGTATGGTTTCTCCTGCTTTTAATTCTCTAACACTATAAAATAAACACATACATATAAAACAGAGCTGAGAGGGAAAAATGAATGACTTACTCCCTGGACTTGCAGAGAAAACAAGTTCACACAGAACCTGCATCTGCATTCACTACATGGGAAGACATAGACAAGGCTCTTACTCATCTATAAATCAGCTTGCAGACTTGCTTCTCCTCCATCTTGTAGGCACTAGTTGGTGCCCTTCATCCTGTGGTGTCATGTTGTGACCACGGGAGCACTGGACGTGGGGCTCCCCTGCCCAGATGTGGTTACACACTGCAGCTCTGCACAGAAAAAAGGACGTGCCAGGTGCTCAGCGTCCCAAGGACAGAAGCATCTCATACCCTCTGTACCAATCACAGGGTGACAAGAATCTCTGCAGCTCCCATCTCATCACTGTCTGATGTGCAGCAGAGCTGTGTGCTGTGCTGAGCTGGCTGCTGGCTTGAGCAGCGTGCAAGATGTGTTCTGCACATAGCACGGGATCCTGCACAGTCTAACCCAACATCCTCAGCCTCCATTCACCGTGATGCAGCCATTAATCCTGAAGCCTAATGATGGCCACAAACCTGGCAATTATTAAATTAATCATTCCAAAACAAACAAATGCATTTAAACTCAGTATCACAACAGTTTCTCTCATAATACAGCCATCACTGTGTTTGCGACTTACAAAATGCTAGTGTTACAGTTGCTTATTACAGACATACTGCGGTTTATTTCAGTATTGCCACTATTTTGCAAAAATACTTTCTGTCTCTTGGAAAGTTTTTCAGCCAGTCTGATGACAATGATAATTTTTTTAGGGCAAATCAAGCAAGTCAAAACAACAAATAAATACAGATACATGTTTTATGACAAAAAATCCTAAAAGAATATAGATAGATAGAATATAATAGAATATAGATAATACAGAATAACATAAACTTTGCAAGCTAGTTTTTAAATTTTATGGCAAATTGATTGTTATCCAGAGAAACTTTGTAAGGGTTCTACTTCCTAGCTGTGACGTGCATGATCTTTCACTTTTATCAACATAACTTTTTAAATCTGTTGAGAAAATGGATGTTTCTATGGTCTGAGCACTCACACACATATTTCTTCATGCTTCTGATCAGTTTTAGACACTTATACCACAGACCCAGTGTAAAGAATCCATTTCAAGCTGTGTACAGAAGTGAAGGACATCACAGTACTAGAACAAGACATACCTCTTCATCATTGTAAGAGAAGCCAAGACAATGCTACATGCTAATGAATTTGTGAGTGTTACTGAATTCCTTAATTACTAATCTGGGACTGTATACCCCAAACTGATTATTTCTCCACCCAGTCTAGAACACGTAACTCCTTGCAGCAGCAGTTGACAATTCTAAATGGGGCCCCAAGAAATCAAAGGAAGAGCTTAAATGGAGCAAATCTGGGTGTCAGCTGAGTTCCTACTTAATATCTATCACAACTACTAGGCCCCAGACTGCAGGCCAGGAACATTATGGTGCTGCAAAACATGACATTTTCTCCAGCTATGCCTGAGTCCCTCTGGGCTGTTTCGAAACCACCCTGGGACATGATGGAAGGAACATGCATTTGTCCTCTTCCTAGTCAAGGTAGGAGGACCACAGCCCTCTGGGACCACAGGAAGGGCAAAACATGTCCTCAAACTCCTGTCTTATGCTTCTGGAGTACACTAGCAGGATGCTGAAGTCACCTGGAATGGAGTTCTTCAGCCTGTTCCCAAAGATACCCAGCTACAGGACTTTCCATTGGCAGCAACCCTCCATGGACTCCAAAGGGGGTTATTCGCCATTGAATGGCCAGAGAGCTTTCACAGGGGCTTGTGTAAGTCCTCAGATCCAGTTCCATGCTCTGTTATCTAATCCTGAAATTTTTCTGAACTTTTAAAGCCAGTTTTTCATAATTTTTAGGTCTTCTTAACAAAAAGCTTAAAATATTTGTGTTTTGCTTTTTATAAGTACTAGACCTCTGCAGTACTCTTGACCTGTGAGACTCAGAAAAGCCTGCAGCTCTGAAAACTAGTCCAAAAGGTAGCCAAAAATCAGGCACCCAAAAATGATGGGTTGCTTTGGAAAGTTTAGGTTTGTTCTCTTTTTGGAGAAGGGAGATAATATCCATGGTGTCAGGTAATACAATAAATTGTTTTGAGATCTTTGTGTAGAAGATGCTAGAACCATGAAACCTTTTAGACTGGAGTAGAGGTTGGGACTCTATAAACACCCTTTTGGATAGTGAAACCATTAACTAACTGGAACCATTCTAGGCTGAGAACCAAGTAGTTCCTATTAAAGCTCCACTGACAGGACTCACTGTATTATCTCTCTTTAGAGCATAAGAAGCAGACTTTTATCCGAAGTCCATTAATAGAGTTAGTCAATGCTGCCCTAGAGACACCCTGCAAATGCTCTGAGAGGAGCCAGCTCTTCGTAGTGCACACAAAAGACAACATTGCCTGCAATGTTTCATAGAAGTGAAAACACAAAGGACATCAGCTTAGATAACCCGTCTCTCCTCAGCGAAGGTAGCCAGGTAGCCCCTCAAGGGATTTAGAAAAGGAAACACCTGTCAGGACTCAAGCAGCCATCATCAAACCCCAACGATCTTGACCTCACCCACTATACAGATCGTCTTCACGTGCAACACAGTCAACAGGGTGAGGAAAATCGGTGCCTGAGAAACCCTTGTTTCTGCCTCTGTCTAGGTTTGGCATTTCAGTGCTAGCAATAATATTAGAAAGTTTTTTTCCCCTTCTACCATCACAGCATGATATATGCTTTCACCAGCACACTAAGGTTTATGAACTATAAACTGCTCTTTAGCAAACCCTCTATCTAGAGTTGAAAACTTTGAATGAAATATTGGCAGTGTTCTGCATCTGTGTCCAGCAACAGGGAAAAGTAAAAGCTATGGAAGTAGCACAGACCTATGCAAAATCATGTGCTACTGCTTTTTGGGTTGCACAGTGATTTTTGCAACTGCTCTACAGTGTCACTTTCTGCATAGAGTTTTCTTTGCAACAATGTTAACAATTGACCCAGGGCTAGACATTATCTGCAGGGTGTTAACTCATGTTTTGGTTCACATGCAGTGCCAAAAAAAGAGGAAAAAATAATCTGCTTCTTTGTAATCTTACATAAAAAATGTTGAGATTCAAAACGGCTGAACTTCATAGCAGATCCTCTACAAGAACCAACTGTACTTGACCAGTGCTACCTAGTGAACAACCTCCTGTTTGTATCGTGCTATGAAGTATAATTCAGGATTGTACTATGACCAGCACCTGGCTGATCAGAAGCTGGTGGTATTGTGACAGGCCACAGATAATCCTGTCCCCATATATTTGTAGAGATACTAGAATTTAATTAATTTTTTTCACTTATTCAGTTAGCAAAACCAATTACAGTCATAGGATTTGTTGGTTGTACCAGGTAAAGGCTCAAAGCAAAGTTCAGTCCTGAATCTTTGGAAGTCTAGAGAGAAAAAGGCAAAAAAACCATAGCTTTGGAGAACGAACCTACCTTTGAGACCATCTCCTACTCTATGTAAAAAGAAAGCATGCGTTTACTCCTGCTGGCAGCAGAAAGGCAAGTTGCAAAGATAATATAGGTAAAAGAACAAAACCAGTAGTGTCCTGGAGGCTACTAGCAAAAAAAGCTATCTGTATCTGCTACACTTGTTGTGTGAAGTTGACTGGGGGAAAGAGGTAGTTAGAACAAACGTCCCCAGAATCTTCAAGTATGTGCTATTTGGTGTTACTGGGATCACGTCTTCTTCTCAGCTTCTGCCTAAATGCCTGTATAATGCAGAACCTGGACACCATTCTTCTATCCTTTCTCTTGGAAATGCTCAAGACTTGGCAGACAGCTGTTGCAGAGAAGCAATGTAACAAGCACATCTCTCCCTGTCTGCCATGTGAAACAAGAGGGAAATCAAACCAGTCCATCTGTGCAGGATGCAACTGACACCTGACTTCTATGTGGTATCAATCCTGCATCCCCATTTCCTCTCTGCAAGTTCACAGCCACTTACACAATATATGTTTGTACAAAAATGTAGCAGTGTCCTGCTTGAGCTGGGGAAAACAACGGCAGCAAGTTGGCAGTAGCCTTGCTGAGTGTTTGCCACCCAGCTGCTTCTTCCTGAGGTGGCAGGGACCTTCTCACACCTCACTCAGGTCATGGGCAGGAAAGAAAACAGGGCAACTGGAGGAGCTGTAGGGTTAAGGTGGAAGATGGTGTGCCTCTCCTCTTGTTCCTAACTCATGAGGGTCCTGTCTTGATGGCTCTCCTTTTTCAGGGAAGTGAGGCCCTTTGTGAAACTTCTGAGAAATTTCTCTGAGCATATGTGAGGGGACAGCTTCTGCCTTACATGGAGGAATGAGGTGCCTTGGTGATGTGTGATGCCAGAGTGCTTATACGCTGCTTATGAAGCAAGGAAGATTTAACTGCTTTTGGAGCTGCTTTGTTGTGTTTAGTTTCTTAGTTAAGCTTCCCTAGAACAAGAGACACCATGAGAGGATGTACTGTCCCCTGTCCGCAACTCATTTCCTGCTGCCAAGATGCCCCAAGGAGCTGAGACACCCAGGAGGACAGGCACTTCCAGCGAGGTGGAAGAAAACATCTTCCCAGTGATCCGAACTGTTAGTGTTCAGAAACTGGTTCTGACCTCCCCGCAAGCTGTTTGTGTATATGCTGTGGGGAAGACTTTCCCTGCTTCCTTCCAGCTTTATAATCCCATGGGACTGTTAATAAAAAGAAGTCACAGCACAGGACAGGCAGTTGTTGTGGTGAGACACTGCAAAAAGCTTCCCCAAAACACAATATTTATCACAGATAATAAAGTGGCAGTTGTAATTAAGAAGGTGCGACATTGTTCTTTTGCAGTGCCATCAGTTTTGCACCTCACCACTTTCTATACTTGTTTCTGGGCTGCACAAGCTGGTGTGACTTGTTGTTTCCTTAGGGGGATTGTTTTGCTTTCCACCAGAAATACCAGACATCGCTGATTCTCTTTTACCGCTAAAGGGATGGCTCTGCTTGAGGGAAGCCTGGTACTGAAGGGCGATCCTCAGAGCCTCCTGTCTTGCTGAGGAGCTTCCTCCACACACTTGTATGGACACACCATCCTCCTCCTTCCCTGGCTGCCTTCCTTCTGCACCCAGAGTCTGTTGTTACACCCCAAAGAACAACAGGATGTCACCCATAGATAGGGCATTACCCTAAAGATGGGACGTCTTCATAAATCCCCTCCAGACCAGGCTTAGCCCAGGTTGCCCTGCTAAGCTGACCATGGTCTTGCCCTGGCCTCTCTGCATGAGTATCACTGGGGTTGATAGGTTTTGGGGTGGGTTTTTTCTGCCCTCCCTGAAATAATCCAGTGATTATAGAGAATGGCAGCAGAATGGCAACTGTGATGAGACTGATCATGCTGGGCTGGGTACAAATGCAAGCTGTCAGTCCAGCTAGAGCATTGAGGCAGGAAGACATGATGGCTGTGGATTTGGAGCGCCTTTGGGGCATGTATTTTATCATAGAATAGAATCCTATTTGTGTGTGAAAGGCATGAAAGAAAACAGTTATTGACTAAAAAGACCAGCCAGAAGTTCTGAGTGAGGCCTCCACCTTTGTTTTATCCATCTTCATTATGGTAATGCCTGCAGGATTCAACCTTTCTGCTGGGAGTGGAGCCAAGTAAGGAACCTCACCCGTCCCTTCTGGAACAATTTAGAGAGGTCTCTCCTCAGCAATACACCTTGGCCAATGGCTACTCTACAAAAGGTGGGACAAGCCTGGCTTTCATCCCTTGCTTGTGCCAGGGCTCCCTTAGGCTAAAGACAGTTGCTCTATTTTGCCTACCCCCTTGAGGCATGTCTCTGGATGGGGGGAACAAGGGAGGAATCTGCCAGTCTCCATTCACATGGCTGGGCGAAGCGGGCCACAAGACCCCTTCCTGTAGGCCACTGAACGAGAAAGAAAAATATCTTCCAACTGCTTTTGCTCATTCACTGCTTCTGAGCAAGACATTTTTCTCCCTAGGGCATGAAGGAGGTTGGGCATATTCTTCAGAGAGCCCGACCCCATGTCAAGCACAAGGAAGGTGGCTCTTTCCCAACATTGTCTCCCTCTTCACAGCTAAATTCAAGGGCAGATTTACTGATTTTCTTCAGCCACTGAGGATGTGGGAGGCTGCCTTGGAGAGCAGGCTTGTCTCTGTAGGCCCAGTAAGACACATAGCCTCACGCTGGCTCTCCCTGCTTCAAGCCCTGTGGAGCCGCTGCCATCCCTGCCTTTCAGGCTTTGGACTGAGCAGCTCCAGTGGCCACATAGTGAATGACTCAAATGGTCTTCATCAGCAGGTGTTAAATCTCTCCATTTTGCTTTCCAGGAAGGAGGAGGAGACCAATTTATTCATTTTTCTGGGGTGGCAGAGGACAGAAACAAACTGTAAAAAGGAACAGTATATTCTCTGGCATTATTCAAATCCTGAGGCTTAATGGATGCAATCTGCCCTTCCAGTATTTCAGCCCTCTCATGACTGATATTTTAATTTGCATCTAATTACAAATAACGTGTGCACCATTTAACTTTCTAAGGGAACTCTGACAAGCTGACATGTGAGATGCTCCTCATAGCTTAATGATAAACGGGTTGCAGAAAGCTACTGCAACTCTGTGTGTGTATGTGTGTTTGTATCATTGCTTCTCAGAGAGGTCCGACTGCTCATCTTTGTCATATGTTCCATGCTGCAAACTGCTTGGGGAGACTTTTGTTTTGCTGAAGCAGTGATAGAAGGGGAAAGGAGAGAGTGAGAAGTCCATTTTTTTGAAAGGAACATCACGCAAATACTCCCCACTGCGGTGCTGCAGTCCTGAGCAAAGGATTAGTTTTATTATTAATATTCCCTTTTATTACAATGATGATTAGAGGTATCAATACTTTTACCAGGCATGGCGTAAATGTCATAAATCACCTCTCCCCACCCCTTATATTACTAGTAATCTAACAACAGCCTGATGTCAGCAGATCTAAAACCATCAAGTGGCTGGGAATTTATCATCCTAGACAGGAAGACACATATCACTGATCGCTTCCCCCTCACATGATCAAGCCTTTAGCTCAGTCTCCTATGCAGTGACTTTTCCCTTTAAAAAACAGAGCAAACCAAAGGACTACACCATGACCTAGGATCCCAGCGGACCTGGGACTCTCAGTAAGGAGCATAGCCTTGTCCCTGGAAAACTTGGAGCAAATGGCATCTTGCAGCCAGGCAGCCTTCATCCCTGGGTGGGTTCATCGCTCTGTTAAGAGCTGCGTGTCCTGCCAGCCCAGCCTTTTTAATGCCTTTACTAAACAAATTCCAAAAGGATGCTGTCAGGACACCACATTCAGCACTGTTAAGATTTTTTTTCTAATTACTTCACTTCTATTGTTTTAATGGTATTTTCTATTTCTGCTAGTATTTTTGCTGAGAAGTGGTGACACCAATGGAGGGATGCACCTGTAAACTTGCATACTTCACTCCCGGCTAAGGCCAAGACAATACCCTTTCCTTATCTCAGACAGCGGTTGAACTAATGGTGATGTCAGTCAATGACTCCTGAATTTTTTGATTCTTACCCAGCTCAGTCACCAGGGATTCAAACTGGTCATATGGTCCACAGCTTTTCCAGATTCTTAGTGTGCCATGCTGATATGGAATCATAGAATCATTAAGGTTGGAAAAGACCTCTAAGATCATCAAGTCCAACCATCAACCCAACGCCACCATGCCTACTAAACCATGTCCTGAAGTGCCACATCTACACATTCTTTTGAACACCTCCAGGGATGGTGACTCAACCACTTCTCTGGGCAGCCTATTCCAATGCTTGGCCACTCTTTCAGTAATGAAATTTTTCCTAATATCCAATCTAAATCTCCCCTGACAGAGCTTGAGGCCATTGCCTCTCATCCTATCACTAGTTACTTGGGACAAGAGACCAACACCTGCCTCACTACAACCTCCTTTCAGGTAGTTGTGGAGAGCAATAAGGTCCCCCCTTAGCCTCCTCTTCTCCAGACTAAACAACCCCAGTTCCCTCAGCCGCTCCTTGTAAGACTTGTTCTGTAGACCCCTCACCAGCCTTGTTGCCCTTCTCTGGACATGCTCCAGCAGCTCAATGTCCTTCTTGTAGTGAGGAGCCCAAAACTGAACACATTACTCGAGGTCTGGTTTCACCAGTGCCGAGTACAGGGGCACGATCACTTCCCTATTCCTGCTGGCCACACTATTCCTGATACAAGCCAGGATGCCACTGGCCTTGGCTACCTGGGCACACTGCTGGCTCATGTTCAGCTGGCTGTCAACCAGCACCCCCAGGTCCTTTTCCGTCAGGCAGCTTTCCAGCCACTCTTCCCCAAGCCTGCAGTGTTGCGCATGGTTGTTTTGACACAAGTGCAGGACCCAGCATTTGGCCTTGCTAAACCTCATACAGTTGAACTTGGCCCATCAATCCAGCCTGTCCAGATCCCTCTGTAGAGCCTTCCTAGCCTTGAGCAGATCAACATTCCCACCCAACTTGGTGCCATCTGCAAACTGACTGAGGGAGCACTCAATGCCCTCATCCAGATCATTGATAAAGATGTTAAACAAGACTGGCCCCAAAACTGAACCCTGGGAACACTGCTTGTCACTGGCTGCCAACTGGATTTAACTCTGTTCACCAAAACTCTCTGGGCTCAGCCACCTAGCCAGTTTTTTACCCAGCAAAGTAAAAAAAAACCTGTCTAAGCCATGAGCCACCAGCTTCTCTAGGAGAATGCTGTGGGACATAGAATCAAAGGCTTTACTAAAGTCCAGGTAGACAACATCCACAGCCTTTCTCTCATCCTCTAGGTGGGTCATGTGGTCATAGAAAGAGATTGGTTGGTCAAGCAGGACCTGCCTTTCATGAACCCAGGCTGGCTGGGCGTGATCCCCTGGTTATCCTTCACATGCCCAGTGAGCACACTCAAGGTGATCCACTCCATAACCTTCCCCAGCACTGAGGTCAGGCTGACAGGCCTGTGGTTCCCAGGATCCTCCTTACAGCCCTTCTTGTAGATGCGTGTCACATTGGCAAGCATACTGTCTATTTGAGATTATATATATCATATATAAAAAAATATTAATATATATGAGTATGATTCACTCTCACAAGCAGCCAATTTCCTAGTCCTCCAGTAAAAACCCCCATAAGCCTCAGTTCTTTCCCTGCCTTATATAATGCAAATTTTAGCCTCTGGGGAGCTGGTAGCCCCAAATTCTGGGGAAAAAAACTAATTAAACAAGCTGCATTTCAGCCACTCAGGGCTTGTAACAAAAGGCAACAGCTGTGTGAGAATTATTCCTATTCTCAGTGCTGAAGTCAGTGAACTGAGAAAAACTTTGTGCATCCCCCATTCCCTCCCCATGCAGGTGGCTTGCACAGTGCACACCACCACATGGATGTCATTTTTTGACCATGCTGGAGCACAACGAGCAAGGGGGACTGAAGCTGCCTTTCTGACAAGCCAGAAAACATGCATCATCCTCAAATGACTCTATCCCCCTCCTAAGAGGTCAGCTCACCACCACCAAAAAAAAAGAGCCAAATCTGATGGTGCATTTCCACAGCCTTCTGGAGATCCTTTGCTCTCCCCCTTTAACAAAGTGGATGTGCTCCTTTGGGTGATGGGGAAGGCTTTAATGGTGTGGGACTCAGCCCCACCATTTTGTGAGATGCCTCAGAAAATTTGCTGCCATTTTGGGTCTCCCCTGGCACCCCAGCCTGGCTGCAAGGGAAGGCTTTCTGCTGCCTGATTGGCCATGACTGGCTAGCAACTGGTGAACCACTGACCAGACAAGAACTGTCACAAACTTCAAGGAGACAAGACCCACCAGATGCAGCCAAGAGACCACACCATAGAAACCCACGTGTACCAAGATGATTGGTGGAAAAGCGACGGGTACAAAATGAGTGGTGCAAACTGACCACAGCAGATTGCCTCAGATGGATATAAAAGGACCCTCTGAGGGACTGTGGGTGTGCACCCACCACCGACTGCTGAGGACCATCAACAAAGGACCCATGGGATCCAGGGTGATGACTATCCCTCTTTCATTTCCCAGTGCTAACCTATCTCTCTTTCTCTTCTGTCTTTCCTCTTTTTTTCCTTCCTTCCTTCTTCACCTTCTTTGCGCCATTTTTGTTAAACCGTTACTTCTAGAGCCATAGTAAATAAATTCATGAGGTTGGTTGGTTACTGTTCGCGTGGGTTATGGAAACGTTGTAACGATGTGACCCCAATATGAGTATGATCGTTCACCTTCATTAGTCAGCAAAACAAGGTTTATATAGCAAAGCAATTACAGCATCTGATTGGTTAGACCCCTGATCCATATATAGGCAAAACTACAGCAACTCGTTGTGATTGGTGCAGAGCTGCATCTTGATGTGAAAACAGTGCTGTGGCAGGAAACAACAGCGTGGCAAGAAGGAAGTGATAGTGTGGCAGGAAACGGTGATGTGACGTTCTCCCTGCTCCAGTGTCCCGAGCTCATCGCTCTGCCTTCCCAGCAGGGTTCCGTGTCAGCGGCTCCCAAGGCTCACTTCCGGATTGGAACCTGGGTTGCTCAACGGCACCAAGCTATGTCCCCTCTCATCCAGCCAGGACTCCACAATTCCCCCTTCTTGTTTTTGAGCAAGCCAGGTATGCTTCGTCATCTTGGAGAGAGCCTTTTTAAGACAGCTAAAGCAAATACATATTATAATTCCAACAGCAAGTAACACGATACAATCAAAAAATCCCTGGTTTTGTTGTATTTGATTGTCGTGCTGTTCGAGCCATTGTAATTGCTTGCGGATGGACTTACTATGATCGGACAAATTCATACAGCACATGCCTTCGAAATCCTCACAGCCATGTCCCTGGGCCAGCAGTAAAAAATCAATTGCGGCTCTATTTTGCAATACTGCATGTCGTAGACTACTCTGATCTTCTAGCAGGGATTGCAAGACTTTTGTGGTAACACTGGCTTGCTTCTCTGCCCAGTGTTCCGTGTTCGCCAGTCTACTTCTGTAGCAGTGTTCCGTGTTCGCTGCTTTCAAGGTCTATCTCCGTTACCAAGCCTGGGTTGCTCAACAGCACCAAACTATGTCCCCTCTTGTCCAGCCAGGACTCCACAATTCCCCCTTTTTGTTTTTTGAGCAAGCCAGGTATAGTTGATGAGGTTGTTGATGATGATGAGAGCTGACATAATTTTGGTCTTCAGCTTGCTACCACTTTTTCAGAGGCCCACACAAACTACAGTACTAACAGATATAAGAACACAAATGCTAATTGAAGACATAGAGATGTGAAGTGCATACCACAACCTGCTGGATATAAAGAAAGATTAAATTAACTTGAGAATGATACATACTGATGGTAAATCTGTTACCTAGCATATGGGTGTAGATTGATTTACTTGTATTCAATTTTCTTGCTGGATTTACTTGTATCCAATTTTCTTCCTGTGTGGATGGTGGGACTAAAGTACCGCTTGACCACAACATATCATTATTGTCAATTGGAGGGGATGCATCTCATCGCGTTAGGCGTCGAAATAGCAGTGTATCAATAATATGAGCTCAGTAAATTTGCACTTGGGTTATAGGTATACTTATCACATATACAAAAACCCATAACATTTAGTATTGGCTATCCATATTAATTACCCAGGTTAAGATCAATGTATCTAGAACTACTCATTAACTATATAGGCTAAAATTAATGTACTTAAAAGCATAAAGCTGCAAACATCACCACATCTATTCCCTGCTGCATCAAATGCTTCCAAATTCTTGATAAATCAGAGTCCAAATACAACAGTCTAAAGTCAAAAACCAGAAATAGTCAATACCTGCAAAACTTACCAAATCAGAGACACAAAACGGTTACTTAGTCCAGACAAATCCGTTAGATCACAGAAACCAAATAAATCCATCAGATCACAGAAATACAAACACTGTAACATAAAATCACATGTTCATGGTCGCGACCACACACACACACACAGGCACACCAAGTTTTTAGCATAAATCCAAATATTGCAAAGACAGGACTTACAATAATAATTCAACATTTAACAGACAAATTCCAAAACTTCAGTTTCAGGAAGAGTACTCTCTTTTCAATTTTGGATTAGAAGGGATGCTTTCCTTTCTCGTCAGGGATATAGCTCAATGCTGTGAAGCTTTTACTATGACTAACAAATAGGCAACAAGAAACAATACTGGAAGAATGCCTTTGCCTTATTAATGGTTCGTGCTCAGAACTTTTTGGTCCAGTGATCAGAGGTTCTCCCCGAGAATCCCTCGGTGCCGGCTGGAGGTCCTGCAATCCCTCGGACCATTGAAGTTCAAGAGCAGCGTCCTACCTGGGTACCCAAAATCTATTACTAGAAAGTAGCAAAATAATTAACTTTCTAAAATTTAATGTTGGAGTTCTAGAAAGCAGGCATTCTTTACTGCAGTACTGAACGCACAGGGAATAGTTTTACTCAAATGTGTGTATCGAAAAGACACTTTTACTAGATATTTATGCCATGTTAACATACATAATCATTACATTTCTGCGAAGTACTTATCATTCTCCATTTCTCCCCCTCCCCCCTTTTTTTTTTTTTTATATTAATGTCTTTTGTACATGCATATTGGCACCTCTGGGCAGTTGTCGGGAGCCCTCAGGTGAAGGTTCATACTTTTCCTCATGGTGTCTGCTAGTTGACCTTTGCTCTTGTGCAGACGCAGTTCTAACATCACGTATACCGTGTTGTCCAAGATTGCTTCGTTATACAAAAGCTGTTGTGGGAGATAATTGCCAAATATGCAAGGAATGTATTAATTGGTGTGGGTGGTGTACCCACTGCAGTCATCAGAGTATTTGCGTTTGCTGTAATTTTTTCAGTGTTCCCTGTGTAATAGGATCATCCAGAGTGGATCTCTTCTGCTTCCATGTCAGAGGTTGCTCCCTGAGAGTAAGCGTGGTCACCTCTGGCATCGGATTCTGCATTACGTTCTTTCAGCTCATGATAAGGCTTCACATATTTTGCCGGTAACCATCGAGGGCCTGTTGAAAGAAGAACACACGCATACCCTCTTCCCCACGTTATTAGTTCTACAGGACCTGTCCATTGCGATTCCCCAAATTCTTTATACCATACATTTTGTTGAACCACAAATGGAGGGACCATCCCGAATTGACGGTCAGCTGCTGTTGTAAATAATGGATCATCAGAACGATTTTAAAAATTAAGTACATATAATGCTTTGTCTAACTGTTCCTGTGGGGTAACACTGCCCATAGGATTCCCCCTTTTTTGTTTATTTAGCATAGCTTTGAGGGTCCCGTGGACACTTTCGACAATGGCTTGTGCAGTAGAAGAATGTGGTATACCTGTAACATGTTGTATACTCCAGTGCTGTAGGAAAAGAGAAATTGTCCGTGAAACGTTCCTTTTCTCCCGTATGTGCCGTGGCTACCAGAAATCCTGAGAAAGTATCCACACTAACATGTACACAATGCAGTCGACCAAATGTTGATATGTGTGTAACATCACTTTGCCACAACTCATCAGCTCGTAAACCACGAGGGTTCACTCCTGCACACGATGGTACGGGTGTAACACATTGACAATCAGGGCATGCATGAACATTTTCTGTGGCTTGCCCCTGGGGCAAAGCAAATTGTTTATGCAAGGAAGAGGCATTTTGATGAAAGAAGTCATGAGATAATCGGGCTTGCTTAAAACTGTGTGGCAGTACTGCTGCCATTGTCAATTTATCTGCTACAGCCTTTCCTTCAGTTATTGGTTTTGGTAGAGTAGTATGTGACTATATATGCATTATAAAATATACATGTACACGATTTTTAAGTAGTGTAGCTAATTTCAATAGCAAGGAAAAAAAATTGTTTGTTATTGACTTCTTTTATCATTGCATCTACAATGCGTTGAACAATACTCACAACATATGCAGAATCTGCGACAACATTCAGTGGTTCAGTCGAAAACAATTCAAAGACATGCAAGGCCGCTGATAGCTTAACAATTTGTGTGGATCCTTCAACGACTAAAATAGATGATTGCTAATCTGATGAATTTGTTTGTTTCCACACAACTACAGCTTTATGTGTTTTTCCTTGATTCGTCCAGAGGAACAGGAACACATCAGTTTTTTGGCTGCAATGAAATTTGAGAGAGGGAATGTAACAGTCTATGTTGTGGAAGGGTATAACGCATGTTATTTAAATAATCAGGTAGAGCGGCTTGCAGCAATAAGGATTCTCTGTTTAATACCACAAAGTCATCTTTAGCCAGCAGCAGGCAAACAGTATCAACTTGCTGACAGTGATTCCAACCTTGTGTTATTAAGGACACTATTATGTCTACCTTTGTGGTCAACGTTTTCATGGGAGTATGAGACAAAAAGATCCATTCCAGAGTCTTCAACTGCTGCGTGTTAACACACTACTGATCGAAAAGAGGATAAGGCTGGAAAACAACACTCTCATAAATTATATACAAATTTGTTGGCAATTCGACATTAATTCTAAAGGTAAAGGCAATTGCAATTCTATCTGAAATCTTTTGTAAAATAGTTTTTGCTTTTGTCATTGATCTTCAGGAAAATAATAAATCTGAGTCCCTTTTAACAAAGTAAATAGAGGGGACAAGTCTTCAGCCATGAAGTCAATATTTTTACCTTTCAGCAGAGTGAATAACATCATCTAGACAGACCATCTGAACCCTGGAAAGATAATAAAGTCCAGCCATTTGTTCACAAGGAATTCTACTGCAGTAATTGAATTGTATAAATTTTTTGTAACCAAGTCCTTGAATGTCAGAAAGATGGTTCTCACCATGCCGCTTCTGGGCTGGCCAGGATGGCGCGCTGGGATCGAGGGAAGGAGGGGGGGGGAGGGGAACCATGCCACCGGTTGCCCGGAGGGGGCCACGTGTCCCACCAGGTGTAAGGTTTGCTGACCCGTTTGATGCGGTGACTGCTGGTGTGGCGGCTGTACAGCGTCTGAGGGACTGTGCAGTTTCATGTTGGAATTCACCTTGTTTTGATCTCAGGTCGGGTACGCCAATTGCTGTAGAGAGACCCTGTCGTACACTTTCGGGATGCCGGATTTTTGTACCCCACTTCCCATTTCTCTGGATTCAAAGGATCATCAGGTTCTGGCAGATTTACTTCCCGCATTTCTCATGTTTGGTAGGAATTTCATCGTATGTAAGGATAAATTTCAACAGACTGCTGCTCTGTCCTTGCTTTTGAGATAACAGTGGAGGAGTAGCAGCTGCTTCTAAGATAGTCTCTGTAAGTTTTAGAGCATTTAAAGCTGTATGCACTGATTTCCAAGTAATGATTTTCTCAGGGATTTTAAACTGCAAGACTTTGTTCTTTCAAACTTCACTGTAAAAATTTTTTTTATGGAGCCTTCGCTCCTATTTTCGGTGACTGTCCCATTCTCCAGCGAGCCAGGGGCAGGGGAACAGACCCGATTCCTGCTCAGGGTCTGTTGGACCCAGCCCCTGCTCACGGCTTTCTTCAGGTGGTACATTTGCAACAAAAGGACTTTTCTGAATGACTCTGGCCACTTTTTTCTGTGCTAACACATCTTTTAACGCTTCATAAACCAAACGCCAAGTTGTTAATACTCGACTCGCATTCACATCACCCCTTGAAGTATGTTTAAAAGGTAACTCTCCTGACACCTTCCAAATTAAAACATCAAAAACACGCAGTGATTCCGCGGGCACTCCATTACTTCTAACAACAGCTCGAAAAACAGGGGCTAATTATCGCTCCTCTTTGTTGCCAACCTGCGTGCACAGAGTCCATGATTCTCTGCCACACATCCAAGTCGAACAACTGATCTGTTTTCCAATTTTTTACACTCGATGGTATTGTGGTTATCTTGCTTACAGTTCACACACCACTTTAGCTATCCCTCTCCACCGTACCCCCAACCTTCCCCTGGTTCCCAACCCCCCATTCCATGGCACAGTGCAAGGCGGGCCTGGAAGAGAAAACAGGTTATATGGGTTAGGGACTGGTGGCTCCGGCAGCAAAGTATCCGTAACCTTCTCATCTGTACAACGAGTCACTGGAGTCCTTGGAGAAGGCGGCGTAGGCAGAGCAAGTGGAGGATACCGTGGTACAGGATTTGGGGATGTGGGACGATCGGAAGGGGCAGCGGTGGCGCCCGGTCGACCTGCGGGTGGTGGCGCCTCAGCAAATCCCTCTCCGCGGCGCGGTGGCGACTCCGGCGGTGGGGGTGGAAACCCCTGTGCCAGTGGGTCTCACCGCGCATGCTCCTTTTCCTGGACCGCAGGTTTCTCTGCCTCCACAGGCTGCCAACTCAGAACCCCTCCTGCTTTCACAGGTGGCATAGGGAGGCTAGGACCCTGAAACAGCAGAGTTGTTGCCAAGCAGGTCCCGAAGTAACGGCTTAAGTCCTTTCTCCGTGCAGCAGCAACAGAAACTTCAAGGTAGCTGAGTCATATTGTAACCCTCTCATGGAGAGGATGGATTGGAGGAGCTTAACCACTGCTGACTCTTCCTATATCAGTGTGGACCCCATCTCCTCCCTGGCCCAATCAACTTCATGAGTTGCTTTGCCATTGCGTCTATTCCTCTCTTAGAGAGCATACCGACGAGCAACGTTGCCGCAACCTCTGTCTCCATGGTTGCGACCACGGCCTCCACGTTCAAATTCAGCTGCGCCAGGCAGCCCCAGTGTGGCTCAATTAATTCCTGGGAGGCGGCCGTCCGTGTCTGCCCTGCGCCTCTGCGCACAGGCAGGACCCTCCCAGCCATTGTTCCCACGCCCCTCGACTAGCTGCTCACCGCAGTCTCAGGGATTCCTGCACGGGAAACCGTCCATCCTCTGCTACCAAATGTTGGCGTGGGTTATGGATCCATTGTAACGATGTCGCCCCAATATGAGTATGATCATTCACCTTCATTAGTCAGCAAAACAAGGTTTATATAGCAAAGCAATTACAGCATCTGATTGGTTAGACCCCTAATCCATATATAGGCCAAACTACTGCAACTCGTTGTGATTGGTGCAGAGCTGCATCTCGAAGTGAAAACAGTACTGTGGCAGGAAACAACAATGTGGCAGGAAGGAAGTGACAGTGTGGCAGGAAACGGCGACGTGACGGTGCTCCTGCTCCAGTGTCCCGAGCTTGTCGCTCTACCTTCCCAACAGGGTTCCGTGTCAGCGGCTCCCAAGGCTCACCTCCGGATCGGAACCTGGGTTGCTCAATGGCACCAAGCTATGTCCCCTCTCATCCAGCCAGGACTCCACAGGTTACTGTTATCATGCCTCGGTTATGCTTTATTCAAACTCAAGGATCGCGAACCTATTTTATTTTCTATCGGGGTTCAGGAGGGAGTACTCTATCAGCAGGCAGGTAGAGCACCCCATGATGTTTGTGGGTGGGCTCTGAGAGGAGCTGACGGCATTTTGGTTTACAGGCGGGCTCTGCGAAGGGACTAATGGCATTTCAGTTCACAGGCGGGCTCTGCAAAGGGGCTGACAGCATTTTTTGTTTTATAGGTGGGCTCCACAAAGGGGCTGATGGCATTTTTTGGTTTCCAAGTTAGTGTTATATGACTGTGTGAATGAGATGTACAAACAAGTGCAAAGTGCATGCAGAGTTCTGATCTGCGGTTCTGCTCTCCCAGGAGGGAAGTAGCCAGAGACAAATGAAGCGCAAGAAAGGAGTGAATGTTGATCTCTTAAATAATTATCACCTTGTTGTTCTAAATATTGAAACCCGACAAATGGGTTGGTAAAAGGAGGCCTGAAATACCTTTTTTTGAAAAGAGAAATTAGTATTTTTTTCCTCAACTTGTTTTTTTCATTACAGATAAAGCCAAGTACCACCTGGCTTTTCCACTGAAGTGGTACAGAAGTGGGTGAACTAATACCATTAAAACATCACAGATGCCAAAAGCATTCATTTGAAGGGGACAGACGAGGAGAAGGGACCCACTTAAATCCATGTTTGCTTTTGTCAACACTTAATCAATTCAGATTTTCAACAAAGAGCTGGGATAAAAGACTTTGGAAAGATTTCATAAGCCCTCCAGGATGCGGGGAATCTCCCACCACTCTTGCTGTGCCTGCAGCTCCATGCACCTTGGTTACTTTGTGACTTTGTTTGGGTGCTGCAACTGGACCACCCAGCCTTGTGCAGGGTTACATTGCAAAGCAGTGGTGGAGTCAGGACCCAAGTCCAGAACCCAGCAGCCCTGGCAAGAAGAGGCAGGGAAACTGTTTTGTCCTCTTGCTAAAGGAATTTCCCCCACCCACCCCCACCATCCTCCTTAGGAGGGGGAGATTACAAACTGGGAAGCATTTTCAGTGAGAGTGTCACTGAAAATCCGGGAATAAAACCTCGTAACACCAATGTAGTGTTAAAAGGCAGGCATTCTTTATTGCAGCGCTGGATGCACGGGGGATAATTTCACCAAACGTGCATACCTCATACCTTTTCCGTGCAGTTTATATAGATCAAAAATATACATACTTAATTTATTCATGCATATTCAATATTATTCTCTTTGGCGATTGGTGTAAACTTTTCTCGTTTCCTACATAAATGGTTGTGCAGACTCAGTCACCCTCTTCCATTGTTCCTTTTTGAGTAGGTGGCATTACTTGAGTAGGGGGCCAGTGAGTCAGTGGTCGCGATCTCCTCCTGCCGGAATTACCTTTTACCTGCTCGGGTCGCAATCTTGGCAGTCCTGGTCAGTTTCTTCAGTCCGCTTCACAAAACCACACTCCATCATTTCTCTTGACAGAAACACAATTACCTACTATTGTTAGCATTAATGGTTACCTAGAGACTGGACCCTCCGTTCCAAGACCTAATGTCCAGATGGGTAGGGCTGTACAAGGGACACAGCAACATTGTTCATGTTTATGGTTAACTGATTCTATCACCCTGGTTACAAGAGCACAGGCAACTTCACCTCTGATGAGCTGAGGTTTCCTGACCATGCAATGCTTTGCCAAGCAATTTCCTTCCCTGAGCTCTTATGGTGCTTCTGTTTGCTGTGTCAACTGCTAGAAAGTATTATGTAACGGCATCTATTTTTGCTGTTTTTAATTTAGAGCAGCAGAGAAGCTGAGGCAGACCTGCAGCCTGAAAAGGAACCACAGGGAAAAGCATCGGTTTGCTGCAGTGCAAATGGTGCAGCATTGATCCTGACCTGCTATAGGGCTGACCCCAGGCTTGCACAGAATGCTACCAATCACATCTGCTGGTCTTCTTCTGTAAACCTGTCAATATAAAGAGCACAAAGGAAACCTAAACAGTGCTAATTATTTTTTCTGAGGCCATAGTTCTATACACATACCTTTTCTATGCAAGTAATCACTGCTTATGTGGAATGAATTAAGTGTGGCTGGCCCTTCTCTCTTCACATTTTTCCCCGGGGTAAGTGGCGTGGGCAGAGTACTCAGAGTGTCAGGCAAAGCCTCCTGCAGCACTTCAGCTCATTTACATTGCTGCAGTCTTGATGTACAACTGCCTGCTGCTGAGGATTGACCAGTATGTAGCAAAGAATATAGATGCGAATGGGTGCTTTAAGCTTTGTGCAACACAAAGTCCTGCAGCTGCAGACTTGGTGGCCCTCTGCATGTAAGCAGCAGCATGCATTGCAAGGCCACAAAGCACTGGGGCTCCCCGTGGAGCCACGGACCAGCATTCTCTACCTAGCCTTGGGAGCATTCCCCTTTGTGGAGCCTTTTCTTCCATCTGAACCAGCTTTCTCCTCCCTGAAAAGCACTTGCCCACTCTATGTCAATCCATGCCCCTCAGTCCACAGAGCCCTTTCTCTTTCATTAACCTGATAACTGTAAATGTAACAAATGTAACATGTAGGGGATGTTGTAATTTCAGGTGGTCAGAATCATTGCACAACCAAAACAAGTCTTCGTTCTTTGTGAATAATTGGGACGGTCGCAAGACAAGGGACTTCTGAATAATCCCTTTAGGCGCCTGGGCCTTGGGAGAACAGGTATGCAAACTACAGAGATAAGGAGGCTGCAGGATAATCTGAAGACCCTGCCGATCACCGAGAGACGCGAAACAAACATGTGCGACGGACATTACCATATATTAATGAGTTCTCAGAAAAACCATTACTATGATAAACATTTCTTGGAAATGTAATTAATATATATGTTAACATAGCATAAGTACCTAGTAACTGTGTCTTTTTGGTGCATACGTTTGGAGGAGAGATCCCCCATGTGCCCAGCGCTGTAATAAAGAATACCTGCTTAATAGTCTGCCGACTATTGAGTCTTCAATTCTGGCTTTTCACGGCATCATTTCTGGCACCCCAGATGGGACCCACTCTGCTCGGGTGCAGGACGCGCTGAGAACAGGACTCCCTAGGGTACCCCCGGGATTTCCCAGAGGGACTCCTCGCCTCACTCGGATCACTGCGGGAGCAGACAAGGACCATCTAAACGAGTGAAGGTATTCTTTTTTTCAACTTTCTTTCTCTGTTTTGGTATGTGAGACCAGTCATTTGGAGAGTTCTCCTAAGTCGTAGGAGATGTCCTATGCTGAGTGCTGTATACCAGGCTACTAGTGCCTGAGGGTGTACGTCTTGGTACACTAGTGCAAGCACAGGTTGTGCTTTGCACTGCTGTAATAACGTACTTTTGGTATTGGTGCGTTGGTGCAGGCATGGGTTGTGCTTTGCACTTCTGTAATAACATGCTTTTGGTAGTTGTGCGTTGGTACAAGCATGGGTTAAGCTTTGTACTTCTGTAATAATGTACATTCGGTATTGGTACGCTTAGGAAACCTGCTTAAGTTGTACTTCTGGTGATACGGATTTGTTGGTATTGAACTCGGATATCGGATATCTCGGATACTGGCTTGTTAACATACCCATCAGGCATCGTAAAACCAAAAAAAAAAAACCACCTTGCACAGTGAACCTCTTTTCTCGTGACCAGAATATTAATTGTGACATTTTTGGAACGTGGTCAGAGTGGGATGGAAGGGGACGACAGGTTAAAATTTTTAAGATAAAGACTAAACAGAAGTACAGAATCAACAAAGTAAAATGGGGGACAGCAAAGCAGTGGTATTTTAAAGAAAAGCCCCTTAGGATGTATTCTAGCACATTGGAAAGATTGTGTGACTGTGTATGAACCCTCTGTGTGAAAGACAAATAAGTCAAAAAAAAAAGAGAAAAAAAAAGAGAAAAAAAAAAGAAAAAAATCACCACGTACGTTTGGTACGTTCTGCTGATTTCCGTTTTTTTATTTGGGACTGTTGTATTTGAACTCTGATTCATCGGGGCCATGGTTTATGATTTCTTAAGTATCAGTGCAGGGTCTTCCCGGTGGGGGGGGGAGGATTTTGAGAGTCTCTCCCAGGATCTATATGGCACATTGGGAAAAGTAGGGGGAGACCCCTCACTCGACAACATCTTCATAATGTATGGGGTTTGGTTTGCTTAAAGAAAATCGGCATGATTTAGGAATTGAACTGGGAATTTGGGGATTGGTTTTAAAATACTTACAAGTTGGTATATATTGTGGGGTTACAAGTTCTCTAGTTATTTGGCATTGATCGATCATTTAGGGACTCTGGTTTTGGGGTATGTATTAAATATACTGTATATATTGTTTTGAAAGAGCTCTATATATATATGCATATAAACATGTTAACTGAAGTGGTTTGCCTGTATATATTGTTGTACTTAGGTGATACAGTTTGTAAACAGAAGGATTTTAAAAGATCGCTTCTAGGTTGTGTGTGTGTGTGTGTGTTTTGTGTTAACTGATTGGTGGAGAAGTTGAGAAGTTATTTTATTGTAACATGAGCTTCGGAGGGAGGTGATCCCCTCACAAGGAAACAATTAATTGAATTATGATATGTTGTTAGAATTGATGCGGTTTTGTGGACAATTAAAAAGTATAGGAGATGAAAAGTTTAACACGGTATTGAAAAGCAAAAAAAAAAAAAAGGAAAGCCCCTCTGGATTTTACGAAGGGTTGTGTAAAGTGATTAGAACAGAAAGGTATCAAGTTACAAGCTGCTTTGCTAGCTGCTGCTCTAAATGAAGAAAAAAAAAAGCAAAGTTCTTAGAAGTTAAGCAATAGAAAAACAAAATGAAAAAGAGGGGAAACAAGGTAACTTTTTACAGTATGGACTACTAGTGCAGTGTGAGTCAATACAATACTCCTATATTACCAGTGAAAAAAATCAGATGGAATTTACCGGGTAGTACAGGATTTAAGAGAAGTGAATACGATTGTTAAGGACATACACCCTGTGGTAGCTAATCCCTATACTTTACTTACTAAATTACATGATAATAAAGTATGGTTTACGGTGTTGGATTTAAAGGATGCATTCTTCTGTCTGCCTTTAGCCAAAGAAAGTCAGAATTTATTTGCATTTGAGTGGGAAAGTCCTACCACGGGTAGAAAAACCCAGCTTACCTGGACAGTGTTACCCCAAGGTTTTAAGAATAGCCCAACAATCTTTAGAAATCAACTAGCATGAGAACTTGAAGCATGGAATCCTCCCTCCAGAGATAGAACCCTTTTACAGTATGTAGATGACATTAATAGCAACTGAAACAAAAGCTGACCGTATACAGTCGAGTATCAGTTTGTTAAACTTTTTGGGATTAAATGGGTATCAAGTCTCTCAACAGAAAACTCAGACGGTGCAGCAATGGGTAACCTACCTTGGATGCAAGCTGTCTGGACAAAGAGAACTAGGAACAGAACAGAAAGAAGCCATCTGCAGGACTCCCCTCCGTCAGATGGAAAAAGGGTTCAGGACCTTTCTGGGACTGAGAGGTTGGTGCTGGTTATGGATTTATAATTACGGAATAATAGTGAGACCCTTATGTGAACTTTCGAAAAACAACCCCACCAGACTGATCTGGTCAAAGAAGCTCAAAACGCACTTCAGACGCTTAAGAAAGATCTAATGAAGGCCCTGGCTCTGGGTCTGCCTGATGTTCCTAAACCCTTTTGGCTGTTTTCTTATGAGACACAAGGCATAGCTCTGGGGATTCTAGCTCAACAGCTGGGACCCTACAAAAGAGCTGTGGCCTATTTTGCTAAACAGCTGGATGGAGTAAGCAAAGGATGGCCAGGATGTCTGCAAGCTGTGGCGGCGGTGGTCTTGACTATTCAGGAAGCCCGAAAATTCACCTTGGGCCAAAAGATCACAGTACCGATCTCACACAGAGTATCAGCTGTACTGCAACAAAAAGGGAACTACTGGCTTTCCCCATCCCAATTTCCACGATACCAGGCCATTCTAATTGAATCAGAGGACATTAATATTGTAGTAACTAATATTACGAACCCAGCTTCTTTTCTCAGCTGATCAGTCTCTGAACCATTGGTCCATGATTGCTTAGAAACCATAGAGACTGTGTACTCCAGCAGACCAGATTTGAAAGAGGAACCCCTGGAAGATGCACAAGACTCCTGGTTCATGGATGGAAGCAGCATTGTCGGACAAGGTATTCGAAAGGCCAGGTATGCAGTGACAACAGCAGACAAAGTAGTTGAGTCTCAATCACTACCTGCTGGAACATCAGCTCAAAAGGCTGAAACTATTGCCCTAACTAGGGCTCTGGAGTTAACAAAAGGAAAAAAGATAAAAAATATGGACAGATTCCAAATATGCCTTTGGAGTTGTCCACGCTCATGGGACAATTTGGAAGGAGCGAGGACTACTAACTGCGCAAGGGAAGCAGGTTAAATACGCTGAGGAAATCCTTCGCCTATTAGAAGCCATTCAACTACCAACAAGAATCATTGCACAACCAAAACAAGTCTTGGTTCTTTGTGAATAATTGGGACGGTTGCAAGACAAGGGACTTCTGAATAATCCCTTTAGGCGCCTGGGCCTTGGGAGAACAGGTATGCAAACTACAGAGATAAGGAGGCTGCAGGATAATCTGAAGACCCCACCCGATCACCGAGAGAGCCAAACAAACATGTGCGACGGACATTACCATATATTAATGAGTTCTCGGAAAAACCATTACTATGATAAACATTTCTTGGAAATGTAATTAATATGTATGTTAACATAGCATAAGTACCTAGTAACTGTGTCTTTTTGGTGCATACGTTTAGAGGAGAGATCCCCCATGTGCCTGGCGCCGTAATAAAGAATACCTGCTTAATAGTCTGCCGACTATTGAGTCTTCAATTCCGGCTTTTCACGGCATCAAACCCAAGACTACCATGTGTCTCCTATGCTCAGCTTGTGGTGCCTTGTGACGATGTTCATGTGTAAAGGCCTTGGCTTTTCCAGGTGCTCCTGATTCTGTTGAGAAGGTTAAACAAAGTGTTCAGATTTCCAAAATGCTTCAGCTGAGATGTCAAACAAGCAGGAGAAGACCTACATCTGCATTGGTGGCACCCTGGTACAGGGTTTACGAGGAATGGACAAGTGGGTGCACAGTCTCCCTCTAATACCATTCATTTCATCATTAGTGCAGGTAATCAGGGCACAGCAGGTGAGGAGCAACAAGGCTAGCAACTTTCCCCTCAGACCAGAGTAAGAAGGGTTTTAAGCTTTTTATACTGGAAAGGTGGTAGGGAGGGGTTAGCAGAAATCCGCCAAACTGGGAGAGCCTTGTGCTACCCATTTAAAGGGAGGCAGACAAATTTCTCCTGTTTTCAGCATCCAGCACTGCCTTCACCTTGGTGGTTCCCACTCAGCCTGGCCTGTTTCACAGAGATTGCATGACCTGGTGAGCTGAAATGGAGCTTTACCCTGCTGGGGCAGCAGCAGCTGTGCTCTCAGCCAGGGAGAAAGCATAGCCAAGGAATTGAGAGATCTCTGTGCTGCATAGGAGGCTGTACACCTGAGAGTGGAGAGGCTCTTTTTTGCTACCCAGCAAAATGAGACATGGGAAAGCAGAGTTCTTGCAGAGTCCTGAAGCACTGATTTGTTCCTGGAGTCCATAAAGGGAATAAAAGGAAACTGAGGAGGAATCCTGGCAGACATATGACAAAAAGCTGCAGCAAGTCTGAAACTCCCTAGAAGAAGCAGAAGAGACCTGGAGGAAATTCCACCACTGGTTCCCTGGGTATCTGCATGTAACACAGACAGAAACAGCAAAGAGGCTTCATTCCTGAGAAGACCATCTGAGACACTCCATGAACCTAGAACTTTGTGTAGCTCAGGCAGAAAAGGCAATCTCCAGGTCTGCATTACACAACAGCAATCAGTGCTGGTGCAGCATAAAAAGCAAGCAGTGTTTCACCTGAGGATGTCTATGCAGCTGATCACTATCCCCCTAGAAAAGCACCGGGAGAGCATGAACAGAGGTTCCAGGACAGTATGGAGAAGAGTCACAGCAACTCATTGATTGCTCATCAAAAACATAAACTACTTGTAGCTGAAACAATGCAGTGAGGAGAGAAGTGAATGCAGCAAAGTGGACAGGTAGGTAAGGAAGAGCCTGAGGCCGTCACACTTGGCCTCCCTCATGGTCTGCTGAATCTCTTTGGAGGGGAGGGTTAGACTGTGGTGGTGTTGTGGAACTGGAGATTGCTCCCAGGCAGAGAGGTCTGAGGCTGCCAGTCTCAGTGAGGCCCTGGTGAAGCTAGAGTCAGCTGAAACACCCCCCAAGCTGGGCTGTTCCCACTTGTGAGCAGCAGACACCTCCAGCAAGATTAGAGGCTCTGAGGCCAGTCTAAAACATGCAGGGACCGTCTGATGATAAAACAGCATCTGTGGGTGCAGCTGACATCTGAATTGAAAACAAAAAGCAGATTTCTGCTTCTGGTAAACACTATTGCTATAGGAGAAATGCAGTTTCATCCTTCTGCCTGGCTGAATGATCTAACTAAAGCAATCCAGCTTTTGCAAAGTGTCCCTAACCAACACAGAACTAGTGTGGGCCCCCAGTGTCCAGTCCTTCTCCTAGAGAGTATCTAATTTCTGACTGATGGCTCAGATCTTGCTACCGATTCAGCTTTGGAGATCTCCTCCTCCCCAGAGGCCTATTGCCCTCATAAACCACTCTGCCTTTTGTCGCAAATGTGTGGTTAGGTTAACTTAAAGAATCAGTGTCAAAGGTATTTGCAAGAAATTATCTTAAGAAAAATTTATAAAATCTGATTTAACAAAGTTCATTGACAAGGTTCACCCTATTATGTATTAAATAAATGGAATACAAAATTGAAGTAGGATTGAGGTGGAATGATTTATACAGAGATTGAAGAAAGGTGTAAGGGGTAAGGGATATCCTCCCGTTGAGTCACAGTGCTCATAATGGACCCCCTTGCTTTCTAAACTTCTTCTCAGAGAGGAGCCTGGGTGTGGCTGGATCCAGACTTAGCCTCAGATCACAACAGTTAGTCTAAAGAACATGTATAGCCGCAACGCAAGGTTTGTTCACAGTTAAAGAGAGAGAGAAAATCATAGGAATTTAGCAGTAATTAATCATTGGTTAACTTAGCATTTACAAAGTGGTTAAGAAGTGTTCACTACAATCACAATAAAAGGATATTATTGTTTGAATTGATTCACACGCACACAGACAATATACGTACATAAAGGTGGCTGTTAAAAATTCACTGAGAGTTCAGTGAAATACTCGCATCAAATGATTTTCCTCAACAGGCAAAAGTGGAGCCTCAAGGAGTGAGGGATCCCTGTAGTTCAGTGCAGGTAACCTCAGACTTCAGAGTTCAGTGTGCTCTGAGGGGCGTCCCGCTCAGAGGGGTATGCTGGGCGCAGCCTGCTGCTGCCCAGGAGAGCTCAGAGGGCTTTTCTTGGTACCACTGTTTATAGGGTCATGAGATGATTGACTTTAGGCATCAGTAAATTTCCATGCTGGCCACAATCTGTATGAGGTAGTTCTGGTATCTTGACAGCAACCATACAATTGCAGAATGTATAGTTCTGACATTTACCAGGCAGGTATGATCCAGGCAGCAGGAGTTCCAGGTGCAGTCGGAGAGTGCCCGATTGGCCCAACTCACTGCTCTTGTTTAAAGACAAGAAAAATGCCAATCCGTCCCAGCTCACTGCTCTTGCAGTACAGGCAAGAACACAATGTAGATCCACAGGTGTCCCGATGGGGGAGGGAAGCTGTGTTGCTTGTGTCCTGTGCTTTATGGTGTGAGTCTGACGCTCGCTGGTTGCTTTACAGCCTTCTGCCTACTCCAGTAACACAGCCTTGCTGCAAGCCAGCAGCATCCTCCTCCAGCCAAGCTAAGAGAGGACACAGAAACCAGTCCTCTGGCACCAGCTTACAATACCCCCATTACAGCCAGTTTTAAGTCCCAAGTGTACATAGGGCTGTAGCATCCTCACTGGCAGTGCACTGTCCCACAGCATCTGAGCTGGGTGAGGGGTGCAGGGATGGTCACAGCAACCAGTCCCATCAACGATCTTGTGATAGTCAAGTAGTATGCACGTCAGGACTGAGGTCAAGCCAGGCAATCCAAACGCCCTAGAAAGAGGTGTAGGAGTAGGTATGCCTACAATATATATCAGGCCAGGACTGAAGGGCCAAGGGTGAGCTGAAACAGGGCTCCTGGGCACATGGGTAGAGGTTATCGGTGGGGATCCCAGATGAGGCTGGCTGGGTTAATTAAGGCCTGTGAATGTCCTCAGTGCCCTGACACAGAGCTGCAAATGAGCAGTTTTAAGAGTTATGAATGCCTCTTGGGTACAGTGAGAGTCTCCAAGTGACCTGGCTTCCTCTCCTGTGTCTGGCAGTGGATAACTGCAGATGCCTGAAGAACAGCCTAAGAACAGAGCAAGCCCAGAGTCAAACTTCTGAGGGTTTTCACAGCCTCCACCAATCTATAGTTTAGGCACTACCTGAGCCAAGTAGGGTTTCTGTGTCCTGGTGGATTTGTCTTTCCTGAACCTGTTCAGTCTTTCCCATCCAGCATCCACCACTTCCTGCTGTGAGCAGTTCTGCAGCATCACTACACATCATGTGAAAAGCCATCTCCTCTGGAACGTTTTGAATCTGCTACCTCTTGCACTCATTTGAGCCTTCTGAGCTTTTATATCAGAGAAGGCAGAGGTTAGTTATCTGAACCACTGATTTCATGTCAATGGGCACAAAATAACTGAAAGCTGCAAATTCTGTGTGCTCTCAGATGTCAGCGAACATGCAGTGGATTGGTAGCATACTCTGTGTCCTCTCTCTTCCATTGAATGAGCTGATTTTGGTAACTTGATGGCACAGAGTGAAAGGGATGGAGGTACCCAGGGAGATGCTTCTCTCTAGTCTTGCAACTGCTCTTTCAGACAAAAGAAAACTACGAGCACTGTGAAACCATGGCCTCTCTTGGCTTATCCTGGGCTGGCTGGTTGCCAAGCCAGCTAGGCAGATCAAATCCAATTGCATCTCATTGCTTGCTGTCACCTGATGCTGAAAAATGCACTTTTTCTGTCCAGGTTCTTACCTGCCACCCATCTCCTGAGCCAGCCTGTAGAAATTTAGATTTAGACAGGGAGTGACATTCAGCTGTACCCTTGTCTCCTCCACAGAGATGAGTATTTCTTTATACATTTTCGTTGTGGTTTTTTTTTTTTAAGTTAAGGCCTCTGGAAAACAATCCCTCATCTCCCTAAAATACTGGGGGATACAAACACGGAGACCTTGGCCTCTATGTTAAATATCACTGGAATAAGCTGTACGTCTCCGCTTTCTCTTTGCTTGTTTTTTCTTTCAGGTTTACCCTTCAACTCAGAATGTGTCCCTGGAAATGCTTCCTTCAGACAGCTAGTCCCCAGCAGCTTAGAGGATACTACTGACTGCACAAGAGCCTGCAAGACTAAAACCCGCTGATTACTTCATGGGAGAAGATGGGAGGGGAGAGACCCGGACAGCCAGAGCAGAATGGCTTAACCCTTGTGCCACGGGATCTCCTACCCCGCTGTTGTGCCAGTGATGTGGCAGAGCATGTGTGGGCTGGGACACACCCAGACACTGCCTAGATGCCCTCACTCGGAAGAATGGTTGGTAGGAGGAAAAGAGGTGGATGTGATACCAAGCAGCAAGGGAAAAAATGCAGCATCAAAAGGACACAGCACCTACAAGTATCAAGGAGAGATAGCAGAGAGGAGCTGGGAGATACAAGTATATTTCCTGCTGAGGGGAAGCAATGACAGGGCTGGGTATCCTTTCTGAGACAGCTGTGTGGTAACCACAGTTTTTTCCTCACCTGGAGTCATTGTCTGTTCTCAGACGCAGCAACATCATTGTTCCTAGAGGGTCAGGCTGGTATGGAGCACAAGCCAAAGAAGCTGTCCTTTGAGAAGGGCCCCTGGGTGCGCTGTGGATGATGAGGACCACCAGTAGTCTGAGAAGTGGGCAGGTGGGGGCACAGTTCCTTAGAAGAAAGCCTCTGTCTTCTCCCCCCCAAAGTACCCTCCATTAGCTGGAACCTTCAGTCCTTTCCAGAGCTCTGTTTCATCCCAAGGCCTCTGCCAGGCCTTCTGGCTTGCTTTGGGGAGCAGGAAAATCCCTGGGAACTCAGGAGAATTTGCTCATGTCATTGCAGATCTTTTCCTGTTTTCCTTCTCTGGCTTCACTGTCTGCTGGGCTTTATGCCATCCTCAGCCCCAGCTGCTACACATAGCTCCTCACTGGACCCCATCCCTTCCTTCCCCACACCCCCACCCCTTGCAGCACTACCTGTCAGCTGTGTTTTGCAAGAATGTGAGTGCAGGCTTTCAAAAAGGGTCCATGATGCTTTGCAAGGAGACTCAGGGATCATCTGCAGTGCCCTCCCCTTCCAGATCACTCTAGTTCTTGCTCTCAAATACTTCCATTTGCTTCTGTTCACCAGCACATGAGTGGAGCCAGCCTGTTGTGATGCCAGTGAGCTCTTCAGTGTACTCACAGTAAGGAAAAGCAGTTGTGCATCATATTTGCAAATGAGGGCTTTCCACCCCTCTGTGCTTCTCTCCCTCCCCAGAGGCAGTCTCCACTGCTCTTCCCATGCACAGAGTGAAGGCTGCTCTGCTGGGCACAGAGGACGCACTGCAGATACCTCAGCAGCGTGCCCTGCTCCTCCCTCCTTGCCTGCCGTGCCAGGAGCTGCCCCAGCGTGACGGAGCTTTGGGCCAAGCTGCCACAACGTGAGCAGGAACCGGCAGCACAAAGGGACTCACAGCTCACATGGGTCTGCCTGCTGTCCTGCCTTCACTCCCTTCACGCCCAGGCTGTGACTTTCTTCCTGCAGTTATTCCTCTATTGTCAATGGCAGGAGCAAGGCAGAGAGAGAGGGATGAAGAGGGGACATATTGCCCCACAGCGCATGACTCAGCATTGAGCAGGTAGTGACCTAATGCCCCAGGAGACACACAGAGCCACAGCTGCTCCATGCTGCACAGGCCATGAGCATGTTTTATGTGATGGCTCTGGGATGAAGCCAGTCCGATATTGGAGTGTGCATCAGGAGAAATGCATCCTTGGGGTAACACCCTACAAGGGATGTTACCACCCTGCCTGCCCCTCCTTGATGGGAAGTTTCAGCATGTCTCACTCAGCTCTCTCTGCTGTCCACTTTATTCAGAGTCCACTGCATTTGGTGGGAATAATTCAATCAGGTTTGGATTGGACCTGTGTCAGCAGGGATCAGCAAAGCCTGGCAGATGAGGTGGGAGATGTCAGCAAACCAGTGGCGCCCTCTCCTACCTCATCCTTCCTTTTTGGTTTGCAGCCAAGTCATTGCTACCTTTACAGGGTTTTGTCAGACAGAAATACTCTCTGTCTCTCCCCCATTCCAGGAAAGCAAAACTCAATGCATCCTCCTGGAGACCTCTTCTCCCACAGCAGTTTGCAAGCCAGTACTCTTATGTCAGGCTTGGCATTTTCCCCCTTCTGCCTCTCATTTCCATCTCACAGTCTCTAAAATCTTGCAGACTCATTTATTTCCTCTGTTGTGTGCCCCTGGCAAAGATTTCCCTGCTCCTAGTTTGGCTCAGGTCTCAGCAGACCCTGCTCTCACCCATTCTGCCCCAGCACTCCTGATGGTGGCAGCTGGACTCTTTCTATCTGCAGCACACCCTAGGCTTTATTTGCAGCTGCTTGGTTTACTGAGCTGTACAAACCCACACTGGCGTGCAGTGGAAGGGGAGAGGTCCAATTCATTCACCTACAGGGCTTGCAGTTCCACCAGTGGGGTCCTGCAGCAATGAATCAGTCTCAGACTGACACAGGTGGACACCTGGCCAGCAAACACAAGTGTAAGAAATGAATTTTCTAGGTAGTTTTTAATCTATATAAACACTAGCTAAGGTTTTATTCATTATTTCCCAGCAAGCAGTTGTGTTTAAAGGGGAAAGAAGACATTTTGCCATTGACTGTAGTAGTTATAAAATGAGAGTATGATGCAGGTTTGGAGGTCCAGCTTGTTTTCTAGGGGGCAGGGAGTTAACTGGCCAGATAGAGTTCATGTATGAATACAGAACAATCTGCAGTGAAAAAATTCTGCGTGTTACTCTGCATATGATGCCCCCATGAGGTACCTCTCTGTTTACATAGAGATTTCCAGCAGTCAGCCATCCTTCATAACCCCAGCAGCTAATGCTGCAAGCCAAGATGTCCAAAAAGTTGTCTATTATTGTGGCTATTGCCATTAATGAAAACTTCCAGCATAAGAGGGAGTGTCATTATCTGTAACATGGTACTAACGGCAATGGTTCCAGTAGAAAATGATAAAGCCTGAGGAAACTCTACAGGCTTGAGATCATGGGAAATTACAGGAATTTCTGACCTTGTATAGTCTGTGCATTTTTTCTGCCAGCTTATGCTAAATCTACTAAATCTGTTAGTGAACAGCAAAGAGGCAAGAGATTGGCTGGCAAAGCTGAAGTCAGGATGCCCACTGATCTGCCCATGCCCTTGCTCTGAAGTTTGACAGTGTTGTTTGAGCCCTTCTGTTTTCCTTTGGCAGCCACTGCAGTCTGGCCCTGAGGTAGAGACCTTGCTAGCTGAGCTGGAATGTGATTTTATTGCATTGATGCTGACTCAGCCGGTTTACAAGGGTGAATTCTCAACCTCACCTACCTGCTAATGTTTCCTTAGATGTCTGGGGAGTCAGAGCATGGGAGCAGACCATCTGTCACCCCCAAATCAGAAGAAACACTTGAAAAGTTCACTTGGAAACAGAAATGTTTGCTAGGGGTCAAATTTTGGACTCTCTTACGCTTGAATAACCCCATATGGTTTGGCATTGGCAGCAACAAGCAACCTCTAGGGCATACAGACACGCCGCATTACACATCTGAAATGCATGGCCATGCATGAAGATTGCCGGAGTCAGGAAGAAACAGCTGCAAAAAGAAGCACCAGGTTTTGATGAAATATGTACTGACTTCCATTTGATCAGAAACAAAACCCGTGGAGGGAGGGCTGTCCTCTCAGATGACCTAGCTTCCTATGGCAAAATGGACACATCCTGCCAGGTTTCAGCAAAGATTTAGCTCCCCTCAGCAAAGTGATGCCACAAAACCTAGACCGCAGGGGCACCCATGGGGTGAAGCAGTCCCAGGGACCATCAGAGGCATGAGGGCACAAGCTAAAAGGACAGAGTAATTCTTTCTGAGAGCACAACAAAATTTGTGTATCACTGTTGGATTTGGGGCTTTTAGCCTTCCTATGACACTGTGAGCCCAGGAATTCCCAAGGAGTGGGGTGGCTACCAATTTTTTTCAATATAGGTCTTGGAAGACAAGGAGGGGGTTAATTACAGATCAATTTACTCTGTTCTGCTTGACCTGCAGAAGTTGTTGGATGCAGAGAGAGCAATAAAAGGCTCAGCTCAGCTGTCACTCATGGTGAAGAAGGACTGGTGACCTTAGGCAGTTGTCGCGTTAATTTGGCAGAAAATAAACCCCCTTGCTTTCTAACGCTCTTAACTGAAGTGAGAGGCTAGGTGCGGCTAGGTTTAAATTCTGAGTGATATCCAATTTGCCGCTACCAGTCCAGTCGCATTTAATATGTATATTAAACTACCATGATTCTGGATACACTAATAGCGGTCTGCACCTTCAGTCCAGTCGTGCTCATGAACTAGCACGGCCACGTTTGGTCGCGTTCAGTGAGAAACTGTGACAACTGGCTACTTAAACAGTGCAGTTTTATTTGTGCAACAGGTATACAGGTTTTTGAATTGCCGGTGACAGTGACTGTCTGCAAGAAAGCACATGCAAATATAGAATGCGTGAAAAGGTTATAAATAATGCAGCCTGGCTATAGACATTAGGGAGTAACTATTCCCGAGAAAAGCGCTTAGTTTAAGTCTCACCCAAGGCGTCCCATGGGGGGGAGAAGCAAGGCTCAGCCCGTTGGCCAGTCCCGGTTGTCGGAGGCGGTCTGAGGTGGAGTTTCCCTTGACTTGCTCACGGTGTTATCTTCTTTTCCTCCGAAGATCTTCTTCTCCGAAAATCTACGGTGTTATCTTCTTCTCCAAAAATCCCCCATTTCCCTGGCTATTTTTATATCCTTTCTACCTTTAAGGTGGAGTTTGAGTGACTGTAGTCATACATACCTTTTATCATGTTTGGTGTAAAATTCTCTCGCTTCACATTTAAAGGTATAGTTTATGAGAAATCGAGAGCGCAGACTTGAAAAGGGGTGGTCACACCTCGGAGGCGGGTAGCCTTCGGGATGGAGGTGTGCTTTGGTATTATAATGATATTAAAATGAGCAAAGTTCACGAGAGGATAGCACTTTGGCAAGGTTTTGAAAACCTTTTGGCTCAGGGGCCAGATGAGCTGCTTATCAGTTCTAGAGAACCATTTCTTCCCGCCTTATCATCACGGAGCAGGGCCACGGAGTCTCGACTCCGTTCTGTCCTCTATGGTACATTGCAGGGAGTTGCTGTGTGAGTGGATTCCTCGCATGCCTGCTGCAGCTGTGTCCCATCCTCAGAGCTCCTTTTGATTTCATGCTTTTCCTCAATGGGTGAACACTGCTACATTTTTCACATAAACCTTAATTTTCAGATGTAAAACCTTAATTTTAGTAATAATTCCACAGCAGTGACAGTGGAACAACTAGGTTAGAAGAAAGTGTTCTACTAGCTGGGGGAGAGTCTGGCTGGAGATTCAAGAAGTGACTTTAAGCTTCAGATACCTCAAGGGAGAATGAAGCTGTGCACTGGAGAGAGTGATCACAAGCATCATATATGCTAGTGTAATGTTAGGCATCCTGAAATATTAAGGGGTTTTTTTCCCCTAAAAACTTAGCTCGCTGCTAGTTACTGTAGGCTACAGGGTGCACTTCTACTTTTTTTCTCTAATTCTAAGGATTATAAACTTGTATTATTGCTAGTGGGTGAAAGCTTGGATATCTAAATCACTGTTAAGCTGGAAACCCAGAGCTCCAAAGCCCTAATGCATGACCACGAAATAGCCAGAGTTGACAATACTGCAAATAAGTCAGGCCCAAAGTATCTGAGTTAATTTCCAAAGGTTCCTCTCCTGCAATTCCCCCTCCTAAAGACTGCTGGCTGCTCTGAGGAGGGTGATCTTGATTAACGACAGAGAGCCATGCGGGAAGGCAAAATCAGCAGCAATCCCTAGAGACAGTTCAATAAAGCAACAAATCTGTTTTCCCCTGAGCTTTGTATTTAGCCTGGCAGTGCTATGATGAGGCAGAAGAAAAGGTAGGTAGGAGGGCTGCTGGTTCAGTATTCCTGGAGAAACAGGCATCTCCTGTGGCTTCCCTTCTGTCTCATAATGGATATAGGCTTCATGCTTCCACTTCCTCAGTGGGGATACTGCCAAGATCCTTCCTCCTTATTGTCTCAGCTCACAGAAACTCAGCATCAGAGAACACAATCTTTCTGTCCCATGGGGCCCAGCTGTACCGGAAGGTAGGACTATAAACTTCATGGAGAAGCCAGAGCAACAAATATGTCGCTGAGGATCATAGAATCATAGAATGGTTTGGGTTGGAAGGGACCTCTAAAGATCACCTAGTTCTAACCCCTTTGCCATGGGCAGGGACACCTTCCACTAGACCAAGTTGCTCAAAGCCCCATCCAACCTGGTCTTGGATTAAAGAGAAGTGCTTAGAATGGGAACCTCTTCTGTGTCAGGTCTGTGGCTCCTTCACCAATGAGACGCAAAGCATGGAGAGGCCTGGGATTAGCAGACGAAACAATGTCTGATGAGCTCACTCTCCTGTTCTTTATCCACATTGTTCAGATGTGTTTCAGTGCTGGTAGAGGCAGTGGTGCAATAACACAGTTTTGCAGTGTGGATAAAATGACAGTGCTCCTTTCTCTTCAGAAGATCAGCCCATCTTCTCACCCACAGATCTAGCCTAGGAGTCTCCTCTTCCCCCATGTCCTGAACAAACCCTTGGACCACCACTAATGCAACCATGTTCTGTCTTCCTGCATCTCTCTGGCAGAAGTTGGTCCAACCAGCCACAGCTCCATTTAATGCACTCCTGACACACTTGTAGAGACAGTGCTGCTGCTCCTCTCATCTCCCCAAAACTGTGCTGGTAGCCCATGATCCCAAGGCCTTCTTGTTTCTGGGCTACCACCAGCTATAAGACTGCAGCCCACCTGCTGGGCTGGAAATAAATGGTATGAAATTGTCTGTACTGGGTACATGACCTGCAGCAATGCATGCAGAAAAAGTGGAGATACATGAGAAAGCATATTACCAGTATGACCAGAGGGCCAAGCTCCGATGGAATACATGCACCTCCGTATTCACACAAGTAGCCCTCAGTCCATGCAGTGCATGCAGTGTATGCAGTGACAACTGCAAATCAAATGAAACTTAACATGAACCAAAAAGAAAAAAGCAGCTCGACAACACAAAGCCTTGGCAAAATGAAACCAAATTGAAAGCTCAGTGGCAAAAAATATGGCCAATAAAAATTTTAATTCTCATGTGCTGAGTAATGTCTCCTGGCATCTATCAAGCTGTTGACATCAAGCTAGCAGAAGTCAGGAAGGACGTTGAATAATCTTGTGTTTTGCAGCAATGTCAACAGGTGGATCATTCTGGAGGCTGAAAGCAGGCCAAAGTTTCCTGAGATGCCTAATGACAATAACTGACCCCTTCTGGTACTCCAAGTGTGGGCAACTGTGGAGCTGGTCTTGGCAGCTCATGAACCAGTGTAGTGTGTACAAAGTATATACAATTTCCCAGATCAGTTTTCAACTGCTGGTTGACCTTCCGAACTGAGACAATCTCTGAAGCTCACCTGCTCCTCCTGCAAACACCAAAGGGGAGGTACATCACTGTAGTAAGCACAAGAGCTGAGCAATACCTTTCTTTGTGGAAGATAACCAGACCAAGTGTCTTCCCTGGCTCTTTTACGGGCTCTAGCATTTTTGAAGGGAAGATTGCAAGCTGTGGCTGCAATCCATTAATATGATCTCTGAAATTAGTTGTTTCTTTGAATGATGCTAGCCCTCTCTTGCAGAAACTCCAGCTTTCAGTTCCCCCTCTGCTCTCTAGTCTGTTAATCCAGAGATTATATGTTTCTGTAGGTAAGTTAAAAATTACTAAAACCGGTTTGTGATCTACTAAAAATACGGGGAGTTTTATCTAGCATGTTTGGTAACTGTGAACTGTCAAGTATTGTCTGACTTGCTTGGTCTGCTGAAGGTTTGATGTGGCCTGAGCAATGTAGTGAAAAACAGTTGCCGCACTTAGTCATTAATGAATGGAGGGCCACATATCTCACTCATTCAGCTCCTATGCCAGCAATGACAGATTTTTTCAGTGTGTAATGTTGTTGCTCAATGTGTTGTGCAACCACGCAGGGTTTAGAAGTGCTGCACCCAGTACCTTATTAATTCAAACAGCATGGTGCCGGCCTCAGATCAAGGGGAACTAGGGACCTCATGCAGTGTCAATGGTTTGTTTGCATTGTTTTCTGTGCCAACAGCTGTGAACATTTTCTGTGGACAGGAGTGATGAAACTTGCTCTAGCTGGATTCTTTCTGGTGACCAAACGAGCAAAGAAGTGGTATGTGGCCATATTGCTTCATACTTATAGACAAAAAAAGCCTGCAAGTGTATTTGTGTGCTTAAGGATTTTTCTTTCCTGATGTGACTATGCATGTTTTTAATGCATAATCATTTCACTTCAAAGACAGGAGCTAGGGAAACAGAGAGACCAACCACTTTGTTGTATTTTTTTCTCCCTCCAGGTGAGGAACATTATTTTTGCTAAGTCTTACACAAGGCTCCATATGTCTGTGTTCAGCTTGAGTTTTATCACATTTACTATGTCCCTATCCAAGATGCAGCCTGTGCTTTTCTGTCCTCCACACCACCTCTTGTCAGCTGGGGACAAAACACTTTTATTTCTTGGTGTTTGTCCTTCCACATGGTTGTGTTAAAAAGTAGTTTAACTGAATAGGCCCATGGCCAAGTGATCCAGCCCATGCCATATGACTGATGGCAGTAGACACTCCCCTGTAGCCTGTAAGGATTTTTGCAGGAGTTAAATTACCTGGAAGTATTGTGCTGCCCTTAGGCACAGTTGTCACAGAGGACAGTGTGATGATTATTATTATTTGCATCCTTCTCTCCCTTCTCTGTCCTCTTCCTTCTTACATAAAAACAGGTTTAGTCTGAGTACCACAACGTACCCATGAGATCTAGTGGGCTTTGGTGTAAGAATATTTCTTACAGATGCATTCAACAGCTCCTGCTTGAACTCTTCTTTCCTCTCCCCTCCCATACTGGAACACTCTTACTTCTCCCTTTAGTAGTTTCCCTCTTTTGTCTAGCATATACCCTTTGAGCAAGCCAATTGGCATTGCTGAAGAGCGAGCCTAGACCAAAGGAATTTCTACACTTCTGATTTAGGAAACAGAGATTACAAAAGGGATCAGACCAGAGTAACAAGCAGGAAGGTTTAGCTGTTGGCTAGATCAGTGGTCTCCAAAGTAGGGTGCATCCATGAGGGACACAAGACCATCAATTGGGGTGCAGGAAGAAAATACTACAATTTCAGCAGTGCATGTATATAATATGTAAATAAATAAATAAACCTCTGTTGGGGATGTGTGCTCAAAATTTTCTTACTGATAGGGGTATGCAATCAAAAAAGTTTGGAGACCACTGATCGGTATTACCACAACATGCCTCCCCTTCCAGGATGGTCTGCCTGGAGGGTCTTAGCTCTACATTTGCAGTTCAAGGACCCAAGAGGACCAGCCATTGCAAGTGTTCTTTAAACTTGGCTATGAACCATGATACTGTAAGTTGGCAAAGCCAAAGACTCTCTAAAACTCGTTCGGGAATTTTAGAAAGTGAGCACTCCTTACTACAGCGCCGGATGCACGGGGGATATTGCCTCCTAGTGTGCATACCACAGATTGAAGCAGACATTCCTTTATTCAATTTCTTATCAATAAGTTTCAGCCCCATGGGGCAGTCCTATGCTGCGGAATGGTTACATCGTTTACACAACACTTGGTCAGCATTTTCACACTGTCCATGTTCAGTGAGGAAGGGTCTGAGGGTCTTCCCCCAGGGGGTGTGACTTGTATGTTATAATGTCTTATACTGAAGGATAGGTTACTTTCAGACACTACTTTTTGGCCAGAACCGGCCAAAACTAGCTAAGCGCTAACAAGCAGTCTTCTCAGGACATTCTTATCTCTTCAAGGACAGTTCCCTTGATTTACAGGTAACACTAACTCTTCTTCTACGTGAAACCAACAAATTCCTATTATTCTAATCACATAAGGGCCTTTATGTGGACCACTAGCTCTTTAATTATAACAGGGCCTTTATGATAACAACAGAAAGACCTCGGGGACAGGAGGGCCACATGAAAAAGAGATGACCAGGGAAAGACCTCTGATCTGGTTTCAGCATATACACAATCTAGAGGCTATTATGTGCCCCATGGACAAGCAGAACTCCAAGGGCTGGCATGAGTCAGTGTCTGCCAAGTGGTCATTTTCTGTTTTGAAGTTGATCCTCTGAAGCCCTGCACATGGATGCTGACAGATGGTGATCTCTGGTATAGTGAATGTGTATGTGTTTTCCAGTATAAAAACATACATTTTAGTACCATTTAGAAAGCAACACTTTGGTTGTATTTAAAGGACAACAGATATTTTGCCCCAGTAATACGGCCATTTGCATACTTCTACTTTGCTGTTGTGTTAGGCAGTGCTTCTGAATTCACATTCAGACGAAAGTAAAGCATGTGAAGCCAAAGAAAGCAAATATCCATCCACTGATGATTTAGGGACATGGATGTATTTTTGTGTGTAGATTTATTGGAGACACCTCTATCTTCCTACCTGTTGGGGTCGATGTAGCTTGAGAGTTAGCATGACTAGGCCGCTTAAGCAAAACAGCATAACTGAACAGGCCGCTGGAAAAGACAGCTAAGAATAGCCATTGAGAAAGTTCTGATAGTGCATATGGTGCGGGTCAGCAAAACCAAGATGTGTTCAAGGACGTGGAGGCAGTCTGTTGCTATTGGCGTTAGTGCATAGTTACCAATCATAAGGGAATGTGGGGCGTGTGAACAGCGTGTGATTTATGTTTGTCGCCTATCCGAATAAGCGTAATCGCGTGTACAGATATGGAAAATGTATATAACCGCAGAAGCGGTGAAGGTGAGGCTCCATCCAAGGGGTTGCCTAGAACGAGTCAGACAGCCCCAAGAATTACGACTGCCTCAACTAAGAAAAAAAGGAGGGTCATTGTCATAGGTGATTCCCTTCTGAGGGGAACAGAGGGCCCGATCTGCTGACCGGAGCCATCCCACAGGGAAGTCTGCTGCCTCCCTGGGGCCCGGGTTAGGGATGTTGCGAAGAAACTCCCTGGTCTGGTGCGGCCCTCTGATTACTACCCCCTCTTGGTAATGCAGGTTGGCGGGGATGAGATCGCAGAAAGAAGTCCCAAGGCCATCAAAAGGGACTTCAGGGCACTGGGGCGACTGGTTGAGGGATCAAGGGCGCAGGTGGTGTTTTCCTCCATCCCATCAGTGGCAGGGAACAGCACTGAAAGGGGCAGGAAAACTCACCTGGTTAACAGGTGGCTCAGGGACTGGTGCCATCCGTCAAATTTTGGCTTCTTTGATCATGGGGAGGTGTACACAGCACCGGGCCTGCTGGCCACAAGTGGAACTCAGCTTTCACAAAGGGGAAAAAGAATTCTTGGCCACGAGCTGGCGGGGCTCATTGAGAAGGCTTTAAACTAGGTTCGAAGGGGGAAGGGGATATTGCCCAGCTCACTAGGGATGAGCCTAGGCTTGGAGTGCCAAGGCCAGGGGTGAGATTGACAGCCCAGCTCAAGTGTGTTTACACCAATGCACATAGCATGGGCAATAAACAGGAGGAGCTGGAAGCCATTATACAGCAGGACGGCTACGACTTGGTCGCCATCACAGAAACGTGATGGGACAACTCGCATGACTGGCATGCTGTCATAGATGGCTACAGACTCTTTAGGAAAGACAGACCAACAAGTAGAGGTGGGGGAGTTGCTCTGTATGTGAGGGAGCAACTGGAATGCATTGAGCTTGGCCTGGGGGCAAATGAGGAACGAGTTGAAAGCTTGTGGGTTAGAATTAAGGGACAGGCTCACACGGGTGACATTACAGTGGGTGTATACTACAGGCCACCTGACCAGGAGGAGGAGGTTGATGAGGCCTTCTACAGGCAGCTGCAAGCAGCCTCACAGTCACAGGCCCTGGTTCTCATGGGGGACTTCAACCACCCTGGCATCAGCTGGGAAGACCATACAGCTAGGCAGGCGCAATCCAGGAGGTTCCTACAGAGCATTGATGATAACTTTCTGATGCAAGTGGTGGAGGAACCAACAAGGAAAGGCGCGCTGCTGGACCTCGTGTTAACAAACAAGGAGGGACTGGTGGAGGATGTGAAGGTTGGAGGTAGACTCGGCTGCAGTGACCATAAAATGGTCGAGTTCAGGATCCTGCGTGGAGGAAGCAGGGCGATAAGCAGGATCAAAACCCTGGACCTCAGGAGGGCTGACTTTGCCCTCTTCAAGGAGCTACTGGGAGGAATCCCGTGGGCCAGGGCTCTCGAAGGCAGGGGGGTCCAAGAGTGCTGGTCGCTCTTTAAACAACACTTCTTCCATGCACAGGAGCAATGCATCCCCCTGAGAAAGAAATTTAGCAAAGGAGGCAGGAGACCTGCATGGTTAAACAAGGAGCTTCTAGCGGAGATCAGACAGAAGAGAAAGGTCCATGGAATGTGGAAAGAGGGACAGGCCACTTGGGAAGAGTACAGAAACGTGGTGAGAGCATGCAGGGATGCGACGAGGAAGGCCAAGGCTCACCTGGAATTGAAGCTGGCAAGGGATGTCAAAAACAACAAGAAGGGCTTCTTCACCTACATCAGCAGCAAAAGGAAGGCTAGGGACAACGTGGGGCCGCTGCTGAATGAGGCGGGTGTCCTGGTGTCGGAGGATGCGGAGAAGGCAGAGCTACTGAATGCCTTCTTTGCTTCAGTCTTCAGTGCTAAGACTGGCCCTCAGGAATCCCAGGCCCCGGAGGTAAGAGAAGAAGCCTACAAAGAGGACGACTTTCCCTTGGTCGAGGAGGACTGTGTGAGGGATCGCTTAAGCTATCTGGACGTCCACAAATCCATGGGCCCCGATGGAATGCACCCACGAGTGCTGAGGGAGCTGGCGGATGTCATTGCTGAGCCACTCTCCATCATCTTTGAAAGGTCTTGGAGGACAGGAGAGGTGCCCGAGGACTGGAGAAAGGCCACTGTCACTCTAATCTTCAAAAAGGGCAAGAAGGAGGACCCAGGGAACTACAGGCTGGTCAGCCTCACCTCCATCCCGGGAAAGGTGATGGAGCAGCTTATCCTGGAGGCCATCATGAAGGAAGTGGAAGAAAAGAAGGTTATCAGGAGTAGTCAGCATGGATTCACCAAGGGGAAATCATGCCTGACCAATCTGATAGCTTTCTACGATGACATGACTGGCTGGGTAGACGAAGGGAGAGCCGTGGATGTTGTCTACCTGGACTTCAGCAAGGCTTTCGATACAGTCTCCCATGATATCCTCCTAGGGAAGCTGAGGAAGTGTGGGCTGGGTGAGTGGTCGGTGAAGTGGATAGAGAACTGGCTGAATGGCAGAACTCAGAGGGTTGTCATCAGCGGCGCTGAGTCTAGTTGGAGGCTGGTGACAAGTGGTGTCCCCCAGGGGTCAGTACTGGGCCCAGTCTTGTTTAACTTCTTCATCAACGACCTGGATGAAGAGTTAGAATGTACCCTCAGGAAGTTTGCTGACGACACCAAACTGGGAGGTGTGGTAGATACACCAGAAGGCTGTGCTGCCATTCAGCGTGACCTGGATAGGCTGGAAAGCTGGGCAGAGAGGAACCTGATGAGGTTCAACAAGGGCAAGTGCAGGGTCCTGCACCTGGGGAGGAACAACCTCATGCACCAGTACAGGCTTGGGGTGGACCTGCTGGAGAGCAGCTCTGCGGAGAGGGACCTGGGAGTCCTGGTGGACGACAGGTTAACCATGCATCAAGAAGAGTGTGGCCAGCAGGACGAGGGAGGTTCTCCTTCCCCTCTACACTGCCCTGGTGAGGCCTCATCTGGAGTACTGTGTCCAGTTCTGGGCTCCCCAGTTCAAGAAAGCTGAAGAGCTACTGGAGAGAGTCCAGCGGAGGGCTACAAGGATGGTGAGGGGACTGGAGCATCTCCCCTACGAGGAGAGGTTGAGGGAACTGGGCTTGTTCAGCCTGAAGAAGAGAAGGCTGCGAGGGGACCTTATAAATGCCTACAAATATCTGAAGGGTGGGTGTCAGGAGGATGGGGCCAAGCTCTTTTCAGTAGTGCCCAGTGACAGGACAAGGGGCAATGGGCACAAACTGAGGCACAGAAAGTTCCATCTGAACATGAGGAAGAACTTCTTCCCTCTGAGGGTGATGGAGCACTGGAACAGGCTGCCCAGGGAGGTTGTGGAGTCTCCTTCTCTGGAGATATTCAAGACCCGCCTGGACAAGGTCCTGTGCAGCCTGCTGTAGGTGACCCTGCTTCGGCAGGGGGGTTGGACTAGATGACCCACAGAGGTCCCTTCCAACCCCTACTATTCTGTGATATTCTATTCTGTGAAGCGGAATAATAAAGGGATCCGACTGTGCATTGCATCAATGTGTGTGAGAGTTGTTCCTGTCCTTGCACGGATGCTGAAACTCGGCACCTACCACTGTCTAGGTGTGTGGTTATAGAGTAAGAGAAGAGTAGTGTCTTTTCAGGTTTGAGCAGCTGGGTGCCACCTCCAAACAACAGACATTTTAAAGTGATTATCATTAGGTTTCAGAGTTAAATGACCTAGTTGTAAGGATGGAGGCAGTGCACACCTTTTGCCAGTCTGAAAGAAGCAGAAGAGACACTGCTATGATCAGAGATCATAGTGCAGCTGTAAGATCAGGTACTTTGAAGAGCACTTTGAAGTCCACTGAAAAGCACTTTGTTCTGAAGGTATCACCAAGGAGCAAAGGGGAAGAAGGATGTAGCAGAGCTGAAGGAAAGGTAACGGATACAACCAGCAGCTAGGGACAGTGTGTTGTTCTGCACTGTTTGTGTAAAGTTGTCTTCAGGGGATGCAGATGTCAAAGGAGGTCCATTTGCCATGTCACCAGCAGGTTGTGGAACCTCACCAACAGCCCGGATTGCAGTATGAAACTCAGATTGCTTTGCAACTGTGTCGCAGAGCAGCTTGTCTCAGAACTGTGCAACAGTTTGGGGGGCAATGAGCAAGGCTCCCCTGCCAGCACGCTCTCATGTCGCACTGTCCGCTCCAACAGCCTCGTGTTTGTTAGCAGCTGCTTTACCGAGATCTGCAGGGGACCTGGTGCAGTGGGAGGAGGTGCTGGTGGTGTGGTGTCCCTCTCCACCCCCTGTGCGTCTCATTTCTGCCTGCATCCAGCGCACACCTTCCCACCTGTGTGCGTGTGCATGTGTGCATGCATGCGTTTGGGAGGCTCAGTGCCAAGCCTGAAGGACATGGAATGCTCCAGCTTTACTGCCCGGCGGTGGGCACATTCCCCACCAGCAGATGCTGGTGTGAAGGTAAATGCTCCTCAGCCAGCTGCTGAACATGCTTGTGGAGTGCAGGATGGCACATGCATGAATGGAATGTGGTTGCTCTGCTTCTAGGATGTGGTCAAGTCCAGAAGAGAAGGTCAAAGAAGAGATCTGGCTGAGCGCTGGTCTTGGGGCTTTGCAGAGTGACTTCAGCTCTGTCGCCAAAGTGGCATGAGGGTGGGCTTATATCAAAGACATTTATTTTGGCTAACAGAATGGCAATAGGTTAATCAAGCAGAAAAAGCAGTAAGGAGAGGAAGCTTTAACCCTTCTTTGCTTCCTCGTAGGCTCTGGAAAGGTGAGTGAGTCCCTGAGCCACCCTTGGACATGTGCATGCACCTCCTTCTCTAACCTGCTTTCCAGTCAGTCCAACTCCCCACTCGTGTTCAGGCAATCACCTTCCACCACCCCACTCCTTCTTTGAGGCTTTTGGCAGTCCTGGGATTTTCTGGGTGGAGGCTGGGAAATGCACAGTGTCCTGGGCAGGCCAGAGAGGAAACTCTCATATGGCACCTGGAGTGTAGCCCCCGTCACTGCTGCCGTTTCCCCTGCCAGCCTCAGGGAAGTTTCTGAGTCCCTTGGATGGGATATGCCCCCTACGTGGAAGCGGAAAAATCCATAATCAGCTCAGTTAATGTTAAACGGATTATTATTTAGGAAACTAAGCACCAGAAGGTATGTTACTGGTTAACTGTCTTCTCTTGCCCTGGCTGTACCTGATCTCAGGAGGAGAATGGCACCATGCATCGCTGTCCTCCAGCTTCTGCACACTGCATGGACCCCTCTAAAAAAAATGTAGGTGTTCCTGCACATGCTGTATCATTAGAGCAGCTACCCTGTTCTTCCATCAATTCTTCCACTGTTTAGGCTGCTGTGTGATTTGTTTGGGTTAATTTTTCTTTTTAAAAAAATCTACAAGCACAGACTGTGGCGGCTTGTTAATAATACAGTGCCTCTTTCTACACAGGGATGCCTCAGAACTTGTCTGAATCAAGTCAAAAGGCTTTGTTTTAAAATAACTAGCTTTTTTCTTTTTTTAGCACAACAAACCAAAACCACATCTGCTCCATGCTGAGTTCATTTGTGCAGATTTCTGTTCACCTCACATTTAGTATCACAGCTATAAACCCTGAAGTGGAAAGGTGGTGGGCAGAATGGTGCCTTGCAGAAATGCCACCAGGCACAAGGCTGACAGCAACTCTGCCAGGCAATGCTGTAACAGTCTTTGTTTCTTTGAGTTATGCAAGTAGCTACAGCCTGTCTGAGGCCAGAAGGCTGATGGCTCAATGGATGGTACTGTGTTTTGATTTCGGCTGCCGCCGGCAACAAAAGCGCCACGCGGCCGCCCCTCCCCCCACCGCGGGGGGTGCGGAGGAGAATGGAAAGAAACAGGCAGAAACTGGTGGGTCGGGATAAGGGCAGTTTAACAGAACAGCAAACAAAGGGAACAGCAACAACAACGATACAGATAAGGGGAATACACAGAACAGACCGCTCGACCCCACAGACCCGCTCTCCCGGACAGGACCGGCGCTGCACGCTGCCGAGCAGCAAGTGAGTCCCCGCCGCGTTGCCCCACCCGGAACCCAGCGTGATGTCACATGGTATGGAATATCGGGCTCTGTTTGGCCAGGTGGGGTCAGCCCCCACCCCCCCGGCTGTGCCCCTTCCTGGAGTCCGGTGAAAATTAACCCTGTGCTGGCCAAACCCAGGACATTACCCACCCCTTATTCCATACCATCTACGTCATGCCCAGGTCCCCCATTGTCCAGTTGATCACCACCACTTCTCCTGTCTCCAGATATCATTCCCGTAGTCTATGGATCGTCACTCTAAAGTGTCCGTTGAGTTCATTTAATCCATGACTTCAGGCTCCATCTGTCGTAATGGTCTTTCGTGGCAGGAGAGATGATGGGTGGTCACTGCATCCGGAGCTCACGGCTGATGTATCTGGTGCGGCCCGTGCCCACAGTCTGCAGGAGATGTTGATCTTGATGAAGTGGCTGGATGCCAGTTGTTGAAAACCAGGTCCAGTTCCATCATCGCTGTGCTCTGCTAGGTGTTCATCAAAAAAAAAGTCCATCCTTCTTTAATCTGGACGATTCTTACTATGCTACTACTGGTACAAAATATAACATTTATAACAGTGATAACAGACAGTGACAGGGTTATTTAACAATTAACTTTATACAATTTATTTATGGACTATTCTCGCCCAAAATCAAATCCCCATGAGGTACACATCGGACTTCCCCATCCTTCTGCATTACCCACCAGGCACACCAGGTTCAAGGCCCAGGATGGTATTCCGGGCAGTGGCATGGGGCACAGGGTAGGTTTCCAGCCATCCGGTGGTGGCCTCCACCATTGTGAGCACATAGCGCTTGCCTTGGCGGGTTTGTGGCAGTGTGATGTAGTCAATCTGCCAAGCCTCCCCATATTTACATTTTAGCCATCGTCCTCCATACCACTGAGGCTTTACCTGCTTGGCTTGGTTGATTGCAGTGCATGTCTCACATTCATGGATAACCTGTGCGATGGTGTCCATGGTCAAGTCCACCCCTCGGTCACGAGCCCATCGGTATGTCACGTCTCTTCCTTGGTGGCCCGAGGTGTCATGGGCCCACTGAGCTATAAAGAGTTCACCCTTATGTTGCCAGTCCAGATCCACCTGAGCCACTTCAATCTTAGCAGCCTGATCTACCTGGTTGTTGTTTTGATGTTCTTCAGTGGCCCGACTCTTAGGGACGTGGGCGTCCACGTGACGGACTTTTACAGCCAACTGCTCTAGCCGGGCAGCAATATCTTGCCACAATGGGGCAGCCCAGATAGGTTTGCCTCTGCGCTGCCAGTTGTTCTTCTTCCATTGCTGCAGCCACCCCCACAAGGCATTGGCCACCATCCAAGAATCGGTGTAAAGATAGAGCACTGGCCACTTCTCTCGACTGGCAATGTCTAAAGCCAGCTGGATGGCTTTCACCTCTGCGAACTGGCTCGACTCACCTTCTCCCTCGGCAGTTTCCACGACTTGTCGTGTAGGGCTCCATACAGCAGCCTTCCACCTCCGCTGCTTCCCCACAATGCAACAGGACCCATCCATGAACAGGGCATACTGTTTCTTATCTTCTGGCAGCTGGTTATACAGTGGGGCCTCTTCAGCACGTGTCACCTCCTCCTCTGGTGATGCTCCAAAATCTTTGCCTTCTGGCCAGTCCATGATTACCTCCAGAATTCCTGGGCGACTGGGGTTTCCCATTCGGGCGCGCTGGGTGATCAGCGCGACCCACTTACTCCACGTAGCATCGGTGGCATGATGCGTAGAGGGGACCCTCTCTTTGAACATCCAGCCCAGGACCGGCAATCGTGGTGCTAGGAGGAGCTGTGCTTCAGTGCCGACCACTTCTGAAGCAGCTCGAATGCCTTCATATGCTGCCAGAATCTCTTTTTCAGTGGGAGTATAGTGGGCCTCGGATCCTTTGCATCCCCGGCTCCAAAACCCCAGGGGTCGACCTCGAGTCTCCCCTGGTGCTTTCTGCCAGAGACTCCAGGTTGGGCCATTCTCCCCGGCTGCGGTGTAGAGCATGTTTTTAACATCTTGCCCTGACCGGACTGGACCAAGGGCTACGGCATGAACTATCTCCGTTTAATTTGTTCAAATGCCTGTCTTTGCTCAGGGCCCCATTCAAAATCATTCTTCTTCCGGGTCACGTGGTACAGAGGACTTACAATTTGGCTGTAATTTGGGATGTGCATCCTCCAAAAACCCACAACATCCAGGAAAGCCTGTGCTTCCTTTTTGCTGGTTGGTGGAGACCCCACAACGGAAGGATCCTCCGAGAGACCAGGCAAAATGGACAGCTGTTTAATTTCTTCTGTCTCCACAGCAGCTATGCCAAAAGCCCACCGATACCCCCTTGGGTCCTTGAAATACCCTCTCCTAAGGTAGTCTATCCCAAGGATACACGGAGCCTTGGGGCCAGTTACAATGGGGTGCTTCTGCCACTCCTGCCCAGTGAGGCTCACTTCAGCCTCCAATACACTCAGCTCTTGGGACCCCCCCCCGTCACTCCCGAAATGCAAATGGACTCTGACCCTTTGAAATCTGATGGTATTAAAGTACACTGTGCACCAGTGTCCACTAGAGCTTTATACTCTTGCGGATCTGACGTGCCAGGCCACTGAATCCACACCGTCCAACAAACGCGGTTGTCCCTTTCCTCCACCTGGCTGGAGGCAGGGCCCCTCTAATCCTGGTCGGAGAAATTGCGGCTCACCTGCTATAAAAATGACTTGGAGGTCCCCTCCAGAGAATCGGAATCAAGATCAAACTGTCTACTTGGTCTGGAGAACTGGCTGCTGGAAACTGGAGTAGCATTTTTCCTAACAGAATCCCCTTTTGTGATTGTTTTACCTCGCAACTCATGCACTCGTGCCTCTAGACTTGAGGTGGGTTTTCCATCCCATTTCCTCATGTCCTCTCCGTGGTCACGCAGGTAGAACCACAGGGTGCCCCGGGGTGTATAGCCTCTGTATTCCCTCTCCTGAGCAGAGAAACGCTTGCCCCTAATAGCTGAGACACTGGTCCATACAGGTGGGGAGTAGGACATATTCTTTTCTAGTCGCTTGACCAGTTTCTCCACGGCTGAGACAAGGGAGGAAGAGAGACTTTCCTCATATTGCCGGAGTCGGACAGCCACCTCATCCACTGTTGGTGCCTCCTTACCTTTCCAGTCTACTATTGCCAGTGAGTTGGCATATGAGGATGGTGCGCTCCGCACAAACTTCCTCCACATGGATTGTGAGCACTGGAGTTCATCTGGGTCTGTGGGTACCTGCTCATCGTCTGTGTCACAGTAAACCAGCTCCCGCACAGCTAATTCCCTCAAGTACTGAATATCCCTTTCCATATTGGTCCACTTGCCAGGATAGCACACAAAATCCTCACTGAAGGGGTACCTCTCCTTCACACCTGACAGAACTCTCCTCCAGAGGCTGAGGACTTGTTCCTTTTTCCCAATGGCCTTGTCAATGCCGCCATCCCTGGCCAGGGATCCCAGCTGCTTGGCTTCCTTGCCCTCTAAGTCCAAGCTGCTGGCCCCGTTATCCCAGCACCGCAGCAGCCAGGTGGCAATGTGCTCGCCTGGGTGGCAGCTGAAGTCTTTCTGCATGTCTCGCAGCTTGCCCAGGGACAGGGACCGGGTGATGATCTCTGTCTCTATCTCCCGCCATGACCCTGGCTCATCGTCATCCCTCCCGGAGCGATCTGCTCTCTTTGCGTCTTTCTTTACTTTTACAGGGGTGACTGCTACTGGCACAGGTTGGTCATTGGGCTCAGCCGCAATGCCTGTAGCTGGAGCTGGGGCTGGAGCTGCTGCTGTGCCCGCCGGGGAAACCGAGGCAGACCCTGCAGCTTTGGCAGCGGCGGTGCCGGTCGGGGGGGCTGTGACTGCCTGCTGGGCTGGAGGGGCTGCAGGGCCGGCTGGGGGGTCAGCGCCAGCCGCAGTGCCTGCCGCTTCGTTTCCCCTCCTTTCCCCTTTAGGGCGCTGAACAGTGTTGAACAGGGCTCAGTAGGCGTGGGCCAGACCCCAGCATGTTGCAGTGATTTGTGTCTCTCTGGAGTTCCCAGGGTGGCAGCACACTTTTTGCAGATACTTTACTAGTTTGTCCGGATCCTGTACTTCCTCAGGGGTGAGTTTAAAAAACACCGGTGGTGCCCACTGCCCTAGGTACTTGCCCATGCTGTCCCACACACCCAGCCACTCATAGCTATCCAGCCCCGGGGCAGGTCTCTGCACAATGTTCTTAATTACTTGCTTAACCCTAAACAAGACCCAAAACCCATTCAGGAGGCAGAACAAAAGGAGAGTGCTGGCCTGAGCATCCCACGGGTACTCCAAATTCTCAAAAGCAGTTAGGACCAGCCTGAGGGAAAGAGGGGGGGTGAAAGAGTGGGGGAAGGTATCCCCCCCAGAGTGGGTTTGATTATTCACAAATTCTAAGACATAGGACCCGAGGTACGGAAATGACCGCAGTGCTGCATGCAAATACAATCCTAATTTTATGCACATTGACGTTATCATGTCATAAGTCGACATCATACAGTATAGCAAAATCATCATCCTGATCTTTTTCCCCGCGATGATGAACAGCACCACACGGAAAACATAGTGTAAGTAAGGATTCAAAAACCACAGCCATCTGATCACAGACAGAAACATTTTTTACCGGCAACTAGTTAACTAACACAGAAAAATGCCTATAACAAAATTTAACAAAATCTAAGAAAGCTGTTTTAACACCCGCTGCTCAGCCCTGCTGTTATCCCTGCCCCACGTTGGGCGCCAATTTAATGTTTTGGTTTCGGCTGCTGATGGCAACAGAAGTGCCACGCAGCCACCCCTCCCCCCGCCGCTGTGCGGAGGAGAATGGAAAGAAACAGGCAGAAACTGGTGGGTCGGGATAAGGGCAGTTTAACAGAACAGCAAACAAAGGGAACAGCAACAACAACGATACAGATAAGGGGAATACACAGAACAGACTGCACGGCCCCACAGACCCGCTCTCCTGGACAGGACCGGCGCTGCACGCTGCCGAGCTGCAAGTGAGTCCCTGCCGCGCCACGTCGCCCACCCCCACCCCCCCCCCTCCCGGAACCCAGCGTGACATCACATGGCCCCCACCCCCCGATGTGCCCCTTCCTGGAGTCCAGTGAAAATTAACCCTGTCCTGGCCAAACCCAGGACATGCTGTTAAGGCAGCGAGTAGAGAGAAAACAGTGCAAAATTCATTGGCAAATCCATTGCTCATTGTCATGGTTTAACCCCAGCTGGCAACTAAGCACCCAACAGCCGCTTGCTCACTTCGTTCCCGGTAGGATGGGGGAGAGATTCAGAAGGGTACAAGTGAGAAAACTCATGGGTTGAGATAAAGACAGTTTAATAGGTAAAGCAAAAGCCATGCATGCAAGCAAAGCAAAACAAGGAATTAATTCACTAAATTAACCAAGGAATTAATTCACTTCCCATAGGAAGGCCGGTGTTCAGCCATCTCCAGGAGAGCAGGGCTCCGTCACGTGTAACAGTTACTTGGGAAGACAAACTCCAAATGCCCCCCTTCCTTCTTCTTCCCTCCACTTTATATGCTTAGCATGACACTGAACGGCATGCAATATCCCTGTGGTCAGCTGGGGTCAGCTGTCCTGGCCGTGTCCCCTCCCAGCTTCTTGTGTACCCCCAGCCTACTCACTGGAGGGGTGGTGTGAGAAGCAAAAAAGGCCTTGGCTGCTTATCAACAACTAAAACATCAGTGTATTAACAACATTCTTCTCACACTAAATCAAAAACACAGCACCATACCAGCTACTAAAAAGAAAATTAACTCTACCCCAGCTGAAACCACGACAGTATCCACCCCTTATTCTATACACAAAGGCTGGAAAAAGCAAAAATGGCAACATTTGCAGAGCATTCAGTCATCTCCGGCTTCAGCTGCATGTAATCTTCAGGTGTTCCTGGCACAGGATCAAGGTCCTGATTTGTGTTGTGAGGAGGGAGGGAGGAGGGGGACTGAAGCAGGAAGCTTTCTATTTGACTTGAATACATTGCACTCAAAATCAGGTGTGGTGCAAACTGAGCCGCAGCATTTGAGCTTGATTCCTTATTATGGCTGATCTCTTCAAGCAGGCTGGATGGCGCCAGGTCTGATGGGGCTTAGAGCAACCCAGTCTAGTGGAAGGTGTCCCTGCCCATGGCAGCGGGGTTGGAACTAGGTGATGTTTAGAGGTCCCTCTTCCAACCCAAATCATTCTATGATTCTATGCAGGAAAAACCCTGCTTTCAGCATAAAGGATGCAGGCTCAACTTCCAGGTTATTATTGTTAAGCACTCTTTAATACCTCAAGTTAAAAATCCTCCTGGCATAGCTCTAGGCAGAAACGAGATTTGGTGACTACTCTCATTACATTTTTTTTTCTTTTCTGAATGGCAGTTCCCTGTTCTCTGCCACCCCACTCAGCAGCCCACTTTTTCCACTGTTCGGATTCTTGCTTATGTTGCTTTTCCAGTTTTACTTTCTGAAGGGCTGCCTCTTTTTCCCAAATACATCCTTTGCATCAGCTGGGGCAGTCCTTCAAACAGGGAAGCAGCCAGTGCAAAGCATTCTGCCGTGAGTCAGAAACTGTTATGGATGAGCTAAACACAGCAGAGCATAAAACAGGTCAGCAGTAGCTCCCACGAGAACTTAGCTATATCCCTGGCATGGCACTTCTAATCTGTCTCTCTTTCAACCCTTCTACTTCCCTGTATGGCGACACCTATGCTGGAAGTAGAGGCGTGCTTAAAATCTTCATGTGGACAAGGCAGGTTGTATTGACCAGTCATAGCATATTTCATTTTTCCTTAGTAAAAAATCATCAATTAACACACTGGAAACATGTCCCTTCTCCTTTTCCACCTCCATTAGTGAAGACAAAGCCTGTCTACTCTTCTTCAGCATGGTGTTTGAGGAGTGAGGACCAGCTCTTGTTTTGTGTGTCTCTACAGTACCTATCAGATACATTCCATGTCCGTTCAGCAAGCGTAACGTGGTGGGACTGTGGTTAGAAACCTCTTGAAGAGCTGGTTTCTGCCTTGTGCCATGGCCCAAAGGCAATTGTAACAGTTTGCTGGCACCCCCTTTCTGCCCTACCTCTTGCACAATCTGTGGCTCTCTTTGGTCAAAGGTTCCCTCTGCTCTCAACGTACACTTTCTCTTCCACATCATCAAGGATGGTGAGCCTAGCAAGGGGCTGCACCAGAAGGCAATGCTAGCCAGTAAGGAGAAAGATAGTTAAGTACATGACATTGCAACACATTGTGCAATGATGTCAGGTACATCTCTGATAATGCACTGCTAGAAATGTCCCTCATGATGCTTCTTTGCTGTGAGGAGTTAATGTACGTTTTCACTTGTGCTTCAGAGATTCCCATGGCTTCAGAGAGGCAGGATTTCTGGCAGAGCATGATATCCATTTTTCATGATGAAGGTGCAGTAACATAATGCCAGTGAGACGGCTCTAGGAGTTTGAACATAACTGGAGCATCTTGATGGGTGTTGAGTAATGTTATATCTGTGGTTGTAACGTTCTGTGAATGCTGTGGAATTGTTAGTAAAATTAAGGTTTTACATCTGAAAATTAAGGTTTATATGAAAAACGTAGCAGTGTTCACCCATTGAGGAAAAGCATGAAATCAAAAGGAGCTCTGAGGATGGGACACAGCTGCAGCAGGCATGCGAGGAATCCACTCACACAGCAACTCCCTGCAATGTACCATAGAGGACGGAACGGAGTGGAGACTCCGTGGCCCTGCTCCGTGATAATAAAGCGGGAAGAAATGGTTCTCTAGAACTGATAAGCAGCTCATCTGGCCCCCTGAGCCAAAAGGTTTTCAAAACCTTGCCAAAGTGCTATCCTCTCGTGAACTTTGCTCGTTTTAATATCATTATAATACCAAAGCACACCTCCATCCCGAAGGCTACCCGCCTCCGAGGTGCGACCACCCCTCTTCGAGTCTGCGCTCTCGATTTCTCGTAAACTATACCTTTAAATGTGAAGCGAGAGAATTTTACACCAATCATGATAAAAGGTATGTATGACTACAGTCACTCAAACTCCACCTTAAAGGTAGAAAGGATATAAAAATAGCCAGGGAAATGGGGGATTTTTGGAGAAGAAGATAACACCGTAGATTTTCGGAGAAGAAGATCTTCGGAGGAAAAGAAGATAACACCGTGAGCAAGTCAAGGGAAACTCCACCTCAGACCGCCTCCGACAACCGGGATTGGCCGACGGGCTGAGCTTTGCTTCTCCCCCCCTTGGGACGCCTTGAGTGAGACTTAAACTAAGTGCTTTTCTGGGGAATAGTTACTCCCTAATGTTTATAGCCAGGCTGCATTATTTATAACCTTTTCACGCATTCTATATTTGCACGTGCTTTCTTGCAGACAGTCACTATCACCGGCAATTCAAAAACCTGTATACCTGTTGCACAAATAAAACTGCACTGTTTAAGTAGCCAGTTGTCACAGTTTCTCACTGAACGCGACCAAATGCGGCCGTGCTAATTCATGAGCACGACTGGACTGAAGGTGCAGACTGCTATTAGTGTATCCAGAATCGTGGTAGTTTAATATACATATTAAATGCGACTGGACTGGTAGTGGAAAATTGGACATCACTCAGAGTTTAAACCTAGCTGCACCTAGCCTCTCACTTCGGTGAAGAGCATTAGAAAGCAAGGGGGTTTATTTTCTGCCAAATTAATGCAACAGAAAATTGGCATCACGGACAGGATTGCCATGGATAAACTGCTGCAAAAATATGGTTGTGCTCCTTCCCAAGCTGGGAAGCAGTGGGCCCAGAAGTTTTGGAAGGACAAAGAGAAAGTAGTTGAACATATTAGACAGTTTCAGGTTTCACAAAAGCTCCGAACGGGTAAAGGTAAAGGAGTGATTTGTGCGGTGTTAGGCACCTGTTTATCTTGTGCACAAAAAGAAGCTAAGGAAGCCCCTGCTCCTACTCTGGTCTCTGCCATAGAACATGCAGCTTTAAAATCAGAAAATGAGGTGCTGAAATCAGCATTAGCTTTCCAGAAGAAGACAGGAGAAAAATTAGAAACTCAGGTTAGCAAACTTACAAACCAAGTTGATGAGCTCTCGGAGGAAAATCAGCAGCTTAGGATGTTGTTGGAAAAGATGAATGGGCTTTTAGATAAAATGCAACCTTCTGCCCAGGTCCAGCATATTTGTAAGTTAATGCGTTACCCGAGCTCAGGAATGCACACTGAAGATTTTTGATGTAGCAGTGATGATGAGGAAGTCAGTGAAGTCGAAGCGACTTTTAAATCCCAAGTGATACCCTTGCGACCTCTGGTTAAAACTGAAGCAGCTGTTGATGATGATGATGAAATCCATACCACTACCCGTACCGTGCTGTGGACACCGACAGAGTTGGAAAGAATAAAGATAAATACTCAAGGCAGCCAAGCGAGTCAGCTGTTGAATATATGTGGCGAGTTTCTGCTAAAGATGGAGATAGAATTATGTTAAGTGAGGATGAAGTGGGAGACTCCTGGGGACCTGGAGTGTTTTTAACCACTATTCCAGCAGATCATTGTTATTCCCTAACCGCTCGAGCAGCCTACTGGGCAGGTGGTATGGATCCGCGGGAAAGGGGAGAGCCGCTAGATATTAGTAAGGGTTACTCTGACCTGTCTGCAGCAGTACGAAAAGCAGCTTGTCTGCAAGGTATGTATGACTGGGAGGAGTTTCAAAAATCCCTGATGTTAGCTCCTATTGACCCAGATCGACTAGCCCCTCTCATCCGTGGTTTCCCCGATTGCCTTAAGCCATTTACGGTCGAAACTCGAAACTGCATACGGGAGATTTATGATAACGCTAACCGTGGTCGGGGTCGGCGTAACCATATACCCACTTGGAATGAATTTGTGCAGGAAATAGATAAATACGGATGCCAAATGGGCTGGGCTACCCTAACTGGTGAGAAACCCCCCGATCCTACCCCGAAGGATTAGCCAGATCCACATAAAAGACTCCAAATCTGATCGAATGCATACTCACAACCCTAAACCTGACGGGAGATTTAAACCTGATAAGGAGCGAAATGAGTTGTGGCATAAAGCCCTAGACCTGGGATTACCTCGACGGCTCCTGCACGGTGTCCCTGCGGAAGATCTCCTTGCACTGGTCCAATCCTTAACTAGGAAACATAATTCAGTTGGGGTAAAGCATCCAACCGGAGAATCTCCTGGTTATGACAGTGTTGTGCCTTCTGCACCAAAATCTAACTTGATTGATTTGTCAGAGTCCCAGCAAAAAAACTCCCATCCCCGGGGAAGGCAGTGAGCCACCCTGCCCGGCGGGTACTAACGATTCAATAAAATTCGTTACTCTGGTAAAATCAACGAACCTATTATTGCCCTTCCCATTGGACCCCGGAAAATATTAACCGAATTTCTCATCGATACTGGGGCCCAAATGTCAGTAATCACTAATAAAACAGCACAACTTCTAGGCATAAAACCCACCCAACGCAAAGTCAAATTTATGGGGATTGATGGTGTGATAAAAACATGCCCCACTGCAAAAGTTACCCTCTGGTTACCAGGAGAACAGAGAATGACCAGGAAAGAACTGTTAGTGGGTGCTGCACACACTAATCTTTTAGGATTTGATTTGCTGCATGGGCGAGTGTGGAAACTCCCCGATGGAACTATACGGAGCTTTGCAGGACATGAAAAGGGATTAAACACAGTGGCACTAAGTCTGCTAGAAACCTCCATACCATTACCCCCCTCTAAAATCACTAATGTTCAGCAATACCCGTTGCCAACAACAACACTTACCGGTATTGACGGGGTGGTAGTAGAATTGGAAAAAAAAAAAAAAAAGAAGTAAATGCCAATACTGCACCCCTAACTGCCACAGTTCCAAATATTGCTGAAGTGGTAAAATACCCTACAGGTTTTTATGCAAGACAACCTGTGCTGATAAAAATGCCTCAAACTGGAGCAGTGCCAATGGTACTAGTCACTCCTAAAAATCCCTATGCATGAGAAGCCAAAGATTGCTCAAGAAAGACACACTGAATCAGCACCTGGTGGATTTCACTTTCCTTTTAACCCCGTCGGTCAAAAGACTGAGCATGTTTTTCTTCCCTTTTGTGTTCACAGGAATCCTGGATGAACTGCACGTAGACGGACGCATTGGCTTACGCTAACCTCAAGTGCATCCAAGGAATTTTGTCCCTCATTCTAACTATAACAGTATTTCTACTTAGAATGAATGAGTTTAGCAACTCTCATCATATATGACAACAAGGAATTGCAAATACATGAATCAGAATGGAAGCATTTGATGCATAGATGGAAGGTCGATAAAGGGAAAACAATCCACATAGGTTGTCGAACCTTTAATGCTAGTAGTAGAAAAGATTTCCCTCCTTCAACCCAAGCTACTATCAGGAAATTTCCTGAACAAAAACCAGAACCCACAATAGATAAGAAGCATTGTGCATCTGATGTTTGTTGGTTCAATTTTACTGTAATTCAATCAGTTTCTGTTGTCTGTTTAGAAAGCACTGACAGAGGAGACAAAGCACTATCATTTAAATTTGGGTTAGACACTTCACAGGAAAAGACTTCAACTATGGCTATGCCTGTATCAATCACAATGTCACCCCAACAAAATTTTGAGAATGAATCCATTCAGACACCCACAAGTCTAATTTACATTTTTAACATTGGTCCTTAAGTTATCAAAAATACTGGTCAGCAACAAATATTGTTTAACCTGACCTACTCTCTCAAGCGAGTGGAACTATCAATGCAGATTAATGTCTCTGCCATCAAACCTATTTGCTCACCTTTCCTAGGTACATCCTATGCGGGATGGTATGCGTGGTTACATGAACGAATTCTTACCTCCTCACGACTGAAGAGAGATGTAACTGGTATCTTAGAAACAAGCTTGGGAGTCTTAAACAGTATAGATGCTGAAGTACTTGCTAACAAACTAGTCACAACTACTGGTGACTTGAATAGGTTAGAACACCCCCTATGGTCTTCCCTTTTAACTCTGGGAAATCACCAATGGCTTTTTTCTAATATATTACCTCAGTGGGAAGAAACAAGCGAAAAGGACAATCAGCTGATTGCAAATGCACTTGGTGCAGCCCAAAGCAGTATTTCTTTAGCACTCAGCTGTATCCAAGCCCAGCTTTGGATGCAATCGATGACTGCTGCAATTATAAGGGAAGGTGAAGAAGGCACCTTACCTACTGAAATTCGAAAGGTGATATGGGATAATGCAATTGACTTTGAGAAAAAATTTCAGTCCTGGTGGTACCTAGTTAATTTCACCTATGACCCCACTGAAAGTAAAGCCACTGCTTTTGTCTTAACGATACAAAATGCCTCGGTATATACCATACACCCAATCATTGCATTAGGATTAAATACCAATGGAACGGTACTCTATCCTATTGAGCATAGAGTGTGGGCCAAAAGAGATGGTGACAAATGGCAAACTGTTGACATCGATGCATGTATCACATGAGAACAACAAAGCCTTATTTGTGAGAGTAATACCCTTAAAGCGCAAGACATTTTTCTCAACACAGAACAAAGCGTTTGTCATTTTGAGGTACATCCCAATGAGGCCCCCAACACTGTGCTTGTATATATTGGGAAAGAATGTGTTTGCATGAGATCTCCTTGTAATTTTATATTCATAGATAACATAGTCACAGATATTGATAATCATTTGAATTTTTGTGTTTGTAATTTCACTAACATTGTTGGATGCGATTTCAGTTATTCGACTCCTGTTATGTCTTACCAGCTGTTACAGAACAACTATACACTAATTCACGATTTACTACCTGTCCCCATTGGAATGAACATCACATTGGTGAAAAAGCAGCTACAACATGATGACTTGAAACGACTGTTAAAAGAAGCCCAAGAAAATGGACAAAAGACTCTAATTACTGTCCATCATGATGTGGAAGAGATACATCAAGTACTCAAAAGAGTTGAAAAGGACAGAGAACACAAATGGTGGGACATTCTTTTCGGATGGTCGCCAACAGCTACAGGACTCTTTAACAAGATATTGAATCCCGTTGTTGTTTTATTAATACTCATCACATTGTGCTTTGTTTTAACACTTGCTTTCTATGTTAAACTTTGGCTTATGATGAAAAAGTTAACTCATTTGCTAGCTCCCCAGAATTCGTTTGTACTTGACAACCATTACCATAGAAACACGTGTGACATTCCAGATTAATCCCGAATCTAGTGAAGTTTGAGTGACTTTAGTCATGGGGTGGAATATGTGGAATTGTTAGTAAAATTAAAGTTTTACATCTGAAAATTAAGGTTTATATGAAAAACGTAGCAGTGTTCACCCATTGAGGAAAAGCATGAAATCAAAAGGAGCTCTGAGGATGGGACACAGCTGCAGCAGGCATGCGAGGAATCCACTCACACAGCAACTCCCTGCAATGTACCATAGAGGACGGAACGGAGTGGAGACTCCGTGGCCCTGCTCCGTGATGATAAAGCGGGAAGAAATGGTTCTCTAGAACTGATAAGCAGCTCATCTGGCCCCCTGAGCCAAAAGGTTTTCAAAACCTTGCCAAAGTGCTATCCTCTCGTGAACTTTGCTCGTTTTAATATCATTATAATACCAAAGCACACCTCCATCCCGAAGGCTACCCGCCTCCGAGGTGTGACCACCCCTTTTCAAGTCTGCGCTCTCGATTTCTCGTAAACTATACCTTTAAATGTGAAGCGAGAGAATTTTACACCAATCATGATAAAAGGTATGTATGACTACAGTCACTCAAACTCCACCTTAAAGGTAGAAAGGATATAAAATAGCCAGGGAAATGGGGGATTTTTGGAGAAGAAGATCTTTGGAGGAAAAGAAGATAACACCGTGAGCAAGTCAAGGGAAACTCCACCTCAGACTGCCTCCGACAACCGGGATTGGCCGACGGGCTGAGCTTTGCTTCTCCCCCCCTTGGGACGCCTTGGGTGAGACTTAAACTAAGTGCTTTTCTGGGGAATAGTTACTCCCTAATGTTTATAGCCAGGCTGCATTATTTATAACCTTTTCACGCATTCTATATTTGCACGTGCTTTCTTGCAGACAGTCACTATCACCGGCAATTCAAAAACCTGTATACCTGTTGCACAAATAAAACTGCACTGTTTAAGTAGCCAGTTGTCACAGTTTCTCACTGAACGCGACCAAATGCGGCCGTGCTAATTCATGAGCACGACTGGACTGAAGGTGCAGACCGCTATTAGTGTATCCAGAATCGTGGTAGCTTAATATACATATTAAATGTGACTGGACTGGTAGTGGCAAATTGGATATCACTCAGAATTTAAACCTAGCTGCACCTAGCCTCTCATTTTGGTGAAGAGTGTTAGAAAGCAAGGAGGTTTATTTTCTGCCAAATTAACGCACAGAGAAGGTAATTTTTATCTGTTTGCATGTATTTAATTCTCTACAATAATTCAAAATGCAGTCAATTTTAGCTGTTTGCATGTATTTGATTCTTTACAATAATTCAAAATGCAGCCAATTTTAGCTGTTTGCATGTATTTAATTCTTTACAATAATTCAAAATGCAGTCAATCTGATGCTCTGTCCCTGTGACCAATTCTTTTATTTGGTGCACATTGCTACAATTACGATATTACACGAGAATTTTGGCTTTAACTTAAGTTTATAAAGAGCATTTGGAATTTTATTTACGAAATTTGACTTTTAAGTGACTACTGTGAGTAGATGGGAACGCCTGTGCTCAAATATGAGGAGTTCAGCTCACTGAAATTGAGATAGGATTATCGACATTTCCACTTTTAGGGGCACTTGTTTCACATTTCCAGACACTTCCTCATATACACCAAAATGATAGTCAATATTCTTATGCAGTACCTTGATTGAGGAAGCTAGAATGCTCGGAAAAGACTAAATCACAAGAGTTGGCCAGACTCATGATTTGGTGGGACTGAATTCAGGGTTGGGGAAGACGCAACATCAGAAAGGAACCGTGGCCAAATCCCTTCAAGACTTCCATGCCAAAGCAAGATATCGTACGACTGGCTGCAGGTGCTAGTCCTGCTGGAGAAGAAGGACTCTCCTTCCCCAACTGAAATGTCCCTTGTGTCAGCCTAGGGCTCCTCACTAGGAAAACCTGCACTCCTGCAGCGTGTACTGTCTCAGTTCCACAGCGCAATAGTGCCTATTCCAGCATCGAAATATTGGAGAGAATGTCATTCTCAAGGATTGTATTTCCTTATCACACCATTGTCTTCCATAAAATAGCTCCAAAGAATCAGCAGGGACTATTTTTTTTCACAGTGTGATTTTTATTACAAATTTATTCACCCTAGCAGATACCAGCATGCAAACTATGCAAAGAGCAAATCTCTTCCTCGAAGTGTAAATATTTACAGATCTTATTCAATGGTATTTAGTACTCTGCAAACATATTGTCAACAGTTCTACCCAGACTCGTCCCTAATTGCAGCCTGAGAGTTGGCAGAGGCATGTCCTATGTGAAAAGATCGTTATGGAACAAAATTATAACAGGCTAAATAGGTTCTTAGCATAATTAGACTGGAGTTATACCAGCGGTGAATCTGGCCCACACCAAATTAAAACTCTATTATAGGAGCTTGTACCCATCACACGCAGAGTTGGAGGGATGATGCTTCCAGGGCGACAGCTCTCCCAAGCAGGCTGGGAACCTCACTTGTCACTGGCTGAAAAGGGCCACTACAATGCAGGGCAGGGAGGTTCAACCTTCCATGTGTTTTAAGGAATGTAGTTCTACCTTTTCTTAGACATAACAGGAGATGTGTGACTATTCATTGCGTTGCATCAACTGGCTAAGTTTATTTGAATAATTCAGAAGAGCAAATATTCCCTATCCCAATCACCACCTGTTCTTAAAACAGAAATGTGTTATTTCTTAAACGCAGACCTGCCTTTTGGTCTCTAGCTCAGTCAGTGCAAAGTCTCTGAATGGGTTAATGTCTGGGACATAGCTTGACTATACTGGAGCCATTTCTGGTTTAATTAATATCCTAAAATCTCCTTTTCTGCACCTCTAGCCCAATCCCCTTTGATATAATTTTATTATATCACACAATCTCTACTCTCCTGACAATCTGGAAGAAGTACATAACAACTGAAAGCACAACGATGGCTTAGCCCTCATTTATATTCTGTGAAAACCTGCTATTGGAAGCATCTCTTGGCACCCCAGCTTTTCACACAAGGCATGCAAGGTTGCAAAGATCTCTAAACACTTCAGAACGATGACCTCTGGGATTCTCAGAGGTAACAGCCTGGCCGACTGACATTCCCCATGCGTCACAGTGAGAGAGGTGAGTGAGGGCACATTCATGACATCCCGTTCTCTTCGTTTGCGTCATCACGGCTTTTTTTCAGTGCCTTTATTTTCCCATTCCAAATCTGGGCTTCTCCATGTGCATGTGGTTTTTTTTCTACTTAGACTGTTTTTCCCAGAAATCTGCTTGTTCCTCTCTACACCAGCCCTAAGGGCCATGTGCCCTCCTGCTTTGCTCAAGAGCTTCACATTATTTCCTCCATGGTTGTGCTTGGTCCAGCCAGATAATCTGTTCTACAACAGACAGTCCTCCTCCCCACTTCAACTGTCTCTTCTAATTCTCTTAAACTGGAGAGCTTCCTTCTCCCTTCCTCCTTCTCTGGAAAGGAGGGGAGGCCATATTTTTGTAGATGTCAATATCGTAGATGAATGATGGAATTCTATGTCTGTACAATATATACAGACAGACGTGCTTTAAATTGAGTCCTTAATGTGGAGTGCTGGCCAGGTCTGCCTTTTGTCTGCTTTTAATTAGCTGATGGATCAGGGTATGAACTTCTCCTCCTCCTCATTGCTCATTTCAAAAAGTAAATGTACATGTTCTAAAATTACATAGGGATGTGTGAATGATTTCAGCATTGCTTTCATCTACGGCCAGATTAGCAGCAGCATCTGAACTCCTTACACCATCTGAGGTAGCAAGGGCTCCTTCTTCGCCTGTTCAATGCTATAGTCACTGTGTAAAGCACCTCACAATATGGACTGCGCCTCTGCACGCACAATGCTGTTTTCTGCACCTTTTATTGACGACTTCTCTGGGCGATCTGGAAATCACAGAATCACAGAATGGTAGAGGTTGGACTCTGTGGGTCATCTAGTCCAACCCTCCTGCCGAAGCAGGGTCACCTACAGTAGGCTGTAGAGGACCTTGTCCAGGCGGGTCTTGAATATCTCTAGAGAAGGAGACTCCACAACCTCCCTGGGCAGCCTGTTCCAGTGCTCCGTCACCCTCAGAGGGAAGAAATTCTTCCTCATGTTCAGATGGAACTTCCTGTGCCTCAGTTTGTGCCCATTGCCCCTTGTCCTGTCGCTGGGCACTACTGATAAGAGCTTGGCCCCATCCTCCTGACACCCACCCTTCAGATATTTATAAGCATTTATTAGGTCCCCTATTAGCCTTCTCTTCTTCAGGCTGAACAAGCCCAGCTCCCTCAGCCTCTCCTCGTAGGGGAGATGTTCCAGTCCCCTCACCATCCTTGTAGCCCTCCGCTGGACTCTCTCCAGTAGCTCTTCATCTTTCTTGAACTGGGGAGCCCAGAACTGGACAGAGTACTCCACATGAGGCCTCACTAGGGCAGTGTAGAGGGGAAGGAGAACCTCTCTCGACCTGCTGGCCACAATCCTCCTAATGCACCCCAGAATGCCATTGGCCTTCTTGGCAGCCAGGGCACACTGCTGGCTCATGGTCAACTTGTTGTCCACCAGGACTCCCAGGTCCCTCTCTGCAGAGCTGCTCTCCAGCAGGTCCGCCCCAAGCCTGTACTGGTGCATGAGGTTGTTCTTCCCCAGGTGCAGGACCCTGCATTTGCCTTTGTTGAACCTCATCAGGTTCCTCTCTGCCCAACTCTCCAGCCTGTCCAGGTCACGCTGAATGGCAGCACAGCCTTCTGGTGTATCTACCACACCTCCCAGTTTGGTGTCATCAGCAAACTTGCTGAGGGTACATTCTAACTCTTCATCCAGGTCGATGAAGAAGTTGAACAAGACTGGGCCCAGTACTGACCCCTGAGGGACACCACTAGTTACTGGCCTCCCACAAGACTCAGCGCCGCTGATGACTACCCTCTGAGTTCTGCCATTCAGCCAGTTCTCAATCCACCCCACCGACCACTCATCCAGCCCACACTTCCTGAGCTTCCCTAGGAGGATATCATGGGAGACTGTGTCGAAAGCCTTGCTGAAGTCGAGGTAGACAACATCCACGGCTCTCCCTTCGTCTACCCAGCCAGTCATGCCATCGTAGAAAGCTATCAGATTGGTCAGGCATGATTTCCCCTTGGTGAATCCATGCTGACTACTCCTGATAACGTTCTTTTCCTCCACTTGCTTGTTGATGACCTCCAGGATAAGCTGCTCCATCACCTTTCCCGCGATGGAGGTGAGGCTGACCAGCCTGTAGTTCCCTGGGTCCTCCTCCTTGTCCTTTATGAAATAATACACAGGAGCTGAATTCAGGAGATAAATGAGCTTGCTCTAGCATGGGCACCCATGGCTTAAACAAAGTCCTGCACCTTCTGCCACTTCATGAAGCCAGCTCCATGCTTCAGCATGCTGCTCGGACATACATATTACATATAATGTGTCTGTATATGCATGCACATAATGTGGTATATAAAAGCTTCAAAGCTCCATGCTGTCGCCAGTGGACTATCATGTCTAGTAAACCTTGCACAGTTTAGGGATTGTATGAGAGAAGTTATGCTGAGGTTACAGTGGAATATCTGTGTTTTCCATAGCCCAGGGTGGCAAGAAGCTGTTGGCCTGTACATTTTTATGATTTTCCCTCCTGGGTGGCAGTTATGGAAGTCTGGACCCAACTAATCCAGCCACTGCTCCTCTACTCATTGCAGAACGTCCCGTGACGCTTGCTTGCAGAAGACACGGATGGACGAGACGCGCTGGCACTACACCGAGCTTTGCCAAATGCTCCTGCGGCAACGCCACTGCCTGCGGAAGATGGCCGACGCTGGAGCTCATGCTCTGCAAACTCCGGAGAATGAAAATACCCCACCCGACTACGGCTTCTCACCAGCGCGAGCTAGGCCAGCCGCCGGAACACACCGATCTGAACCGCGGCACACATTTAGGGCAGTTTATACGCAACAGCGGGAACCAGGGCCGTTCGCGGCTTGGTGCAGCCGCAGAAAAACGAGAGTTCGGCCAGCGCTGCGCCTGGGAGCTCGGCGTGGGGCCGGCAGCGCCGCAGGCGGCAACGCTCTCCCGAGGGGACGGGGCCCGCAGGGGACGGCCGCTGCCGAGCTCGCGCTCCCGCCAGGCGGGGCCGGCGCCCCGGCACCCGCAGCCACACGAGCCCGCCTGCAATAGCCCCGAGGCGGACCGCCACACCACCGCACGCCCCGCCCCGCTGCATGCGCCACTTCCGCGGGCAGACAACTCCCCCCCCCCCCGCGCCTCGGTGTTTCCGGGCTGAAAAGCACCCCCGGCGCGGGTGGAGGGGGAGGGGCAGTAGGCCGGTGGGCCAGCCAATGAGAGGAGGGGGACGCGTGTCCGGGGCGGGGCGCGGTCGTGGCATGTGGCGGGGCGCCGGGGCTGCTCTTGTTCACGGTCGGGGCCGCGCCGGCGGGCGCCTCCGCCGGGGTGAGTGCCTCTTCCGCCCCCGTGCTCTGCCCTGCCGCGCCGTGAGGGCGGGCGGTGCCTTGTCCCTGGCCTGCGGAAACGGGAACCGGGAGGGGCGCCGTGCCGCGGGTCTCCGGGGCGGGGGGAGCCGCCGAGCGGGAGTCGGTTCGACCTGCTGCAGGCAGGGCGGGGACGGGTGGCCGCAGCCTGCGGGGGTAGCAGCCGCTCGGCAGTCGCTCCGGTAAATTTGCTACGTAGGTTGCAAATCAGTTTGCCGCAGAAGTTGGAGATAAATTCGCTAACGAGTTACACCCCTGTGTAGTAGCCGCGGAGGCGGCAGCGTTGTCCTTGCTCATTGCTCCCTCGCCTCGCAGTGTGTGTGCGCTCGTAGGTGATTTTGTTCTTGGGCAGGTGGGAGCAGAGGGAACTGGGTTTCATGGTGGGGAAGAGAGCTGATTGACTCAGCGAGTAATTCACTGCCTGAAAGGTAACATGGTTGGGCCCTGTGGACCACCGCAGAAATACGGTGCCTGCAGCAGGTCACCCTTGTGCATGGCATCACAGATGTGTGAAAATATCTTGTGTCTCAATAAATAAAGTCCAGTGTGTATGACTGAGATTACCTTTGTAAATTGAATCCTGCCTTGTGTGGTATCCTACTGAAACCTTCATCTTGTCATACCTTAAGCAGAGGTTTTCAGTAGGGTTAACTGTACCTTGGGCAATGTTAGCAAGGTGTCAGCTGGAATCCAGTAAATATTAGGGAGAATAAGTACTCTGCTTTGACCAAGCTCTCAAACACAGCATCCTGTGGGGTTATCTTGTCACTGTGGATCTTGTTCTGGTGGATTCAGTGAATCCCTTAACTTTCCCCTCTGCTGTCTCCCAAACTTTGTCTTCTAGGATTGGCAAAGAAAAATTCTCTCTCGGGATCCTGTCGAATAAGGTGCCTTGATCTCCTGCGTGTTAGCTGACTGAATCCCTGCCAGGCCTCGTCATGCAACAAGACTTCTGTTTCATGATAAAGTGAGTTAACTGACTGCTTACTGGAGGAACAAACCCATAGAAATACTAATCCTCCCCGCCTTGAGCTAAGTTTCAGCCTTGCTGAGTGAGGTAAACTTGCTGATAGTGAGCCTTTGGTGCCCTTTAGACCTCAGAGGCTCTGTGGCTGATCAGTAGCTTTGAATACTAGTCTACAAGATGCATGTTGATGCAGTGTCTGTCTCTCATAAGTGCACGTATTTGTGTATTAGTCTTACTTATCTACCACAATCATCCACTACTATGTATTTTAATGCAGTCCATTACATGGTGATGGATAGTTTGGAAAGAATCTATCAATCTTTATTACCTTTCATGTCTGTGGTAGATTAATGCGCTTGCTGTGAATGTTTACCTCGTGATTCTAGTTTATATGTATATATGTACACAATGTATGTATACATACAGTTATTATTTTGGTACTTTTCTGGGGGAAATTCCAAACTACATGCCTCTCAACACATTGGTGCAGACATCTTTATTTTTTGTTTTAATAGTGAATTCACTGCTGGTTTTGTAAACCTATCTGCCAGAAAACAGACTTTGCATCTGGTTATCTGCTATTGAACTTCTAATTGGCACATCCATGCCACCTGCAGCCTCCTAAGGGAAGTCTCCTGGCACAGACTTTTCAGAGGCGAAGAGAGTAATTTGCAAGCAAAATTTGAAGCTTCAGTGATGAAAAATGTCCATGCTGAAGGCCTGATAATGTCTGTCTGTATAACATGGATTACAGGGTTAGATAACGTAGCTATTTTTAAATGTCGTAGCTGACTTCCTCAGTTGTGTGTGACTGACTAAATTTTCAAGGGAAAATGTTGCAGGGACATTAAGGAATGGAGAAGTTTGTTTAAAGCAGTGCATGCTGGAAATGTCCAAAACTTTGCTTGAAGAAACCCTAAAGAATTGATCTGTTTGGGTGGACTTTCTCGCCACTTTGTGTTTTTTAAAGGCATGGATAGAACGTTTCTGCATGAAGCTTTTCATATACAGTTCTGCTGATGTCTCCCCGTGCTCTGACACAATGTTAACCAAGCATGTGTTCTATGTATCGTCATCCATGCTTGAACACAGTTTTTTGAACTGAAAGCACTGTAAACCAGGTACAGCAAGAGTTTATGCCAGCATATTTGCAGTGAAAAATTACAGGTCACTTGAACGTAGGAGGAATGAACTTGTTGCTCTGCTGCGTACCTACAAACCAGGTGTATCGCAGTGACTGCTTCGTCCTGGCTGAGGTGTGTGTTCTGAGTGATGCTGGGCTTATGGCTGAGAGCAGTTGTGTGGATGGCTGGGTGTCATGCACATGCGTTTCCCTGCAGCCCCTGTCTCCGTACGGAGATCTATGTTGCCTGCACGCATGGGCTGAACGGCTATGCTCGGATCCTTCTGCTCTGACCTGTTTCTGCTCTCATTGCCAGACCGCACATATAAGCATGTTCAGGCACGGCTAATCTCTGTTTTAGATTTATCCTTGCCCTTTAGTTGTTGCTTTGTGTTTGATACAAACTTCTAATAGCAAGAGCAATTACGCACTGGGAAAGCTGGAGGAAAAAGCAGTCAATTCACTGGCACTTGCGTGTAGATCCTCAGCTGCTGTGCATTGCTATGGCTCAGTTGCAGAGCAATGACAATCCCCACCAGCTGGCCGTTTGCCCTTTGAAGTGTTTAAATTAGGATCACGGAGCTGGTACAAAGTTTGTTTGTGCGGTGGATGAGATACCATTCCTGCTCCCCCTCCTCCCGGCACGGTAATTGCTGGGTGAAGCTCCCTGCACCAGGAGCTGAACTCGATTAGCTTTGTGGCTTTTCTCTTCCTACCCTTAAAAGGACTGGGAGGGCAATATCTGTACTGCGTGCGCTGTTGCTGGGTGCCGTCTGACACTGCATGCTCTGGCTCAGTAAGGTTGCTTTCCTTCCTGGCTTCCAGCCTGTTCTGCAGGTGTATCCCTCATCGTACCCCACCTGTCAGTGATACCCAGCCTGTTTCGGCCTGGGAAGGACTCCTAAAGGGCTGTTGACTTTGCCAGCTAGGAAGCCAAGAAGTCCTCTGAAGTAAACTGCAGTTCAACCCTTTTTCTGGACTGTAGCAAGCACTTAATATGTTTCTTCCTTCTGTCAGTTCTTCTCCCTTGGACTGAAGTTGTGGTTCCCTTTCTATGACTTAGGCTTAGAGCAGTTAGTGGGGCTTGTGAGCTTGCAGCTGGGGTGTAAGGATGCTGTTGGTACTGCAGGAACAGTAGTCATGCTGCAAATGGGTGCAGGCAGGAGCTGGTTGTGCACTTTGGAAATGTGGTTTGCAGCTCCGTCAGCTTTTGACTGCTGGCAGTCCAAGGAGATCACCATGCCTCTGGCACAGCAGTTCATCCAGCAAAGGACAACATATCTCCATCGTGGTATGGGAACCCCCTTCTTGAAGGAATGTCTACATGGATATTGCCACATGTTCCTGTGAACAACTTCTCCAACAAAAGCAAGTGGCAAGAACTGTAGGAGTGAGTTTTAATGCTCAGTGGAACCACATGCTTGCATTGCTGGTGTGTGAAGCAGCACTTTGCTGCTTGCTGTTGTGCTGTCTGCCTTCCTCATTGCTTTGGTTCTTTAGGTGTATTCATGGAAACACTGCATTTTAGGTGATGGCTCTGCTGTGCCATTATTGTAATTATCACTAAAATGAGGTTTCCTCTGGGCAATTTTGAGTGCCAGTCGGTGTAGGTGCCAAAACTTCTGGCAGTCTTTCATTGCCTTTGCTGGCTTTGTTTTTCTTTGCTGTTGTGGGCTTGGCCTTAAGGATCAGATCTTGGATTTCAGCGCTGAGAGGTGGGGCTGCTACTGCACTGACACAGAGTTGGTACTAGACAGGATGGGGCTGAAATATGGTCTCTGATGGCTGTGTTGCCATGGTGAGAGAGCTAGTCTTCAAGTGCGCTTTGCAGAACATGGGATCTCTGGAATGACAGTGTGTGAGCCTGGATTTTCCATCATGTCCTTTCCTCCCAGTTTGCATGATAACTTGTCAGTGATTTGGAAAGCACATTGGGTGCTTGTTTGTTTGTTTTTTCTAATAGAATAATGTGGTATGAAGAAAGGAATGGAGGGCAGAGAGCCAGGGATATGGGTACTTGTTTATTTGCAGCCAGCTGGACCATCCTCCAGTGCATGCGGCAGGACCCACAGTGCATCTGTACATCTTGCACCTGCTTAAGGAATCAGATGGGTCCTCCATTTGAGGAGGAAGTTAGGTCTGCACAGTTGGTGTGGCTTGCCAGTTGCATGCCTAGATTATCTCTACATTGCCACAGCTCCTGTCACCTTTGCTTGGGGAGTATCAGCTGAGCTGTCCCCCCAAAGTACAATTAAACTGTGCTCTGCAGACATGGCTATGGAGTGTCCAAGCCACCATAGCTACCTCTTTTATTCCCTAAATACACAAAGAGGGAAGGGGTTGTTGTTTGTATACAAGGGCTGTTTTTTAATTTATTGAGACAGTTAATAAGTCTTCTTCACAACCATCACTGCTTCTGCTAAAGATGACCCTTTTGCCTCTGACTGTCTGGGAGGGCATTGGGATTGCCTTTCGCTGAGCTCCAGCTGACTCGGTGCCAGGCCAGGAGAACGACTTATGCAATAGTTCAGCAAAACACGTGAGCACGTATTTCAGATAGAGAAGGTGTGCTGGTTTTAGATCTGTTTTATAAAAAAAGTGGGAAAAAAAGTTATTTGATTAAATTTGCATTGAATTTTGCATGCATATTTGTATTGGATTTATATTTGTCTGGCTTGGGGAGACTTTGCAGCACTTTAACTAAATCTGGATTTAAATCCACTTAAGTTAAACTCCCAGTACAACTTGTGTGTGGAGACTAGGATGAAATCTCATTAATTTTAATAGGATCAAGTATGTTCTTTTACTGAGTCCTCTTCTCTTTCTTTCTTTGTTTGGCTTCTCTAAATTAAAAAGCAGGGTAAACCTTTCCACTCTTCCATCTCTTTGTGACAATGCTTTGACAGTCTCAGAGAAGTGGCTCTCTGGTTGCATACAATGGTATTTTACACAATTTTTTTTCCTATGCTTTCATCTGTAGTCCTACTATATCCAGGCTTTTATTGGCTTTTGCTTCCCCTAAAGGTGCAATAATTCCTGACAGCAAGAAAACTGTTATAAGTGTTTGCCTGGTAAGTTTCTACACTCAAAAGTATTGTGTTTTTTTCTGTGTTTTTCTTTTGTTCTTTTTTTGTGTGCTCGCTCTGGACGGATTTGAGACTGCTATGAAACAAGTCCATTAACAGAGGGAAATTTTGTAGAAGTCAGCAGGAGCTGACCAGGTGCGGATGAGTGACGGCAAAATTCATTCCCTATTCATGAAATGGGAATAAATTGAAGAACAGGGAATAAAGTTAGAAGTGTTATGAATGCAAATTGGTTCAAGGGAAATATTTAGGATCCATTTAAGATCAAGCAAGGTATGCCTCATGCATTAGTGCGACCTCTTCGCTTTCTCATTTCTCAATGTACGTTATTCCTTGAATCTTACTACTGACTAATTTTGATTTGTATGTGATTGTTGTGATTTAACCCAGCAGCCAGCAACTAAGCACCAGACAGCTGCTTGTTCATCACCACCCCGCTTCCCCCCCCCCATGGGATGGGGAGGCCAGTAGACAAAAGTAAAACTCAGGAGTTGAGATGTAGACAGTTTGATAGGACAACAAAGGAAATAATAATAAAGAATATGCAAAACAAACTATGCATGATACAATTTTTTTCTTACCACCTGACAACTGATTGTGCAGCCAGTCCTTGAGCAGCAATCGCTGAACTCACGGGTAGCTTCGAACTCATGGAAAAAGTTGAACTCGCAGAAAAAGAGTTCCTGCCCCTGCAGCCAACCCCCATTTATAGATTGAGCATCACATGTATGCTATGGAGTATATGAATTGGCCAGCTTGGGCCATTTGCCTGGCTGTGCTCCCTACTAGCTCCTGCACACCTGCTCATTAGCTGAATATGGGAAACTGGAAAAAGTCCTTGATTTCTTAGCAACCATTAAAAACATCGGTGTATTATCAAGGTTCTTCCCATACTAAATCCAAAACACAGCAGCTATTGGGAAGAAAATTAACTCTATCCCAGCCAAAACCAGGACAGTGATTGATGTTATAGGAACACTCTTCCCCCTCTCCTTCAGAAAAGACAAACCCACAGCAGATATTTCTGCATGTTCCTGAGATGCTCTTAATGACACTCTTGCTAAATACATGCTTTTATAGGAAGAGTGGACTGTCTTGTAGCTTGTGCACTAAGCTGGATTTTAAGCGACTCGATTTTCATTTCCAACTCTGACTAGTTCCTTGTATAGCTATATGCAAATGGCTCAGTCTTCTCGCACCTCTTTTTTTCACCCTGTGAGATAAGGGAGGGTTGATCTCTCTTATCTACACTCTGCTGTTTTGAACTGATGCCCTGTCATGCTATGGACTGACCCGTGTTACAAAGATTGGGCTGGTGTATTTGTGTCAGCAAAGCTCCTTTACATCATCATCCGTTTGATGAAACCTTACATCATCAGCATGTCTTCTTGTGGGCAGTAACATCTGGACTTAGGTTCCCGTATCTAATTAATAAAGGAGAGCATGGTGGAAAAGAAGTCCTATTAATTTTTTTTGCTGTAAGATAAACAGGAGATTGACTTATTAGCAGGGTTAAGGATGAGTGTTTCTGATGGGTGAGAGGTGCCCAGTGATAAGCTGAAATTCTCCATGTCCAAGCAAAGAGCATTTACTCCCTAGATCTCAACTCACAGTAAATGGGTGCTAGTGTATTTGTTAACTCAAGAAACAATAAGTATTGCTATAAATATTTTTTCTGGCTTTCTCAGCTGTGCTGATCAAGGTTTTTTTCCTGCTGAGACCAGTTTTGTTTTAAGTTATCATTTCTTCCTGTTTCTAAATCTCTTCATATCCTAGCTGATCTGGAAAGACTATGTTGTCACTAAGATTTCACAGCAGCTTCTGGGAATCTTCATGTGGGTTGCTGACACTCTTTGACCTGATAACGATTAAAAAAGGAGCAATGTGCTTCCCTCCTTTAAAAGATAACATTCTAGACCTAGGTTTCATTTTTTAAAAAAAGTTTTGTTTGGAAAAATATCTCATTCATGAGCATGACGGAAAGTGCTGGGACTGTAGGCATGACCAGCTGGTCTGAGTGTGAAAATTTGAGACCAGCTTTGAAAAGAGCAGACACACTCCCTCCTCAAGTGTTTTTTGTCATTTGTCCATTTTGGTAATGAATCCTGATTATCTAGAGCTTTACAAAATGTGCAAAACCTATTTAATCTTTCCAGTTCCTTTTTATAGCAAAGTTTTTGTGGAATAGTCACAGTATCTTCCTTGGTTTGTGATACAGATGATGTAGTGTCTTTACAGTATTTGCTTAGGCTGATGTAGAACTGCTAAGCCTGATGTATCTCAGATGCCTTCCATGCCTGGAAATAGTCTCATTTGCAAGAGCAGCAGCTCCTGCATTGTCTCAATGTGGCACTGCTATGTAGACCTCCTTTAGAAATAAGAAATGTTAAGTACTATGGGTGGAGACCACCTCTCACCTGACAGTGAGGTGGAGCATATGCCCTTGAAGGTGAGGATTCTTCCTCATAGTGCGTTAAGCCATATAAAATGGCGAATAGTGCAGTCCACATGACCTGTTCTTCATTGCTACTTTTGTAGAGGTTTCTGTTCTTGAATTGGCATTGCGGCTTGAGAAACTCTGCTGTGAGGAAAGGCTGGGAGAGCTGGGACTACTCAGCCTGTAGAAGAGAAGGCTTAGGGGGGAGCTTATCAATGTATATAAACACCTGAAGGGAGAGTGCTATTTTCAGTGGTGTACAGTGACAGATCAAGAGGCAATGGGCACAAACTGAAACACCAGAGGTTCCCTCTGAACATCAGGAAACACTTCCTCACTGTGAGGGTGACTGAGCCCTGGCACAGGTTGCCTGGGAGGGTTGTGGAGACTTCGTCCTTCGAGATACTCAAAAGCCGTCTGGACATGGTCCTGTGCAACTGGCCATAGGTGGCCCTGCTTGAGCAGGGCAATTGGGTCAGATGACCTCCAGAGGTCCCTTCCAATCTGAACTGTTCTGTGATTCTGTGAAAATTGTGCAGAGGGCTTATTTAATGTCTAACTGGAAGTCATAACTCTGGCCAAGCTGCCTGCTGCAAAATAAACTTGGTTTGCATGGTGTGTAGGTTCCCTGTCTCTAGAATAGCTTCTGGCCATCGTTGTCTGAACTGTATGTCTACACTACTTCTGGACCTATTTTAAAAATGGTGCAGTGGACATTTGGTCAGTAAGAGCTGTAGGACTTGTTTGTCAGTCAGCTTATTGTGCCGTAGTAGCAGACCTTAAGTGCAGGAGACTGTCTGCATGAGGCAGAAGCAGAGGTCTGTCTAGCACAGTATTGTCTTCTACAGTGATCAGTAGTGTTGGATAGAGGCATCATCCCCTGACACTTGGTATCATGAAACCCTCTGGCAGTTCAGCTAAAAGCCAATATCGTCCCACTGTTCCCTTTCTCTTTGAATCTTGTGTGTGCATTAAATAGCAGAGGCCCCAGCACAGATCTCTGGAACTTCACTGGTGGCCACTTGTCCTTGTGAAAACCTATTGATTCTTTCTGCTCTTTGTTTCCTATTCTAATCAGTTATCAGTCCAGGCAAAATCCTTTCTTTGTAGCCAACAGCATCTTAGTTTGCATTAGAACTTTGAAATGGTTCCTCACTAAAACATTTATACGAATCCACGTGTAATGAATAGCCTCAAAGATTTTAGATATGAGTTGATAATTTCCTCCTACAGAAGCTGTGTTGACTCTTCCTGAAACAAGTTGATAATTGACACCAAGAACAATTATATCTTCATCTATGATGTTTTTTTTTGAGGGATGGCTGACAGTTTATATTTGCCTTGTAGATATGACGGGATCCATGTGTTCTGGCTGCAGTGACCGTCTCTGAGATGGCTGGAGTAGGCATGCACTGTGGCCGAAATGCACCACTGATGATGTCTGGGGTATGCCTGGCTCTAGTGGGCACATCTTGGGCAAGTAAAGCCAGCAGAGGGAATGCAATGTCGTGAGCCTGCCAGTGGTTATGGGACTTAATTTTATGCAAGTCACAGGTTCCACTGGTTCTGCTAGAGTTACTCTCAGGTATAAAGTTAAACACATGCTTTATGCGTTTGAAGAAGTGCTGCCTAAAGTAGATATGCTGACATGGAAATGGCTGATAACATTCTTCAGGGACACTTGCTGCTGAAGTTTGAGAAGCATGTGGCCTGGATGGAGTTGTAATGCAGGTGGCTTTTGTTACCAGCTGATTTGAAAAACAAAAGCACAGAAGTTGAGTTTGTTTTCTATTTAGCAAACAGCTTTTGACTGGATTCGGTGGATTCATAGATTCCTGTTTGTTCCTTTTCTGTCTGTTGCAAAGGGAGCAAGGATTTCTAGGCTTTGAAAATCTCATAGTGTCAAGAAGCTGGATATGTGTTGATGCAATGAAATCCATTCAGTGAATAAACGGCGGTAACAGAAGTGGATATATGGTGCAGATGATCCATCCTCATAAGGAATATCTGAGTGAAAGAGAGTTTTAGAAAAAAATATAAACAGAAAATGTTGGTGAGGTGGGCGGTTTTGTGGGTTTTGGTTGCTCTTCTCCCCAGGTTTTGGCAACATTAGCAAGCAGTTCTTTCTGGGTGGTGTGTTCTCCAGTTGGTCTTTGACCCCTCTGAAAGTGGAAACAGATGTAATGCAAACTGTGGAGTGGGCAAGCTGTCCCCTGAGAGTTGACTGAAAACTGCAAACCCTTCTGCTAAATGAGCTCTTAGGTTATTGCATGTCTTGGGACAAATTTGTTTACAGAACCGTATTGAAATCAGCAAGATTACACCTGCAGAGGTTCCTTCTGGAGTTAAAATACACGTTTCAAAACTGTGATTCACTAGGTGTATCTCACAGTGTGCTCAAGCGTTCACGTTTACAATTGCTTCTGAGCAAGATGCAGTGAATGCCATCCAGTGAACATACAGCCGTAACAGTTGATTTCATATGGCGATTCATCTGCATAAAGGATATCTGGATGAAGGAGAGAATTTGTAAATAGAATACATGTACAAATTTATTTCAGTATTTTTCTCTCATCTTCAGGAAAGTTATTGCTGGAGGGAAGTGAAGGCAATGTGCAGCACCTTTAAAAAGCAAATACTGAAAGGCTGAGCATGCAGTTTAAGCGGTTAGATACTGTTCTATGTTGTAGACGTTAATATGCAGGAAGAAAGAGTCTTCTATCTTGGCCTATCAGTGTTAAAGGATTTGCTAAGCAGGGTTTGATGTGTAGCTCCTCTTCAGATGGCTGTCACAAAAACCCCAAACCAAAAACAACCCCCAAAAACTCCAATTCTGTGAACATCTAATGCTCACTGCAGGGTACTTTTTCTGCTATGTTACCTGCTTGGGCAGCTTTACCTCATGATACAATTCAGGCAACTGAAGTAGACGTGCCCTCCTGTAAAGTGGCTCAAATGCCTTTGAAACTGGGTGCTGAGACAGAAGCTGGATTTTGTTGAGAAGCTGGTAGAGGCAGAAGCACTGCTTTCTAGACCAGAGGAAGCCTGTAATTTCTCCATACTTGCAAATGAAACTTGTGAAGATCCTCCCACTAAATGCTAAAAGTACTTGACTGTTTAGTTACGCCAGGCTCTCTGGAAAATTAGTGAGTTTAAAGTGTGAGCTGCTATAATAGCTTTGTTAAACTTTCCTGTGGGTGATTGCATTGTTTGAGATGCAGCTGGTAGGGGAGATGGTGTCTCCTTGCCCTGCTGAAGCTCATGGTCCACGTGCCTCTGGCACCATCGGTATGAACTGGGAGCCTGGACCTGGAGCAGAGCCTCTTCTGATGGAGATCCCTTCTCCATGGTGGTTCACCTAAACATTATCTGCACTCTGCGTTCTAAAGTCCTCATGGTTACTAACATTAGGATAAAGTTATGTATTTTATGTATTTATGTTTATGTATTATTTGTGTTAATTTTAATGTATTTTATGTATTTATTTATCACTACTTCCTGCTGATGAAAGTGTCTGATACAGTGTTGTCAGGCTTAGAGCTGTGTTTTCAGGTTATCTCATGCATTCATACACATAAACGTTCTGTAGCCAAGAACAGGTTGTGCAAATGCTTTGTTGTTGACAACTAAAGCTTATTACTAGCTTTAGGTGGAGGCTAACGATGCTAGATAATGAGACACTCAACTCAGTCACAGTTTCTGATCTCGGAGAGGTATTGTCACATTGTCCTGGTTGGAGCTGATTCTTCCATGAACTGGACCGTGCCAAGTCTTTTCTCCATTGAAAGCAAGCACACCTTTTTTTAGTACTGTGACAGGTTTTGTAAGACTTAATCCTTGCTAGATTGAGATTAGCTCCATTGGCTATTGTTTTTTAAGCCTAAAGACAGATTTCTGTTTGAAAGTCCAAAGTACCTCTTTTAGAAAGATGCTTCAGAGTTTGTTTTAAAAAAAAAAAAGTAAAATTTGGAATTACAGTGGAGAGCTGGAAGACCTGAGGGTTATATCCAGTGGAAGTGTTCTTTCTTGTTTGTGAAGGTTCATATTGCTGAAGCCTGATGCCCACTGATTGTTAACAAAGAAGGTGAAAACGTGGCATCAGTTGCAATCTTCCTTCATATTGCCTTGCCAGGGCACCTTGTGCCCAACCATGCTTGAAGGCTAGGGGGACTAACTTGCTCTGCCTCTTTAATTTTTGGCCTTTTGGAAGTGAGCATTGGCATTAGATTTACCAGAAACAACTTGGAATTTTGCTCTTCTGTCTTCTGAGATGGCCACAGCCTTCCAAAAAGGGCCCTTCTCCCTCAAGTCCTGAGAGGATGCTGGTTCTCCACTTAACTGACCCAGAATAGAGAGGGAGCCTGAAGAGAAGAGGAGACTGCTGGTCCTCTGGTCCATGTAGTCGCTTAAAAGATAGTTCTGGAGTTTTCTCTGATCTCCTCTGGAAACTTTCAGTTTTCTGGATTATTTTAAGAAGCAAATACACTTCCTAGTAGTTAACAGTTGTCATGCCAGAGCATGCATTATGTCACTCTGAGGTTACTGTCCTTCTGTATGGATGACTCTGCTGCTTATGGAGCAGTTCTTGGTTTACTACAAATTGCAGCTTTGAAGGAAAGCAGAGTTGGTGCCAGTTCACCTTGTGTACCTGGTTTTAAGCTGATGCAGTTCACTGGTGTGATTTACCACTGCTTTGTGAGTAGATGAACAGTCTCTAACAGGAGAAAGAGCAGCTGAGAGACCAGGGGTGGATTTATGGGTGGGAGGCCCCTACAACCAGCTGATGGGACTCTCCAGCCTGCAAGTTGGACTTGTTTGTCTGATGTCTGGTTCTGAGGACCCTAAACTTGCTTTAAATGATGAGGCTGAAGAAGTATTGTACCTTGGTGCTGACCACCTGTGTCCTTGCTCTTCTGCATTTATAGCCTTCTCTCGCTCCAGGCTTGCAGAAACTCTAGCAGCAGCCTGATTTGGAGCAAAAGGAGGGGTTTGATAGGCAGGATGTGCATGTTAATTCAAGTGTGAATTATTTAATTCTTGACATGTTTTTTCTTTTGTGTCTGATTTCATTCAGTCATAACCTGTTCCACTTGTTTATTCCTGACCTATGATGGTGTTCTGCTGCGATCTGCTGATATCTGACAGCTTTGTATTGGATTGCTTTGGAGCTGGAGTCTTCAAAACACCATTCAACATATCGAAGCAAGTGGTAAGAGTTACTACTTGTAGTGTGGCTTTCATATGATTGTCTTTGTCCTTGTTTTTGTTGTCTGTGCTTGGACAACCTCCCCCAGGCAGTCTCTTGACCTAGATAATTAGTAGATAATTAATTGGATTGCTTTGGAGCTGGAGTCTTCAAAACACCATTCAACATATCGAAGCAAGTGGTAAGAGTTACTACTTGTAGTGCGGCTTTCATATGCTTGTCCTTGTTTTTGTTGTCTGTGCTTGGACAACCTCCCCCAGGCAGTCTGTTGACCTAGATAATTAATGTGTGCTGAGCTCATCTTTTGACCAGGGTGCACTGATCTTGTTGGTGTTTTGTGTTTTCTAGTTCAGTGTTTCCCTTGTTACAGGATCAGAGCATCTTTGGCATAAAATCAGTAGCCAGAAGTTTCTAGTGGGTTCAGCCTGTGCTGCTGCCTTTAGGACACAACTTCTGGAGGAGTAAGAATAGCCTCTTGCTTTTGTTTCGAGTTCAGGTGTTACAAGTTGAGAGGAAGGTTTCAGCTTTGTTTTTTCCAAACTCTGTTGGCATACTGCTGAGCAAAAATTGGAGACTGAGGTAAGCACAGAGGCATCCAAGAGTGCTTCAGGAAATACCTGTATTTGGACCCCGTATGTCCAGTAAAACACAGAACATGAGAGATTATGTGAAAACATGCATAGTGTCCAAAGACTTTGGTATAAGTTAAACTGATATTTGTGCTAGTTGTAATCTCTCTTGGTGAGCTGCTCTGCTGACTGTCTGTAGATACCCATAGTATTCAGTTAACTCTATGGAACAGTTTTGGAGTGTTCATTAGCAGTGTCAGCAGCAGACAGCTAGATAGACAGACCTTCCATATCAAGCTTGGAAAGGTTCAGAAGAATCTGCTACTGCCTGTGCAATCCACCTTCCACGAATAATATCACAGAATATCACAGAATAGTAGGGGTTGGAAGGGACCTCTGTGGGTCATCTAGTCCAACCCCCCTGCCGAAGCAGGGTCACCTACAGCAGGCTGCACAGGACCTTGTCCAGGCGGGTCTTGAATATCTCCAGAGAAGGAGACTCCACAACCTCCCTGGGCAGCCTGTTCCAGTGCTCCGTCACCCTCAGAAGGAAGAAGTTCTTCCTCATGTTCAGACGGAACTTCCTGTGCCTCAGTTTGTGCCCATTGCCCCTTGTCCTGTCACTGGGCACTACTGATAAGAGCTTGGCCCCATCCTCCTGACACCCACCCTTCAGATATTTGTGGGCATTTATAAGGTCCCCTCGCAGCCTTCTCTTCTTCAGGCTGAACAAGCCCAGTTCCCTCAACCTCTCCTCGTAGGGGAGATGCTCCAGTCCCCTCACCATCCTTGTAGCCCTCCGCTGGACTCTCTCCAGTAGCTCTTCATCTTTCTTGAACTGGGGAGCCCAGAACTGGACACAGTACTCCAGATGAGGCCTCACTAGGGCAGTGTAGAGGGGAAGGAGAACCTCTCTCGACCTGCTGGCCACACTCTTCTTGATGCACCCCAGGATCCCATTGGCTTTCTTGGCAGCCAGGGCACACTGCTGGCTCATGGTTAACCTGTCGTCTACCAGGACACCCAGGTCCCTCTCTGCAGAGCTGCTCTCCAGCAGGTCCACCCCAAGCCTGTACTGGTGCATGAGGTTGTTCCTCCCCAGGTGCAGGACCCTGCACTTGCCCTTGTTGAACCTCATCAGGTTCCTCTCTGCCCAGCTTTCCAGCCTATCCAGGTCACGCTGAATGGCAGCACAGCCTTCTGGTGTATCTACCACACCTCCCAGTTTGGTGTCATCAGCAAACTTCCTGAGGGTACATTCTAACTCTTCATCCAGGTCGTTGATGAAGAAGTTAAACAAGACTGGGCCCAGTACTGACCCCTGGGGGACACCACTTGTCACCAGCCTCCAACTAGACTCAGCGCCGCTGATGACAACCCTCTGAGTTCTGCCATTCAGCCAGTTCTCTATCCACTTCACCGACCACTCACCCAGCCCACACTTCCTCAGCTTCCCTAGGAGGATATCATGGGAGACTGTATCGAAAGCCTTGCTGAAGTCCAGGTAGACAACATCCACGGCTCTCCCTTCGTCTACCCAGCCAGTCATGTCATCGTAGAAAGCTATCAGATTGGTCAGGCATGATTTCCCCTTGGTGAATCCATGCTGACTACTCCTGATAACCTTCTTTTCTTCCACTTCCTTCATGATGGCCTCCAGGATAAGCTGCTCCATCACCTTTCCCGGGATGGAGGTGAGGCTGACCAGCCTGTAGTTCCCTGGGTCCTCCTTCTTGCCCTTTTTGAAGATTAGAGTGACAGTGGCCTTTCTCCAGTCCTCGGGCACCTCTCCTGTCCTCCAAGACCTTTCAAAGATGATGGAGAGTGGCTCAGCAATGACATCCGCCAGCTCCCTCAGCACTTGTGGGTGCATTCCATCGGGGCCCATGGATTTGTGGACGTCCAGATTGCTTAAGCGATCCCTCACATAGTCCTCCTCGACCAAGGGAAAGTCGTCCTCTTTGTAGGCTTCTTCTCTTACCTCCGGGGCCTGGGATTCCTGAGGGCCAGTCTTAGCACTGAAGACTGAAGCAAAGAAGGCATTCAGTAGCTCTGCCTTCTCCGCATCCTCCGTCACCAGGACACCCGCCTCATTCAGCAGCGGCCCCGCGTTGTCCCTAGCCTTCCTTTTGCTGCTGATGTAGGTGAAGAAGCCCTTCTTGTTGTTTTTGACATCCCTTGCCAGCTTCAATTCCAGGTGAGCCTTGGCCTTCCTCGTCGCATCCCTGCATGCTCTCACCACGTTTCTGTACTCTTCCCAAGTGGCCTGTCCCTCTTTCCACATTCCATGGACCTTTCTCTTCTGTCTGATCTCCGCTAGAAGCTCCTTGTTTAACCATGCAGGTCTCCTGCCTCCTTTGCTAAATTTCTTTCTCAGGGGGATGCATTGCTCCTGTGCATGGAAGAAGTGTTGTTTAAAGAGTGACCAGCACTCATGGACCCCCCTGCCTTCGAGAGCCCTGGCCCACGGGATTCCTCCCAGTAGCTCCTTGAAGAGGGCAAAGTCAGCCCTCCTGAGGTCCAGGGTTTTGATCCTGCTTATCGCCCTGCTTCCTCCACGCAGGATCCTGAACTCGACCATTTTATGGTCACTGCAGCCGAGTCTACCTCCAACCTTCACATCCTCCACCAGTCCCTCCTTGTTTGTTAACACGAGGTCCAGCAGCGCGCCTTTCCTTGTTGGTTCCTCCACCACTTGCATCAGAAAGTTATCATCAATGCTCTGTAGGAACCTCCTGGATTGCGCCTGCCTAGCTGTATGGTCTTCCCAGCTGATGCCAGGGTGGTTGAAGTCCCCCATGAGAACCAGGGCCTGTGACTGTGAGGCTGCTTGCAGCTGCCTGTAGAAGGCCTCATCAACCTCCTCCTCCTGGTCAGGTGGCCTGTAGTATACACCCACCGTAATGTCACCTGTGTGAGCCTGTCCCTTAATTCTAACCCACAAGCTTTCAACTCGTTCCTCATTTGCCCCCAGGCCAAGCTCAATGCATTCCAGTTGCTCCCTCACATATAGAGCAACTCCCCCACCTCTCCTTGTTGGTCTGTCTTTCCTAAAGAGTCTGTAGCCATCTATGACAGCATGCCAGTCATGCGAGTTGTCCCACCACGTTTCTGTGATGGCGACCAAGTCGTAGCCGTCCTGCTGTATAATGGCTTCCAGCTCCTCCTGTTTATTGCCCATGCTATGTGCATTGGTGTAAACACACTTGAGCTGGGCTGTCAATCTCACCCCTGGCCTTGGCACTCCAAGCCTAGGCTCATCCCTAGTGAGCTGGGCAATATCCCCTTCCCCCTTCGAACCTAGTTTAAAGCCCTCTCAATGAGCCCCGCCAGCTCGTGGCCAAGAATTCTTTTTCCCCTTTGTGAAAGCTGAGTTCCACTTGTGGCCAGCAGGCCCGGTGCTGTGTACACCTCCCCATGATCAAAGAAGCCAAAATTTGACGGATGGCACCAGTCCTTGAGCCACCTGTTGACCAGGTGAGTTTTCCTGCCCCTTTCAGTGCTGTTCCCTGCCACTGATGGGATGGAGGAAAACACCACCTGCACCCCTGATCCCTCAACCAGTCGCCCCAGTGCCCTGAAGTCCCTTTTGATGGCCTTGTGACTTCTTTCTGCGATCTCGTCCCTGCCAACCTGCATTACCAAGAGGGGGTAGTAATCAGAGGGCCGCACCAGACCAAGGAGTTTCTTAGCAACATCCCTAACCCGGGCCCCAGGGAGGCAGCAGACTTCCCTGTGGGATGGGTCCAGTCGGCAGATCGGGCCCTCTGTTCCCCTCAGAAGGGAATCACCTATGACAATGACCCTCCTTTTTTTCTTAGTTGAGGCAGTTGTAATACGTGGGGCTGTCTGACTCGTTCTAGGCAACCCCTTGGATGGAGCCTCACCTTCACCCACATCCTCTGTGGCCAGTCCCTCACATTCCAGAGCCCCATACCTGTTGCTTAAGGGCAACTGGGCAGGTGAGGGAGGCCAGGAGGAGATTCGCTTGCCACCCCGAGTAGGGATCCGTTTCCATTCCCCCCCATCTCTTAGGGCCCCTCTTTCTGCTCGGTGGCAAGAGAGTAGGGAGTTCTCTGCTTTCTGTGGAGCCACCTCCTGCTGCCTCTGCCTCAGGGAGGGCAGGGTGCGGCTCCACCAGTCGATCTCCCTCTCACACTCCCGGATGCTCCTCAGCCTCTCCACTTCCTCCTTCAGCTCTGCCACCAGGCTGAGCAGGTCATTCACCTGCTCGCACCCAACACAGCCGTTGTCTCTGCTGTCCTCCGGTACGAGCGCCAGGCTCAGGCACTCCCTGCAGCCAGAGACCTGGACACCCGCGTTCTTGCGTGGGGCCTCCGTCTGGGTCCCCACACTCCTTCGAGCAACAGCTTTACCACGGGTGGTAACCATGGCTAGAATATCTCCTGGAAGAGCGATGCCCACTACTTGAGTTGCCAGAAGGGGCGGCTGTACCCTGCCAGTCGCCTTCCCCGCTCGCCCTGCCTGCGCGAACTGCTGCTCTAATAAGGGGCTCTTTGTACAGTCATTTGTACTGGAAAAGCTTTCAGGATCTCAAACCAAGCTTATTTTATTTTGACCTATTAATCAGTTAGCATCAGGACTCAATACTCAAATGAGTTCCTCTGAAACTGAAAAGAGGGAACCTAGAACAAGGTAGGAGAGTACATCTGCTGCGCTGTTGCTGTGTGGGAGAGGAGACACAAGAGCCAGGCTGAAGCATTTCTGTGGATTCTGCCTTGGCAGCCATAGACAGCCATGAGAGTAAGGAGAGGGAAGGATGTTTTTCCCTCTAGGTTCTGACGAACCGTAGTTTTAGATTCAGGTTGGTACATGACTTGAAGACTTACTGTCTATGAAGAACCTACCACAGAGACAGCCAACAGCGATGAGGGGAGCTGCTACTGCATTTGATTCTCTCTTTGTTTGGAAAAAATAGACTTGGCCGAGCTTCCCCACCCACCCTGCCCTGTGATTTCCACATCTTTCAAGCTGTCAAAATCACAAAGCAGGGAGGTATGTGCCAGCAACTTTCATATAATGACTTCCTGGCTTGGAGAGTTTGTGAAGAATCTTTTGTTTTGTGCTAACATATATATGGTGAAAAGCTCCCCAGTATCGTATTGCATTGTGATAAGCTGGAATGTCTTTTTGCGGCATCTCAGCTGGCAGACCTTCCACATAAAGCTAAACTAACAACTCTGGTTAAAAAACAAAGGTAAAAAGAAGAAACACCCTTAGGAGCCTTCTGGTTGTTTTGCTCGTAAGGATTACCAGAGCAGGAGGCACGTATCTTTTCATATTTAAAAAAAAATTTTTTTTATTCTCTGTATTTCAGGATGTGCACAAAGATCCTACTTCCTTCAGAAAGGAGAAATAGCTAAAAATGCTTTCATTCCTTCCAGTTCTTTTAGCACTGAGCAGATGTTCCCCTTCAGTTGTTGCCCTGGGACCACGTTTTGGCTGTTTCCAGGCTGTCTGATCTTTCTTCTCCATTTCTGAGCTCTCCACAGTATTGCTTGGTGCTTTTGTAACATAGGGTGCCATCACTGCTGTGTGTAACCCTGCTGAAAACCATGCACCTGCTTAAATTCCTGAGCAAACTTGCAGAGCCTTGTGTTCTGTATGGAGATGTGTTCTCTGTTTCTACGTGTCTAAAATTAGTATTCCTCTACATAAACTTAGAGGAGCATAACGATTTTTCAAAAATGTCTGGAGTGAAAGGTAGCACTGAAACTATCAATTTCAGTGACATTAAACTTGACCTGTATTGCCATGAAATTGCTGATTGTGGTAAAATTCTGTAGGGCAGGAGATGGGTGGGTGACCAGACTTTAACACATTGGCAGCTTTATTTGCTCCAAAAGTAACACTCGGTTAATTGTACCTTCAGGCTGAAGTCGCTGCTTTTTTAAGTCTCTGTTAGCTCCAGACTTGCCGGTTTTGAATTTAATAGCACCTCAGACACAACTTATTCCTGTGCATGTACAGTGTGCTGGTTCTAGCTCCTAATGCCATCTCTCAGCAAGCATGAAGCACCCATGCTGCAGTGTACTTGCTTCTGCAAGCACTCAGAGAAACCAAATTCATGAGCTTACCTTTTACCCTTCCTGAACCCTTCCTGATCGCCTTTGCTCTGTATCAGCTCGATGGCTGCAGAGTTCATGTGGGAGCCTGCTGGGATGGTTCCTTTGAGGGTCTTGTTGAAAGCTGGTTAATTTGAACCATGTGGTGTGAAATGCCCTGCATATGATCTCCTGTTCCTATGAGACAATAGCATGTCTGAAAATTTGCTTGCTGCTTGGGGTACGGATCAGACCGGGGAAGGTTGCAGTTGAGCCATCATGCGCATTTTTATTGCTTAGAGGTATTTTTGTTGATGCATTTATTATAGAGTCACAGGTTTATGCAGTTAGCCTTTGGCAGTTTATTTTTCTTTATATTAAAACTGGATTGTTTCAGATATTCTAAAACAAGCCACATTTTCATAAATGGAATAGCTGTTTGGTCATTTTTCACAGGAAAAGTGTCCTGCTGAGTAGTACTTCTCACCATCAGAACCGCAGAACATGGCACTAATATGAGTGAGAAAAGATGACAGATGGGTGATACTGGTTTTGGCGGTTTAGACTTTAACATTCGTTTTCTCAGAGACAAAATGTGATGGCCATGAAGCCTCAATGGTGTCAGTGTGGGCTGTCCTCGTTAATGGGGTAACAAATGCATAAGATGTCTGTCTTGTGCCCTGAAAGAGGAATATGGTGGGGAACCAAGGCACAGAAAGATGGAGATGGGTAAAGCCGGTAATATTCAAAACAAAACTAACCAGAAAAACCCACCCACAAAAGCCACTGTGGCTAAATTTGCCAAAGACTGTGAATCTGTAGCCCTGAATCACTTCCACGGGAAGCTGGAAGGAGGGAAGGAGCCTGAGCTTGGGTTGTGTCACTGTCAGACGTGGGCACTAACCACTAAAACTTCCTTCCTCTCTGGGTTCTTGATAGGGAAAGGATGATTGGGCAAGTTGCTGAAAATCCTGAACATGAAGGATATAGCACTTTAATATCTGTGTGAATGAGGTCTGCTGTTCAGAGCCTGAAATTAATCCACCTCTTGCATGGAAATGGATTTCCATTACTTTTGTGGGAAAGTGGTGGTGTTGACCTTACAGAGATGCTGTTGCTCGTGAGCTTTGCACAGCCTTGGCCCCGTGTAGCCTAACATGCCTTTGTCAGCATGGAGCCTGAAGCGCTGTATACTTATGGAAGTTTCACATGTCAGCCAAGTCCAAGTATGATTGCAGAGTTTCTCAGCAAAATTTGGCATTCCCACTCTTTGAAAGAGACTTTCACCGGTGTGTGTTCTATTCATGCAGAGTGTCTTGAAAGTCTTGATTTATTATGTTTGGCCATTTATGAGTAGAAGAATGAATTTTCTTGCAGAATGTAATATGTGGTATCTGGAGAAATAGTTTAGCAGCTGCAAACTTCTTTTAAAAAGCACCGTGTCCACACCAGTCTTCCAGATGATGCAGCAGCCTTCTCAGAGGCTGTCTGCTCAGTGACACTGGATTATTTCTTTCTCTGGCTTAACTCCCATCTAAGTTGGTCAAATGTGAATCTAGAGGGCATGTTGGGTGTGCTGAGCAAGGATGCTCTCTCTGTTCTTTTGACTTCATCATTTGCAGCTGTTGGCATTTTCTGGCTCATTCTCTGAAGCTTGTAGATGCTACTGTCAGCATCGCAGTCACCTTTCCTGTGGGCTGTGTGTTGTGCAGATTGATGGAGATTCACCTAAAGAAGGGGACTACACTATGAACTGGAGGAGGTTGTTCATATGTAGGGGAGGAGAAGATGTATAACTTTATGGCTGCCTAATTAAAAAGGTTTTACTTATCGGGCTGTTGTTTGTAACAGATTCCAGTGTGAGGCACTCTGTGTAGACTTCTTGGCTTTGTAGGATTTTTTAAAATCATTTTTTGTGGACGTGTATCAGGAGAAACGTCAGAAAAGGCAGCAGCAGACCAAACTGATGTCTGTCCAATATCCTGTTCTGCCTGCCGCAGTGAGGAGTGTGCCTGCTAATGTGAAAGAATGTGCCATCTCTTCTGTAATACATGGCCAGCTGTGCAGTGTTATGCTTTGAAGAAATTGTGTGGTAGGAGAAGGAATGTAAGTAATGTTCTTCCAGACCTGAGCTGGCAGTGTTTCTTCTCTGAATCACATTTCAGAGCACATATAGCTTCTGTATTACTGTTGCAACAGATCAACCTTGAATGCTCTGGTGGCCTTGTGTCAGCCCCAGGTGTTTATCAGATCTAGCTGGCTGGTCACCATCCTAGCCTGGCTGTTGTATCCATCAGAAGACTCGGTGATTTCTAGAAATGTTTTCCTTCAAAGCTTCCTCTGAAAGTACAGAACTGTGCACGTCCACCTTAGTCATCCTCCCATAGGAGCATTTTGTTAATACTGGAAATTGTGGGGGCATGGAGAGCCTGTATTGGGGCAGCAAATGGACCTTTGACTGTTGTATCCCAGGTTTTCTAAGTAGGAATGCTTCATGCTGTGCAGGTGTTTTCGGAAGTCAAAGGAACTGTGTACAGACCAGAGGCCTAGTAATGCATTTCCTCCCCTGTAATCTGTAATGCTTCTCTGCTTCACAACCTCTGTTCAGTTTGTCCTTCATTGTTGATAGCATGTGACACTTTGTAGAAACAGCTTTGTTACTTGTCCTTTATTTTCTTAGGGAGCCAAAGGAATTTAATGGCTCTAAAGCTGCTGCACGGAGAATGTTACAACTTCTTCTGGTCATGCTCAGCTGACAGTGGGTCAGCCTCCTGTGTTTGGTGCTGCCCTGTCTGTCTCCAGACCTATCCACACGTGCAACTTCAGCCTTGGATGTAAGCTTGGGAATCCAAATGCTTCTTAAGATTGCAGCACAGATTCCCTGCCTCCTGCGTTCCAGCCTCGATTCACAAAATGAGATGTACTTGTCCTCCCTTAGCAAAATCTGTTTTAGTTCTTGTTTTGTAAAGAGTGAAATATAGCGTTTGTTTTGAGAGCTGACAACACATGAAGTGTTTAGCAGCAAGTGCAAGTTGAAAACAGGCCTTATGTCTTCTCAATTTGATGTGAGAGTAGCATCATTGTCTGCAAAAGGTATTCCACCCTTGTTTTCCCTCCTTTGTTAGGGCAGAAGATTCATCTGCAGCTCTTTGACCTTGTTTCATGTCTATTCCATGCACGCTTGTAAATATGAATTTTGGGGCAGTGTGTGCTGGCTCTTCGATGACGGCTCAAAAGAGCATGTGTTCCCCTAAATGATTTGCTTTGCTCACTTTGATCTCTAACATGCACACTCCCTCTTTCCATGTTTTTTTGCTTAGCTCTTATACATCTCTCCTTTTTGTCTTGGTGCAGTCACTGCATGCGCCTTGCAGCTGCTTAACAAGGAACAATTGAGGCTAGCTGGGAAGGCATGGAGGCAAGTGGTTTATATTCCAAAGGTTTCACTCTGTTCTTGCAACATCACCCCAATCAATGTTGTTTGAAGTAATATTTGAATTTTTATTTTTTTTTGCAAAGATTCCTTGGCTCAGACACAGGGAGATTAGCAAGAAAGGAGGGATACTTCTGAAACCCAGCAGGCAATGCCCTCTGGATGTGTGTGTACATTGTAAAGTCATCAGTCATCTAGCTGTTGAGTCAAAGTTATTCTGGTTTTCCAGCGTGCTTGTTCCCTGCTGAGTTGTAGACACAGATGGTAAAAATAAACTTTGCACTTTTGAGAGCGTAGTCCTTTCCCAGATTTTATTTGTTGCTGTCTTTTGTGGTTTGGTTTGACTTTTAATTTCCTTGGGGATGCTCTACAGATGAAGAAGGGTAGTGCTCAAAGAGTGAATTTTGCACTGATTTCTCAAAATTACTTCTAATGGGAACAGTAATATTCATCTCTTCCTTTGTGTTGTCTCCAGAAGCCAGAGGATGGTTTCTTCTGGTGAGCAACATGATCTGGAGAAGAAGCTTTAGCTGGTGCTTTTCTGGGGTGTAGATGTGTAAGGTGGGTGCTCATTGGGGTCTCTGAGTACAAATGGAGCCATGTGGGATTGGCTAGAAGTGTGGTGGGAAGGCAGAAATAAAGCTTACTGCTTGTAGTTATAAAAGGCTGTTATTAAGTCAGGAAAGGTCATCTGCAAGTAATTGCAACTCTTGTTCTGGATGCATGGGATTGTGCTAAAGTGGAAGAGGCCAAAAAAAGTACACCCCTAGCTGAAGGTTCTGATATTTAATACAGCATCCCAAGCATCATCTGGACTACATTAAGGTATGACTGCATCTGGTTATCCCCTTGCTGGACTTGCAAATGAGCAGTTTGCTTGTCTGCTGTGCTTACAGTCTGTTGCATTTGTCTACTTCACATGCTTTCACTATACAGTTTGTAAAGGGGTTTTTATAATTGGCTAGGGAACATTTAAAATTGTTTTAAGCTTGTAAGTTTCTGTTGAGTGCCTTGGGAAAGGGATTATCAGTTGGTCCCTGAGGAGACCGTGTTTAGTGAGAGGGAAAAGGGAGACAAACCTCTTGTGTCAGAGCTCAGTGTGTGTGTCCCACTAACCAATGCTGGCCTAATCCAGAAAGGGTGCCAGGTGCTTTGGAAGAGATGAGGCGTTTACTGGGATTTTGCTTTTCTCTGGAGCTGTTGCGGTCGAGTGGGACCACAGTCAGCTGTGATGGGAAGGACTTCTGGTGGGTTAATGTGGTTGGGGATACAAAGTATCTCCATGCATGGGGAACAGACGGGTGTGTTGATGCAACAGGACAGCTTCTGGACATTGAGTGTGATAAACATTTGATATTACAAAAATGTGTCAGTTGAGATTAATTTAAATTATTTTATTTGTCCTAAAGGACTGAGATTTTAACTATAATAATTATAGTATTTATGCATAGATGTAATGCTGCTATATCTGCATTTCCAAAATGTAACGGGAGATATTTATTCTTTGGGGGTTGGTTAGTATAACTACAAAGATATTAGTAAAGGTAGGAAAAAAACCTATAATAAGAGAGTGCTCTGTGTTTGTGTTCATTGCTGTTATTCTTTACTATTTTCTTTAAAACAGTAAATGCATGCATTGTTGCACATCCAATTCATTCTCAGGGTCACTTCTTAGGCCATAAAATACTGTTTCTTGTAAGCCTTTTACCTTGAAAAGGGACAGCAAACATAAGCTGCACTGTCTTTAAAATGTAAAATTTACCCTTACTCATGTATCTTTTCTTTTATTCTGTGAGTCAAATACTGCTTGCTGAATCGGTGCCTGTGATGGGTAAAATTTAAAAAAAGTGTGTGGTGGTAGTGCAGGTTGACAAACGGTGCTCTGAGTGTCCTGGTGAGCTACCTATAGTGTCTGTGAGGCAACCCAAAGCACTTGCTTGAAGGTGAAGGATTCAGAGCTTAAAGCTAACTTTTGCTGTCTGTCAGCAATAAGGATCTGTCTTGCTCTAGGAGAATCTCTTGTGGGCGGAGTAGTTCACATCTTCCCTTGCTTTCCTCCGTGCTCCCAGTCTTGTCGACTGGAGTTTTCAATGATTAAACTACAGCGTATGCTAAGGCAAACTTGTGGAAGTGCCTTGGAGTTCAGAATAATGGGAAAAGTATTGAAGCTAACTTGGCTGAATAATATAGATTCGTATTACAAATTCTGTGCTGAAAATACACGGCTGCTTTCCTGAGCGGCTGATGCCTGTGTACCATGTACGATAGGACAAGAGGCAATGGCCTCAAGTTGCATCAGGGGAGGTTTAGATTAGATATTAGGAAAAATTTCTTTACTGAAAGAGTGGTCAGGCATTGGGACAAGCTGCCCAGGGAAGTGGTGGACTCACCATCCCTGGAGGTGTTAAAAAAATGTGTAGATGTGGCACTTCAGGACATGGTTTAGCAGACATGGTGGTGTTGGGTTGATGGTTGGACTTGATGATCTTAGAGGTCTTTTCCAACCTTAATGATTCTATAATTCTGTGTTGTGGAGGCTATGGTTGTGTATCACACAGGTCATCTCCTCTGCTGTGCTGGTTCTTTCAGCTCCTGCTAAGCTGCACTTGGAAGAGCAAGAGTTGAGAAGGAATGAACAAAGTCAGTCTGCGCTGTGCTTGTGCAGTGCAAAATGGGGGAGAGACCCCAGCAAAAGCTGGCACTGGCTGGACACCAGGTGCAGTACACAGGACTAGATGAGGCTGGTCTATTGTCAGGTTAGACTTAGAAATATTTCCAGCTGCCAGGTGGGATGACCCAGGCATGAACTTTTGGCTGCAGTGAGAAACGTGCTCATACAAAACGAGCATGGTGCTGTGCATACTTACTCCAGGGAGAAACCCACAGAGGAGTGCATCAGCTAAGGTCAGCAGTGCAAGTACCTTGCAGTTTGATCCTTTCGGGGTCCCCTGCTCTCTGGGAGAGCAGAAGATGTAGCAATGCTCCGTTTATTTTCGACAGGCAAAATAAAACTTTTTACTAGAAGAAATAAAAGGGCAGGAAAGAGGCTTTTAGTTCCTTAGGGAGCTTACAGGGTGACTAGGGATGCTGAATTTGAGGCACTGAACTTTAGTATCGAGTTTTGTCCCCATCCTTGACTCTGGTAGCCCAATGTGGACCTGTATGTTGTGTGTCCTCTGTGAAGTATGGGGTAGCTGTTTATATTCCACCCTTTTTCAGGCAGGGTGGTTTTGAGGCTAAAACTCTGTTACCCTGTTCAGGGCTTTAGGGCATAAAGGAGGAAAATTTGAAAACAAAAGTTTCATGGTATGAAGCATCAAAATGTTGCAATCTGAGAGTCAAAGCTAATAAATGTTATCTTGGGCTTTCTTGGAGGAAAAAACAGTGCTTGCTCAGCTTCTTAAATGATGGGGACTGATTGGGACTGGAGCTGAGAGGTCAGGGCAAAACTTCTTCATAGATGGCTAGATCAGGGTTTCGCATGTTACAGTTGATTGTTGGATGTGTTTCACTGTGCTATTTATACCATTCACACATACTGCTCATTCTGTGTTGTGAACTGCCTTTGCGTCTTCGCCTGCAGTCGTCTTGTACACCTCTTGATGTCATGCAAAGTTGAATCTCAACACTCTTTGAAGGCCAGGACATTTCTCTTCATAACTGCAGGATCAGGACTAAAGCTTGCTTCAGTGATGATGAGGAGGGTTAGCTGTAAATAATACTTAGGGAGGAGACTTACAATTGGTCTGGCTCGTATAAGGCTTTAAAGTCTTGTAAACAAGAGGATAAATCCAGGTAGAAGGTGATGATCTGCTCTGAAGTCAACGGGAGCTGCTCCAGTGACTTTAAGGTTGAGAGCACATCCATTGGGACAGTGTCTCTTGTGTGCATTGATAATGAAGAAAAGACATAGCCTATTTATTGTTTTATGTGGGGAAATGAAGGCTTACTGTGGGTGTGAATCTTCTTAAGTAACAGCTGATGTGTCTGTGTAATGTCTTGGAAGACCTGAAGTATTGGCTTTTGCTTGTTTTCAATCGAAGTTTCTTTTAGCTTTCTGCAATGAGCAGGAAAATCAAAGCAGGAAGGAACTAAGGTTGATGCTTGGTTTTGACTGACTTGGTGTAAAGGTGGGACCAGGACTATATTTCCCCATATTATCAGTGGGCTCAAGCTGTTGCAAACCCTTCTGCTGAGCCTGGGAAAAACACTAAAGGTCCCAGAGTGAGTCAGAAGGCATCAGGTCTGTGCTGCCGTATGCCTGTGGTCTTTCAGTTTGGTTTTGTACACATGGCTTTTGATGAGCTGTTCTCCATTGGGCCCTGAGGAAAGAAGAGCAAAGTACCATTTCCAAAGAAAGCCTCTCCATGAATTTGGGAATGGTCTTTTTTCTTCCTACCTCTGCATTATTGCCTGTATGTTGTGTGTAATGATATTTGTCTGCCCTTTGTACGTTTTTTTCCCATTCCTGCTGATAGGATTGTGTTTAGTAGAACATTCTCGTGGTATAGATAGATGAGGGGATATAGATAGATGAAGGGAGAGCCGTGGATGCTGTCTACCTCGACTTCAGCAAGGCTTTTGACACTGTCTCCCATAATATCCTCCTAGGGAAGCTCAGGAAGTATGGGCTGGATTAGTGGTCAGTGAGGTGGATTGAGAACTGGCTGAATGGCAGAGCTCAGAGGGTTGTCATCAGCGGCGCTGAGTCTAGTTGGAGGCCTGCAACTAGTGGTGTCCACCAGGGGTCAGTACTTGGCCCAGCCTTGTTTAACTTAATCAATGACCTGGATGAAGAGTTATAGTGTACCCTCAGCAAGTTTGCTGATGACACCAAACTGGGAGGAGCGGTGGATACACCAGAAGGCTGTGCTGCCATTCAGCGTGACCTGGACAGGCTGGAGAGTTGGGCAGAGGAACCTGATGAGGTTCAACAAGGGCAAGTGCAGGGTCCCGCACCTGGGGAGGAACAACCCCATGCGTCAGTACAGGCTTGGGGCAGACCTGCTGGAGAGCAGCTCTGTGGAGAGGGACCTGGGAGTGCAGGTGGATGACCAGTTGACCATGAGCCAGCAGTGTGCCCTGGTTGCCAGGAAGGCCAATGGTATCCTGGGGTGCATTAGGAGGAGTGTGGCCTGCAGGTCGAGGGAGGTTCTCCTTCCCCTCTACACTGCCCTAGTGAGGCCCCATCTGGAGTACTGCGTCCAGTTCTGGGCTTCCCAGTTCAAGAAAGATGAAGAGCTACTGGAGAGAGTCCAGAGGAGGACTACAAAGATGGTGAGGGGACTGGAGCATCTCCTCCTATGAGGAAAGGCTGAGGGAGCTGGGCTTGTTCAGCCTGGAGAAGGCTGCGAGGGGACCTAATAAATGCTTATAAATATCTGAAGGGTGGGTGTCAGGAGGATGGGGCCAAACTCTTTTCAGTGGTGCCCAGCAACAGGACAAGGGGCAACGGACACAAACTGAAGCAGAGGAAGTTCCATCTGAACATGAGGAAGAACTTCTTCCCTCTGAGGGTGACGGAGCCCTGGAACAGGCTGCCCAGGGAGGTTGTGGAGTCTCCTTCTCTGGAGATATTCAAGAGCCACCTGGACAAGGTCCTGTGCAGCCTGCTCTAGGTGACCCTGTTTCAGCAGGGGGGCTGGACTAGATGACCCACAGAGGTCCCTTCCAACCCCGAACATTCTGTGATTCTGTGCTATAAATTGATAGTTTTCTTTTTCTTTTTTAAATAGGTATATTGCATTGGATCTGAAAGTGGTATAAGAAAGAATGACTGCTGGGAAGAGAAGCCCCCCTGCAAGGCCAACCCTGAAGATGTGGACTGCCGTTGTGTTCTTCCTGCTGATTTCCTTCTGTAGATGTGAACACGGATTTTCTGTCATGAAAGGGAGAGGAGTCCATGTAGTGCGAATAAACAGGCTTACAACTGAAAAGCAGTGCAGACAGGCTTGTCGAAGCCCAAGTGCTTCAGGTGAGGTTCTTTACCCGTAGCTGGAATTCCAGCTGCGTTTTCTGTTTCTTAAAAGTATCCTCTGCTTCCCCTGACAACTATCTTTCTTAATTCCCGTCGTTTACAGGCATTTACAGTTACAGCTTGTCTGTACAGTCCTGTGGTACTAAATTACTTCTGACAGCTTTGGTTAAATTGAATCCAGAACAGCCATTTCCCAGGGCCCTTCTAGCTTCCTTGAGAAACAGAATGCATGTGCGCTTGGTGTGCACTGGTAGCGTGCAAACGGTGTTAGGTCACTTGAAGAATGATTATTCTATGTTTCCAGATGTTTGCAAGTGAACAGTGCTGTTGTAGACAGCTTCACTGGAATGAGTAGTCTTTGCTCACAGGTATTTATGTGTGGTTTTTCTGCCTTAGAAGAAAACAGTTGTATCCTGCAACCCAGCACAGGGTTAAACAAATCTGGAGAGGTGAGTCTTCTGCTGTCGACCTCTGGGATGGCTTTACAAAGCATTAAACTGCTGAATGAGTCTTTCAGAGTTGGCCTTATGAAGGACCTTATCTCAGCTAGCCATATGTGAAAGCTTGTAACACCTACAAACAACAGATGATGCTGTAGTGAAGATGAGACCTCTACTCAGGTGTCTGACAATCAGGTTGGTAAGAACATCATAAAGATGCCTTTTTTAATGCCAGTGGCTTCAAACGTTTATTTTAAATGTGAGACATCCCTTCGTAGTGGAAAGAAAGCACCTTTATAAACTAAGCATTTTATTTAGGAGGTAAAATATGAGTGGGTTTGTCTCCCAGGCACCAGAGCTGTGAAAACTTCAGCTTCTGCTTTTTAAAATGTCACACCCTACAGAGATGATGCACTCACACTGACTGTGCTGACCCTTAGGGTCTGTAGCACTGTTTGTTTGTCTGTTCTACCTGAGAATCTCTAAACACTGTGGACATGTCATCTTAACCTCCTGATATCTTGATATGGTTAGAAAAGGTGCTATCAGCTGCCTCTGGTTAGGCTCTCTTCTGTAGATGTAATTTATACCTTTGCTGACATAACATCACTAAGTTAAAGAACTAGGGCAACTATCACAAAAAGAACCACTTTTGCCAATACATTCACATCTCAGATGTGCCCTCCAGAAAAGGGAATGGTTGCGGGTCTAGCTATTCCAGCATCGCCTTCGAATGTCCACACCAGAGGCCAGGATATGTAGTTAGCAACCAACATATCACAAAACGATTGTACCAATTTCACAAGACAATTTGACACTTCAATTGCATGCTAATAGAGCAGCAAAACTCTGTAGGGCTGACAGCGTGAGTCATAACTCTTAACCTTTGTATGTGGTCTAATGCAACGGGTTCAAGTCTCTAGATGCTGCTAGGGTAAGTGATATACGTGATAGAGAAAGTGTCCATCGTAGCAAAGATCTGGCAATCCAGGATTCCCAGATGCCTGGTGAGCACAATGAACCCGTGCTGGGAGGTGAGATAGGATCATGCTCTTCCCTTTGCATCCCAAGCTGTATTCAGAGCTCTCCCAAGTTTCTTCTGTGGTGGCCAGTCCAGGTCTGGAGGGGAGCATCTTGGCCATCTGAGCAGTCTGACTCCGAGAACAGAGCCAATTAGCCATAATTCTGAGCTATCTTGCATGCTCTGAGGAAAATAAAGGGAAAATACGTCATGGCTGCAAGAGCAAATATTCCCGCTCCCTGCTTCCACAATGCATCTCCTTACCTGGCTTCTGCTTGCCTTTGGGTATCTGTGAACTCCTTCCAGTAACAGCAGGCTTAAAAATGAAACAAACCAATTTGGTAGGGCAAGACCTTGATGTCTGCCTACATGGTTTCCTTTCACAATAGCTCTGAAGAGCTTTTGTTGTCCTTCCACTTTTTTTCTTTTTTTTTTTTTTCTGTCTTGTAACTGGAAGTAACTAGGAGGCACTGGGTGGCACGTATCTTGCAGTGGACACGTTAGCTGGAGCCTCAGTCTTGAGTTGCATCGAAGGGAGTACTAATCAGTCCATCTCAACAGAGGTACCTGGTTTTCCTGGGGAGCAATAGGGAAGCTGTAAGCAGCTGGGCACCACCCTGCCTGATAGCAGCAGAAACCTGGGTGCTTTAACCATTCTTACCCTGTTAGTCTCTTCACCTTTCTAAACTGACTGACTTAGATATGTAGCCAGTGCAAGATATGCTGCTGGCTTTTTGTTTTCGCCTTCACAAGAAGTGAGAATGGCACGATTTACAGTAGTAGATGGCCCGCGTTTCTCCACTAGCATGGCTTGTCAACCGAGGGTCTGGAGGTGGAACTGGGAATCGGGGCACATCTAAACATGCTTTCATTTCTAAGTGGATTTGAATTTCTTGAAGGGCTCCTGCTCTGTGTGACTCTTGAAGCTTTTTATTTCATCATGTAAGTACCATTTTTTAGAGGCTTTGAATGGTTTCAGTCACTTTCTTAACATTTTCTCAATATCAGTAGAATTCCACCTTTGCTAGTTGCTTTACTGCTGTCAAAACAGACTGCAGTTGTTGGTACAGGGATTTCTCAAAGTTCGTAAATTTTCCACAAGCCCTTTTAGTAACTGTGGTAACGTAAATGAGAAGTTCAGGCTTCTCGTAGCCTTAATCCTCAGTGAGGGTAACTCTCTTTGTAGGTAAGAGCTTTAAACATAGCCACATGTACCACATAAGCATGTTCTTTGCCCTTCCTCACACTTCTAACAAAATGCAAATTAATTTCTCCTACTGTGCACTTAAGTTCCTTTTAATTCGCTGATGGGTGGTCAGTTGGGCACGTATCTGCTTTGTGCCAGACTGAACACTGTTGTCTTCTGTTTTGTTTTTTTTGTTACAGCACGTGTCCCAGAAATTCATTGCATGGTACTAGGATCTTACATAAGAATCATAGCAGAAGTTAGGCAGGAAGGGACCTTTTGAAGGTCTTTGGTCTGAACCTGACTTAGATCTGACTGTTCAAGACCTGATGGAGAGTGTACCACCTCTCTGGCCCCCAGCCCAGTGTTTGAGTGCCCTCATGGCAGAAACTAGTTTTTTCGCTTGATGCTAATTTGGAATTTCCTGAAACTCCTCTGCTTCAGCCCCTCAGAACTCTGGTAGTCTCCCTTGGACTCGCTCCAGTATGTCAATACTGCACTTGTATGCTGGCGAGCCGAAAACTGGGTGCAGTGTTTGAGATGTCTCCTCAGCGCTGGTTAGAGGAGATTCATTCCTTCCCTCGAAGCTTGGTTATGTGTATGTAGACATGCCCGGAAAGAAGTTAGTGAGTTTGAAGGGATGCCAGGAGAGAGATTTCTTGTTGAGTTTATTTAGCTTGTGTTGGGATTTGACTTACTAAAATACAATTTCTGTGTTGTATTCCATGGCTAATGATATTGTTGTTCAGCAAATGAAGAGTAAATTTCTGTGTAACTCCAAGCACTAAGATGAGAGCTGTCCCCTATGGGTGATGAGATGGGAATCTTCTCAGTTTTGGCTCACTCTTCCCTCCCCTCCACCCCCTTATTAAGACATCTAGGTGAATGCTAGTGACATGTTGGTACCAGAAGACAAGCAGGTAGGTATGCTGCAGCTGCTATATCGATTTCATTGATTTTCCAGTTATTTTTGCTAAGACTGTGTCAGGATCCTTGAAAGCCAGACCTTCCAGCTATCTTTTTTTTTTTAATTCTTTATTACAGCCATGAAGCAATATACTGTGTTCAATACTGTGTGTAGCGATGCGTTTTTGCTGCTGTTTTCAGGTAACCGTCACTGTCATTGGTCTACGCCCTACCAGAATTGCTGTATCCTCTTGCAGTGTCACCAGCTGAGCATGTGCCAGAATGCCGGAGAACAAGAAATCAAAGATCTGCTTGGAGGTAACGCCATGCTTCAGGCTCCTGCTGAATCCAGGGTCCTGGTGCTTTTGCTTTAAATGCCTACGTTTAGACCTTGACTGGCTTTCATCTGAGGGAAATGGGTTATGAAAGGCCTGCAGGATGATTCTGTAGGTAAAGTCAGGTCAGTGGAAAAACTGTTTCACTAGCCACATAGAGGTTTTGGCACTTGTATGTGCTTAGTGTGTCTTTGAGTAACTTTTGTAGCTGTTACCGAGTAACAGTTTGTCTCCAAGTTGAAGACGTTCATTTCACACTATTTGCACTCCACACACTATCCTTTGGAAAATAAAGGCATGACAGATATATTTAAGAGAAAGGAAAATGTGTTGGCATTGTTTTTTCTGAGATTACCAGGATTTTGTGCCAGAGGTGTAGCAGCAATTGCTCATGGTGACTTTCCAGTGCCAGGATCTTGAATTTTAATGAAATGACACAATAATAAGGCAAAACTTGTAGGTAACTGGGGAATCAATCTTCTAAAATATGTTTCAAGAGTTCGCTATACCCAAGTTGAAAAAAAAGAAAGTTTGTTCATGGTTCTTTTGGGTTAGCAAAGGTTTCTCTGTAACGTAGCAACCAGACCTTTGATAAGTAGATGGGATTTATGTCACTATAAATCTATATCACTAGTTGTGAAGGAAATTCTTGTGAAGTATGAAGGTGTAAGTGGAGATTTCCACTTAGTTTTGAGAGGTGAAAATTACAAATCTAAGCACGAAGGCTTTATTGATGCTGTGTATCTGTGAAAGCATGAGTCGTCTTCTCAGGAACTGGCACTCATAACGCTGCTCCTGTTGATAATGTGCTTCTGTGTTGTTGCTCTGTACTTCATTACCTCCCTTTTGTGGAATGAATTCCCTGGTTGGGCAAATGCCAGAGGTCTGTGGCGCAAAAAAAAAACCCCACCCCCAAAAAATGCCCCCCAAACCCCAAAGAGATTATGTGCAATGAAGGCAGGGGTCTGAGTTTTCATGTTCTTGCTGACTTCAGGACTGATTTATTCCAGTTGTACTAAATGTACTACAGAATACGTGTTCTGATTTGCATGTTGGGGGTATGAGGTTGGATTTGAGCTTGAGCTGTATGCTTATAAAACTCATTGGTTTTGTCTTTTTGAAGAAATTGTCTGTGGGAGAAGGGAAATGGTCGTGTTCCATCACCAAAGCTATCCACAGAAAAAGGAGAGGATGGTGAATGCACAGGTTGACCGACACAAGGTGGAAAACCTGTTTTCCTCAGCTGCTTGGACTCACAAGATTCGCCTGAGGCATTTGCTTTCAGTTGAGAGTAGAGATGTAACAACAAATGCAAGAAAAACAATTGCAAGCAATGCTACCACCACCATAGCGACCACCACCACTGCTACAGCTGTCACAACAAACTTTACAAACACGACTGTCCTCACTACAGCTTCTGAAGCAACTGCCAAAGCCTCAAACGGCCCTGGAGGTTCTGGTATCCTTGCTGAAGCCATGTCATCCCCTGTCTCTTCTCCCACTTCTGGTAACATTCCTGCTTCCACTTCCAGCCATGTCACCAAGCTTGTGACCACCAAAAAATCAGGAAATAGTAGCGCGCTCTCAGTATTGTCCCCTGTTTCTGCTCCCCTCACTGTCATTCCTGAGGTAGGTATTCAAAGGCCTCAAACAGAGCAGTTTAACCCAGCAGCCACCGCCACCACCAGCACTCCCCACTCTAATAGCCCCACCACTGTTGGAGCTGGCCTGAAGACATTGAGCACAACATTGACCACCCTCACCCCACAGGATGCAGGAACATCTTCCACTGCTTCCACTCATGCCACAGCACTCACCACCTTGGAGAGTTCACACTTTGCGAATCCACTGTCTGTTGTTACATTGCTAGATGCAGAGCCAGAAACAAGCACAGCCACAACATCCTGGAGTAAATCAGCTTCTCTTCTGGGCTCTACAAGAGGTGCCACAGTTTTAACTACTGCCTCTACAGCAGAAGCTATGGCTGGACATGGGATAAACTCAACATCTCACATTTTTTCAACAACCACAGCTCCAGCAAATGCACCCAAAACAACAGCTTTGGGCCTTGCAAAAACTCAGGATATGGACAATGAGTATCTTCTCATTGCTGCAGAGCCCCTGACTCAGTACTTAGTGGACAGAAGTTCACTTCTTGCAGTGCTTTTAGTTGGTATGGTTTTTTTCATAGCTGTTATAGTTCTCTTCCTTATGCAAGCCTATGAGAGCTACAAGAAGAAGGATTACACGCAAGTGGATTATCTGATCAATGGAATGTATGTGGAATCGGAGATGTGAAAGGGTGGGGATAAAATAGTGGGCAGAGAGATGGAAAGGATGTTAAAAGCCTGCCTGACTTGTTTTTCATTTCTATTTGCCTATAACACAAACTGAAAGTGCTTCCAAATTTACTTCTGGTGCAATTGAGGAGAAATGCCATGTACTGTATTAAAAAAAAAAAAATCTTTTCAACTGGGCAACAGATTGCCCAAAAAAAAAAAAAAGTAATTTTTAAAAGTTCCATAATGCACAATAGCTTTGGCCATTATTTTTCATTGCAAAACAAACCTAACAAGGGGTAAGCCATCATCCTCAAAAAATGCTGTGGCGCTTTTTCAGCTGTTTACAGTGCAAGTTCCTTGTGTTTTGTTCGTTTCACGTGTGCTTCTATGAAAACAGACCAAAGGATGCTCTCGCCTTTGGCGAAGTGCTCTGAAATCACCAGATGAGAAGTGTGGAGTATTGCTGCACCAGGGATCTTTTAATCCAATGTGTGTCATGTTTCAGTATTCTTCCTGCTTGTAAAGCGATCTGTTTACAAGGTGTTGTAAACTCTGTTTACTGTTAACCTGAGGTCTTTTCACCATGGAGCGGATTACTGTGCCTATGCACTTAAATTATCTTATTTTTTTATTCACTTAATAAATGGGGCCCTGGAAGGGCATATCTTGTTGCATTTTTGTTTTTATTCCTGTCCCTGTCAGTTCAGAAGCAGGCAAGTGGGCTTTTGGAGCTTAAGCAAATTAGCTCTACTTCAGTATTTCAAGTATGGAGGCTTTGAAGACCTCACTGGAAGTATGGACATGTCACAGAAGATGCTGATGGTATGCCAGGGTACTGCTTGTGTAATTTCAGAGCAGTATGCTGCCAGTCTCTCAGGTACGCAGGCACATTCACTGCTTGTTATCTTTCATGCGTAGAGCATCAGGCTCTGTTTTGGTTTTTGTTTTGCGTTTGGGACCAGCTCAGAGTTGCTAGTAATTTAGAAACCTTATTGCATGTGCAATTGCAGCTCACCTTTTAAGATCTGCAGCTGAGAGAGAGAGTAGAAAACACTTGATTTTTGGCAAGTATTCTTCAGTGATTACTGAATCATTTGAATGACACATACATACCAATAACAAAATGCTGGATCAAGGTGCATTGTATTTTTTTTTTTAACTAGAATGATAGCTTGTGTCTCACTTTGAATTAGTTGGCTTTTCTGTAATCCTACTTGTGTGTAATCTTGAGGCTAATATCTATTATCTAATATCTATTAACCTCAGAATTCAAGCTACTGGGTTTTGGTTTGGTTATTTATCCAAATTCTTGGGCTGTTTAGAATTTGGAGGAAGTTTTTACCCTGGAAGAGCTTGCTTTGTAGATTTCTTGTTCATCAAGCTGAAAGTGCTATGAAAACTGCTGCAAATAACACAAGCAGCAGCAGAGGCAAGGGGTTATTTGAAAGAAGTGGGCGGAAGGTAGTTTACTGAATCTTACCCAGTACAAATTTTGAGGAGAAAATTTCAGCAAGTAGAATATGTTGAGGAGAGGAAACAGATTGTTTTGGAAGTGAGATGACTTGGTTGTTAGCGTGAGGTTGCATTTTGCAGTGCTTTTGCATGGACCACATCTGCGTGCTAGTAGATTAGAGCATCTCTCACAGTAAAAGGGTAGTGTGGTTTTGGGAGTCTTCCACCTTGGAAGACTTGAAGTATAAGCCATAAAATTAACATGATGTTTCCTGAAGTGGGGTGGGGGGGAGCTTGAGAGACTGAATTTTGTTGTGTTATAAGGTTATTTTTAATTGGTTTCTCCTCAACAGAAGGGAACTGAACCCTGATTTCTGCCACCTTCCAGGAGCCACCCTTGTGCAGTATTTATGCAGCAAGATGCTTGGTACATCCCACACAGTGTAGCTGGGGAGTTGCACCCTGTTGAGATCTTGGGACTGTTCACCTCTCAGTGCAACTCTTCTGAGCTGTTAGCAGATATCAGGCAGATGCTGCTCTACAACCACAAAGTCCAGAGACATATCTTTACACTGGAATCTCAGATTTCACCTTAATTGCAGGTAGGTCACTAACCTCACACCTAAGCATGTGGTCTTCCAGTTCTACTTCAGATACTGAGACAATAGCTGTCTCCTCAACTCTGTGCTGTCTCCCAGGTAAGGAGATGGGTGTTACCTCAGATTCAGCTCACTTCCTTTTCTCCTGGTTTAGGTATCTCAGATAAGTGCTTGCATTTTGATAGGGTGAGTCCAGGCAGTAGTGCTCTTCCTTGTAGTTTATCCCTGCCTTTTTAAGTGAATTCCTGAAGGAAGTGCCTTCTTGCATAAAAGGTCAGTGTTGCAGCTGTTCTGCTAGTGCTCTGCAGTACATTTTTTCTTTTTAAGTTGCCTGAGCCATTTCCACAAAGGCAAACTGTGATCGTCAGACTTGTAATTCCTTATTCTGGAAATGGGGAAGTTTTGGTATAAACTTTGCACTAACTGTGGCCTTGTTTCTTTTGGTCTCTGTAGATGTCTTTATAGACCCAAAGTTGGACATCACATTCTGTGGAGTGGAAGCTTGTGCAGTTGCATTGTTTTTTATTTTCTTCCTTGAGATATTAGGCTCCTTTACTGATTTCTTGGAGGGAGTAAGAAGGGAAGGGGGAGGAAAAGGGCATTACTTAAAACTGTCAGAGTTTTCTTTTCTAAAACCAGATACTTTCTAAGGTTGGTTTATTAAAAACAAAACCCTTTGGGGAATAATTGAAGTGGGTATGATATAATTACAGGAGTTGGAATTGGGTTACAGCTCTGTTTGCAAGAGTTTTAAGGAGTTTCTCATGGACACAGTGAGAATATTACAACTACATCATGGCTAAAAGAAGTCACCACCATAAAAATCTTTGTGGCTTCTTATCAGGCTCGTACAGGAAAGCTGAGCACTCATCAGAAGCTTGTTGCAGTTTCTACAGCCCTGGTATGTTTACGTCCAGGTCTCCTCTTCAGATACTGGCACATTTAGAGTAAGGCTGAATACCAAAGCGAGTCTTACCTCAGTGCATTTCTGCACACAAGGTGGAGATCTTCATGCTTACCATAGAATCATAGGATAGTTTGGGTTGGAAGGGACTTTTAAAGGTCATCTTGTCCAACCACCCTGCAATAAGCAGACACATCTTCAACTAGATCAGATTGCTCAGAGCCCCGTCTAACCTGGCCTTGAATGTCTGCAAGGACAGGACATCTAACACCTCTCTAGGCAATGTCTTCCAGTGTTTCACCACCCTCATTGTAAAAAACTTCTTCATTGCATCTAGTCTGGATCTATCCTCTTTCAGTTTAAAACCATTACGCCTTGTCCTATTGCAGTGGTGCTTAAAGTACTGTGCCAGGTGGCGAAATGTCAAGTAGGTCTTTCTTTGCATCCCAGTGGTTTTGTCTCATACTAGCTCAGTTCAGGCATAAAAAAATAAAAACACTGGACTGGAGCCTGGCCTCTGAAAGTCAAGGTGTGTTTTCTAGCTTATACTTTGAAACCCAATTGTAAAGATTTGGCAACTCGTTCCATTTTGCATCTAGCTACTCGTAAGCAATGAAGGAGAGCAGTGGGACTGTAGAAAGTGGATTGCACATGCGGTCCACCAAAGGGCTCTTCTGTAGCGACAGCTTGATACTCAAGTCCAAAGCAATTAGGATTTCTTCCCTGCTGGCCCTTTTTGTGTTGGAGGTCACCAGCAGCAAAAGTTCACTTGGTGTTTCTAATTCCAACCCATTGTTTCTGTTTGGGCTTTGCTTGTTTTGCTGTTGAGGCCACAAATGGTGGTAAATCTATGGCATTTTGTGGTGTAGTGTTACAGTAGTTAATAGTGAGTATATTAGATGAGGAAATGCAACACCTTTGAAAGTTTGCTTGCAGAATTCACAATGTAACAATAGCCGGGGTCCTACCAAGTTATCCGGAAGACACCTGCCAATGGACTGCCGAAAACAACATTCCACTGCTGTGATGCATAACATGTCTGACGCACATTGAGTTGCAACCTGTTGCAGGGCCTCTTTCTCAATAAAACACAGGAACATCCTGGAATTAAATTTAGATTAGATTAATTCTGAATGCCACCTCCCACTTATTTAATTGCCTATATTAGAAGTATGTTGTCTTAGACAGCAGAGAAGAAAGGAAATAATGGAATATTAAAACATTTAAAGGAATAATAGGAATTAAGAACTTTTTGACTGCAAATGTGAGTTGGCAATATACCATGTGGTGTCCAGAGAATCGGGGAGCATACGCAGAACTCTTAAGCACGACCTTTAAAACAGCTAGTGCGTGTAGCTGGAAAACATGCAGGGAGCTCTGGAAACAGAGGTACTGTGGAGTTGGTTCCTCTGGATTTGTCCAGTGACAGCTCATTTCTGGCATCAAAACAGCAAACCTGAGCCCTGCCCTACTTAAGCATTTCTAAGGGCTGTTTCTACTGTGGGTGCTCTAGTATATGGTAAAGGCAAGTTCATATTGCAAAATCTCCCCTGACCAGAGCAACTCTATTTGTCTCCTTTCCATGGCCTCTAAGTCTTTTGAAAATTACCTTTGTTGCACTTGGCTGAAGTTGGCCTGTGGGTTCAAAAGCAAATGCAGTCACCTTGCACAAAGTATGGGCTAGTAAGTTTGTGCATTTCTGGAAGAAACCAGACTAAACAACAGCAAAGGCTAGGCCTGTAATGATTCCTATCTGCTAGAAGGCCTAAGTAGTTCAGGATTAGGACTCTGCTTTCACTTTTTGGTCTTGCTAGATATCTAGTTATTGTGGGCAAAGCTGGTCTTAGCTCTGCAGCATTTCAGGTCGACTTCCTTGTAATTTCATGCCCTTGGACTTAGACCTTGAACCTTGTCTTTCTGTGCTGCTGCTAGGCTGGATAATGTCTTTAGAGCAGTCCTGCCTTGCCTGAGAGATGCCAGCAGGTTGTGCTGCGGGGCCGCTCTTCTGGAGCTTGCCTGTTCAGGCTCCCTCTGGCAGGGAAACCCCAAAGAGATGGGGGGGGGGCGGAAAAAGTCTCTGCCTGATCTGGGGCTTCATGGTTAGCTCTGGGTGATGTGCAACACGTGCCTTTGCTGTCTGAATTACAAAGTATGTTTGAAGGAGAGGTCCTTTGCTGGCACGCAGAACTTGCCCAACATCCTGCTGGTCCCAATTAAAAAGACTAAAGCTGTTTGGACAGCGTTGTACAATCTGCTTCAAAAAGCAAACAAATAACTTGTCTTCATGGAAAGTGGCTAAATATTTTAACCCCTTCAAGCTGGGACAGGTGAAGCCAATTACACTGGTTTGAGGGTCATGGACTTGTGTAAATGGTTTCTGCACTTTACTGCATGCAGATGAAATTGTAGACCCCAAGCTTGCACGTGTAAACACTGTTAAATCTTCCCACATAATGCTTATAATACTGAGGATTGGAGAAGAAAAGAGGAGGAATTTATTCAGCTTGAAAATGTTCACATTTGGAAGTGACTATTCATGGCTACTTTAAAAAAAAAAAAAGTCAAGATTTAACCAAATTCTGGAGTTAGATTTATCATAAACTCTGCTCTAAGGTCTTGAGATTTCAGCCACTGCTGCAGATTAGAAGGTGAGAGTTTTGAAAAGTATCTAAGCAGGGACATAAAATCCCAGAGTTAAGTTGTCATTTCTCACATGTGCCCAGCCACCCCCCACCCCGTAACATGCTTCTGAGCAATTTTGCAGAAGATTCCCATTCTCTTGGGAAACCGAGACACCTTTTACTGCATTAGGGGAATGAGGAGGTGCACAGTGTCTGCCAGCTGGTCCTGCACCTTTGTGGCATCAGGCAATAACAAGGATATCCTTGTTATGGTGTGCTACCTTGTGTGATCCAGGTGTTACCAGCAAGAAGATGAGCCTGTAAAGTGCTGGAAAAGAGAGATTGCTCAGGGAGGAAGCTTTGCTGATATCAGTGCACAAAGCAACACTGTTGGGGAGCAGCTGAAATCCTTGCTGATGACATTAACCAGAACGAGGTAAAGCCTGTTATGTAGGTATGTGCTCATATGGCTATTCAGGCTCACAAGGTAAATGGGAGAGAAGCATGCTCTGGATGAATGTGCTGTGTACCTCTGACCAGCTCAGTTACAGGGACCTGTTGCTGGTAGAAGACGGTAAATTGATTCCTTCTGTATGCATCCTGGTGAATATTCCCAACAGCGAGAAATCAGCAGCAGCGCTGTGTGCTACAAGCCAATGTCTACAGGTTCCAGGCAGAAAGGCTGTCTGATCGGTAGGATAAAAGCCAACTCTTCTACCTCATTCTGCTGCTTGCTGTGTTAAAGGGTATTGCAAGGAAGTTGTAAGAGCTGAAGGCGATTTTTTTAGTTTATTTTTACATATTCCTACATGTATTCAGTATTTAGAAAAAAATAGTTTCTCTGGAAATAGCACCCTGGACTGGGTCAGTTTTCACTGGAGCTTTCCCCAAGGCCCAGCCCCCAGCTGGAGTTGAAGTCTCCAGCATCTCACAGAGGGTCAGGCAGGTTCTTGTGGTGCAGAACTGCCTCGCGAATTTCTGTGGAAAGTTTTGTACTTTCCTTTCTACTTCAATCTGCAAGGCCAAGTAGAGAGACTCTTCTGCAGAAGACAGCAATCTTGTCCCCCAGCAGTTTGTGACATGCAGTAAGCATCCTATTGTGAAGGAAATGGTAAGCCTTATTAACATGATCTCCGTGCCTCTCCTGGATCCCACGGAGCCCTGGGGTCTGTTTGTAGCCAAACATAGAGCTGCTTCAAAACATGATCTCACCAGTTGAAAGCCACATGCATGTGAACCCAAGCAGGAAGGGGAGCAGCGGCTGAAAGGGATGGAGGTCTCCACGTGCGCAGCAGATGCACATGGATTGCACTGGGACAACCCGTGTGGGGTTTTTTTCCAGCTGTGAGCCGTGGTTCTGCAATCAGCATGTGTGGGGCTTGGTAGAGTGTTCTTTTCTTTGAATGTCTGCAGTTTCGTTAGCCAGTGGGGAATTCTAGAAAATGTTAGTGAGAGCTGTCAGACTGTAATGATCTCCCAAGGGAAGGAGTAGCAGCACTACAGCAGTTCAAAACCTTGCAAGTTAATGTAGTGCAGGAAAAATCCTGGGGATGAATGTGATGACCTGAGAACTCTTCTGTGAAGAGGTAATGAATAATGGAAGAAATCAGATGAGCTGGAGAGAACTGTGTGCATGCTAAAGGAAAAGAAAGATGAGGCATTCCCGTGAAGAACAGTGCTTTCTTACCTGGACTGGGCTATTAGTCTTCATGCTTCTGGGTGTACATGATTGCTGGCCAGATGACAGAGAAATACACCTCTGCATGCATTTGTACAGAGCTGTCTGCAGAAGGAATTAAAAACCAGAACAAAAGCATTCTTTGAGGAACCTGATGTTAGCGCTGAAGATATGTTGTTACCCTGTTGTCTTGAGTTGCTAGCTGAAAATACTGGGCTTTGCTGATCCGTGTAGCAGGGTCACGGAGCCAGTTTCTGGCCACAGGACTGTGTAAAGATTTGCTTCATTACCTTGTCCTACATTAGCTTTAAAGCTGTTTCTGCTTGCCTCTCACTAGGGAGAGAGCACTGCGGCAGCAAAGTGAGACTGCCTCATCTCACTAGTCGGGTGTGTGGATACTCACTGTGGTTGCTCCTTCTGACCCCGCAACATGTGTGCATTTGTGTGTGCATGTGTTGGCCTGGGAACTGTAATCTCACAACAGCTTTGAAGTATATATACTTCACCCATTGCCAACACAGATGTTACTGCTCTTTTCAAAGGAAAATGCAAGACCTCGCATGTAAAAAAGTGCGTGTGTCAGATGTCTCTTCCACACCTCTGAGTCTGTTTCTCTACAGCCCTGAAGTATGAGGTTTAGGTGTACCTGAAAATGTCACTAGTAAGCTGTGCCATGTGTCATGATACAGCTGCTGTAGAGAATGCAGGCCACTTGAAGCCAGAGGAGATGACCCATTGGCTTGGTGGGGTTGGAGCCAAGGCCAGAGGGTCACTTAGGCTCTGTAGTCTTCTAACATCTTGTGTTAGTGGCACTGACAGTTTCCTGTAATGCAGGTACCTGGAAATGGGTGACAATTGAATTCAAGTGACAAGAGCCAACCTTGCTGCTCATGCTCTGGAGTGCCTTACTGGTGGGATCCATTCTCCATCCTTCTGTGGCTGTCACCAAAAGGCCAGAGGTACTTTTAGATCTTGGGACAGAAGAGCAAGAGATGCTTCCTTAATGTTGCAGCATCTGTCTGGAGTAGCTGACACAGGAACGCACTACAAAGCATTTAGCCTTCAAGTGCATAAAAAGAATAGAAGCTGACCAGTCCTTCCTACACAATATGGCTTTTATTAGTTGATATTTAGTTATTTAAAATATTTTAGTCATGCTCCCCCTTGCATTAGGCTGGAAGCATACATATATCGAGATGCTGCCCATGGCTTGAAGAGCTTATGACCTATACAGACTAGACATCTTTGGGGTAGAAAAGAGAACGAATGCAGAGAAGTGGCTGCTAACTTAGGGAGGTAGAGGAGAAGAGTGATGAAGTCAAGAGAAGTCCCTGGGCCTCTGGTTTCCGGTTTACTGCTTCCCACCCCATCTCTGACAATGCAAAGAATCTGTGATAAGGGGGGAAGAAAACGGAAGCTGTCCTGCTCTAGTGGTAGTGTCAGTTCTGCTTTGAAGCTTTCCACGAGGCATCAACTCACCCACCATCAGAGATGTCAGCTCCAAATAAAACTGTTCCAGGATGTTTGTTCAGCGTGCTGCACCACAGCAGTCAATGTTGGCTGTAACACTGAACAGGCTGCTTAGGGCAGTTTGGAAGAGCAACAAATTGCCTGCCAGAAAACACGCTTTCATTTCATGGCAGGCCAGGAGAAAATGTGTTCAGGGCTGCAGTTGTTTTGCATGTAAGAAACATTGGATATTTCAAATCACAGGAGAGAGAACGTGGTACCAAGGCTCAGCATGCCTTGAAAGGACCAGAGACGGTCTGCTGAGTACAAGGTCCTAAAATACATGGATTTTCATAAAAATCTATTTCTAGCCTTGTCTGGGATGTGGGTAGCCGTGGGGAAAAAAAAGGACTTTTCGTTGTCTAATATCTACTCTCCTGCTAGCTGGATAAGAGTCTTGTGTTGAACCTGTGGCTTCATGCTGCTGTTCTGCCAGCGATAGACCCCACTTGAGGTGTCACTTCATCACGCATTTATTTCCTAAGGGTTGCTGTGTCTCCTGTGGTACTGATTCAGCTATTTCTGCTGCTCTGCTTGGTACTGAATTAACAGGTGTTGCTTTCTTGTTTACTTTTTCAACAAAAAAAAAAAATCAGGAACAGGCTGTTATCCAGCATCTTCCTCTCTTTGGATGCTGGATGCAACTTTTCCTTTAAACCACCCTTCTTGGACCTGAAGAACAGGCCTCTGCAAAATGTCTTTTCTAGCATTCAAGGGCCATGACCTCTATCGCCATTGTTGCTATTGAGTGGTTATTGTCTAAGAGATTCATCTCTGGATTAGTTTTCTGGATTTGAAATAGCGAATTCTGGGTAGGTTAGCTCAGTAAGCATTGATGTGATCCAGCTAATATGAGATGTATTTTCACTAGAAAACTAACAAATGCATGTCTGAGCCAACTTTAAAAGTTCTCTTTTCTTGGCGAAGTGCGGGATTGCTCAAGACAAGGTGACAGAATATTTATTTTAACTTTTAAATCATGACAACAGTTGTATTTTTCCCTACCTACTCACTGCTTTAAAACTAAAAATCAGCTGAACCAAACTTTCCAAAAATACTAGACAGAAACCTGAAGGACAGAATTCCATCTGAAAAGGTTAAAGTTTAATTAAGTTGTTTACAAATGAAAAAAGCCGCTTGAGAATAGAAATGAGAGCTGTCCATACGTGCTTTTGTTCTAATATTAATACTAATGAGTGCTAGATGGCCAAGGAGCATTTTATAGGTACTTCAGGTACCTAAGAAGATGCCAGAAGTCTATAATGTTGACAGGTCTTAACAGTATCTGGTAGCATTGCACAACAGCTCTTCAGAAGTGAAGAAAACAGATTCCTGGTGAAAACTGAAGTAACAGGAACTATAGTTACTCCAGCTGGAGTATGGCCTGGACATTAAGACTTCTGAGACTTTGCCTGCTGTGAGCTGTGTCAAAAGTGGTCTGTTCTCCACTTTGCATCTCATGCAGAAAAGGAACCTCTGAGAGCAAAGCTTTAGCTGGCACTGTGCAAAGGTACAGAGCTCAACCTGGGAAGGAAATCATCTAGTAAAGTTCAAATGCCATCTCTGGCAGCACAAGGAATTTTACTGGCAGCTGTTTATTCAAATGTTGACTCAGCCTAGCTTTTGAGATCTGACAAGATCAAGAGCCCTAAAGGGCTATGGCCATGGACATTAATAAAGCAATCTTGTTAAGAGATAATTAAGTCACATTTATTAAATTCCTAATTAAGCAGCCAACTATAAATTTGTTAGGTGAGGAATGCTCAGTTGGGATTATTCACTTTCCACACCCTAACAAAAGGTTAAAATGGGGTGGGGGGGAACAGCAAATCCCCCACCTTCTGGAATGTAATTTACATTTTAGGTGTGGTGCCTGTGGAGGAAGCAAAAACTAAAGCCTCTGGCCTGCTGAGATGGTGGGGAGAGCATTTCCAGAAAGTTAGCCTTCTCCTGGGAGTGATTGCACAGTGGGAATGGATGGTACTGCAGCAGGAGCTCTGCATAGGTGCTGGTCCTTGGGAACAAGATAAATGCAAGTCAACATGGGAAGGGATCTCTGTTTGCGTCCCTAGGTGTCTTAAGCAGCTTGGGTTAAATTCAGCTTTACTGTGAACCCATGGCCTCTTCAAGTCTTAACTGAGGCCGCAACTAGACCTGAACTGCAGGCTATACAATCTGGACAGACAAAAGGGATGTGGAGAATTGAAATATTTTGCTACCCCTGTTTAACAAATGGGAAAAAATAGGACCTAAGAGGAGCTGATGACATACCCAAGATTGGATGGAGCTCTGAGCAACCTGGTCTAGTAGAAGATGTCCCTGCTCATGGCAGGGGGGTTGGAACCAGATGATCTTTAAGGTCCCTTCCAAACCTTACCATTCTATGAAAACTCAAGAAGGCTTCTGAGCAATCTCAGCATATCATCCCTCTGTACTGTGAAGGTTTGCTCGTCCTTTATATGGGACATTGTGAGCTCCACAAAACAGTTTTCTAGTCTTTCCATTAGGTTCAGCTCTTCTTTGCAGAATCCTACAAGGGTCAGTTTTTCTCTGCTTAAGTGAACAATAACAAAAAAACCTGCTGAATTGATGTTTACTGGCTTGGGAACATGGGAGTCCAGAAGAAAAATGTGCCAGTATTATCTTGGGGTTTTTTGTTTGATGATACAGAGAGGACGATGGTGGGAGAGGGCTCCATCAGTGCCCGTGAACCTTGCACAGAGCTGGCAAGGGCGCAGCAAGTGGGTTTGGCCGCAGCTAGGGGAGTGGATGGTAGGCAGCAGCGTTTGGCCTGGGGCTTAAGGGCAGACTTCTAGGTGGAACCTAATAACCTTCTATTCCTGCTCCTCCTAGCTACTGACAGCAGTCCTGGAAGATGTGATAAGTTGCTAATTTGCCTCCCAAGCTGTGCTCCTTTCCTGAAAACTCTTTTGGAGCCTATTGCTAAGATGGGTGTCTTGCCGCAGGGTTTACCTTCCCTCTCTCCTTTATATTGGAAAGGATGGACTCACTCATAGCTGTAGACAGCTTGTGTATTTGGACTGATCACAGGCATCTCTGATATTTAGTTTCTATTGTTCATCTGTCTGGTTCAAGCTCCTATGTTTTGCAGAAGATGATGACAAAAATGCTGATGGAGTTATTGGAATGGCTAATAGTCTAAGCACTGGCTAATGCCCAGGTTTAGCAACTGTGTAAAACTGTAGCTCAGGGCAGTGAATTTCAGTCCAAGCTATTTAAACACCTGGCCTGGCTGGGAGGCGTTGTTTCTTTCAGCAGTCCCAAAGCAGCAGTTGGAGTTGAGAATACGAGATTTCCAGATCAAATGAGGATTATTTTCCTTTCACGCACACATTGTGGCTGGAGATTACATCCAGGTTTAGTATGGATCAAAATCATGACTGAGAAATATAAGTGGTAGGTATGTATGTGCACAGCGATAAGCAGTTTATGAATAGTTTGCACTCCTGTTTTGTCCCTTCAGCTGTTCCCAGCACCTCTGTATTTGCCTCCCATTCTGCTGTGAGTTCCTCAGCCTGTAACAGGACCTATAGCATTAACGACATTTTCAGCCAGACCTGAGTCTGCTCCTTGCTGTCCTGAGTCCAATAAGCTACTATCATTAAGTTTCAGGCTTTCTTTGGCTTGCATAATTTTGAGAGGCCCCTTGATTCTCACAGGCTGGGGTTTAAGGATGTTGGCAAGCTCAAGGTGCTCCAAGGCTCTTAAACTTATAACGCAGCTCACAAAAAAGAGCTAGTGATGTGGATGGGCTTGTATAAAGCAGGCTGAAGCTCAGAAACATAAGGTTTTAGACTAAGTTTCCAACTAGTTTTATAATTTTCAGTATATTTTGCCCTTCACTATTGTAGTGCATGCAGGTCAAAGGTCTTGCTGCTTTGTTTTACCTTGCCCAGCTCAGGTAGTCTCAATGAAGATTTACGTTATGTGGTTATGAAGTAAGTTGCAAAGATTAAATACTGATGATGGAATAAATTTTTTTTCTTTCTCTTCTTTCTGTTGGAATCTACTGGATTTCTCCATGTGAATTCTGATTTACAGTGGTGCTCTTTCTGGTTAAGACTTCTTTTCTCTACACCCTTCTTCTTGCCTCTTTATTAGCCTAAGCCACAAATATTTGTCTACCACAAGCAATCAATGCCAGATTTGTTGTGTGGGAAGAACTAACAGTGAGTAAGGGATAACAAAGCAGAGAAAATTGATGCTTCACTAAAAATAGACCTGCTGCAGAAGGTAGAAACTGGTTCCTCATGTCAAAGCTAAAGGATAATTAATTGAGCAATTGGGATGAATTTGGAAAATGATTCTTGGTGAACCACATCCTTCCTGCGCTCAGTGAGGAGGCAGAGGATGATACAGTTTTGAAGCAAGTGCAGCAGTGGTGAGAGGGGCCATGTTTGCAGCAGTTGGTGACTATAGCTGCCTACCGTTTGGCTTTGTTGTAAGACGTTAGAGCATTATTGCCCAGGGTGCATGCTGGCAATTTTTGCGATCTTCCTTTCTGAATGAGTAGGAATCCATGTAGAGCAGACCAGTTTTGCAGAGAGAGCAGATGTGACAAGGTTTCTTGCTTGCTTGCTTGTCTGTCTGTTTTACCCCTGTACTTTGCCTGTCATACGCACAGTTTTTGTGGGGTTGTCTCTTGCCATGACCTCAGGCAGTGTGAAACACTGATTTTTAGTGAGAGCATCCATACTCTTAAGATTGCAAATGCTACTGGTCTGGTCTAGTGCTGCTGGAGGTAATTTAGACTTAATTCAGTGTTTTGTACTCTGGATCAAGCCCTGAAACTTAACCCAGCTGTGTTATTGCACCTACTGAAGATCATTCCATAATTTAATCTGCTGTCCTGTAACCCATGGTCTCTGCACCACATGACTCAACTTGTGTTTTCACCATTTTACTACAACAGGTTATAGCAGCCAATTCCCAAGGCAGCACCTGCTGTTTAATTGTAGCTAATAGATCCGTAGCTACAAGCACCATGGTTGCCAATGTGCAGAAGCGACATGTTCCAGAAACAAGCCATTCCTGATGCTGGCGACTGGAGGCTGCTGGAGGACAGGGAGAGAATGCCCAGATGAGTCTGGTGCACTCTTCCTCGAAGGTGATTTGCAGTGAGAGCAAGGGGAGAAATGACCTGAAATGTCCTAGGACAGGGTTAAAAATGTGTACTCCATTGCTAGTCAGGATTTTAGTATGTGACCACTTGATCTTATCACATCTTTCTTGGTGGTAATGGAAGGCCCTCTATTTTGAAATGTAGTGCATCTAAACTCTTGTCAAATCACCCCTTAATCTTCCAATCAACAGGCTAGAGGAAAGACATGTCCCACTGAAACCAGTATGTGAACCAGTTGCTACGTCAATAATTTCCTATGATGCCTATGGTGTCCACTGATGACAAATTAGGCAGGTGGCCTGCCGTCACAATAGTAAAGTGCCTATAAATTCAATGAAACCCCTGGGTAGACAGAAGAGAGGAGCACAGACTCGTGCCCTAACTGGGGAAGAGACCAGCAGAACTCAGCTGTGACTCTCTCCCAGTATCTGTTCTGTCAAACCAGCACGATGTGGGCTGGCCAGCTAGTACATATGTTAGGCAGCTGGTCAGCCTACACATAGCTCTTGACTAGCAGCAAAGCATTGGTTTTTTTGCCTGGTGGGTATGAAACAGGGGGGCTGCAGGATTTTTAACTGCAGAGGTCTCGCAGTGAACATGGAACATCACTGGAAAGAGTTATATCAATTCTGCTTTTTCCAGAGCAGCTTATCATCAAATGTACCTTTCCCTCTTCTCTTGCTACTGAGTCTTTCCAAAATGGGCTATAACATTTGTTTTGAATATTCTCACAAGGCTTTAGAAATACCAACTTGGTCAAATTTACCATTTTCTAGGGGCAACTCTGTCTCCCCTTGCCTATTGCTTGGTCTGCACTTTGTGTTCTTTAGTCTTCACTAATTTTGTTCTTGGCATCTTGAATCCATGGGAGTCCTAGACATGAAGACTGGAGAAGATAAAATCGTACAATTCTTCCTATGAACAGAGGTAGCATTAAGCATACCTAGACGTCTTGACAATGACTTGTCTATATCTGTTCCTGAAGATCCTACATAAAGAGGATTTTACAATCATCTCACCTGTCTACTATAATGCTTAACTAACTTCATAACTATGAATTTTTATTGCAATGATTAACTGAAATCATATAATAAGTTTAGCCTTTTATATTCTTTTCCAGATGGAGAACAATTTGAACAACGTTCTTTAGTTTAATTAGTTTATGTATTTAAGGTGTTTTGCCATACATTCCTCATTTTTTCTTCCTGTGAGGCAAAACAAATGTGTTCTTTCTAACATTTTTCTTTATCATAATTCCCAAACTATCAATATTATTCATTTTCCTTTAACTAGATCACATTTTTGGTGTGAGAAAATTGGAAAAGGTTAAAAATCTGCTAAGGTAGTGATCTGTAATTGTAGAAAAACTTGTTAATACCAACTCATACAAAACAGTTCAGCCCAGTGTCAGGTGTCTCGTATGGTCAGTAATGAATAGGGAAAATATGAAAATTGGGGTATGCTTACTCCACAAGACACTCTCAACTTTCAGCAATCAGTGATTTAAAAACTTCCTGAACTGGAGGTTACATCTATATCATCACATTTAATAGACCCTGACGGACTAATTCAGTTGGCTGAAAAAGAGGTTAGACAAATTTCATGGTTAATCTTCAAAGCATCTGGTGGCATCGAGTTCCTCAATTTATGTGCTATCCACACAAAAAACATATTTCCCACAGCTTGTCTCAGATGTGTTTGCCTGGCAATTTAACCACTGCTCCCACCCTCCCTTATCCCGCATTAGCTCTTGCATTGTGAGAAGTAGCAAGTGTTCTCCATATCATTCATGTTTGCATAGACCAGTGGCAGTATGTTTTTTTTTTCCTAGTACCAAATATATATCCCTCATAAAGTCCTATAATAAGATTGACCTTCTCTAGACAAATTATGGCAATTGGTCTACACTCCTGGCTCTCATTTAGTTTGTGTTTAGTCCAAGTCCTGCCCCTTTTCTTCAATGCCTTGCCTAGTCAGTCTCCTTTTGGAATAGGTGTGTTTGATTTATTATTTTCCCTCTCCCTCTTTAGGGTGTCCCCTCACACTTTTCTTCACTGAACTTTGCTTTTCATGATGCAGACATCGATTGCTGGTTCCACAGGAGAAAGTAAATATTAAGTGCTGGGCCCTGGCCAAATTAGTCTGCCAATTCTTGCATTGGATGTGGTATTTCACCTTAACAGTTCTATCCAGCTACACAAATAAGATGATCACGTAAGGGTCAAAGCTTTCATCTGAAAGTTTAAGGATGAGTAGATGTGCTGGGAAATGTGACCCTAAAGACAATTAGAAAGAAAAAATCAGTGGAAATTTATGATTTCTTGAAAACCTGGGGAGGAGGTAATAGCGAAATTTGATTTGAATAAATTGCTTAAATCCTTGTTTGCAAGGATTAACTACCAAGAGCCAGTGACTGCCACCTTGGCACCTGAGCTGTTGGGTTCCAGCAGTTGGCTGTAAGATTTGGACAGTCTAATGATAATCTGCCTCCTGGTACACCTGACACCTCAGCCTTGGTGTCCCTATGTTACACTGTGCCACTAGAGGAAGATGGAGGGCAAACTTCTTGGTGGACCTAGTTTGGGTTCTCCAGCTTCTCTGCAAGCTTTCCAGGGTACTGCTGTATGCTGAGGACTGCCCCTGTGTGCTGGCCCAAGGATTAACACATTCTGCTGCAGTTATTGCATGTGTGTGAGCACCTGTACGCATTAAGTTATAAAACTAGATGATCTAAGACTATTACAGCTGCAAAATATCCCAAACACAGGTCATCATGATCTCTTACATCTCTTCCAAACATGACCTGATTTAATGACAGTGGTTGTGATGAAATAACCTCTAGCACTTAGTAGAAGGGAGTTCTTGCAGCTGAACAAAGCAGCGTAGCTGTCACTCAGAGAAACATAACAGCCTTTTCTCTTTTTCCTCTTTCCTTTCTGGAAATGGTTGGTCTCTCCTATTCCTCCTCTGTGTTTTATTGTTCACCCGTACTTGCATGTATGTAATAAATGCATTTTTCAAAACCAGCAAAACTGCAGGATCTGGCCCAAATGCTCTGCAGGTTTATGGTTGGACCGAAGTGACCTGCAGATTTAATGCTGCTCTGGAGGACTGAAGTGCTTCCGTTCTGTGCCTGGACAAGCCCTAATTCATAGGCTGTTGTTGGAAGAACATGACAAATGTATTTTGTGGGATTTTCTAAGGCTTTAGGAAAGAGGTTGCACAGTGGTTAATTTATGAGGGTAATAAAAGATCAAGAAGCCTACTATGATTACAGTTTGAAGACACCAAACCTTTGCAATTTATTTTTCTGTCTGGACTATTCCTTGAGCCATTCTAAAACTGCTTTCCTGCCAAAATAGAGCGGCAGCTGCTCCTGCCTTTCTGCAACCCCACAAATCTCCTGTTGAAAAGAAGAGGTGAGATGTAGCAGTTTCCAGCACAAATTAATATCACAGACATTTCAGCTGCTGATGTAATTGCCTGTGGGAAGGGACAGCACATAATTTAGAAAGGATTTTGCCTTCCCTACTGCGTGTAGTAGTAACCTGCTTGACACATACGCCCGGTGCGTGGAATTCAGGCGTATGGCTCCACCTGCACTCTGTAACCTCTGTGTGTTCGCATCATCCTTATGCAGGCCTGCTCACTCATCACTTCTTTCACCTCAGTCACATTACTGAGAATGCTGCCGTACTAAACCTTTATTCTAAGCCATTTATAGTCCCTGATTATTCTGTTTCAGTAATGTTATGGGTCTGGTTCAGCAAAAAAGAATTGCTGTACAGATGTCTCTATAAATATCATGAAACAGTTTTGCTCCTCTTCCTCTTACTACTTATTCTACATATCTGATCTCAGAAAAGTTACAAGGAATCTTCCAGAGAGCACAGCTGGGTGCTGGAGATTATATGTGCAGGGAGACATAAAAAAAATACAGTTGCTCTGCCTCTATATTAAAGAGTAATATAGTTGTGTATGACACAGGAAATCATGAGCCAAATATTGACCAACGCATCTGACAGATTTTGCTGAGATTGGCTTTGATTGCCAACTGCTGGCCAGGAACTATCTCCAACTCAGTCGTTCCCTAAGGCCACCCACCTGGTGGCTCAGAGGCACTGGAGTAGGCAGATCGCCTGTGGCTGGAGCAGTGCTCTAGCCAGAGGTCAAGTCAGCATCTCCTGCTAATGCAGAATGGGCTGTCCTGATCCCATCTTATTGGTAGATTCGTATTAGGTAAGAAATTAGGTATGTGCTGTGGTACTAAAATGTCATATGTTTTTATGCAGCCCCTTCTACTGGAAGAGTGAAAGTATCAGGGCTTGACAGTAGTTTGTGAAAATCTGTTGGGAGGGTGGTAGGAGGAAGTATTTCCAAACCATCCCTCTGGGGACTTCTGCTAACAGACTTATCAACTCACTGCAGTAAATTGACCGAGAACCCTGGTGGGAGGTGAATTTTGAGATGCTTGTGGATGAGGCTGTGACAGCCTTAAGAAAAATGTAGGTGCGGGTACAAGCTTTAGTGAGTCACAGAAATCACAGAATCACAGAATGTTAGGTGTTCAAAGCGATCTCTGTGGGTCATCTAGTCCAACCCTCCTGCCAAAGCGGAGTCTTCTATGAAGTCCCATGAAGGCTGGTGTTTGCTGCTTATGGCCTCTAGGTACTCTGGTGAGACCGACCTTCCTGGGATATCTGAGTGGTATGCTGATCGTCTGGGGCGGGTAGTATGTGGCAGGGGAATGACTGCTCCGTGGTGCGTGATCTAGTGTGCTGCCTGTGTAGCAAAGCTGCTGGGCTGAGAAGGAGAACCAGGTAGGAGTTAAAAGGCAGGAATGCTTGTTCTTTGGCTGTCAGGCTGACAGAAGACTTGCCTTTCTAAGCCTCAGGAATTCCAGTGTTATGGAAATTAGTGCCTGAAGACGTTTGCAGGAGAGCAAGTCTTGAGGTAGTCTTAATACATCCTGGCTCTTCAAGAAGTAGTGCCCTCAGTAAAGGTCTTGTGGGAGATGAGGCTGCTTTTTTACTTTCTTTTGCTTAGCTTTGCTTTCAGACTCTCCCTCACTTGTTTGTATAATAATGGAACAAACTTTGATGACTTAAATTGCTGTCCTGGAGCTCACATAACTGGCAAAAAATCGTCAGGAAAGAAAGTGCTGGGCTACTGCTTTGCCCTGGCTGGCGACCACTCCTTCTCTCCATCACTGAGGCTGTTGTCAGCTCAGGTTGCGCTTGTTCTTGTAACAAAGATGACTGGATAGGGGGAGAATTTGAGCAACAAAAAGGCAGACAAGACCTCAGCTTCACAGGAGCACATTTTAAGGCTCAGTCTAGACTGAGGGGTGAGCACAGCCTGCATAGGAAACCTTCTCTGCAAAAAGCTGCACAAATCTTGCCAAATATACAGCCCTGTGCTCCCCTCACCATTTCCAGACTCTGGATGTTGGAGCTGAATCTTGCTCACGCTAGTTCATTCAGATATCGCTCTAGTACTTCAAAGTCACCATATTACAGCAGGATACATTGACATGCACTGCTGGTGCCTGAACTCATCCTGTATGTCTTGGCTACATCGGCGGCTTGAATATAGTTATTTTTTCCTCTGCAAGTAGCAAAAATTACAGATGATAACTCACTGGGGTTCATGGAGTGGTTTGGATCAATGTGTGCTGTCCCCAGGTTTCTCAGAGTGCAATCTGCAAAAATCAGTTTTGCTTTTGTACCAGCACAGGCCCAGTTCAAGACTTGTTTTCACAGCCAGACTGAAGGGGTAAAACGCTTATTAGTCTTCCATTCATAGTGGTCACCTATCACTTTTCTTTGTACTGAAACCTAAACTGAATCCCCCAGACTTCTTCAGTTCGCAGAACTGGACCTATAATATCCCAAGCCCAGGATTTCCCTCTGAATTTTGCCATGGTAGATTCTGGGCAAAAATACCAGAAAACAGGATGCAAAGTAAAACACAGGTGAGAGAGGAAAGGTGTTCACCATCTGCCTGCTTTTAAATGGGTCCACTTGGTAAGAAGGTCTAGTACAGTTCAGATGGATTCTTGTTGTGCCACAGTGATTTTCCTATCTCTAACTCTGCAGTCTTTTTCAGAGAAGGAAGAATGTGCTATTCTGCTCCACAGAGGCTACTTATAGCAATGTTCATGGTACTGGAGGGCAGTCAGCTTTGCTAAATGGTGGGGCAGGGGAGAAGCAGGGACTTGAGATAAGAATAGTACGTGAAATCTTAAATTTGACAGGCCTGTCAGGGAGGAAATTACATCTTGGAAGAGGAAAAGTGGTTGTGTTTTGAATTTTCTGTAGTAAATATAAAGTCTGGGGGTTTTGGCGGTGCGGAGGCAGTTCCCCCAGGAATGTGTAAGGCTTTGTTTGGGATGTGCCTGCCACAGCTGTTTTTCATTGTAAGAGAGCAAGAGGAGGACTTGGTGACAAGAAACCCTTGTATACTATGGTAGAACTGGTGTAAAAGATGCAGGAAGGCAGGCAGAGATGAGTGTGGAGGGAGAGGGGTTAGAGCCTGGAGGGTACTGGAAATCACTTCAACAGCCCAGGTCGTACCTGAATGCATTTGGCATAGAGTTGCCCTTTCTTCCCCATCTCCACTGAAACAACAAATTGCTGACCTCACCTGGTAGTGACTTCAGTGCAGTTCCCAGCTGTGCCAGGGGCCTGGCTCTTGTCTCTTTCTGGTCTGTGTTTAAAAGTATGTTGCTTGCTTTTTAAATTGTATTTTAAATTCTCCTCTCAGGCCAGCTTGAACTCATACTGGGGAAGAAGTGCTAGTATTTATGGCTGCTTTGCTGAGTTTCTGCAAAGATTTCTGTGAAAGGGAGTGGAGGGTAGAATGGGAGCTCTGCAGGTCCAATCTGGAAATGTGCCAGCACACAGGCATGCACCATCACCTGCTGTTCACAGGAGGTGGAATGGTAAAATAATATTTCCAGGGCCTCACAACAGGCTGCTGTCAAAGCACAAGCAGTGCAGCCATGTCTCAGCCCTTTCTGTTAGACTCTGCACTTCTCTGGCTAAGCTGTCCTAGCCATCCCCTGGTCCTCTGTGTGGAACATCAGCTTCTTTTTCTGCAGGATGTGTCGGTTCAAACCGAAGGCAAGTTGGAATGAAAATAGGAGAGAGATACACCTTCATCCTTTTCTTCCCAGTCAGGCTACCGAGAAGGTTTGGTGCTGTCCCAGTAATGCCACCAGTCATGATATCTTCATATATATGGCGAAGGGAGGCTCTGAGGCACCAGAAATGACAGCACTGCAGTCAAAGGGTGTTCTGAGCTTACCTTTGAGGCAAACTCTCAGTGCATCGTCCTAGAGATGGAACAGAGTTGTCCAGCAGGGCTGACACTAAGACACGCTGTAACAGCGTGCTGTGCTGGGCAGTGTCCCCTGGATAGGACCCCTGTTTGCCAGCTCCTGTGCAGCTGCTTCGCTGGAGTTTAGTCTGCGACTTGTCTGTGAGCCATCCTCGCCTCAGCAGGCTTGGGCTGGCTCAGGCTGTTAGAAGGATGCTCCCCAAGGGAAAAGGGGACATTTCCAAATAGGGCATCTGTTAGTGGAGCCGGGCCAGCTATCCTAATACTAGATCCCTATGCTACAAGCAGCTGGACTTGTGTTTCAGAAGCGTGACCTGCAGGACCAGTCTATCCGTACTTGGCGCACCGAGATGTTTAAGAAATCCAGCCCTTTATTTTGATGCTTCTCTGACTGCCAGCTAATTTAAATACCTGGTCTCAAGAACTGAATGCTGAAGCACTTCTAAAAGTTGCTCTTTCAGCAAGTCACTCTTGCATCACTGTTTTAGTGTGACTGTGAGACTGTAGTTTATAAGAGATCTAGCTCGTAGTTGCCTGGGCAGAGGTGACAACAAAGCTGTTCTCCTATGGATCTGTCTTTTACAAGTGGAATCTTCAGTGCCTAATGAGAGAGAAGCACTGTTTTGAAAAATTACCTAGTCGTGGGACTCCTGTAATGGGTCTTGTCCTTTACAGAACTCTCTGATGTCTAAGAAGAGTTCAGGTCCTGCCTCTCCCTTGTTTTTTATGGGAATACAAGTAAGGTTTCTCTCTTCAACTAGCCATCTATTTCTATGAAACTTGTGCAAATTTGGTATCTTTGAGCCCTTTTTTCTTCTGTCAAGACCAACAAACAGATTTAAAAGACTTCAGGAGGAAGGAGAAAATAATGACTGGCAGACAGGTACACGTAGAGCATTGTCGCACAAACTGAAAATAGCGTTCTGTTTCTGACCACTTATGGCCATTTAAGAGGGCCATGATGCTCCTTGGATTGTGTGTATATCAGGATGTTTCATTGTACTCTTCTGAATTGCCCTCCTATTTTAAGGGAGGGAATGAATGATTTTTGCTTCTTGTCTAAGACTCTTAGTTAGCACTGATAATATCCCACCATACAGGAATACCAAGTTACTGATGAGCTTGTTTTTTTAATGCAAAGCTGTTGTTCCCATCTCTTCCAGAGTGTATTGTGTCCACAATTTCTAAACTCTTTTGAAGTCCAAGTGGATGCTTTCTTACAGTTACAGAGCAAATACAGGACAGTTCCTAGTGCAGACAACAGGGAAATAAGAAGGTTAGAGATAAAAGCTGGCCTGCTCCCTCTGGACATGTTGGTGTGATAGTGGGGAGCAGGGTAGCTGAAGGCTAACCCAGGGCAGTGCTGGAAAGCCAGCCTGATGACCACCACTCTTACAAGGGGTCTGGTGTTGGCTTCTTACGGTGACATCATGGTGCCAAGAGCCTAGGCCAGGGGCAGTCATGGAGCCAAAGTAAATCTTTAAGCAAAGGCTGATGAGCACAGACTGCCTCTCTAATATCACGGGTTTCTTGGAAATTTGAGTGCTAAGAACATCAGCTTTTTTAATTTCTAAAAATTAATTATTTTTAATTAATACCATAAAAACAAAGTCAACTGCTCAGACGGCCTCCTTCTTCCCTCCTTCTTTTCTCCCATCCCTCCTCTGACAACTTTTTTTCCCCAAGGTCCCAAATCACCATTATTAATCACTTACAAGGGCTAAAAATAAAGGGGAGAGATGGGGACATGTATTCTATTTCTTACATCCAGATAGTTTGGGCTGGAGCACAAGGCAAGCAGTGGGCTTTGTGTCCTTGTTCCCAGCAAAGACAGTGCAAAGAGGATGTGCCAGTCATGTTACCAAAGGAAAGGGTGGTGGTAAAGCTTTGCTGAATTTCAGGAGGATAGGTTGAGAGTCTGGCTGTTGTTTCTCTAGATCTCTCTTCCTTTTGGCTCCCCAAACAGGTTGCAATACTTGAGAACAAGAACAAGTCTGGCTCCTGCTTCCCAGTCAGCTAAAATGCCACAGGATGTGGCTTCTCTGTCTTTCCTCTAGTCCCCCAGGGACAAGACCTTCATATTCCAAAAACAACCATGTCAGAGAGAAGGCATGGGCAGATTTCCCCACACCTGCTTCTCTGAGCTGAGTGACTTGCGTGGCCTCCATTTGACCAAGCAGCAGTACACTGGGTCCTTTTCACAGCTTCTTGCTAAAGTTCACTGCCATAGATTTAGCTGTCACTTGTCTTCTTTTAATTTCAAATTATTCACAGACTAAGACATACCTTTTAGTTCAAAATGAGTCCTGATGTTTTATACTAAGTAGACACACATATATATAGACATAAGGTCATATGACAGCTTGCAGTTTTGAAAGACTTGGAAATAAACATTTGGTTTTTCTCAAACCCAAGCTGCTTAATAACCTGTTACAGCCTATGCCTAATAATGCTCTCAGACACAGAGCTATTGCCTCTTTACAGATAGTTTCTTTTTCCCTAGCATACCTTCTTGAGGTTGTTTTTTCTATCTTGGCAGATAAAGTGCAAGCTCTTTGTTTGCGAGTAGCCACTTTAAACTTTCCACTTTGGCTTGTTATTGCCCAATTGCTAAGAACCCTTCATTCCTGTTGTGTTTGCCCTATATTTTCTGTTTGGTTTTGGGTAGTTCCTGAGTTCTGCTGTCTTGTCACAATAATAACAGATGTCAGCACAGCTTCTATTGTGTCATAGACTATATAGAGCAAAACAGTATTGCCCACTGTGCCTGTTCATATGAGCTAGCAGTGCATCCTAAAGCCCTTTAGCGCATAAAAGAAGGTAAAGATAGAGTGTGATTTTCATGTGAAGAAGCTTTTGCTTACCTTGCTGATGAACTGATGGAACTAGTGTGTAGATGTGATTTAGTGTGCTTTACTGGTGGACTTGAACACATTTCAGAGGAAAGCAAGCTTAATTCTTACCCTTTTGTAGATGGGAAAACCAAAGCACATGGAAAATTTATTCAGCAGATCAGCTGCTGAACTGACAGTACAACTAGAATACAAGTTTTCAGTCTCTCAGATCATGCCCTACTAATTAGACAATACTGCCTCTGTTTTCTTTCCCTTCCTATCCAAATCTGCCTGCTGGTGTCAGGTCTGCCGTCACACGAACACTATGTGGGCTAGCAGGACCTCCCTGGCATTTCCCAGAACAGCCCTCCTATAAGGCACACCAGGAGGTCTCACTGGTTTAGGCATTGGCCCAAACTTGCCTCCTGTCCAGGCTGGGTACAAATCTGCAATTAGATATGTGTGTGATTCCAGGGCAGCATGGGAGACTGTCCTGCTGAGGCCATGCTGCTGGTTGGACAGGGTTTGAAGAACAGCTGTGGAGGAAGGGGGAGAAGACCTAGCATACAGATAATGAACAGCTTTGGCAGATGGGAAACCCAAAATCATAGGGGAAGAGTGTGTACCATGCCTGGATGGACGTCCTCTCACCGCATGAACACATAGAGCAACATGCCCTTCGGAGCATGACAGAGCCCCTCCTAACCTTGTGGCTTCTTCCTCCCCTGTGTGGAGAGGGTTTATGCACAGGGATGATTTAAAATGCCAAAAAGCTGTGTCTTGTCTAGGTTACTGCCTACATTGCAGCCAATGTTGACATCTGCTGATTTTTTCCAAGGCTCAAATGGGGAGAAAAATCTGAAACTATAGAGAGGATTGGAATGTGTTTGCAAAGTTATAGCAGTGACAGTGGATCAGGGCAACATGGTAATTGAAGTAGAAATCTTTTTGAAGGGGAGAGAAAGCTGAAGAACTGCTCAGATGGGAAAGCATGATGAATCATTCAAGAGGTTGCATGAAAAGGCATGGGATTACTTTCAGGGGGTAGAAGAGTTGTCACAGAAAAAGAAGAAATACTGGGGAGATCTGTGGGGCATGGGGAATCCTAGATCAGGCACTGCAAATATCACTCTCTCCCAGAGTCCTGGACCGATCAGGTGAGAGGAGTCTTGAGAGCTGGAGGGGGATAAAACAGCACCGGGTCACTTCTGGCAAGTCCTAGGTCACTCGGAAGAGGGGAAGAGGAGAAGAGAGGCTCTCTGGTCATGGGTCGGTTACTGTGTGTGACTATTTTGGGGCACTTACAAGAAAGAAATTTGGATTTCCAGATCATTCACAGAAATGGAGGAAAGAAATTATGGGAAGGTAAGGTTTGGAATGTTGGTTTTTTCTCACCCCTCCCCTTCCACCCTTGAATCTCCACTCTCCTCTAAATCAAAGAGAGAGTTTCTGAAATCACTGAAACTCCTCTTTTTCTTACCAACCTTTTTAAGAGATTGTATTAATTGTTGATATTGCCCTCTTTAAGAGTATTTGGGCTTTTTTTTAGTGATGTCTGGTGTTACGAAAGTCAGGTAGTTCAACAGCCTTATCTACTTCTTCTACCTTAATTTTTTTTCTTTGTGAATATTTGAATATTTTCAGCCTGGGCAAGAGAGAGAAGCTGATCAATTTGTACTTAGGTTCATTAGCACTGGTTTCTATACTACTGGACATCCTAGAAAACTAATGTAATTCTTTGTATAGGTGTGTTAACATTATGGTAAACAAGGGAGAAAAAGGACCTCAAGAGGTCAGCTTCCCTATGCCCCAGCCTCAAAACTCACTGTGCACAATAAATCTGAGAGGTGTTTGTCTTACTTCACCTCCTAACACCTCTAGCAGGGCTTATTCCTCAAGCTCCTTTAGTATCTATTCCAGCTATCCATATCATGGTAAAGTTTTTCCTTCTATCTAACCTGGACCCCACTCTTGCTGTGATTTGATCCTTGTACTTCTTGTGATGTTTAGCAAGGGCATGGAAGGTAGGTTATTCTTTTGCTCTTTACAGAAGCTAATACTGTTCTCACCTCTCCTCTCAGTCCTCTGTCCTTTATGCTGCCAATTCTGATGAATATTGCAGCTACGAATGCAGTTTTACAATGAATACTGCAGCAACTCTGTAATATTTTCATCCAGACCATATTTTTCCTAGTTTGTTTTTGCCGGGGTCACGTGAAACGGTGTTAAAGCCCTCACCACAGTCAGTGTATGTGGTTCCTTGTGCTTGCCTTGTCTCTCTACAAGGTCTTTGTCATAAAAAGAAATTTAAATATGCTTCATTGGATCTGTTTGTGACAGATGTGGGTTGGATGTTACCTACCTCCCGAGTACCTGGTAGGTACTCCCAAATGGTTTGTTAGTTTTGTTTTTTCTTGGAATTGAAGTTAAATGAAGCAATTCATAAGTCAGACTCCTCCTTTTCCCCTCTTCAAAGATAGATACTGTCTTTACAACTCTTCTGGAAACATGCTAGTCATGCATAAGTGCCAAGTTTCAGCATCTGTGAAAGGACGGGAATGACTCTCACACGCATTGGTACAATGCACAGTTGGATTCTTTATTCTCCCGCTTGTGCAGTTATATACATTTTCCATATCTGTACACACGATTACGCTTATTCGGATAGGCTACAGACATAAATCACGCACTGTTCACACGCCCCACATTCCCTTATGATTGGTAACTCTGCACTAACGCCAATAGCAACAGACTGCCTCCACGTCCTTGAACACATCTTGTTTTTGCTGACCCACACCATGTGCACTATCAGAACTTTCTCAATGGCTATTCTTAGCTGTCTTTTCCAGCAGCCTGTTCAATTATGCTGTTTTGCTTAAGCGGCCTAGTCGTGCTAGTTCTCAAGCTACATCAACCCCAACATCTCCCCCTTTTTATTTTCAAAAAGGCTAAGCTATCTTATCATTACCTTAAAAACATTTGCTCAATTTGTGTTAGCCGCATCACAAAAATTTTCTTCACAGTTACCTCTAGTGCCTTTTGTGTTATGCGTATTATACACGGGACCAACATAATCACTGCCATAATCATTGCAACAATAAGCAATAACATTTTGATTAGTGACATTAACCAGCCAGAAATTCCCCATCTGTTTCCTGCTGCATCAAATACTTCCGCAGCCCCAATAAATCAGAATGTAGATACAATAGTCTAAAGTCAGAACCTGGAAAACTTACCAAACCAAAAGATGCAAAGGCAGTTACTTAGTCCAGACAAATCCATTAGATCACAAAAACCAAATAAATCCATCAAACACAGAAATGCAAACACTATGACAACAAACACATAAAATCACACATTTATGGTCGCGACCACACACACACACAGAGGCACACCAAGTTTTCAACATAAATCCAAATATTACAAAGACTTATGAACAGACAGCAGGCAGGCAACAAAAGTAATACTGGAAGAATGCCTTTGTCTTATTAATAGTCCCTGCTCAGAACTTTTTGGTCCAGTGATCAGACGTTCTCCCCGAGAATCCCTCGGTGCCGGCTGGAGGTCCTGCGATCCCTGGGACCATTGATGTTCAAGAGCAGGGTCCTACCTGGGTACCCAAACTCTACTACCAGAAAGGAGCAAAATAATTCACTCTCCAAAACTTAACCCCGGAGCCCTAGAAAGCAGGCATTCATATTGACACTCATCAGATAGTACAGATAACAGCTATACATCGTTAGGATGTAGCATCTTTGTTAACCGGGCCCACTGTCTTTTTATCACCTCCCCTTCTTCTTCCGTGTTCATTCAAGATGGGTTTGATCCACTTTGCCGGCACCCACTCCATCTGTCCATTATCTGTAGAAATACAAGCATATCCCCTCCCCCAAGTGAGTAGTCATATTGGACCTTCCCAAACCCCTTTATCCGGGTGGAATACCGTTACTAACACCACATCATTGTCATAGACATTTTTGTTTGTTCCCCTGTGCCGAACAGCTGGGGGGTCACTATGACCTCCTCCAACATTCAACCAATTCAGGACAAATAGGGTTTTGTGTAGACAGTCTATCGGGGATTGCTCTCCCCCCTTTTTAAAAATATTTAAATGATCTTTTAGTAAGCGATGGGAACGCTCAACAATAGCTTGACCGGTGGAGTTGTATGGGATGCCCCGTACATGCTTAACACCCCACCGCTGAAGGAAACGGGCCACCACCTGAGACCTGTAGGCTGGGCCATTATCAGTTTTAATTTGTTCAGGTACTCCCAACACAGCAAAGGCTTGCGCCCAATGTCGTTGGGTTGCTTTGGCATTGGTAGAAGTAGCTGCTGTTGCCCAGATGGCAGCCGAACATGTATCAACAGAGACATGGATGTGCTTCAAACGCCCAAACTGGGGCAACTCGATCACATCGGTTTGCCAAAGTTGTCTGGGCTGTAGACCTCGAGGATTTACACCACCATCCTGTATAGGAGTGAGTCTCGCACAGTCAGGGTAGGCTGCAACAATAGCACGCGCATCTGCTTTAGATAATGAAAACTGTCTTTGCAACGCCGCCGCAGACTGATGGAAAAGGTCATGCGCTGCTCGTGCAGCATCAAAGCTTGTGGACAGTTGTACGGCAGTGGCTGTCACTAGTTGGTCCGCACGGTGGTTACCTTCTGCCAGGCCCCCAGGAATGGAAGTATGACTTCTAATATGAGCTACAAATAGTGGTTCTTGCTGCTGTTGAAGCATGTGCCATAACTGAGTTATGGCACTGAACAGCAATGGGTTTTGTATCTTACCGATAAATGCAAAATGTAACCTTTGTACGATACCAACGACATATAGTGAGTCAATCACAATATTAAGAGGTTGTTGAGGCCACCGTTTCAATACTTCCACTACTGCTAAAAGTTATAAAATTTGAGCAGATCCTTCCGCCACAAGGGTGTGCGAGTACCAGTAGCCATGTAGTTGCCACACAAACCCAGCACGCTTCAATTTGCTGCTCGCATCCGTAAATACTGTCAATGTGTCTAGCGGGCAATCAGTCACAATATTCCGTGGCAACAACCGTAAACATGTCTTAAACAATGGGTGACGCGGGTAGTGATTATCTATTACAAACGGTTGGTTCAATACAGCCGCCGCAAATTCATCATTAGTTTGACAAAACTGTGCGACTTGGGATGTAAGTGGCATTATTACTTGGTGTGGTACAGCTCCAGCAATAATTTTTGCTCGTTGGCATCCTTTATGGATTATAGCCGCAATAGCCTCAATCCTTGTGATCACAGTTCATTTGAAATGGCTAGGACCGAAAATCCATTCCAGGATGCACAATGGGTCTGATTGTTGCTCCTGCCATTGAGCCAATATCCCAATGATCTCTTCCCGAGAGTCATAGATATATAACTGGATTGGGGATCCTTCAAGTATCCGGGAGATAGAACCGTGTGAAATCTTCTGCGCTATAATTTGAAGTGCTGCCTCTGCTGGTTGTGTTAATTGGCGTGGTTCATGAGGATCCTTTCCGTCCTGCAATAGTTCATACAAGGGCTGTAAATCCGTATTGGTTATTCCACAAACGTTCCGAATCCATTGAAGGTCTCCCACCAACTTTTGGACATCATTAAGGGTTTTGACGTTGTCAGCACGTATAGTCAAGTTTTGCGGCCTAATCACGGTTTCAGTTAAAGTCATGCCCAAATATTTCCATGGGGGTTGTCGTTGAATCTTTTCAGGAGCCACCACTAAACCCCAATCTTCCAACATCCCCTTTAATTCAAGAACAATGTCATCTTGGATTGGACATCGTGAGGCCAATAATAAGTCATCCATGTAATGATACAAAATTAGTTCCTGATGAGATCGTCGGAAAGGTTGCAGCGCCAAATCCACATACCATTGGCACATTGTTGGTGAGTTTTTCATACCTTGTGGTAGCACTACCCATTAGTATGGCTTTGTGGGTGATGCTCTGTTAATGGTGGGTACTGTAAATGCAAACTTTTCACAATCATCCGGATGTAACGGGATGGTAAAAAAACAATCCTTCAAATCTAGGATCAGGATATCCCATTGTTCAGGTATCATAGCTGGCGACGGTAGTCCGGGTTGTAGCGGCCCCATATCTTGCATTACTGCATTAAGTGCTCTTAGGTCTTGTAAGAGTCTCCATTTTCCGGACTTTTTCTGAATGGTAAACACAGGAGTATTCCAAGGACTAGTGGACGGGACCAAGTGCCCCACCTTCACTTGTTCATCCACCAATTCTTGGAGATGGGCGAGCTTTTCAGTAGACAGAGGCCATTGGTCCACCCAGATCGGCTTTTTTGTCAACCGCGTGAGCTTCAGTGGAGGCCTGGATGCACTCGCTTCAATGGCCGCTGTCAAAAAGGCGTCTGAATGACACAACCCCATTGTGATAATACGTCTCTGCCTAATAGCCAAATAGTAGTATTCAAGACATAAGGGCGTGCTTGTGCCAGCAACTTACCATCTTGGTCTACAAAGGTAATGAACTCAGTACTCATTTGTGTCGCTGTTGCACCACCGATTCCTGTCACCATGCCCGACACTACCGTCAATGGCCATGACTCTGGCCATTGGGCCCTCGGGATTATAGTAACACCTGCTCCGGCGTCTAACAACATTTTCTGGTCTTTTAGTACAATGCCGTTCGGTCCTTTAATAGTGATCTTTCTTATGGGCTGTTCTGTGGAAAGAGGTTGTATGAATGCCACCAAGGGGGGTCCACTTGAGCCAAAGGCGTCACTTCCCCTATAGTTAGGGTCGGTTAGGGGGACCTGAGCAATAAAAGGAATCAGTTGGGCAACTTTGCTGCCTCGTTTGATGGTTAATGGTGGCGTGAATACCTTTAACATAATCCCTATCGGGCCTGTGAAATCTGCATCAATTACCCTTGGTAGGACAAAAATTCCCTGACTAGATGCAGAGGATCGCCCCACCAGCAATGCACTCAGCCCATGACCTAAAGGTCCTGTGGCTACCGAGGGAACGACATGCACCTTATCATCTTCTATAGTGATGTCTTGTCCCACGGCCAGATCGACTCCTGCGGAGCCGCTTGTGGCGGCTCGGAGCTCGTCGAGACAGCCATAGCTGTGGGGAACTTTCTTGTCCTCACGCCCCCCATCCTGGCGCTGCTCTGCCCGTTTCCCGACAGGGGGATACCATCCTTTTTAAACTGCAACCTACATTGAGCTGCTTTATGCCCAAACTTGTCACATCTATGGCATGTCCCTACAAATTCGTCAGCCACCACCTTTTGCTTCTTGATCTGAGAACAGTTTCTTTTGTAATGGTCTTCCTCTCCGCAAATAAAACAACCAGTTTTTGCTTTAACACCTCGATCCGCTTTCCCCGTTTGCATGGTAGGTCGTAAATCTGCGGCCATGGCAGCCACGTGTATTCTGGCCTTCTCTCTTTCCTCCGCTAAGCGAGGTAATCAGGAACAAGCCTCCACGTGCCGACTAAGGGTAGACCCACTAGGTAGGGATGCAATTATCTGTCGACATTGAGTGTTGGCATTTTGAAAAGCTAAATCCTTTCCTACTGCACCTTTTTCTTCACTTGGCAGATTCGGTGCTGCATCTAATGCTTCCTTTAATCGGTCTATAAAGTGCATGTACGGCTCATCAGGACCCTGACGAATCTGCATATAAGGTAATACAGGCTTCCCAATCTGTGGTAACTCAGTTAAAGCGGCCAGGGCTAAGCTCTGTGACTGTTGCAATATTCGAGGGTGTAGCGCTGCTTGAGCTGCCCCGTCGCAGAAAGCGCCAGTACCCATGAGCTGGTCTAGTGTAACTACACGTAAAGGATCATTGGCACCTAGCTGAAGGTTTTGCATCATTGCAACCTCACATTTATCCCGCCACTTATCCTTCCACAACATAAAGGCAGTGGGGGGCAACACCAATTCTAACAAGGCTCGGGCATCAGCTCGCACTAATATTTGATTTTTGAAAAAGGTGGTAACCAGCGTCATAACTTGCTTGTTATCCAAGCCATAGTTCATTACAGTTTTTTTGTAACTGACTCACTGTTTTCCAGTCAAAAGGAGTCCATATCTGTTGATTCCCCTGCATAAACACCAGGAATGCTGTTAAACTGTTTGGTAGCATTTGTCCTTCAATTACAGCATTTTCTATTACCCTCCTCCATCGTTGTCCCATATTAAAATTAGGGTCGCGTATCGGGGGTGTCCCGTCTCCAATCCGACCTCCAGCGGCCACACCACCCCCCTCTGTACCGCCGGGTCCCTGCAGACCACACCCACCGCGCGCGCAATCAGGCTTGTGAACACCGGATGCCCCCCCTCCTCGCTCTCTCCACGCTCCTCTTCCACGCCTCACGTTCGTCATGCCCCACCCCCTTACCGTATTTACTGCGTAAATAGTGATCAGCGTCAGCTAAGCTCATTTCCCCGTCTTCCAGCATGACCCTAACCCAGTGCCGTTGCGAATGCCCTGGTGGTGAGCTTTTGTTAATGCTTCCATTATTTGACCCCCCCCCCCCCGAAATCACCTCCCCCATCCCGTCCGACTCTCCACATATCTGCTGCTCGACCGCTCGCAAACAGTCCGTTATGGCTTGGTGAGCCTTTCGATATGCCTGTTCAATCGTGGCGTTACGGGATCCTTTATCTAGTCGTTGCATCTCGTCCAACAGCTTTGTCGTTTGATCCTGTTGCTTTCTCAATGTGTCCGTAAGTTCACTTTTATGAATCTTTGGGTATGATAGCGATGTTGCTTCTTCGGGCGAGTCAGTATCCATTTCTTGAAAACCAGAGTCCGGGAGCGGCACATTCTCCGGCAGTGGTGGGGCTGTAGGTGGCGCTGGTGCCCAGTCTCCCAATTCAATACTCGGTTCTCTCCAAAACTCCGTTTCACTAGGACGGACGGGATACGCGGAAGGTGCCGTACAGGGATCTTGATACTCTCCCACGGGTTGACTGATTGCATAAACAGCTCTCGCGGCGGCTGCAGCCACAGTAGCATCGTCCTTCATATCAGCAATCATATTTTTAACAGTTCGGAAAACAGGGGCTAATTGCCGTGCCTCTTTGTTTCCGACCTGCACAGAGTCCCACAAGTCCATCCCAACTCTGTGCCACGCATCCGGATCGAACAGCTGATCCATTGTTATCAGCTTTCGGCGGCGGCACCGTAATAATAGTCCCGATAAAAGTCCTTTAGTTAACTTAGCGTCGGCTCGATCTGCCAATTCCAACAGGCTTTTCAGCTCTGTGTTTTCTGACGCTGATACAGTGGAACCCATGCTGCCGATGTTCATGCCCCCCCCGGCGTGCCGCAGATCCGCTCCTGCCTTTCTCGGGCAGCCCGGCTTACCTCGCCAGCTGGCAGTCCCCTGCCTTTTTTTTTTGGCTGCGATAAATCCTTAGGGTCACCACAATGCCGAGTTTCAGCATCAGTGAAAGGACGGGAATGACTCTCACACGCATTGGTACGATGCACAGTCGGATTCTTTATTGTCCTCCTTGTGCGGTTATATACATTTTCCATATCTGTACACACGATTACGCTTATTCAGATAGGCTACAGACATAAATCACGCACTGTTCACACGCCCCACATTCCCTTGTGATTGGTAACTCTGCACTAACACCAATAGCAACAGACTGCCTCCACGTCCTTGAACACATCTTGTTTTTGCTGACCCACACCATGTGCACTATCAGAACTTTCTCAATGGCTATTCTTAGCTGTCTTTTCCAGCAGCCTGTTCAATTATGCTGTTTTGCTTAAGCGGCCTAGTCGTGCTAATTCTCAAGCTACATCGACCCCAACACATAAGCTGTCAGATACCACTGCTGATGGCTCTGAGGGTTCTTCTGAATTTCCCTGGATTAATTTCATCCAACTAAAAAATACATAGCTTATCTATTGTTCTTTCTGAATTCTAGCCTGAGGTTATCCCTGATATTTCTGATGTTAATTCTGTTCACTGACTGATCCGCAGTAGTATTTTAGTAGACATTGAAGCAAAAAATTCATTAAACACTGCCTGCTTAGTAATGTCTAATAAAAGTTTTCACTGCCTCTTAATGGATCTGTTCCTCACTTGTTTTCCTTTTACTAATATTGCACCAGTGCAAGCTTTATCAACTTTTTTTCTCTGTGCTGGTTGTATTTTACTTTCTGCTATGGTGTCTGATTTTTATCTCTATATGCCTGTCGTGTTGTTGCTTGTAATTTTTATCTCTTTTCCCACAATCTAGATGCTTCCTTTCTATGGGGAAGGTTGCCGAAGAACATAATGATTTGGTCTCTTCATCCCTGACACTTCTACATTAGGTCAGTTTGTGTTTTAGGCATGCTTTGTTTAAGGACTGGAGAATCTTATGGACTTGCTTTCCCATGGGATCTGAATTCTGTTCATTTAATCCCTTGTTCTTTACAACAGCTTATTTTGCTGTTGTCATTCCTTTCCTCTCCTCAGTTCCCCTGAGACTTTATCGTTTGCTCCATCTCAACCAGCTTCTTTCCCTGCTTTGCTGTTTCAGTGCATTTCAATGCTGTCAGCATCAAACAGGGATGACTTAGCTCCTCTGTGTGATTTCTTAGAATTTTGCATCTGCAGTATTTCTCCTCACATGTAGCTGAACAACCTGCAGAGCAGTCTATGCTCTGTGCCATTTCTGTCTCTGTAGTCCCTTACTTCCTCTGGCAATTACAGGTAACTATTGTAATGTTTCTGTTTGGCTAAAGTTTTGTAATTTGGTTTCTAAATTGTTTTCTTATGGCCTGAATTTACCCCAGCCATCTCTGCACTCACTGTCAGATCTTATTGCAACTTACCATACACACTTAAATGCTTGTTTTACAAAATCCCTCGGGGAAGATAGCAGCAAGGAGAACTCAGAAATGCTGGATGTGTATGCGGTGGAGGATCGTGCAAATCAGTATACCAAAGCTAACTTCAAGGCAGGTCTGCTTTTGAAGTGAAGTCAGTAAACAGAAGATGGACTTGATAGAAGTTTCTTGTAAAAACCCCATTTTCCTCTGCAGTGAAGAGGACCAAGACCTTAACTCAGGCATGTCCTCCTCTTCCCTCTGCAACAATTATTCTGATCTCATAGAAGTCCAAGAAGTAATGAAACCTTAACCTGTCTGTTTCCTAAGCAGAACATCATGTGTTCTCTATTTTAATTGGATTGATACCATGCTGGTACTTCATTAGTACAACTATTAGCCTTACATAAATTCTTGTGCTTAAGCTCTGAACTCCTCAGTGGTACTTCAGCATTACATTCCTGTGCCTGTATGTGCCTGCTGTATCAGTCCGTCAAAATGCATGTCTGTTGTGTATTTGTGTTGTGCAAATATTGTATGTTTGATACATACACTTAGTATTGGAGAAAAATGGGTAAAAAGAAACTGTAGAGTCCAGAATATGCCAAGTATCTGATCACAGAATCATAGAATCATTTGGGTTGGAAGGGACATTTAAAAGTCATCTAGTCCAACCCCCCTCTGCAGTAAACAGGGACATCTTCAACTAGATCAGGTTGCTCAGAGCCCCATCCAACCTGACCTTGAACATTTCCAGGGATGGGGCATCTACCACCTCTGTGGGAAACCTCTTCCATTGTTTCACCAGCCTTATCGTAAAACATGTCTTCCTTATATCCACTCTAAGGCTACCCTCTGTTAGTTTAAACCCATTACCCCTTGTCCTATCACAACAGGTCCTGCTAAAAAGCCTGTCCCCATCCCTCTTATAAGCCCTCTTTAAGTACTGAAAGACCAGCATAAGATCTCCCCGCTGCCTTCTCTTCTCCAGGCTGAATAGCCCCAACTCTCTCAGCCTTTCCTCATAGGAGAGGTGTTCCAGCCCTCTGACCATTCCTGTGGCCCTCCTCTGGATCTGCTCCAACACCTCCATGTCTTTCCTGTGCTGGGGGCTCCAGAGCTGGATGCAGCACTCCAGGTGAGGTCTCAGCAGAGTGGAGCAGAGGGGAAGAATCCCCTCCCTTGACCTGCTGGCCATGCTGCTTTTCATGCAGCCCAGCATACGGTTGGCCTTCTGGGCTGCGAGTGCACATTGTTGGCTCAGTTTTTCATCTGTCAGTACCCTCAAGTCCCTCTCGGCAGGGCTGGTGACCGACAGGTCCAGTCTAGCATCTGCTCTGGCAGGACTGTCTATTATCTGGCTCAGGAAGTTATCCTCAGTGTACTCTGGGACCCTCCTGGATTGCCTACAGCTCACCGTGCTACTTTTCCAGCAGGTGTCGGCGTGGTTGAAGTCCCCCAGCAGGATGAGAGCCCCGATCAAGACTTTCAGCTTCTCTTCTGAATACTAGAGGTTTGTAAGGTGCAAACTGTGTGAAGAACTGTAGATGAACAGATGATAGGAGCAGAAAATCCAGCTCAAAACCTGGTTTGTAAGAATTAATGGTTAGAGGGCAGAGAAGCTCACAGAAGTTGTGTTTGCTTATGATGGTGGATACAGTCCAAGCCGATCAGTTCCCCCATGCTGTTTGCAACACAAATTCAACAGCCATCTGCTGGCACATGGGAGCTGGAAAGTGAAATTGACTCTAGAGAGAGAACAGGTTTTTTAGTTCTGTGTGACCAAAAGTTTGTTAATTTTATAATTAATCTTGGACTCCCTGCAAAAGAAAATGTACGCTCTTTGAATAGTGTTGACAGACCGGTAGGGCCTCAGGTTTTGCCTTCACCAAACTCCTAACCTGTGGGAACATACTATATTAATGAAGGTCATGGTGTCCTTGAGAGTTTCTGAATAAGACTAAAATAAGGACTTTATCACTTGCAACAGAGGACTTTGGCAGAACGCCTGGAGCTAACGAAGGAGAAATCATGCACAGCTAGGCTAGCGAATTGAATGTGGAGAATAGGCAGTGAACAATGTATATTAAGGAATAAGCATTTGGGCTGGAGTGCATGGACAGCTTTGTAAGGGTATAAAATGCAGCTTTCTGATAAATAAAGGGTCTTCGATTTGGATATCGGGGTCCGTGTCATCAATCTCCTCACTAATCTGTTATGAGTTATGACTTTTCCAGGAATAGCCACGATCCTTACTATAGCTAGATAGTGCCCATAGTAGTAAGTCCCTTATCACTGACCAGAGTTCCCATGAGCTGCTGAAATATAGTTCTGATTTTGTTCAGAGAGCTGTTGCTGCCAAGCCAATGTGCTTTGTCCAACAGGGATGAGAGAGAAAATACTAGTTATTTAAAAAGCACAAATCGTTAACATTAAATTAAGGATGAAAAAAACTGTTTTCCACAGTGAAAGCTGGTACAAAAACTTCCTATAGAATCATAGGTGCCTGCTGGGCTGCATGAAGCTGCGGTTTCACTGGTGATGCTCACCAATGCTGCCATCTACGGGTTGTTACTCTCTGGTCCAGACCTTCAGGCAAACCTCACGCTGTTGTACCACCACGGAAAGAACTTAATTTGGCTGTACAGGCAGTTTCAGTCGTCTGATTTGCCACACGGCAAACTCAGTATAGGCATATTTATATATTCTTCTATATTCTTAGATATTACAAAGTGCTGACCAGATACTGTTCAAGAAAACGTTAAATACAATACATTTGTGTGTGTATTGAGGTCTAGTAATACATAAACCTTGCAGGAAACTTATCAGGACTTTTTTTTTTCCCCTCAGTTACACCTATCTGCAACTTTCCCCCACAAGTCACCTTTTTTGTCCCTCTCTCAACTTCCTTCTATTTGCTTTGGCAGCCAACAGGAGCATGCAGTGTAATCCCAGCAAGAACCGCTCCCAGTGCTTGTCAGCAAGTAGATGGCAGATAGAGTTCACATAACAGATTGCATTCAGGATCGGTTTCAACATACACCATTTTAACATCTAAATAGTCATGGCACTGAGCCATATCACGAGGCCTTTCCTACTATGTACAAGAAAGATTCCCATCTTGCCAGGGCAGAGCAAGTCTTGCCTGGCATCTTAACCACCCACAAAATTTAGTCAGATGGTAACCAGTTGAGCACGGCTTCACCCCTGCTTACACCATTCTTTATCTTGAACAGCTTTCAACGGTAAAAGAAACTTCTTCTTTTTATGCCAAAAATGTCAAAGAAATTGCCTCAGTCTATGACCTTGCCTGTAATATAGTTAAGGGATCACCTTACTACCAGGTTGTTCTGATACTATTTCTACATCTTCCAGTCCTACAGTACTTGACTTGATGTTGCTTTTAAGGGTGGAAGCGAGCTTTGTCATGTGAAGTATGAATGAACATGACAGGCATGTACTAGTGCTAACAGATCATGGTGTTTTGCAATGTTTCTTCTGTACAGCCAAGTGGTCACTGAAAGGGTAATCATACTAAAAATGTTGCACACTCTGTAGCCTGCCACCAAGATTGTAACAGGTTACTATTAGTTTACATGCACATATCAACAACAGTCGGTTGGGGTGTAAAGCGAGGCAGGACTTGGCTGTTCTATGTTATGTTTATTCTTCCTTCAGAGGAACCTTTTCTTGTGCTGCTTGGTACCCAGACATCTGTGCAGTGCAGAGATGCTCCGAGCAGTGTAGGGCCATGTAAAGATGCTACCCTTAATAATATTTGTCCATGACCCATTCAGCATCTGTTCTTGCATCCTCACTATCTCAAGGACAGCTCTGTCTGATTAATACTGCATTTGAGGAAGGTTCTCCTGTTACTCTTCTTTCTGTGTCATTTACGTCCCTGCAAGCTATGGAGAAAGGGGAGTTACTTGCTTTACAAACATGCCTGATTTGTTGGTTACACAGTCACAGCTTAGGCTAGACAATGACTTGCAGTCTGGGGAAAGGAGAAGGAGGAGGCAGAAAGTATTTTCTGGTTGTGATCAGCTTTTTATTTTAATTTCTCTATAAGAAAAGTATTTCACAGCATCCTTCTCCCTAAATTGGAGAGACATGGATCTGATGGATGGACTGTTTGGTGGATAAGGAATTGGTTGGATGGTCTCATGCAGAGAGTAGTGGTTAATGGCTCAATGTCCAGACGGAGATCAGTGACAACTGGTGTCCCTCAGGCGTGCATACTGGGACCAGTAGTGTTTAATATCTTCATCAGTGACATGGACAGTGGGATGGAGTGCACCCTCAGCAAGTTTGCAGATGACACCAAGCTGAGTGGTGTGGTCAACATGCCTGAGGGTGGGATGCCATCCAGAGGGACCTGGACAAGCTCAAGAAGTGGATCCACAGGAACCTCATGAGGTTCAACAAGGCCAAGTGCAGGGTGCTGCACCTGGGTTGGGGCAATCCGAAACAAAAACACAGGCTGGGTGGAAAATGGGTTGAGAGCAGCCCTGAGAAGAAGAACTTGGGGGTACTGGTGGATAAGAAGCTGGACATGACCTTGCAATACATGCTTACAGCCCAGAAAGCCAACCGTATGCTAGGCTGCATGAAAAGCAGCATGGCCATCAGGTCAAGGGAGGGGATTCTTCCCCTCTGCTCCACTCTGCTGAGACCTCACCTGGAGTGCTGCGTCCAGCTCTGGAGCCCCCAGCACAGGAAAGACATGGACGTGTTGGAGCAGATCCAGAGGAGGGCCACAGGAATGGTCAGAGGGCTGGAACACCTCTCCTATGAGGAAAGGCTGAGAGAGTTGGGGCTATTCAGCCTGGAGAAGAGAAGGCAGTGGGGAGATCTTATGCTGGTCTTTCAGTGCTTAAAGGGGACTTATAAGAGGGATGGGGACAGGCTTTTTAGCAGGACCTGTTGTGATAGGACAAGGGGTAATGGGTTTAAACTAACAGAGGGTAGCCTTAGAGTGGATATAAGGAAGACATGTTTTACGATAAGGCTGGTGAAACAATGGAAGAGGTTTCCCACAGAGGTGGTAGATGCCCCATCCCTGGAAATGTTCAAGGTCAGGTTGGATGGGGCTCTGAGCAACCTGATCTAGTTGAAGATGTCCCTGTTTACTGCAGAGGGGGGTTGGACTAGATGACTTTTAAATGTCCCTTCCAACCCAAATGATTCTATGATTCTATGTTTCACTTCAGGATCTTTTTAGTGTTACTTTAATGCTTATCTCTGTGATGACTTCTTTAAGTTTTTCTGTTGCTTTGGATTGCCACAGAAATATTGGTGTTGCTTGTAAAAGAAGATGGTCCTTCACAAGGAACATAGGGCAAAGGAGCTCTGAGGAGAGGACTCCTACTTTGAGACACTGGAGGTAGTAATCTCCCTCTTCTGCAACTGTATTTTCATGCCCCTTCAGATTATTTCCTCTCTTTGATACAGAACTTTGGTGACTAATAAGTAGAGATGAAATGCAGCTCCAGTGCCAAGAATAGTTAATTTTACAAGCAACTTTGCAAAAGTAGGTGTCACGGAGGTTTTAAAGCGAAACGCTTGCTCGTACAGTGCAGGGAAATGCGATCACTGCTGTGCAGGGAGCTGTAGCAGGGAGTGTAGTTGTAACCAGAAAAGCATTCAGAGTCCAACAATCACCACCAAAAAAACCCAATGAACTATTTTTATGTTTTCAGAACTTTTTACAGTGACATGTTTCTCAAGCGTTGTCAGTCTCTCTGTTCCTGAAGTTGCTAGCCAACAGGAGGCTTTTGGAACAGGCTCTTTACTCTTGCTGTCTCACTAACACAGAAAACCCTTAAAAGTTGCTTCAAATGATAGCAGTACGACACTTTTCGTGCTTTATTTAATATTAGTTTTCCTCTTGCAAACTTATGTGAGCCATCTCTCTCCTTAAACTCACTTCTTCCAGGAAGTTTCTGTCCTTTGGCTTGCAATGTCTGTCTCCAGATTTCCCTGTATTTGAGTTACTGGAAGGCATGTCCTATTTGTATCTGCTGGAGCAGAAGCTCTTGGCAGATAGGCCCTGGGAATTGCGGCAAATCTCAAGCACTGGCAAATGCTGAAAGATTGCCATTCTCTGTGTTTTTCCTTCTGTAGTCGCACCTATATTCCTTGCAGCACTTCCATCCCTTAAAATACATCATAACTATCTGACAAAATTGGGGTTTTTTTGTGAGGTCCCAGCCCTGTTTGTGACTGCCATAACCAACCTCGCTGAGGTTGTGACACCGGAAATGGCTGCACTGCAAATGCTGGGGTTACAATTCCAGGCGTGGTACTGGAGCCCTGTCTATGTGGGAAAGTTGTCCAGTTATAATAGAATAGAATTGATATGATATGATATGATATGATATGATATGATATAATATAGTGCATAATGTTTTCCAGTTTTACGTATAATGCACCTATGTTCTTTCACATGGCTGCCTAGGTCTGGAGCAGTAGTTTTCCTTGATATTTAACCTTAACCTTTCCCTGAGCATCCTAAGCCTTTCAACCTTTTTCAACCCTTGAAGCTTTCTAAATAAGCATAAAGAGTCCTATGTAGAAAATTTAAATGCACCAAAGTTTGGCTTGCTTTTCATTGTTATTTTTAGGAGTGTCTTAAAAGCAGCATACAAAACCACAGGCTGAAAGATTACTAATTTTGATCTAAACTGAAAAAAAGTATCGCTCCTCTCTGTGTCTGCATGGCAGATCATGGTGGTTTGACTGTTCAGTTTGAATTTATCTGGGGAAGGGGGAGAAAGAATAGGAAGAAAACTGCCATGTACACAGAGCTGGGTTGCTGAGCTATTTGGGTAATAATTACTTTGAACAAAATGTGCTATTATCCTTGTGCAATGCCAGGGAAACTACATGATATAAACAAAGTTATTATTTGTCTTACTGTCAACTGCTCTGTGGATAAGGAGGGGGTGATGGTAACACTTTCCCGCCATGTCAGGCAGCTTAATGAGTGGCAGTGCAGTGATTTGGCCTTAAACATGAAATATTCTTCAGCCCTTAAGAAGCCACCTTTTTCAAAGCAGTGTCTGAAAGCCCCATGCAGCCTCAGGGCTATTGGGCTGGCTTGTGCTGAGAAGGATGTTCTGAACTGGCAAAGCAGATAAAGGAAGAGTGAAAATACCACCTGAACGGGACAAATATGAGCACCTGATGTTGGAAGAGAAACCAAGAGATGTCTATAGATAGAGTCTGTGATGGATGGACCTGGAGCCTAAACCCAGGTTTTCCGAAGCTTGTCTTGGCGAGTCCTTGACCAACCCCCCCCGGCCCTTGCTAAGATTACTTCAGATTTCTCCTCAGGAGGTGTAATCTTAACTATGGCTGTTGTATGTATATGTTTTCCTTAGTGTGTCTGTTTTTTTGAGGAGATGAGGGAACCTGTGTCCAGATGATGCTTTCTTCTATAATTTCTGATGCATTCTGGAGTACCTGTAAACATTTTATCTTGTGATACAGGACAAGAAGGAATAGGGAGCCCTACATATATTTAGTTTGAGGCTGCTTCCTAGTTGAAAGCTGGGAAAGGAAGTGTGAAGAACTGTATTTGAGACATGGGGAAAGTAAAATTATTTTGACCTATGACCTTAGAAGTAGAGAAGGAAAATGTTTTGATGCTGTCTTTGCTTCTCACTGTTCACTTTACCTTCCCTTTGCGAAACACCAAAGAACATCCTCAGCCTATCTGGATATAGTGACTTCATCTTAACTAAACAGTGCTGCCCCAGAGGAATAAAGATGCATGTCTTGGTACTGATATTCATCATAAAAAACCCCTGGGTGTCATTTATAAGGCAGTAAATTAACATTAGGGGCTTCTGCAGTTGCCATTAAATATTAGCTCTACAGGAATTCAGACAGCTCTGGCAGCTGGGGGAGGACGCTGTAAACTGGTGTAGGAGGGAGAAATCCAGAAGAAGTAAACATGCAGAAAACATTTGGAGCATTTCAGTGAAGCCAAGTTTCTCAGCTGTGGTGGGATGGCTAGGTCATCCTGGAGGACACCTCTAGGTGCTCAGATACAGCTGGGCTCTTTGTTTTCCCTCTTATGTCTCTGCACGTCCCTCCTTTCTCCATCAGTGATGGTAATGGCAGAATGCAAGAAATGGCCTACTTACAGCTTGGCAGAGGAATGCTGGGCTCCCAGTCTATATTTCTCCCTTTCCTGCTTCTTACAGCCAGGCCCCAAACTTGCTGCAGCTTCCTTCACACTATACACGGAAAGGATGAGCATTTGGAGAAATATTCCCCCTGCTCCTTTTATTGTAGGAGAAGCTGAAGAAATGCTAGACTGGGACTTGCCTAGGATTGCACAAGAAATCTTACGTGAAATGGGATATTGGCTCTGTTTTTGTAGTCCTACTTGGGCACTATGAACATACAACAGTATGGAAAGGGATCCTTCTTTCTTCCGTTAAGAGGAAGGATAGAACTATGCTTTTGCTATCCTGATATGTTGTGTTGTTTTATTTTGTTTTTAAAAAGCTCTGGTTTTTACAGAGATGTATATATTGGACATTTGAAGAAAGTCACAGCTTTGCCTCCCCTGGTTTTGCTGGAGGAATTCATTCAGGGCTGGAAAACAGGTGGAAGGCAGCTTTCTCAGTGCAAATGTAAGGCTTCTTTTCAGAGTTACCCAGCTTTAATTCCCTCCAAATGCCCCTACAACATATTAACTGAGTTTAAGATGGCAGCTTCTGAGTTAGAGGAATACTGCGTTCCTGGCTGCTACTAAATTTGCCATCACTTTAGATCATGATTAATGTCTTTTTAGTGGAGGTGCTATGGTCAAAGCCTCAAAGATGCACTCTGGTAAGATGCTTTTCCCTAGTTGCCTGCTTCCATGGCCTGGTCTTTCTGCTCATTTTGTTTTAGGTTTGAGTCTATCACCCAATCTGCTAATCGCAGTGGACCTAGTCAGGAAAGAAAAGGGATACCAGGCAGGAATACACCACTCTGAAAAGGAACTTGTATACCAAATCTTGGCTATGGTGAAGAAAGAACTTCAATGTGGCATGAAGCTCAGCAGTTTACGCCTATGAATAGTCATCCATTGCAGCAAGGTTGGCATGTGGCTCTGATCAGTCACCAGTGGATCTACCTGGTCTCAATATCTCTTCTTATGGTGGGTACCTTCCTTTGAAAAATGTTCTGTTTTGAAGTCTCTCAGTCCAAATCCCTTTGTCAGTCAGTGTCATCTTTATCTCTTTGAGCTTCTTGTATAAAATACTGCTTTTTTTCTCTGGTGTGGAGAAATGCTATGCTGCTATTTCTCCCTGTTGGTATAAAATGCTGCCAATCCTAAATTGCCCATGCAGTTTGACAGGGTCAGATAAAGAGATAAACAAGCAACACTGGGATGGAGCAGGGATAGCAGCAGCCATATGACATCCTAGTATGGGACCTTGGGCCTCAAGATACCAAGTGCTGGGAGCAGCTGCCAGCCGAAAGAGAAGTTGCTGCTCCCCTCCAAGAGCTGCCTTATGGGGAGGCTCACCCACACCACGTGGCTTGACGCTCACTTTGCTCTATGGGTAAGTCATCTCAGCAACTGGTCTCTGGTCCTGTTAAGGCGAAGGCGAGAATGGGGCAGAGAACCCAACTGGTAGCAAGAGGAGCTCAGGTGGTGCCATTGATGCCTGGCTCTCCATGGAGGTGCACAAACCAGTTTTGCATCTGGCTGCTGCTCTTCTCCCAAGCTGGTGGGCATTTGGGATGTTGGTCTCCATGCACTGCTGCTCCCCACTGCCTGCTGCAAGTGCAACTGTTTCATGTGCCCTTTCTCTGTCTCTGACTTTAATTAACCCCAGTTTCTGTGATGCCAGGATTCCTGGGTAATTTCCACGATGCAGGAGGTTGGATCCAAAAAAGTAAAGTCCAGTCACTGTCTTCAACAATGAAATCTTTCTTCTGGTTGGTTGTCTGGTGTCAGGCAGGTTTTTTTAAACAGATCCAAAACAAAACCCTTATTCAGGTGGTGTTTACACAAAGCTTTGCCATTAATGATTTACAGCAGCCCAGATTTGGGCTCCAGTTTATCACAGACCTTCTATCAAGAAAGACCAACTTCTGGTTTTCCGGCCTTCAAGAAAGTTGAGATTTTTCTAGGTTTTAAATGCCACCTAAAATTAGCTCTCTTCAACATACATGTTCTTTGTACATTAAAGCAGTAGCAAGATGGAGAAGAAAACTTTATTTTCCTTTGCAGGTCAGCTTGAAGGCCAGCACTGTAAATCTTTTGTAACTCCTTGAAATTTTAAACAACTGCTTTCTTAGCTAAGATGAATACCATCAACTTTAAAAACAAAACAAAACAAATCACTATACCTTTTCCCCTTCTGAGGAAAGGAAGTCTGAGGGGAAGTGTGCAATGGAGTAACCAACAGGACCTAAACCAATTCCTGAATATTTGATCCTGATATTTGAGATGGGCAGGGATCCATGGGGCACCAAGAAGAAATCTCAGCTGCTGCTGTAGCCCCTATGGCAAGGCAGATAAATTAGTACATAGCAACTGTGAAACCTAGAACTCACTCATCTCTGAAATGAAACAAAACTATTAAACTTAACATCCATTCGTTAAGTACTTGCATATGATTTTACAGCTCCCGCTCAGAGACCGGCAAAAATGGTTTAAGGGGAGGCCAGACATTGTTTTTTCAATCTCTATACAAGGCCATCTAGCAACTTTTTTTCCCTGTTGTAGAACTGGTGTCAGCACAAGGGAAAATGGAGACTTAAATAGAAATTCTTAACTTATGCTGTTTGTTTTTATCCCTGCTAAGGAGATGGGGTCAGCATCTGACGTGCAGAAGGCGCAGGACAGTTCAGCGTGAGCTGGGTGCTGCTCAGCTCTCTGCAGCCTGGCCCCAGTGCCGCAAAGGCCTCAGGTTATGGGGCAGAGTTTTCGTCGCTTTCCTAGTGCTAGTGTGTTTCTGTGAGCAGGTGGCATGTTCAGCAGGGGGGAAAAGGTAACAAAAGGTTGTTGTTGAATGTGCCTTTCTTCGAAAAGTAGTGTTTTGTAGAAGAGTGGCTTTATAAAACGTTTGTTTTGGTGGGAGGAGAAAGGCAAAAGCGAACCTTCATCTGGGAAGAAAACCACCACCCTTTTTCCCTGGATACAGAAAAAGGGGCGGGCATCCCCACACTTAACTTCTAAACCCACCGAAGAAAGGTTGCGTTTTGGACATGCAGCATCTTCTCCAACCTTCCTGGCTGGTTTGGGAGTAACTGCTCCAGAAGGAACGAGGAAACAAAACAAAACAAAAAAACCCCAAAAAAACCGCACCACAACAAAAGAAGGAAAGGTTGAAATGTCACCTCCTCTCTCCTTTCCCGGCCAGGTGCACCCATGCGTGGGCACGCTGCCGCAGGGCGGTGCGGCCTCGGCTCCTCCCCGGGCCGCGGGTGCCAGCCGAGAATCCCAGCCCCTCCCCGGCGGCGGCGTGAGGAGGAGAGAGGAGGGTCAGCCCCGGCACCTCCCCCCTTCCCCGCCTCGCTCCCTCCCTCCCCTCCTCCTCCCCCAGCGCAGCGCTTCGAGCATGGAGCCTGCCTGAGACGCTCCGCGGGCTCCGGCAGCTGCTGCGGCGGCACAACATGGAGGCGGCGGCCACGCCGCTGCTGCTGCTGCTGCTGCGGCTCCTGGCCGCCTCGGTGCTGCGGTGCGAGCCGGGCTCGGCCGGGGGTAAGCTCGCCGGGGCGTCGCGGGGCCCGGCTTGGCGGGGAGGGGAGCGCCGCTGTCCCTTTTGTTGTCGGACTTGGGCAAACTTTCCCCCGCGCTCCGCCGGGAGGGCTGCGGGGGCCGCGGCGGCGGGGCGGGGGGCGGGAACGGCTCCCTGCGGGGGCGGAGGGGGGGCGCGGGCTGGCTCCTGCGGAGGGGAAGGACGCGCACATGGACGGGACGGGGCGGGAGGAGGACGGGAGGCTGGATGCGGCGTCTCCCCTCCTTCCCCCCGCAGCTGTTCCTCCTCGCCCTTCTCTTCTGCAAAAGGGAGGCGCAGGAAGGGGAGGCCTCTCCTCCTTCTTCCCTCGGGACGTGTCCCGCAGGGGGGGTGAAGCGGTTTCCCCCCGGGGGTACCTCAGGTAAACGCCTACAGTTGTAAAAACAGACAAAACTCGCCCGCCCCCCCTGCGTTCCCACTCCCGTCCTTCCGCGGTCCCGGGCAGGGCTCTCTAGGGGTTTGGCGAGGCGGGTGTCGGGTGTCGCCCGTCAGACTCGTGGCGGGGCTGGGGGAAAGGCGAGTTTCCCCCCGAGCTCCGTTGTAAGGCTGTGGGCGGGCGGGGGGAGTGGCGGTGGCGCGGCGGCGGGCGGAACCGGCCGGCCCGGCTGGAGGCAGCGGCGGGCAGGGGTCGGCCCGGCCCCGGTGCGGCTCCGCGGGCGCTGCCGGGGCTGGATCCCGGCTGCCCGGTGCCGGCGGAGCGCTGGGACTCTCGCGAACCCGCGCTCCGTCCCTGGCGCGGAGCCTGCCCTTTGCTTTCCGTTTGCAATGCTGTTTTGAAGGAATTGTGTTAATCTTCTAAAACACGCGTGAACGGCGGCTGCGCTCCGCATGCAGTACCCGTGGGGCGAAGGCCGGAGTCCGCTCCCCCTCCGTGCTGCTGCGGTCCCGAGCTTGTATCGCCGACGACGGGGAGTTGAAGCTGCGGCCGTGGGACTTCTGATTTGTTGCTGCTGCGTCGGGTCGGCCCGAGTGCTCCCGCGGGCTGAAGCCTGGTGGCTGCAGTTTCCTAGGTAGGTTAGAAAACTCGGCAGTGTGGCCAAGGCTCTCGGAACTGCACCTCGGGGCCTCTTTTATTAGGCCACCCACCTTTTCAAACCGTCTGTAATTATTAGAACTGTCATTGAGAGCAAGAGAGCTGACGGTTTTCTGCTGGCATCATTGTTCTACATTTTTCGTTGGAGTTCTATGTAGGTGTGTATTGCATGTTGCTTATTCTGTCAGGATTGTATGAAAAAGATGCTCTTTGCATCTCAGGATGCACCTTCTCCGTACACATTACCTTACTGTTTTTAAAATGTTTCAGAAAACCTGAAGTGTGGCTTGTTCCTTTCTGAGCACTTGTGTTTGTGTCAGCATGTTCATGTTCCTATTTGACTGAATAAAGCTATGTAGCTTTAGGGGGAAAAAAATCAACTTAAGAGTAGTATTAAATGAAGAGACAACAGGCTGATAGTGTTCCTTGAGGGTTTCCTTACATTTACTTAACAGACTCTAATAGAAAGGAATATTCTAAAAAAGGGGTAACTTTGCATTTGTAGCTCTTAGGAAAATAGTTATTCACAACAAAACTAAGAAAGAAGTTGTAACTTGGAGTTTGGTTTTTGTTCACCTCACTTTAGAGACACTGATTCTTTTAATATAGTCTGTGTTATGTATCAATAGTCGTCTTCCTTAACGTGCATAGAAAAACTCTTCTACAAATGTACTGGTTTTTGGTAATTAGCTAAGGAGTCCTGGTGATAAATCTTAATGACATTGCTTTAGTTCTGCCTGCTTGGTAGGAAGGTATGTGATTCTTTTGTTGGGTTGATCTGGACAGTACTTTTAAGGACGGATCATCTGTCCTTTTAGAAGGAGCATGGATGTACTATGAGAGGCATTCCATATTTTTACCTCTATTCTGACAACACCCACTCTGTAAGCAGACACCTGTCTTTAAGGGACTTTTGCTTCTTGGATGTGCTTGTTTTATAAATACATCTCTGCAAGATTGGGGATGTGCTGGAACTTCTGCAGTGTCAAAGCTTCTGCGAAGTTTGACATATTATAATACATCCTGAATACTTTGGCTGTGAAATAATTTTGCTGTGGAGCTAGGTCCTTGGTCTATATGTGGTGGTGTCAGGAGTAGTTTTATTTATGTGGCTTGAAATAATGATAAACCTGTTTCAGATATGGGTTATACTTGTCTCTTCTTTCACTGAGATAAGACAAAATGATTGTTGCATTTGGTGCTTCCTTGAAGGGAGGAATCTCTTGCCTGTGCAAAGTATTCAGGAACAAGATGGTTATGACAATGTCATATTGCTTGAAAATATTCTAAGTTCTGAATGTTTAATACTGCAAAGCAGGTGTTTTGCATGGGCCTCTTAAAACCTGGAAGTGGTTGAGATAATTCTTAAACAACAACTTAAACAAGAACTATCTCAAGTAATAATTATTTTACTTACACTCACAAGCTTGGTTAGCATTGCTTGTCATGTACTAGAACATTTGAGACTGTGTCTTAGTTTTCTTTAATGGAACGACTATTTGCCTGGTACTGAAAACCACAAGATAAAGAAAGATGAACAGAGAAGTGTGAAAGGATGGTTACAAAAATTTGAAACTAGAGATGCAGGGTGAAATAAAAAATGCATTTGAGCACAACCCTAAAATGGCTTTTAATTCACACTGTTTTTCCTGAGATAACCTAAAGCTATTGAAACCTATCACTATTTGTAAATGTAGAATGTAGCAGGAAAGAACACTTGGTAATTTTACGATGTGGAAAGGTGCTATGTAGGAGTCCTCAACTGCGTTTCAGTACTGTTTCAGTTGGTCTGTCATTTATTTAGGGGGCTGTTTTCCTAGTGGCTACTACTAGTAGGATGCGAGGGTCTGTCACAAGTTTGCGTTCATAAATCCTCTTGAAATAGTGAAGAAATACTAAAACTCCAGACAGACTCTGAAATTGAAGTTGCTACTTTCAAAGCACTGAATTTTCTCTCTGTAGACAAAGGATAATGGCTTTAACTCTTTTAGATGTGGTGTGTGAATTCATTTGTTACTGTTTAATTTTAAATTAAACTAGTTTCATTTAAATTTCATTTTAAAGTATTCAGAGATGCTTTAGAATTACTCATACTGTAGATGTGTCTGTAATGTATGAATCAGCAGGACACATAAAGTCAGTATTTTAGAAGAGCATGAGTGTATTTCATAGATAGCCCAGTGTATATTCCACCATTGTCTCTTGCTATTTTTGGACCTTTTTTTAATCTCAGCTGCTTTAAATTCTATCTTAAGATTTTTATTCTGCTTGTTTATAATGTCATTGTTAGTAAGATAGGCCATGTGTTTTGTTCCAGCTGTGAATTTTCACAGGTGTGGGGTCATAGAATGCTTTGGGTTGGAAGGGACCATAAGAGAAGCCAAACTAACTAGCAAAGGCAGAGATAGTTTCTGGGAACTTCTTATCCTTTATTGTTATGGTAAGGTCTGGCAGCATAACAACAAATAAGGGTTGCAAAAGCTCTCCTAGATTATAGACACATGTGACTTTTTATAAAGAGTGTCTAATGCAGCTTTGCTATTATTTAAAATTTAGCCAGCACTGTAGAGTTAAAAGTAGTTTTCTCTCTTTTTGTCAAAGCAGAAATAAAGGAAGTTTCACTCTTTGTAATTCTCAGAAATAGCTTTAATGACAAGGTTTAGTTTCATATTAAGTATTTTTTGTGAACATACTGTGTTGTATGAAAGCAACTTGCCATCTTGAGGTCGAGAACAATAACTAGGTTTAAATTCCTTGTTAGAAAGAAGCTATTGTCGGTAACTTTATTGCTCTTCATTCTAAGAAATCCTCTTAATTTTTTCTTACATCTTTAACCCAAGGGCTGTTAAACATTCAAAGTATTTGGCTTTTGTAAGTTCAGAATTTCTCATGGGAGTTGATATGGCTGGAAAAACCAGAGCACTGAGAGCATTTGGAGGAGATAATTGTTTTTTTCTGCTCAAGACCTTTGTGAAGAACTCAAACAGGTATCAATCTGAGCCTTGACAGAAGATCAACAGCAGAATAAGTATCCCCAGTTTACACCACAGGCCAGCAATGATGCAATTCTATTATGCACGGTGGAGTCAGCATTTTGTTTAGAGGTTTTGAAGCATGTTGATTACTTTCCTTTTTCGCTGTATTGCTTTACAACAGGACATGTCCAACAACACTGCAAGTTCACTTAGGGTAGGAGGAAATAATTAGGATATCAGCTGGGGACACTGACTGGCCAAAGCCACGTGCTGTTTGGACTCTTAAGACTTTCTGAAGAAGTCAAAGGTGTGCCATCTTGTGACAGCCCACAGCTGGGACTTTTGAATTGGAAAAAATACTTCTGGAGAGTCCTACTCCCATAAAGTTAGGCCATGGAAAGTCTCATGATAGACTCAAAGGATATTTTGAGCAGTTCTGAGATTTTGGGTGATAAACAGCTGTGGTGAGAGGAGGAGAGCAAATGGGAAGTACGTCCCACAAAGTACTGTTCAGTACAGTTGTTTGTTAGGAGTTTACAGACCAATAATTCTTTTGGTTCCTTCTCTCAGAAAAATAAGAATGTGGAACTCACCAGCATTTCATCCTTGTGGTTTCTGTTTACTAAAATTTGAAAATATTAGTTAAGCCACAAAATTCTACTGAGAAGCTCCAAAGAGTTTAAAGAACAGGTGATGGGTTGGAAGGGTGTTGAGGGTCCATGTAATAAACAGGATTTTTAGTTTAGCTGTTATTTCCTTTACTCTTGCTTGACTTGTGCTTTGCCTGATAATATAGGCAGATGTAAGGTGTCATTGTGTATTGATATTAAATCCATGGGTGACTTTTGCAGAGATACTGGTAAATTGACACATACTTGATTTAAATTGGTTCATTTGCTCTGGATGATAAAAGGGGTAAAGCAACTGAAACCACTTTTAAACCAATAAATACTTTATATGAGTATGTTGTGTTAGATTAGCTTGATGGGGACAGTCTACTGGGAGAAGGAATTTCTCAGCTGTGAATCAGCTACAGAATTGTCTTCATTTCACAGTACAGAGGTTTATTGCTATTGCAATAAACAGTACTGATGCAATAGTAAGTTCCTGGTGCAATTGTCAATGGTCTGAGAACCTCAAATGTTGGCATATGTATCTAAAAATGTCCCTACCTGGTAATATAATAGTTGTTGAATACTGTTTGACACTTTAGCTTTCTGAAGTGTTGTTATGGGTATTAGCTGGTTCTGAATATTCTGCTAACATAGCATCTATTATCTGTCTTTTATACATAAGGAAGTTGAGCTTCCCCAGTTTAAATTGACTTCCTTTAAAGAGTAATAAAATTGTGTTTGTGGCAGGCAGAATTAAGGTTTTTGAACTCTGGTCTTCCTGTTGAGACTATAGACGTAAAAAAAGATAATTGTTCAATGAAACTGTGAACTATGTGCTGTTCCTGAGCTATAATGAAAAATTACAGATCTGGAGAAATGAAGTTGCAAGTGTATTAGGTTATAACTCTCCCCTCTACTATGAAAAGTGGAGAGATGGAAATTATACTTCTGTCTTTGGTGTGGTTACACAAAGGACTTAATTTTCAGTTTTTTCTCGTGGATTCTTGTAGAAGGGCACGTAGTGTTCTGTGAAAGTGCAGTGGTCTTAATTAGGTGGTTGTGTCCTTCTTACAGGACCCTTCTTGGCTTGAGTTTTGTCTGAGGGGGAGATGAATCCTTGAGTTGCTTACCTTGACATCTGTTCATTTGGCTCAGGATTTGACAACGTTTTATGATGGTGATTCCAGAGGTTCTCTGTTGCCCATTCTTTTGATTGCCTTGAGTGTATATTGACTTTAATTTCACCATGTTGTTGCATTAAATGTGATTCATTAAACATTTATTAATACTTCTTTTTGGAAGTGACTTGTTGCGCATGATAATAAAGGTGATAAATTAGCCCTGGGGGACTCTTGATCCTCAGCCTGCCTAAGATCTACCTAGATCGGAGCTAGGAGGTGGTAGTAAGTGAAGACAGAATCTTGACAACTTTTCTGCACTGTCTTCAAGAGTCAAAAAAGCCAGAGAGTCTGAGCAAGTTTTGTCTTTTCATGTTTCTAAACCTCTTGGCATATGAGGAGGAGCTGTGGATTGAGTGGACCTGCTTAGTTAATTTCTTGGCTTTTGGGTTTGGGAGTCAAGTAGTATTGCTATAATGTGATTTTGTATATGTTCTTTTTCTTTTCTTCTGTTCAGTGCTGGTTTTAACTAAATCAAAAAGAAAAGGAGTGGAAGATCTGAGAAAATGTGATGAAAGTGTACAGTGCTGCTACAATATATGGGTTATTGATAAGTCATTTGAAAACTTTTATGGAATACTGTATGTACTTGTAGCTTAAGCCACATACATCAGGTTTTGAATTAGGTACAGATTATGCCTAACAGCAGTAATGCACTTAAATCCTTGTCAATAACTTCAGCATACCTTCCGTGGAAATTTTAGTTCTACTTGGATTCCAGATCCATGGATGCATTGTCCGGTCCTTGTACTTTTTTTTTCTTTCATTTTGCATGAACACATTCTTTTCTGTTCTTCCAAATTAAAACTGTTGTAGCTGGACTTCAGAAGGGAAAAAAAAATGTTTAGAAGACCAGAAATGTAATTAAATGCATGTTTTGTTTTTTTAATGCAAGACTTCACACTATAGAGTATGGCTGTCAAGGAGGTGAAGTTACTTCCTTTTATACCTTTATAAATTGAGAGGGAGGCATACCCCTAAGTCTCCCCAGCATACTTGTCTTTATGTGAATTAAAAAAGCAACAGCACAGAATGCCTAAGTGACAATGTATCTTGTGGATAAACCAAACCAAAATGCTTTTGTGAGACTTATATTGCTTTGAATTAGACAATGAACAAGATGTCCTGACATACAGCTGCACTTTATTATGCCACACTTCTGCCATTCTGTTTTCTCTAGATAATTGTTAAATAAAGATTTGGGCTTGGCCTTGCTGTAAGAGATGAAATGCTTTTTTGGTGGACTGACTGTGGCAGTGGTGGTCAGAAGTACCTGTTTTTATTTTGTACATGCTCCTGCAGTAAGAGCTGGGTTGTGTATGATGTAGGTAAGTGTTTTGCAGATTTCCCATTATGACACATCTCTGCGAGCTTTCTGGAGTAGCTGGCTTATGCCATCTGAAGCTTTACTTCTATGTAGTGTGGATTTTTTTTTTTTTCTTGTTTCTCAGAGTTCCTAAATAACATACACTTTATGTCTGGCTCTTCAGGTAAGACCAAAGGGTGTTTTTTGTGTCATTGAGTGAGTGGTCTGCCAGCTACTTTGTTGTTACCAGGTTTTGTTCTTTCTTGCACCCTGTTAGGTAGTTGGGCACCTTGTCCTGTCCTCCTCCATCAGCCCATCATTTTTAGGATGCTACGTAAGCCATTGCATATCCCTATGTAGCCAGGCTTTGTCTGAGGCCATTGAGGATTGAAATCTCAGTGTGTTGAATTTTAGAAAGTCTTCTAAGCAGATTTCTTTAGCTTTAGTTTTAAAAGTAGTGCGTACTTGATATTTGAGGCAATGTGAAAGGTGTTTTGTCTTTATTATTATTGTTGTTCAAGGATTGTTTAGAAATAATTGCTAAGGGACAGTTTCTACAAGTTTTTGTGCAGGTAAAAAAAGAAGTTTTTGTGGGCAAAGAGTGATTGCTTTAAAAGGACAACCACAAAGCTGTGGTATTTGGAGTAACCTAGGAAATGTTGTGGCTGTGTATCTGTGTTCAAATACTGTTTTTAGTTCAATCACTTAGACTGGTGTCTTGGTGATGCCACAAATATATATTCTGAAATAGAAGTATGTTTGTATCTGGTTTACATTTTATTATGGAGGAAGAGAAAAAGCAAGAGTTTGACTCTGATAAGCTGTCTCTGCTGATGACAGTGAATAGTTTGAGGAGGAGAGGGAATGAAACAGTTATTCTCTGATGTGTAACTATAGGGGATGTCTGTATAACATACGTAGTGTTCTTTCTTAGCAGTTGTAGCTTAATACAAAAGCAAGCATGCTGTTTCTGGAGCTTCTTAAAGCAGCAGAATTTTACTAAACCCTAATGCTTTGTTTTATGGAAGGTGTCACCTTTGACCACAGAATCATAAATTACACAGTGTTAGATGTATATTGATCACTACTTATATTGTGCGTATAGTTTAAAAGAGCTTTGGAGGCTTTAATTTGTGTAATTCGTTATTTCAAATAAAGCGTGGCTTACTTGTGAATTCTGTCCCATTTAAGGAGGGTCACTCATGGCCACCAAGTTTGCTATTTTCTTTGTCACACTTTGTTTTCATTTCAGGCATTGAAAGTTTTCTGGTTCTAGAACAATTGAGAAGCTCAGAATAGAGTTGCCTGACCTATAGGAATGTATTTTGACATAAAATGTGATACAGATTATATAAATAGTTTTTATCTTTCTTTGGATTTTTCTGATTGCCTCCCCTGCTTTATAGTTGGCTTGAAGTATGACGTGTTTAAACTTTTTTTTTTTTGAGAGGAAAATGTTTTCGCTGCAGAGATCTGTATTGGTGACTTACCTGAATGTGTCTTTTGCAAAAGATGTGAAAGCAGATTAAACTGCCATGTTGGTATTCATGTTCTCAAGTCAGAGCCAAGAGGATGAAAATGCACACGGGCAGCATTTTCCACTTACAAGGTCTGCCCAGCTCTGGCTGGTTTAAAAAAAAAAAAAAAATTCTACAAATTAACTGTGTCTTCAATAGCTGAGTAAAAGAAATCTGTAGTTACAGAGAATATTTGTCTGTCTAGGTTTTAGCAGCGTGTTTTTTACTGTCTGAAGAAAGTTGACTGTTACTTACCGATGTTCTAAAACTCAAGTTTGCAGGTGTTCCAAGTGCTAGAAAGTGTATACTGAGAAAGAGTTACACATCTGGACTTACTTAGGCAAGCTGCATAGTGAGAGTTAGGTAGGGTGTGGCTAATGCAGGCGAAACTATAGTGAAGCCTCAATAAGTTGAACTTGAATCATTTGCAAGTCTTTCCCTTTTACCTGCCCTGAAAACCTGTATGAACCTGTATTTTCATCTCATCTAATCTTTCTTCAACACCCACCCCACCCTGAGCCACAAAACCCCACTACACTTAGCGTCAGCTGTGACTTTGGAAATCTGTGCACAGGAGGAGAAGGTTTTCTATGATGCCATTAAAAAGGTGAATTTTTCAATTGCAAAACTCAGGTATGGCAAATACTGGAATGAACCATGCACCCTGTAAAGAGTTGGGGAATATTCCTAGGGGCTTTTTGGAACGGAGTAAATAATCTCTTAAGCAAGTTTAAAACTTAGTTTCTGTGAACATTATAGCTAACGGTGAAACTGGGAGAAATGCATACACGCCAGCAAAAATTTAAGTGAGTAAAGGATGATATTTGCAGTCAATAAACCATTATCTGCAGGTGTTCTGTAAGAGTTGCATATGGAAAACTGAAGTGAGTTCTGTAGCTTGCGTGCAGAACTAATCCATACCATTTGAACTTCGAGTGGCGTGCTTGACACTTGGTGAGTATATTAACAGTCTGTTGCTAGGTCTTACTTGCCTCATCAACTTTGACAAACAAGTTCTACAGATGGTTAGTATTTTCAGAGGAGTTGCTGCCTGCTCACAGCCAGTTTGTGGGCAAAAATGTGATATAGGTTGAGACTAATTTTCTGTCTGAAATGTTTTCAAGGCTGTGGTCATTCCACTCATCATTACCATCACATCTGGCTGCAACTGAGAAATTAAATGCTCAGCTAGGGAGATTTTTAATTTACATTTAAAGGGCAGAGAGTTGGCCATGAAATTATCCTGTCTACTTTTGAACTTTCCTTCTTCTATTAAAGCAACAGAAAACAACATGTTTGTCAGGATTGGGGGGTGCTAATCCTTCTACTTCAAGGAATCCTGGGTGGTTGTGACAAAATCCCCATGTTAGATGCCCGTTTATGTTGAGGTCGTTCTGCTGTTTGCAAATTTTAGTGTTTTAAATAGCTTTCAAGACATTTGTGGAAAGTGAAGCCGTTTTGCGTGAGCCGGAGAACTGAAAAATGCCTGGATTTTACTTAGTGACTGGTAGTTATTCAGAGTTTAAATGTGCTACCAGACCACTCCGTTCCCTGGAGCAGAGACAGATTTGCTCGTACTTCACAGAATTGCCGATGAAGGGAGAAGTAATCTCTTACAGGGTCTTGGCTGGTTTATGCTGAAGTATGTATGTGTGGAAGCATGTGAGATATTTGGTGGGGGGAGGGAGGGGGAGGGTATTCCACATAAGCGTATCTATGAATGTATGTATAATATGCATGTATGTTCTTAGGTGCTTAAATGCTTGGTTAACCAGTTTCTCCTACTCTGTATTTTTCCTTTCATTCTAATGGTTGTGTTATTGAATAGGCTTCCGTTTCCGAAAAAAAACCCACCCTGCTTTTTATGTAGACTTTAACTCCTGAAGTTAGATCTTGGTACGTAATTTTAAGAAGGAAAGTTTCACAGTTGCTACATGTGGGACTGGAATTCAGTGTACCTGAATTTGTTTTTGGTGGTGTTACTGAAGCATGCCCTGAAGTCTGCGAACTCCAACTTTTCATCTGAGAAAACATGACAGTGATACATAAATGGTCTCTCTGAATGAATCTTGCAGTGTTTCACACAAGAAGCACCCACAGTAATTTTTCCTATACATACGCTTTTAAAATAACGTTGTAGTAATAAACCTGCTTTGTTTGACTCTGCTGTATTCCTCTCTCAAAGACTGGTATTTCATTAGAGAGAAATGAAGCTGCAGACTAACAGAGTGGCAGGTAAAGTAACCCTGAAAAGGTAGGGTGATGTATATTTTATTAATCAAAAGCATATGCCTCATCAATTTTGTGCACCTAAATCTATGATCTTTCATCACCACTTTCCATACCTTTTGCAGTCTTTATTTTACAATTTCTGTGTGTTGTATCCTCCTTCTGTATTGGCAGTATTTCTTCTCAGCTTGAAAGCTCTCCTAGGTAGGGAGCTTGTGTATTGTTTTTCCTTTTACCTGCTTGCTTTGTGTTGTGTCATTGTCTCGCCCCCCCTCCCCCAAGAACCAAGATTGTTGAAGGCTGGAATGTCTGTAGGTGGGTAATTAAAAACAGTGGTCAAGACAGCTCTTGAAAACTTGCTGGATTACTTCTCTAAGTAGGATGATGAGGCAGCATCGTTGAATGGGAGGAAAAAATAAAACACCAAACCAAAACAACAGCCCCAAACCATCCTCCTATTTCTGGCAGTTTGAAGAGGCTGTCTGCTGTCCCCTTAGCATGTGGTTCTAACATTACCTGCCCATGACTTTCTGGTAAAACTGCAGAAGCTGCAGCTCAGCCTCTGTCTGAGGATTGCTGCTTGGCATTCAGCCTAGTGCACCGAAGATGAACAGCTAGAAGTACTTTACACTTGTGACCTCTGTTCCATATTATCTCTCAACTTATGTGGTCTAACATAAGGTCTTCATTGTTAGCTGCAAAAGATTTAAGTGATCTAGGATTCATTTACTTTGGGGGATGACCACCTTGACACATCCAGCCCTTCTCCATCCTGCTACAGTAATTACAGCTCATGGAAAATAACTCTGGTTGCTGATACCCAGAGGGTGGAACTCCTGGCATCTGGAGATAGAGCACATCTGGCACTGGTCCTCAGAGGCAGAATTCCACCAGCCCAGAGCTTCTTGCATGTGGGGAATGATGCCAGTGACTTGTTTTCTCTGAACACGGCTATGGGATTTTTGTAAGCATTGGCCTCTTGCCTAGTTATTCTGAGCTTTTTTTGTTGTGTGTTTTTTGTTTTTTTTGTATTGTTTGAGTTTTTTTTAGTTTTTTTTTTTTTCCCCTGAGGAAGTCTGTGTGCAGTGAGGGAGGATGTGGAGTACTCTGAAGTTCTCAATACAACTGAGTCAGTCCTCCACGCCATACTTGCTCCTTGACACTGATGCTATTATGTATGTAAAATGCCTGTGTAAAAGCAGCTGTGCCCATCCAGAAGGCACTTGGTAGATACAGGTAGAGATTCTGGTGTGCTGCTTTGTGCTTTTCCTGTGGAGTCTGTTGCAGGGACACAGGAGAAAGTTTTATTTTTAAAGAAGATGTACTGCAGTGCCCAACTTTGAGGAATGTTCTTGGGACGTGTTAGTATCACCTTGTGCAGATTAAAAGGCTTTTGTAGGGTAACAAAACTTGCTTTGTTTGGGATAGGTTTTGGATTCATATTCTCACAGGTATTCAACAACTGCTTCCCAAAGGGTGCTTGTATTTTGGAATGGTTGCTCCACGAAGATCTGTTCTGGAATACTTTATTGTAGTCCTTTCTCAGTATGGCCTCAGAACCCATTTTGTACTGTAGGGACTGGGACTGTGTAACAAGCTCGTGTTACTGAATATGACCATCTGCTGGTCACAGCTTGATATAAACTGATTCGTTATCATGGTTGTTTATAACGGGACACCTGTCCGTATGCTTGTTGACAGCCTGTTAGGATGTTCTTGTCCACAAATGGTAGTTTCTGAGGGAGGATGCCTTCTTCTAGGTATTCCTTCTCTTAACATATTGCCAAGAGCCTATGAGAACGTTTCAGGTCACATGGCAAGAGTGTCTTCCAGACACGTTTCTGGCCCTTGATTGGCAAGGAGCCAGAGGTAGGTGGGGGGGCTTGTTTAAATGGACCACAGGAAAAACAATGATGTGCTTAGGAGCCCGCACTGCAGGATGGGTACACTTAAACCAGTATAATACGGGGAAGGAATTTGTTCTTTTACTTGCAAATTCTGCTGTTCTTTTTTAGTTACTGCTAAATTCTCCAGCTGTTTAGTTCCCTGGCCATTAGTTGTGAGGAAGCTGCTTTACACATTCTTTCCTATGCTCATTTTGAGACTCTAGAAGCAGTTTTGTTTTTGGGGTTGTTTTTTTTTAGTTTATTTTTGTAAATAAAATCTTGGTCAGTATTGGAAGCTAAAATGTCTTCAGGTCTCTCATGACTGTTGTTGCTGTTGCAAACCACTGTGTTGACAGGAACTCATCATTGGTTCAGTAAAGCTTCATAACAGTTGAGAGGCTGTACCAGTGCTAATGAAAAGCCTTTGCGTGGTTTATGGAGGCTTGGTCATCAGTGGGCATGTGGAGAGGTTGCAGGGATAAAAATATAACTTGTCAGCTGCTGAGCTCTGAATTACAGCTGCATGCAATGCTTTCTCCTGTATAACTTGCCTGCCACTTTATTGTGAGGCAGAAACAATATACTGAATTTTACAAAAACATCCCTGTTTTCACCAAGAACTGGAGTTTCAGTGACTTTTTTTAAACTGAAGTGTTTGTGTGCAAGAATAGAGCAGTCAAGCACAGTAAGAGATGGGTAAGCGTTATGCGCGCACACTTAGGATTGCAAAAAGAAACTGTAGCACCAGTTTGTTATTATGAAGTCTGAACTAATGTTGATTGTTTATAAAAAGGAATGGACTTTGCAGGGTTACTTTCCTATTTAAACATCAGCAGGACACTGGGAGTAGATTACCATATTTAAGTTGTGTTTGCTTAGTGTGCTTGGCAGCATTTCTTTCAATGAAAATTTAACTTTTTAAGCTATCCAAGTTCAATTTCAAAACTTTGGCATTAATCAGGAAGGTAAGATGGCTGGAAAAAAAAACAGTAAGTTTTTTTGTGGTTATTGATCTGTATGATGTCAGTTGTCAGGTCAGTTGTTGTAGATGTGGCCAGCAGTGAGTGTGTTTTATTATCTTTGTTTGGAAAGACTTTGAAACATGGAGTCGTAATTTATTCAAAGTCCTATCATAAATATTGCTTATTCCTAAGAGGATAATTTTTGCTGGAATGATCCCAAAACTTTAACAAATTGATTGATGTACAGCAGATAGCATTCTCTGCCTCCCCCTTTCTCCCACATTCAGCTGAGCATGTGCCAAATGTACGGTCAGACTCTTTGTTGGATAATATAGATAGTCCATTGTCAACTCCACCTGTGGCACTGGCTTCAGCGATTCATCGGCAAAGCAGTAATGATTTCAGAATGCTTCCCGGTTGCAGAAATGGCATGCAACTTTCTAGTTCTGACAGCTGTAAACTCATGTTAAAAAAGCAAGAATTCCTGAAGCTTATCTATTGGCAACCTCAAAGCACGTCTTTCTATACAGTTGTAAAATTGGCATTAGCAATAAAGTCTTTATTTGAATAGTACACAAAAGTTTACATGCAGACCCCAAATAGCCCTGACTTTAGTGTATCTGCAGCTTACTGTTTAGATTTTAATGTTTTTTTCTCTTCCCTGGAGGCTGAGTTGATACTTAAATTGAACTCAACAAGTGACTCTCTTGTTGCTTCCTAAATCCTGGAGAAGTGAAAAGGAATTTGTTTGCAACACCTGGGGTAGATTAGGGAGAGACTGAGTTTCGAAGGGAGTGTCTTCTCCAGTGGTTTTAGTTTAAGCACCATCCAGATTCCATGCCATACCCCATCCAGTGACCACACAAAAATGTGTGGCCATGTAGTAAACTAGATTATAGGGCTGGGCTGAAAGTAGCCTCCTTAGTTACCTTTTGTTTTGTGGGATGTCTTTTCCTTGCTCAATTATTTTTTTAATTTATTTTTTTCTTCTTTCTCCTCTCCCCTCTCTCATCAAACATGTTATTAATAAATACCTGCATCAGTGAGGAGGAAGAGAGAGAGGCTGCTTTATGATATAGGGTAAAATATGATTTAAATAAATTTTTCTCTAGTCTAATAAAACTGTGGTACTGCAAGATCAGGGATTTGATAGGTCTAACATACTCAGCTTTGAAGGAAGGATAATGCCACATGTTTCCCTATTTCCATTCAATTCAGATGAAGAGCCTATGATGTTTTATTCTCTGTGTTCTTTTTTTTGCTGTGATTTTTTTTTTTTAATAAATAAAATCGTTGAATCATAGAATGGTTTGGGTTGGAAGGGATCTTACAGATCATCTAGTTCCATTCTGCCTGCCATGGGCAGGGACACCTTCCACTAAGTAGGTTGCTCAAAGCCCCATCCAACCTGGCCTTGAACACTTCCAGGGAGGGGGCATCCACAGCTTCTCTGGGCAACTTGTTCCAGTGTTTCACTACCCTCATGGTGAAGAATTTCTTCCTAATATCCAACCTAAATCTGCTCTCTATTAGTTTACAGCCATTCCCCCTTGTCCTGTCACTACACACCCTTGTGAAAAATCCATCTCCATCCTTCCTGTAGGCCCCTTCAGGTACTGGAAGGCTGCTCTGAGGTCACCCCGGAGCCTTCTCTTCTCCAGGCTGAACAGCCCCAACTCCCTCAGCCCGTCCTCATAGCAGAGGTGTTCCTTCCCTCTGACTATTTTTGTGGCCCTTCTCTGGACCCGCTCCAACACATCCATGTGCTTGTTATGTTGGGGGCTTCAGAGCTGGACACAGTACTCCAGGTGGGGTCTCACGAGAGCGGAGTAAAGGGGCAGAATCCCTTCCCTCAACCTGCTGGCCATGCTTCTCTTGATGCAGCCCAGGATACAGTTGGCTTTCTGGGCTGCAAGTGCACATTGCCGGCTCATATTGAGCTTCTCATCCATCAGTAACCCAAGTCCTTCTCCTGAGGGCTGCTCTCGAGCCACTCTCTGCCCAGCCTGTACTTGTGTTTGAGATTGCCCCGACCCACGTGCAGGACCTTGTACTTGGCCTTGTTGAACTTCATGAGGTTCACACAGGCCCAGCCTATGTTCACACTTCTCCAGCTTGTCAAGGTCCCTCTGAATAGCATCCCTTCCCTCCAGCCTGTCAATCACACCACACAGTTTGGTGTTGTCAGCAAACTTGCTGAGGGTGCACTCAGTCACGCTCTCCATGTCGCCGACAGAGATACTGAACAGCACCGACCCCTGAGGCATACAGCTGGTCACTGGTCTCCACCTGGACATCGAGCCATTGACTGTAACTCTCTGAGTGCGTCCATTGAGCCAGTTCCTTACCTAACGAATGATCCATCTGTCAAATCCATGTCCTTCCAATTTAGAGACAAGGACAGCATGTGGGACAGTGTCAAATGTCTTGCACAAGTCCAGGTAGATGATGTCAGTTCCCCGTCCTCTGTCCACCAACGCTGTAACCCCATCATAGAAGGATACAGAATCACAGAATTGCAGAATGTTAGGGGTTGGAAGGGACCTCTGTGGGCCATCTAGTCCAACCCTCCTGCCGAAGCAGGGTCACCTACAGCAGGCTGCGCAGGACCTTGTCCAGGCGGGTCTTGAATATCTCCAGAGAAGGAGACTCCACAACCTCCCTGCGCAGCTTGTTCCAGTGCTCCGTCACCCTCAGAGGGAAGAAATTCTTCCTCATGTTCAGACGGAACTTCCTGTGCTTCAGTTTGTGCCCATTGCCCCTTGGCCTGTCACTGGACACCACTGAAAAGAGCTTGGCCCCATCCTCCTGACACCCACCCTTGAGTTATTTATAAGCATAAATTAGGTCCCCTCGCAGCCTTCTCTTCTTCAGGCTGAACAAGCCCAGCTCCCCCCAGCCTCTCCTCGTAGGAGAGATGCTCCAGTCCCCCCACCATCCTTGTAGCCCTCCGCTGGACTCTCCAGTAGCTCTTCATCTTTCTTGAACTGGGGAGCCCAGAACTGGACAGAGTACTCCACATGAGGCCTCACTAGGGCAGTGTAGAGGGGAAGGAGAACCTCCCTCGACCTGCTGGCCACATTCCTCTTAATGCACCCCAGAATGCCATTGGCCTTCTTGGCAGCCAGGGCACACTGCTGGCTCATGGTTAACCTGTCGTCCACCAGGACACCCAGGTCCCTCTCCGCACAGCTGCTCTCCAGCAGGTCCACCCCAAGCCTGTACTGATGCATGGGGTTGTTCCTCCCCAGGTGCAGGATCCTGCACTTGCCCTTGTTGAACCTCATCAGGTTCCTCTCTGCCCAACTCTCCAGCCTATCCAGGTCACGCTGAATGGCAGCAGAGCCTTCTGGTGTATCCACCACACCTCCCAGTTTTGTGTCATCAGCAAACTTGCTGAGGGTACATTCTAACTCTTCATCCAGGTCACTGATGAAGAAGTTGAACAAGACTGGGCCCAGTACTGACCCCTGAGGGACACCACTAGTTACCGGCCTCCCACAAGACTCAGCGCCGCTGAAGACTACCCTCTGAGTTCTGCCATTCAGCCAGTTCTCAATCCACCCCACCGACCACTCATCCAGCCCACACTTCCTGAGCTTCCCTAAGAGGATATCATGGGAGACTGTGTCGAAAGCCTTGCTGAAGTCGAGGTAGACAACGTCCACGGCTCTCCCTTCGTCTACCCAGCCAGTCATGCCATCGTAGAAAGCTATCAGATTGGTCAGGCATGATTTCCCCTTGGTGAATCCATGCTGACGACTCCTGATTACGTTCTTTTCCTCCACTTGCTTGTTGATGACCTCCAGGATAAGCTGCTCCATCACCTTTCGTGGGATGGAGGTGAGGCTGACCGGCCTGTAGTTCCCTGGGTCCTCCTTCTTGCCCTTTTTGAAGACTGGAGTGACATTGGCCTTTCTCCAGTCCTCGGGCACCTCTCCTGTCCTCCAGGACCTCTCAAAGATGATGGAGAGTGGCTCAGCAATGACATCCGCCAGCTCCCTCAGCACTCGTGGGTGCATTCCATCGGGGCCCATGGATTTGTGGACGTCCAGATTGCTTAAGTGATCCCTCACACAGTGCTCCTCGACCAAGTGAAAGTCGTCCTCTTTGTAGGCTTCTTCTCGTACCTCCGGGGCCTGGGATTCCTGAGGGCCAGTCTTAGCACTGAGGACTGAAGCAAAGAAGGCATTCAGTAGCTCTGCCTTCTCCGCATCCTCCGTCACCAGGACACCCGCCTCATTCAGCAGCGGCCCCACATTGTCCCTAGCCTTCCTTTTGCTGCTGATGTAGTTGAAGAAGCCCTTCTTGTTGTTTTTGACATCCCTTGCCAGCTTCAATTCCAGGTGAGCCTTGGCCTTCCTCGTTGCATCCCTGCATGACCACATTTCTGTATTCTTCCCAAGTGTCCTTTCCCTCCTTCCACATTCCATGGACCTTTCTCTTCTGTCTGATCTCCGCTAGAAGCTCCTTGTTCAACCATGCAGGTCTCCTGCCTCCTTTGCTCGATTTCTTTCTCAGGGGGATGCATTGCTCCTGAGCATGGAGGAAGTGACGTTTAAAGAGTGACCAGCACTCATGGACGCCCCTGCCTTCGAGAGCCCTGGCCCACGGGATTTCTGCCAGTAGCTCCTTGAAGAGGCCAAAGTTAGCCCTCTTGAGGTCCAAGGTTTTGATCCTGCTTATTGCCCTGCTTCCTCCATGCAGGATCCTGAACTCAACCATTTCACGGTCACTGCAGCTGAGTCTACCTCCAACCTTCACATCCTCAACCAGTCTCTCCTTGTTTGTTAATACAAGGTCCAGCAGAGAGCCTTTCCTTGTTGGTTCCTCCACCACTTGCATCGGAACATTATCATCTATGCTCTGCAGGAACCTCCTGGATTGCGCCTGCCTAGCTGTGTGGTCTTCCCAGCTGATGTCAGGGTGGTTGAAGTCCCCCATGAGAACCAGGGCCTGTGACTGTGAGGCTGCTTGCAGCTGCCTGTAGAAGGCCTCATCAACCTTCTCCTCCTGGTCAGGTGGCCTGTAGTACACACCCACCGTAATGTCACTCGTGTGAGCCTGTCCCTTAATTCTAACCCACAAGCTTTCAACTCGTTCCTCATTTGCCCCTGGGCCAAGCTCAATGCATTCCAATTGCTCCCTCACATATAGAGCAACTCCCCCACCTCTCCTTGTTGGTCTGTCTTTCCTAAAGAGTCTGTAGCCATCTATGACAGCATTCCAGTCATGCAAGCTGTCCCACCACGTTTCTGTGATGGCGACCAAGTCGTAGCCGTCCTGCTGTATAATGGCTTCCAGCTCCTCCTGTTTATTGCCCATGCTACGTGCGTTGGTATAGACACAATTGAGCTGGGCTGTCAATCTCACCTCTGACCCTGGCACACCAAGCCTGGGCTCGTCCCTAGTGAGCTGGGCGATGTCCCCTTCCCCCTTCGAACCTAGTTTAAAGCCCTCTCAATGAGCCCTGCCAGCTCATGGCCAAGAATCCTTTTTCCCCTTTGAGATAACTGCGATGAACCTGTCATCAGCAGTTCCGGTGCTGTGTACACCTCCCCATGATCAAAGAAGCCAATATTTGACTGATGGCACCAGTTGCTGAGCCACCTGTTGACCAGGTGAGTTTTCCTGCCCCTTTCAGTGCTGTTCCCTGTCACTGAAGGGATGGAGGAAAACACCACCTGCACCCCTGATCCCTCAACCAGTCGCCCCAGTGCCCTGAAGTCCCTTTTGATGGCCTTGGGACTTCTTTCTGCGATCTCGTCCCCGCCAACCTGCATTACCAAGTTGATCAGGCAGGACTTGCCCTTGATGAAGCCATGTTGGCTGTCCCCAATCACCTCCTTGTTATCCATGTGCCTTAGCATGGTTTCCAGGAGGATCTGCTCCATCATCTTGCCAAGCACGGAGGTGAGGCTGACTGGCCTGTAGTTCCCCGGGTCTTCCTTTTATCCCTTTTTAATAATGGGGGTGATGTTGCCCCTTCTCCAGTCAGTGGGGACCTCCCCAGACCACCACGACCTCTCAAATATAATGGAGAGTGGTTTGGCAGCTTTGTCCGCCAGTTCCCTCAGGACCTGCGGGTGCATCTCTTCAGGACCCATGGACTTGTGCACCTTCAGGTTCTTCAGGCAGTCTCGAACCTGGTCTTCTCCTACAGTGGGCGATTCTTCATTCTCCCAGTCCCCATCTTTGCCTTCTGCAACTTGGGCGGTGTGGCTAGAGCAGTTGCTGTTGAAGACTGAGGCAAAAAAGTCGTTAAGCACCTCAGCTTTCTCCATGTCCCGGGTAACCAGGTCTCCAACTTCCTTCCGGAGAAGGGCCCACATTTTCCCTAGCCTTCCTTCTGTCACTGACATACCTATAGAAGGCTTTCTTGTTCCCTTTGACATCCCTGGCCAGATTTAATTCTGTCAGGGCTTTAGCTTTCCTAACTTGCTCCCTGGCTACTTGGATGATTTCTCTGTATTCCTCCCAAGCTACCTGTCCTTGTTTCTCCCCATCCTTTTTACAAGCCCCCTTCAGGTACTGGAAGGCTGCCATAAGGTCTTCCCGGATTCTTCTCTTCTCCAGGGGGAGCAGCCCCAGCTCTCTCAGCCTGTCCTCACAGGAGAGGTGTTCCTTCCCTCTGACTGTTTTTGTGGCCCTCCTCTGGACCTGATCCCACTGGTCCATGTCTTTCCTGTGCTAAGTACTCCAGAGCTGGATGCAGCTAAATCTAAACTCAGTGTGTTAGTTTTGCAAGTCTGCATGCTTGTTTGTGCTGCACCTCATTAGTGACAAGAATAGCATCTTGGGCAATATTCTAAGCAACACAGAAATGGAGCGTGTGTTTGCATTTATAGAATGATGTGATAGAGGGTTAGATGTATGGATTAACTGTTCTGCTGGACTAGATAAATGTTTTCTCCTTTGATGTTGTCCTCTTCTGTGGTGTCCTCGGACAATTACTGCATGAGACGAAGTTTTTAGTATGAAAGCTTCAACTTAAGTAACCTTTAGAAGTATTTGGTGTCATTTGATATCAAGTCTTGTTGCCTTATTAAGTGTATATATAGAGAGAGGTGTGTGTATATGTACGTGTATATATAAACATAGTTTGCATTCTAGGGTTTTATAAAGGTAACAACATAGTGCTGTAATCAGTGGAGCACATTCTTCAGAGATGCCGTAACTTCCACCAAGTAAAACATAAGAAAGTTAATGTTTTTCACCTATTGATAATGTAGAGGAAATAAAGTGCATCCTCTCACTTCTGAGCTTCATGGTGCAATTATTGAGAAGTAATGGATGGATGAGAATGACTTCTAGTTGTTGGCTGCTTAGTGACTTTTATAAAATGAGTCAGTGGTTTTGAATCTCATTCCTATTAAGTCAATAATGTGTATCACACAGTGCTGCTCAAAGTTGCAAGTATTTGTCACAGCAAAGGAGAGAAAAACCCCTCAATAGTCCTCAAAAGTGAGTTACTTTTTATCGCCTGGGTAGAGTCTGTTGATGACAAGGATGACCCATATTGCATGTGATAATGAGTAGAAGACTGACATGAGCAGGGAGTTCTGGATTTTAGGTCCCATTTTTAAAGGATAAAGGAATCTTCATCTTTATTAGCATGGTCTTTAGTTAATTTCTGCAGTAGATGAGCTTGATAAAGGAGTTGTATGTTTGCACTTTGTACTGCTTTTATTGTAATGTTACAATGCTTTCTGTAAGTAGAAAGTGAAGGTTGCCCTAGCTCTGAGCAAGTATTTAGTTACAGAGTGAGGTGCCTAAGTTTAGTATAAAAGTGAAGGGCTTCAGTCAACTGTGCTTCAGCTTAGCACTTGTTTGGTATGTGTTTGGGGTTTTTTTGTTGGTTGGCTGTTTTTGAAGAAGGCTGTTTTTCATAAGAAGCAGGTGCTTTTGTGGTCTAGTTTACATCCAGTTTTTAGAGAAGGTAGATTTTTCCTCTAGTTTAACTCTTCCAGAGAGTGCTTCAAAGGCTAGGTGGATGTAGCCATCATGTTCAATTTTCTTGCAATTCACTAATGAAATGTAAGGTGTCTTTTGTGTGGTTGTTTTTTTAATTATCCACATAAAGCTTACATTGGGGCAAAACAAAATGTATATATTTTTTTAAGCAAGACCTCCATCTTTACTATGTAGGAAAAACAGCCCTTCTACTTTGCATGTAAGTGTGTGGGTTAAATTGGCAGATAAGTGTTTGGTTAAAACAATAACTAGGCTTTGCTGTTTATACAGGTGGGGAAACCATAGGTAAAAGAAAACTGAAGAATTAAGTCTTGAAGTGAACTGGGAAGAAAAGAATAATATGTTTTTTTGCTTCAACCTGCTGCTGAAGTTGAGGTGTGCCATACTTTCCTAGTACTGCTCCTACTTTGTGTTTCTGTAGTATGAGAGTATTTGATGATGTGGCAGCTTCTCTTGCATATGCATTATAGACAGTTAATGTCTTATACCCATGTAGGATGTTACTGAGACTCACATGAACATTGCAACAAGTAAATAAGCCTAACTTCAAAAATAAAAAATGACTAATAGTTTGTTGTAGCTCTACATGAAAATATTTTTAAATCTTAAGTTTTGTGTGTTTGTGGATGACTAGGTCTAAGTTTAAAGTGTACAAGTAAAGCAGACCTGTGTGTGCCACTGTATTATTTTTTTTTTAAGCACAAAACCACCTATAGAGTTTCTTCCCCTGAACATCACATGTACAAGACAGCATCACAGAGACAGTGCTCTGCAAGTCTGAAACCAGACAATATTCCGGCTGCAGCTGAGCTGGGCAAAGAATTTGCCTTAGTACTTTTTTTATCTGCTTGCCTTTGTAATCCAAGATCCTTTTGACAGGATCGGCTCAAGGAAAGCAAGTATGTGTGCAATCATGCTGACAGATTTCAGGGCACTGCAACATCTGTGAGGTAGTAGGAAACCGGGGGATGAGGAGCAACGTGCAACTGGGGTTGGGTGGGAACGGGGAGGAGGAATTCAGCTAGACGCATTTTCAGGCAGAACAAAACACATCTGACCCAGCCCAATACAAAGGGCATATTTAAATCAAGATCTCTCCTAACACAGTGTAGCTGGATCTCAGTTTGCAGAGAGTTTATGGTTTGGCTTGGAATATTGCATTTATTAGGGGAATGTGTACTACACCATGCAGTGCCCTGGAGTTTGGGGAACCCCTCCAGCTGCTCTGCCTTTTGTAGTTTTACAACCTTCCCTCAGTCCAGAACATCACCACTTCTTTAATATTGTTTTAGTCTTCTTTTTGGGACCTTTATCCCTGGTTACATGTCACACTATCACATACATAACATATCACACAATTCTGCAGACACCATAATTCAACAGACAATGAGGAGAGTGACCAATTAATAACCATGAGATTGTACAGAAAGTAGTTAGCTGCAAAACAAACAGAACCAGAAAGGTTAAACAGCTCCTATGTAACTCATCTTTAAGGCCCCAAATTTCCGTTCTCTCTCAGATTTTCTTCAGTTTTAATAATTATCTAGACTCGAAACCTTTCCCAAGAAAGTAAATTAGGCATTCTGCGGCTGAATTCCAAAACGGATTTCCCTTCTTGCGCACACAAACTGCCAGCCTATAAAAATAAGTGCAAGGAGATTGATACAGTCTGCTTTCTTTTGAATATTATCAACAAAGGTTCAAATGTGGAGAGCCTCTTTTATTCTGGAGGTTTGGAAGTGACAACTGTTTTTTTTTTTTTTGAAAATGTCCTGAGATTCCACATTTTGGAGGGACAAATAGCTCAGATGATTAATTCATGTTTCTCCAGCTAGACTAGCACTTCTACTTTATCACTGTCTGTTAGGGACCCTTTGCACACTTAGGAAAAGGAAGGGGCAATTTTTGCCAGTTCGTGATCTTCACTGATTTGCAATACAGCAGAATTATGAGCGAGTCCTGTACACCTGATAATGATAACAGAATGTGGTCTACCCTCTAAAGCAAGAGTATCATCAGTTAATGAGCAATACTTACCTACCTTACTCACACAGATCAATTTGAGCTAACCACGTGCTTTGCCAGTATGTGAACTGCTATACCATTGAAGACAATGCTGGTGTTAATTTGCATTAACAGCAGAGTGCAGGCATGCCCAAACAGCATAGGATCCTATTCCATTATATCCATAAATATCATACACTGACCACCAAAGACACATGAAATCAGTTCATCAAAACAGCTGTATTCAGTTCAGTTTTACTTAACACTTCAGACTTTGGAAGAGTTGAATCTTCAACTCAATTTGTAATGTACTGTGATCATTTTAACCCAAAAATAAAGCAAGTCAGATTTTTTTTTTTCCTGATCCTTGACCAACTTCTGACAAAAATGAAAGAAAAGTTAGTGAAATACTGAACATGCTCTCTCTTCCAGCAAATCCATCATTTTTGAACATATGTTTGAGAAAAAGCTAAATTATCAGAAGCTCCGTGTCTTTACCTCCACAATATTGAAAACCAATTAGATTTATAGAATAATAATTATAAAGAAGATAGCAGAAAAGCTTCCTTCATGTAGTTCTGGCAGAACAAATGCTCCAGATAACTTGCAGGACAAACACTGACCTTAGAGAGACAAAAGGAGCCATAAGGAATGAATTCAGGTTAAACAATGTTCTTGGCTAAAGCAGAATCATCTCCAGCAAGGAGTGATTTACAAAACTTGGAGCAGATTACTGTATTTATTTGCTGCATTAGAGGAGGCAGGTTAAGTATTATCAGTGATATAAATGCAAGCACAGTATTACAGATTTCATTATCTTAAATAATCCTTTTCAGCCCATCTTCTCTTTGCTCTCCTTCCTAACAAGCTCTCTCAAAAAAACTTAAATATTTGACTGGAAGACAGTCATGAGACTTGCAGAAAAATGACAATTCTGTCCACAGCTTGGCACTAAAAACTCTCAACTTCACACCCTCTAAAGCCCAGTATCATGTGGTAGGTTCCCTTTAACAAGATGGTTTTATTTGGGAAGATTGTTAACTGTTAGAAGAAAATCACGTCAAATTATGGAACTTGGGTTAGAGTCTTCCACATCTGACATGACTACAGTTTTGTTCCAATGAATAACATTTGCCAGCAGCTGAATCCAGCGCATGTTATTTCTGAGTAATTTTCTGCATTTTATAAATTTATTACATTTTCAAGGGTACATATCATATGTTTGGTGGAGATAGAAGTAAAATGTCTTTTTCCAGCTTTCTTAAGATTTGCGTCTTTTGGAGTTAATGTAACATCTAGAACCGGAACTAGAAGTTGGAAACCATTCACATCAGAAACAAGCATACCTTTGTTCAAATCCTGGAGAAAACTTGCAAGCCAAATTTTCCAAATGCTGTAGAACCACTATTTTATTCATTAAAAAGTTTGGAACCATCATTGCTGCATAATCTACTATTATTGGCCAGACAGCTGTCTGCCAAACCAAGGAGGAATAAAATAAACCACAAAAAATCCCCAGAAAAGAACCTTGCTCTCATTGGCATCCAGGATCTAAAAAGGGGACACTGCAGGGTTTTTTTTCCCCATTCATGGATTGACCTGAACTGTTATTCACAACAAAAGTCATGTTTAGATGTTAAAGGAAGTCACCCCTTTGTCTGTATTCTTCTAAAACAGGTTATGCAGAAGTAGGACAAATCTTCAGTTTCCTCTGCAATTTAAAAACTCTGCTGAGCATAACGTGGGAATGGGGGGAAATTCATACCTATTGCATTTAAAATAACAACAGCAAAATTATTGCCATGTACTCTGCATCACAGAATGTGAAACATCCAAGTATGTTTTTTTTTTTTCTGCCACATCCACCATCCCTATTTTTAAGCACTTCTTTTGTACTTACCCATTTTGGCAAAGCCAAACAGCAATACTATGTAAGAGACTACTTCATTGCCACTGCGGCTTATTCTTAAATCGGAAAATATCAGAAATCTCAATGGACGGGCTGTTTCCAATTTTTCTGGGTACAAGCAGAGTGCCATACTAATTCTCAAAAAGATAACTGTCATGAGTCAACTGACAGATGGCTCCAGTATGGTTTGAATACGGTAAATGCTGTTATGGAATTGAAACTAGTATCCTATGGTATTAGACAAAATACAAGTTTGTACTTTAAAGAATCCTTAATAAAAATATGAAACCTTCTCACTGACAAGAGAATGAAAGTATTTGGTATTACAGAATCTCTGCAAAGAGGAGCGATACTTGAACAGGATGGTCTGGTAGAATGGAAATCAAATCCTTGTCTGCCAGGTTCCTTATCAGTACCACCATCCCATGAACATCCATTCCTAACTTGGCTCTCTGGGTCCGACATAGAAACACAATCCAATAAGGAGTTCATGCACGATCCACCATGTTGCAAAGAGATGGTAACGGGGTGGACTTTGCTAGCACTGTGCACGTGAACACCACTGCTCATATCAAATTGAAGCCATTCATTTCCTAAGTTCCACATTAGAATAGGTCAGTGAAAACATGCTGTCTGAGCAGGCAATAAACAAATTTGTGTTTCAGTTAACCAGCCACGACGTGTAACAGGCTGAGGAGAGAGGTAAAGTATTTGTTCTTCAGTGTCTGAACAGCTGCGGGTAACACAAGGCTGAGTGTTTATTCAGCAAACGGTTCGACTGGTGCTGCAATAGAGATGCCAGTGTATTCTTATAAAAGGGCCATGGACCTGCCCTTGACATGAATGTGTGTGCCATCAGCAGCTGTATTTTTATGGCAGTACCTTCTTGGTGACTTGCTGAGTGACTTGCCTCAGAACATGGTCCTCAGAGACTGGTGAACAAAGTTTCTGGCTGAGGTAGGGCCACTGCAGGCATTTGCGTGAGAGACACTATAAAACAGTACTCCTCAGTGCAAGTAATTTGTCATTAAAGGTTGCCCACACAGTTTTTTGGACCCAGGGTTACAAATTGTAAGTGCTTACAGCATCTTTCACTCTTATGGACAGCAGCGTAAAGACCATAGCTTTGTGTAGCTGAAGGAGGTGAGCATCCACTGCGGTAGTCTGTGATGGATCTGGAGAAGTTAGCTCATTATGTCCTGAGACAGCAGCTGGTCTGTGAGGCCTGTGACAGCCTTCCTTGTATCACACTGTTCTTAATGTAGAGGAGGTTTGGAGGCTGGCTGTGGTGCAGGTCAGTAGATCACCCATGCATCTGTAATAGGTCTCCCTCTGCTATCTAGTTCCTCCATTTGGACACAGTGTTGGACTCAAATATCCCAGTGCAAACCTGTGACGTACTTATGCCCAGTTGTCCTTAGAGTGGATAAGTTTTCATCTTACTTGTGGGGTTTACTGTCTACATTTAGACTGGACCTTGGGAGCTTTGTCCATGATCACTAAAGTTTGATGGATTTATCGGTTTAACCTCCTTTGGAGTTCAGTGCAGGTTCTAATCTTCAGCCACTACCAAACTCAAAAGTTGACTTTTGAAATTGGAAGATGCTTAGCTTAACAGCCATTTTAAAAGCAGTCATATTCAAAGCCTTGTTGGTGGTGTCTGTCTGGAGCCAAAATGCCCTAATCCCCAATAGACAGTATATTTGCATTTAAGCGGTCATGTGCATTGTGATACTTGAGTAGCAAATAGCAGCAGATTCGTCAGAAGAATAAGTAAATTGTTGTGAACAATATACATCTGCTTTTGGGAAAATCCCATGTATATTTTAACCTCTATAAAATGCTCAGGTGAGAACTTGAAGTCCAGAAGAGGTAGGGGTCCAGGCTGCAGAGATACTGTCTGTTTAGCTTTAGCTAGTCAGGATTGTATGAGGCTGCAGCCCTCACAACTGTTTGGCTGAACACCAGTTGTGCATTGCACAGGGAGAGGTTGCCAAGAGCCAGTTTTGCAATAATGTTTAGAAATTTCCTCTAACAAAACAGACTAGTCGAAGATTGCTTTATGTTCTAGTGATTCTGTGTTCCTCTCTAAATAAAGCGGTGAAGTGCTGCAAGTCTTACCTAATGAGTGTCTCGGCAACTTGGTGTAAGTGTCCCCACATCATGGCTGATACTCTGTTTTTTGTTTAGTTTTTCAGCAGATCTCTAAATATGTTCTCTGTGCTGCTTGGTGGTCTGTGTTGTTTTGGCTGCTTGTATGGGCTTGGCTGTTCTCCTTTCCAGCTGCTAAACTGTGTTAAAAGAAGATGAAATACTCTGTTTCGGTGTTTGCTGCAGCAGTATTAAGGACAGGCTGAGAGCGCCATTGCCTTATGCATCAGCGGGGGAGTTCATGGGCCATGCTTAATGGGTGGTCTGTGGGAAAAGACAAAAAAGTTGGAGGAACCCTTGTTTAAAATAACGTGTCCATAGCAAAGTGATCTTGAACACATATATCTTGCTTTGAGCCTCTGCAGAGGTGGAATTGCACTGTATTATGCATACTGAATCCAATCATTTGGCTTTTCTGGTATGTGAAGATTTTTTACTTAAGTAGATAATACAACTAGAAACAGGATAAACCAACAATGAGGAAGTTCGGAGTGTGCTGTTGGAGAGTTTTAAAACCCTTTATTGCCATCCCAGACAATCTAAACAAATCCTAAATTTCATAATTTGTATAAAGCACCTTTGCTGGACTTGTTCAGAGCGTGCTCTCTTTGGAAAAATCCTTTGGTATCTCTTGACCAAGGGAAGTGAACAAATTCAGGCGAACAGAGATGAAATGGTATATAATCAGTGCTATATTTTTTTGTTACTGCTAACGTTGTTATTTAAAAACTGTAGGCTGCCAAACAAAACCAACAGTCTGAAGTAAATCTCTTGTCTTCCTAAGACCCTGTCATTATTGGGGGGAACCCTACACGATCCAGAAAATACAAGATCTTCAAAAAACTTGCTGCTTGTTTATTTAAAAAAAAAAAAGGAGGTAGCTAGCAGTTTATTTAGCAATGTTTGAGGATTAGTATTTGATAAAGCTACTAAGTTCATCTGGTTCAGGAGGACAACAGAAACAGTGATGTGAGTATTATGTTACTGGAAGAGTTCTTAAAAATGTTTTGTGTAGAACAAAGCATTAAACACAAGCAACCCCACACCCTTGTAATTAAGATTTTCAGTGAAGTGGTGTGGGGAGTTCAGTCCATGGAGCTCTTTTTTTTTTCGGTCTTCAATTTTAAGACACACATATGAAACTCCTCCGCCGAGGCAGGAATTAACTGCACAAAAGCCATACCTGGGGAATTGTTATCCAACTGCTATTAAAGATCACCTCTTGCAAGCAATTCTGCAGCTTCTGTAGTGTGCTCCAGTATCTTCAGAGCATGTTTCTCTCTGCATTGTCGCTGCGTTCCCTTCCCCATCAATGAAGAGCCCAAAGCCTGACCTGCTCTGATTTCTTTAGTGTGTCCTTTCTCTAGTGGCTAAGATTAATGATCTTCACGCTCTCATAAAAGCATTTACTGGTTGGACCGTTGTTTTATTCTGTATCTCACTGCCTTCCCAGTTCCTCTCCTAGATTAGAATAACAAACTTTATATGTTTTCTAAACCTACTTAAAACTTTGAAAAAATATTTTTCTGTGGACCATTTCCAGCTTGCTGCTGCTAAACTAGATGTCCTTTAAACTTACATAATTTATTTACATAAACACCCCCCCAACCCCCCCCCCCCCCCCATATTTGTGGCTATAGCCATATCTCTTCTAGTAGATACATTGTTGGATGAACAGCCCCCTTCTACTTTAGTCTGGTGGCAAATACATCACTGAGATCCCAGCTGTCTTCTAGTATTCAGCAGTGATATGCAAGATAATACTTAGCATGTATAAATGAAACTGGTACCAAATATATTTCATAATATGGGATACTAGTGTGGCGTGGATTCCTTTGCCCTGGTTTATGCTTGGTGTGACCATGTAAACAATTTAAAATATAGGCAGTTAAAGAGTAAAATGTACAAAAATTGCCTGACATCTGCTGCACACAGTGTGTATAAATGTGGGATATTCTTAGTGCTTTAAAATAACTCTGCTGTCTCCCCCTGAATTTCAGACATTGATTCTACCTAAAATCAGATAAAATGGAAATAAATCCTCCTTACTTGATAACCAGAACACTTTCTTTCACAGTTTGGAAAGGGAAATTACTGTCAAATTGTTTGAGTTGGAGGGTTAGAGGAATGGGATTGAATTTGGGGAAGGAGTATGTTTTCCTCTTAAAGTAGCACTGTAAACCAGTCATCACTGACTAGCCATTTGTTGACAGCTCACTGACCTGTGCTCCCTCCCTGATTCACAGAGAGGAGAAAGCTGTGTCAGGAATAAAAAGCTGGGAGCATCGTGAAGCCTTCTGCTGGAAGATCTTCAAGTGCTTTGCTCAAGCATGAGTAGGCGTCATGACAGCCCTTTGAGATAATTAGCAGCAGAAGGAAGGCTATGTTTGTAGTGGATGGAATGATTTTTACAAATCATTGGGCTGAAGCACCTGTTCAAGTTCACTAAGGGGGTATATGTGGGAGTGATACTGAGGAGTCCTGATTTTTTTTAGTGCTGCACTCTACAAACTACTACCACCTACCTCTGTGTTGCAGCAAGAATGTTCTATAATTTAGTAATTACACTTGGAATTCACCTTATCTACAATAATGTGTTTTAAGGATGAAAGCAATAGCTCTCTATTCTTTGGAGGACCGTATCTGGCAAGTTTAGCTCAGATTGAGTATGTGCAGTTGGTACAGGAAGGTCAACATTTAATCCACCTTTTGAAGTTGATGATTTCAGATTCTCTGCAGCAGCAGCAGCTGCCAATAAAAAGGGCCAGGGTCCAGAATGCAGAGCTTAGAATATTTAAGAAAGAAACTTCTGATTTTTTTTCTTGCTAACTATAGAAGAATTTCATTAAAAGTCTGAAATGCTTCTGTGGGATTTGTACATGCCGTATTCCCTTCTTGCCTAGCAAGGTGTCAGACTGAGTTTTTCAGTTGTGCTTGATTTTAGGAGACAGGTTTGCCTAAACTCTTGATTGCCTTCCTGTCTCTTCCATGACTGAACCTCTCTCCTTTTTAGCTTCTTTCTTGGGTCTTTATGGCTCCAGTAGTGTTTGTGTGTCCTGGCACGTGAGCTTCCTGCCGACATCAGCTGCTCTCTCCCTTTTAGCTAAGCCAAGAAAAATGGGGAGAACGTGCAAAACGGTGACAGCATGTGGAATAACTTCCTTCCCTGAGTGTTTGGAAGGAGCCTTAGGCTACATATTAAATGTCTAAGCCTCCAAAAGATTTAGAGCTGAACGAGAGGGATCGCTTGGTGCTGTAGAACTGGTTTCTTTGATTAATTTACGGCTACTAGTACCCTACCTACGTGGTCTTGTTTCTGCATAGCATCTATTTGTAAGTGTAGAAAGCTGATACATACTTATTCCATATTCTGTCTTAAGAGTTTCCGTAAGACTGTACAGCCTTGGGTGCAGAAGTTTTGACATATTTGTTTTTTACCAACTTTGCCTGCGGCAGAGGTGGAAGGGTTGTTTTTGTTCCTTGGAAATGAATGTTTTTGCGGTTTGGGACATTGACTGCTGCAAGAATTACATGCTATTCTCGCTGTCCAGCAGTACAGATGGCTTAACCACAGAGGTCCCCTATGCATTTGTCCTGTTAAGAATTGAAATAATATTTGAAATACAGGTTGTTGCACACACTGTAATTTTGGATGGCTGTTATAGGGTGTATGCTTATTAAAATGAGTTCTTCATTGTATGTTGTGTACTGGGCTCCCAAGATCCTCAGTTACTTTTCTTAAAAGTGCAGTTAAACCTTTCCATGACCTTTAGCCTAGTTAACTGGCTTAAGAATTGTCAAATAAGGGTTTTCTCCTGTGCTGTACATAGGATTTGTATGTGTTCTACACTTCTGGTGCTTTCAGGAGTAGGAATCACGCGCATGCCGCAGTGTTCTCGTGTCTTTCTATTTTGGCTTTAAGGGGAAGGAGATAAAATGTAGGCATGTCAACAAGCATGAAGCAGCAGTATAAATACAGCTTTTAAAATCTCTTTTGCTCAGCTTGTCTTAGAACTGTTGCAGCAGCTAACCAGCAACTGATGACAAATGCTCTGTTGATTATAACTCATAATCATCGTAGTCTTAATATGTAAATGAGTTCAGCCATCAAAAAAAAAACCCATCAAACTGGTTTTCAGAACTATTACTGAAACTAGTTGCAAAGATCATGTAGTGCAATTTTTGGTTGTTTGTCCCATGGCCCTTTGCTGGGGCTAACAGATGCCCCTGAAGCACTTCATAAAATTTAAGTGCTGTAGATGGGATTGGTACAATTCTAACAAAAGATCAAAGTTAATGGCTGAATTCAGAAGCAACACACTAGCCTTTTCTGTTGGAAGGTAGTTACAGCTGAGTAGATGGCAGTAGACTTGCCATACTGCATAGTGCTTATGTTTCTAACAGAGGTGGATGGAAGGCAGAGAGAAAGATTAAGTATGGTGAAGTGCAGAGGAGTCCAAGCCTCATTTAAAAAAAATGCTTTTTTATATCGCTTATGAATGTGGTAGAGATGGTGGTTACGGAACTATGGCAGACGTGCTAAAACTGATACTGTTTATGGTGGTCAACCAAATGAATTAAAGTGTACAAATCCTCCAGTGTTCTATGATGTCTGCACAGCTTTCCCAATGCAGGTAAAACAGATAAAATTCAGTAATTAAACACAGACAAGGAACAGAAGACTTGCCCAAGAGCATTCAGGAGATCAAGAGCAAGGCTGGAAATTGAACCTATGCTTGATTTGTAACCAGCTTCATCAGTAATGTTTCCTTTTCTCCAGTTAATAGATTGATGAGAAGCTCTGTTTTCACACTGTTGTGCAGTAAGCCTCTGTATAGATAGCTCCATTATCAAGCCAAGGGTGTGTTTTCTACTTAGCTGAAAATTACTGGAAAATTGGTGGTTTTGTGAATAGAAGTAGTATGTCTTTCTAGAATGAAGTACACTTGATCAAGTACTGCATGATCCAAATGAGATTGTAGAATTGCTGCAAGAAGTCTGTAACTTTCTACAGTTTTGGCTTTGGTTTGTAACTACATTAAAATGTTGTCCTTTAAGTTGTGTGCTGATAGACTGGATACAAACAGTTTGTCCTCCACATTCATCCTATTACAGTTTGTTCTTTTCTTTTTTCAAAATAGGATCTGGTGTTTCCCTTTTCCAGCAATATGCAGTTGTCGGGAGCATTGCTGATCAAAATAGAGCATAACACTAAATACTCCTTTGAGAGTCTCCTGACTTTCTAACCATGGAATAACTTCTCAAGCAAGGGATATTGCCTCTGGTTGTGTAACAGATAAGCTCATTTGAAGGTCAGTGGGAATCAGCGTTGTTGCTAGTTTTTTGGGGGTCTCCCCCATCCCTCTCTTCAGAAACTGGTGTTAACTGGTCTTCCAGTTTGCCTTGTCAGGAGCTGTGCGGTAAAGAATTAAATGCACCACAGATAAGAGTGTTCTCTGGAGTTTCAAGCCTGGTTCAGGATTGAGAAGACAGCATGATTTGAAAGTGGAGTGGTGTGCACGTTCTTGGAAAGGAACCTTTGATTCTACATACACGTGGGATTCAAAATAAATAAAGTTACACCCTGTATTGGTGGGATGATCATGAATCTCTAGAATGCCTTGTTGATGGCATAGGAAATAAAGTTTTTAGTCAATGCCATTTGTTTTATTGCTCTTTGAGCTTTCTTTATTTCTCATTGTGAAGCCTTAAAAAAATCTGTTTGTTAGAATCCCATAGAGTATGAATGTGTCTGTTGAATTGCTAAACTGTTAAGTTTCGTAATTCTGTGAAACTGAATGCTATGCATCTGTCCTTCTGGAAAGGCATCTGCTTTCTTGCTTGCCTCTTTCAAATTTGCTGCTTACTAACTGGAAAAGTTGGAAATTTGAAAAGTTCTGTGAACTTTTCTTGAGACATCATGGAGGTTGTATTTAGTTGAAGCTGCAGAGTTACCAGAGCTAGCTTTGCATGCTAGTGAGTCATCACATTCTGACCTGATATGATAAATGCAAGGCCACGGAAACAGAGCATTTAATTGCCCTTCTGACTTTTGCAGTATTTTTAAAGTTGAGAGAGCTGTTTCTTCAGCAGCATTCCAGGCAAGAATCAGTCTTGAGAACCAATTACTTGTTTTGATCACTGGTTTTGAGGGGTTTTTTTGTCATACTAGTAATGCTCTGAAAAGGGCTCTTCAACCATATTTTATAAATTTTGGATCAAATAAAATAGGCTAGTGGGGAGGAGCAGGGAAGTGAATATGGTTTTCAAAATCAGAGTTCTGCCTTATCTCTTGTATTTTTTTCCAAAGGAAATTGAATGCTCATTTGTTCTTTAAAGGGATAAACTCTACCCGTTTTCAGTAATCAATCAGTTTACATCAGTGTATAGACACAGTAAAATTTTAACACAATTGCCTGCAAGGCAGCGTGATTTCCCCGCTGGGTCTTCATAGCCAACACAATGTGGCTGCACTTCAATCAGGATGACTCTGAAGCACAGAACTGACAGAGAACACAGTGTTTAATGTGTTTTCTGTATGCTGTTGCCCTACTGTGTGCGTCGGTGAGGAAGAAATCTCTTGAAAGGCATGGGGAGCTGGGATAATATTGATACTGATTGGATTAGACATTGTTCATGTCTGATCTTTAGTTAAGAAGCTGTTGAGTTCCTCTGCTGTTGGTTGGACTTGATATTTTAGGTTCCTTTTTCATTTTAAGTAGCATTAATAATGGCATCAGCATGGAAATGTCTAGATGAAAATCCGTCTATTCGTATTCCTCAAAACACATTTTTGGGACTATTTTTTTTTTTTTAATTTCACACAGAATCACAGAATGGTAGAGACCTCTGAGACCTCTGAGGATCATCTAGTCCAACCCCCATGCCACAGCAGAGTCACCTAGAGCAGGTTGCACAGGACCTCATCCAGGCAGGTTTTGAATATCCCCAGAGAAGGAGAATCCACAGCCTCTCTGGGCAACCAGTTCCAGGGCTCTGTCACCCTCAGAGTGAAGAAGTTTTTCTTCATGTTCAGCTGGAACTTCCTATGCCTCAGTTTGTGCCCATTGCCCCTTGTCCTGTTGCTGGGTGCCACTGAAAAGAGTCTGGCCCCATCCTCTTGACACCCACCATTAAGATATTCATAGGCATTTATAAGATCTTCTGTCAGTCTGCTCTTCTTCAGGCTAAACAAGCCCAGCTTCCTCCCTCAGCCTTAAATTTGTGCGTAGAGATTTTATGACTTTGATCTTTGGCTGGGTATGGGGCTGGTTTTGTGAGGCAACATGCGTAACTTGAGAAGTTCTCTGCCACAAAGAACTTGTAACTTAAGCATAGTCCACTAACATCAAACTTTCGAAATGTTCAAATGGTTTGGTACAGTGCCACTTAAGATAGACATGGTTATGGGGAACCAATGAGTTGCAGAGAAGAAAACAAGCACTTTGCATTCTAGACATTTTTTTCTTCTGTTTTCAATAACTAACCTTTTCGGCTTTCATGGTACTATTTACCATGGTCTTGTTTAACATCTTTATCAATGATCTGGATGAGGGGATTGAGTGCTCCCTCAATAAATTTGCAGATGACACTAAGCTGGGCAGGAGTGTCGATCTGCTCAAGGGTAGGAAGGCTCTGCAGAGGGATCTGGACAGACTGTATCAATGGGCCCAGGCCAACTGTATGAGTTTCAGCAAGCCCAAATGCCAGGTCCTGCGCTTGGGTCACAACAACCCCATGCAACACTGCAGGCTTGGGGAGGAGTGGCTGGAAAGCTGCCTGACGGAAAAGGATTTTTGGGTGTTGGTTGACAGTGGGCTGAACATGAGCCAGCAGTGTGCCCAGGTGGTCAAGAAGGCCAACAGCATCCTGGCTTGTATCAGGCATAGTGTGGCCAGCAGCAGTAGGGAAGTGATCGTGCCCCTGTACCCGGCACTGGTGAGGCCGCACCTGGAGTACTGTGTTCAGTTTTGGGCCCCTCACTACAAGAAAGACATTGAATTGCTGGAGCGTGTCCAGAGGAGGGCAACGAGGCTGGTGAAGGGTCTGGAGAACAAGTCTTACAAGGAGCGGCTGAGGGAACTGGGGCTCTTTAATCTGGAGAAGAGGAGGCTGGAGGGGGACCTTATTGCTCTCCACAGCTACTTGAAAGGAGGTTGTAGTGAGGCAGGTGTTGGTCTCTTGTCCCAAGTAACTAGTGATAGGACAAGAGGCAATGGCCTCAAGTTGCATCAGGGGAGGTTTAGATTAGACATTATGAAAAATTTCTTTACTGAAAGAGTGGTCAGACATTGGAACAGTCTGCCCAGGGAAGTGGTGGAGTCCCCATCCCTGGAGGTGTTTAAAAAATGTGTAGATGTGGCACTTCGGGATATGGTTTAGTAGGCATGGTGTTGTTGGGTGGGTAGTTGGACTTGTTGATCTTAGAGGTCTTTTCCAACCTTAATGATTCTATGATTATATTCCTAGTGTTTTTAAAGGTGACAGGATGACTCAGCAAGTTAGGAAATGAGATAGGAGTGATACTGAGACTTCCATTTCTTAACAATAATTCGCCTCCAGCTGTATAAACTTTGAGTTAAATATTGTAGAAAACAAGATAATACATTTTCAGTGAAACATTCATGATAACAATTGTGTCTTTGCTGTCCAACATCCTTACTAAAACCCACCAACTGATTTAAATTTTTCTTATTACTTTCATCAGCATAGACTTCCTCCAAAAAGAAAAATAAAGCCATCAGTCATGATTTAACCCCTAACTAAGCACCACACAGCCGCTCACTCACACCCCCTCCCCCCTGCCCCTGGTGGGATGGGGAGAAGAGTCGGAAAAAAACAGTAAAATTCGTGGGTTGAGATAAAGACAGTGTAATAGGAAAGCAAAGGAAGAGAAAATAATAGTAGTAATAACAACAATAATAATAATAAAATATAAAAAATGAGTGATGCACAGTGCAGTTGCTCACCACCCACCAACCAGCCCGTACCTGAGCAGTAATCCCGCCCCTGGCTGGCCAGCTTCCCCGGTTTATATACTGAGCATGACATCAAATGGTATGGAATATCCCTTTGGCCAGTTTGGGTCAGATGTCCTGACAATAGTCCCTCCCAGCTTCAGTTGGTAGAGCATGAGAAGCTGAAATTTTCATTGCCAAGAAGTCCAGTGGTATCCTGGGTTGCATTAAAAAGAGTGTGGCCAGCAGGTCAAAGGAGATCCTCCTTCCCCTTTACTCTGCCCTAGTGAGGCCACAAGTGGAGTACTGTGTCCAGTTCTGGGCTCCCCAGTTCAACAAAGATGAAGAACTACTGGAGAGAGTCCAGCAGAAGGCTACAAAGATGATGAGGGGACTGGAGCATGTCTCCTGTGAGGAAAGGCTGAGGGAGCTGGGCTTGTTTAGCCTGAAGAGAAGACTGACAGATGATGTTATAAATGTCTGTAAAGTCTTAAGGGCAGGTGTCGAGAATATGGGGCCGGACTCTTTTCAGTAGTGCCCAGGAACAGGACAAGCAGCAACGGGCACAAACTGAAGCACAGGAAGTTCCATCTGAACATGAGGAAAAACTTCTTTTTCCTCTGTAGTAGCATTAATAATGGCTTCAGCATGGAAATGTCTAGATGAAAATCTGTCTATTTGTATTCCTCAAAACACATTTTTGGAACAATATTTTTATTGTATTTATTTTATTTTTATATTTATGATATTTTTGGACATTATTGATATATATATTTATTATTATTATATAAACTTTTTATTTGGGAGGGACAACATTATTTGAGAGCAGTCCTACCAAGAAGGGCTTGGGGGTACTGATATATCAAAAGCTGGACGTGAGCCAACAATGTGCGCTCATAGCCCAGAAGGCCAACCGTATCCTGGGCTGCATCAAAAGCAGCACGGCCAGCAGGTTGAGCGAGGGGATTCTGCTCTTCTACGCTGCTCTGGTGAGACCCCACCTGGAGTCCTGTGTTGAGCTCTGGAGCCCTCAGCGCAGGAAAGAGACGGACCTGTTGGAATGGGTCCAGAGGAGGCCACAAAAATGATCAGAGGGATGGAACAGCTCTTCTCTGAGGAAAGGCTGAGAGAGTTGGGGCTGTTCAGCCTGGAGAAGACTCCAGTGAGACCTTATGGAGGCCTTTCAGTATTTAAAGGGGGCTTATAAGAGGGATGGGGACAGACTTTTCAGCAGGGCCTGTTGCAATAGGACAAGGGATAATGGTTTTAAACTTAAAGAGGGTAGACTTAGAGTGGATATAAGGAAGAAATGTTTTTTGATGAGGGTGGTGAAGCACTGGAAGAGATTGCCTAGAGAGGTGTAAGATGCCTTATCCCTGGAAACATTCAAGGCCAGGTTGGATGGGGCTCTGAACAATCTGATCTCGTTGAAGATGTCCCTGCTCATTGCAGGGGGGTGGACTAGATGACCCTTAAGGGTTCCTTCCAACTGAAGTAATGTAATTTTAGAACTGTTTTTCTTGTTTACTGCTGGTTGAAGAAGCAAGCCTGCACTTTTGGGAGAGAAATGAAATGGTTAATTTGGCCATCAGTCTGGCTGGTATGGCTGGGAAGGAATGTTCTGCAGTATGTCTACTTAATGTCCTCTTCTGGAGGAAGCAGTTGGGCCGAATTATGTCTTTGTCTGAATCATGCCTTCTCCACTCATAGCAGGTCCTTCAGAAGATCTTTACAATCTACCTCCACTAGAGTTTTTTAATATTCTGCGTAGGGAGTGGAGGGAGGAGTTATAGGACTCTGAACTTCACACCTTTCTCTTCCTCTCAGAGTGTGGAGGGACAACCTGAATTGCAAGCGCAGATTTCTCTCTTGTCTTTGAGTATAATGGCAAGTGAGATCGGGTATTACGGAAAAGTCATCTTGTCTGTGCTAAAATCTCTGCCAGTCTTACTACTGCTTCTGTATGTCTTACTGTCGGATCCAACTCAACGAGATTAATTTCCTTGCCTCTCATGAGTCCCTCTCCCCAGCTCCTTCCTTTCTGTCTGTGAATGCCAGTGTCATCTGCCAAGGTCTTGTCTTTGCCCAATTGAACTTTGCACATAAGAGATCAAGAACTTATGCAGGTACTGTTGGAATATGTCTGTGGCTGTCATTTTGACGTGTCTTTTAAGCTTCCCATCCCTTTTGCATCAATTATGTTAGCTCTCCCTTCAAAGCCTTTTCCTGGTCATTCAGTGCTAGGACTCCAGCTTCCACCACCCGCTTAGAGCTTCACACAGCAAGAACCTTTGTGCTTTTGCTCTGGCTACCTCTTCCAGCTAATAGCAGCCCCCACAAACTTCCACAACCCACATCATCATCTTTGTTCGAACTCTTCCTTGAATTTTGCTCTCATGGTGCAGGGGAGAAGACAATAGTTCTGAACCTCTGTCACAGTCTTTGCCATCTGGGACAGCACTTGGTAGGAGCATTTCAGGGTGCTATGTCTAGTACTGTTAGCTTCCTGCCTGCTACTGAAAGACATCCAAACTTGCATTCTGTGTGTTATTACTACTTCAACTTGGTGAACCAAGCTTTTAAATCATGAAGACTTCATTTTTTCTAAACCTGAGTTTATGAATTGACACAAGGTATTACTGAAGGGCATCAGTTTGAACTCTTAACTATGTTGAAGGTACTATCCATATCCTGCAGATGCAGAATTGGGCCTGCTCTTCCCTCTGTCTTTTGCTCCTTTGTCTGACATATGGAAGGAAGAGGTTTTTTGGTAGTGTGCATTTTTCTCTCATGTGAAATTTCCATATTCCTTCTGCTGTACTGCCTGCGCCACTGATCTGGAGAGAGAAATCCTACTCTGTTGTGTTCATACTCAGTGCTTTAACATCTGTAGAAGCCAATAATACTAACATGTTTTTGTTTTTTTTCTCCTGTAGCATCTCCCTTTCTGCTTTTTGCCAACCGGCGGGATGTTCGACTCGTGGATGCTGGAGGCATGAAGCTGGAGTCCACTGTCGTGGTCAGTGGTTTAGAGGATGCTGCTGCGGTTGACTTCCAGTATTCGCAAGGCATCGTTTTCTGGACAGATGTGAGTGAAGAAGCCATCAAGCAAACTTACATTAACCAAACTGGGAATGTGGCACAGAACGTCATCATTTCTGGTCTGGTTTCCCCGGATGGCCTGGCATGTGATTGGATTGGGAAAAAGCTTTACTGGACAGATTCAGAAACCAATAGAATAGAAGTAGCTAATCTCAATGGAACATCTAGAAAAGTCCTCTTCTGGCAAGACCTTGATCAGCCCAGGGCAATAGCTTTGGATCCTGCTCATGGGTAAATATTAATTTGAGTTAAATGCTTAAATGGATTCTATAGTGATTTATGTTGGGTTTTTATTTCTGAAAAAGAAACACAGCCTTTTGTTTCAGTTTACATTTACCCAAGGTATTTTTCTCAGTATGTGTAGCTGAACATATGTTTGAGCTTAAATATTTTGTGGGAAGAAGTGACAGCCCAGATACAGAGCCAAAAAGAAAAAAATACAGCTGTCCTTAGGTGCCAAGCAAAATATTTAACCGATTGCCTAACTTATTCCATTGCACTTCTGAAAAGTGATTAATTTTCCAAACCTTTTTTATTGTTATTTTCTTGGTTATCTTGTCTGGTAAGTTAAGTTTCATTTGATATGTGATGTCTATTTAATGTGTCTGGTCAGCAAGGTGAGTAAATCTACATGAGCCAAAACATGAATTCTCACTTGCTATGCTCTGGTAAACAAAATCAGGACATTTTTAAGTGGTGATGTTGGATAATCATGTTTTGCTGGCAAGTAAAAGAATCCGGGTGAAGCCAGGGACTCTCAGTCTGCTGCTGTTTTCACAGCTCTTTCCCAAGGATCACTTTATCTTCCTCTTCTGTATGGTGTGTGTAGGTAGGTTTCTCATCTGTAAGAAAATCTGGCATCAACTGACATTTTCACTGAGTCTGGCCTCTTTGCAAAGGGATGCTGAGTTAGTACAAGGTCTTAGGATAAACCACAAATACAATGTAGTTAGTGGTTTGTCCTGCACTGGGAGACGTACAGTCTCTTGAGAAACTACCTTCTTCAGGTGTGTGAGAAGTGAAAATTTAAACTAAGCGACAGAGGGCAACTTAAGATTGCCATGTCAGCAGCGACTGCCACGCTACAGACTGGAACTTTGTCAGGTTGTTTTTGCAGTGGTTCCTGTGTGAGGCTTCCCAGATGAATGTGAGGGTTTATGGGTACATTTATCATTAATACATAAAGGACATACAAGTACTGAATGAAACTGTGTGTACCCAAAGAAACAAAATCCTTAGTTTTGTTGACTCGTCAAATGATGGAGCTGCCTGTATCCTTCAGATAACTGGTGGAAAGGTGCAACCATAATCAGTAAAAGGGAAAGTGGAGTGACTTTGTTGGATCAAAAGACTTTTCAGAACAGGACCTTGTCCTCTTAATCCTGACATCACATGGATGCCTTTAGGTGAAAGGAATTCTTCCCATAGCAAATTGCTGTATGGAAGTATTTAAATAAATCAGCAGAAATCCTGTGTGTATCCTGACAGCAAATAATGTGTGCAGAATTAATTTATGCTGAAGACTAACTTTAGATCTAGAGTTCAGTAGTATAACTTAAAGAGGGAGTAGGTTGTTAAATTGAGTATTTTATAATGAGGTAGATCAAAGAGAGTGCAATGGCACTTTCCATGAAATACCAATGGCAGGCTGACATTTCGTAAGTAGGTGCACTTTGCCTTTTGGCTGTTTTCTTTGAACTAGCTTAAATATTCATGTGACAATACATTTCATGCCATATTATGTGCTTTTTGACTCTCCTGTTTTGAAAAACTGAAGGCATTAACTGGATATTTCTGGTAGTATGTTGCTTCTACACTAAAGGAAATGTGAAATTATTTTTAATGAAAACTGTATTAGAACAACTGGGAGAGAAAATATTGTTGCTACAGGTCAAAAGGAGAGCTCTTTTAAAATCATCAGTGTTGATGGTGAAGTTGCGGTGCTGCTGCGAATCTAATCCTTGTTTGTGTTTGGAAGAAGTAGGAATGCAGTCATGGTTTATTTTGCATGCCTTTGAAAGTCAGTTCTTTGCAGCGATACTCTGCAGCAGTGTAGCATTTCTTAAACATACGCAAAATCCAGTAAGTGTAACAACAGAAGATACTGTTCTGATGCAGGTTAGGTGTCTTACCTTTTTTTTGCCTTTCCAAAGGTCTGTGATAGCCTATTCTTTCCTTCCTGGAGGACTTCTTTACTTCCAAGTATGTTGCGTTTACTCCTTCAGGGAAGATGTGCAAGTATGAACAGTTAGTGTGGAATGGGCTAATATGAGGAACAAGATTCATTTGCCAAAAATGTACATGTCAGCATGTGAGCTGGTCACCTTGAAACTTTCTGGTATTGATCAACAAAATTGCTGGAGATGAGGAGAGAATGACAGTTCTTTTGACTTTAGCTGTGATCAGGTCCTTGGGTTGCCAGTGCTGCTGTTGTGAACATTAGTTCCGTCTACAGGTTGGGGTTTTTTTGCGTTGGGAGCAGCAGCTTTACATGAAACACCTCTATTGGTTTTGTGGCAAACGTTTCTAATTGTTAGCGTGTTTGATTTGTGTATTAATCCAATGCAACAAAGCAACATAAATAAATGGTCTGTGAAAATGCATAATAAAGATACATGTATCCTTTACATTATATATATAAATATATATACATATATATGTACACAGATACATGTATCCTTTACATTATATATATAAAATATATACATATATATGTACACAGTTACATCTATCCTTTACATTATCTTTTACAATTAACCAATTCATCCTCACTGTGGTCTACTAAAATCAGCCTCCATAGAACTGCTCTTCTGAGTAAAAGTGACAAAATCCAGTATTGCACAAGGATCCTGTTGAATTAAAGGGAGATTTGCTCAAAGAACTATCTGATATAGTATACTTAATAAGCCAAAAAATCATACATGGTGTATATATGTGGATAAAACATTCAAATTAATTTGCTTTTACAACCACTTTGTTTCACATGGCATTTCTGAAATATATCATAGGTGCATCTGTGAGGCAGTGATTATTACACTTGATTTAGGCTCAGCTGGCTCTGGGTTTGAGCTCCCCTAGAACCACTTGTTCCTTGTTTACTGGTATTTTCTGGGTAAGGAAAGTTGGTGACAGTAGGAAAAAAGAACCATTTAGTACCTTTTCTTTCATTTGAAAAGTTTTTGTGATCAGATGGCTAATGCAAGTATTATAGCTGACAGAAGAGTAAGAATTTGTGCTAAAATAGAACAGGTGAGAGCACTTGATTAAGTTTGTGGGGTTTTTTTTCCAGATCATGAAATCCAATGAATTTAGACTAGGATTCTTAAAGCTGATGAATGCAGTCTTAAAAGTTGCTAGACGTTTGCTTTCAGTCTGGGAGAATTTCCATATATGTGATTTTGGCCTTTTTGCAGTTTCTTCTAGAGAAGTGGAGGGAAGCTTAGAAAATCAGCAAGAAAACTTCATTAGGTATAGGCCAGTCAAGTTTTCAGAAGAAAAATGGGACAGATAAGCAGTTTGTAAATGCTTAGCCGATACTAGTAGTACCCAAACATGGGTTTTTCAAGAATGCTTCATATCAAACGAATCTGATTTCCTTCTGTTGACAAAATAACATGTCCTTGTGCAGATTGGTGATACCTTCTCTTTTAGCTTTAGTAAGGCTGTTCTGCAGAGAATGGATGGAGGACTCCATTTCATGTTGTGGTGTTCGCAGTGGGATGTTATGCCCAGTGTGGTGTTTTCCTAATAAGTAGGTTTTATTCCTTTTTGAGCATGATTCTTCAAGACATGGACTAAGAACGTATTGAATATACAGTGATCATCTCTCAGTAACGTTATAGATGTCATGACCAAGCTGTAGGGTGTGGGAGATAGACTAGTCGACTTCAAGACATTACTTTTGAAGCCTATTTTTCTGTGATTTTCAGCTGACATTCAAAAGTATGTTTTTTTGGGTGTTTTGGTAGGCTTACTAAATAGCAGGTTGGATGTTTTTGGCATAATGACATTTTTAGAGAGCTTCATCATTTCCACACACAACCTACCTTCCTTCTTTAAAGACAATGCTTCTCTGAAGGTTGTAACTGGAAAGAGAGATGCCCTTGTCATGTCCCCAACAATCGTGCAGAATATTTCTAACATTTCTTTCTTTTAAGGAAAATTGTGAGAGACTATTTCAGATCATCTATGGGGCTCTACTCTTCCCAGAGCTAGTGAAAATTACTAATTGTACAGGATTTACTGGTGCTCTGAGACAGTGTCATAATTAACAGGCAGCTGCTTAATGTGTAACATGGCATTCTTTCCCTTACACCTTAGAGCTTTCTTGCTGGATCCACTATATGTTGTAGGAAACAAAGGAGGCAGAATATGTGGTAAACCAATTATTCTGCTTCCCTAAAATGAAGGATAAACTAAGCAGACAGAGGAGAGTACAAAACATTTTTCTGCAAATTCATGGATGTTATCTTCTGAACATCCGGATTCCAGACCTGGTGTATGTTATGTGAAGATGAGTTTATTTAATGGAAGATATTAGATTAAAATTCTTGGCGCTGTTCTGGAGAACATCAGTGTTTATATACATTCTTTATAGGTGGACCACTGATGGGGGATTCAGTAGTGTTTGTGGTTTATTAAGTTTGAGTTTGCAGCTTTTGTGTAAGTATTTCTGTGTTTTCAGGACAGCAACTTCTAACAAAACTTAGTTTAGTGTATGTAAAGATTATACCCCAGTCAAACTAAAGAGATAGCTCAAATCTGTGCGTCACAGTGAAAAGAACCTAAATATCATGAACATTGTGTGAAGAAGCAGGAATGCGCTTCAGAATCAAGTCCCTATCATGTGTCGGGGCAAGCAAACTTCAGTTTCCTGAAAAGAATTTTTCGAAAGAATGTATGAATGCATCGCCAAAACAAATCAGTTAATTCTCAGTCCTGTAGGGAAGATCTTAGATCTGAACAGCCTAGAATGTGTGTTGACAACGGTCATTAAACCTAGGACCTCTAAATCTATAGCTCAAGGCTTGCTACATTCAACCTCTAACATGGGGCTCTGATTCTAAGAAGCTGTAGCATATCCGTAATCCTTATATCTGATTTTTGCTGCTAAGTGCCAATGAAGTAGTTAGTTCACATTACTGAAGCCTACAGTGTATTAGAAACATCTGCTCTGGTTAATAGAAATCTTGAATTTGTTTCTAGTTGTGTGATGGCGTCGCGTTAATTTGGCAGAAAATAAACCTCCTTACGTTCTAACTGTCTTCACCGGAGTGAGAGGCTAGGTGCGGCTAGGTTTAAATTCTGAGTGATATCCAATTTGCCACTACCAGTCCAGTCGCGTTTAATATGTATATTTAACTACCACGATTCTGGATACACTAATAGCGGTCTGCACCTTCAGTCCAGTCGTGCTCATGAACTGGCACGGCCGCGTTTGGTCGCGTTCAGTGAGAAACTGTGACAACTGGCTACTTAAACAGTGCAGTTTTATTTGTGCAACAGGTATATAGGTTTTTGAATTGCCGGTGACAGTGACTGTCTGCAAGAAAGCACGTGCAAATATAGAACGCGTGAAAAGGTTATAAATAATGCAGCCTGGCTATAGACATTAGGGAGTAACTATTCCCGAGAAAAAAGCGCTTAGTTTAAGTCTCACCCAAGGCGTCCCAAGGCGGGGAGAAGCAAGGCTCAGCCGGTCGGCCAGTCCCGGTTGTCGGAGGCAGTCCGAGGTGGAGTTTCCCTTGACTTGCTCACGGTGTTATCTTCTTCTCCAAAAATCCCCTATTTCCCTGGCTATTTTTATATCCTTTCTACCTTTAAGGTGGAGTTTGAGTGACTGTAGTCATACATACCTTTTATCATGATTGGTGTAAAAATTTGTCGCTTCACATTTTTATGAAAAATCGAGAGTGCAGACTCGAAGAGGGGTGGTCTCACCTCGGAGGCAGGTAGCCTTCGGGATGGAGGTGTGCTTTGGTATTAAAATGATATTAAAACGAGCAAAGTTCACGAGAGGATAGCACTTTGGCAAGGTTTCAAAAACCTTTTGGCTCAGGGGCCAGATGAGCTGCTTATCAGTTCTAGAGAACCATTTCTTCCCGCTTTATCATCACGGAGCAGGGCCACGGAGTCTCCACTCCGTTCTGTCCTCTATGGTATATTGCAGGGAGTTGCTGTGTGAGTGGATTCCTCGCATGCCTGCTGCAGCTGTGTCCCATCCTCAGAGCTCCTTTTGATTTCATGCTTTTCCTCAATGGGTGAACACTGCTACGTTTTTCATATAAACCTTAATTTTCAGATGTAAAACCTTAATTTTACTAATAATTCCACAGATGGCTACTGCAATAGCTTTTGGAGCAAGCTTACTGTTCAAGTTTATGCTGTATTTTCTGTGGTTTGGCTTATCCATCCGACAGTACTGCTTGAGAAGTTTCTGCTCCCTCCATTTGCTGAAGCACAGAGAGCGGAATCAGACATTTGTGAAACTGTTATTTTAAAGAAAAATGACAATTTATTGTCTCCAAAACAACCGTGCTGTCTCGTGGGCTTTTTTGTGTGTGTATAACAGCAGTCTTCACTTGGTGTAGTCACTGGGGTTGTTGAATTGGCCATACCTGAGCTGGCATGGTAACTCTGGTGGGTTGTATAGAAATGATATTCATGGAGGAGGACAGCAAGGACATTTGAATTGGATTGACGGGCTGTTGGAAAGCTGCAAACCTCTTTCTACATTTCCTCCCTCGTTTTAGTTCTTCAGCTGTCTTTCGTGACATGGTGTGGGTCTGTTGGGCAGTGACAGTGCAAGCGGACTAGCACAGAAGCTGACTTTGTTTGTGGAGCAGTCTTCCCCTTTTAGAACAGTAGAGGCTTTGGGGGAAGGAAATAAGATACAAATTAGAAAACAGCAATAAAAAAATTGAGTACAAAGGCTAAAGCTATTAATCATCAGTTGGGGCATTCTGCAGAATAGCCACTAGTTTACAGGTTAAAACAAGTCTAATCAGCTTCTGAACAGCGTTACGGAGGTGTGTGCCATAGCCCAGCCTAACCATTGCTGTAGGATGCTTATGGCAAATTAGCCAAAATCTGCAAGCAATGACTGTCATTGACCTAAGGTATATTTAGCACTGAAGGAAGAAAAGGATTGGATGACTAAATATGACAAATGGGATATTCAAAGTTGGATTTAGAAGGGACAGCTATCAAGATTAGAAAGCTCTCGGTTCAGAGTCTAAAATTAAAAGCCTCAGATGTGGCTAGTTGTTAATCCAACGTTTCCTCAGTGTCACAGCAAAACCATGAACCAGACCTATAGCTGTTCTTACATAACTCGCAACTGTGTTTATAGGAGCACTAAAATAAAACTGCGGTGGTGTTTACTGCTGATTCACCAAGGCCTTGGTCCCATGTCGTGTACTTAAGCATGTTGGCTTTCTGTGCTGAAATCATTGGGGTCTGTATGCTGAAGCCTGATCTGTATGAGCTGCAGTAGACTGAGGCTTTGAATATTTTGATTTAAATGACTGTGAAAGGTGCAATGTTTTTAACAATGTATCATCTGATCTTGTCTCCCTTGGAATAGTTGAGAGAAGGGGGAATACTGAATAAAAACTTGTGACTGCTGCAAATACTGGAGACGAAAAATACCAAACATGATATGGTTAAAGATTATGCTTTTTAGCAACACTTACTTTCACCCGTGGCTACTCATTTAAAAAGCTGAAGGCATCCTGGTTTTGAGTGAAGCATAATTATTGCTGCCTTGAAACCTAGACATTAGTTTATGCCCTGTGTGTCTCTATTTAGTAATTAGCTTAAAGTATAAAATGATTTTGAAGCTTTTGATTAGTTATTTTAAACACTGTAAGGAGGATGAATATATGAGTAGCACAGTTGTTTTCCTAGAATGTAAGAAAAGTACTCAACCATAAAATTGGTTACGAGTCATATCCAGTATCTGGGTATGGCTGTAATTTCTGGGAATTTGAAACCTTTTGGTATGTTGTGTGGCCAAACAGCTACAAAGAGTCTCATGCATGAGAAACTTGAAGTTCTTGTGGGAGGCATTATTTACTCAAATTTTCAGATGGATGCACTTGATGGTGACAGCCTTTTCATAAATATTTCATTGCTCTCTTTTGCCTGTTTCTCCTTTTTCGTGCTTGTAGCTAGGAGTAAATGGCATAAATTGTTCAAAGACCATTTGCTTCATTTGAAAGCAGAGCTGCCTCTTCAGAAATGGCAGAAAAAAGTGATTTACTTCTCCCCACCCCCGGTGAAACGTGTAGACTTCCTTAATAACCCCATTGAACTCACTCCCCTGTTAACACTCTTTTTTTGCTACTAGTTCTGTGATTCCTCATATCCTCAGTCCTGGGGACTCAGGCTTCTTTACCCTGTACACATTCAGTCTTCTTAAGTTGTTTGGGAATCATGGTATTCTTACCTTTTTAATTTTTACGCCTTTTTTTGAGAGAACAAGAGGAACAACAGAATGATTTTTGTTGTCTCAGTGCCAGTGTTTGTGTTGGTTTCTCAGGTGCAGTCAGCAATGGTCTTGTAGCTTTGGCTCTGGGATTAAAGAGATGGTGGAAGCTGGGATTCTCTCTGATTAGAGGACTTGATGGAGCAGTTGATAGCTGCACAAAGGCAGTGTGGAAGTCATGACATATATGACGTGTTGGTCTGGCTGGACTGGCACCATTCTGTTTGTCATGAATGGGTAGCTTTGGTTTAACTCCAAACATGTTTCCAATTTTGTCATGTAAAATTAAGAATTAAGTAGTATAAGCTGAAGTAAGAATTTTTCCATGTAACCTGTTGAATGTGTACTTAAACAGGGTTTTGTTTTTTAAATTGTGTTTAAAATTATAAGCGTGCAAATGAACATGCATAGGTTGCACGCCTTGACAAATTATTGGCTGTTGTTTGAGCGTACTGTTTTGCCAAACATTGAGTTAAACTGCATCATAACGCTGAAATAGATAAAATGCATTGGCTTGAGCTAAATGTTTAAGGGTAGTTGTGAGATCTGGGAGTAAGAGAGCAACCAACACCTTACCTGTACAGTTGAATTACTGTTGTTCAGTATGTTTGCTGGACGCTTGTACTCCATTAAGTCAGTACAATGTGGAGACGTAATTTCTTGGACTGTCCTGACATGCTTTAATCAAGTTTTCCTTATGGAGAAAGGAAGAAATTGGACTTAATTTAGGTAGAGAGAGTTAAGTCAGAGGTTAAGTCATGACTGGGTCTGCCTGTAAACAGCGGAGGGTGGGAGGTATCTCACAAGCTGATGGAGAGAGAGTTCAACAGTTCATTCTGCGCCTTTTGGTGGGAGGATCCCCTGACTTTGAGTTGCTGCAGTGTGTCTTAAAATGGGTTGAATGTAGTTAGATTTGGGCTATTTTTTTCCTTTCCTAAAATAAATCTAAAATTTTGAACGAAGAAGAGGACCTGGGGTCCATGAATTGAATGTCAGCCAGCGATATGCCCTTGCTACAAAGAAAGCTATCAGCATCCTGGGCTTCATTAGAAAGAGTGTTGCCAGGAGATTGAGGGAGGTGATCCTTCCCCTCTACTCAGTGCTGGTGAGGCCATCCCCGGAGTACTGTGTCCAGTTCTGGGTTCCTCAGCACAAGAGAGATGTGGACATGATGATGTAAGCCTAACAAAGGGCCACAAAGATGATTAAGGTATTGGAGCATCCACCATAGAAGGCTGGACTGATTGGGTAGGGATTGTTTACCCTGGAAGAGAGAAGGCTCGGGGGATCTTATCAATGTGTATAAATACGTCATGTGAAGGAGTAAAGATAATGGAACCAGACTCTTCTTAGTGGCATCCAGACTAGATGGATGGATGGGAACTAGAGGCAGTAGGCACAAACTGAAATAGAGGAAGTTCCACTTAGAGGAAAGAAAATACTTCTCTATTGAGAGGGTTATGAATCACTGGAACAGGTTGCATGGAGAGGCTGTGGAGTCTCCAACCATAGAGATACTCAGTACCTGACTGGGCAAGGTCCTGGCTAACCTGCTCTGGTTGGCCCTGCTTTGAATGGTGGGGTTGTAGTAGACAATCTCCAGAGGTCCCTTCCAACCTCAGGAATTCAGTGATTCTGTGGAAGAGCAGCATTTTTTGTGCAAGGCTTGTGACCTCATGAGGTCCTTTCCCTGCCTTGTTTTCTGTGACTCCCTGACTACCCTAGAGTGGTGGTATAATGCTGAGTTGCTTGTGAAGTACTTTCAGTATGAAATAATTTCTTTATATATAATATTTCTTCATCTCTCCTCAAAAATGTCTGGGAAGAAAAGGTTATATTGTGTTGTCTCTTGTACCTTATCTAGTGACCACGAGGAGCAGTTACGAGGGCTGATTTTATCTTCTTACAGTTGTTTTTCTGTTTTCTATAGAGTTTTTGCATACGAATGTGCTGGACATTCTTTAAAAGGGAAAGTGCATAACACACAAAGCACATGCACCTACTTTTTTTTCCAACCAGGAAATCCTGCCAGTGCAGTTTCTTTTTCTCAGTGTATCAGAGGTATTTGCAGTAGTATTGCATTCCGGGTTGAGAATTCTCTTCCTCACCCCTCTGGGTCGTGTTGCAAGTATCTGCTTACAGCTACCCTCCTTCTCCAGCTTGATGTGTTTGGAAATCCTCTTTAGCTCTCTCCCTGAGGATTCTTCAGCTTCACGGTGTCACATAACCTGAGTTTTTAACAGGCTGTTGAAGCTGTACTGAGTGTGTGCTTGTTTACCTTTGAGAAATCACTAGGGTCTCTTACTCCTTTCCATATGGGTGAGCACGGAAAGATGTGGTCTTTCCTTGCGAATATTTAATTGCAATAATATTTGAGCATCCATCAGTTGACAGCCAATTATGTTTTTCCTCTTTGTTCTCAGCTGCCAAATAGTATAGTCTCTCTATATATGTAATGTATATGTTTTAAAAGAGTGAACCTGCCAGAATAAAAGACGTTGTAGGAAAACTGTAGTGGAGAAGGGTACTTCTCAGGGGTTTGCATTGCTTTGCTTTAAATAAGTGTCTTTGAAAACAGTGTGATTAGTTGCAAGATAGCCATTCTTCTCCCTTCTATAAACAACTGGTGCTATTTAATTTCATAGTTGAGTTTTTGTAACTTTAAAGGTGGGATGGGGGAAGTAAGTTTTAAATGTGCAGGCATCTTCATAGCAATTCATAGAAATTTTGTAGCAATTTCCTCTAAACTCCTGTTTTGTGCCCTGGGCTTGTATAAGTTCGAGGACATTGCTGAAGTCAGAGAAGTTTCTGCTTATTTACATCATCTGTGCAACTGGCCCCTTTTGTGTAAGCAGATTATGTAAGGTTTGGCAACTGTACTGCATTTCAGGAGATGGAAAAAGCATTTGGGCAGTGTTGGTTGCTTTTCGTTATGTCCGTGATACCTTCCAGCTCAGACGGCTGATTGGCTGCTCTTTGTTGGCATGGCTGTGATTTCTAATGTTTGCAAAAATGGTGACAAGAGAGATGGAATGCCAGGAAATAAGAAATGACATGCAGCTTTAAAACTGAGTGGAAATGTGGTCTTCATCCTGTTTTTGCTCCTGCACCTGGAATTTTAAAATGAATTGAGCAGGCAAACAAAATAATGAAAGAAAAAAAGAGACCGCTGTTTATGAAATTGAAACCTATGTATTTTTGCAAGGTGCTTTCAGTCCCATTCTTCTGATAGTATTGAATCACCATTTAGGGCCTGATTCAGTGTGGTAATTAAGTATGTGCCAAAACGCTGTGACTTGCTGACTGCAGTTGAACTACATTTGTTTAACTGCTTTCTAACTAGAAAGCTTGGTAGTGAAGCTTGCAGCTGCTATGTAAATGAATTTTACGAACTCTGTTGAGTATGGTATTTATGGCTAGTGGATGATGGACTGTTAGTGCTTCTGTGTTCAAAAAGAAATATACGTTTACATCTTCTCCCTGATGAGGCTTTGGCTTTTGCTCTGCTTTGTTCTTGCTGGTTTCTTTGATCTAGCAAAGTGCAATTCAATTTAGGGACAGAATTGATGCAGTTGTGAAATTATTATTTATCTGTTCTCCCAAAGAAGAGATTAATGAATGTATAATAATACTTATATATTAACAATAATAAATGCCAAATCTCTGTCCTAACAATGTGATTGATCTAAAGTGTACTGAGATACCAAATACTGGGTTTGACGTTTTTAGCTCCTTAAGGTTCTTACGGTATGCCCTGGTCCAATGATGTTTAAAACTGTGTAATTTACATTTAAAAACACCAGCACCAACAATGACATCAACTGAACAAAAAGCTGCTAAAATACCTGCACTAGAGTCTTCGTTATTATTCAGTGTATATCTTTTCAACAGGCTTCCAAAACAGGGAGCATTGAAATAGCACAGGTGATACTGGACTTGAGATTCTTTGCATATTCTGCTGAATTTTCCTGAAACCTTATCTGGGCTGAATATCCAATTTTTTTATCGTGAAATGAAAACAAGAGTGATTGTTAATGTACTGGACACCAGCAAAAAAAGGTTATGTTTGAAAAACAAAAAATTGATCCTGAACTGTCAGCTGTCGTGGAAACATCGATGATGTTTAAACTGTTTCAAAGTGCTTGTTTTTTGTTGAGGTCAATAAGAAATGTGGACTATTGAGCATGTTTAAAAAATAAGAAAAAAACCCCTTCCCCTCAGAAATAATGCATCAGTTACCACTCCAGGCTCCTGAATTAGGTAATCGTAGCAGGTTTAAACTTTATTAAGGTTAATTTAAATCAAGTTGTTTTAAGCCAGTTCCTCAGGTTACAGTGTGCAGACTGATTTTTTTTCTCTGAGAAGCCACTTGGAGTTTTTTGCCATGTTCTCCCTCTGCCCATAAAGCCCCAACTGAAAATATCTGCTGTTTATATAAGAATTGATCCGGTGTCCTGGGGGCATTTGGAAGATGCAAAGTGTAGGACATAATGGCTACTACTGGACATTACTAAAATATGTAATTTCTCCACTGTTTTTGCTGTATGGCTCTTTCTCTGATGAATCCAGCTAATACAAGCAGATTTCAGTAGATTTGACAGAAGACTCATTTTCTTAAACAGATCCATGCGTTGTTTCAAGGGTAGGTACAAAGCCTTTGGCTTTCTCTTGATTATTACTCACATCAAGGAAGGTGTGTCCCGTCCCATTTCCCTCTGTTCCCCTACCCCTAAAATTTTTCTCTTCTAGTGTTACTGTTCCAGTTAAGTTTGCAGTGCTGCTTTAGTTAAGCTTGTGTCATTCTTTCCATAATAACCATGGATATTATTTTTTTTTTCGCTACGGTTTATAACTCGCCCCATAAATTTCTGTCTTCAACTGAATCTCAATGTAGGGTGTCTCAGCCAGGATGCTGTTTGCACTTAATTTGGTTTGAACTAGCTTTGTCACTCAAAGTAGAGGAGGGTAAAAAAAAAAAAAAGGAATGCTTGACACTTTGTGCATTCTTGAAAATCCCACACAGGCATACATTTAAAACATGACATTTATGGCCTGTTAGAGTCTGTTGTCCAGTGCTGTGTTGTGCCTTGCGTTGACCAAAAAATGTGGAAACAGCCTAGATGTTATGGTGGGAGAAGAGGGATGAAGAGGACTGCCCTAGCTAATTGTAGAGGCCCTAATTTGTGACTGACTTGTCTAGGAGGAGTTAAGAGTAATGCCTCTTTCTCTGAGGAAGTTTCATAGGTGGATTCAGCAGTGTGGCCGCTGCCTTTTTTTGTTCCTTCTGTTTAAGCACCAGCGGTCACATTGATCATTTGCTAAGGTAGCTGAAAGTTTGGTTTGTTGTTGTTTTTTCTTGTTTTGATTTGTTTTTTTTCTTGTAGGGTGCTAATGTCAACACCAGTGGTAGGAACCAGGGAAGGAACCGCTCCATTTACCAGGGGCGTGCTTTTAAGAATTTAAAGTTACATTGATCAGAGACTCCCACTCCTGCTGCAGCAAAAGCTGAGCTCTACATACAGTGATATCCAAACTCCAAGTTCAGGGTCTTGATGTGTTAAGAGATCCTCAAACCAGAGCCAATTTCCTATAAGTCGTGGCAGTTCAGCATGTGCTACCTGCCGGAAGGATGGAAACCCGTTGGAAAAGGGGAGGAGGTTAAATGGAGACAAGAATTGCATTTATTATTCCCTTGCTTGGCATGCTTTCCTGTGGTGCATCAAAGGGGTGCTTTGTAGCACGTGGGGGGAACAAAACCATTTGAAGGTGCTTGATTACTGCAGAGTCTCAACATATTCTGAAAAGTTCACCAGGCAGATCAGCTTTATTCTCATACTTTATGTTTCTTGTACTGAATCCAAAACACGGCAGCTACTGGGAGGAAAATTAACTATCCCAGCTGAATCCAGGACACATACTTATGGGATTGCAGAGAAGATACTTATGGGATTGCAGAGACACCCTACATTCAGGATGAGATGGTGACAGGGTAATAATAATCTTTTATAAGTTGCATTTTTAAAGTCCAACTAGGAGAAAAGTGCTTTGAAAAAATGCTGTCTGTGTTCAGATTGTTCTACATGTCATATAAATGCATCTTCACCCTACTAGCCTTCCTTTGTAGTACAGTTACTTTGCTAATACTGTGTAGTTTTAGACCTTTGAATGACACGGACATTGATGAGGATTGAGCTTGGAACCTGTTAATGAGGTAAAATGCAGGGATGTCGTTTTCCTGTGGCAAATAAATGTGTGAAGTTGAAAGTACTAGTTTTGTCCAGCAGTCTCTGTGTGGCCAAGGATTCAGCTTTGGGGCAGGCTGCGATTTTAGTGGGAGGCTTAAGAAGAGGAATTTTGCTCAAGGGTAATTTTGGGGAAATTTTTTCATCCTTTTTATTTTAACCTGCTTTTAAGGTTTAATTGGACTTAGCTAGTTTTGTCTCCTTTGTTTTTGCTTTTAAATATCTGTCACGGGATTCCTGATTTTGGTCTAAGCTCCTCTTTAGTCTGTATTTATACATTTCAATGTATGAATAAGCATGGGACTGTCACAGCTGTATGATACAGCCCAAAGTCACCTTTCATAGCCAGGTTTTTCTTAATTCAACAGTCCATCTTTTCTCCATCTTCATTCCTGTAGAGGTGGCTCAAGGCATCCTTTTGAATACTTGAAGTTAGTGCATGTGAATTGGATCATAGAACTGACTTGACCTGATCGAAAATGAGTATTTGGCTGGATCAGTTTCACAGTCTGATTCACCAGCTGGTTGCACAGACCATTTCTTTTGTGTCTGCTTTTCTTTGGTGTCAGTTGTTTGTCAATAGCTGCTTGCCCACACAGTTTGAGCTGCCGCGAATTACATCCTGACTTGTTAAGGAAAACCAAAACGAGTGGCAATTTACATTCATAGGTTGTCGTATGAACTGGGGCAGTTGAGCTACTGCTGCCGCTTCTTCAGGAGCAGTCAGTTTATCCTGGCTGCTGGAGCTGAGATGTTTTGCAGAAGGAAGGTATCTGGGGATATGAGTCCGCTGGAGCCGCTCTGAGGTGAGCTGTCTCAGAAGCCTGAGGACTCATCTGCGTGGAAGCTTTACCATTTCAACTAGAAAACTTCTTATTTTACCCTCCCACAGTGAAGTGTGTGTGTATTGTGATACAAGCGAGTCATTTCTATCTGTCTATCTCTATATATTTTGATTTCCATTCCCCTCTTCGGTGGGATAAACTTCCTAACGATGATATATGCTGCTGTAATCAGAATGGTCTAAATAGGTGCTGTGACTGTGCTGGAACTGGAGGTACATCTGAAATGGGGTGCAGTACGTACATGGAGATCAGAGCATTTTAAGCCTAAGTGAATTGTGAGGGACATATGCTGGGGATAGCTGTAAAGCTGCCTGTTCTTCCTTGGCTGAAATTATGTCCACAGCTGCACATGAAGCTGCCACAGAGCTACTGCAGTTTACAGGAGCGTCTTTTGTTGTGAAGGGGAGAACATCCTGCTGAGGAACATGACAGCAATTACAAATGTAGTCTCCCCTTCGTTCCCAAAGCGGACAGCATTCTCTTCTATGAAGGAAAAAAAGCCCACGAGCTGGCAGGGCTCATTGAGAGGGCTTTAAACTAGGTTCGAAGGGGGAAGGGGACATCGCCCAGCTCACTAGGGACGAGCCCAGGCTTGGTGTGACAGGGTCAGAGGTGAGATTGACAGCCCAGCTCAAGTGTGTCTATACCAACGCATGTAGCATGGGCAATAAACAGGAGGAGCTGGAAGCCATTATACAGCAGGACGGCTACGACTTGGTCGCCATCACAGAAACATGGTGGGACAACTCGCATGACTGGCATGCTGTCGTGGATGGCTACAGACTCTTTAGGAAAGACAGACCAACAAGGAGAGGTGGGGGAGTTGCTCTATATGTGAGGGAGCAACTGGAATGCATTGAGCTTGGCCTGGGGGAAAATGAGGAAGGAGTTGAGAGCTTGTGGGTTAGAATCAAGGGTCAGGCTCATAAGGGTGACATTACGGTGGATGAGTACTACAAGCCACCTGACCAGGAGGAGGAAGTTGATGAGGCCTTCTACAGGCAGCTGCAAGTAGCCTCACAGTCACAGTCCCTGGTTCTCATGGGGGACTTCAACCACCCTGACATCAGCTGGGAAGACCACACAGCCAGGCACACACAGTCCAGGAGGTTCCTGCAGAGCATCGATGATAATGTTCCGATGCAAGTGGTGGAGGAACCAACAAGGAAAGGCACGCTGCTGGACCTCGTGTTAACAAACAAGGAGGGACTGGTGGAGGATGTGAAGGTCGGAGGTAGACTCGGCTGCAGTGACCATGAAATGGTCGAGTTCAGGATCCTGCGTGGAGAAAGCAGGGCGATAAGCAGGATCAAAACCTTGGACCTCAAGAGGGCCAACTTTGCCCTCTTCAGAGAGCTACTGGGAGGAATCCCGTGGGCCAGGGCTCTCGAAGGCAGGGGGGTCCAAGAGTGCTGGTCACTCTTTAAACATCATTTCCTCCATGCTCAGGATCGGTGCATCCCCCTGAGAAAGAAATCTAGCGAAGGAGGCAGGAGACCTGCATGGTTGAACAAGGAGCTTCTAGCGGAGATCAGACAGAAGAGAAAGGTCCATGGAATGTGGAAGGAGGGGCGGGCCACTTGGGAAGAGTACAGGAATGTGGTCAGAGCATGCAGGGATGCCACGAGGAAGGCCAAGGCCCACCAGGAATTGAAGCTGGCAAGGGATGTCAAAAACAACAAGAAGGGCTTCTTCAACTACATCAGCAGCAAAAGGAAGGCTAGGGACAATGTGGGGCCGCTGCTGAATGAGGCGGGTGTCCTGGTGGTGGAGGATGCAGAGAAGGCAGAGCTACTGAATGCCTTCTTTGCTTCAGTCTTCAGTGCCAAGGCAGGCCCTCAGGAATCCCAGGCCCCGGAGGTAAGAGAGGATGACTTTCCCTTGGTCGAGGAGGACTGTGTGAGGGATCACTTAAGCAATCTGGATGCCTACAAATCCATGGGCCCCGATGGAATGCACCCACGAGTGCTGAGGGAGCTGGCGGATGTCATTGCTGAGCCACTCCCCATTATCTTTGAGAAGTCCTGGAGGAAAGGAGAGGTGCCTGAGGACTGGAGAAAGGCCACTGTCAGTCCAGTCTTCAAAAAGGGCAAGAAGGAGGACCCAGGGAACTACAGGCCGGTCAGCCTCACCTCCATCCCAGGAAAGGTGATGGAGCAGCTTATCCTGGAGGTCATCAACAGGCAAGTGGAGGAAAAGAACGTTATCAGGAGTCGTCAGCATGGATTCACCAAGGGGAAATGATGCCTGACCAATCTAATAGCTTTCTACGATGGCCTGACAGGCTGGGTAGACGAAGGGAGAGCCGTGGATGTTGTCTACCTCGACTTCAGCAAGGCTTTCGACACAGTCTCCCATGATATCCTCCTAGGGAAGCTCAGAAAGTATGGGCTGGATGAGTGGTCGGTGAAGTGGATAGAGAACTGGCTGAATGGCAGAACTCAGGGTTGTCGTCAGCGGCGCTGAGTCTTGTGGGAGGCTGGTAACTAGTGGTGTCCCCCAGGGGTTAGTACTGGGCCCAGCCTTGTTCAACTTCTTCATCAGCGACCTGGATGAAGAGTTAGAATGTACCCTCAGCAAGTTTGCTGATGACACAAAACTGGGAGGTGTGGTAGACACACCGGAATGCTGTGCTGCCATTCAGCGTGACCTGGATAGGCTGGAGAGTTGGGCAGAGAGGAACCTGATGACGTTCAACAGAGGCAAATGCAGGGTCCTGCACCTGGGGAGGAACAACCCCATGCATCAGTACAGGCTTGGGGTGGACCTGCTGGAGAGCAGCTGTGCGGAGAGGGACCTGGGTGTCCTGGTGGACGACATGTTAACCATGAGCCAGCAGTGTGCCCTGGCTGCCAAGAAGGCCAATGGGATCCTGGGGTGCATTAAGAAGAGTGTGGCCAGCAGGTCGAAGGAGGTTCTCCTTCCCCTCTACACTGCCCTAGTGAGGCCTCATGTGGAGTACTGTGTCCAGTTCTGGGCTCCCCAGTTCAAGAAAGATGAAGAGCTACTGGAGAGAGGGGACTGGAACATCTCCCCTACGAGGAGAGGCTGAGGGAGCTGGGCTTGTTCAGCCTGAAGAAGAGAAGGCTGCGAGGGGACCTAATAAATGCTTATAAATATCTCAAGGGTGGGTGTCAGGAGGATGGGGGCAAGCTCTTTTCAGTAGTGCCCAGCGACAGGACAAGGGGCAATAGGCACAAACTGAAGCAGAGGAAGTTCAATCTGAGCATGAGGAAGAACTTCTTCACTCTGAGGATGATGGAGCACTGGAACAGGCTGCCCAGGGAGGTTGTGGAGTCTCCTTCTCTGGAGATATTCAAGACCCAACTGGACAAGGTCCTGTGCAGCCTACTGTAGGTGACCCTGCTTCAGCAGGAGGGTTGGACTAGATGACCCACAGAGGTCCCTTCCAACCCCTACCATTCTGTGATTCTGTGAAACCGTGAAGCTGTTTTCCTCTGTGTGTGTTCACAATGCATGTTCATTTGCTTCCTTTGTGGTTCCTAGCGTGGCTGCATAGCCAGAGCTGTCTTCTGCAGGGGATCTGAGGGTCTGTGATAACCGAGGTTATGAAAAGTCTGGCTAAGCATGGGATCTGCAAGACTGAATAGATGCATCTTTACCATTCTTTTCTGGAGCTCGAGTTGTAGCAGGACTTAGCTTAGGTATAGCTCGGTGCACTTACTGAGCTGGTGCCCATGCAGCACTGCTGTTCATTTCATACAGCGCGATGAATCTGGAGTACTGGAGAGTCACCTAGTTTTGTTTGAGGGTTCACTCAGGTCACAGAATCACAGAATCACAGAATAGTAGGGGTTGGAAGGGACCTCTGTGGGTCATCTAGTCCAACCCTCCCGACACAGACCATGCCAGAAGTGGCTGTATTGGCATGGTGAAAGCAGTATCATTTCTCTGACTGACCTGAAGTAGCTGTGCAAGGGGTCGGCTGTGTTGTGTTTACACCTCTGGCATGCCGAATTTGCAACCTGGATGTACTATGCTGGGTAATGTTTACCAGGTGGGAACTGTCTGTCATCTTCTGATCAGACAATTTCTCTCCCAACTGTACAGTCTCAACTTGTCATGCAGACATGGTGTGATTTGCCACATTTTGATCTGGTCCTTTCCAATTGGTAAGTGCTATGAATGTCTCTATTGAGGCTACTTAAATTGCGCAGAGGTGGAGTGACAGGGAAACTGGGACATGGATGGAAGGGGGAAAAAAAGCACCCAAAAATTTTATCTAATGTCATTCATTCTAAGTCTGCATGGATTCATGATTTATTTGTTGACAGAAACAAATTGCGAGGCACTTGATTTTGTTCTTTTCTGTGTACAGACTCGCAAAAGGAAGTTCAGCTATGGTCATTGCCTGCTTTGACAGGTAATTAGTTGCTTCAGAATGTGATTTAGGGTATTAACTTGTAATAACTGGCCATACAAGGATGATACTCAGTTGTAAATGCTTATGACAATCAGGTGCTGCCCAACATTGAAAGAGAACAGCAATACATTATGCAGAAGCAATGCTTGTGAGAGATGCTCTCATCAAGCAATCAAGAACTTTTTTTGCACCCTCTGGAACATTGGTTTGATTTGCGTTAATAAGTATGTTAATAAGTATGTTAAATTTTTGGGGACAGAAATTTGTGTGTATGCACCACTCGATAAACTTATGGGCTTTGCAAAGAGCTGCTATCCCCTCTGTTCCTAAAGCTAACCAGCATATATCCGGATTTAATTTGTGTGCCTCTCTGCTTTCTTTTTCAGTTACATGTATTGGACTGACTGGGGTGAAACACCCAGAATAGAACGGGCAGGAATGGACAGCAGCACGCGAAAAATAATTGTCGATTCAGATATTTATTGGCCAAATGGACTCACGATAGATCTTGATGAGCAGAAACTTTACTGGGCTGATGCAAAACTGAGTTTCATTCATAGGGCAAATCTGGATGGGTCCTTTAGGTAAGTTTCCTTTAGTCAGTAAAATGATGGGAGTTATTTCTCACCTTCTGCATTGTTTCGAACAGAGGCATTTTTTCGACTAATTTAGAATAATGCTAATACCTTATTGTTCTTTTTAAATGCAATTGTTAATAGCCTTGCAAAAAGTAAAATAGCCTCATATCCTATAAATTTGGGTTTAAAAGTAAGACTATTTGTATCAGTGTTTTGCTATAGGCTGTTTATAGCCTTCTTGTACAGCAGGATTTTTCCTTTTTAGGCTCATATTTGTCTTAAAAATAGTTGGAGATGCTTATGCTTGGCCCAGGAAATATACATTGAAACACAGTTGTCCTTGGCCCCATATGAAGATGAGCATGTCCTTTGTGGCGTGCCTTTAAATTAACCAAATTCAGCTTATTTCAGACTGCGAGCAAGCAGGAAGCGGATTTTCCTGAAGCTTGATAGAAAGCACAGTATGGAAGTTTTGATTGGTGGCTCCTGTCCAAGTGTGGTGTTGAGCTTTGACTTTTGTAGGTACAGAGAGGTGACCCTTCAGACAGGGCAGACGTGGACATTTAAGATTCCACCTTCAATTCCATGCAGTGTTCAGTGAGCAGGTTGTGTGGGTCCTGAAGGGTGACTGTCATCTGCTGTGAAGTGTCCTGCCAAGGAGGCAAGTCTCTGCATTGTGGTCTGGCTGTGGTCTTCCAGTAGTTTAAAAATGCCATTTTAATTTTCATGATTTCATAACATTTTAAATGTCTGTGTTACGAAATAATTTTGCTTTGGTAAAAAGTTGGAGGAATTTTGTTTTATGCGTATCTGTGTAGTAGAATAATATGCCTCCCCCCAAAGAACCCACTGTGTTTTCCATGCTGTTTTTGAATTTTTTTTACTGAGATGTATTCTGTGCCTGATTTGCACACTCATAAAAGAGGAGTAAGAATATTGACATCTTTTGTAAAATGCTCTTAGGTTCCTTTGAGAGTACTATGTAAGAGCTAGATAATGGTGGCATTGTAGTAAGTGACAAGTACTGACTGACAGTCAGAAGCATAGACAAGGAAAAAGGCCTTTATGGAAGGGAGTGGTAGCTCAAAGGCTGGGTGCAGGTTCATAGACTGAAAGAAAATGCTCTCTCACAATTCAAAATCTGAGAGAGACGTTCACACAGTAAAACATGAATATATTTCTCTGATTTGGGGGGCAAGTGGCAGAGGGTGAGGTTTCCAGGCTGATTCTGCAGTTACCACGCACATACAAATTGTATGAACTTTACCTACATGTATGTGTAAAAACTTAAAGTTAGTAACTGGTAAGTAAAACGTATTTTGCTCATTTTGAGGTAGAGAAAGGCCATCTGAAAGGGAGCAAGCCCTTGAATACACTAATTCTAGCAATCTGTCCAAATTACTTCGTGATAGGTTGGCGCATGTCCACCACCACCCAAGAAGTTTTTGAACCATAAATAAAGAGTATTTTTGGAAAAAAATAATGTGTTTTGCAGTTAAAAAAAAATAACTGACTGGTGTGCATTTCTTATGTATTTTACTCAGATACTGGAGGGTGTAAAAGCACACTTTATGTCAGGATATTCCTGTGCAGGATGCATTCTGGAAATTCCTTGTGTCTAACTGCACATGGGCTTTTAGGTGTTATCCAGTATAATAGCTTCTTGTCATTTAGTTGTGTATGTGTTATATTGTTACCGTATGATAAAACTTCCTTCTTAAAATGTTATGCCTATTGATAAAATCCTATGAATATTGATATTAATTTTAACTCCTTTAAAATTAAAGTTTTATTTGTTCTTTGTTCCCTTCCGCTGATCAAAGTTGAAACAGAAGTCTGTGAAGCTGGGACTCTTAAGTTCTGGTGTCAAGGTAGACTTCAATAATGATTCAAACTAGATGATAACTTTGGTGGTTGCTTCTGTTCCTCAAACAGAGCAACATAATTTTCACTCAGACTTGTCAATGAAGAAATCTTGGGGTGTTTCAAATGCTTTTACCTCTACTGTCCCAGAATCATTCAGAATTAAAATAAAAAGGAAATTTGCATTTTGCATGGTAGATTAATGTTACTGGAGCAATCTGCCTTGTTAAGATCTTAGCAAGCTTCATTTTGCAAGCACATCAGTGGAAGCGTTTCAAGGGATGTAATTGCAGAAGGGGAAACTTGGTATCTAAGAATTACGGAAATATGGGCATTACGTAGTGGAGAACAGCTGCTACAACACTAGAACACAGCCACTGCTGTTACTAGTAGAGAAGCAACAGCAAAGGTGAGAGTGGAAAGAGAAATTGGTGTTTCTATTTATTCTGTTGTGTTTTATGGTGAGTGAAGTAGTGATAATTGGAAGGACAGAAATTTTAGAGCAGTTTCAATTTTACCTCCAGAACAGAAAGAAGAAAAATAATTTTGTTTTCTTTTTTCCACACGTTTGTGTGTGTCAGTCTGTTTTAAACTTTTCTGAATATAGATGAAGAATTTTGGGGGTACTTTTTATATTCCCCCTCCACCCTGGAAAGTGCAAATGGTACCTATGCTCCTCGACATAGAACAGAATCCTTTCCCTGCCAAATGTTAGCTGTTTTTTTTTTTGTTTTTCTTTAATCTCTTCAGTGGAAACAATTTAAATGCAGAACTGAATAGAGGTATATGAAAACGTGTTCCTCACTTTCCTTCAGGATGATGCTGAGACTTCAGCTTTCTCAAAGTTGTATGATGAAATATTTTGTATACTGATTTGCTGTGTCAGAATACTGGTTTGGAAGGTGTGCCTATGCCTTTGTGTTTGTGCGTACATAAAATGTTTGAACTTTGTGAAAACTGAGTTCATACTGTTTTGACTGAGGAATTGTCAAGTGTGTTTTCCTTGACTTAGTAATTATCTCCAGAACTACTAAATCTGAATTATACAAAATTATTGCAATATGTATACATTTGGGGATCCTGTGAGTTTAGAAAACATGTTGGAAATACCATGTGTTTTGTGGCTTTCAGTTCAGCTAATAACCAGTGTGAAAATATATGCGTCCCCTAAAGAGGTGTGGCTGAATGAGGTCATTGAAAAACATCTGAAATGTTTCTGATTTACATTAATCATAAATATGTAGTCTCAGAAAAAATATAACTGACCCATGATTCACATCTAAAAAGATAATCTGAAAAAAAATTGTTTCTGCTGCTGCTGAAGTTAATTCTTCCTTTAAGTCATTTCTTCCTTTTCCTGCTACAAGAAAGGACTGGATTCAACTGATATCCTGGGCAAAGATGTCCTACATTGCATAGGAGGACAAAAAAAGTAACCATGTAATTGGAGGAGCATGCTTCGGACCTGTATTTCCTCCAGAAGGCAATTGTGTTTGGGTATTTGCACAGCCCTGTTAATGAACTTCGATGTGGCCTGTCAGAGGTCAGTGTGGAGCTGAATCGGATAACATGTCGCTATGAAACCCGGTGTATTTGTGTCCTTATTGCTACGAAGGGACAAAGTCTTGTTTTATATTTTTCGGTCCAATTATCACTTTTATCACCAGGTGAATCTCTTGGTCCAGTGAATTTGTTAGAAGAAGACAATTCCTATATGAGTTTTCACAAAGCCGGATTTTTTCTGTGTGGCAACAAGTGGAAGCAATGCATTTTCAATCCTTGCTCTTTCTTTCATCTAGGCAAAAAGTTGTTGAAGGTAGTCTTACTCATCCCTTTGCACTGACTTTGTCTGGGGACACTTTGTATTGGACGGACTGGCAAACGCGCTCCATTCATGCCTGTAACAAAAGGACAGGAGAGAAAAGGAGAGAAATACTGTCTGCCCTATATTCGCCAATGGACATCCAGGTCCTAAGTCCAGACCGGCAGCCATACTGTATGTTTTACTTTTACTTGAAACTTTTTGCATGACTGTTACGTATCTATCAGGAAAAACATTAATCAAAAAAATGGTTAGTGTGAAGTTGTAAGGTTTTGAAGACTTGTCAGGGGATTGGTTGCTAAAGGTGTAAGTACCCAAATCCTGTACATTTCTTTGAAAATTCCAACTTGAATTGGTTATGAGCTCACTCATCATCCCATTTGGTAACAAAATCCAAAATAGAGTGTAGTACCTCAGTGACATCTTTTGATTTAGAATATCTGAATGAGAATGATAAAGACTCGCCTAGCATCTTTTTGACACCATTAGTTTAAAGACAACTGGAAAAAAGCTTATAATTACTTTTTTTTTTAATAAGTAGAATTATCAGAAAATAGTTAATGTTCATGTTGTGCTCATAAGTGCATTTTTTTCAGTCCAGACTTTATCGTGTTTATCTTCAAGATGTGACAAATAGTTATGAATGTTTCAGTATGGAAGGGATTTAGATCTGAGCTTTTATATAAAACATATATGTACCTCTATTCTTTCTGTATCTGTGATGCTACTTCAAAGGAAGGCAGGTGTAGAGAGCTGAGAATTGGACAAGGCTGTATGTGTTTTGTATATGCATGTGATTCCATGTGGCAGTTGATCTAGATTTTCTATTTAGGATTGTGAGAATGGAACTTAAAAGCAGTGATGGGGAAATGTATGTAACTGAGTAGCTATGGGAAGAACTGTCTCTTGCCTAGGGGAGATACTCTTGCCATTTGGATTGGCTTCTTTATTTATGCCGGCTGTAAAGTCTGCTTCCCTAAAGATAACGTTTGTTATTCCAGTAGAGTTTATAGGATGTCAGTGAACAGGCTTGGAGAAAGCAAAAGGAATTTGGAGATCATCTTGGTGATGGAACATATGCAAGATTTTATTGAGGTTGTCGGGTATGCACAGCACCCTGGTTTATTGCACAGCTCCAGATAAGAGTTTGTGCTGAATTCTTGTCATTGCTTTTAGCTCAGGGAATGACCCAGCCTTGGGTCATAGTATTTCTGGGTCGGTCACAAAGAAAATATGGTGCATAGGGAAGTAGCGTGTGCTGAAAATAGCTCAAATACCATTGACTTCATTAAGATCAGGCTTGGATTCCTTCCTCTCCCTTTTTTTCCTCTTTGTGACTGTCAGTGGAAGTCACACAAGCCAAATTAGCCAGGAATTTTATGGTTTTATATTAAAGCAGTTCAGATGCTTATTCAAACTATGATTGATTTTGGAGAGATCTTGAACAACTTACGATGTTTGTTTTTTTTAATAGCTGGCAATATTCTCCATAATTATTTATGGTTACAGTTTCATCTCTTGCTACCATTTTTTTCCCATGTAAATAAGATACTTATGTGCAGTTGTCGTGTCCGTTCGTGTCCCCCCCCCCTTTTTTTTTTAATGTTTTCAATTGCTGACTTTACATGTTGCTCCTGTGGCTTTCCTGGTGATTGAGGGATATGTCTTGCTGTGAAAGCTTTGCAGTAGGAAAAGATATTTCCAATATGCAACACTACTGTAATGTAGGAATTGTACAAATTGTTATGCTTTCCTTTCTTTCACGGAACTGGTCTTCCCCCCTCTATTACCACACTCCAAGCCCAGTTTTCCATTTTCATGATGCTTAGTAGACCTGGAATCAACAAAGTAACTGATGCCCAAAGCTCTTAGCTGTGTTGAGAGAACTGTATAGTGAGGATGTGCTGAGCTGTCAGCTCTTTCAAAATCAGCTTTTGCATGCATCTCAGTTTAGGTGCCCCTAGAAGTAAGATGCTGGGGAGGGAGGAATCAAAACACTTTATTTTGTGGTTCCTCTGTCTTTTAGCACTAAAGCTTGTGTCAGTAGCTTCTGGATCTGTAATTTGTTCCTCATGGAGAAAAGAGGTCTTTAGGGGTTCTAGAAAAATGAAAATAAATCTGTTTGGTTTCTTGAAGTTCACACTCCATGTGAAGAAAACAACGGTGGTTGCTCCCATCTGTGCCTGCTGTCTCCAAGAGACCCCTTCTACAGCTGTGCCTGTCCCACTGGTGTGCAGCTAGAAGATGATGGCAGGACATGCAAATCAGGTAGGAGCTTGGCTTTTCTACAGTGACAATGTTGACATGGTTTGGGTTTGCTGCTTAAAAGTTGTGCCTTGAAGAAGTGAGTTGAGAGGACCTGCCTGATGCATTGAAATGTCACTAATGTCTTGATGAGGATAGCAGGAATTTTGCACCCAAATCTCCTGCCAAGCTACCAAAGACACTAACTTTTATGAACTGAGGTAATCCCTTGCATCAGAAATGAGAGAATTTTGACTGTATTTCTGGTACCAGTTCTCTGTAGGAATGAAGTAGTATGTGGAGCCCATTGCAGAAGAATTCATTAGAAGTAAGCTATGGTAGGACATCTTTCCATTGGACAATGGACAGACTTATGCTCCCTCCCATTCATTGTCCAGTCAACGATGCAGTAGTGGTGGCCGAGTTGTTGCCTTCCAGTTGCATCTCAAAGTTAGCGATATGCTTGAGACATGTTCTTCACACAGATGTACCAAAAATTTGTTCCAGGCGATGTTCGCCCGCCATTTTGCTATTTTAGAGATAACCCAATGAATTGCCCCTGCTTCAGTTAGTTTTTTAATGAAATAATCAGTACAGAAAAATTCAAAATTCAGATTTAAAATAAAAATACCATTTTTTCTGGTTCTGAAGATTAATCATCGCTGTTTCCCTTTGGAATGCTCTGTGGGAAGGATTTATGGAAAATTGCATTGGGATTTTTTTCTTCCTGGGTCTAGTCTGTGGTTTTTTGCCATTTTATTTGATTTTTAAAAGTGAGGCAAGGCTTTATGTGAAGAGGCCTATAAAGTTTGCTGCTTGAGATAATTGAGCTAGAGAAAATAATGTTTTAGGTGGCTGTTCCATGTCACTAAGAAGTAGAAGGAGATGCTTGTGTATTACCAGCAGTAATCTGTTTAGAGAATAATAACTAGAGTATACGCTTTAATTGAGAAGTATAACTAGATGCGTATTTCATATCCACAAGTTGAATGAGTCTAGTGGTATATTTTGAAAGCTTGGTTTTGTCATTGATCATGAAGCCTCTTTTAAAAATGCATATTACACAAGCAGGCAATTAACATTGATACGGCAGGAGGACACTAGGAGGTAAGATTTTGGAGAATGTTCTGCCAACGGACTAAAAGACACTCTGCTGCCTGTCTCCAATGCGTTTTCAACAAGTCTAGTCAAACAATATAGTCACTTTCTGATGTGGCTTGATTCCTGTGAGTACTAAAGCAAGCATAATAGATTCCTTTCATTTCGTGAACTTGAAGCAGAATTTGAACACTGAACCTCCAGGGTTTAAGGGCCAGCTTTATTAGCTCATCCTGCTGCAATTGAAAGGCTTAGAAGGTAGTTCTCGCAGCTGCTAAAAGACCTTTCTCTTTCCTCCTTCCAGCTTTGGAAAGTTTCCCTTTCACAGCTTTTAAAAAAACATTGCTGAATGCTCTGGACAACCTTTTTAGACATTCATTTTGACCGCATGTTTCTGGCAGTGGGAATGAAGGTCAGCCTGCTTTTGGCGTTTTGGCGGATAGTACAAGCAGGAGTGACTGCTTATACTGTGCTTTCACCTTTCCATTGTCAGGCCAGACAATCTGTCAAGGGTGTTCTGTCAAAAGAGGGCGAAAAAGTGGGATGGGAACAGGAAATCTGATTTTGCATAAGAATGTGGCCTTTTGGTGCAGTTTTATGGATTATTTCTTTCCCAAGCTCCATATCTTTTGTTGTCCTGTCTGCCTTGTACCAACATGCATGTGCTTCTCTTTCCACTCTTACTAATTAACTCCTTGGTTGCAGGGAACTGACTTTTTGTTCGCTGCACGAGCCCTTTGTGGTAAAGTTGTGTCGGGAACTGCGGATGCAACAGTGTTGACCACTTCTCCATTTTGTTCCCAGTTGGCTTGGACAAAAGTGCAAAAGCACAAAGTCCCTTGGGCATGTCAGCTTCTTTGACGTTAGGCTTTTCAGTAAATTACACAAAAGTGACTGGGGATTTATCTGCAAGAGGAAAAAGCATTCTGTTCTCATAATTTGTGTCTACATGGGGAGTTTACTGGTGCAAATGTAACTATGTAATGTTACTGTATATCTCGGTCAGAAAGTATTCCTGTGCAGAAAAGTTCTCTTGGATATTGAAAAATACATATATTGGTAATCTTCAGGTATGAGAGCTCTGTAGCTCTTTACAAGGAGTGTGGGATGGTAATGGGCCGAGGTAATTAAGAAAACATGAATTCAAGGCCAGGCTGTGACACTATTTGCTTTGCTGTGGGTTATGTCTGTATGTATTGAAACTTTGAAACTCTGAGTTTTTACCCTTTTTCTAAACACATAGCTGTTGATATGCTGAAGCCAGAAGTATTGTGTCTGTGTTAAAAGAGTAGTTTATAATTCTGTAGATTTTGCTGCTGATGTTAATTCATTCTTGCTTTCTCTGTGGTTCTAAGCAGTTGCACTGAATAAAAAAAAAATTTGGTTCTACAGTAAATATCCATCACTAATAATGCATATTAAATATATGGATAGGTTGCAAGTGGCATCAATTTTAAGTTTCGCTCTGGGAATCTGTACTTTTGTGCAGGTAGGTGTTTTGTGTCACTCCAGACGTGATACTAAGTCTGTTTTCCTCTGTTGGCTGTGAAAATGCTCCGGACTTGCTTGAAGTTCCCATATCCACAAACAGAGGGGTCATATGTTTGGAAAGTAAATCAGCTGCCCCTGACCATGTACTCTTAGCAAAGGGAGCATTCAGGCTGTGATCTTTGGAATTACGTAGTAAGTTGTGTGGGACCACTACAGTCTTAGTGGATGTGTCTAAACACATGATTTTAGACAGGTATCTGAACCCAATCTTGCGTGCATAGATCATGAAGTCAGTTTGTAGTGCGCATCAGAGCCCAGTGGCTCTAGTCTGAAGTGCCTGTGAAGGGTGGCCTAGTTGATGGTAACTCTTAGTACCTCATCACCTCCTGGAATGACTGGCCTGTGAAATTTCATGTTTCAAAATGGAGCTTCAGTTCTTAGACTAGGTGGCTTTCTTGAACACCTAGTTCAAGGGGGGGAGGGGGGAGAGGAGAGGGGAGGGTGTTGTTTTTTCTTAATCTGCTTTTTTTTTACTTGTAAGTCTTCTCTAAGCCTACTTGAGCAATTGCATGAGTTTTGGGGAAGGAACAAAGGTTTGGTTTCAGTCATTTAAAAGTCATTCATTCTACCTAATGAATTCATTTATACAGTTGTAAAATTGTAATCCTGCTTTAGTTAATATTCGGTTTCTTGCTTTAAATGCTTTCTGATGCAAATAATCAAAGTCTTAAGACCAAAGTAAAAATTATGTGTGTTCTGTGCATATTTTCAGGGAAGCAAAGTTTGGTTTGATCAGCAGTGGACAAGCAAATAGGTCAGTTTAGAAAGCAGAGCAGAAGTGTGGAAATTTTAAAAGCTTGGGGGCCTTCTTTTAGTCGTTTTCCTGACTTAGGGCTATCCTGAGGTTTTTGTTTCTGTCTTTGTTTAAGGATCACATTTATCTTCCTTATGAACAGAAATATTTTGATTCATGAGTCTTTTGGTTTTCTGTGAGGGCTCCTTTCAGGAAGCTGTTCCTTATCCTTCTGTCCTGAGGTTCCCTTCCTAAGATTTAGTGAGTTCTGTTACTGGTGGTGTGATTTCAGCTGGGATACGGTTAATTTTCACAGGAAGCTGGGAGGGGACGCAGTCAGTACAGCTGACCCAAACTGACCAAATGCATATTCAATACCTTGGGACATCTCACTATGTAGCTGGGGGAGTCTCATTGCTGCTCAGGAGTGGGCTGGGCATGGCAGGACGGGAGATTGTACTGTATATCATGCACTTTGTATGTTCATTTTATCAGTAGTATTGTTGTTGTTTTCCTCTTTCATTGCTGTTCTGTTAAACTGTCTTTATCCCAACCCACAACCTGTACTTTTCCTTCTTTTCTTCCCCATCCCACCAGCGGGGAGGAGTGAGTGAGCACCGTGTGGTTTTTTGTTGCTGACTGGGCTAAGCCATGACATTGGGCTAGCACTAGTTTGAAGTGGTGTGAGAAACACAAATGTATTGATAGCTACCCTTGCAGGGTAGAGTCTTAAGGTGATAGCTACATGTCATCTCCTTTGATCAGCTTCACCTTTCTCGTGCTTCTCATTCTTGTTTTCTTGGTGCACAGAGAACGACATGAACTTACCTGTTTCTGGCTACAGCTCTGGTGCACCCTTGGTATAATGTGCACTGCTTAATATGAGTATTTCCAGGTGAAGTGGAGTTGGGATCTTTCCATCCTGTTCTGCTTTCACGGAGCAGGTTTGCTTTGCTGTGCTAGGCAGGTGTGCAGTCTCGGTGTTGGATGATTTCCCCTGTTCTTTCCTTCCCTCTTTGACTTGACCATGTGGTTCGGTTTAATCGCATTCGAGCAAGTCTAGGGGCTTGCTTCATATCTTGTCAGCTAATTGTGATTAAACCCTGACCCCAGTCTCATACAATGCACTCTTCCAAGGCTGAGCCAATTTCTGTAAACAGCATTCAGCAGCCTGTATCTCTCCTGTTTCTGGGAAATACATAATTTCTTTCTGCTGTATTCAGTGTGGCTGGCATACAGCTATTGCTGCAGGCCTTCTAAAAGAGTGTCAAAAGCCTCATCTTTTTTCTTAGAAGTGGGTATATTTCCCTGTAAGTGGACACTGACTTCCTAAATTCTCTCTACCTGTTAGTGTTGCATTCCCAAAGGATCTTACTCTCATTGCATATCATTTTCTGATACCATGGTACCACATAAGTCGATCATATATGAATTAATGTGACAGAATTTTAAAACCTGTCATCCGTGGCTGATACCACGAAACATTTTGAGTGAAAGCTCAAATACTCCACACCTCACCCTCCCAAGTTTATACTAGCTTGGCTCTATGGCTATGAAGCTGTAATAAGTAGGATAAACTGGACTTCAGCTAATGTTCTTTTTTATTGTCTACTTTTTTACATCAGCAAGGGCACTCAGAGCTACATAATGTCAGAATTAGTCCAGATCCATGGAGCTTCTGGAAGCTGTGTACCCCAAGGTTTAAAAAACTATTTTCTAGTTTTATTTTTATTTCATATTAAATGTGTAATATTTTGCTGCAGTACATGGATAAAATATTTTGGTAAAAGCTACAGAATTTTGCTCTTCTCGTTATGCAACTTCATTGCAGCAATTTCTCTTGGCCTGGTCATCATTAGTTTTTGATCCTTTTTATTAAAATTGCTGTACTGGTTTTGGCTGGGATGGAGTTAATTTTATTCATAGCAGCTCATATGGTGCTATGTTTTGGATTTGTGACCAGAACAGTGTTGATAACACAGGTATTTTTTAACTAGTGCTGAACAGTGCTTGTACAGTGTCAAGACTTCTCTGTTTCTCATGCTGCCCTGCCAGCGCATAGGCTCAGGGTGCACAAGAAGTCAGGAGGGGACACAGCTGGGGCTGTCCCTGACCAAGCTGGGACCGACCCCAACTGACCAAAGGCATATTCCGTACCATACAGCACTGTGCTCAGCAATAAAAGTTGGGATAAAGAAGGAGGAAGGGGGGACATTCAGAGTTATGGCATTTGACTTCCCAAGTCACAGTTAGGCATGGCGGAGCCCTGCTTTCCTGGAATCGGCTGAACACCTGCCTGCCCATGGGAAGTAGTGAAGGAATTCCTTCTATTGCCTTGCTTGCACATAGAGCTTTTGCTTTACCTACTAAACTGTCTTTATCTCAAACCACGAGTTTTCTCAGTTTTAGTCTTCCTATTCTCTCCCCCATTCCTCCGCGGGGAGCGAGTGGGAGGCTGGATGGGGCTGAGCTGCCCAACAGGGTTAACCCACAACAATTTTGCGAACAGTAGTTCTGTTTTCTTTATTTTCTCTAGAGTTTGGAGGGGAAGCTATTCATTTCTGTAAAGCTGTCTTTTCAATTTTGTAGGATGTATTTTACTCTCTAATACGAGGGAAGTTCCCTGATGATACTGTATCTGCTCATTCAGTACTGGGTGATTTTTCTGTTTCCTGTGCAACCTGTGGCAGATGTACTTTTAATAAATCAAACATTCCAAGTTGTTATACACATATGTTACATCTAAATTCCTCTCCAACCAAATTTGAGTCTTCATTAAGAGGAATCTTTTTATGCTTGCTTCCACAAAAAACCCCCAAACCTTTCTCTGCATTTCTGTAGGCATTGTCTACACTGAGTTCTCTTGGAGATTTAATTTTACACTAAGTTATTTTCTTTCCATTTGCCTCGGGAAAGATGGTGAGTCTGTTCCATTTCTTGTGCTTGAAAGCAAGATGAGAGACCTCTTGGTAAGAAGGCATGTGGGTGGTCGAGTTATAGGTGTATTTGCATACCATGCAAACAATAGATGGCAAATGTGACATCAAGTGCAACTTAAGTAAGTATTTGGCAGGGGGAGACATTCAGTGATAAACTGCATCAGCAATCTTTCAGCATAGCTAGACTACTCCTATCTTCTAGTGCTAAGTTCAGGCTCTGATCTTTAACACCACTAAGAGCTTGATGTCCCTCTGTGTGAGATATCCCTTCTCTGTCCATGACCTCCAAGTTTGCCATACTCTCAGAGACATGCTCTTGGTATTTTGAAACTTGCACAAAAGAGCAATGCCTGGAAGCGAGGACAGTGCGAACTAAAGTATGTTCCTTTAATACGCTGAGCATTGCTCAGCATAGATATAAGTCAACAAGCATCTGGGCAATGCTCTTAGTCATGTGGTTTAGTTTTAGGTAGTCCTGCAAGGAACAGGGAGTTGGACTTGGTGATCCTTATGAGTCCCAACTTGAAATGTTCTATGATTCTAAGTAAACTGAGCACAACTATCTCCACCATGGACTATAAAAATGTAAATGATTTTCTGCAATAGCTGAAGACAAGGAATTTGGCTGCAAAAGCAACAATATAGTAATGTTACCTTAGCTTCTTCTTGCCTTGGTATTATTATTGAACTAGGAAAAAGTAAATGTGCGTGTACTGTGGACAGCTTTCTTGAGTTTGATGCTATATTTGCAGTGCTCTGTAATAGCTTACTTCTATCAGGGGTCTGTTCCTAAAGCCTATGTAGAAAATTCAGCTGGTTAATATCTTAAGGATAAATGTCCAAGGATTACATTTACTCCTACAAGTGTGACTTGTTTTAAGATTTGACAGAGGGGAAAGTGTAGAGCAGAAATAAAGGAAATTTGGGTATTTGCATCCCTCTAAACAGCAGGACCTGTTAGATACTGCAGCTAAATACAAATATAGAAAATCCTCTGGTACAATGGCAAGTGCCTGCTTGGTCCCCTGTGTGGATAAATTATACTATTTGGGTTGTTAACACATCTTTTTTCTTCTGTGACTTTTCATCCTTTCTGTTTTCCCCTTCTCAGGTGCTTTTATACATATTTATACATAAATGTGAGATTTTGGAAAGACTTGTGTAAGTTTCTCATTCTTGAGCTAGAGATAGTCTTGAGTTGATAAATTGGGTAAAGTAGGCTGAAAGGTGATTTGTCCGTTTCATGATGGTGGTGTGTTGGGGTCGATGTAGCTTGAGAATTAGCACGACTAGGAGGCTGCTGGTAAAAGACAGCTAAGAATAGCCATTGAGAAAGTTCTGATAGCGCACATGGTGTGGGTTAGCAAAACAAGATGTGTTCAAGGACATGCAGGCAGTCTGTTGCTATTGGCGTTAGTGCATAGTTACCAATTATAAGGGAATGTGGGGCATGTGAACAGCGTGTGATTTATGTCTGTAGCCTATCCGATGTAAGCGTAATCGTGTGTACAGATATGGTAAATGCATATAACTGCACAAGCAGGAGAATAAAGTATTCCGACTGTGTGTCTTAGCAATGCGTGTGAGAGTCGTTCCCGTCCTTTCACGGATGCTGAGACCCGGCAGTGGTGAAAACCCGGTCCTACTGAGATCCCAGGAAAGCTCCCATAAGTTTCCCTGGGACCAGCAATTGCAACCGAGATCTCCTCTCTGGATATTTTTTGATGCCCTTTAATAACCCTAAAGTGTTTTATTCTTTAAATTCTTTACATTGTCTGGAACGAAGGAGGATCCGCTTTATTGTCTTCGGGTAAATTGGCTTACAAGTTGGGGTATGAATGTTTTTTTAAAAAATACATATATACACTTAGTAGGTGCTATAAATGCTCAAGTGGAGAAACTTTTAGTGTTTGCATGTCACAGGTTACCTGTGAATGGCCTGCTGATGTAGCTCTGAGATTTGACATTGAAACAGGTACCTGAATTGTCAATTACATTGGTGGCTTCTTTACCCCAGCGAATCTACTCTGACAGAATAGAGGGTTTACGCTACTTGAGATGTGGAAATTGAACTCTTATTGTACATCAATGCGAGCATTCCTTAAAGCCAGCATAAGAGCCACTGCCATATCTTTAGCTTTAAACATAAGTAAAACTAAAAAAATGTTACTCATTTTCAGAACCTTCTTTTAGTTATTCAGTGGCAGGAGGTTGGTTGTTTTAAAGCGGTGACAAGGAGAATTTCTTCCCTCTTCTGCTTTCCCCCTCAGATGGGTGATGGATACTTTCTAGAAATCTGGTTCCTTTAAGATGTCTCAGTCTGGATGTTTAACTAGCCCAGCAGCCTTTGCAGTAATCTTGTCCTTGATATGTCAGAATGTAAGTAGCCATTTGTGACATATGCCATGTTGACTTCAGCTCATCAGAGATGTATTTCTCCAGTTGAAGGCAACTGTTATTTGCTTGAAAGTGGGAGAGCTTTAATCTCATATGATGGTAAGAGCTGTAGGGTTTCTACCAGGAAGGTATGACAGCTGTAGTTTCTCAAATGAACTAGGAAATGCTGTTGTCGCAAATGAAAAACCACAAAAAACCCCACATTTTCATAATTGAAGAAGAAGGTACTAGCTTCAGGTGGTTGAAGAGTCAACTTCCCTTATTTATCCTTGATCCTGTTGTTGAGGCAGTTGATCAGGGTTGGGTAATATTCCCAGTGTCTTGTTCCTACTTGCCATTCTTCACAATGCAAAACAGAAAACAGTGGTTTTGGAACCTGCTGGCTAATACTAACCTGCTGCTCATACTGGTTTTTATGCAGGAGATAAAGGAGTACTGAAGGAAAAAATGTTAAAGCACTTCCTTCTCATTTCCTGTGTGCTTCCTGGTGCACATCATACGTTTTAAAAGTTTTGTGTCTGCAGTTCCTTGGCTGAGCAATCATCAGCTTATTTGAGCAACTAAGCCTCCAAGCAAGATAAGCAGGCAGACAGATACCTCAATTGTAAAGTATTTCTTCTCCTGGGATATAATCACCAGAGAAGAAGATCCCTTGGCTAGCACATCTTCCCGATTAATAAAGAGAAACAGCATGGGCTAATCCAGACTTTCTGATTAAGTAGATCAACTGCTAATTAGAGGTGAACAGCCTCTTTGTGAAAGGGAAGGGTTAGGGAGACATTTGTTATTTGGGATAATTGCTGTAAATCAGCTCTTTTAAGTACCTGGGAAAGCTTCTGCTGGCATTGTGTGAATAACCTACAGTAACTGTCAGGAGTCTTCTAGCACTTGGAAGATGCTGGAAGAGAAATCTTGCATATCAGTAAATGAACTCTGATTATATTCTAGCATTGATTTGGGGCTGTATTGGGAAGGAGCACTCATGTCCTCATCTGTTTGTCATGAGGAAGATACACAAAAGGAAAACTCTTATTTTCCCTTGTTGCCTAGAATCTTGACAGCTGCCTGCATGCCTGTCTTTCTCCCTTACCCACTCTGTGATTGAAATGCAACTGTAGAAAATCTCCGTCTTTTGGTTGCAAGATGCTTTCACTTTGTAGGTGTCTTCTGTCCTGTGCCTGGTGTCTGACTATGATAGGGAGATGTTACCCAGAAATTGTGGAGGACTTTTTCCTCATTCCTCCTCTCCCTGCTGCGCTCCCAAAGGTGTATCGTGCTTCCTTTGCTTAATCAAGGAATTGCCAATTTCATGTTCTTGCTTTCTTAGGTTGAGATGGGGCTTCTTAAAGATCATGGTGATCCTTCTCTGAAGGAACGATTTGTCTAATTGGCATCTCCTTCAATGCCTGCAGCCACATGAGTTCCCTAATCATAGTGGTATCTTCCCTCCGGCTGGCAGATAATCTACTGAAAGGGCCTGTGGGTGTGTTGCACCAGATGAGAGGGACAGCTTGGATAATAGATCAAATTTACAAGTAGTCTATGGTGGTTCTTGCAAGGTGGAGAATTATCCAGATTCCAGACTATGAAAATAAGATGCAGTGGGTTGAATGAGGAAATAGAATTTCACTTGCTTCATCTAGACCAGTGTTATCCTACTTACTCCAGACACATCCTATTGAGGCACAGGTGGGGACTGGGAGAAAGAGGAACTGCCCACTGTAGAAGATCAGATCTGAAACCATCTAAGGAACCTGAAGGTGCATCCACCTGGAACATGATGAGGTGCATCCATGGGTCCTGAGGTAACTCGTGGATGAAGTTGCTAAGCCACTATCCATCATATTTGAGAAGCTGTGGCAGTCCGGTGAAGTTCCAGATGACTGGAAAAGGGAAATACAACCCACATTTTTCAAAAAAGGTAAGAGGGAACATCTAGGGAACTACAGGCCAGTTAGTCTCACCTCTGTGCTGGGCAAGACCATGGAGCAGATCCTCCTGAAAACTATGCTAAGGCACATGGAAAATAAGGAGGTGACTGATGACAGCCAACATGGCTTCACTAAAGGCAAATCATGCCTGACAAATTTGATGGCCTTCTATGACAGGGTTACTGTGTTGGTGGGTAAGGGAAGAGCAACTGATGTCATCTGCCTGTACTTGAGCAAAGTGTTTGACACTGTCCTGCATGGCATCCTCATCTCTAAATTGGAGAGACATGGATTCAATGGCTGGAGCACTCTGTGGATAAGGAATTGGCTGGATGGTCGCACTCAAAGATTTGCAGTCAGTGGCTCAATGTTCAAGTGGAGACCAGTGACCAGTGGCATTCCTCAGGGGTCAGTACTTGGACCGGTGCTGTTTAACGTCTTTGTTTGTGACATGGACAGTGGGATTGAGCGCACCCTCAGCATTTTGCCAACAACGTCAAGCTGAGTGGTGTGGTTGATGTGCTTGGAGGGAAGGGATGCCATCCAGAGGGACCTTGACAGGCTTGAGAGGTGGGCCTATGCGAATCTCATGAAGTTCAGCAAGGCCAAGTGCAAGGTCCTGCACCTGGGTCTGGGCAGTCCCAAGCACAAATATGGGGTGGGCGGGGAATGGATTGAGAGCAGGTGTGAGGAGGAGGATTTGGGTGTGTTGCTTGATGATAAGCTCAACATGACCTGGCAATGTGCGCTTGCAGCCCAGAAAGCCAGCCGTATCCTGGGCTGCATCAAAAGCAGCATGGTCAGCAGGCTCAGGGAGGTGATTCTGCCCCTCTGCTCCGTTCTGGTGAGAGCTTGCCTGGAGTATTACGTCCAACTCTGGAGCACTCAGCACAGGAAAGACATGGACCTATTGGAGTGCGTCCAGAGGAGGCCACAAAAATGATCAGAGGGATGGAACAGCTCTCCTCTGCGGACAGGCTGAGAGAGTTGGGGCTGTTCAGCCTGGAGAAGAGAAGGCTCCAGGGAGACCTTATGGTGGCCTTTCAGTACTTGAAGAGAGTTTACAAGAAAGATGGGGACAGGCTTTTTAGCAGGATCTGTTGTGATAGGACAAGGGGTAATGGTTTTAAGTTGAGAGAGAGTAGATCCAGACTAGATATAAGGAAGAAATTCTTTACTGTGAGGGTGGTGAGGCACTGGAACAAGGCTGCCCAGAGAAGCTGCAACTGCCCCCTCCCTGGCAGTGTTCAAGGCCAGGTTGGATGGGGATTTGAGCTGCCTGGTCTGGTGAAAGGTGTCCCTGCCCATGGCAGGGGGGTTGAAACTAGATGATCTATAAGGTCCCTTCCAACTCAAACCATTCTGTGATTCTTTAGCACTAAGACAATAGGCTATGGTGTTACTCAGTAAGAAATAGTATTATGTGGAACTATATTTCACTAACATCCCTTTGCAATACACCAGGAAGGGTAGTAAAAACTGTCCAGCAATGGGTACCTGACGATCTAGGAAATCTAGAGGCTAACTATTCTATTTCTACTCCATTTCATAAAAATTTCATGAGTGGCTGTTTTTTTTTCATTCATGTGTAGATCTTGTTTGTTTTGAGTCTGTTTTCCCCTTGCTTTTGTTAGTATGTTTATGATTTTTTGATCTGTATGAAGAGATTATATTATTTTCTATTCATATAAACTTTTATCTTTCTTAATGGGGACTACTTTGTGTAGTGACAGAGTGAAATAGCCTCATACGGAAATGGCCTTGTTTATCATTTCATTGGATAAAAGTCGTTAGAAACGTGCTGTAAGGAATAGCACTAGCTCTGTTGTCAGTGGTTTTGCTGGCCTAGAGTGAACTCTCTGTACAGGCTTTAGTGCATGTTTGAGATTGATGACTACTTTCCAGGACTCTGAAAGACTATCTAGTTAGAGATGGTAACTAGCTCATTTTGTGTGTGGTTAGGGCTAGGTTTTTTTGTGTGTATAAAGGAAGAAGCAACACTCTACTTTTTCTGCACTGTGGAGTGTCTGGATTAATTCTAGTTTTATGCTGCAGGATAACCAAACCCTGGATCTGCACTGAGAAGTTTTATTTGTAAACTTTGTTATCTTGCATTCACCATGGACTAGGTACATGCACATGTGAAGTTGCTAAGACCCAGTGACAACCTGTTAAGCTGCTGTAGTTTGACTGCCTCTTCAAACATTGGGTGGCCAACCTCTATTTTACTGCATCAGTGTAGCAACAGTGAGGCTGAGACGCTCCCTAAATTTGCAAACCCAAATTTACAGTTGTTTATAACTTTTTTCTGTCATGTTTACCCTTTGACAGATGATTGCATTAGCTCAGAATTGAGTTTTCTGTGGCTCCATCATACTTGGAACATAATAAATAATGCTTAAACTTCAAAGCATTATACAGCTGTCAGCCTCAGAGAGGGCTCATGGGATGTGAAGCATTTATTTCTGTTTGTATAAAGGAGGACACCGGTGCAGTGGAACTAATATCTTCAAGGTCTCTTGGTGAGTGGGAAGCATCTGCAATTAGAAGTCAACAGAAGTGTGACTGTAGAAAAACTATTGTAAGTGTGGTTCTGTTCAGTATATGTATTTTTAAAATAATAATTAAATATCTGTCATGGTTTAGCCTGGCTGGATGCCACGTGCCCACCAAAGCCACTCTATCACTCCCCCTCCTCAGCTGGACAGAGGAGAAAAAGTACGACAAAAGGCTTGTGGGTCAAGAGAAGGATGGGGAGAGATCACTCTCCAGTTACCATTGGTGGTCAAAACAGACTCAGCTTGGGGAAATTTGCTTAATTTATCGCCAGTCAAATCAGAGTAGGTTAATGGGAAATAAAACCAGATCTTAAAACACCTTCCCTCCACCCATCCCTTCTTCCTGGGCTCATCTTTACTCCCAGTTTTCTCTACCTCCTGCCCCCTGAGCAGCACAAAGGAACGGGGAATGGGGGATGCGGTCAGTCCATCACACGTTGCTTCTGCTGCTCCTTCCTGCTCACGCTCTTCCCCTGCTCCAGTGTGGGGTCTCTCCCAGGGAAGAGAATTTCCACAAACTTCTCCAATGTGAGTCCTTCTTGGAGGCTGCAGTTCTTCACCATCTTCTCCAGTATGGGCACGCCATGAGGTCACAAGCCCTGCCAGCAAACCTCCGGTGTGGGCTCCTCTCTCCATGGGTCCACAGGTCCTGCCAGGAGCCTGCTCCAGCGCGGGCTCCCCACGGGGTCACAGCCTCCTTCAGGCATCCACCTGCTCTGGGATGGGGTCCTCCATGGGCTGCAGGGGGACAGCCTGCCTCACCATGGTCTTCATCATGAGCTGCAGGGGAATCTCTGCTCCAGTGCCTGGAGCACCTCCTCCCCTCCTTCTTCCCTGACCTTGGTGTCTGCAGAGTTATTTCTCTCTCATGTTCTCACAGCTCTCTCCCACTGTAGGTTTTTCTTCCCCCTTCTTAACTGTGCTAATCACAGATGTGCGACCACTGTTGCTGATGGGCTTGGACTTGGCCAGCAGTGGGTCCATCGGCTGGCATTGACTTTGTCAGACGTAGGGGAAGCTTCTAGCATCTTCTCACAGAAGCCACCCCTATAGCCCCCCCACCCACTACACAAACCCAATACAGTTTCTTGTTGAGTAGTAATGAATTTATCATCGTTGTCTGTGTGCATCTGAAGGTGTCACCAGCAAAACTCTGTTAAACAGAAACTAGGTGGTAAAGTGGCTGTTACTTCCAAAGTCAGTGATTCCTTACTCTGAGCCAGTGGGGTTGTGTATCTCCAGCAGAGAATACGTGCATTTAAACTTTAAAACCATGCTTTGCGAGGAAAGTGCCAGAATCCAAAGACCATACCCTTTTTCTAGCGATGGGGATTTCTGACAGACTTTTTCTTGGCCCATCCTTTTTCCTGTGGCTTGTGATGGCGAACTGTTATTAAGAATTCTGTGCAATGGGATGTTCATTTATTTTGTTAATGAAAAGTAGAAGCTGGGACTATGTAAGCTGACATTCAGATTTACCACTTAACATTTCCAATTTTCTCTTTCTTTAAAGCACATACAGTATAGAAAGACCTAGGGGTGGGGGGAATGGGAAGGCGGGTAAGGGCAGATTCTTTGCTTGGTACAGCAATAGCCAGACAGTTGTGCTGATCTTTGTTTCTGGTTACTATCAATGCAGTTATCACTGTTATACTACTCCTGTTTTGACTAAGTCTTTGTAAGAGTTATCTATTCCTCTGTCAGTAGTAACTTTACAAAGCTTTGTGCTCAGGAGTGTAGTACTGGGTACGTACAAACTTAAGGTGTCTCACAGATGCTCAGTTCTAAATTAGAGTAGGGTGACTATGACTTCTGTGGTGCTACGGCTTTTTCTGGAAGAAACATTACGTTTGTCTAGTCAGCTGTTTTGCGCTAATGATCTTATCAGCTGTACAGTTTAATTAATGTTCTGTTTGTGGGGGTTTTTAGTGGCTGTATGAATGTGTCAAAACTGAATTGTAGGAGATTTTTTATGGTTCAGGCAAAGTAACTCTTAGAAGTCTGCCACTGAGATAATGTAAGAAACAGTAGACAACAGCTTTTTACTGCAACATGCAGACAGATATGATGTAATTTATGAGTTACGTGAGTGCTCTGGTATTTCCTTTCTTTGTCACAAGTGTTAGTTTTCCTTATGTCTACTTACTTTTTAATTAAATCAAGTCCTGTCTGAATGTGGACACTCAAAACATTCTTTCGAAGAAACCTTTCCTGTTCCTATTTTGTTGGTTGTGTACTCCCACTGCACACAACTCTCATTTTTAGATTGGTAAACCTGATGTGTGTTACATGCTCTGCCCAGTCTGCGGTGTCAAGTAGGAGGCTACATAGCCAGCTTTGTCAGCCCATTGCTGTCACACAGTGTGAAGCTGTGCTCTCTTCCTCTCAGACTGGAGGATAAATAAAGACCTGAACTGGGATGCATCGTGCTGTTTATGTTGCACCTTGCTCTGTTGAGGTACTCAAGGAGAATATATAAAAAGAATTTCCATCAATTTCTAGGTATTACCAAATTTTGTTCAGCTCCTCAGATATTTTTATTTTCTGTGGCAGTTGAATAGCAGGAATTGGGTTTTACACAGTGTTGTTGATTTAAACCTCTCATAATGAGTTTCATTACATCATTCTTCCTGTGGTGTGAAGAGCAGCTACGGCTAATGCTAAACCTTTGTGCAAGATGTTGTAATTGTTTGGAATACTGGCAAGCTTATTAAACAACATGGCAATGTTACCTATTTTAATACACTCCATATAGAATAATGAAGTTTTCTCTCACACCTACATTCTGTGCGCCCAGCTTTTTGGCTAGACACTGAAACTTTGCCAGGTATTCATTGTATTACAGCAACTGTAATACAGCAAGTGTATTACAGCAACTAGCAAAATCTCTTCCTTTCTGGTAAATCTTCTTAATTTATCAAGAGTGCTGTACTCAAACAGCTTGTAAAAGAGACTTCTAATGCACACTTTTAAAAAAGTGCTTACTATTTTGTTCTTTGGAGAAGAGCTAAAAGCTTTCCCATTTTTAGAGTTTATCTGATTTTTTTTTTCCTGACAAATGTTGATTTTTTCAAAGTTGCCTGTAAGTAGACTGAGTCTGTACATGCAGATGCATGCTCGTGCGTAAATCTGGCAGAAGAGTCCCACAATGGAGCATTGTTCTAGCCTAATTAGCAGACAGACAAACGGGAAGGGAATAACATGGTGTTTTCTGGTATAGATTAGCAGACGCAACCACTGCAGTCTACATTTGTTTAGCTTGGGTGAATAAGTTGGAGCATTTGTTACTGTATTATAGATGTCTTGTCACTTGTCAAATGTGAAGCGGGCCAAGGGAAGAATAAAAAAGGCTCTTGTCAACATGATGAGATGGCCTGCTTCACTACTGTCAGCTCTGATTGCAGTTAATTTTGAAAATAGAGTACAGTTGCCATTTCCAGCACTGAAGCATGAATTTTTAATAACATGAACACAAACCAACCAAGTCAAAGCAAACACTGTACGTAGCATGGATATTAAAAATAATTGATTACCATGGATATTAAAAATAATTGATTACTGGGTATGGGAGGAAAGCATCACATGTACGAGCAAAAAAAGCCTCTTAACCTCTTTCTATAGGATTTCTTCATTGCAAAGAGACCATGTGGTCATAGGGGAGTGAGAATAACTACCTTGAATAGTATTTTGTTTTCTCTTCTGTTTGGTTTTTAATTTCAGATATTGTTCTGCACGTGAACGAGAAGAGTTCATTGGCTTTAATGGGTATTAGACCTACTGAAAAGTTGTGTAGAAGATCTGCAGAAAGCTTTTGCTGAATAAAAAATGACTAGAGAAAAATAAACAGTTCAAAGCTTTAACTAGGTGGAAAATTAAAACCACAATTTGAACAGAGGTCTTTTAAAATGATTTCTAAATGGAATCTTCAGAGGGACGTAGTTCCTTCTGTTTTTCTCATCTGTGATTTGCATAGAGGACTTTATGTAACCTTCTGCTGAAGTGTTTGGTTGCTGCAATTGTGGTGTTGAAATAGCTTGCATTCGCTGTCCCCCCCCAAAAAAAGACTTTTGTTCATTGCATGGTGTTATGTATGACCGTGTTATGACAGTTAGCAATTCTGCTGGGAATCTCTTAATCATGTGGTTACAAAAAAGACTGCAGTGAGAGAGGTCTTTGAAGATGAATTTAATTAAATAACTGCTGTAGCACATTAGCACTAGGTAAATAGGTAGCTGTAACGTATTTGGCAGGTTCTAGAGTACCTAGAATAACACAAGGCAAGTCACAGCATAGCACTTCTGTAGCCTTGAAAACATTCCTACCAGCATTAATAATCAAAATACCTCCATGATACAGATAAAACTAATGAACCAGACAAGCATGTTTGTCCAGGTTTTTAGAGAGAACAAGTGTCAGGTACTCATCTCTTAATGGTGTGCTCACAGCCTGCTGCCAAGTCTTTTTTTCTATAGCAGAAATGGAGTCAAATATGGTTATAACCAACACTGTGATTTTAGACTGCATTGTAATAAAAGCTAGGATTTTTGCACCTATCAAAAATTATCCACGATAATGATCTTTTACCACCTCTACATGTGGGGGAGCAGAACGTAGTGGGATGTGCTGTGATGACATTTCCTCTGTTCACATGTTTTTTTGATGTCCAAGGATGTAGATGCATGTCTGTCAAGAGCCTTGTTGTGCAATAGTTTGACTTAATTTTAAGCATCTCTGCAGTAGAGATTGCCAAGCAGCCAGAACTTTAAATTGGCCAGGTAGCTTATTCCCCTTATTATTTCTTTTTCCCATAAGTCTTGAGTTAGAGATATGTTAGAAATTAGAATAATTTCCCAAGAAGCATCTGGTTCAACTACCAATAAACTGTCCTGGTTGTCAACTGAAGTGCAGGGATTTTTTTCTGGTCTGCTAGGTCAGCAAAGAAAAGTTTTCTTCTCCCTGTTCATTTTTAGATGTGTATGTCTGTGAAATGGAACTGAGGTTGGGAATATTTCTACAGTAGTGTTTGCCTGCAGAAAAAGCTGGACCGAATATGTCAGAAACAGGATTGTTTTTTTCCCTTTGCAAGAAGGTTGTAGTCATTATGTAAATGATGATTCAAGGAGTCCTGGCTGTCCAGTTCCTGGTCAAAATATTATTTTATATGCAAATGAATGTGTGGTCATATGCACAGGTGAACGTGAAAGAGCTGGATGAGATAAAATTTGAGTCCGATTATTGCTGGTGTGAGGAACTGAACACTGTTTTGGTGTACTTGTGGATTTTAGGGAGATATTAACAGTGTCTAGCCAGCATCTCTAGGCATAATTTAGGCCTTAGACTGAAAGTTCCTTCCTCTGGTATGTTCAGCTCTGACCTTGTTCACAGTGAACCAAGGCGAAGCTGCAGTTAGTTGTGTGAAGAGGCAAAACGTGTGCATTTGATTCTTACCTGTCTGTTCCCATGCAATGATGCTTGTAATGTTGGTCGTCTTAGAAAAACATGTAATATTGGTAATTGCTGTGTTACCAGTTGCCAGGCATGTATTTGATGCTCCTCTGCTTCATACTACTCATACTTCAGTAGTAAAATTACGATTACAGACACAGTAATATAGCAGAAATTCAGAAGTTAAGATGGATATGAAACTCAATACTGTGGGTGGCTAAATAGCTGCAGTGCTGCTCACTTTTTGAGACAGATGAGCTAAAATAATTTAAAATTAGTATATAATTTAAAACTCTTCTGTGTTTGTAGAGCACTTGGTTGACCAGATACATCCCCCTTTCCATGTTGAGTTTTGAGGCCTGAATTTTTAATTGACTTGCACTGAACATGAGGTTTTATTTTGACTCCCACGCAAGTGGAATACTTCAGAAACATCGAAGCAAGACATAAAACTTCGTTACGTCAGGTATTTGTTTCTGCTGTAGTTGCTATGCTGTTGTAGCTTGCTCTCTGGCCTCTGCAGTTGGAGATCAGTGTCCTGTTTTGCAGGTGCTCCTACAGTGACTTTTTTTCCCCTTTGGCTATTAAGGTGTAATTTTAATTTGCATTAGAAAATCAGATGTTTTCTGTCTGTTTAAATGTAGAAAGAATTACGACCTTTTGGAAATCTTTCCTGTAAAGACACTAGTTGGCGGTGGATAATCTGTTCTATTGGAGGTAATACAGAGGTAATATTAATCTGTATATAGTATGACCTGGGTTCTTTTTCATTTATGCTGTTGTCAAGCTAACATGCTCTGGACAAACCAGTGTCAGGTGACATCGTAAGTTCCCTGGAGATGGTAATGTCCAAAAAAACCAAGCATGTTTAATACTTAGCACCATGGGATTTGATACCAGTTAAGCACTTCTAACAAAATGTCAGCACAACTAAGTTAATGAAACAAAAGAGATCTAAAAGCCTTTGTATTTGAACAGGCTCCATAAAAATATCGTTTTTAACACAGCACAGATTAGTTTTGAATACAGCTCTTTTACTGTTTTGAAGATGCTCCCTTTCTGCTTAAAGTTGATTCTCTGCATACTATCTTGGGTTTGATCTGTTTTCTAATCCCAAGATGTCAGCGTAGTCCCAAGACTGCTGTTCCTGCAGTAATCCTTGATATAGAGAGCGAGAACAGCATCACAGACTGTGGACTGCTTTTATTCCCAGATAGCTTTTTAAAATAGCTGTCTGGGAACTGTCTTAAATTTCATGTACTTTGAGGTAGTTAGAATGAAGCAGTTGACAGTGTCACCTTTCTTTCATGCTGTTTGTGATTATATGTAGTTAATCTTTCAAAGATAATTTGTTGGCATATACATCTAGCAATGAAGCATGGTAGAAGAGGAGGTGTAAGCTATATATTGAACTTGTGTCCACTATGGTCTTATTTAAGAGAACAGTTGATTGATTGATTGATTTTTCACTGTTCAGGAAGTAAACCAACATTTTTAAGCGTAATGTAAAATGCAAATTACGGTTTTAGGTATCCTATTACTTTTATTTAGTAAAGGTGCTAAAATCCAGGAGATTCATAAAGCTTTTGAAAATGAATACTTCTGCTAGTAGTGCCTTCTAAAGATTGTTGATACATGTTGTTCCCTTAGCAGAAAGGAAACTTGAAAAAATGAAAAGCAGTTGCTGTGCTTACCTAAGGGGGCAATGGAGAAAGGAAGCCTTATAAGATGTCTGGTTATGTGGGGCTGTTCCCTTCTCGATTTGGATAACAGGTTACTAGTTTTGCTATATCCAGGGAAGCAAGCAGAAGTTTCAAACATGAGAAACACTCTTCCTGAAAACCTGTTTTTATTTTGAAACCTTTGAAGTTAGAAAATCTGTATTACCGAAATTTGATGGTAGAGATCTCTCTTGCTTTGCTGTCAAGAACATATGGGCTTTCTCTCCTCCCTTCACGTGGTTTATGAGGTCCGAGTTATTGTTGCTTTCCTTCTAACCAAACCTTCTCTCAAAGTTTCTTGGTGCAACTGATGCTGTAGTTATCAAACCTTGTCAACTAATGTGGACTGGGAGAAGCAGTCTTGCTGGAGCGCCTCCCTGTTCCAGCACAAGTGCCTGTGGACCTCTGCGGTGAACCGGTCTGGTGGTTAACTTAGGCTGATAGCTTTATTTCTGTTGAGTTAGTTGTTGTTCGGGTCTGCTTTTTGGTGTGGTTTGCAGCACACAGCCATGCTGTGCTAGCGTGTGAGAAGGGGTGATACAGAAGTGAGAACAAGCAGCCCATGGCAAGGAGAAGGGCAACACCACTCAGGAGCTGCAATGACTTGAGATTTTTCAAAGTGCACATCAAACTATGTCCTCCATGCTCTGTAGCAAACTTGTTTGGGTGGTGTTACAACGCTACTTTTCTAGATCCTGTCCTTTTATTATATACTTGCAACCTGAGCACTGTTTCTTTCCAGAGCGTCTGAGATATTATTTGGAGACTAAGTTCTGATTTCCAAACCCAAAAGCAAAGAGCAGCACAGTCCAGCTCCCAAAGTGAATGTGAATTTGATTTTGATGTGCAATAGATTCAACTTCTGAGTCTCCAGAACTCCATATGTGTGCCTAGGTGAGAATTATTTGCAGTAGAATATTCTCACGAGGATTTGAATTCCTGTTACTCTTAGTGGGCTCAAAAGATAGGTGCTGTGTCGACTGTTTTCATTCAGTCTGGGCTGTTGGTGGGAGGTGGAAGTTTTCATCTCCTGCTGGTATTTGCTGGTTGGGATGAAACTCAACAAGTGACTTTTGTTCTGGTTTCCAGCTTTGGAGTGTTGCTGAACAATAGAACTCCTTGTCAGTTTTCAAACTACACGGTATCTATTTAGTAACAGCATAGGAAAAAGACACATGTTGCTCTTTCTGTGCGGAAGCATGCATGGGTAAAGGTGGAGAAAAAGTGTTTAAGCAGCTGGATGTTTTACTGTGTGTCTTGTTTTTGTACTGATAAAAGAAGTTGCAGGAAAGATGACACTGAAGATGCCATTTGTCTCTGAAATGTGCTCCAGGTTGTTGTTTGGAACCCTTTCCACAAGCACTGAAACTTTGCAGTGGGGAGGAAGAATAGAAGTGAGAAAAGAAAAACAATTCTATTGGCTTTGAATTAGTTCTGCATCAACTTTGGCCAGATGAGAAATACTTACTGTAGTTGCTGCTAGCTTTCTTGTTGGGCTGTCTGGAGCAAATCATTAATGTAATTGGTTTACAAAATTGTCAGGTCTTCTGTTAGCCTTTGTCAGTTATTATGTAGGGCTTGTGTGTGAAAACCACATCTAATGCACTGATACAGCTAGTGGGAAGTTCGTCTGAGCTGAGGAATATATATATATATGTAACGTGATGAGAAATCTGGACCTATCACCACCAAAATCCAGACAGAGATTGCTATGAACCATATTAGTTTAGGAGGCTGGGAGAAAGGTGCTGTCATTGTGATGTAAGAGTGCCAGCACAATTTGAGAAGAACTGGTTAGGAATAACTACTTGCTCAGGCAAGTCTATATTTCAGGGAAAGTTTGATGTCCTTATTTTAAGGAAATTCTTCTTATTATGCTGACAGTGGCAGTTAACAGAATCACAGAATCACAGAATAGTAGGGGTTGGAAGGGACCTCTGTGGGTCATCTAGTCCAACCCTCCTGCGGAAGCAGGGTCACCTACAGCAGGCTGCACAGGAACTTGTCCAGTTGGGTCTTGAATATCTCTAGAGAAGGAGACTCCACAACCTCCCTGGGCAGCCTGTTCCAGTGCTCCGTCACCCTCATAGTGAAGAAGTTCTTCCTCATGTTCAGATGGAACTTCCTCTGCTTCAGTTTGTGCCCATTGCCCCTTGTCCTGTCACTGGGCACCACTGAAAAGAGTTTGGCCCCATCCTCCTGACACCCACCCTTGAGATATTTATAAGCATTTATTAGGTCCCCTCGCAGCCTTCTCTTCTTCAGGCTGAACAAGCCTAGCTCCCTCAGCCTCTCCTCGTAGGGGAGATGTTCCAGTCCCCTCATCATCCTTGTAGCCCTCCGCTGGACTCTCTCCAGTAGCTCTTCATCTTTCTTGAACTGGGGAGCCCAGAACTGGACACAGTACTCCACATGAGGCCTCACCAGGGCAGTGTAGAGGGGAAGGAGAACCTCCCTCGACCTGCTGGCCACACTCTTCTTGATGCACCCCAGGATCCCATTGGCTTTCTTGGCAGCCAGGGCACACTGCTGGCTCATGGTTAACCTGTCATCCACCAGGACACCCAGGTCCCTCTCCACAGAGCTGCTCTCCAGCAGGTCCACCCCAAGCCTGTACTGATGCATGGGGTTGTTCCTCCCCAGGTGCAGGACCCTGCATTTGCCCTTGTTGAACCTCATCAGGTTCCTCTCTGCCCAACTTTCCAGCCTGTCCAGGTCACGCTGAATGGCAGCACAGCATTCGGGTGTGTCTACCACACCTCCCAGTTTGGTGTCATCAGCAAACTTGCTGAGGGTACATTCTAACTCTTCATCCAGATCGAAGTTAAACAAGACTGGGCCCAGTACTGACCCCTGAAGGACACCACTAGTTACCAGCCTCCAACTAGACTCAGCGCCGTTGATGACAACCCTCAGAGTTCTGCCATTCAGCCAGTTCTCTATCCACTTCACCGACCACTCATCCAGCCCACACTTCCTGAGCTTCCCTAGGAGGATATCATGGGAGACTGTGTTGAAAGCCTTGCTGAAGTCAAGGTAGACAACATCCACAGCTCTCCCCTCATCTACCCAGCCAGTCATGCCATCGTAGAAAGCTATCAAATTGGTTTTCCTCTGGTGAATCCATGCTGACTACTCCTGATAACCTTCTTTTCTTCCACTTCCTTCATGATGATCTCTAGAATGAGCTGCTCCATCACCTTTCCTGGGATGGAGGTGAGGCTGACCGGCCTGTAGTTCCCTGGGTCCTCCTTCTTGCCCTTTTTGAAGACTGGAGTGACATTGGCCTTTCTCCAGTCCTCGGGCACCTCTCCTGTCCTCCAGGACCTTTCAAAGATGATGGAGAGTGGCTCAGCAATGACATCCGCCAGCTCCCTCAGCACTCATGGGTGCATTCCATCGGGGCCATGGATTTGTGGGCATCCAGATTGCTTAAGCGATCCCTCACACAGTCCTCCTCGACCAAGGGAAAGTTGTCCTCTTTGTAGGCTTCTTCTCTTACCTCTGGGGCCTGAGATTCCTGAGGGCCAGTCTTAGCGCTGAAGACTGAAGCAAAGAAGGCATTCAGTAGCTCTGCCTTCTCCGCATCCTCTGTCACCAGAACACCCGCCTCATTCAGCAGCGGCCCCACGTTGTCCCTAGCCTTCCTTTTGCTGCTGATGTAGTTGAAGAAGCCCTTCTTGTTGTTTTTGACATCCCTTGCCAGCTTCAATTCCTGGTGGGCCTTGGCCTTCCTCGTCGCATCCCTGCATACTCTCACCACGTTCCTGTACTCTTCCCAAGTGGCCTGTCCCTCTTTCCACATTCCATGGACCTTTCTCTTCTGTCTGATCTCCGCTAGAAGCTCCTTGTTCAACCATGCAGATCTCCTGCCTCCTTTGCTCGATTTCTTTCTCAGGGGGATGCACCGCTCCTGAGCATGGAGGAAGTGACGTTTAAAGAGTGACCAGCACTCTCGGACCCCCTGCCTTCGAGAGCCCTGGCCCACGGGATTTCTGCCAGTAGCTCCTTGAAGAGGGCAAAGTCAGCCCTCCTGAGGTCCAAGGTTTTGATCCTGCTTATCGCCCTGCTTCCTCCACGCAGGATCCTGAACTCGACCATTTCATGGTCACTGCAGCCGAGTCTACCTCCGACCTTCACATCCTCCACCAGTCCCTCCTTGTTTGTTAACACAAGGTCCAGCAGCGTGCCTTTCCTTGTTGGTTCCTCCACCACTTGCATCAGAAAGTTATCATCGATGCTCTGTAGGAACCTCCTGGATTGTGCCTGCCTAGCTGTGTGGTCTTCCCAGCTGATGTCAGGGTGGTTGAAGTCCCCCATGAGAACCAGGGCCTGTGACTGTGAGGCTGCTTGCAGCTGCCTGTAGAAGGCCTCATCAACCTCCTCCTCCTGGTCAGGTGGCCTGTAGTACACACCCACCATAATGTCACCCTTATGAGCCTGTCCCTTAATTCTAACCCACAAGCTTTCAGCTTGTTCCTCATTTGCCCCCAGGCCAAGCTCAATGCATTCCAGTTGCTCCCTCACATATAGAGCAACTCCCCCACCTCTCCTTGTTGGTCTGTCTTTCCTAAAGAGTCTGTAGCCATCTATGACAGCATTCCAGTCATGCGAGTTGTCCCACCATGTTTCTGTGATGGCGACCAAGTCGTAGCCGTCCTGCTGTATAATGGCTTCCAGCTCCTCCTGTTTATTGGCCATGCTACATGCATTGGTGTAAACACAGTTGAGCTGGGCTGTCAGTCTCACCCCTGACACTGGCATTCCACGCCTGGGCTCATCCCTAGTGAGCTGGGCGATGTCCCCTTCCCCCTTCGAACCTAGTTTAAAGCCCTCTCAATGAGCCCTGCCAGCTCATGGCCAAGAATTCTTTTTCCCCTCTGAGATAGCTGAGTTCCACCTGTCGCCAGCAGGCCCGGTGCTGTTCACAGCCTGCTGTGGTGTACTGAAGTGTTCACATCAATAGCAAAGGAAACGATACCATAAATGCTTTTCTCCACAGGTGCTGAAGAAGTCTTGCTGCTCGCTAGGAGGACTGACTTGAGGAGGATTTCCCTGGACATGCCAGATTTCACTGACATTATTCTGCAGATAGACAATATCAGACATGCGATTGCCATAGACTACGATCCTGTGGAAGGCTACATTTACTGGACTGATGATGATGTCCGGGCAATTCGTCGGGCCTACCTTGATGGCTCTGGAGCACAGACTCTCATAACCACAGAAATCAACCATCCAGATGGTATTGCTGTGGACTGGGTGGCGAGGAATCTGTACTGGACTGATACTGGAACAGACCGCATTGAAGTGACCCGGTTGAATGGGACATCAAGAAAGATCCTTATCTCAGAAAACCTAGATGAACCTCGAGCAATAGTGCTGAATCCTGTAATGGGGTAAGTTTTGTGTTTATTGATAGCCCTGTGGTAGGTCTTTGGATCCAGTTTATGGTCTCCTGAAACTGAAAATCTGCAAATTGTGAGGTGATGTGTGTATTATTTGTCAAATGTTCTGGAAATAACTGTCTTTCCCTTGCTTCATCCCTTTAATACTGTGTATATAAAAGGTGACTTCTAAATATAGTGTTCTTGAGTTAACCTGTACATTGTGTTTTTGGTTGAATTTTCTTTTCTCTGCATCTTCAGAGTTATCATAACTATGAAAGAATTGGGCCACTGCATGTTTTAAATAGTTTATTTAATGCTCAAACTTTATGTTGTCATCACTGATTACAGTTTGATTTGCCTTGTTTCCTGCAGATGGGAAAGCAGAATGTTAGTGAGTTCTTTCAAAAGCAGAACAAATCTTGACACTTCTTTGTCTTGCGTGTTACATGCATTGACTGCTTCTCCTCTTTATTTTTTACAGCTACATGTATTGGACGGACTGGGGTGAAAGTCCAAAGATAGAATGTGCTTATTTGGATGGCTCAGAAAGGCGAGTTCTGGTGAATACGTCCCTAGGTTGGCCTAATGGCTTGGCACTGGATCTTGAAAAAGACAAGCTTTACTGGGGAGATGCAAAAACAGATAAAATTGAGGTGAGTAATAGAGCCATACTTGTGTGCATTCTTAGAAAACAAGTGCTGTTGTAATGTGCTGCTTTATGTCTTGGATACATGTATCCATTTTTTGAGAAGTCTGTTGTTTCATTAATATTAAAATTATATTTAGCATAACAAGACATATTTAAGAGGAAAGGAAACACATTCATGTAGTTCAGAAAATTTTTGCAAGAAATGTTGTTTGTTCTGTCTACGTTGCTACAAATGGAATTGCTTGAAATCCCTAGTCTTACCTGAGGCTTTTGCAACAAATTAGGACGCTCATGTACAACCTCTTTAAAAGATGTTTTGACTTGTCTGTGGTGCTTGGAACTAGTATCTAAAATTGCTGCGTGTGAAAGACTTGATGCAAGGTTCGTCATTCTACCTCTGAATTTGAGGAGGAGAAATTATCTTCACAATGTTCTATAAACATTTATGACGATATTTAGTATTTTGTAATTGTTGAAAGAATTTCTGATAGAACACAGTGTGATTCCGTTATGCTCTCCTTTTTGGGGAAGATTTTTCTCAAAAATGCAAAAAATTCATCCTGTCTGCCTGTTCCTCAAACACTAGACAAAGTTGGACAAATTATCCAGTCATTTGTTATGATTTGCTCCCAGGAGTAAAGTAGTGAAGTGTCTCTGGAGATTCACTGCTTTAAATTTAAAATATGGTCAAAGCAGGCGTCTGTACTGGTCTGTTCATGGACATTGACAATTGCAGCAGAGAGGTCCGAGATGTTTCAAGAGACATCAAGGAGATGCGTTTTTCCCCAAATCTTAATCTAAAAGAATAACTCTGTTGCCACAGAGGTGAAACAAGTCTTAGATATAGCTGCAGAGAACTGAGTCCCAAAGTAGTTTCACTCAGAGCAGAACATGATAAATAACTGGAAGAGTTAGAATGAAGTTTCGGGGCAGGGCTTTTTGGGGCTTCTGAACCTGTGTTCATGAGATTCTGAGGTTTCAGTGAATTATTAACAACAGTATTCAGCTGAGAGGAAGTTCACCAGATTGATAGAGCTCGATAATATTGTGGTGTAGACAGGCACATGGCTGTTGTGTAATCCAAGACTACTGATCAACAGCCATTTTATACATTTGTTGTGGATGTGTTCATGGAGTTGCTAAAGGTCTGTATGTAGTAGTGGATTTCCCTGCACGAATGTGTCCATTTAACTTGAGACAGCTGACGATGTGGGTAGAGAATACAGATACAGCCAGACGTTGTGAGTAAGTCTGAAACAGAACCTGTTGTGTTCCCCACCATCCTCAATGCTTTGTTTCTAAATGAAGGAGTTGTTTAAGAAGTGCATCTGGTTACTGGTCACTTGTGCTCATATTTCTAAGAAGGAAAAATTGGATTTTGAATCTCAATCTAAATTTGTTATAGTGGGTTATGATTAACCTGAGGGTTTGGATGACAGCATGAGACATGACCTAAGATCAGGCAAATTCAGAAATTCCTACTCTGTTATCATTAGATCATTAGATTTGTCAGCCAAACAAATGTTACTTTTTAATGTGTTGTTAAGCTCCAGGTGACTGGTGGTCATAAGCCCCTTGACACGGTTGTGGCATGTTCTTAGTATGAAGTAGTTGTTTGTCTTCCACCAGGATGTTGGAAGAACAGTTTGAAAATTAAAGGTGCTCAATAATTAGGTCCAAGTATTATAATTTGAAAAGGGAATTCTCCAGGGAATTTTAATTAGCTTCAAAGTAAGACAAGGGGAATAACTAGCTAATGGAAATCAATTAATAAAAACAATTATCAAACCAGAACGTAAGAGTAAAGACCCCAAAGAAAGTTTTTCTCTTTAAAGCAATAATTAAAAGTTTTCTTGCTGTGGTATAAGCTGGTTTACTGAAGTCATGTTTTGACTATACTGTTAGAACAGGCTATTTCTGTACCAATACCTAAGAAAGGCAATATAGAAATTTTTCTTTTGGTCATGACCTGTGATGTCGATTGAGTTTTCATGTTATTTGGGGGAGTAGCATATGCAATGTTTTTAGATAAATTAATTTTGAGGAATTACTGTGCCCTTTAAAGGTTTAGCCCTCAGGAAAAGGAGAAGCAAGACTCTCTGCTTGTTCCAGAAATGTTACTTCAGTGTTTGGCAGTAGCGAAGTACTGGGCTCGATGACTGTCAGAGAGGTCCTGTTCCCCCTTGCCTTTCAGCCTGCAGGACAGAGAAAGTTCCAGAAGCCACCTTTTGGAGGTGGGACCATAGTTTTGCAAAGTGTTTTATGGTTTTAAGTGGTCTGTTCAGTCTGTTTCACTTCATTGTAAGGCAGTGAAGCTAGCGATACTGTTTGGTTTGGCATCTAAGTTTCGGAAAATCAGAGAAGCCAAAGTAAGGGGATTTTATTCCCTCCGTTTTTCTTTTGCTTATTATACATAACTTTTTGCGGTTCTCTTCTCTTTGCAAAAACAGAGAGAAGAGGGTGGTTCACTTGGTCTTGCAAACAGAAGATATTCTTTACATGAATTGGGTTGTGACATCTGTAGATAAGGTGATTCCTATATGTTGTGCAACCCTGTTTTAATTATTATCACAAAGAGTGAAATCTCTAGGTTCCTAGCAATGGACTCCACATTTTCTTAGATTAAAACAGGTGTAAATATTCTCAATTGAAGTCTTTTCATGCTTTTTTTTTTTTCTTTTTGCACTTTTTGTCTTTATGCTTGGAGTTTACTGTTGTTAGCTATCATGAACAGACTCCTTCTCACGCTGTATTTACAAATGTCTGAATAGGCTCATTTAGGATATGATGGGCGAAAAAAGTCATGTGTGTTTTCCCGCAGTTCTGAACCATGCTGTAAAGGGGTCTGTCATGGTCCATTCTGGACTGGCACGAGTTGAAACTGTTATCAGTAGAAATGGATGTTGGATATCTATTGCAGAACTTCCATTAGAAAATAAATTTTCAGTTTCCATTTTGGAAGACGTGCCAGACACGTTTCTATACTATGCTTGCCTGGGAAAGAGCTGTGTGACCTCACCAGTTACTGATGCAGCTCAGATACTGTGCAAGTTGAGACTGGTCACTATAACAGAGCCTCTTTTCATTAATACTCCTCTACAAGATGAAAAAATTGCGCTAAGGAAATATTTTAGAATACAAGCAAATTGATCCGATGGATTGTATTTCACATTTATTGCTCATCTTGCTCTAGTCTATGAGGTGGGACATTTCCACTTTTACTTGCTATTGAAGTTATTCCGCATAAACTCATTCTGTCATGCATGTGTTCTGTTGCCAAGAGCGTGCCATTTAAGTGGCTTACCAGTGCAGCTGGTTTCTCAGTGATTTGTTCTGTATGTGTATGTATGTCTGTTGCATCCACAGCTTGTCAGAAACAAAAGCCAGCTGGCTGCAAGTGGAGGATATGCGTTCATATTTCATACTGTGGTTGACCTAGCTGAGTATTAGGATTTTTCTTTTTGCCGATAAGCACCTAAATCTACCTTGAAGCGTAGCATGTTACTGGATGAATTTAGTTTATGTTGACACCTAAAACCAGCATAGGTGGAATAGTAAATAGTAAGTTGTAACTCATTAGGTACAAAAATAAAATAAAAAAAAATTCATGAAGTTTTGGGTGGTTTACTCTCCTGCTACGCTGCAAGGAGAGAGGTTTTGCTTCATCTAAAATAACATTCAGATTTATGCTGAGGAAGACTTCAACCAACTGGAGGGCCCCTGCGCAGTTCAGAAAGTGGCACTCTGCAGCTGCACTCTACTGCAGAAGGCCAAGAAGGTAGCATGTGGCATGTGGATCGCTGCGTGCTGCCTTTAGTGCGCTGAAGATGGGGGGCCAGAGAGCTTGTAGATGGTAATGGAGAGGGACAGTGGCTGGGCTCTGCATTGGGTAGTTGACTGTTAAGGTGCCAGCTTCACTGCCATCACCTACTTTTCAGAGCAGTTAGTTTCTCTTGGACTTTTGTAGTGATGTCACTTGGCAGTTTTGTTATCAAAAAACTGCAGTTGCAGATTTTCTGAAGCAATTGGAAATTTTCTAGAGACCAAAGATCTGCGAAAGGCGTAAGGTAAAGGAGGAAATTCCTATCTCCACGGTTTTTCTCTATCCATCTACTTTCACCTGCCTCAAAGTGTCCCAGCTCACTGTGTAGAAATTGCAAAATAGGATAAACTGAAACTGTTCTCTCTACTATGGTACAAAGCATGGTTGGATGTAAAGCCTGTCAGGGAGGAAGAAGTTCTGAGACTGATGCTGCAAAAAGTGCACTATGTAGGCTTTTCTGTAGCTTTCTGATGAACTGGTTATAGATGAGAATTGCTTTCCATATAGAAAAAAACAACGAGTGAATACCGTTTGTGCATATTTGTGCATAGTTCTGCTTGGTATTCTGGTCTGGTTTCTGAGATTGGCCTGTTCGTATATGAAGTTCTTAAGCAGTGACTGAACTTTGTACAGCCTGGAAATTTGATAAGCTGAAGACATCTCTCCTATTTTTGCTGGACTTCAGGTTTGAAACATACTGTAAATGTCTCTGGTTTGGTTTTTTTGATTCCACAATTAGAAAGGGAAAGCTGCAGAGCTGTTGAGGGTACCAAGCAGCATCCCATACCACAAGAGTATGTTCGTATTTGTGCATGTAAAACTGCAGAGTGAAAACAGCAGTTACCCTTTCCTGGCAAAAACCCATTCCTAACCTTCCCATCTGCAGCATTCAGCTGCAACACAAAGGGTCCAGTCACTTTGCAAGCAGTTTGCATCCTGAAGAAACCATTTGGCAAGGCTTGTCAAAATTTTGCGTGGCACGAACCTATGGAGCTTTTGCTGCAGATTTGGCACCCTGTGGTAATGTTGTGTCCAGCCTTATTTTTTTCTTTTTTTTAATTAGTTTGGAGAAGTGTGCTGCAAGGAAAAATATGTAGCATATTTTGTGTCATGTCTGTCGAAATCATGTGTTTGTCTGCATGGCTGCAGCTACGAGTAAGGGGCATGGATTAATCCAACTGAACTCTGGATTTTAGTGACATAGAGAAGGTGCTTTCCAGGAACAAACAGCAGATTAATAAGGATTACAGAGTTCCAGCAGAGAGAGAAGCAAAGACCCAATGGCATCCACGTGTAGTTTCCTAATTCTCTTTAAAAACAATTTTGTGGTTAGCGAGGTTTTCCCATGTACTTCTTCAGTATTTGCTTAAAGTGCCTAAGGTGTAATTGCATAATTCACAGTTATTGAATTCTCAGGTGCCTGTTATTATGTACGCATTTTACTTTGTGCAATATTCTTGGAATAAATGTTATGCAGACTGTCCCTTCTGGCAGCTTCCCCCTGTGTCCCCACCTTCGCCTCTGTTGACAAATGTCCTTCATTTGTCTTTGCAGAACTCATATGATTATGTACACTAATTCTCTGCAAGTTTGTAGGATGTTTAAAGTGTAAATTAGCACCAGATGACAATCCTGGAGTTCACTGAAAAAATTTTCCAAGATGCAGTTATGTGGGCTGTCCTTGAAATTTAAGGAAACATTCTGTGTGATTTGTTTGTTGTTGATTGCATTCTGCATAAATGGTGTAAAATGACATTGATGACAAATTGCTGCTTAAATGGGTGTAGGTTTTGCAGAAGTCGGTTTTACTGGGGAGAAAAATTAACAACTAAACTAATTTAGGGCTGTTTTTTCTAAACAAGTCTGAGTGTACTTGACATATTGCACTTTGTTTTCCAGTCATTTGACCTAAAAAATGCAATATGTAATTTATACATGAGACATTTTCTCATAACCAATACATTTTTGTGTGTGTTTCTTTGCATTGGCATTTTTCACCAGAGGATTAAAAAGACTACGTAATGCAATGAACTACTTGGGAGATATTCTGGACTGATTTCTTGAAACAGGCAAATCTCATAGAGAGAGCAACTATTTTAAACTTTTAACCACATGCTAATTAGATATAAAAAATTTAAAGCCTCCTTTTTATATAAATATAAGTGTATTTCAGAGGACCTAGTTTATATTTATATTAATGTAAATAATACCCACACTGCGTATTTGCATTAATACATGGGAACAGAAAAGTGAAATGGATATAGAAAGAAGAAATACAGGATCATAGAATCATTAAGGTTGGAAAAGACCTCTAAGATCATAAAGTCCAACCATCAAGCCAACACCAGTATGTCTGCTAAACCATGTCCCAAAGTGCCATATCTACACATTTTTTGAACAACTCCAGGGATGGTGACTCAACCATTTCCCTGGGCAGACTGTTCCAATGCCTGACCACTCTTTCAGTAAAGAAATTTTTCATAATATCTAATCTAAACCTCCCCTGATGCAACTTGAGGCCATTGCCTCTCGTCCTATCGCTAGTTACTTGGGACAAGAGACCAACACTCACCTCACTACAACCTCCTTTCAGGTAGTTGTAGGGAGTGATAAGGTCTCCCCTCAGCCTCCTCTTCTCCAGACTAAAGAACCCCAGTTCCCTCAGCCGCTCCTTGTAAGACTTGTTCTCCAGACCCTTCACCAGCCTCGTTGCCCTCCTCTGGACATGCTCCAGCACCTCAGTGTCCTCCTTGTACTGAAGGGCCCAAAACTGAACACAGTATTCGAAGTGTGGCCTCACCAGTGCCGAGTACAGGGGCACGATCACTTCCCTACTCCTGCTGGCCACACTATTCCTGATACAAGCCAGGATGCTGTTGGCCTTCTTGACCACCTGGGCACACTGCTGGCTCATGTTCAGCCCGCTGTCGACCAACACCCCAAGGTCCTTTTCTGCCGGGCAGCTTTCCAGCCACTCTTCCCCAAGCCTGCGGTGTTGCATGGGGTTGTTGTGACCCAAGTGCAGGACCCAGCATTTGGCCTTGTTAAACCTCATACAGTTGGCCTTGGCCCATTGATCCAGTCTGTCCAGATCTCTAATCATGGATCTCCTCGATCTAAAGTACAGGTATCAGTCTAAGTAGACAGCTGCCGTAATAAAATCATGTAAATAGATGATAGTGAGGGAGCTTTGATTTCAGTGAATTTTTTGAAACTTTTCAGTGACATTTGATTCAATTTAGAACTGTGGCAGAGAAATGTCAACTAATGTAATTGTTAGATATAAGTTATTCAAGCTTATACTGTGTTCCCTAGATGGAGCATATATGCACTATATCCTATACCTTTTGCTTCTGATACATTTGGAAATTATATCCTTTCTAGATGCAAGCGCTACGTATGTAAGCGATACGTATTGTATTATATTGACATATGTTAATGTTGAATAGCACATGTCAGAATTGGGCTAGCAAACTGTGTATATGTCACTGCTGTTCATATGTTCAGCATCTTCCTGCGAGCTAGGCTGCTCCTTTGAATGCTGCTGATGGTGCCGCTTCTAGTTTTAGTTTTTGCAATGTACTACTCTTCTGCCTGAGATTAAGCTCTGTTGCTGGGGGAGTGATAGGTGTACATGTTTGTGGCCATTGGGTATGTTTTTTTTGTTGGAGGTTGCGTATGTGGTTTGTGAGCATTATATACCAATATGTTTTTATTAGTTTCAAGTAGCTGTTAGGCCTCTGTATTGCCATGTGTTTTGATTGAAGAACCAGCAAGCAAGAATGCTGTTGTAGGTGGATGGGGCTTTTTTGTTTTACCTGAAGGGAGCTGCTCAACAAACATTGTTGCAAGAGATCTGTATTTGTAGCAGTGTCCAAGGACCAGGCATATCACAGAATCGCAGAATCACAAAATGGTAGGGCTTGGAAGGGACCTCTGTGGGTCATCTAGTCCAACCCTCCTGCGGAAGCAGGGTCAACTAGAGCAGGCTGCACAGGACCTTGTCCAGGCAGGTCTTGAATATCTCCAGAGGAGGAGACTCCACAACCTCCCTGCGCAGCCTGTTCCAGGGCTCCGTCACCCTCAGAGTGAAGAAGTTCTTCCTCATGTTCAGACGGAACTTCCTGTGCTTCAGTTTGTGCCCATTGCCCCTTGTCCAGTCGCTGGGCACCACTGAAAAGAGTTTGGCCCCATCCTCCTGACACCCACCCTTGAGATATTTATAAGCATAAATTAGGTCCCCTCTCAGCCTTCTCTTCTCCAGGCTAAACAAGCCCAGCTCCCTCAACCTCTCCTCGTAGGACAGATGCTCCAGTCCCCTCACCATCCTCGTAGCCCTCCACTGGACACTCTCCAGCAGCTCCTCATCTTTCTTGAACTGGGGAGCCCAGAACTGGACACAGTACTCCAGATGGGGCCTCACTAGGGCAGTGTAGAGGGGAAGGAGAACCTCCCTCGACCTGCTGGCCACACTCCTCTTAATGCACCCCAGGATCCCATTGGCTTTCTTGGCAGCCAGGGCACACTGCTGGCTCATGGTTAACCTGTCATCCACCAGGACACCCAGGTCCCTCTCCGCAGAGCTGCTCTCCAGCAGGTCTGCCCCGAGCCTGTACTGGTGGATGGGGTTGTTCCTCCCCAGGTGCAGGACCCTGCATTTGGCTTTGTTGAACCTCATCAGGTTCCTCTCTGCCCAACTTTCCAGCCTATCCAGGTCTCGCTGAATGGCACTAGTGAGCTGGGGACAAAATTTTGAACAGCAGCCAGATAGCCATTTTAGAATGGATAGGAAGAGTAATTTGGAGGAAGGACTAGCTTAAAATGTTGTTGCAGGGTTCTGGCAGTTCTTGGACTTAATGTTAAGACTGATGATAAATTAGTTATTATTGCTTTTCCCAGAGAGACGTCACTGGGATGGAACACAGGCTTTCTGGGAGGGAAGAGAGCTGTATCTCTGACTTAAGTGGTTTAACAATGACAATCATAAATATCTGTGGAGAGTAGCATAAAGAATAAATCAGATTCTCACTAATTCTGCAAAATTATATAAAGCCTGACAAGGTGAAAAGGGGATGTGCACCTTTAGGAAGAAGAAGGAAACCTGGCAGGTGGTGAAAGAGTCTGTTATTTGCTCCTCTTCAGGAATCACTGCTCTCTCATCTGCCTGTTGGCTGTGTTCTGCTTGCACCATCAGACTTATCACCAGATTTGGAGTCAAGAATAAGCACCTCAGTTCAAACCAGCAGGGATGTTAGTGGACTCACAGCTTCCTCTGCTAAAAGAGCTTAGAGTTTTCTGCTCAGGCATATTTATAATGATTGTTCTTAACTTGTCTGCTACCATAGAAATGATGTTGCAGTTGGTGCAGCCTTGTACCCACCTGTAGCAGGAAACAGAGACTGCTGAGGTGACATACAATGATCTGTAATGTTCAGCAGGTCAGACCGCTGAGTGATTTCAGATCCTAATGGTTTCATATGAATTTAAACTCTTCTGGCTGTGTTACACGTTTGTAAACCCTGAGTTCTGGTTCAGGATTTCCTGGTGTGAGACTACCTCTTTCTGGAACACAGAAATACAGCCAGCCTCTACCTGCTAACACACAGTGTCTGTATCCTGTTGGGGAGCATAGAGCCTTCTAGCTCCACGCTTCTAATTACAAGATGAAGTTGTCTGTATTTTGCTTATTGCTTAATTAGGAATTTCAGTATCTTGTTTTATGCCTTACACCACATGAGCTTTGTTTACTTTTAAGAGGACTGTTACCAAGTGTGGGAGCTGCTGAAGAAAGTCAGATCCAGGTTCACATAAGGAGATGCTTTAGCTGGTCAGAACAGAAGTTACGCACCTTTGTGCTCCCAATCTATGTAGCAAGGAAGTGTTCACAGAGCAGAGAGACTCATTGACCGAATGGAAAAAGATAAACTTATAAAGGTGAATTCCCGCCTGTCCCTTTTCACCATTCTGAGTTAGCTACCAGGTGAAATTGTATCTGAGCCCTGAACAAGACAAAGGTATGACAGTGTTGTAGAGAAGAGTGTTTGGCGTAAGGGACACATCCGAACTTTGGCCAGTCCCATCCTGTGTTCAGTAGCACTCCTGGAGATGCATATTATTTTCTGTTCTTCAGTAGTCTTGACTAAAACTCCTGCCATTCTGGGTGGGATGGGATGGGATGGGATGGGATGGGATGGGATGGGATGGGATGGGATGGGATGGGGGACGGGGGAGGAAGTACCTCTGCAGGTAGATGATAACCCAGCCTCACTTAGTCTTGTCTTTATCACCTTTTGGCTGAAATGCAACAGCCCGATAGACGGGTGTGGAGGCTTCAGTCCTCAAGGCAAACCTCTTGGACCAAAAGCATTGTACCATGTATCCTCAGCAGCATGTGGTGTCATGAGCACATCCTTAGTTATGTAAGCTGAGATTTCCTAGATAGATTCAAACCAAATTCAAGACTCCAGTTCTTTTCTTCATGATCTAGGCCATACATAGGGAAAAGGCAGCTACACGTCTGAAGTGAAGACTGCTGTCTGGGATATTGTTGAGAATAAATGGATTTTCCACGATAAAGGTGAATCTTTTCTGTAGTAAAGAGAATTTTTTTCTTAGGGATTGTGCTGAGATACTGGATTAACCTCTCCTCCTCCCCGCTTTTTCCAGTTTCCAGGAACTAAGAAACATCGAAAAGTTCAGTACTCTCTGTTCCAAGTGCAAGGTTCACGTTAGTTGACCTTGCCTTCAGCATCGGAAATAACCAGCAATGTTTGTCTGTAGAGAAGTAGCGCAAAACCAGCCTTGCAGCAAAACCCCGTTGTGTGGAAGCAGTCTCAGCATGGGTTTCTTGTCTCAAGTAGAGGATACAGGAGATGATGTGGCCTGTGTTAAGTCATGCCACTTAATGCAGTAGTAGAAAACTCTCAAATAATTATTTGATTGAATGACTCTCCATAGGATGCTCTTGATCAGGGATCCTCCGAAAATTTTTCTGTGCCCAGCTTGATTCCATTAGCTTGGAAGTGAAAAATCCACAATTATTGGCATTTGTCAGTTTAAATACTCCTTTGAGTCTTTCCACAGCAGAATATGTACCAGTATGAACTTTCATCTACAACCATTTATGATTTATTAGGGTTGCTGTATAGTCATGAAGACCTCTAAGTCTTGTTGATTCTCCAGGGACTATATTGTTGTGTACTACCTTTCTTTAAAGTGACAACTTAAAAAACAAGCAACCAACAGACAGCTTCTAAATTTGGTCTTTGTGGAATGCTCAGGAATTACTTCTGTGTGTGCAGCTTTTGCTGTATTTATCAAGAGGAAGTCCTGAGGATGCATTAAACTAAAATGCTTACATGTTCAGGCACTCCTTTCTCCCTGAAGAATTGTTTCAGTGTATCTGATGTCAAATCACCCTTTTCCAATGGCTCTCCTTTTTCCCCGAAGAATTATTTTATGCTATCTGATATCAAATCACCCTTTTCTGCTTGCTAGGGAGAGAATTCTGCTTTACTTCCCTTGCTGGGATCAACTTCCTATATTTAAAAGAGGGATTTTGTATTTAGTGGTACAACGGCTTCTGTACCTATGAAGTGTGGAAGTGGGCCCCCCTTTTATGAGAACTTGGTGGCTTGTCTTGCACAGAATAAGCATGTTTTTTCCAGTTGCTGAGGAAAAGGTGGCTTCTGTGGGAGTTGGAGTAACTGGGATTTTCTTTGTCAGACTAGCGGGTAGGATAGTTAAGAGAGTTTTTAACCTAGTAACCTTCTTGAAGCTTTGCTTTTGTTTTGCTACTTTCTCCTGTTGTCTTCTGAGAAGAATACTGAGCTTTGCCATATCGCTTGCCACTGACCTAGGGGGAAGGTGATTTGTGCTGTCCAGGAGTTGTGATCCCATGAATGTAGTCTTATAGCAGTGTTGAGAGAGACTTGTTTCTCTGATACTTTGGGGGTAGTTATGTCAACATGCACAGTGTACCGTATCAGGTAGGTTGGTTTCTCACTGTAGTTTCAGAACTAACTTTTCGCTGGGAAAACGTTCTTCCCCTGCCCTTATTTTCCTATTTCTGTTTTGGAAAGAAAGTGTTGGAGATATTTGACCTTTCAGTTTCTGGAACTCTCCTTCTCATATATAATCCTTTGAACCCACTGGGGGCACTGCACCCTTCTTGGTGTTTAGTGACCTTAGGTGTGAGCTTTTTCAAATGAAGAATACAGAGTTTTGTGTCACAAAGATAAATTCTAGCCACCTTCTATTTCAGCTTTGTTGGGTTTTTTAAGGGTTCTGCACTGGTGACGGTATTTCACAGCACCACAGAAGCTAATGTTGGAAAGCACTAGCTGGATTGTCTTGAGCAATAATGGGAGGGCATGTGGTAGTACCACACGTGATTATCGGCAGAAATTCCTGCAACCTTTGGTTATGAAACAAGTGGACCTGGATGCTGTTAGAAACAGGAGACCTGACATGATGGGCTGGCCTGGTAGGGTTCCCATGTTTCTGAAGAACACACACTAAAAAAACAGGTGTGGAACTTTCTTTTCATGAAATTTTTTTGAATGAAATTTTGAAAAATTTTGAAAGCTGTCAGTACCATTTTTAGACTCATATCTTCTGGCTCTAACGAGAAAGAAATCTAACCAGACATACATGACAGCCACCACCAGCCTACCCTAGTTCTCCCAAGACTGCCTGCAATGGTGGGAAATTTTTCTGGTAAATGTCAGTAGTGTAGATGAGACCAAAGGTTTTTGTGTCTGTTTAGCCCTTCTAGAAATTCTTCAGTGTGCTGATGGGATAGCAGTCACTCAAAGGAATACTTCCTTTGCTTGGCTTGATTGACCAGAGTCATTCTGTGGGAAAGGATGCTAACTTATTCTAAACTGAAGGTGACCCTTGCCTTTTTGTGAGCAATAAAGACATAATAAAGGCCCAGTTAAGGATCAGTGGAACCCCCACAGCCATCTGCACACTTCATTGACAGAAGTGGCTTTCACTTGAACTTGCATTTGACAAGTGTTTTCTGTCTCTTTCTCATTCAGAAGGGTCCTTCAAAGCCAAGTAATTGAAATGCTCTCACCCCTTGCTCCTTTTCCTCCTTCCCCCAGACTTGCCTAAATTGCAGGGCAACTGGTATTCAGTGTTAATGAGTTAAAATGCATGTGCTTCAAAAGCTCAAACTTTTCTCCCTTCCCATAGGGAAGTTTCTAAAATAACCCCCCTCTTTTCCACACTTTCCAGCACCAGCTTCATAAAGGAAAACTTGGGGGGGGAAAATGTTCCTGTTTTGCGTTGCGTTGCCGTTTCTCTCTCTCTCTCTCGCCCCCTCCTCCCCCCCTTTTTTATTTTTAATCGGGCTGGACTTCTTGAAATGTAACACAAATCAGGTCTCTGGAATAAAAGGTTGTGAGTATGCCTTGTGGCATTTGGAATGAGACTATTCACTGCCTGAATGACTATAAATAGAAAGCAAGGAGCTGTGTATTTCTCAGTTCAGACTCCCTGCAAAGAAGCGCCCTTCCCAGTTAAAGGGTGACTTCTTGAAAGAGTCCTTGTTCCTTGTGCTGAATTGAATTGCTCCAGGAATTCTCCTTGCAGCTTGCATAAAAAGGTGTTAATCTCTAATTTATTTCTCCTTTTAAAATGCTGTATCCTCCATGATAATAAATGTATAGTCTTAACCGTGTCTCCAGGTATGTGCCTCTTATCTGTACAGAGTTGCATTTAAAAAAGTTTTTGAGCGCAGACAAACATTGTTCTCAGCAATTTTTGTGCCTGAAAGCTTTCTTTTTGGCTCTGGGCCAACTGGCGGCTCCCTTTTTATATGGTATTCATTCTTCAGTGAGAAGGCTAAATTAGGAGCACTCAGGTTTTGGGGTTTTTTTTAGGGATTGAGGAACAGAATGGGAATTGTGATTGATTTTTACAATAAAAGATTTGATTCTCTCAATGCACTTGTGCTGTTGCCAACAGTAAGAACCCCAACAGCTTGCTGTTGCAGTTCTGCAGACAATTTGTTTGACTGATTTGGCTGTTAAAAAATGCCCATAAATCTCTTGTGTTGCACAGTTATGCAAATTTAGTGCAATCATTTTTCTTTTCAGGATTGTAGTATTAAAGAAGGAAACATAGTAGGTGGGAGGAAAATGTTTGATGAGTTTATGAGTTGGCAGTGTTAAAGATCCTAGCACTCAAAGCTGTTGGATTGGCTTTTTTCTATTTTTTCCCCTTTTTTCTTTCATTTTCCCTTTGTTTTACCTTTTTCCTTTCCCTTTTTCTTTCCCCCTTGCCCTTTTTGCCTCCTAACACAGTGGTGTTTTGTGTGGTGTTAGTTTGAAAGCTACTTCTAATTTTCCTCTCAGACCTTTTGTTTCACTTTTTTTCTGCCTTCAGAAAGTTCGCAAGGGCAGCCTTCTTCATAGAGTCTTCTTTTCCCTGTTCATAGATTTTAAAGAATGGGTCTATAGATTCCTTACATTGCCCTTTCTGTTGTGATTAGATTCCTAGCTGCGTGGGTTGTGGATTTTTTGTGCGCTTGTTTAGCAGAGAAATTAACAGGTTGACAAATACCCACCTTAATTTTTTAAAGTTTAGCCTGTGCGTGATTTGCAGTGTTTTTTTACATTAGAGAGCAACAGTGAACAGACAGGAAATAAAGGGAGTAATATGAGGTTGCTGTTCATATTTCTATTAGAAGGTGAAAAAAGCAGAAAAAGAAATGTTCTCTTCAGCAAGCCTCAAGAGGTCACTAAGCAGGCTAAGGAGAGAAGAGATTCTATAATATTTAATTTCTTTCATGTTTTCAAAATTGTAATTTTCTTAGCTTAAAACTGATGGTCAGTGTTACTCTTAGTAGGATTTTTCATAGCTGGATACATTGTAGAGAAATGTATTTGAGTTGGTTGTTTCCGTCTCTTGATTCTGACTATTGAGGCGTCTTGATTATCCTTGTCATTTTACATTTTGTCTGTATGCTGGTTTCTTTCTGAGACACTGTATATTTTTCCTGTCTCCTTTGTTGTGTGACTGACTTCACCTACAAGGGACCCCTGCTGTCCTTTTGCATTCGCAGCTACCAATAGGTATTTCTGACTCCTTTGCCCTTTCCTTCAGGAGCCTCTTGTGAGCCATTGTATGAACACATTGGGCTCTTTTTCATCTTGCTTTGTCTCCAGTGACTTTTGTCCAACAGTTAAAGCCACTTTGTAGCTGTCACTTACCATCCACTCACGGCTGTAAAATTTGCTTGCTGTTATTCCCATCTTAGCTCGTGTTTTTACAGTAATTTTTTTCCTGCTTCTTAATTTGAAGTGATTTTACTTCATGGGATGTTTTATCTTTATAAATCTCCTTGAACAGAGCTCTTAGTTTAAAAAGACAAGTGATTACTCAGATTATATTTTGCCAGTTATTTGTCTGAGTTGCCTTTGAGTTCTTCACTTGACTTAAAGTTACTTTCTAGCTAAAAAAAAGACATGCAGATTTTCTTAGATCAAATATTTCATTGGCTTATTTTTAATTACATTGCCCACTAGTTCATGATTATATGAAATTTTGGATCATGTGCTATTTTGGCTTGTTAGTAGGGTCTTTTTATATATAGTGTTTGTATATATAACATGTATGTTTAATAATTACGTATGTATATCCCGTTGAAAAGTAAAACGTTATTATTTGTAAAATGGGTGGCAAGCACAGAGTGCACTTTTCTTCTAGCTATGGGTCTGGTTTTATTCCATGATAAAATATCAAACATTTTGGGGAAATTTAAGGCAGGAAGAAACTTTCCAGGCAGGACTTCATTAGAACCTAGGTAGTTGCTTCTAACATAAAACTCTCCTCCTTTCTGTTATATGTATTATTTACATTTTAGTCTTACTTTGAATGCCTGGAAGCTGCATTGCTCTCACCTAGGAGGAAAAGCACAGGAGAACCCCTCTGCTATAGAAACCACTAGTCATGAAAGCTGTGTCCTTAGAGAGAAGGCAGGTGAGATCTGTCTACAAGAGCAGAACTGTTTTTTGTTGTTCTGCCCTGGGGTTTCTCCTTATCAAGCTGGTTAAACAGCACAGTTATAGACCTGGCTACCCTGTTGTCATCTTCCATTCTGATCACAACTCCTTCTGCTTTAGCCCCAGACAGTTAGCATAGATCTACATGAGGAAAGTCCCCGCTCAAACCTTTTGTCTCTTGAAAACATCTCAGAATGGATCTTCAATTTATCAGATAATCAGTAAGAATTAACAAACTCAATGCATCAATTTCACCAGTGTCTATGATGAAAGTTCTGGTTCAGTTTGAGGCCTCCCTCCCCTTACTCAGGTATCAATAAGCATGGTTTTACAAATTGCGCTCAAAGAGTGTGGATAATCAGTCTTCTAGTGTACCTCCTCAGGTTCCTCTCTGCTCTTGTCACGTGAGGTTTTCCTAACCCAGAAACAGTGGATGTTTAAGTCACATCTGAATTTTGTGCTTTCTGTGAACAATAACAGCTGTGTGATTGCCTTTTCCCGTGATGTAAGGTATAAATAAAAACACTGCTTTTACTGGATTCTTCTGTATGTTCCTTTGTTTTTAATTAGCTCTACTTTTCTTCAGTCTAACATCATGAGGTAGCATTATTGTTAACTCTCATGGCTCAGGGCTCCAGCTGCATGCCTGTAGGAGTTAGAAGATTTCTGCCTCTTGTGTATAACTGAGAAGACCTATTCACCTTGACTGCATCTGGAGGCATGACACTGAATCAGTGGTCTGAGGTGATACAGAAAATCCTGTCTTAAAAGGTACTTGGTATGCCTTCTGTGTCTGTGCAGAGTCATAAGGATCTGGGGTTAAGAAGGAACATTCGCTAGAACTTGCTGTCCAGCCTGATGTATGATCCTCTTACCATTGTATAGAAGTGGGAGCAGTGTGTATTTGTGGCAATATTGGTGTCATCCACTTTGTCCGTGGCATGCTGATTAGTCATCTCCAATGCAACTAGAGGGAGGTCAGTATGGAGAAATGTGAATGAACTTAAGTGGACCTGTTTTCTTAAATTGTTTTGAGATTGAAGTCTGTGAACCATTTAATGAGTTGGTGATTAAAAGTTGGTGGGAGGGGGGCTGGTTTTTTCCTTTGGAAGGTAAAGGACTTAGATTTCTTTTTGGCAAAAATAGTTCTTTGCTTTCCACTGTTAAAGGGTGTCATCATATGGCAGCACAGTATAATCTACATATTCTATGTTCTTATTGTAGAGCTGTTTCTGAACACTGGATTTGCTGGTGCAGATTCATACTCACTGGAAATAATGCAAATACCCAAGTCTGTTGTCAGAACAGAATATTCACAGGTGGCATATTATTAAATCAAATGAATAAAAATGCTTAGAAGAGAAGCTGCAGCCGGTAGCTGAATGTAGAGCCGGTACTACCTGCATGTAGTAACACAAGGCAGGACCTGGACTGAAAGCACAGAAATGCGTGTCTTTGTTAAAGTGTAAGAGCAATATTTGTCATGACCATTGAAAAGAGAATTGCTTGGGTTTGTTTGTACAGCTCCCACAAAAATAATGTCAACTTAAGCAAATTTTCAACACCCAGCTTGCCTCTGCCTGTGACAGCTTGTGTAGAAATCACTGCAGCTGGGAAATCTCGCGCCTGTGAATTTATGCTTAGATTGGAGGTTATTCCTGAAGACTGTGCTGTGCTTTGGAGACACCATTTTTGCTAGTCCAGACTGATACAAGAGATGTACTTTGCCCTGCTGAACACCTGCTCTAGGATGGTGAGGCCAGGCCTAAGGTGTGATATTACCTTAGTGATTCAGAAATGATGGGCACAAGAAGACTGAGCAATTAATGCTTGTTCCACAGGGATGTTCCATGGGGAATCTGGCAGGTCACAGAGGTGAGAACCATGACATTCTAAAGATTCTTCCAGAGTAGTAATTACGAAACTACTGGGTTTGGTTTTTTTTTTTCTTAAAGGATTGTTGTGTTCTGATGGCCCAGCAGAGGTTTAATAAGGCCCAGCCTTGGGTTTGCTCCCCTAGGAAGATACTGTATTTTGCAGTGACTTTTCAGGAGCGTTCTATGAGGCAGTGAAACATAAGTACTTTCCTGTTAGAGAAGGATGAAACTGAGCCATCCACTTGTAGAAAGTTGAAGAGCTTTTGTAGGTAGGGAGCATCATTGCCCTTCACATTACAGATTATTAAATTGAGAGATGTTTCAGTTAAGTGAGCTGCCTTGGAAGCAGTTAGATTTGGGTGGGACTCAGGCTGGGTCCAAGAGTTAGGAGGGTTAGGAGTGTAGAAGAAGTCATGCCCCTCAGCCTGTGCTACAGCTGGGAAGGCCATTTGCTCAGAGTGCTTCTGTCATCCAGAGAGCACGAGCACTCTTTCCTTTGGTATGAGGTGTTCCTCTGCTAGTGGGCGTGTCTGGCAGAGTTGTACTTGGGAAATCTTCTAGCATAAAGTAGACCCCCAGGCGACAAAAGTAGGTGGTACTTGTACTGACTTGCTACGAGACCTTGAGTTGGGTGTTCCAGTATCCTGTGCCCCTGCACTGGAGGAGTTAGTGTTTTCCAGCTTGTTGAAGCCTTACTAATTTGAGGTTTATGAAATGCTACATAAATGCAAACTTACTGATGCCAGAAATGGGGAGATTCAAGGCATCTTTGCAGAATGCCACTGTCTCTCCTTTGGCCTCTGCTCTTTCTTCCTTACGGTTTGTCTTACGGTTTTAATGTTCTGATCTCGTGAATCTGCCATTGAGGATTCAGTAGTAGACCAAATGTCAAAATTGTTCTTGGTACAAGCATTTGCCTTTTGTCTTGTTTTGTCAACAGGCTTCTGGCATGGCCACACAGGCAGCAAAAGAACATCTTCTCCTCCTTGTCTTTGACGTTTTGCATTCATGGCATTATTGAATGTGGGTCTGGAGATTTTGTATGGTGCTTGTGCATTATCAGGATCTCCTTTTGGTGTGGACTTAACACCCTCATGACAGTTCTACCTTGTCTGTCACCTGGCTGTTCCTGCTACAGAGATGGTTCGGAGGGACGAGGAATCCCATTTGTTTGTTCCACAGAACCAGTGCGCTTGATGCCACCCCTGTGTAGTCAAGAGCTTCTCATCCGTGTTTTTTGTTGTCTTCTACTTCAGAGATGGGAAGGATCTTCAGGATAACTTCTTTTTTCCTTCATTTCATAGTTATCAGTAATCTGTTGATTGTGCTACCATGTATGGAAATCAGTGCTAACTCTTACCTTTTTTAAGAACAAAGTAAAGGTTGCATCAGTTTGTGCCTTCATTATCCATCCAAAGTTTGAACCTGTGATTGCAATAGGGCATCTGGTAGCACAGGACAGCTTTGTCAATGCAAAGTTCAAGTTGGTTTTTGTTGGTGAATATCTCAGCTTGCATATATCTTGTGAAAGAAGTTGAAAATACATAGCAAATGGTTCTTAAAACAGAATAGATTGCCATTGAGGTTTGTGAGGTGGAATATGGGCTGAGATCAAAGATAATTTGCTGCTACAGGCTGATAATAAAACACAGATCATTTGGTTCTGGAACAATAGATTAAGTTCTTAAACATGTCAGATCAGTCCAGTCTTCAATGTGGAGCGGGATACCTTATGCTATGAATGAATGTTGGAACAATTGAGATCATCTATTTTTCTCCAAATTAAATTTGGTACAAATGCGCTTTGTTTTTTAATTTTTCCATGCTGAAACAAGCATTTGGAGGAGAGGCATAGGTAGAGCGAAGAGTTCCTATGCTTCTATACATAGGACTGTTACTGTATTCACATCTGACAAGTTTATGTCAGCAAATGAGGCTCAAACAGTTTCTTCTGATAACATCCAACTCTTTGCCCTTCTTTGGGTTCTTGAGTGACTAATTTATTGGTGAATCAACTTGAGAACCACTGTCTTTTTCAGCCTTGGTGCTTCCAAGTAAATGGACGTGTGCTTCTCCGTTAGAGACCTCAGCAAAGAGTGAAATGAAATTCATTTTAATAAGTTCTCAGGGTCTTTTGCTTCGGAGGGGTGAGTACTAGACAAGCCAAAGGCAGGTTGCTTGTCAACTGCTCACCCTGATGTCTTTCCAAATAAGTGGGTGAAAGTTTTCACCCTAGCTTTATGCAAGTATATTTTTCTCTGTTTTGCAGCTGCTTTTGACAGTTCCTTAGAGAACCAAATGAATGGGCAGTGCCAGCTGTTCACAGTCAAGGACTAGGTAAAAGACTCTTGTGTTGAATATACAGCTGGAACTCTCGCATTGGCATTAAGATACAGCAGGAGATCATGGGAAGTCTCCTATTTCTGATCAAACCAGCTTCAGCTTCCTTTTTGAGAGGAATTTCCTTTGAGTATTAATAGTTTACTATGCAACAGCTGCATCATGCAGGCATTACCAAAATTTGACATATGTTTCATCTGGAAATGACCAATTCTTTTAAAAAAGGAATGGTAAAAATGAATGTACTGAACAATTCACCACAGGCAGTGTTTGAATAAATTACTGGATCTTTTACTCACAATTGGCATAAAAAAGACAAATATAAACACTGTGATCCCAGTCAGGAAACTGCCTTATCCATAATACAAACAAACAAACCAACCTTCCCTCTATCCAGATAAACTTCTCAGACAATAAGCCATCAAGTCTAAATACGGTCCCAAATTTAAACAGGAAACATTTTTGTACACACAGTGGCTGCCTCCTCCCATGTCCTCAGCCTCAGAAAAAGCATATGTTTCCAATAGGTGCACGCAACAGTTGTTATAAATGCTGTTCTTTTATGTGAACCCAGTAACTCGGAGTAGAAAATTAATTGTTTTGGTCGGTTTAGATTACTCTCTCTGGTTTTCAGCCTTGTTGAATAAAATTAAGGGGAAGAGGTCCTCCATGAGTCTATACCTCTGCTGACACACAGGGTTCTCTGCAGCATGCTTATGAGCTGGCTTGTCGTCCTTGCTGAAGGTGAGCTGGGAACTAAAGCTTAGACATGGCCTTAAGCCGTTCTCTGTAGCAGGTAAGACACTATGTGCTCAGCAGGGGTTATCGCAGTGCCCGGCACTCCAGGCTGCATGGATGTCCATCTGTCCTTACCCTCTGCTCCAGTGAGGCACAGTGCAACCCCATCTTGGTCAGCTGGGTCATAGGAGAATTATATACTTTAGTCCTGTCCAGCAGCAGTACTGGGAGATTTAATTCAGATAGAGTTTGTATTCCTCAAATGAGCAATTGCAGCAGCTTTCTTAGTGTCTAAAGAGTGCTTAGAATATGTGCCACTCACTGAGTCAAAGAAAAACTCCATTTTTCTCACACACTTGTAAGTGAATAGTGCAGTTCTGGCGGCCAGCAGCATCCAGGTTCTCCATGTATTAACTGTGAGCCCTCTTCCTTCTGTAGTTCTGCAGTGAATCTGACTGTTTTCAGAAGGTGCTGAAAGGTCTGTAAAAGTGCCTTTTCTACCAGATGTGAAGTGTTGTAACACTGTCATTCTGCTTCCCCTCCACTTTTACCCTCATAATTTCTTTCCATCAGAATACTATGGTTATCATAAGCAACTAAATCAGTCAAAACACTGTGTAAAGATGAAGAGACAAAGATACACCCCAAGCAGAAGCTCCATTCTGAAAAGGAAGCTCTGGAGAGTCCACAAAGTACTCTGAAAAGTTCCTCTCCCATTGCAAGTGGTCAGATACTGTAATTTTTAAAGATCCTCATGTTAAAATGAAGTGTTTAAACGAGGGTAAGAGGAATTTGTGAAACTGAAATAAAAGCCCCTGTAGCACTCTCAAAGTGACAGCTGGGAGGCAAAACTCACTTTGGCAAAACAGATTTGTTTTCCAGATTTTCATACAGTAAGACCTGATACTCAGGCTTTAATTTACATCGAAGTGAGCTGTGCCAGAAACTTCATTTAATGACAGGTGGTTTTCTCCCCAAACCCGTCATCTCCATCTTGGGTACGAAGTACTTGACCTTGGAGGTTAGTAGTGAGGTACTAATTTTCTGTATTGTACAGGTGCAGTTTCATTCTTGCCTCTGGCATAAGTGCCTAATTTCAAGAGTCTGTAACAATTTGTACATGCAATTGGAGCTTCTGAAGGGAGAAAAAAGTAGCGCTGTAATTTGTGGTCTCAGCATTTGGAATTAGGAGGAGTAACAGGAGCTATACATATTCCTCTGGTTAAATTTTGTGTATTCCTTTTAAAAAATGTTTTCGGCCAAACCTTCCCCTCAACTTTGTTCTTTCTGCCCTCTTAATGTGCTGCCTGTCAGGGATGTGATAATTACGGATCCTCATTTCTGGTAGTTCCTGTGGGTTTTTTCAAAATGTGCGGGTGGCAGTGTCAGTCTGGAGGCAGCAGTGGGTCCTGTGATGCTGCTAATGCTGCATTAACCATTCCTGTGACCTACAGCAGTGTGTGGCAGCGTCCTGCCTCCGTTTCCTTGCATGTGAGGTGGGGATAACTCATAGCTTTCTGTACAAAGTATTTGGTTCTGTGGATGGAAACAACTGTGAAAGAGGCTAAGCACTGTAGTTTGTGAGTGGAAAATTGACCTCTAGTTAGCCTCTCCCTTCTTCTAAGTATACACTGTGTTTGTTTGATAGTGGAAATCTCGTCCTTTGGGAAGCACAAATTCCTGTAACAGCTCTGATAAGTATAAATAAAAACATATTCTTCATTACAAATAACATCAAAGCAATTGCAATATGGATTAAAATACACAAACATCCCTCCCTCCTCCCCCCCATTATGTAGCAACACAAAGTTCAAATGAAGCCATTAGCAGCATCTCCAAGTATTTGGCAAAACCAACCACACTTGTGTAGCTACAGGCAATGAAAGTCCCTGCTACAAAAAGGGAGGGACAGGGGAAGTAGCCTGCATTGATCTAATTAGTCAATGAGGCACAAACTATGTAAAATCTTATTAAAATAAGACCAGGAAAATTTGGCTTGAGAAGTAAAGAATATGTAACTGATTTGTCCATGGGTGGTTTAGTTGTGTCTTTGCATCTTCTAACAGGAAACAGGATTTCTGAAAGCATTAGAAACACACAGGTGTGCACTTATGTGCACTCTCATACAAAAATATATATGTATATGTAGGTGTTTATACATAAGCACACACATACATGTAGCCAGATCCTGAAACTCTTTCTCAGCCCTTACTCAAGCCATACTTACATGAGAAAGTTGCTGTTAGGAACAAAGTGAAGATTGTTTTTTTGATTCCTAATGAAGACTGTGAATCTTGCTAATGCCAGTCACAGCCTGAAAACACAGTGTGTGGCTATTGAGTATTACTAAACCCAGACGATGTGTTTGTCCCATTGCCCCAGGCAGTGCAGCTCATGCATGAAACAGCTCTTATCCCTAAAGAAGACCTGCTTAAAAATGGGAACTTAAAATGACTTTTTATAACTTGCCTTTTGCCTTTTTCTTTTAAGCCTTTCAGGGATTCATGTTACATTTTTAAAATTTTTCTGAAACCCAAGCTCTTGAAACATTTAGATTAGAATTTAAGCCAAGATTCCCACCCAGTCAGTGTCTCTTAAAAGCTGAAGATTTAAGTAAAAGGCCAAATACAAGTTACAAAAAACCCCAAAGAAGAACACCCAAAACACAACACCCAAGTAGCCACCCACCAAGCCCCAAAGATAAATAGACAGAACAAAAGGGGAGAGGGAGAGACAGAGGCACTGAAATGAAGAGACTAGTTCAGTCTTGCAGGTGGCCAGTAGCAGGAAAAAAGGAAGAAGTCTTCCCACTCTAGCATCCCATTTCTTCCACATGGAAGTAAAACAGAAAGTTTGTGATTCTCCAGAAGTTTGTAGAATCAGAAGGAGGGATGGGATTTGGAGAAAGCGGTGAGTATTATCACTACAGGTACAATTAGTTGTATAGTTCTTGTTTGCAGCGTTCTTTAATAAATATTTAATGTTGGCTGTGTTCCAACCACATTCTTTTCCCTTTCCTCCACTTTTCCATGCTGACAAGATCATTCATTAAATCCTGTTCTTGAATAAGTTGTTCCTGTTCTTTAATTTAGATGTTAAAACCAGTGTGGACCAAGTCAAGTTCTTCTTTATCAAAACAAAGCAGGGGTCATTTTTTTCCTTGCTTGCTTTCTCAGCTTTCCAGTGCATCTCTTAAATACGGGGAGTTTGACGGAATCTTACATGCCTTCCCTTTTGTCCTTCATTTCTACCTGCCCTGCTTCGATAGAATCACAGGATGTTAGGGGTTGGAGGGGACCTCTGTGGGTCATCTAGTCCAACCCTCCTGCTGCAGCAGGGTCAACTACAGCAGGCTGCACAGGACCTTGTCCGGGCAGGTTTTGAATATCTCCAGAGAAGGAGAATCCACAGCCTCTCTGGGCAACCTGTTCCAGTGCTCTGTCACCCTCAAAGTAGAAGAAATTCTTCCTCATGTTCAGCTGGAACTTCCTATGCCTCAGTTTGTGCCTGTTGCCCCTTGTCCTGTCACTGGGCACCACTGTCTGGACCCATCCTCCTGACGCCCACCCTTAAGGTACTTATAGGCATTTATAAGGTTCCCCTCTCAGCCTTCTCTTCTTCAGGCTAAACAAGCCCAGCTCCCTCAGCCTTTCCTCGTAGGACAGATGCTCCAGACCCCTCATCATCTTTGTAGCCCTCCGCTGGACTCTCTCCAGTAGCTCTTCATCTTTCTTGAACTGGGGAGCCCAGAACTGGACACAGTACTCCAGATGAGGCCTCACCAGGGCAGTGTAGAGGGGAAGGAGAACCTCCCTCGACCTGCTGGCCACACTCTTCCTAATGCACCCCAGGACACCATTGGCCTTCCTGGCAACCAGAGCACACTGCTGGCTCATGGTCAACCTGTCGTCCACCAGCACTCCCAGGTCCCTCTCCACAGAGCTGCTCTCCAGCAGGTCTGCCCCGAGCCTGTACTGGTGCATAGGGTTGTTCCTCCCCAGGTGCATGACCCTGCACTTCCCCTTGTTGAATTTCATCAGGTTCCTCTCTGCCCAACTCTCCAGCCTGTCCAGGTCTCACTGAATGGCAGCACAGCCTTCTGGTGTATCCACCACACCTCCCAGTTTGGTGTCATCAGCAAACTTGCTGAGGGTACACTCTAACTCTTCATCCAGGTCATTGATGAAGAAGTTGAACAAGACTAGGCCAAGTACTAACCCCTGGGGGACACCACTAGTTACCGGCCTCCCACTAGACTCAGCGCCGCTGATGACAACCCTCTGAGTTGTGCCATTCAGCCAGTTCTCAATCCACCTCACTGACCACTCATCCAGCCCACACTTCCTGAGCTTCCCTATGAGGATGTTACGGGAGACAGTGTCAAAAGCCTTGCTGAAGTCTAGGTAGACAACATCCACAGCTCTCCCTTCATCTACCCAGCCAGTCATGCCATCGTAGAAAGCTATCACATTGGTCAAGCATGATTTCCCCTTGGTGAATCCATGCTGACTACTCCTGATAACCTTCTTATCCTCCACTTGCTTGATGATGACCTCTGGAATGAGCTGCTCCATCACCCTTGAGTGAGAGGCTGGAGGGAGTGATTTATGCACATGAAGTATGAATGCAGCACAGTGTCTCGTTCTGAATAGCTGGTGTGCTTTTGCAGCAGACTTCTTAAATGAAAAGGCAGAATGTAGCTAAACCAGACTGTCTAGCCTTTTTGTGAGCTGCTTTGTTTTCATGCTGGCTGAAGGGATGAATGGAATATTAGCTGTGGTATCTAGAGAAAGACTGCATCTTGACTAAACAACCGAAAAGAGGAGCTGGATACTCACTCACTCAATGCTGCTTGTGAAGAGAGCATGGCAAGTGTAACAACAAAATCGGATGTCACACTTTTTTGGTTTTTTAACTCTGTTTGTTCCCTTATAAAAATAGACCTCTGCTTAGAGCAGAAACATTTTTACGTTGCCCAGAAGTGAGGTGCATAAGCCTGTAGAGATGGGGGGATGTAAATCCTGTAGTGCAGTGAACAGGGCACTGGGAGCCATTGAAACCGTGGTCTTGTGTAAGGAATCTTTGTGCCCTCCACCTTGGCCCCTGCTTTGTCTATGATTTGGATGACAGGGCAGCTAAGTCATTTCTTTTCGTTAATCACAAGCTCTAGGAAGGGCAAACTTAGAGTATGCAAGTGTGTTACTAAAATTAATGTAAAATAAATGCTAAGAGGGGAGTGGTGATATAACAAGTGAGAAATACTTGTTAACTAGTAGTCTGTTCTCTGATCTTTCAAAAGCTGGGTCTGATACCCATGTCTCAAACTATGATCATAAGAGTCCCCTGAGCCCATGCAGTACTGAGTGAGAGAAAGATGTTTGTTTTTCTCTTTGGTACCAGTCGGTTGTTGTCAAGAGTTTTTTTTCTGTTACAATGGCAAAATGACTTTTAGATCCACGACATCCTTGGTATGAAATACGCTGCTTGTCTGACATCTGATACGCAGTTTGCCCAACTACATCAACAATACCTCAGATTTGTCTGAGGTGATAAGGTGAGTTTTTTAATTTAATGGAACCACATAGATCTGACAAAAAGGAAGACGGTTAAATCTGTGATAATACTGCAGAGTTTCTTCCTCTTCTACTACTAAATGGTTCATCAAGTGTATGAAAAGATGGGGGACTGTGAAGGGAAATAAGATTTCAAGAGTGGGTATGTCATCTGTTATGGGACGGTTACTTAAAAATATGCTTACAAACATTACCTAGAAGGATGCAGCTTCTGGCTGTGTGTGGAGGCCTTTACACCTATAGGATGGTAATAACCTATAGATAGCAAAACCAGACAGAAATTATGTATTGTTAACAATACGTATGTTTTAAACACAGCTGGAAATATATCTGAAATCTAAGTTTACCTTATCAAACAAGGTTTTAAAAGATTTTTTTTTTTAATCTAGAAGAAAAACTAAAAGTTCTGCAGCTTAACTAACCAAGGTGCAGCTTATTTTTTTTTTCCTTGGTTTAATTAAATGAATCTAAAGAAAAAGAAAATGCAGAGGTTTGTTGTTGTTGTTATGGTGATGTTTGCAGCTGATTAACGTAATTGCAGCAAAACTGCGATTGAAGTTTCTTATTTTATAACAGCATTGTAGTTCTCAGTCGCCACCACAGCTGACGGATTGTCTATTTGCAATGCATTGTATATATGCTGGAGACCACAACATGGGGGTGTTTACAGGGTACAAGGCGGAGTGCAAATAATGGAGGTGGGAAGCACTCAACTCTGCTTATTTTTTAGAATAAAAAGTCTTCATAACACAGCAGTCACACAGAATCAAGAGAATGGTTAAGGTGGGAAGGGACCTCTGGAGGTCATCATGTCCAGCCCTTGTGCTCAGACAGGGCCACCTGGAGCTGATTGCTCAGGACCATGACTTTTTGGTTGCCCAGGACCAGACAGCTTTTGAGTATGCCCAGGGATGGAGACTCCACAGCCTCCCTGGGCAACCTGTGCCAGTGCTTGGTCACCCTCACAGTGTAAAAAGTGTTTACTGATGTTCAGAGGGAACCTCCTGTGTTTCAATCTGCGCCCGTTGCCTCTGATGCTGTCACTGGGTACCACTGAAAAGAGCCTAGCTCCTTACTTTTTACACCCTTCCTGCAGGTATTTACATTCTTTCGTGAGATTTCCCTGAGCCATCTCTTCTTCAGGTTAAAAAGAGCACAGCTCTCTCAGCCTTTTCTCAGAAGACAGATGCTCCAATCGCTTAATCATCTTCATAGCCCTTTGCTAGACTCATGCCAACATGCCCACATCTCTTTTGTGCTGAGGAGCCAAGAGCTGGACACAGTACCCCAGGAGTAGTCTCAGTGCTGCTGAGTAGAAGAGAAGGATCATATCCTTGACCTGCTAGTAACATTCCTCCTAATGCAGCCCAGAGTACTGTTGACCTTCTTTGCAGCAAGCGCACATTGCTGGCTCCTGTTCAACTTGGTGTCCGCCAGGACCCCTAAGTCCTTTTCTGCCAAGCTGCTTTCCAACTGGGTGGCCCCCACCCATATAGATGCCATGGGGTTGTTCCTCCCCGGGTGCAGGACTTCGCAGTTCTCCTTGTTGAACTTTATGAGGTTCCTGTCAGCCTGATTTTCCAGCCTTCATGTACAACCTTTGAGTGAACATGCAAACACAATTTAATTTCAGCTAAGGGATCACAGCATTGTCAGAAGGGGTTGAAGAAACCATAGACATAGGTTGGTACATACTATGTAGAGTTGTGTTCAATGTAATGTCGGGGTGACCATGTCATGGCCCTTACCACAGAAAAGGCTAAATGAAAAAGTAGTATTATATGTGCTTCAAGTTTTACATGACTGTTTTGTTCAAGGGTAATCAAGAAAAATATGTGATGTAGAGTGCATTACACCCATGAATATAAACTAATGATCAATGTATATAATTCTTTACCATATTTCTATCATTTCAAGCAGTTGACAGCATCCAGTTGTTTTGAAAGGCTGAAACTAGAATGCAGGAGAAGTGTGTGCCATTGGAGTGGCTCACTCTTAGGTTTCCCTGCTGCCTACAGCTTTAAAGCATTTCTTCAGCTGGTCTTTAATCACACAGGCCACAGGTCACCTGGTGGCATATGTCCTGGGTCAGGCAGGAGTGCCCTGTTTCTGACACATTACCCAGAGTACGCAACACTGGTGTAAATTCCTTATTATGGCAGCTGTGGGAAGGCAGCACGCGCTGTGGTATAAAACTCACTGGTACAATCCTAGCCCTTCAGTGCTTTCTGAGTAAAATTGGTGGAAAAAAATTCATAATAGCACTTTGTTTCAGTTGTCCATGGCATTTCTGGTGTGGAGATGAAAGCCTTCAAACCAGATTTACACTGAAATGTTGAGATTGGTTTAAGTCAGCGCTATAGCTGAGAGAGGACAGGAAAAGAAGTTAATTTCGCCCTGAATCAAATCATTGCGCTAGCTGACTGTACAGCCACAGAAATGCTTATGCTGGCATAGAAGGAAGTGAGAATGAACTGCAAAGGCTGATGTGTAGAAGAGGTTCTTGGACCCTCTCTTCCAGTGGCTTAAAATGATCATGAAGTTGTGGAACTATTGTGCAATAAAATTATAGCCTCAGCTTATGCAGAGAGAAGTAAATGAGCATCTTAAACCTTTACCTCTGACTTCAACTTTCTCAAGTATGTGGATCCAAGCCTTCACGTGGAGAAAAAAAGACAACAATTCTCATGGGTACCTGTCGAACAATGCTGGCTTTTGTAGCTCTTAATCCAAAGGAAGAGGAGAATCAGATTGAAGAATTTTTTACTAGGAAGCATATCAAAAAGTTTTGCACTGGTAGCAATAGGAGCCAGGAGAACCAGTTTCTTGCCTTCACATACCTGTGAAAGAAGCAAGCAAAGGGGATTGGAAATCTTAATACGCGTTTCTAGAGTTACTAACTTGAGAAGAAATAATACTATTTGAATTACCATACTTCAATTTCTTATGGCTGGAAAATGGTAATTTTTTTTTTTCTTTTTACACAAAAATATTTTCAGAAAACGTTCTCTGATTATGTAACTGTTTTCAAAGAAGCAGCTTTTAGATACATTTTCCAGTGGAATGTGGTTTATTTTCTGATACTGGGTATCTGATTCCTAAAAGGACTTGTGTGAATACCCCTGCAACATCTTTCAGTTGTGCCATTGACCTCTTCTGAGCTGAGAATAGGCTTCTCTCTAATTCCTTGTTTAAAAAATAAAAAAAAAATTTTATTGCCTTTGTTCTTTGTGCTGAGATGAACTGCTGCTTTCTTTTTGAAGCCTTAGTTTGGGCAAGGCTAGCTGACATAGCTAGGTTGGAACCAACCACAGGAGAGGTGAATACTTCTGTGTTACTCGAGCAAGATCAGGAGTGATCAAGCCCTCCTCGTAGAATGACTTAAATTATAGTGTCCATCCTTCAGGACCAGATTAATGTTTTAGAATTCAAGGAACCAGCCTGGCAGTTAAATTAGCTGGGGATTTCTATGAAATGTTAGCAAAGGCTGTCATTTCCAATTGAAGCTGAATCCCTAATAGCATTCACATTAGTGGATGAGGTCAGTGAAGGACTCTGTTTAAAATGGCCTCATGCTTTTTTGGGTTGTTACAGTTTATAATTTTGAGTATGTGAAATTTGATGATTGTAACAAGGTTAAAATAATGATCTGTAATATATGTTGAATAAATTGCCTGTAGGATTAAATTAAATGACCATATTTTGTTTGCAAATCTGAGTATTTGTGGCTCAAATCTTTGTTCAGAAGTAACCTTTTTTTTTTGGTGATTGTTTACTTTTTTGTTTCAAAATAAATGCTTATTTCAGGAATTTCATGCAGAATCTTAGATTTTTTGTATGTTTTCATAGGCAGCTTACCAGCGATTCCTTTAAGCTTTTTTATTGTTGTCAGAATTTCCAGCAGGTTTAAGTAAAGCTTAAGCATATGTTTCTGATCAATTTGTAAGCTTTCTGTAGGAATATTGGACAGTAGGCCATTAATATGACTACAAATATTTTTGTTTAATTTAGAATACATGCTTTTATGCTGCTTTAACAAAAAAAGTCAGTGTGATGTCATGTTTTCTTGAAGGTACTCGCACAACCAAGTGCTGTAGTAGGGTTATGCCTTTATGGTACAGTAGCAGATAAAAGTTGCATCCAAGTTAAATACAGAATCACAGAATGGTAGGGGTTGGAAGGGACCTCTGTGGGTCATCTAGTCCAACCCTCCTGCCGAAGCAGGGTCACCTACAGCAGGCTGCACAGGGCCTTGTCCAGGCGGGTCTTGAATATCTCCAGAGAAGGAGACTCCACAACCTCCCTGCGCAGCCTGTTCCAGTGCTCCGTCACCCTCAGAGTGAAGAAGTTCTTCCTCATGTTCAAACAGAACTTCCTCTGCTTCAGTTTGTGCCCATTGCCCCTTGTCCTGTCACTGGGCACCACTGGAAAGAGCTTGGCCCCATCCTCCTGACACCCACCCTTGAGATATTTATAAGCATAAATTAGGTCCCCTCGCAGCCTTCTCTTCTTCAGGCTGAACAAGCCCAGCTCCCTCAGCCTTTCCTCGTAGGAGGAGATGCTCCAGCCCCCTCACCATCCTTGTAGCCCTCCGCTGGACTCTCTCCAGTAGCTCTTCATCTTTCTTGAACTGGGGAGCCCAGAACTGGACACAGTACTCCACATGAGGCCTCACCAGGGCAGAGTAGAGGGGAAGGAGAACCTCCCTTGACCTGCTGGCCACACTCTTCTTGATGCACCCCAGGATCCCATTGGCTTTCTTGGCAGCCAGGGCACACTGCTGGCTCATGGTTAACCTGTCATCCACCAGGACACCCAGGTCCCTCTCCACAGAGCTGCTCTCCAGCAGGTCCACCCCAAGCCTGTACTGATGCATGGGGTTGTTCCTCCCCAGGTGCAGGACCCTGCATTTGCCTTTGTTGAACCTCATCAGGTTCCTCTCTGCCCAACTTTCCAGCCTATCCAGGTCACGCTGTTGTGCTTACTGCTGTACCTGCATATCATATTTGTCAGAGTTCCTTCAGAGTCTTTAATATTGTACAGTATTTGTGTTGTGTCAAAAGCTATGTTTGTTACCCAGTGTGCAACATCCAATGTGCACAGAGAGCCGAGATATCAGTTCATTTCATGTCTGCACGGAGACAGGTGCTAGGTGGTAACTCCACAAAGCTAGCATCCGTCGTTACAAGAACATCACATATTTGTACAGTTAAAAGTGTTGGTTCCACCTATTAGCTATACTGTCCTAACTATAATTGCTTAGTGTTCTTGTTACTTCAGTTTAAAGATACAGAAGTCCTAAAATTTACTATGCATACTCAGTAGGTAAGAGTCTCTGCTCAGGCCGGGCTCTCCAACTCAAGGGGTGTGATTTTTAGTATTATAATGAGGATATTTCATTTAAGGGCACTCTTTATCATTCTTCTACTGTTAGTTCTGAATTGTTCAAAAACATCTTAATTAGCTTACGTGTTTCCCCAAGTTATACTTTGTTCCCAAGGACAGTAGTTCCTGATTAGACGCTCCTGTATCAACTGCTTTATCAACACCATTGCCTCCTGTTAACCCTGTGCGTACTTGTGTAATGCTGAGTTCAACCAACTACATTTGCATTCGTCTCCAATTGTCCCTTCCTTTCCACCTCGTATTTCTCTATCTGTGAAAGTATTATGAGCCACAAATGTGACGTCCAGTCTAAATTCAAACTCTGCCTACTACTAGTGAGAGACACAGCTTTGTGTTTGCGTTAATCAGTTCCAACTATCTATCTCTCTTCTTGAGAACTGCATTGTTTGAAGAGGTGTTAGTAAGATCTTGGCAAGGAGAAGGAGCGCAGCTGATTATCTTCTGTGATCCCTGTCTTTTATTTGAGAGCGTGAGTACTGCGAAAATCATACTTGAGATCAGGGGCAGAGAGGGTTCAAATTTGAAGATTGTTCCCCTCCTGATAGGGATCAGAAGGTAGGAAACACTTTGCTCAGATGATCATTTCCAGTCTTTCTTTCTAAGTCAACTTTTACTTCTTGTTTCTTACAGGACTTCCTATTACTTTATTGAGTTAGAACTTTAAAAAGGGCATGAGGAACGTGGGTGACCACGGCTGGCAAACAGGGTGTGGCGCATCAGCCAGGAAGCAGCGCAGCAGTTTGCACGGCAGTTCACGCAGGCAGGGCATGCAGGGAAGGAGAGTGGGCAGGGCGCAGTCCCCCTCCTGGCAACTTAACTAGTGGACATCACCCTTCCAGGAGATCTTCTAGCTATGGTTTACCACCCATGGGAAAGCCGTTGCTAGAAGGAGCATGGGGACCCAGACAGAGGTCCTGCACAAGCACACAGCTGTCCAGGTGTCAGGCTGAAGGAAGTGCCTGAGCCTGGTGCTCGTACCGGAGGACCTGGTGGCAGAGCTGAAAGAGGAAGTGGAGAGGTTAAGGAGCATCAGGGAGTGTGAGAGGGAGATAGACTGGTGGAGCCGAACCCTGCTGTCCCTGAGGCCAAGGCAGCAGGAGCTAGCTCCACAAGAAGCAGAGGACTCCCTACCCTCTTGCCACTGAGCAGAAAGAAGGGACCTAAGACACAGAGGGGAATGGAAACGGGTCCCTGCTCAGGGCGGCACGTGAATCCCCTCCCAGCCTCTCTCACCTTCCCAGTTGCTCTTAAGCAACAGATATGGGACTCTGGAATGTGAGGGCCAGGCAAATGAGGATGCAAGCGAAGGTCCATCCAGGGGGTTGCCTGGGATGAGTCGGTCAGCCGCACGTATTATGACTGCCCTGGCAAAGAAAAAAAGGAGGGTAATTGTCATAGGTGATTCCCTTCTGAAGGGAACAGAGGGCCCGATCTGCCGATCAGAACCATCCCACAGGGAAGTCTGCTGCCTCCCTGGGGCCTGGGTTAGGGATGTTGGTAGGAAACTCCCCGGTCTGGTGCGGCCCTCTGGTTATTACCCCCTCTTGGTAATGCAGGTTGGGGGTGACGAGATCACGGAGACGAGTTCCAAGGCCCATCAAAAGGGACTTCAGGGCACTGGGGTGACTGGTTGAAGGATCAGGGGCACAGGTGATGTTTTCCTCAATCCCTTCAGTGGCAGGGAAGAGCACTGAAAGGGGCAGGAAAACTCGCCTGATTTAACAGGTGGCTCAGAGACTGGTGCCATCAGTGGAATTTTGGTTTCTTTAATCATGAGGAGGTTTACACGGCACCGGGCCTGCTGGCAACAGATGGACTCCAGCTGTCTCGAAGGGGAAAAAGGGTTCTTGCCCACGAGCTGGCAAGGCTCATTGAGAGGTCTTTAAACTAGGTTCGAAGGGGGAAGGGGACATTACCCAGCTCACTAGGGATGAGCCCAGGCGTGGAATGCCAGTGTCAGGGGTGAGATCGACAGCCCAGCTCAAGTGCCATCTACACCAATGCACGTAGCATGGGCAATAAACAGGAGGAGCTGGAAGCCATTGTACAGCAGGACGCTATGACTTGGTCATCATCACAGAAACGTGGTGGGACAACTCGCATGACTGGAATGTTGTCGTGGATGGCTACGAACTCTTTAGGAAAGACAGGCCAACAAGGAGAGTTGGTGGAGTTGCTCTGTATGTGAGGGAGCAACTGGAATGTATTGAGCTCTGCGTGGGGGCAGATGAAGAAGGAGTTGAGAGCTTGTGGATTAGAATTAAGGGACAGCCTCATATGGGTGACGTTATTGTTGGTGTGTACTACAGGCCACCAGAGCAGGAGGAGGAGGAGGAAGTTGATGAGGCCTTCTACAGGCAGCTGCAAGCAGCCTCACAGTCACAGGCCCTGGTTCTCATGGGGGACTTCAACCACCCTGGCATCAGCTGGAAAGACCACACAGCCAGGCACACACAGTCCAGGAGGTTCCTGCAGAGCATAGATGATAACTTTCTGATGCAAGTGGTGGAAGAACCAACAAGGAGAGGCACTCTGCTAGACCTTGTACTAACAAACAAAGAGAGACTGGTTGAGGATGTGAAGGTTGGAGGTAGACTCGGCTGCAGTGACCATGAAATGGTCGAGTTCAGGATCCTGCGTGGAGGAAGCAGGGCGATAAGCAGGATCAAAACCTTGGACTTCAGGAGAGCTAACTTTGGCCTCTTCAAGGAGCTACTTAGAGGAATCCCGTGGGCCAGGGCTCTCGAAGGCAGGGGGGTCCAAGAGTGCTGGTTGCTGTTTAAACATCACTTCCTCCATGCTCAGGATCAGTGCATCCCCCTGAGAAAGAAATCTAGCAAAGGAGGCAGGAGTCCTGCATGGTTGAGCAAGGACCTTCTAGCGAAGATCAGGTGGAAGAGAAAGGTCCATGGAATGTGGAAAGAGGGAAAGGACACTTGGAAAGAGTACAGGAATGTTTTCAAACCATGCAGGGATGCAACAAGGAAGGCAAAGGTCCACCTGGAATTGAAGCTGGCAAGAGATGTCAAATACAACAAGAAGGGCTTCTTCAAGTACATCAGCAGCAAACGGAAGATTAGGGATAATGTGGGGCCGCTGCTGAACGGGGTGGGTGTCCTGGTGGCGGAGGATGTGGAGAAGGCAGAGCTACTGAATGCCTTCTTTGCTTCAGTCTTTAGTGCTAAGGCCAGCCCTCAGGAATCCCAGTCCCTGCAGGTAAGACAGGAAACCTGCAGAAAGGATGACCCTCCCTTGGTCAATGAGGACTGTGTGAAAGACCACTTAATCAGTCTGGATGTCCACAAATCCATGGGCCCCGATGGAATGCACCTACGAGTGCAGAGGGAGCTGGCGGATGTCATTGCTGAGCCACTCTCCATCATCTTTGAAAGGTCCTGGAGGACAGAAGAGGTGCACGAGGAGTGGAGAAAAGCCACTGTCAGTCCAATCTTCAAGAAGGGCAAGAAGGAGGACCCAGGGAACTACAGGCCGGTCAGCCTCACCTCCATCCCAGGAAAGGTGATGGAGCAGCTCATTCTAGAGATCATCATGAAGCAAGAGGAAGAAAAGAAGGTTATCAGGAGTAGTCAGCATGGATTCACCAGAGGAAAACCAATTTGATAGCTTTCTACGATGGCATGACTGGCTGGGTAGATGAGGGGAGAGCTGTGGATGACTACCTCGACTTCAGCAAGGCTTTTGACACTGTCTCCCGTAACATCCTCCTAGGGAAGCGCAGGAAGTGTGGGCTGGATGAGTGGTCAGTGAGGTGGATTGAGAACTGGCTGAATGGCACAACTCAGAGGGCTGTCATCAGCGGCGCTGAGTCTAGTGGGAGGCCGGTAACTAGTGGTGTCCCCCAGGGGTTAGTACTTGGCCTAGTCTTGTTCAACTTCTTCATCAATGACCTGGATGAAGAGTTAGAGTGTACCCTCAGCAAGTTTGCTGATGACACCAAACTGGGAGGTGTGGTGGATACACCAGAAGGCTGTGCTGCCATTCAGTGAGACCTGGACAGGCTGGAGAGTTGGGCAGAGAGGAACCTGATGAGGTTCAACAAGGGGAAGTGCAGGGTCATGCACCTGGGGAGGAACAACCCTATGCACCAGTACAGGCTCGGGGCAGACCTGCTGGAGAGCAGCTCTGTGGAGAGGGACCTGGGAGTGCTGGTGGACGACAGGTTGACCATGAGCCAGCAGTGTGCTCTGGTTGCCAGGAAGGCCAATGGTGTCCTGGGGTGCATTAGGAGGAGTGTGGCCAGTAGGTCGAGGGAGGTTCTCCTCCCCCTCTACTCCGCCCTAGTGAGGCGGCATCTGGAGTACTGTGTCCAGTTCTGGGCTCCCCAGTTCAAGAAAGATGAAGAGCTACTGGAGAGAGTCCAGCGGAGGGCTACAAAGATGATGAGGGGTCTGGAGCATCTGTCCTACGAGGAAAGGCTGAGGGAGCTGGGCTTGTTTAGCCTGAAGAAGAGAAGGCTGAGAGGGGACCTTATAAATGCCTATAAGTACCTTAAGGGTGGGCGTCAGGAGGATGGGTCCAGACAGTGGTGCCCAGTGACAGGACAAGGGGCAACAGGCACAAACTGAGGCATAGGAAGTTCCAGCTGAACATGAGGAAGAATTTCTTCTACTTTGAGGGTGACAGAGCACTGGAACAGGTTGCCCAGAGAGGCTGTGGATTCTCCTTCTCTGGAGATATTCAAAACCTGCCCGGACAAGGTCCTGTGCAGCCTGCTGTAGTTGACCCTGCTGCAGCAGGAGGGTTGGACTAGATGACCCACAGAGGTCCCTTCCAACCCCTAAGATTTTGTGATTCTGTGATCTGGGGTGAGGCCGAAGTCCATCTACTCATAGTATCTGAGTCCAACAGTAAATCAAAACAAAAGTGGAAAAGCTGGGTATGCATATGCTGTTTACCTGAACTACTCTTTCATCTTTCTAACATTTTTAAGCTCATGGATTTTCCCATAACATGGCAGGGCAACAATTGATCCATATAGTTTGGGTGCCTGGGAGCTTAGAGTTTAGTGATTAGCATTTCTGTCTTTGCCCTTTACCTGTATTGACATGTACTGTGAGAGGTGTGTATTTGTGGCTCACATGAAATGTTTTATTTTTTAATCTGCGACTTCATTGCTGTTGTTCTGGCCTGGGCTGCCATGGCTGCAGTTGCTTGTATGCTACAGAAACAACTATTTTGTATGTAACCATACTTCTAAAAACAAGCCCTCCAATCCAAAACTATAAAATTACAGTCAACTGGTGTTTCATTATCCTGTTGTTGTGGGCCCAGTTTCATGTAATATCAGGTTTTCAGTTGTGCTGGCCTTCTGGGAGGGAAATATTGTCATTAATGAATTCTTTTTAGAAATTTATAGTTCAAAATTACATAGATTTCCCTCCCCACCCCTTTAAAACTGATTTCTGGTTTTCTGCTGAACCTTTCTAGGCTTAGAAGCATCATGTTACAGTCTCTGGAAAGATTAGATTTTGCCCCAATCCAGTGTTTGCAAGGTCAGGGGAATACAGGGCAGAAAGGTAAATCTTGGAGTGCAAGAAGGTGGAATCCTTGCTTTCTCTGCAAGTTCAGGGTGAAAAAAATGTGCTCTTTTCCCCTGTCATCAGGCTTCACACCTTTCACATAACAATAATAATAATTTCAAAGCACACCTAGAGGTTTGGATTTCTAGTTATTGCAGCAGAGGGTCATTAGTGGACAGATAACAGGGGAGAGGTGGTGTTGAATCAGTTTTTTTCTGCTTGGCTTTGCAAACATGCGTGGTGGGTGACTCAGTCACATGTGCAGATTGTGCCTTGTCCCTTTTAACTGGGACTGACTGTCTTCAAATACGGCTGGTTTCACATTACATATGAGCTTTTGGGGCATTTGCTTAGGAATAAGAGAGCACAAGCTTTATGATTTGTTTCTATTTAACTGTCAGCCCTCTATGGTACAATTATTAACTATATAACATATAAATCTTAAATTATTTAATATATTTATTATTTTAGTATATGTCCTACAATTAATTTTAAGTATAAAATCACTCCTACTGTTTCAAAAGAAAATAAGTCCTTGTTAGCCAGTGGGGCACACTGTAAAGATGTACTTTTCCTGTGGGTCTGTTACATCGCTGAAGATGGTGTTATACAAGTTTTTGCATCAGTGCCTGCAGGTGGTCCCTGCCCTTCCTCCCTCATAGTGTGTTCCTGCTGTTCTGGCTGGCATAGCAGTCTGTGCAGCCACATGGAAAACTGGAGCAGTGAACTGATTCAGCTGAAAAATTACCATCCAAAAAGGTTTGTATTTTTCAGTCTCATACGTTTTGTGCCACACAAGTAGTTGTGCTGACATGGCAAGAAGATGTCAGTGTGAACAGGTGAATGAGGGGCCAGAGGCAAGGTGATATCTGCTGAACGGACCTGAATAGCACTGCCTGCCAAATTGTATAAGGTGTGCTCTGAAATATATATTAGCTTGGCTCCTTTCTTTGGTGTTGAGAAGCAGTTTAAACAGACAAGGCAGAAGAGAAAGAAATTTTATCCATGTTACATACGTGGAGAAATCATGTTTGTAGAGATTTGGTGACTTACTTGAGGTTACACACTGGGATCCATCTTTGTCTGGTTTTTGAGCCCGAAAACCACACCATCCTCCCGACACCTGAGTTAACTGCTCAGCTTTGAATAGGAGCGTGTGCTGGTTTTGGTTAAAACAGAACTGGTTCTCTTTTAGTGAATCTTCCTTACAGCTGAGTTCCTGGATGCTTATTTTACAGTGTCCACTCAAAAGCTAATAACACCTAATGTTTATAGTTATACTGAGCTAACGGTAGGAGAGGAATGCAGAAAAAGGCCCCTGTTTATAATTGCTACTATAGCAGCCAAGGTCACCGATAGATAGTCCTGCAAGTGAGGAGTTGTAAAGGGTCGTACTTGCAGGGAGGGGTGGACAGAACAGGTGACCCGATGTTGACCGACTAGGTATTCTAACACCGCTGCAATGAGCAGGGACATCTTTAACTAGAGCAGGTTGCTCAGAGCCCCATCCAACCTGGCCTTGAATGTTTCCAGGGATAGGGCATCTAACACCTCTCTGGGCAACCTCTTCCAGTGTTTCACCAAACTCATTGTAAAAAAGTTCTCCCTTGTATCTAGTATGAATCTACCCTCTTGAAGTCTAAAACCGTTACCCTTTGTCCTATCGCAGCAGGCCCTGCTAAAAAGCCTGTCCCCATCTTTCTTGTAAGCCCCCTTTAAGTACTGAAAGGCCACCATAAAGTCTCCCCGGGTCTTTCTCTCTTCCAGGGAGAACAGCTCCAACTCTCTCAGCCTTTCCTCGTAGGAGAGCTATTCCATCCCTCTGATCATTTCTGCGGCCCTCCTCTGGACCCACTCCAACAGCTCCATGTCTTTCCTGTGCTGAGGGGTCCAGAACTGGACACAGGACTCCATATGGGCTCTCAACAGGGTGGAGTAGAAGGGCAGAATCCCCTCACTTGACCTGCTGGCCATGCTGCTTTTCATGCAGCCCAGGATACAGTTGGCCTTCTGGGCTGTGAGCGCACTTTGTCAGCTCATGTCCGCTTTTTCATTCATCAGTATCCCAAGTCCTTCTCGTCAGGGCTGCTCTCAATCCCTTCTCTGCCCAGCCTGTATTTGTGCTTGGGATTGCCCCGACCCGGTGCAGGACCCTTCATGTGGCCTTGTTGAACCTCATGAGGTTCCTGTGGGCCTACTTCTCCAGCAAGTCCAGGTCCCTCTGGATGGCATCCCGTCCCTCAGGCATTTCGACTGCACCACTCAGCTTGGTGTTGTCGGTAAACTTGCTGAGGGTGCACTGTGTGTGAGCTGTGGGGGAGGCTATTTGCTTATTTATTTTTCTTCCAGTAAGTGGAAAATATTGCACATTAACCTCACTTGAAAGGTTATTCCACCTGGCAAATGCTCTCACTTACCTGAGCATGGGAGGGGAGGCACTGTGGTGTGGTGAATCCAGTGCTAGATTGGCCCTTGAGTTCTCAAGAGTTGTTTGAAGATTCAAGGCAACTTCTTTCCTATGCCTCCGTGGACCTGTGAGAAGAACAGGATGGTGTTATGTTCATTTTTGTTAAAGGGCACGGAGGTAATGTGGTGAAAAAGCTGTTCAAGAACTGGGTGGGACAGTTAGCTCATGCGATTGTGAGATCTGTGTGAGAAATGTAGCGCTCTGGGCAATTCAACTGGTAGTCTGACGTCCAGAGAGGACTGCTGAAGAGAGCACAATGTAATGGAGTATCTTCCTGTGTTGTGTTTACCCCATAAGAGAGTTTGAGTTTGGCTGCAGAAGTAGTGGCACCCTCCCTATGCAACACTACGAAACACGTTCTGTACCACAGTCATCGGAGACAGGGCCTTCAGCTATGCAGGACTTGGTTTTCTGTGGTGAACCTAATAGGCTGAACTTCAGAACATCCTCTGAGGATATGTCTATCCTGCCAGGCTTTGGCCTGAGAAGGAAAGGTAGCTTTATTTGAAAGCAGATCAAGATTGTGCTGGCCAAAAGTGATGTCTTTTGCCTTTTTAACCATTTGCAAGGGCTGGGGACAATCTGGTAAGTACATTTTGTCAATAAACTCTCTGAATGCTACCTTGCATAACTTACTATTATTAATAGTGTCTCAAATAAATATGATTGATAGTATCACTTATAAGAAGTGACAACAGTGGAGTGCAGGCACCTTATCAAGGAAGGAGGAGTCTTGCCATGATCTGTTCTTTCAGCAGATACATTTCAGCTGCGAGAGGACTTGCGTGTGTCAGAGTTTGCTGTGCTGAGGTACCTGACTTAGTTCTGCCGCAGCTAGCAATGTAGTTGTGTTAGCACAGTATCTTATCCTGGGCTCTGTACAGCTGTCAATACTCCAGCTAACTGTGGACAACCTAGTTTAGGTTTCTGTGTGTGGCTTTAGCTTGTGCTTTGTTGACATACACACTATGTGGTGGTGTGTAAGACTGGATTTATTGGATCAGTCTAACGCAGTGTTTCTATAAATGGTACAAATAGGAGGGAATCGTGATCAGAATTTACTGTTTACTTGGGCCAGGAGGCTTCATGAGATAAGGAACTGAATGGATATTTGTAGATGCATACAGGAGTACTTAGACTTTTCATTGCCTTCCTCCAAGGAGGCATTGTATGCTTGCTGCTTGCTGTTGTATTTGTATTGGATTAGTATTTCATCTGTCTTCCTCTGATAGAAATATTTGTTCGATGAGAGAACTTTGATTCCATTTCTGAGGAACAACTAAGGGAGGTAAGTGAGACTTCATTAATCTATTATTAAATTAGCATAAAAGCATCCACTCTTCTAAGTGTGGTGCCATGAATAGATGGACATGTCAACTAATTTAGGGTCTATTCTTTTAACCTTTGACTTCCAATGAAACTTCCATATGTGACACTTCTGGTGACAGAGCATAAAGGGTTCATCATTTGACTCTCTGAAGCGCTGTACATGCCTATGACAGTATGAAGAGGATGTGAAGAGCTACAAGTGGCTTCTGATAATTGCACTGTGGTGTGGTTAAGAAAATTAAAATGTTACGATTCTCCAAGACAAGACTAAGAAGCTGACTTCTGAGCCAGAGGTCCCACTATGCTGGACAAATCACTTCTAGTTTAATCTTAGTTTAATCCTCATGGACAGAGGTTGACTGCATGAGACCTAGCATTGTGTGTAAAACAGAGGTGGAAAGACCACAAGAGGGGGTCATGACTCGACGAGTGTTTCTCAATCATTTGCAGACCTCTCGTCTGTAAGGTAAAAGATGATTTAAAAAAAAAATTTAAAGCCACCTATATTTGTGTAAGCAAACAAAAAGGAGAAAATTAGGAGTAGTATACACTACATTTAGCTTAATTTCTATTTCGTTGCAAGTTAATATTAGCATGGTAATGCTGGACAGGAGGAAAGTGTTTTATTTCAAAAGATTGACCAGCACTAGTGCCACTTTCTACCTCAAGATCAAGTGTATCTGTTATTCTTGACATACATTTGACTTTTTAAGTCAAAGCTAGCTACCGAAATTGCTGATTTGTTTTTTGGACTCAAAAGTTTACCACAATTTTTTTCTCATATCAAGCTCATTATTTTATTTTTGTTCTTTTTTTCATCTTTCCTTCATGTTGTACGTATAGGTTATAAATATGGTTGCAGTCCCAATTTCATCAACAGGAGTACGACATAGTAAATACTTACATGATGTGCTGTTTCCACAGACTTTTACCTGTCTATAGAGTTTGGAAGATGTTTGGATTTGGGATGGGGAGGGTAAAGATCTTACAGGACTATTCAAATCCATGTGAAGAAAAGGGAAGTCAGGAGAGAAGTGAGAAAAATTAAGATCAGTGCATTTAAAAAATATTATTGTAAAAAGTTTAAATTTGTCTTCACCTTTCCCAGAATAGATAACTAGAAGTTGAAAAGGCATATTGTTTTCATAATGGATGTTATCTAAATTTCAGAGTTGTCGCATGCGCATTTAAACTTAACTCATGATGGTAAACATTTCAGAATGTAAAAGTATTTACAGAAGGTAAAATTTCCCTGAAGTGTATTAAATAAGCAACTTCACAACTGCTTCACTCTTCTCTTTTTGGGGCAGGCTTCTGGAGTTTTCCACTTCTTTCCATTTTTATTTGTCTTTTTCTTTCCCTGTTGACTGCCACCTACATGAATTGTCTCACAAGTTCTTTCTCCAGCCGAAGAAGACTGGGCATTGTTCACTTGAGAGGCCTTTTTAGAGTCTTCTGGTGAGAACTGTTAGAAGCCATTCATAGAATCACGGAATGGTTAGGATTGGAAGAGATCTCTGGAGGTCCTCTGGTCCAAACCTCCCTGCTCAAGCAGGGCCACCTAGAGACAGTTGCCCAGGACTGTAACTATGTCTTTTGAGTGTCTCCAAAGATGGAGACCTCAACCTCCTTGAGCAACATGTGCCAGGGCTCAGTCACCATCACAGCAAAAGAAAGTGTAGCTCTCCTTTTCCACAGGGGAAGAGGAATAGAACCACAAGAGGAGAGTCATAGACCCACAAGACCAGAACACAGGTCTCCTCATAATATGGCAATCGTGTGATTTTACCGTTGCCAACCTGCTGTGTCTCCTTACTGCTTACATAGAGATTTAGCTCAGCCCAAGAATTAAGTTTCCATTGGACTACAGCTTTGTCCGTAGCAATTGAATAAATTTTTTTTTATCTTAATGAATTAAATACAGGAGCAAGGTGTCTGAGTTCTCTTTATTGTTCTGTCAAAAGACGTCCTATGTGTGTGCTCTGTAGTTGTTTTTCACAAATGCACTTGAAATATAACTTGACTACATGGATCACATTGATGTGTAGAATTTAATTGCATTGTTTTACTTTAATCTTCTTCAAAGACCCAAGAGCTTTTGAGTGTTATATTTGGAAATACTTGTTTTGCATACTCTGCTGCAGCATCTAAAAAAAAAAATCACACCTTATCACCTTACCATGTTTTTTGTGTAGCTCAGTTCATTAAGGCATTTGAAGTTGATTTCATTTTGCCCACGACAGATTTTTGCTGAGCTTGGTGATGCCTCATTAGGAGATTTGTCAGTGAAGTCTGAAGACTGATCAGGGCTTTTAGTGTATGTCTCTGTTCAAGGGGGGCTTTCAGTGTTTCATACGGAAAGCACAGCAGATTTAGTGTTGCATTTAACCTTTGACCCAAGTTGAGATCCATTTATCAGTTATAGAAAGAGGACGAAGACCCTGAGTAGAAAAAAGCCTGTTCTAGTCTTTTTGTGCTAAATCACAAAGAATGCACCTTAACAGTTTCCCTTTGGCTGCAGTCAGCAGGCTACACACCATTTCAGATATTAAGTGATGAGTTAATATGGTATTTTATTAGCTGTGCTATTTTAGTGAAATGAGCTATTCTTTTGGCCATATTGTGAGGCCTGTTTGTAGATTTTTATTTTGCATCCTCGTGGTTTCAGTTAATATGCAAGAGCAGATGTGAATATCTGGGAAGACAGATGGCAGCAAAATTTGAAGTAAAGACTATGTAAATGTACCTATTTTGAACTGCATGTGAGCGCTCACTGTTCAAGCTTTGCCCTGGCTGCTACTAGAAGATAGTCTAATGGTTAGTTGGCATTTCCTGCCTGTTGTGATGAATTGGCTACCACTAAGAGGACTCAATTATCCATGGCACAGAAAAGTCCTCCAAGTCAGAGCTGCCCTTCTGCATCCAAGGGAAGCCTGCTTGGATTTGTAGGTGTTCTTCCCACAGGACTAGGGGGAGGGATATTTGGGAGAGAAAGAGCAAACACTTATTACATTGCCTTCTTAGCCAAAATGTAAGCCATTAAGCATTTTATTGCTGTCTGATTCCACATTTTGGATCTCCATTCCCACTATGCTTGAACAGTCATATTAATGTGGGAATGCTGCAATAAGGTCTCCCCAGAGCCTTCTCTTCTCCATGCTGAACAACCCTTTCTTCATAGCAGAAATCTTCCAGCTCTCTGATCATTTTTGCGGCCCTCTGGACCTGCTCTAACAGGTCCATGTCTGTCTTGTACTGGGGACTCCAGAGCTGGACACAGGACTCCAGGTAGGGTCTCACGAGAGCAGCACAGAGAGGGAGAATCACTTCCCTCCACTGCTGGCTACGCTGCTTCTTATGCTGCCCAGGATATGATTGGCTTCAAGTGATTATGATTGGCTGCAAGTGCGTATTGCCAGCTCATGTCCAATTTTTCATCAATTAGTATTCCGAAGTCCTTGTCTGCAGGGCTGCTCTCAGTCCCTTCATCCCCCAGTCTGTACTGATACTGCAGATTGCCCTGACTCAGGTGCACTTGGCCTTGTTGAACTTCATGAGGTTCATAAAGTTCAACAGCTTGGTGTCATCTGCAACATCCACAGATGCACATGGATTATGGATTTAAATAATATGTGTTTCTGCATCCTTGGATCCAATCTTTGTCTGGTGTATTTTAGTCAGCAGCTCTAGTGTCTGAATATATTTGAATATATTCAAATATTTGATGTTTACATATCTGTAAAAGTAGTTGGAAATGTGGTAGATTGATCGTCATCTTACTGATGCATTTCTGTAAAGGAAATGGTGTCTTGTTTACTTAGTGTAGGACCAGTTTGGCTCCAGCACCTGAGTATGTATGATGAACTTTTGAACCTGCAGTATTGCCGGTAGGATTGATACTGCTTTAAATAAGAGAGATTTGGGGGTTTGCCTGGACGTGATGTAATGAGATAATTGCAGAACCATTTGGCTTTTAACCACAGATACAGCCTTTTTTATAAAATGTACTCTGTTTAGCTTAACAAAATAAAAAGACATCAGTCTTCAGTCTCTGCTACTTCATCAAGCAGTAGAAGAATTGTAGGTTGATGGGCTGACACAAAACTCCCCTCAAACTTAGTTTTCAGGAATGCCAGTGTTATTTTTAACTGTCTCCAGCAGGAGGCTTTTTGTCTGGAAGGAATCCAGCGATTTACATCGTAGCATGTGTTCAAATTCACATAAGCTGCTAGGTAGTCTTAAAGTTCTCATGAAGTTGTTTTGCTCTGTGGTTGAAGACATCTATACTCTAGCATTGCAAGACAGACTGAGTTACAGTGATGATTTTTGTGTATAGCATAGGTAAATACAGGATGCAGTACTTGACTGCTCACTGCTGGTTGTGGCTGGAAGATCTAATGTGTGTCCCATGTGTGGTGAGTTGACCTTGCCTGGACACCAGGTGCCCACAAAAGCCGTTTTATCACTCCCTTTCCTCAGCTGGACAAGGGAGAGAAAAAATAACGAAAGGCTCATGGGTCAAGATAAGGACAGGGAGAGATCAATCCCCATTTTAATTTATCACCAATCGAATCAGAGTAGGTTAATGGGAAATAAAACTAAATCTTAAAACACCTTCCCCCCACCCATCCCTTCTTTTTGGGCTCAGCTTTACTCCCAGTTTTCTCTACCTCCTCCCTGCAAGCTGTACAGAGGAGCAGGGAATGGGGATTGCAGTTAGTTCATCACACATTGCTTATACTGCTCCTTCCTCCTCACACTCTTCCCCTGCTCCAGTGTGGGGTCTCTCCCATGGGAGACAGTTCTCCACAAACTTCTCCAACGTGAGTCCTTCCCGCAGGCTGCTCATGATCTCCCGCAGGTTCTTCATGATCTGCTCCAGTGTGGGCCGCCCATGGGGTCACAAGCCCTGCCAGCAAACCTGCTCCAGCGCCAGCTCCCCACGGGGTCACAGCCTCCTTTAGGCATCCACCTGCTCCAGTGTGGGGTCCTCCGTGGGCTGCAGGGGGACAGCATGCCTCACCATGGTCTTCATCATGGGCTGCAGGGGAATCTCTGCTCCAGCGCCTGGAGCACCTCCTCCCACTCCTCTTCACTGACCTTGGTGTCTGCAGAGTTGTTTCTCTCTCACATTCTCACTCCTCTTTTTAGCTGCAGTTGATCAGGTTTTCCCCCTTCTTAACTATGTTGTCACAGAGGCATGGCCACCATCGCTGATGGGCTCGGCCTTGGCCAGCAGCGGGTCCTTGGAGCTGGCTGGCATTGGCTTTATCAGACATAGGGAAGCTTCTAACAGCTTCTCACAGAAGCCACCACTGTAGCCCCCCCCCCACTACCAAAATCTTGCCACACAAACCCAATACATTGTGCTAGCATTTAACAATTATTTCCAGATAAAATTCATGTGGTAAAATTGGTGACCATGTTTGTGTTTCTTTAAGGGATAAATTACCTGTTGCATAGGAAATGCATGTGTTTTTCGCAAATTTGTAAAGTATCGTAAGGTTCCAAAGTGGAGACATCATTTTTAAATTTATTTGGATATCTACTATGAGTGTGTGTGAACATACTGAAATTCACATGGTAATTTAGTAAGATGTGGTGATTGTCATTGGTCATGTTAAAAAAAGGAAATTGTAGGTGCTTCTTCTGCTTTCCATGTGTGGACAGAGCCTTACAACTTACTGTTTTATAATATCTGTATTAAATTGTGGTAAAACTGATGGTTGTTTCTGACTGTCCACAATATTGTTAGGCATTTAATGGTTTAATATTATAAATTATATTATTATAATTTTTATTTAATATTGCTTAAGCACTTAGCATTTTAAAAGTCAGAGGAATACAGTGTTGAAATTACCATAGGTGTTTTAAATCACAAGAAAATAGAAGCGTTGCACAGTGAAGGCAACGTAATCACCTACAAGATACAGGTTTAGTATTTTGAGTCTGAATAAACAAATAATTTCCAAATAGTAGTAAAGAGGAGACTATTTAAAACCTCAATCACAAGCCATAGTATCCTAAATTAACGCAGAACAGTTGTCCACTTGTGAAGCATTACTAACAACAAATGGAGATTTGATTGAATCACGCTGGAAAATAAATTGTCTTAAGTTGTGGTCTTTCATTTTGGTTTTAATGTGATACTGAACTTGATGCTGCTCAAGTATAAATTTTCAGGTAGCACCTTAAAATATTGTAGTTACAATTGCATGAAGTGGGATGGGGAGGAATCTTGGGGATTTGTCAGTTAAATATTTTGTCTGGGTCTTATAAATATACACTCTTGGCCATGGCTAAGAGATGTCTGGATGACTGAAAAGTTTATTGCAGCTTGTGCGGAGGTGACTTTTGGCATGTGGCATGGGAAATTATATGTGGACATTTTAATTTCCTATCTTGCCCAATGATTATTGGTCAGGATCAGACTATATGGATCTCTTTCCTAATGCCAAGCAAAGTGAGGTAGCATGAGATTATTGTAGTAACTGGTTATGAAATAGTTAACCAATAGCATATATATACGTTTGTGGGGCTTATCCCATGTCCAATACTATTTTGCTTTCTCTACATTTTTAGGAATACAAATTTAGAAGTCAATACTTATTCCACATCTTAAATACGTTGCTTATCACAAGAGTGAGAAAAACTTAATTATTTTACACTAAAAAATGAATTTTCAGAAAGTGCAGATTCCGCTTGGCCTAGTTGTGCCTTGAGAGCATTTTAATGGCCTCTGTTCCCCATAACTGAGTTCTGAAGGTCACTCCAGCAATCCCTTGTTTCTGGGATGAGAGTTCAGTAGTGAGACCAAGACATGAATGGAGATTAAAAATCTCCTGAACCTCAGTCCCATCCCAAAAAACACTCCCTTTGCAGTGGTCTTTGCAGGTTTGAACTGATGCAAGTTAGATTCATGCTGCTTAGGTTTTTTAATGAAGAAGGGTGAAATAAGCCACTTTCAGTCGTGTCATTCCAACATATTTCTCTTTCAGCTAACCTAGAGGTATGTTCTTTTGAAAGAAGCATGCTGTGAATTTCAGGAGGTTCTTGTGCAAAAATAGGGGAGTTGTCAAACTATGATTGATACTGCCATTTTAATTGTACCTGCCTTAGAAAAGATTGTTTTTTCCTTTTTTCTCACGCATCCCACAGGTCATAAATGTTGATGGAACAATGAGGAAAATCCTCCTAGAAGATAAGCTTCCACATATATTTGGGTTCACGCTGCTGGGAGATTACATCTACTGGACTGACTGGCAGAGACGAAGCATTGAAAGAGTTCACAAGATAAAGGCTAGCAGAGACATCATTATTGATCAGCTGCCAGATTTGATGGGCCTTAAAGCAACAAGTGTCACCAAAGTGTTAGGTGAGCATGAACAATCGTAGGATGAATCTATAGTAGTTTCTAGGTGGGCTTGCTTTCATTAAGCAGCTGTCAGTTGCTTATAATGAGAACTGTGGCCTCATATGTTTGAATCATTTTAAAGGAAAACTGCACCTATTGTTTGTAATGTTTGGAAAAAGCAGTGTGGCAAAAGAAGTATGGGATTCCAGTTTTTAGTGACATTTGACAAAAGTCTTCCACAGCTTCCACTACACTCTTTGAATTTTTGTGAGAGGATTTTTATTTCTACCCCAATCTATAGGAATCATTACTTCTGGTGCTCACAGAATTGCTCTTTTCTTCCAGTACAAAGTCCCAGTGATGTTCAGTTAGCAGAATAATTTTTACTGTGTCAGGTGCTATAGGCAGAGTTAGCGGCCATTACAGCATTACCTGAAATCACATGGCACTTAAATATGTAACTTTAAAATGTAAATTGTACTTAAATCCTAACAGTTAAATCTTGCCCTTAGTATGGGATCAGCAGCTGAACCTGCATGTTCTTCCACTGCATCTGCTGAAAGGTACAGCCAGTGTTTTAGGTCCTCTGCTAGCATTCTGCAGAGAAGTATGTCCCAGGACCTCCTGGCTTCAGTAGTAACTTGTGAGAGGTGTGTGTTCATCATGGATCTGTCTACTACCTGGAACACTGGAGTCTGGGCATAGCAGTAAATTGATTCATTGGTCAACTATTAAGATTATTCAGAATAGTTGCAACAAAATTACATAAAGTACATTGTCAAATTACACTCTACCAGTACATGGATTTCCAGTATTTCAAGAAGCTTTACTTGAAGGATAATAAAGTCCTCAAGCTGCAAGTTACAACATCAGTCTGAAATATGTATGCGTTAAAAAGGGAAAATTGAAAGAAAACAGGTTGAGACTGATCTTGGAGATATTTTTTTTGTGGCACAGTCTTTAAATACCTAAATCCTTCGTTCCAGCAGATAGAGAAAGGCACTCATCACCTTTCTTACTTTCCACTCCACATTCCCTCCCGATCTGGTCATGGTTGTGCACACGAAAAGATAAGTGTGAGACAGTGGTGATCTTGTTGGAGCGGCTTCTGCTAATGAATCTTCCAGCTTTAAATTAAACAGCTGGGAAAGAACTGCAATTATTTATCTCCTTTCTCACTGTTTTGTATCATTGAACATTTGTAAAATTGGTGACTTCAAAGAGACACAAAGATGGGGTACTTGGCCAAAAATAACCGAGCTGAACATGTATGTAATGACCTGCCTGTGGTGAAGGAATTTAATCTTTAGGGAAACTAGAAGGATATGTTTGTAGCTGTTACTTGTGCTGTAGGAGGGATAGGACCTCAATCCTTGGGTAGAAGGAAAGAGTTTTGAATAGTTTTTTTGAGAATCCCCTGTTGACAACCTATAGTCTTAACGTATTTTGAAAAATTATAATTACATTGCATTTCTGCTCAGCTTCCCCCCTCCCCTTTCCCCATTACCTCCACAATAGACCAATATCTGTTTTGTTTTGGGTTTTTTTTAAGGAACTAATTCATGTGCAGAGAACAACGGAGGTTGCAGCCATCTGTGTTTCTTTACACCCCAGGAGACCAGGTGTGCCTGTCCCATTGGCCTTGAGCTGTTGAGTGACTTGAAGACTTGCATCATTCCTGAAGCCTTCTTAGTTTTCACAAGCAGAGCAGCAATTCATAGGATTTCCCTTGAAACCAATAACAATGATGTTGCTATTCCTCTTACTGGAGTCAAGGAAGCATCTGCTCTGGATTTTGATGTCTCTGATAACAGAATCTATTGGACTGATGTTAGTTTGAAGGTATTACTGATGTGTGAATTCCCTGAATATAAAGCCACAGAGAAGTTACTTTGATCTAACAAAGGTCTCTGTTACATGATCTGTTGTCCAGTTGCTAATGTTGTCATTGAATTGCATCCAAGGAGATTCTTGGAGATAAGGACAGTTGCATTGTTGAATGCACAGTTGGGTGACAGGCATCTTCCTTCTTCAAATAAAAATCCAAAGTGGTGTCTGCTCATACCAAATCCCTGAGTCTTGGATGCTGCATGTGTTGCATCCATATATGTATCTAATGTAGAAAAGTTGTTTTCATGTCACATAGTAATTTAAACATTGAGCTTGGCAACCCCCTGAGCTTTCTATCCTCTCCCAGTTTTGACTTAGAAGGCAATCTTACTCCGTATTAATGTTTGGCAAGTGAACTTTGGATTGGTTGCTGCTAGTCTGTGGCTCCAGCTTGGCACAGAAAAGGCTAGGGAACTTGTGCAGTCCCCTCCACACTGTCTTAAGTCTCCACCTGCCCCCAGTTCTATCTCAGTCTGTTCACCAGGAGTTTGACATTTCCTGTGGTATGTTTGGTTCACATCCAGTTGTATGCTAAAGTGAGTGTTGTGCTGTTCATCAGCGTTACTTTGCTTTTTGAAGTGAATGAAGTAATGGTAGAAAACGACAGATTCACTTCACTGGAACTGAATTCCTCTGATTAGCCTCTTAATAGGTTTTCCAAGAGCAATCAAAGTTTCCTTGCCAGTGTGCCTAAGCCATAATAGGGAAAAGCTCACTTTCAGTGACTGCAGGGCACCTGCAGTTTCCGTCACCTATCTGTGAAGACTAATGAGGGTTGTGCTTCAGCATTAGCAGCGCTATTTGTGGTGTGGATACCTTTCTTTCGGGAACAGTGCCAATGTAAAAAACCGGCGTACTGCAGACACAGTTACTAAATAAATAAATCTCACGCAAGCACATGGAGAGCTGGAGCTATGTCTCGCTCTATGCAGAACTGGAAAACATTTTACTTGTTTGTGGCCTCCTGAATTATCTAGCTTACTGTTTTTCCACATATGTATCAGCGTCTTTCAACACATCTGGGTTTTCATTCCTCCTGTCCACCCACCTCCTGCAGCTTAGCAGCAGGCAGTGTAACTTCAGAGCCCATAGTCATCTCCCTTTCCTTTGGTGACCACCACTTCCCTGATCTCCTCCTGCCTCTGGCTATATGAGGACTCGTTTTCAAAAAGGGATTATACTTTTTCTGAGGTGTGGGTTATACCTGTAAAAACATACTACTTGATTTCTGGTTTTGACATTTACCTTTAAAAATATAAAAAGTTTCTTAACCTGATAAATTAATTTATCTAATTATTAAGAAATTAATAGCTGAAATATTAGCAGGCATGTAGAATGATTGCTTAGTGTTGATAACAAGGGTGGGTAATTGTACGTTGGTCCTGGAAGTTACCAGTTATTTACATGGGGGTTGTTTCAGTGCTCCTTGTTAGGAGTGGCTTATTTATATGTACACAGTCCTTGCCCTATGACTTGTTTTGTTGAGTGTAGATAACTAAAATGTGGATGGGATCAGCAAACTTGCTTTAGGTGACTGATCGTGAGAAACAATTTAATTCAGATTTCTCTGAATTGACATGTGTTTCTGAGACTTATTACAGCGAATTAAGTGATAAAGAAAACCCCACCCCTATTTGTGTACAAATAGAAGAGAGGGAGGAGGAGGAAGGAGGAATCTGCAGATATATAGTGCTTTCTGAAAATCATATCCTTTTAAAGGTGTCTTGGACTGGTCATCAGAAACCACTAGCTTCCTGAAAATTCAGATTTTTTTGTCCTGTGAAGATCTTGTCTGACAACAATGTTATTTTAAAAATGTAACACTGGCTGATTTTTTTTTACTAATTTCTTTCTAAACTTCATAATAATTGCTTCTTTTTATTACAGTGGGGTATCAATAAATGCTGTAATATTTTTACACAATTGTTTTCTAGACCATAAGCCGAGCTTTCATGAATGGGAGCTCCGTTGAACATGTGATTGAGTTTGGGCTAGATTATCCTGAGGGAATGGCTGTAGACTGGATGGGAAAGAACCTCTACTGGGCAGATACTGGAACCAATCGCATTGAAGTAGCCCGCCTAGATGGACAGTATAGGCAGGTCCTTGTGTGGAAGGACTTGGACAATCCAAGGTCGCTGGCTCTTGATCCTACCAAAGGGTAAGGGACGGTTTTGTTTTTCAAAGATTTGTGTGCATATTCTTGTACGTGACAAGTTAATTGGCAGTTTATATAGCTCCATTTCTTCAGGGTCTTTGAAAAGACGCTAAACGCTGCACAACCTTATGGGTTACAATGCAGAATTAAGAATTGTCAATCATATTTTTCTGCCTTTGTCTAAAAAAGGAGTGCTCTAATACTGCACATAACCACATCTTTTTTTTTAAAAGAACTGAAAATAAATTTAGAAAAATTGAAGCATGCAGCTAAACACAATCTTACCTACCTGAAGTACTCTTTTTTGTTCCACTTCTCATTGCAGATACATGTACTGGACTGAATGGGGAGGTAAACCTAGGATTGTTCGAGCATATATGGATGGAACAAACAGCATCACTTTGGTGGATAAAGTGGGTCGTGCCAATGATCTCACTATTGATTATGCGGATCAAAGGCTATATTGGACTGACTTAGACACAAGCATGATTGAGTCATCAAATATGCTAGGTAATCTAGTGTTATATTACACCAGCCAGTACAGAAATGTGTGCTGACCGTAGTAAAGCAAATGAGTAATATGAAATTGGAATAATATAATTGATATTAAATCTATGTGTGTATTTTTGTTATGAGAGGAAATGGAGAGTTAAATGTTTAAGGAGATAAAAAAGAGTTTCATAAATTAATAACCATACAATGATTTATAAAGATGGTGAGATATGATGTAATTTCTCTGTATTGGTATGAAACTGGATGTGTTTTACCAAAGCAGAGATGACTTCTGAGTTTCTCAAACTGAGGACAATGTATAGGTTAACTGTAAACCACCCATGACTTTTCAATCTGGACACTAATTTTCTGTTGAATTATTATCTCTGTTTCCAGCGTCAGACTAGTTGTATTAGTTCAAAACCAAGACCAAAATACTGCTTGCATTTCCTGCAGTCTGAAAGGTTTTGCAGCTCCTTCTGTGGTGTGTCCTAACATGTTTTGTACACAACTTTACACATTCTCATATGTTCCATTGGAATTTTGTTTATACATACAAGGGGCGTGCTGTCATAGTTTAACCCAGCAACTGGCAACTAAGCACTAGACAGCCGCTCGCTCACCCCTCTCCTTACCCCTCAGTGGGATGGGGAAGAGAAATGGACAAAAGGGGAAACTCATGGGTTGAGATAAAGACAGTTTAATAAGACAACAAAGGAAAACACTGGTACTACTAATAATATTAATGATAATAATAATGAATATGCAAAACAAACACTATGCAATACAACTTTCTCATCACCTAATGACCGATTCACAGACAGTCCCTGAGCAGTAATTGCAGAATGCCAAACTCATGAATGTCTGTGAATTTCACAAAACTCCTGAAAAAACACAAACTCCTGGAAAAGTTCAAACTCCCAGACAAGAGAGGATTCAAACTCACAGAAATGTGAGGAGCCAATAGCTTCCTCCCCTGGGCCAACCCCCATTCATAAACTGAGCATGACGTCCATGGTGTGGAATATTTGCATTGGTCAGCTTGGGTGTCTGCCTGGCTATGCTCCCGCCCAGCTCCTGCTCGCCTGCTCATTAGCTGAGAATGGGAAACGGGAAAATGTCCTTGATTTCTTAGCAACAACTGAAAACTTCAGTGTTATCAATATTCTTCCCATACTAAATCCAAAACACATCAGTTACTGGGAGGAAAATTAACTCTATCCCAGCCAAAACCAGGACATGTGCTGAGATTTAAATAATTTTCACATTGATATTGACATGATAAGTAACTGGATAAAGGAAGAGAGTTTAGTTTCCTGCAGCTGACACAGAGTTTTTGTATTGTCCAGATGTTTAGTGACTATTACATGGTCTTTAAGGTTTAAGATGAGGCAGATATGAATTCCTTTTTGAGAAAACAATTTATATAAGTTTCCAAATGCCACACAGTGAATCAGTGATAGGATCAGAAATAGAATCCAGAAGTTCCTGACCTGACATCCTATCCCTGTTCCATTTCCAAGGAGAGGCCTTTGTGAGATGGGAATTAGTGTCTCTGGGATTCCATTGTAAAAATCAAAGTTTATGTGGCAGAACGTATGGTATTTAAGCAAAATCGTACAGGATTGTTACAGCAGTGCTCTGATTGATGACATGTCATTTCTCTGCAACTTTTTTTTTTTTAAATCTGTGAAAAGCTACCATTAGAGTGAGGAGTAAGGTGTTATTGTGTGTCCATATCTTCAGAGTATAGAGACTCTACTGAGCGATGCAGTTTGGATTCTGAGGCTGTCACTGATTTTGCATTGCTTGTATTTGTTGCTTTGGGTTGACAACTACTGAATGGATGTTACTGTTTAGAAATTGCAGTGAGATTGTTTCTGTATCTAGAGTTGGTTTTTTTCCATCTGGAGTTCATGTTCTGTCAAAGCTCTCGCTAAGCTTCAACTTAGAGAAACAAAGTAGCTGGAGGCAAGCTTGAGCTAGAAACTGATTGTGGCATTGAGAAGAAACACAGTCATCTGTGCTAAATTAAACTGGTTCTAAATCTGAACCTACTGTTAACGTTTATTTGTGGTGAGAAAGCAGAAGGATGAGTGCTGAAGCTAACAAAGTTGTATGTTAGCAGGTAGTTATAGCATTTTAGTTAGCAGGTTATAAAGACTCGGGTAGACTTTCAGCAAGTGGGCTCATTGGTTAAAAAAGTGTTATTAGACTTGGCCTACATTATGCAGTGCTGGTCTCCTTGCCAGGAGAGATCTGAACAAGTGTTGCTGATAGAAATGTCTACCCCACAAGCAATGAATAAAGCATTCTTGAGTGCATGGGTGAAAGAATGCTGTCCCAGATTAATCTCGGGCATTGTTAACATTACCCCACAGGAAGAAATCACTCTTTTGGGAGATTTTCCTCCAATTACTGGCTATCAAAATTCAATTAGACAGCTTATCTGCTTCCTTCAGAAGAGTCTGTCCCTTGAATTCATCACTGTGGACCAGAATTGCTCCAAGAACTACCTGAGAGTGTGCAGGATATCTGTGCCCCTAACTTGGACACTTTAGATGCCTAAAAGTCATTGGGAAGGTTGTCGCTATATGTAGTGCAGGTGTTTTATAGGGAAAAGGCTTCATGTTCTCATTTTCGGGTTTTTCATTCATTCTACTGTCTTGGCTAAATGGGAGAGGGCAAGATGGAAAGTAGGGCAAGAGAACAAAAAACAGGTATTCTGTAGAATCTAGCATTGGACGTTTGTTTGCGGCAGAAGGAGATGATGCTGATGAAGGCTACATCTTCACTTGATGTAGAGTAAGAAGGCAGGGATTCATAGAGGTTTATGCTTGAAAATGTTTGGGAAAGTGATTTACAGTAAGACTTTTATCTGCTTTATTAGTTCATCTCTGGCAGAAGCTATCTAATGCTTTAGAAGGTGTTAGATCTGTTGTGAATGTTGCTAACTGAGCCACTGAATGTAGGAGTTTTGGGATTTCTGACAAATAAATGGTTTCCTAATCTCTTGGGGTAGCTGTATGTTAAATTACACTGCAAAAGATCTGTGTTTCTTGAGTGAAACACTATAATTTCTCATAGCTGTTTCTCTGTGAATCTCAAGTTTGTTCTGTGTTGTTGCTTTCGTGTGTATTAACTGGGGTTTTTATTGGCCTAAGTGATTCCTGGAGCTGATAGTATTCGTGAATATGTTTTCCAATATCTATTTGGGATGATAAGCATGAGACATATAGAGGAGTATTTATTTAAATGACAATACACTGGCACAGTTTCAAATTGCTCTATAGGCAAGAGGGTATCAGGATAAGGTTTTTGAATGCAAGTGTTTAGGTTACCTCTTGAGCAGATACTGCTTAGTAATGAATCCCATGATGCTGACTTGGGAAATGAGGTTTTATCTTAAAAAAGGAAGAAAAAAATTTTCTTGATGCCAGTCATGCTCTTCATTTCATGACTTGGTGATTTGAAGATCTGGTAGGAAAAACCTAACAGTAGAATGTATACTGTTAAGCAAGTATTCTTTATTGCGGCGCCGGGCACACGGGGGATTTCTTCTCCAGACGTGCACACCAGCCACCGTGTTGCTTCAGGTTAAATACAATCACACATGTAAATATTCATTATATTTCTAGGAACTAATTAGCATATGTAAATATCTTTCACGCATGTCTGTTAGCATCTTTGGGTGGTCTTCGGGGGTCCCAAGATGAAGGCCCATTCTCCTTATCACGCTGTTCACTGATTGACATTTGTTTCTGCGCAAACTCAGTTCTAGGATCACGTATATCATGTCCTTCAGGTTATTTGGCTCTAGTCTTGTTGCTCTCTTGGAGCCTCCTTATCTCTGTAGCTTGACGCATTTGCCCTCCCAAGGCCGAGCTGTCTGGAGTAGAATTGTTTAGGAGTCTCTTTTGTCCCACAATAATCCCAATTATTTGCTGAGAACCAAGACCACTTCTGTTTCATTTAATTATTTTGTCTAACGACTAAGTGATAGCTTGTGCCCATGTCCTTCCACTACATTCCTTAATGAGAAAACAGGGATTAGTGTAACAGTTACATCGTTAGATCACTATGCATGCAGAAATACAAGTTACAGTACTAAAGACTACTAAAAACTAAAAAATATTAAGGCTTTTTTGTTACAGTTTCACGTTTCTTACAGTCCCCTCTATCATTGGGAATTGTCCTTTTGTTGATTGTCCTTATTTTTGCAGGACAAGAACGAGAAATTATAGCAGATGATCTACCTCATCCATTCGGATTAACCCAATACAGTGACTACATCTACTGGACTGACTGGAATCTTCACAGCATAGAAAGAGCAGACAAGACCAGTGGGAAGAACAGGACACTTATTCAGGGCCAGCTGGATTTTGTGATGGATATATTAGTCTTCCATTCTTCACGTCAGGATGGCTTGAATGATTGTGTGCAAAATAATGGCCATTGTGGTCACTTGTGCCTTGCCATACCAAATGGATTTAGGTGTGGCTGTGCTGCTCATTATACCTTGGATCCCAACAGCAGGAACTGTAGTTGTAAGCCTTTTTGTTTGCTACTATATTCTTCAGTGCTTGTGGGTCCCAGATGCTTGTGATCCCTTTCAGTATGGAATGGGAAGGAATATCACAAGTTCATTTCAAAGGTTCTGGCTTTAATGGTGATTTTTAAATATGAGGACGCAGTATAGAGTTTTATATCTGGTTTTGTGACATGAATTAGGGCTGAAGATTTGTATTTCAAATCTTAGAAATAACAGCACTGTCAAGTCTAGTGTTTCTTGTTTTGCTAGAAGTGCTTTCTAGGTGATTCAACTGTGTGATTGAAGCTTTCCCAGTCCTTACCTAAATGTGTAGGTTGGTGGAAATTATAAACAGAAAATGTCTTTTAAGTGTTAATAAAGTCAGCAAAAATAACATCCTATAAAACAGCTTCCTAAGCAGTCTGCCCAACATGCACTGGAAATTCATATAAGTTTGTTTTCCCCCTGCATGTGGTAGTATGAGCCTGCCAGTTCACTGGTTATCCAGTAAGAATTTAAATTTCTAGTAAAAACAGCAGATGGATAGAAAATCGACTGTTGACTTAAAAAAAAACAACAAAAAACACCAAAACCCAAAGCTTCAGGCATCCTGGCACAGTAGCATATAACGAAATTTTAACTGTACGAGAGGATGAGTTTGTGAAAAGCGGGTCGTGCTTGACTAACCTGATCTCTTTCTATGACAATATGACCTGCTTAGTGCACGAGGGAAAGGCTGTGGATGTTGCTTACCTGGACTTTAGTAAAGCCTTAGACACCATCTCCCATGGTGTTCTGGGGAAGCTGGCTGCTTGTGGCTTGGATGGGTGCACTCTTCACTGGGTGAAAAACTGGCTGGATGACTGGGCCCAAAGAGCTGAGGTGAATGGAGTTAAATCCAGTTGGCGGCTGGTCACAAGTGGTGTTCCCCAGGACTCAGTACTGAGGCCAGTTCTGTTTGATATCTTTGTCAATGCGGGGATGAAAGGATCAAGTACACCCTCAGTAAGTATGCAGACAACAACAAGCTGGGCAGGACTGCTGATCCGCTTGAGTTTAGGAAGGCTCTACAGAGAGATCTGGACACACTGGATTGATGGGCTGAGGTCAACTGTATGAGGTTCAACAAGGCCAAGGGCCGGGTCCTGCGCTTCAGTCCCAACAACCCCATGCAGTGCTACAGGCTTGGGGAGGAGTGGCTGGAAAGCTGCCCAGCAGAAAAGGACCTGGGGGTGCCGGCTGAACATGAGCCAGCGGCGTGCCCAGGTGGCCAAGAAGGCAAACAACATCCTGGCTTGTATCAGGAATAGTGTGGCCAGCAAGAGTAGAGAAGTGTCATGCCCCTGTACTTGGCACTGGTGAGGCTGCACCTCGAGTACTGTGTTCAGATTTGGGCTCCTCACTACAAGAAGGACATTGAGGTGCTGGAGTGTGTCCAGAGAAGAGCAATGAGGCCAGTGAAGGAGCTAGAGAACAAGTCCTACAAGGAGCGGCTGAGGGAACTGGGGTTGTTTAGTCCTGGAGTAAAGGAGGCTCAAGGGAGACTTTATTGCTCTCAACAACTACCTGAAAGGAGGTTGTAGTGAGGTGGATGTCAGTCTCTTCTCCCAAGCAACAAGTGATAGGACAAGAGCAAATGGCCTCAAGTTGCATCATGGGAGGTTTAGATTGGGTATTAGGAAAAGTTTCTTCGCTGAAAGGGTTATCAAGCACTGGAACAGGCTGCCCAGGGAAGTGGTTGAGTCACCATCCCTGGAGGTATTTAGAAGACCTGTAGATGTGGCACTTAGGGACATGGTTTATTGGTGGACTTGGTAGTTTTAGGTTAATGGTTGAACCTAAAATGGTAGTTTAGGTTAAAGGTCTTTTCCAATCTAAATGATTCTATGATAATACAGGAAAACCTGTGACTGTGTATTGTCCAATGTCACTGGTGTCACAGTTCCACATGGGGAACATAGTTATTTTATAATATTAAAAGGGAATACTTTCTGGGTGAGGGTGTACCCTCCAGAAGTACACAAAGAAACATTTTCAACTTAATAGCAAAAATCTCCAGTTATGAATCACCTTAGTTTTCATTGTGAATATAACTGTCTCTCTGCGATTTTGTGCTGAATATTCTTTGTCTTCTGTGTGGGTGTATTTTTGATCGTGTGAGTTGCATTTTCTTACACATTCTGTTTTGGTTTGTTTCAGCCCCTGCCAGCTTCCTGTTGTTTAGCCAGAAATCTGCAATCAGCCGGATGATACCAGATGATCAACAAAGTCCAGACATCATCCTGCCTATGCATGGTCTAAGGAATGTCAAGGCTATTGATTATGATCCCTTAGACAACTTGATCTACTGGGTGGATGGACGTCAGAATATTATAAAAAGAGCCAAAGATGATGGCACTCAGGCAAGTTTACATGGTGTATAAAGTTTTGTGTCGGTCTTTTTGTGTGCTTAGGACTTCATGCTTGACTTTCCCCTTCCATCCCCTGCACCAAGGAATCATGGGTTTAAACTTTACTTTTGCCAGCACTTATTCATGTATATTCTATTTGTACGTGAAAACTACTGAAGGCTTTTAGGATCATGATTTGAATTCATACATAAAGAAGTGTAATCGAATATAGTACATCATATGTATCTGAAACTGTGGGGCTTGAATTGAAATCTTTATTTAAGGGTGGGTGCTGAAGTAAGGCAGACTCATTATTTATACTCAGGGCAGACAAATTATGCATGCGAATTGTATGATAATATTATCATCACTGTAAAGCTCTCTCACAATGAAAACTCTCAGCTATCCAAGCTGTAGTTAAACCCTGAGTGAATGTAGGGTTGATTGCTGTACCAGGCAGGGCTAGGCTTACCCACATGCTTAATTGTTTTACTGAGTTGGGGACATTATTCTTTTGCGATAGTTATTCACACAACAGTGGAAAGAAGTGTACTGTTTTTCCCAGGCAGTGTTATGTGTTAACATAGCTAAACTCCGAAGTCAAGTGTTATAGTTTGGCTGTGGCCAGCAACAAAAGAGCCACGTGGCCGCCCCTCCCCCCCGCTGGGGTGCGGAGGAGAGTGGGAAGAAACGGGCAGAAACTGGTGGATCGGGATAAGGGCAGTTTAACAGAACAGCAAACAAAGGGAACAGGAACAACAACGATACAGATAAGCGGAATACACAAAACAAAGCAGCAGAACCGCTGCGCACTCCCAAGCCACGAAAGAGTTCCCACCACCCAGCTCCCCCCCCAACCAGAACCCAGCATGACGACCCAGCTGTGCCCCTTCCTGGATTCTGGTGAAAATTAACCCTGTCCTGGCCAAACCCAGGACATTGTCCACCCCTTATTCTATACCATGTACGTCATGCCTAGGTCACCCATTTTCCAACTGATCACTACCACTTCTCCTGTGTCCAGATATCATTCCCTTAGTCTATGGATCGTCACTCCAAAGTGTCTGTTGAGTTCATTTAATCCATGACTTTGGGCTCCATCTGTAGTAACGGTCTTCCATGGCAGGAGAGGTGATGTGTGGTGATGGGTGGTTACTTGCTGCATCCGGAGCTCACAGCTGATGTATCTGGTGTGGCCTGTGCCCACAGTCTGCAGGTTGGAGATGTCAACCTTGATGAAGTTGCTGGATGCCAGTTGTTGAAAACCAGGTCCAGTCCCGTCATCGTTGTGCTCTGCTAGGTTTCATCAAAAAAGTCCATCCTTCTTTAATCTGGGCGATTCTTACTATGATACTACTGGTATAACATACAAGGATTGTACTAGTGATAACAAACAGTGACAGGGTTATTTAACAATTAACTTTATACAATTTATTTATGGACTGTTCTCACCCAAAATCAAATCCCCATGAGGTACACATCGGACTTCCCCATCCTTCTGCATTACCCACCAGGTGCACCCAGGTCCTTGAGCAAATGCAGTCCCACGGACGGGCTTGCCTTTGCCCGAGGCAGGACTAACCCAGGCTGTCTTCCCTAACATGTTCCGCATGTGCACTACGAGGAGTTTATCCCCTTCTACAGGGTGCTGAGGTTTTGATTGGGCAGGACCAGTCCGATTGGTGGATCCTCTGGTGTTCACCAACCAGGTCGCCTTTGCTAAACGAGTATCCCAGGTTTTGAAAGTCCCACCCCCCATTGCTCTCAAAGTGGTTTTTAGCAGCCCATTGTACCGTTCGATCTTTCCAGAGGCTGGTGCATGGTAGGGGATGTGATACACCCACTCGATACCGTGCTCTTTGGCCCAGGTGTCTATGAGGCTGTTATGAAAGTGGGTCCCGTTGTCCGACTCAGTTCTTTCGGGAGTGCCATGTCGCCACAGGACTTGTTTTTCCAGGCCCAGGATGGTATTCCGGGCGATGGCATGGGGCATAGGGTAGGTTTCCAGCCATCCGGTGGTGGCCTCCACCATTGTGAGCATATAGCACTTGCCTTGGCGGGTTTGTGGCAGTGTGATGTAGTCAATCTGCCAAGCCTCCCCATACTTACATTTTAGCCATCGTCCTCCTTACCACTGAGGCTTTACCTGCTTGGCTTGGTTGATTGCAGTGCATGTCTCACATTCATGGATAACCTGTGCGATGGTGTCCATGGTCAAGTCCACCCCTCAGTCACAAGCCCATCTGTATGTCGCGTCTCTTCCTTGGTGGCCCGAGGTGTCATGGGCCCACTGAGCTATAAAGAGTTCACCCTGATGTTGCCAGTCCAGATCCACCTGAGCCACTTCAATCTTGGCAGCCTGATCCACCTGGTGGTTGTTTTGATGTTCTTGAGTGGCCCGACTCTTAGGGACGTGGGCGTCCATGTGACGGACTTTTACAACCAGCTGCTCTAGCCGGGCAGCAATATCTTGCCACAATGGGGCAGCCCAGATAGGTTTGCCTCTGCGCTGCCAGTTGTTCTTCTTCCATTGCTGCAGCCACCCCCACAAGGCATTGGCCACCATCCAAGAGTCGGTGTAAAGATAGAGCACTGGCCACTTCTCTCGACTGGCAATGTCTAAAGCCAGCTGGATGGCTTTCACCTCTGCAGACTGGCTCGACTCACCTTCTCCTTCTGCAGTTTCCGCGACTTGTCGTGTAGGGCTCCATACAGCAGCCTTCCACCTCCACTGCTTCCCCACAATACGACAGGAGCCATCCATGAACAGGGCATACTGTTTCTCATTTTGTGGCAGCTTGTTATACAGTGGGGCCTCTTCAGCATGTGTCACCTCCTCCTCTGGTGATGCTCCAAAATCTTTGCCTTCTGGCCAGTCCGTGATTACCTCCAGAATTCCTGGGCGACTGGGGTTTCCCATTCGGGCGCGCTGGGTGATCAGCACGACTCACTTACTCCACGTAACATCAGTGGCACAATGCGTAGAGGGGACCCTCTCTTTGAACATCCAGCCCAGGACCGGCAGTCGTGGTGCTAGGAGGAGCTGTGCTTCAGTGCCGACCACTTCTGAAGCAGCTCGAATGCCTTCATATGCTGCCAGAATCTCTTTTTCAGTGGGAGTATAGCGGGCCTCGGATCCTTTGTATCCCCGGCTCCAAAACCCCGGGGGTCGACCTCGAGTCTCCCCTGGTGCTTTCTGCCAGAGACTCCAGGTTGGGCCATTCTCCCCAGCTGCAGTGTAGAGCACGTTTTTAACATCTTGCCCTGACCGGACTGGACCAAGGGCTACGGCATGAACTATCTCCCGTTTAATCTGTTCAAATGCCTGTCGTTGCTCAGGGCCCCATTCAAAATCATTCTTCTTCCGGGTCACGTGGTACAGAGGGCTTACAATCTGGCTGTAATTTGGGATGTGCATCCTCCAAAAACCCACAACACCTAAGAAGGCTTGTGCTTCCTTTTTGCTGGTTGGTGGAGACATAGCTGCTGTTTTGTTGATGACATCCATTGGGATTTGACGGCGCCCATCCTGCCATTTTATCCCCAAAAACTGGATCTCTTGCGCAGGTCCCTTGACTTGACTTCGCTTAATGACGAAACCGGCTTTCAGAAGGATCTGAACTATTTTCTCCGCTTCCTTCCTCCTTCCCCTTACTTCCTCCGCTGTGTCACCCCATACAATGATGTCATCGATGTACTGCAGACGTCCTGGAGCTTCAGCCTTTTCCAGTGCAGTCTGGATTAGTCCATGGCAAATGGTGGGACTGTGTTTCCACCCTTGGGGCAGTCGATTCCAGGTGTACTGGATGCCCCTCCAGGTGAAAGCAAACTGTGGCCTGCACTCTGCTGCCAAAGGGATGGAAAAGAATGCATTAGCGATGTCAATTGTGGCATACCACTTGGCTGCCTTTGACTCCAGCTGATATTGAAGTTCTAGCATGTATGGCACGGCAGCACTCAGCGGTGGTGTGACTTCATTCAGGCCACGGTAGTCTATTGTCAGTCTCCACTCTCCAGTAGATTTTCTCACTGGCCATATGGGACTATTAAAGGGTGAGCGAGTTTTACTGGTCACTCCTTGACTCTCCAGCTGGCGGATCAGCTGATGAATGGGGATAAGGGAGTCTTGGTCAGTGCTATACTGTCGCCGGTGCACCGTTGTGGTCGCGATTGGAACCTGTTGTTCTTCAACCCTCAGCAACCCCACAACGGAAGGATCCTCCGAGAGACCAGGCAAAATGGACAGCTGTTTAATTTCTTCCATCTCCAAAGCAGCTATACCAAAAGCCCACCGATACCCCCTTGGGTCCTTGAAATACCCTCTCCTAAGATAGTCTATCCCAAGGATGCACGGAGCCTCGGGGCCAGTTACAATGGGGTGCTTCTGCCACTCCTGCCCAGTGAGGCTCACTTCAGCCTCCAATACAGTCAGCTCTTGGGCCCCCCCTGTCACTGCAGAAATACAAATGGACTCTGACCCTTTGAAATCTGATGGCATTGAAGTACACTGTGCACCAGTGTCCACTAGAGCTTTATACTCTTGCGGATCTGACGTGCCAGGCCATCGAATCCACACTGACCAATAAATGCGGTTGTCCCTTTCCTCCACCTGGCTGGAGGCAGGGCCCCTCTAATCCTGGTCAGAGAATTTGCTGCTCATCTGCTGTAAGAATGACTGGGAGGTCCCTTCAAGAGGATCAGAATCAAGATCAAACCATCCCCCTGGTCTGGAGAGCTGGCTGCTGGAAACTGGAGCAGCATTTTTCCTAGCAGAATCCCCTTTTGTGATTGTTTTACCTCGCAACTCACGCACTCGTGCCTCTAGACTTGAGGTGGGTTTTCCATCCCACTTCCTCATGTCCTCTCCGTGGTCATGCAGGTAAAACCACAGGGTGCCCCGGGGTGTATAGCCTCTGTATCCCCTCTCCTGAGCAGAGGAACGCTTGCCCCTAATGGCTGAGACACTGGTCCGTACAGGTGGGGAGTAGGACATGCTCTCTTCAAGTTGCTGGACCTTCTGGGACAATTTATTCACAGCTGAGACAAGGGAGGAAGAGAGACTTTCCTCATATTGCCGGAGTCGGACAGCCACCTCATCCACTGTTGGTGCCTCCTTACCTTTCCAGTCTACTGTTGCCAGTGAGTTGGCATATGAGGATGGTGCGCTCCGCACAAACTTCCTCCACATGTGTCGTGTGCACTGGAGTTCATCTGGGTCTGTGGGTACCTGCTCATCGTCTGGGTCATAGCAGACCAGCTCCCGCATAGCTAATTCCCTCAAGTACTGAATACCCCTTTCCATATTGGTCCACTTGCCAGGATAACATACAAAATCCTCACTGAAGGGGTGCCTCTCCCTCACGCCTGACAGAAGTCTCCTCCAGAGGCTGAGGACTTGTTCCTTTTTCCCAATGGCCTTGTCAATGCCGCCATCCCTGGCCAGGGATCCCAGCTGCTTGGCTTCCTTGCCCTCTAATTCCAAGCTGTTGGCCCCGTTATCCCAGCACCGCAGCAGCCAGGTGACAATGTGCTCGCCTGGGTGGCGGCTGAAATCTTTCTGCATGTCTTGCAGCTCACTCAGGGACAGGGACCGGGTAATGATCTCTGTCTCTATCTCCTGAGATGACCCTGGCTCATTGTCATCTGTCCGAGACCCATCTAATTTCTTTGCGTCTTTCTTTAGTTTTACAGGGGCGACTGCTACTGGCACAGGTTGGTCATTGGGCTCAGCCACGATTCCTGCTGCCAGAGCTGGGGCTGGAGCAGCTGCCGTGCCCGCCAGGGAAACCAGGGCAGCCCCCGTGATTGTGGCAGTGGCAGTGGTAGTGGTGGTGCCAGTCAGAGGGGCTGTGACTGCCTGCTGGGCTGGAGGGGCTGCAGGGCTGGCTGGAGGGGCAGCGCCAGTCGCAGTGCCTGCCGCTTCGTTTCCCCCCCTTTCCCCTTTAGAGCACTGAATCAGGTTGAAAAGGGCTTGGTAGGCATGGGCCAGACCTCAGCATGTTCCGGTGATTTGTGTCTCTCTGGAGTTCCCAGGGTGGCAGCACACTTTTTGCAGATATTTTACTAGTTTGTCAGGATTCTGCACTTGCTCAAGGGTGAGTTTCAAAAACATGGGGGGGTGCCCACTGCCCCCTAGGTACTTGCCCATGCTGTCCCACACACCCAGCCACTCATAGCTATCCAGCCCCGGGACAGGTCTCTGCATGATGTTCTTAACGACTTGTTTAACCCTAAACAGAACCTGCAACCCATTCAGGAGGCATAACAATAGGAGTGTGCTGGCCTGAGCATCCCACGGGTACTTGAAATTCTCAAAAGCTGCTAGGACCAGCCTGAAGGAGAGAGGGGAGGTGAAAGAGTGGGGGAAAGCATCCCCTCCGGTTTTCCCCACAGAGTGGATTTGATTATTAACAAATTCTATAAGATAGGATCCGAGGTACGGAAATGACCGCAGTGCCGCATGCAAATACAAGCCTAATTTCATGCACAGTGATGTTATCATGTCATAAGTTGATATCGTACAGTACATCAAAATCATAATCCTGATCCTTTTCCCAGCGATGATGAACATCACCACAGGGAACACGTAGAGCAGGTATGGGTTCAAATACCACAGCCATTTGATCAAAGACAGAAACATTTTTGCCGGCGACTATTTAACTAACAAAATTAATGCATATAACAAAATCTTAGAAAGCTGTTTTAACACACGCTGCTCAGCCCTGCCGTTATTCCCACCCATGCTTGGGTGCCAAATTTAATGTTATGGTTTGGCTGCATCCAGCAACAGAAGTACCATGCGGCCGCCCCTCCCCCCGCCTGGGTGCGGAGGAGAATGGAAAGAAACAGGCAGAAACTGGTGGGTCGGGATAAGGGCAGTTTAACAGAACAGCAAACAAAGGGAATAGTAACAGCAGCGATACAGATAAGGGGAATACACAAAACAAAACAGCAGAACAGAGCCGCTGCCCGCCACGTGCTCCCGAGCAGCAAGGGTTCCCACCGCCCAGCTCCCCTCAGCCAGAACCCGGCATGACGGCACATGGTATGGAATACCCTGCTCTGTTTGGCCAGGTTGGGTCAGCCCGCTCTGCTGTGTCCCTTCCTGGATTCTGGTGAAAATTAACCTTGTCCTGGCCAAACCCAGGACATCAAGATAGCAGATTATTTCTTTGAAAACAGTGGTTTGAATAAGAATATAAAACAAAATGGAGAATGGGCAAGTTATTTTTTCCTAGTTCTTGGGCAGTTGTATCTAAACAATATGACATGATATCAATGGAAATGGACGGGTTTCTTCATGCATCTAGGGACTCAGCGGTTTTACAGTTTCCTTTAAAGGAAGAGATGACAATTTTCTTTTTTGGCCATTTCTTTTAAGAGTTTTGTTGGGATGAGCAGCTAGCTGGGTTGTGGATGAATTTTTAAGAAGTTTAGCTCTTGCTTTTTGGGATTATGCTAGGTGCTAATTGTTGTAGTCTAGCTTCTCTTTGGTACTTGCTAGGTGCAAATTGCAATAGAGATTCATTTGCCCTGTGTTTTCCCCTGCCTTGGCGACACAGCTTTGAAGATGCAGATCCCATGCAAATTTTGACTTTCCAATTTTCACTAACTATGTTTACTTAATTTTGCTAAATTGTGCTATTTGCAGATGATGCATATGAATTTCATATCTGGGTAACGTTACCTTTGATTCCAGAAAAAGGATGTTTTCTTTTGATTTCTAGGCACACTGATAAGACAAAATAGAGATAAAGCTTTATATAAAAAGAAAGAAACTTGTATATCACTATGCAGAACTTCGAGGCTTAAAACCAAATTGTGGAAATAAAACTTTCACATGTAATGCTGTGTTGAGTAATTCATTTGACTGAAGCTGAGCACAGAATAGTGTCTTCAGCTTTCTTGACCCATGTGAACTTTTTTCTGGTGCTGTTTTTGTGTTTGGATTGGGAATGCTGCATTAGGACACTTAAGGATGCCACTGCTTTCCCCTCACTGTTACATGTCACCTGAAGCAATCACCTTTGAAGGCTACTTTGATTTTGAGAGTCCTGCCAGCAGTATTACTATCCCAGTAGCACTGGGATTGGCTGTGTCCTAGTGGAGCCTGTGTAACATTTAACAAACAACAGAATGATTATTTTCCTTTAGGGATTTCTTTTTATGCTTTAGTGGTCTTCACAGAAGTATTGAAATCTATGTTAGTAGTCAAAAGTATAGTAAATAGTATGTTAGCTAGACTGGGAGGGGTTGAGGGTAGTTCCAGGAACTTGGCAATAATGTCAAGTTTTGTAAGGTCCATCATAAAGACATGAGAGTGAAAGCAAGGTAATGGTGTTAGTAGGGGTGTGAGGCAAAGCTGTAGCCATTTGACATGTAAGCAAGCAGAACCAAGTTTCATTAAAATATTTTAGTTTTTAAGAGAAGCCAAGACTTAAAAAAAATTGGTATCTACTACACTACAAATAATAAAGTAAGGAGACTTTGGCACAAGATAGAGATTTGTTCAGCTGACTGTATAACAATGCAGGTCTGACCAGAAGACTGCCGTATTTCTTGCCTTGTTTCATTCAAGATTGTTCCATGCATAAACATTCACTGTTGTTTTCTTCCATCTTCTGCTAATTAATTCTGCTTATAGGAGGCCCCACAACTGGTTTCTGGGGAGATTTGCGTAATCTTACAGATTTTGCCTGGATGTTTTTCCTCTAATCCACAGTCTGTATCAATTCTTCTTTTGTTAAGCTTTATTGCATTTCTTGTATTTGTTGTTTCCTTGTGGATGATTTTAGGTGTTTCTGCATCATCAGGTAGGTAAACCGCCCTTTCTGTGCAATCAGTGTTCTTCAGTCAATAATCAGAATAATTACTGGAAATTGTTCCCCATATGTTGTCTTGCAGCCTTTCACTGTCATGAGTACTCCAAACCAAAGCCAGAACCCAGAGAAGCAGCCACATGATCTCAGCATCGATATATACAGCCATACCTTGTACTGGACCTGTGAGGCCACAAATTCAGTCAATGTCCACAGACTGAATGGCGAGTCAATTGGGATGGTGCTACGAGGGGATCACGACAAGCCCAGAGCCATTGTCGTGAATGCAGAGCGAGGGTGAGATTCCTTTCTGTACCTTGCACAGAGCACTGTTGGGTTGTATGTCAGCTGTGTATGTGAATCTTGTGTGCCATTTGTATGTTTTAAAAAGGAGAATTTTTGCATATTTAATTATTCAGGATGTAGGTTACTGCTTATCCGATTCTGGCTTTTAAAGGTATCCAGCTTTCTCTTTCTGTTCTCTCCTCTGGCGTGCTGAGTTAGACAGTCACACAGCCGTGTGGTTGGTTATAGCGAGGAGCTAACCCAGGTGTGGAAAGCAAAGCAAAACCACCTTATCCTGTTCGCTGCATGAGTGCGCAGCCCCATCACCTAATAAACAGGAGAGTTTAGACTGTGTTTGTATCGGCTGGAGATCTGTCTCATAAATGTTTGGTCATCATAAAACAAAAGTTTCCCGGAAAAAAAAAGAGATCTCGCAATATGATACAAGTATTCCTGCTAATCTAATAGGGTAAAGTTAAACAAACCCCTTACGTTCTATACATTTTTAAGTTAGATCTGCTTTGATGTGTATCTCCAAAAACTTCTGAAATTAATTAAAACAGGTAGAAATCACTAGAGTGATTTCCCACAGGAAGAAAATACATTGTTTTGCTGCAAAGCACTTTTGGTTAGATTCGGCAGACCACATCTTCACTTCATGCGGTTAGTAGCTTCATTTTTAGAGGTCAAAGATGGTCCTTTGTTGTTCGCTTTAATAAGTAAGATACTTAAGTCCCAATATACTACCAAATGGTTTACCATGTGCTTGACAGATGTCAAATGACAATATTTCATAACTGTGCGGATCCAGTAGTATCCAGAGACTCTATCGGGACCATTTATAGATTGGTATTTTATTCAATACTCAGTGTACTCTGCACAGTTCAAAAGCTGGTTTGGGGAGAGGGGGATTAGAGGAAAGATTCTAGTCTTACTGGGACTAAGTCACTTGGACATAGTTTTTATGAAAGCGTATCTGCTTTCTCCATTAAAATGGGAGTTTGGGTTTGCTGATCTCTAAAACGCTCAACTTTTCTAGTCAGGTTTTCAAATGATTTAAAGATAAATCTGTTTTTAAATTAAAGGAGGAAAAGATCGGGGAGAAGCTATGCTGAACACTGTGACTACCTGGGAGAGCTGAATGAGTGATCTGCTTACTGAACTACTTCTGCCTTAGTTCCAGAAATCCTTCCCTCCACCTCTCTCTTGGCTGCACATTCTGACTGCTGCCTCTCCTCCTCGTGCCATCTTGAAAGGCTATGCAGCAGTGTAGCCCACTGTATTAGAGAGTTTGCTCGTGTTATTCACCACTGAAAAAATGGTAGACTTTTCCCTGAGGGAGTTCTCAGTTCAACATGTGGGTGCACAAGCCCTTTTTTCCCTATGCAGGGCAAGGGCAGAGAATGCTTCTGTTTGCAACTGAACTGGCTTAGGCAGATATAAAAAATTCTTGTAACTAAGACATTAGGAATGTGCCATCCTCAGTTGTTCTTCCTTCTATGATCTTTGATCCTCTCAAGTTCGGTAGGAACTTCTGCTTGCTGAGAAGTAGAGGGAGTGACAGTTAATGTTTTTGTCAGAAAGAGCTGCTGGGCTTTGATTTACAGATGGATACAGCTTTACCCAGGGAAGGCTGCAGAAAGTCTGTGCTAGTCTCTTACAACCCCCACCTCCAGTGCAGGAACAGTGCTGCCAGCACAGCAGTGTTGAGTGCTGAGGCATTTTATGGCCTGGTGTATGAGGGACAAATGCTATTCATTTCAGGCTATCTCAATATGCCAGTTAGCAAATGTTTGGGGTTCTGCAGCTGACAAATCTGGGTCTTTGCAGCTGAGAGCAACAAGTCACCAGTCATCCCTGTGTAAACCGTTCCCACTTACAACGCAGAACCTGTGTGCCAAGGTGAGTTGCCTCCCTTCTTAAGCATCTGGTCTTTGTTCTCAGGTACATGTACTTCACCAACATGCAAGAGCGAGCTCCAAAGATTGAGCGTGCAGCCCTTGATGGCACAGAGAGAGAAGTGCTTTTCACAACTGGATTGATCCGACCAGTAGCACTGGTGATTGACAACAAACTTGGAAAGCTTTTCTGGGTGGATGCAGATCTGAAGCGCATCGAAAGCTGTGACTTGTCAGGTATGTGGTATGCAGCTAAACATTTGGAGCAGGGTGTGTATATGTGTAGGACATCATTCCTTCTTTGATGCTGACCCCAGTAACTTCTGTCTCCACTGTTGCCAGTTTTGTGTAGGCAGTCACAGATAACAATTACTGGTGGGCTCCCATCTTTGATGTGATTGGAATAAACATGTCTGTAATGATTGCTACCCTCCAAGAGAGCCAATTGACTTTTGATATGTTCTGAAAGCAACTCTTGCAAGATCAGATTTAAATAGGTGTTGCCAGTCATGGAGCCCCTAAATCACCTCCACAGTGCCCTTTTTTCCTTATGGTTTGAAAAGTTTGCATAATTCTTTAATTTTTCTTTCTCTGGAATTTAGAGCTTAGTAAATCAAGGTAGCTTGAAAAACAAAACAGAAGGAAGGGGAATGGCTTTCTTCTAAGATGGATATAAGGCAGCTCATCTGGAATACCAGTGTTGCAAAACAGTGGAGAGATGTCAACTCATTGCAGTTTTCCCATATTAGTCAAATAAAGCATTACTCCACATCCATAGCAGTAGCACCACATGGATCTTAGAAAGTGCTGTTCGTTGTTGTTTTTTAAAAGCACTTGATAGCGCTGAAGAAGTGCAGAAATGGGCTCCCTCATCTGGTGAGAAGTATAGCACAGAAGATCCAATGGCCCTACTTTCTGATTACTCGTGATTCCTTCTCTCATCATCATCATCTGTGTATCAAGAAATGAGACTCCTAAAGGAAGTGCAGAGAGAAGTGAACTAGTATGAGGGAGTGGAAGCTGGGCTGTTAGAGTGATTCGCACCTGCCATAAAAGGCTGATTCTCCAATTTTTGGTGGCTCTTCTCTTCTTGCCATGTAGTGATATCCTTCCATGTGTTGTAGTAAGGCAATGAACTAAAACAGGAGAAAATTGTTCACTTTTTTACAAATACAGTTCACTTTTGCACACCTAAAACTGACTCAAGGTCAGACCTGGGTCTCTCCTGCCAGAGAGGATAAAAACGTGAAGTTGGAGCTGGGAAGGTAAAGCAGCCTATGTCCTTCATTAGTTATCAAGCTGGATATGGGGGGTATTGTCAAACTACCTGTGTAGCCGCAAAATGTCCAATCCAGGATAGTTCTCAGAGAACCTGCAAGAATTTGTAGGAGAAAAGAAGATAGGAGGGAGACAAGACTTGACTGATGAACAACCCATGTTTGAGAAGAAAAGGTTGACAGAGTGCAACATGTATCGCAAAATACATCAAAGATACAGAGAGGGTTTTGTCTACTGGTGAAAGGAGAAGTGCTGTAGGAGGAAATCGAAATGTAAAAGAACAACACGGAAAAGCAGCATATCATGCAGGTATTGTGGCTGAAGTGATATCCACAAACGCAAGAAAGAGAGAAGAGGCACCAAGGAAGACTATGTGAAAATCATACAGTTTAAGAGAGGGGGAATGTACCAGGGAGAAGTTAATGAATTGAGAAGGGAGCACAGGATCAATAACTAGTGCTGCAACTGATAAAAAGGTTGCCATAGGAAGCCATATTACTTAATGAAGCTGTAGCATACCATGGACCTAGCTATGCCTAGGTCTTCTTCTTGTATGTACATAAGTGTCATCTTTTCCCCTTCGATTTAGCGTGCATGCAGGGTTGAGTCACAGCTAGCAGATGGGGGTGGGCAGGGGGCAGTTGCTGCTTGCCTGTCATGTTACAGGTTGGAAGATGGACTGTGTACTTACATAGTACAGCATAAAATGCAGAGGAGTCTGTTTAATATTGTTTTAGATATAAGTCTTGAATGAAGAAGACCTGACAATAAATACATAAGTAAGCTGATATATTAATAAATCAGCTGCTAGGTCATCACGTGCTGATATTTGTATTCTGTGATTGCAGCTTCCTTTGTATGCATTCTTCTTTTTCATGACATTAAAACTCCATGTAAGCATATGTTTGCATACTGGATATATATTTTAATTTTTAATTAGATATTTAATTATTTTTAATTATATATTTTCTTTGGATCTTTTTACAAGGAAGACCAAACTTTCTCTGAGTAATATTGAACCAAAGCTTTTAGTGCACATTTATTTGATGGGGTCACAGCTAAAGAATCAAACCCTATAGGTAAAATGAAAGCAGGAGAAAGTTACAGGATTAAAAGAAAACAGTGTTTATTAACTAGAGGATATGTATCTTGTAGCAAGAAAACTGGTTGTGTGTGATCCAGCTGAGCTCACTGTAATTTGATTCACTGAGCTATTGATTTTTTAAATGAGTTAACAGCATATTTTTATTTTAAGATATTTTGCAGTCTTACATCACAACTTCAGAAGACATTTGACAGCCAAAGTTATGTTGGTTGAATTAGTTCCTCTAGAAAGTATTTTCTGAGCTTGCGACTTAAAAATGGGCATATATTAGCAAAAGGATTTTAGCGTAAACTGAGGCTGCTGAATAAATCGGACCAAAATTGTGTGTAGCATCCTTCTTGCCAATTAGACTGGTCTAGATAAATTATTCCCTCATAAGCTTGGGGAGATGACATGGTTTTGGAGGTTTCTGAAGCTTGCACTGCACCCTGATTAACAGCTTCCTGCTAAATCGTGGAATAACCTCAGATGTCCAGTCTTTAGCTTTCGGAGAGGGATGAAAGAACTATAAAGCTGTATAACATTTTTCTTCACGAGGTTCTTGAATTTTTCAGTTGGAGCTGTTGATACTTTTTAGACACTCATAAACCATTTGCAAATAACTTGTCTGCCACACCAGTCAATTAAAAAATAGTGTTTATATTATTGTTGCAAGTGACTGGAAAAGCTATAAAATTGTTGCACCAAAAATATGCTTTGTTTTCGATTAGACTTAAATAGAGGAATTGTGTGTCCTTCCAGCTTAATGCTCTTTACATTTAACTGTTGATTTCCATCTTGAAAAGACTACACAACTGTTTCATTCTGAGAATCAAAGTATTTAATTACTATGGAAATTCAGCACTTCTTATTTATAATATGCTTACTTGTAATATATGTCTTCTTTTTTCTAACCATGTGTGCTGAAAATATCCTTTTATTTATTCAGATGGAGTTTTTCAATTTGATCATTCTTCTAAACAACATTTTAATTATGTCATCCAGTGCCATAGGTGCCTTTTGCCTATCCTTTTTATTCATTAATAATTTGGACTGTCATTTATTCAAGATCAAATCCAACATAATTATGGTACAGATTAATCACCTTATCCAGTTCTGTCACCAGCAGCTTCCAAGATCACTGATGCTGAGCTTTTTGCAGATGAGGGGAAAAAAAAAAACATGATGCTTGATGTACACCCCAAAAAAAACATTTAATGTAGCCTGTTTTAGGCGTGGATTTGGGAGGCTGTTCAAACAGGCTAGGCTTCCAGCAGGACTGCTAGCTTGCAGGTGTCAACTGACACTTCATGTATTCATGATCACAGGATGCCTTCAGGATATCCTTCATGAAATCAGCTTGCCTTTTATTTCTAAACAGGTGAGCAATTTAGCACTTAAGAAATCATGAAGGCAGAAGGAGTTTTCTTTACATCAAGTTGAAATGAGGCTTTCTTACTCTAGGAGTAACTTGAATGCAGCTGAAAATTGTTCCTTTGGGTCAAAATGTGAGGCTTAGTCTGGCAAAAGGACAGTCATCGTTGAAAATCCAATGACACTGGAGTTGGTAAGAGTTAAGGGTGCTCAGCAGGTTGCAGGGCAAATGAACAAAGCGCCCTGTGCTTTGTTCACTGAGATCCTTCTTCTGTCAAAATGTTTTCTAGTATATCTAAATTTTGAGACCAGTTTAGGAGAAGACGAAGAACGTCTCGGGAACTGCACTGCTAGAGAGTAGTACTGAGGGTCAGGTTTATTGCCCATTTGGTGAAATTAGTGCAGATGCATCTATTCTGTCCTTTTTACTCTTTACAAGAATAAAATCCAGTTGTACCTTGGAAGTGTGTACAATAATAGACACATCAGATTACAGCCAGGACTGTACTGTCACATACAGTTCATGCATGTTTCTTCTGAAAATGGAATGAAACAAACATGTCTTCCCCATTGGTTTGGAAACAAAAGAAATTCAGGGCTAAAGAACTAAAACCCCAATTGCAAGTCCAAGAATTTCTGATCTCTCTACAACTAAATTTGATTTGAATGCACACTGTTTGTCATGACATTCAAGCAAGAGTCATTGCAGGTGGTAATTTTATGTGCAAAGCTAATAGAATCTGTAGTGAAATAAATGTTACATTCTTCTGCTTGGCTGAGCTCTTCTATGCACCAAATTAGTTGAATCCAGTGCTCATAGCATTTTTATTATGTATCCAGATTCTATAATCTCATTTTGTGTAGATATTCCAAACTTTTTTTTTTTTTAATACAAGCAGATATAAGGTCTTTATTCCAAAAGGAAATACGGGAGCAGAAGAAGCACCAAGTTACGATTTTGTTTTGGTTCCTCATTTTTAAAATCAAATACATCCACTATATATAGGCATACACAGCCTCAAAATGTTTTCTGTGAATTAATAGAATAATTTGGAATCTCTTGTTCACCCTAGACAAACATAACAAAAGCAACAACTAAATGCCACGAAGTGTCGGGCAGCACACAGTAGAAGACTGCAAGCAGTTAAAAGCAGTCATAAATGCATTTTTTACTTCACCTGATTTTTACACATTGGCTGAGAGCAGATTTTTACACATTTCTGTAGAGCAGAAAACCTGAGCATTTGATAGTTTAAAAGCATACCAAGTTATCTGGAGTTTGGGTTTTCTGGTGGGTTACTGTAGAATAAAGAGACGGTGGAGAAAGAAGTGCGGCTGTTAGAAGATGAGCTTTTCTTCAGTGATCGTATGTCTGTGGTTGTGATATAGCATATGACAGGGTTTGTGTACTTGCCTCTTGCTTTGCATGATGAATGTGTTTTCTTTGAGTAATGGCTTTGAAGCTAATTGGTTGTATTTTACTCTTGCTTGTAGATTCCTACAAAGTGTGCTGCTTGGTATGTGAATGTATTATAAAAATTTTGGCCCAAGTGCAGAGTCTGTATCGGTGAGACAGGCTTTTAGGGACTGCACACAGTTACATATAACAGAGCATGTCAACATGAGGCTGATCATAGCTGGCTGACCAGCCAGTGTGTGCAAGGATGGGGCTGTGTTTCATATTGTATGTGCTTGCTTTCATGACACAGCAACTGGTTGCATTTACCTGAGATGAGGCTGAACAAGCAGAGCCTTGGTCTGCACAGACAATTGAAACCAATGACCTTATAGCTAGCTGTTTTTAGCGTTTCCTTTGGTTTACTTTTAGTTAGGGTTTTTTTTTTTAAAGAATAAGTTAGAAATTGACGGGTGTAAATCTAATCTTTGTTCTTGTTGATCTCAGGTGCTAACCGTGTGACTCTGGAGGACTCCAACATCCTTCAGCCAATGGGACTCACTGTGCTGGGGAATCACTTGTATTGGATTGATCGTCAGCAGCAGATGATTGAGAGAGTGGAGAAAATGAACGGGTACAAAAGGACTAGAATTCAAGGCCGAATTGCTCATCTAACAGGCATTCATGCTGTGGAAGAGCTTGATATGGAGGAATTCTGTGAGTTTATTTCAATATCTGTCTCTCACTTTTGGTCACTGTCTCTCAAAGTCCTCATCCAGCTGAATACTGTAATAACGTTGCCCAGTGGGCCTCAAGTAAGCCGTGGAGTGCTTTCAGCCTCGCTAGTTGGCATCCTAGAAGAGGCGAGAAGCCAGTTGCCCATTCTTGTCCAGAAGAGTATTTCTGCACAGCTAGAATATGTGATTTCATGGCACTTGGTTACCTGCTTTGTATAAACTCACTTATTGAATTCACTCTAAAAGCTATTTATAGTTATTAATTTTTTAAGTACAACCAAGTAATAAGACTTGGAAAAACCTTTAAAAAGAAAGAAAAGGATTGTACTTTCCTTTTCTCCAGGGGTTTCAGACCCCTCTGTAAAGCATGACTGGTTTGACTCAGCACAATCGATGATGTAAAAGCCTCCAGTGAGGGAGGGAGAATGGAAAGGAAGCTCTTACAATGTATTATTGTGGATGTGGAATTTCTCTCCTGTCAGGTTGAGCCATTTTAGGTGCTTCCTTCTGAAAGGGGTTACGCATGCAAGACCTTCTTTCTCTGGACTGGTGGTCCACGTTTCTGAGGTTAGAGTGCGGAAACCTCTTAAAGTAGTCACTCCTCAAAGTGACAACCTACAGCTCCTCCTGCTTAACAAGAATATAAAAGACAATATAAAAGCACAAAGAAGATGTGGGAAACAGAGGGCTAATGACAGTTGACTTTTTAAACTTTGTTGTCTGTGATGAGTTGCCTTATATAGGGAGGGTACATTTGTGTAAAATGCTTTAATTTTCAGAATAAATTATTCCACTTTGCAACCCTCTATGCCACATACATTAGTTTCTGTGATAGCTGAAAGTACTTTCAAACTTACCTGTGTGGGTAAGCTGTTACAAATAAGGTAGCGTAAGTATTTAAACTGTAGCAGATTCTGTGTGCTAATCCTCATCCAGATTTAATTTTTTCTTTCATAATACCCAGTTTTTCTTCTTCTGTGCCATTTCTCATGTTTTTAGTGTATTTCAAAGGTAATACTGAATGATGCAAAAATAATTTCTTCTTTAATTCTCAGCACTGTAAAAAAAAAAAGATTACTTTGTCCCATTTTTTTTTTAAATGTTTGGGGTTTATGGCGAGTACTGTTTCTTATAAGTCACACTGAAAGGAATTCCCTGTTGCAGCTGAAAACTGTCCTACATAGGTGACTTCTGTTACAACAGGGAAGTAAAAATACATATGTACATGTGTGTGTGCCCACACAAGTATACATGCGTGCACTTTTTCTGCTAGCAACCCATGCCTCAAATAGTGTCTCCAACACTGTATTAAATTAATGAATTTGTTCAAGGTGAAAGCAGGTTGATGAGAAGCCTGAACAGATGGAAGACAGCTTTGGCACAGAAATTACAACATCTATACCATTTCTTCCCTGTGGAAATTCTTGGTCCTTACTAGTAGTAAAGAATGCATTGTTCAGCAGCATCACAAATAACACAGGCTATAGCCCCACAGATCGCTCCAGCAGACGCTCAGCTGTCAGCTTGAATAAGCAGGCAGGAGACTGGGTCTCTTCTGACTCTGTTGGACTGGAGTCCTCAGATAGTGACCTCACTTCTCTGTGCCTGTTTCTTATCCACCTAATGTTCATTGAGAGTAATTCCATTAGGAGCTCTTGGTTGTGTAGAGCTTCTGGGTACCTGATTTGGGAACACAACCGTGTATCTTACTATCTTAAAAAAAATAAAATAAACTATGTGTGCTTATATTGCAGTTTTGTAAGTAAAAGGGAAGTGGAGGGGCTAGATACTAAGAACTCTTTAAGATTAAAGGAGAATTCCTGAGGGTGCTGGGGGTTGGCATTCTGCAGTGACATATGTTAATTCTTGATGCCCTAGAAATGCAAGTGGGATGTCTAGGTACGCTGTAAATGCAACCTTCTTAAATCGGCCTTCTCATTCCTCTTCACCTGAGCTCCTAAATTCTTTTTAGAAGTCCTTTGAAGGTCTCCATATCACTGTGACTGGGAGAAATGTAGTCCTCATGAAGCAGGAAATCAGCTTTTGAGCACTGAACTGAAAAATCCTGTCTGAAAAATCTTCCTGTTAATTTGTAGTGAAATCTTGGTTACTCAAACTTAAGTGGTTTGCAAGTGGTTTTGTGAGTTTGCCCTAGCTAGGAGTAGTTATGATTTCTTTTGTGCTGTCTAATACTCTTTTCTGTATGTTTCTCCAGCTGTGCATCCATGCTCCCGTGACAATGGTGGATGTTCGCACATCTGCATTGCCAAAGGGGATGGAACTCCAAGATGTTCATGCCCCGAGCACCTTGTGCTTCTGCAGAATCTCTTAACATGTGGAGGTGAGTTATGTTTAACAGTACTGCTAAGCAGTTTATATCAAAAAAGATGGGATTAAGGTTGTATTTCAATCCAAAATGCGGATTTACACACAGTGTTTTCCTACACATGGTGTGTTGCATCATGTGTTAAATTGACCTTTGATTCTTCTACCAGCTGTTTTCTGCTTCATTTTTGGAGATACGTGACATCTCATTGTGAGCAGAATATTCTTGTTTGACTTTAAAATACTTGCGTCTTCTACTGAGATTTTTATAATTGTATGATGTGACAGGTTTCTGCTTTAAACAAATGCATATAAGATAATGTTGCATCAACCCGTGATGACCTAACAGCAGAAGTTGTGCATATGATTCCCAGAGTCTGACACTGCAGTCTTTCAAATGAATTTGGCCTCATAACATTAAACACTATATTGTCTAGTTACGAAATGTAAGCCAAAAGCTCCACTGCAATCCTTTTTAATTAAGGTAGCTCCTCTTTCCACATGGCAAACTTTTCCTTTAGACTTCCTTTTACAATCCCAGGATTTTTGAAAATTTTTATGCTACATTTCAGAGTGGATTAAAAACAAAGCAAAAATCCACTGTTTCTTTTTGGGAGGCATTGTATCTTAAATTGTTTGGCTCTGTTGGTCCTCTTGACTTCTTTTCATGTATTCGTTTTGCTGTGGATTTCATTTTCTGGCTGAACTCTGACCTCCCATGACCACAACACGCTATGTGGTTTTAGAGTAGTGGTAGTTACATCTGCGGGGAAGGGGGATATCAATTTAGTTACATTTCTTGCTGTGCTGTTGTTGCACAACATGGCCAATGAGAAATTCTTACATCCTACCCCTTTGTTATCTTCAGCCATAAATGTAGAGATTAAGGGGCTTCCATTTCAATGTCTGTGTTTTTTATTCTACTCCTTCACTAAGGCTGCAACAACTTTTTAACCTGTCTTGTCTGCCATAGTAGCAGCCAATAGCCAGTATTTCAGAATAGATTAATAGCTATTTTGGCTGGAGAACATTTGTCCATGTACACTTATGAATGGTCTTGGCAAGTTTTTGAACACAAGCTTCTGCCTGCCAAGTGCAACTATAATGCAACATTAAATGTGGCTCTAAATGCAGAAGACGTTATCTGTCTGTTGAATTATCTAAACAGCACACTTCTATCAAAATGTAATTCAAGAATTATCTTAATGTGTGTATCTGGCATCTTTATCTTACCTACAGCTGTCAGATCACTGGCTACAATTGTGATTCCCATATTGCTACACCAAATAATCATAAATCAGAAACTTAAAAATCATAAATTTTTAAAAAATCAAATGCATTTGTATTTTTATTTGCATTTTGGTTTTCAACCTCTTGATTATACTTGAGTCTTGTTCTTGAACATTTCTCCATAATGAAGGAAGGACAGCAGCACTTCAACAATCGTTTGCATGTAATTTCATAGCTCTAGGATCTGTAACACCACGCTCAGGAGAAAAATACTCCTACAAAAGCCTTGTCAGTGGTTACAACTGAGAAGCTTTCCTTATGCTGGGTTCTCTGTGCAGTGCATTCCTGAGTCTGAATGTTAATAAAGCTCATTGGGTTTCCAGAGAAGCATTACCATCTAGTGTCAGAGCAAACCTCCAGCTTGCTCCGTATTGTTGTCGTAGACAGGATACGATGTGGTTAATACAAGTGGTAAAGCAGCTGCTTAGAGCATTAGCTGGCAACAGCAGCTGTGGGGACTAGTGACTGCCTCTATTAACTGATGTAATTACATACCAGGGATTTGACCCAGCAGCTTTAGAAATCAGTGGAAGTGTATCTGTTTGCTGCAGTGGTGTTTTGAGATGGCCCCTTCATTTTGAACATACGTGACTGCTGGTGATAACAACTGAAGGGACTTGTACGTTGACTGTTTCTTTCACTGACACTAATAGTGAAAAAGCATGTGCTAAATTTGCGGTATGTGAAAATTAGGAGTATTTTTGCAATAGATTCTTGATCTGGATTATCTTTGTCTTTTGACATTCTGAAGAAAGGAGCTATGAATGCCTTATTACAGCATAACTGTTGCATCTCTATATGAGATTGTAGCTGCTACTTAATGCTATCAGTATGTGATTGCAACTTGAGCAACAGTATGGATGAGGAATGGATTGATGTCAGGATCTTGGGGTCCATGAAAAGTCAAATTTGAAGCAAATCCCAGCTTTCTTAGGTCCAACAAACATAAAAATGGCTGCACACAAGGTTCGGTGTTCTGTCTCTGACTGTAGTGAAAGAATGTAAGATCAGGGCAGGCCTGCAGTGCTCCTCAGACTAGTCTCTGAATCTCCATTGACCTGCAGCCCAGAGACTATCTAGCAAGAGGACTTAGCTTAATGTTTAACAGGCTTTTACAGATATTTTTTCTCTATTCATATTTTTCATTTCATATCTGACTCAGAAATTTGTTTGTGGAGAAACCACTGGAAAAATAGAGAAACAGATATTCTAGAAGCAGATGTTAGATGTTTTAGGTGTATTCCTTGCGAGTTAACCCAATGTGGCAGGTTTTTTTATGAAGAGTTATTCCAGGCTAATATAATTGCAGGAATTAGAGTTGTGTAGGATGTGGTTTGCAGTCAGGAATTGAGTATTCGTTTGAATTTATGTGTATGACAGTGTCTTCCAAAAGGTGGCTTTTAGAGCCAAAATAAGCATTTGTAGTTCCTGCCCTTAGTTCAGTGCTTGCCTTCTTCAATCAGCATGCATCCAGTTTTTGTTAAGAAGTTGGCAAAGTTTTATTCACAGTGCAAAATCATGTTTTCCTCTTTGCTAGAATGTTAATAATGTCACAGAAGAACCAGTCCAGGCATAAGTGTGTTTTTCTTGAAAAAGTCCGTCACATTTTTCTCTGCTGTAAGGGCTAAAACTGAATATACAAATGTGATTTGTTTTCTTTCTCCAGAACCTCCAACTTGTTCCCCAGACCAGTTTACCTGTGCAACTGGAGAGATTGACTGTATCCCAATGGCGTGGCGGTGTGATGGATTTCCAGAGTGTGATGACCAGAGTGATGAAGATAGTTGCCCCATATGCTCTGCATCCCAGTTCCAGTGTGAGAAAGGACAGTGTATTGATGCACACTTGCGGTGTAATGGAGAAATTGACTGCCAAGATAAATCTGATGAAGTGGATTGTGATAGTAAGATTAATTTTCCTGAACTCCTGATTCTAACATAAGCATCCATTGGGGATTCTAACTCTTCTTGATATTTATATGATTTTTAGTTTCAAATGGGGAAAAACAGCCTTAACCATAAGCCTAACTAAGCTATCCACTGATTCTGTTTTTCTTCCCCTTTCTTAATTCTGTTGCTCAAATTAAACTTCTCTGTAGCTACATAAATTGCTGACCATGTAACTATAGATATGGAGGAGGTTGGGGAGAGTATCTTTTATTCATATTCAGAATGAAAACAGGAAAGAAACTGGCAGAACTTCCAGATGCTTTTTTTTTTCCCTGCGTAATTACTATTTTGGCTTGCACTGTTTCCACGGTGTCCGCTTCGCCTTCAGACAGTGGTCACTGCAAGGTGTCACAGGGAGGAAGAGATGGACTTAATCCTCTGGCTGAATTGGCTGCTCTGAGAGTTCACTCTTGGCAAGCTGATGCTTATAATCCTGAATGTTCCTTTCTATGAGAAATCTGTGGAACAACATCCAAGGAAGTCTTGCTGCTGCAGCTGACTTGTATGCAGTCTTCTATAGGATCTGGGTTCCAGAGCGAAGCATGGACAGGTGTCTCGCATCATCCTTTGGTTCATGGGAAAACTTGTGTATTCTGTGTCTAGTATGAAGGCATAGCTGAAACAGTCAATTGACTATGAGGTGGCACCATGGCTTCTTATAGCTGTATAACGTTTCAGGAGCCTATTCAGTAGCGTGGCTACTGCCCTGTGAAGCCTCAGGACTCTACCCACTCAGTGGCTAACCATTGCCACTGGACCAGCAGGGTAGATTTTTGTGGACATTTCGATGAGCAATTTTGTGGATTTGCACTGTCTTCCATAACTCTGAGCCTGGACACCAGAGCGCAAGTACCTACTTTGCAAACAAGACAATCAGCCATGTCCTCGTTCCTGTCTTTCTTGTGGGAGGTGGTACTTACTGCCTGTACTGCTTCAGCAAGAGGCTCTGCTTTGTGCACCATGGAACCCATATGCAGTGTAATGGTGCCATTACCCACACAGAGTCAAAGTGGAAGGTGCATTTGGTTATATCCCTGTAAAATGGCGGACACTGCTAAGCAAGCCTAGTGCCAGTGTTCCTGGCACCGTGTGAACTGTAAGCACATGCCTTGCCCTGCACGGCCTCTTCGAGAGCACAGATGAACCTTACCATTTGGTCTAGGATAGCTGAAGACGCATTTCTTCAGTGGTTGAATGCTCAGTGGTTGTATGCCTAGTCCTCTGCAAGCAGAGGGGTCACCCGAGACTACACTTTTGTCCAGGATGCTGTCCTATACTTCCCTAGAAGGGCTATGAACATGCTCAATGTCCAGGGTTAGACTGAGGGAGATGTGGCAAATGTGACCTCTGTAGTCCTCAGGAAACTTTCCAGGCCAAGACCTGAGTGGATTCCTAAGAAAAATAAAACTGGTAGGCCTTTCTTATCCCTTAGCGTGTGTCAGCCTATAACTCACTGTTTGGGGAAGGGAAGGTGGCATATAGTACGTTCTTGTTCTTTATATGGCATTTATTAAGGTGGTGAGACTAACTGGGCTTAACAGAACCTTTTTACTGTACCTCATGCATCAGAGGAATTGTCAGAGCAGTGATAATCACTGCCTTTCCATAGGTCTGAGTTCAATACCTTGATTCTATCAGAAGTCACTTCTCCTGTCTCCTGGTTTCCCTAGGCATGCTTTTGGAGAGTTGAATCTGAAGCATTGGCACAGGGGTTGCAGACTTTGACTGGAAGTGGCCAAACAAATGTCCCTGGATATGTTCATGGTTCTTGTCCCACATCTTAAAGACTGTGGCGTTCATCTTCTTGATTTTACTGTGGCACTGCTAGCTGGTCCTCTGATACCCAGTGGAAGACATAAGGTTAACAGTCTCTTGATATTGCAGCTGGATTACCATGCCACTGAAGAAACTTAATCTCCTGTACAACACAGGTTCAGTGCTTCAAGTTGTCCATTGCTGGATCAAGAAGAAACAAGGAGTCTTAACAAGGCAGGGCAGCAACAGAAGTTTTGGCACACAAGGAGGGAAAAGATGTTAAGACAGACAGAGGTTTTAATGGAAGACAAAGGAGCAGCAGACAGTTGCAAGAATAAGTAGGGGGCTGGCAGTCATTGGCAAACAGGAAGCTCCACAGAGAACTTGGCCCTTCTCATAGTGCAAGAACCTAAATGGTGCAGTGGGAGTTCTAAATCCTTTCAGAGCCTTGTGTCAACACGTCTGTGTTTTGTATGCACTGTAGGACTTTGTGGAGCTGCATCCAACTTACGGGGGGCATAACAGTCCAGATCAGGAGCTGATAAATTTGGAGCTTCTAGCAAAGTTTTTTATCTCCATAGATAATTTATGTTCTCTTACATGAGAACTGCTCTGCAAACTGGACCGCAATAAAGTAAGTATGGCTATTCAGGAGGTCCACTTCACAAAACTACCAGTGCTGTGATCCAAAACATGAATGTGGATCTCCTCCAGAAGAAAAGAACCTTTCTTCCTTTTTCATTGAATAACTATACTGTGAACCTTCCAGGATTGCTCATTACGAGCCCTCGTAAAACAGTCTCTTTACTGATCATTTAATATGCTTTGACTTGACGCACATTCTAAAGTTAATTAACAAGTCCTTTTTGCTGAAACAGAGGCTTCTGAATATGGGTAAGAAATTTAGCAGTTATTTAGCAAGGTTATATTATACAGGGCTACATAAGATAGTGTAGACGATACAAGGTTTTACAATATGCCGAGTTACTACATTTTGTTAACATACCAGTGATCACCAACACTGTTATTGTAAGAGATTCTTGATGATCTGATCCCAGTTTTGCCTCAAGAGGACTGATTTGACAAAGTATGGGGTGTTACTGGGATCAGAAATTTTAGCCCCACTGAGTAGGATTTATAACAACAAGAAGAAAGAATTGGAGAAATGCAAACTTGCATTTTACCCACAGCAGCAAAGCAGGTGTTCTGGTGCCTGCTTGGCCATAATATAAAATGCACTGTGGCTTCATGTCTCACTTCTTTTGGTTTTCTTAATATGTTCAAATGTTCCCATGTCAGCACCACTCCCACATAGCACTTAATATTTTCTTTATTTCTGTGCAGCAGTTTGTCTACCCAATCAGTTCCGATGTGCCAGTGGCCAGTGCATCCTCCTGAAGCAACAGTGTGACTCCTTTCCAGATTGCATTGACAGTTCTGATGAGCTTATGTGTGGTGAGATGTCCTTCCTTCCACTTTCCTTTTCCACTTCCTCCAAGTGCTGTGTTCAGGCATAATGACCTACATCCCTATGCTGAGCTCCAGTCTTTGCACAGTAATATTTTTTCAGAGAAGCCCAGTGAATCTTGGCCACTACTCTTACAGTTGTATTTGGCTGTTGAATATAGTCATGCTCTTCCATTGGTCTGTGGGGCAAGAGAGTGTGAGCTTGCAGCATAGTGAAGATGAACTGAAATCCCGATGTTACTTCAAGCTAGTTCTAAAATGCTGTATGGGCTACAATGCTGCCTTGTTTACATGGGCCTTCAGATCTGTATCCAGGGAGACGTGATTCTACTATGCCCAGTATGTTGGAACTTGCAGAGCTGCTGCTAAGCTTGGGGTGTCTTTTAAAAATGTACAGCCCTATCCACTGCAATTACAGGGAGAAGATGGAGGCTAACTATGTGGAGGAACTAGCGTGCAATGAGCAAGTATCCATGAAAGACCACATACTGGTCTCTTAAAGTGCAGGTGAAGAATATAGGGAAAGACCTTGATTTTTCTGGGAAAAATGTTACTTTGAATTCTCATGGCACTAGGTGTATGCAAGTTGCGTATGTTGCTAGACAGAAAGGAAAGTACCTTGCTAACTGCTTTATGTACACGAAGGGGAAGAGGAGGCATGAAGTCTTGTGCATTGAGTCAGCATATATGGAGTTAGAGATGCCTGAGTTTGATGCAGATACTTTCAAAGTCACTGTGTGAATGACTGTCAGCTGACTGATTCGCTGCATGAGCTCCAGGACAGCAACATGCCCCCATTTCTAATGACCTCTTTTTTTTTTCCTCCTCTCTTTCTAGAAAAAACAAAGCCAGCCTCAGATGAGTCACAGCCACACAGTAGTGCCATCGGTCCTGTCATTGGTATAATACTGTCCCTTTTTGTCATGGGAGGAATGTACTTTATTTGCCAGCGAGTGGTGTGTCAACGCTATGCTGGGCCCAATAGTCCTTTTCCACATGAGTATGTCAGTCGCACCCCTCACGTCCCTCTTAATTTTATTGCTCCAGGAAGTTCTCAACATGGCACTTTTACTGGTAAGGATGGTAAGGACCTTGCATCCAATCAGTACCTTTACATAACGCCTGGATTTTGCATAGTACTTCTTATGTGAGGCCTACAAAACACTGTGAAGAGTAGTGAACCACATGCAGTATTGGAAACTAAGAATGCACGTGCCATTCAGTGTTCTAGTGAGAGCTCTGTTGAGTTGTTCTGTGTCTTGTACTCAGATGTCCTTGCTTCTGTCCTGTCCTTCAAAGGTCTTTACACAGCTTTGTTCTGTCTGCTCAGGATGGGTAAGTTATAACACAGTGGAAAGAAGTGAAGCAGCTTATTTACTATAATACAGAAAAGCAGGGGATCAACCTCCCTCACCGAAGTTGCTACAGGAAATTTGGAAGAACACAGGCAGTGTGTGTGTGGTTTTGTAGTCTGGCTGTTCAATGTCTGTAGTGTAATGAAAACATCCCCTTTGGTTTAGCCCATCTCTGAGGCAGATTTCTTGTTTGCTTTCGGACAAAGTATTTATTCTCTCTGTGTCTCAGTCCTTCATCTGTAAAACAGCAAAGCTTCTCTGCCTCACAAAGGACTCAAAGCATCCATTTTGAGAAGTGCATGCAGCTACAGTGCTGAGATCGAAGGAGGACTTCAAGTACACATAAAAGCTCAGGATATTCAGCTAACAGTTAAGAACCCAGAAACCTCCTATAGACATCAAAGTAGACACTTAAATGATGTACCTCAAATTATTTTACTAATGTAAAATAAACTTTTCATAGAGGAAATAGCAAATTCTTAACTACAAAGCCCAGAGTAAAAGAGTATTTCTTCATATTGTTCAGGAAGCTGGAAAGTAAATGTTCACCTGTAAACCTGCCAGACAGGATCAGAGTACAAGAAATCCATACCTCAGAGAGCTTGGAGTCTGCTTTTCATGTTACCTGAAAATTAGATAGATGATAAAGACAAATGAAAAGATGTGACACTTCTTCATATTAAACCAGTTTTTGAGATGTGCAAATTGTTGTTTTCTTCTAGCCATGGGTTTGAAGATAGCCAGATACAACTTAGGTTTAGCCTTTCTCGCACTTTTGTGACTGTGGTCAGCTGTCCCTGCTTATATTACATTTTTATGGCTATTAAGAGCTTTTTGTGGTAGGAGATAAAATTTGAGGATGAAATCATTGCAGTGAAATCTTTGCAATGGTGTTATAAATTGGACTTCACACTACAGCTTTTTTAATTAAAACAAGTATCAGTGGTTTTCGTCTGTACTTCTGTAGGTGCTAAACTGTCATTCTTATTCATATTTGTTAGTTTTTTTCTAATCCATATTTCTATGACAAGTTACAGCAGCTGAAAATATTACCATTGATGTTAATTCTAAAGAAAAAACATTGATTCCTAATACTGTGGCATTTCCAGAAAAGATAAACAGTCATGAATGGTGATCACAAATAGAGTCGCACTGCTTGTAATAAATATTTCCTGCATCTGAAAAATTTCTGAAAACTTCCCAAACTAAACTCTTCCATTAGCACTGAATAGTCTGTTAGGAAGAAGCTGAAAATGTCTTGTTTGATTTAAGTGTATATTGGAGTAAAACAGATTGGAGAATGTTGTCTTCCCTTTTCCTGTCATCCAGGTTTCCTTCCTTTTGCCTCTGCTGATTTTCAGTTCAAGCAGTGATTTTTTTCAATAAAAATAATTATTTTTTCCTGTAGTTCATGTACTTGCAATTGAATTTCTTTGGATGCAAATTAAAAGTTTGGAGGTCTCTAGCTTGTTTTTCTTGGGCAATGTATAATGCTTTTTTTGCAAATGCCCAAGTTTGTTTAATTGGAAAATTACTTAGTTAACAATTTGGATGAAAAGTTTGGATCAGCTGTTCTGGAGATTCCTTTCTCAGCAGAGTGTGAGAGCAGGTTGTGAGAAGTTCAGTGCTGGAGTGAGACTATAGGTGGTCTGGGTGTGAGATGTTTTCTTTACAAAATATGTTATTCCTTGTAATCCTAAAGTTTTTACATAAAACACTGTTCCCAGAGTGACAACCAGTGTCATTGCACGGGTTTGCCAAGTTGTGGATTTGTTTTCTGTTGTGCATTGGTAGATAAAATTGTGGTTTACCTAACCTTGTTTTCCTCTCTGTCTCACTGCAGGCATCTCTTGTGGAAAGTCCGTGATTAGCTCCATGAGTCTCATGGGAGGAAGCAGTGGTGCCCCCTTATATGACAGAAACCATGTTACTGGAGCCTCTTCAAGTAGCTCATCCAGCACTAAAGCCACTTTCTACCCACAGGTATGTCTTGAAAATGTACCTGTGAGTTAGGTATCTCCTGAAGATAAAAATTTGTGCTACTAAATAGAATGTTAATAATGGTTGTTCTTGGGTGTTGCTGTTTATGATATACAGGCCCCATGCAACACCCACTAAACTTCACCAAAGGGCTTTGTTCTAATCCATCAGGATTATACAATGCTACATGGTGTTTAGAGTGCTACTCAGATGGGTTGTTCCTGCACACTTCTGTCCTTCTGTCTTGACTGCCTTGGAAATGCCACCTCCTTTGTTCTTTTTAAACTCTGATGTCAGTGGCCCAGTGACATTTTGCACTATGTAATGCTGCAGGCACACATGGAATAAAAAGACAAACAAGACGTGACAGGACTGGAATGCAAACACATAAGAAATAAGCTTGGCTTGCTGTTTAGACAGTGTCGATTCTGTGATTCAGAAAACCAAGTGTGTGCACTGGGAGAAAACACTGGTACCAGCAGATGTTACTTTGTTTGGATTTTTTTAGCTGTAATTTAGCTCCATTTCTGGGTTATAACTGTTGGAAGTGACATAATTTTAGTCCCCATAATCAGATTTTCATGAATTCAAAGATGTATAATAGGAATGGGAATTATTCTCTAAGAATATCTAGGAGAGACATACAAAGGTTACTGTTTGCCAGCATTTTGTTGTATGACAGGTTTTTTCCTTAGTGCTTCTGAGCAATACATATATTTACTTCTCTGTTCACACAAGCTTGCAAAGTCAATCTGCTCCCTGTTGAGGTGATTTTTCAGTGATATTTAATCAGGAGCCCACATTTTGTGTGGATATATGAGCATTTGTGTTTACATGTAAACTGTTATGCTGTGTATGGGCATTTTGATTGATAGTGTTTTGACCAGTGGCAAGTGTGCTCTGTCTCCCCTTTAAGAAGGATAAAGATGGAAGAGAGAGGCTTGTGAGCTTATCTATTGATAGGTAAAATTGGTTACTTATTTCTCGCATTACCTTCTCAATGAAGTCATCAAGAAGCTAGTCACAGCTAACAGATGTTTGGAACTCAGCAGCTGTCCGAATTCAGCTTGTCTCATGCTTCACCAGTGTCACTAACATGCTGAACAATTTCACGCTAGTACCTGATCAGTGTGTCAGTGCCACACTAAAACGGATGAACAGAAAAAGCTGAATTTGTATAAAAGAAACCCTTACTTTGATAAATCTTGAAAGAGGAAAGAAGCCAAAGAGCTAATCTGCCTATGCCATTCTGTGGGATCTGTGTTGGCCAAAAGATCGACTCTTCCATTGGACTTCTGGCCTAAACTAATCTGACTATTACTGGGAGTTCTTCTGCTTAATTCAAATATTTTGGTCTATTCTACCTGGTAGCTAATTACCCAGCTTTAGGTTAATAATAAAATAGTTGTCTTGGCTTTTTGGTTTTGATTTGGTTTGTTTCTTTGACACATCTTAGTAGTACTGAGAGATGGTCCAGTGATGAGGAAGGAATTGATGTCACTGAACTTAATGCCGGTTTATATACCTAAGAACCAGGCCACAGGCATCCTGGCTGACACTCTGTGCTGTATTTAATCTGAACGTGAAGTGGTGTTGATGCAGCTCAGTGTGCTAGGAGAGGATCCAGAAGCTGCATGCAGTGCTCCTCCAAGGAAGACGATTTCTGGAAGATACTTTTGGGGCAATTACTGATCATTCCCCACAGCCAGCAATGGATGGTATTCAAGCTTGCCTCCCTTCACATGAATCTGGATGCAGGGTTTGTCAGTGTTAATAATGATGAGCTCAACTGAGTGGCCAGGAGTCATTTTGCTAGATGCTGCACAGTGAAGACCAAAACAATCTTCTCCAACTCCAGTGATGTTACAGTATTATGAGAGAAAGCAGAGGCAGAGGAAGGATGCTATCATGGTCACTGTGGCAGGCTGTGGCTTGGCAGAATGCCCAGGACAGGCTGTGTACAAGATGCTTGTACATCAGTAGCAAGGCCCTACCCTCAACAGCAACACTGTAATTTTCCATATTGGAAGGGATGAAGCGCTCTCCTTGTTTTCAGACCAACGTCCTGCTGGCCCTGTCAGGGGTTCTGCTTCCTATGAGGGGAAGAATCCTAAAGGATTCTGAAGCATAACAGACTGTTTTCCTAGTGTAAAGGTTACCAGCTGCCGTGTATATGCACACACAGGCTAGGGCAGGCTATAACTATTTTTTAGCTCTTAGGCTCTTTGTGTTGTGAACTGTATCAAAATGATATGTTTACAGAACAGCAGTAAAAAGGAAGTATTCAGAGAATGATGGAGTTATGTTAATTACAGTGAAGGAACTTCGCCTCCTGACCCCACTATAGACCAGGGACATGTTTAGGGGCTGGGAGTGGAACAGACTTTATTTCCCATTAGCATTTGCTGAAGGTGATATCAGTCCTTACATCCAGGGAAAAAGAAGTGCACTGAGATTCAGCAAAACTGGGTCTAATTCCCAGCTTCACCCTAGCCTTCCAGCATAATAACGGATGTGGGAAGGAAGAAAATGCCCTATACTGCGAGAACTTTGAAGGCCTGCAGTGTACTTAAGCCCAGAGTAAAATCTTCTAATGAACTTCCGTAGTCTTTAAAAATGCATTAATTCACCCAAGCAGCAAGGAGAGGAAACTAAAAGAAGGATGAGTGATGGGGTGAAGGCGTAAATAATATATCAAAATAAGTAGAGTTGTATAATTAACCCAAATTTTCACACTGCTTTCTCCTGTTCTTCCTAGATCTTGAACCCACCTCCTTCCCCAGCTACCGATCGCTCCCTGTATAATGCAGAGATGTTTTATTCCTCAAACATTCCTTCAACCACGAGATCTTACAGGTACAGCTCAGATAAAAAGGTTTGATAATTTTTCTATTGAGCTGTCCTTTAGTTTTGGATCTTACACAAAATGTTCTTGTTCAGACCTCACCTTGTTTAAAAAAACTTTTCCCTCATTTAATAAGTGACCATTTAAGTGGAGGTTATGCCAGTTTTTGACATTAAACATTGACTTTGTGTTCTTATTTTGACACAATAGGGTTTAGCACCTTTCAATACAGTGTTGCTGAGTAACAATGCAATGTATATAGGTTATATTGATGTGTAACAGTCACTTAGCATCCAATATAGATAGAGAAGGTTGATGTTTTCTGTTCATTTCCTCAAGCTTATCTTAAAACTCTTTGATGAGTCAACCGATTTGTTAGTGACTGGGCTAAATGGTGATGGTGGTCTCCTCTGGCTGGTCAGGGGCTGGAAGAATGCACTGCTGGCAGAGGATAGTTGTGCCATTCAAATTTAACACAGTTCAGGTACTTTTTGTTGGGTTCCTACGAAAACGTGGATTAAGGCTCACATAGCATTAATGAGCAGCAGGTAGCTTGACTGAGGACATAGAGCTCTTTGTTTTTCTTTCTTTTTTCCCCAGATGGCAACTAATGCATGTACCTTTGTGTTTTTGTTTTGCTTTTTTTTGCAGGCCATACCTTATACGAGGGATAGCTCCACCCACAACCCCATGTAGCACAGATGTTTGTGACAGTGACTATACTACTAGTCGATGGAAGGCAAACAAATACTATATGGATTTAAATTCAGACTCAGACCCTTATCCCCCTCCACCCACACCTCGCAGTCAGTACATGTCGGCAGAAGAAAGTTGCCCTCCATCTCCTGCCACAGAACGAAGCTATTTTCACCTCTATCCCCCTCCACCCTCTCCTTGTACAGACTCCTCATGACCTCAACAGAAGGAATTTTTCCTGTAAATATTTTAAAATATGAACAGATTTAAAATATATATTTTATGATTTAAAAATAAATCGGGGTGGGAATTAAAAAAAGAAATGTGAATAAAAATAGGTGGGAGGGATGGGGCTGTGAAAAATTGTACAGAGGAATAATATTTATAAAATTGATTTTTTTTAACTTAATTTCCATTCTTTTGTGCCATATTTGCCTTTTTGAAGTCATGAAAATGACTCAATCTCCAAAGAATTTGGGGAGGGAATGTTGAGCCTTTTTGCATTTTGAAGTCACCTTTTTATATGCAAAGTGTATGTAATTCTTTTTATTAATGTGAGACAAGAAATCGAAGTGGGTTGTGGGAGGAGAAGTCTAAAGAAAGATGTAAGTATATTCGCAGAGAAGAAAAACACGTTTAAATAAAATTGTCACTAACTCTTCACCACCACTGGGAGAAAACGCACAAAGATCACAACCCTCAGATGCTCCTGTTTGCAAGTGAGCTGCATGCTTCCCAGCAGAACTCATAGGCTGAGACCTGGATTTCAAACCTCCCTCTCCATTTGCTTGACATTGAACTGGAAGAACACTTCTTTTGGCCAAACCTTGCGGCTTAACTAAGGCCACAGGCATCATGCCCTACCTCATGTCAGTGCCACTCTGCACATGGTCAATTCTGGAACGAATTCAAGCTGTCAGAGATAACCAGCCCTAAAAAACTTGGTTTAGCTCCAGTCGTTTCCCCACTTGACTGGGTGAATGGTAGCGGTAGCAGAAGCAGTTGTATTTACACGTGGGTGAGAGCAAAGGGCAAGTATAAAGCTAAGAGAAATGCCTGACAAACTGTAGATTTGGTCAGACTCACCATTTTAATTGTGACAAATTCAAGCTTCTTCATCTTTCTGTGTGAGGCTTTGATGACTGTCTGGGAAGAGGCTGTAATAGTCACCTGCTTCTCAAAATACAGCACTAGTTCTCTTTTTCCCAAAAATCCAGTAGTTCACTGTGTCAGTTCTCTGAAATGTTCACCTGTGTTGACTTGATCAGAGAATTGCTTCTTCTCTAATGTTCATTTTCCAAAGTGGAATGATATGGTCACTCATGTTCATTTAAATGAGGAAAGTTGTTTGTTTTTTAATTGGTGTTTGTAGAAAATGGTATCTGCATAGCTCACAACAAAAACGTCTGCCATTCAGACAGTTTAGTCATGTATCATAAAAATTTGCCACAAAATCTGTTCAGGTTTAGAAATAGAAAAAAGCACGGGGGAGGAGTGAAAGGAGACAAATACTTGCTAATTGTGTTGAACTAAGAAAAGATAAACTCTCATACAAACTGCTGTAACCTAAGGATATCATGATCAGCAAAGTGCTCATGTTCCCAACTCCTACAAAAAAAAAAAACACAAAAAAAAGCCCAAAACTGGGAGTGAGTGGCTAGGATCTGTCCCTTTCAAAATACAGAAGATAAATTTTTGCTTTGATTGCTCTCTTGCTGTAACAAAAAGGAATGGGTATTGTATAGCACTTTATAAATTCAGCTCTTGGTGATGATAATGTGAGTGCCTACGTGGGACATCTGAGGGAAGTTCTGAATATGCAGACTTGCACCTGTTTCTGCAGCTGCTGAATAACATGTGTTGAGCCTTTGACAACCTTAATATTGTTGGCAACAATGAAAACTTTTTTCTTATTTGAACTTCAATTGTACTTGGTTTTGGGTCTTTTTAGTGTGATATTTTAGAGCACGTCAGAGGAACCCTACAACTCTAGGACAGAGGTCTTTGTTGTGGTGTTGGAAAGGCTGGGACCATATGTTCTGATCCATTTTGTGTTTTCAGATTTATTAGTCCAGATCTGTTCTTCCAATCTACATCATTCAAAGATAGGATTTGTGCTGTCACTGGTGTGTTACTAAAACTCTCACAGTAGCTTTTACTACTTTCATGTATAAATTTTCACTTAAGAGACTGAGCACAAAGAAGATGCCCACCATTTTTCATAGAGAAAAACACAGGATTGGAGAATACAGCATTGGAGTTTAAGAATGGGTTCTTTCCCCATCCCCTATCAACGTTAGTAATTCTGTAGTATGACAGGAGGGATAGGGTCATTGTTACTCTTAGAGTGACTTGGCAGATCTGTGAACAGGTGTTAATGGTTTGGTAAAACAAAGCAATTCTCACATGATCATATTTCAGTGAACTAAATTAGGAATATAGATCCACCAGATATTTTATATACCACATTGATCATATAAAGGAGTAGCACTTAATGTTCTGCATTACAGCAGTTGGTAGTCCACTTTCATATCATATGTAGTTTTGTGCATGATAACTATTCACCATTTATAATTAATTTATCAGTTGTTTCATGTTACAGTTCTACCTTAGAGACATACTACATTAATTTTCCTGTATTCCTGTGATGACACTGGATGCAAAATTACGTTGATTTTTGTTTTTCCATTAAACCACTGATCTTTTTAAAGAGCCACAACTGTAACAATCCTAACCACTTCATCTGAAGACTTATATCCTGTTACAAAGTCTGGAGCTGAGTCCAAGAAAATAAGCATTCTTGCTGAGAGCTACACTGTCGTAAGAGTCAAATTCTTTTGGAGCTTAGGTATTCAGAAGGAAGGAAGCACTTGCTGAATGGGGTGAATTAAGCATGTACACTTGGATTTCAGTTGGACATTCATAGTCTCTTGCTGCTGATGTTTGCTGAGAAACTGCCTCCTCTAAGCACTTGAAGTTTGGTGATCGGAATCTAAGCCCCACACTGCTCCATAATACTGCCTTGAAAATCCTCTTCTAAAAAGAATTTGTATACAAATTCAGCATCTTAACATTTAAGTACTAAATAATATTTTTGATTGCTGTAGACTATATACTTTAAAAGTATTACGGCACTCCTGGTGCTAGAAAAGACCAGCAAGAAAATCTGAGTGACAGGAGCTACTTCTCTCCAGAAATATCCTCAATGTGCTTTTAGTGGTTGCCATCCTGTGAACTTTCAGGCTAAAACGTAGAAAATAGGTGCTATTTTCTTCTAGATCAGGATGAGAGAATGAGTGAGTTAGTGAATGCATATGACACGTTGTCACAGTTCAGGGCTGAATAGGAAGTAAGTGGAGGGACGTTGTATTTTGGTGAGGTTTAGGCATAGTTTTAATAATGCAAAAGTTTTCTATGAGAAGGCTGAGTGAAATATTGTAAGAGTTCTCACCTGATAACCTGCAGGGGGATGCATGTGATTGGACTACCTGCGTGAGCTTGCGAGTACTTGAATCAGTGTTTTCAACCACTATTTTCCAAGCCCGTTATGACTGCATATTAGCACTTGGAACATCTCAGCATGTAATACAAGAACTGTGGCTGGAGAGCAGCTAGTAATGGGCAAATGATACGGCTGATTCTGTGTTAAATTTGAAGGACCAATGTCCTAGCAGAGAGCAGCTTAGCTGCCTTCCAATGCAGTCATGAAAGCAGCTGCTCAGGTCATCTTCTCTTTTGTAGAATTTGTCCTATCTGCAGGACAGATGTAGCAGAAGTGTGAAGCTGTAAGGTAAATGGACAAAGTCATGATCTTCAACAGTGAAGTATTCTTTAATTTCAAGCAAAAGTTTTGTGTAAATTATCATCAAGAGCTTGACTTTACTTCGGCTAGACTGATCAGCAGCCACTGCACCCTGAAATTTGCAGTAGAAGTAATTAATTTGTTTATTATTGCTGGATGATTTTGAGGAAACTTCGTTAGCACTATCCCAGCTGTCTTACTGGTTCAGTTTTCTGCTGTCTGGACAGATTGCTGAAGAGCATTTAGGCTAAGATTAAGCTAAATCTGTATATATGACAAATAAAGTTTTCTTTAGGATAGTGTCATAGTACAAAATGCCCCCTGTCTAAAAATGAGACTGTGCCATTATCAGCACGCTCGAAAGAGAAAGGCAGACATGAGTGGAAACAAGCTGCTTCTTTTAGAATAATGGGTTTGATTTTCAGTAATAAATCTTGATCTCTCTGGTTTGTGAAGGGTGCAAGCACTTCCCTAAAAGTTCTTATTCTTTTCAGAGTAGCAACAAAATGGTCTGTTCCCTCAACACTTGTTCTACAAACCTAGCATGGACCTTTTGGAAATCTTCAGGCCCATTTATCGTAGATTTACTTCATTGCCAACTGGTGCCTCTTGGATTCTGGGGCTTTTGAAACTCTGAAGTTCTGTGCACATAAGTGAAAAAGGATTTCGAAGCAGGAGCACTCAGTAAGGGCTGACAAGGACATACCTCCGTTGCCTGCAGGGTCAGATCCCTTTGCTAGGGAGAGCTCCTGTGCTACCCTTCATCAGAGCCTCTGGAGTGCGTTGTACTACTTTACCAGTGTGGTCAGTCAAACTTCACAGAAGTTGTGTGTCCTGTTTGCTTCAAACGTTTTCAGAAGCAGATCTTGCCTGATGGCAGTCATTTTGTTGGGGTATATGTTGAGTCAGTCCAGACAAGTAGCTGTGCATGCAACTGTACTACAAGTGATACCCATTGATGTCAGGAAATTAAAATGGAAGGCAAGTATGTTCCAAATAATTAGTAACACACAAGAGTGCCTGGCATGGAGTCCTGAATTAGAAGTAACATATTTGCCGTTACAGTGCTGAAGGACATTTTATAAACGTCTGTGTTTGGACAGAGCCTTAAGAAAGCCACAGTCAAAGATTATTGTTGTTTACAAATCAGTTATCCAGTTGTTTCTATGTTTTTTTTATGACTCCATTATGAATTATGAGTGCAGTCCTCACCGTAAGTTTGGCTTGTCTGTAGAAGGTTCAGGGAAGGCTGAATCCTAAATTCTGGGATGTGCCTGCTAGTTCTGCTGCTGTTCCCTTAAGTGTTGCAACACTTTCTGTTCATCGTTAAATGTAAAACCCCTTTTCTTCAGCTATTGTAATTTAGCTAAACAGGTTAAGGTATTTAGCACATGTTGAAAGAAATATTAATATACATAGATATTTTCAATCCTGTCATGTCTTCTAGCTCTCCTGCCTGAGAACACTTACTCTAGTTTTTGTAAAGGGTATTTTTCTTTGTTTTGAGGTTGGCCAACTATGCTGTGGGCCTTTTCACATAAGATCATACTCCCTGGAGGGGAAAAAAGGAAAAATTTGTTTTAAATCTATGTTAAGCCTGCTGATATGAATGATGGAAACCAGTCTGATGCAAATGGCTTTTGCATTCCACAACAAAATCCTTCAAAATGCCGTGTCCTGACATACTGACAGTGCTCACACACACCTGTGACAGCAAGCTGCCACACATTGGCTGTTCCCAGCAGGAACCACAGCCCTTGTTGCAGTCCACCTATGGAGTCAGGGACTGGGTTCTCTAGCTGACACAGAATCCTGGTGGGTGGAAGACCACGATGGCAATTCCTAAATGGGTCATTTTATATTAACAAAATATGTGAAGAGAATGTGCTTAAAAGGACTTCCTAAAGGAGAAAAGCAAGTTTGGCAGCTACTGTAAGTGACAGACTAATTCATCAGCATTCACATCTTTGAAAAGCAAGTACTCCCACTGATGCACCTTCCTCTAAATAAGGATGCGACTCCTGTGACAGCATTCCAGGGCAGATGTATTTGACAAAGGGAGCGATATTACAGTTTGATTTGTAAAGACATCCTGCAGTGTGTAAATAAGTATGAAAGTACTTAGGTTGCAACTACAAACACAACAGTTGCAAATTAAATCCATCAGTCTACGGAGATAAAAGCTGCTGTATGTGAGATTTGGAGAACATCATAAACAAAACTAACCCAGACTGCTTTCCTACCTAATTGTATCACAATTGCTGCTATTGTAAATGTACATGAATATACAAAGAGTACTGAGAATTTTTATAAAACCCACACACAATCTTCTTGATATTAAAACTCATATACTGCAAACAGCCGAATAATTACAGCTTTTTATGTGTATCATTTTGTAGCATTTGTTACTACAAAAGACAACCAAGCCCAATACTTTAGTGCCTTGCATATTTTAAACAGTTCATAGTAACTAGGGAAAAAAGTAAAGCCTTAAATCACAAGTGCCACCAGAATCATATGTCAGTTGTACTCCACTGGTTTAAACAAAGTTTTGTATCATTGTTAGGGTTCTCTTCAGTTAAAACACATACATCCACAAGTTGTGGAACTAACTGAAAGCTGACAACTTCTGAATTTTTTAGAGCATGCATGTCTTGAATTTTTAATATATTGGAATTTCTCTCAAATGCATTCTTTCAAGTGAACTTTGATTTATATATTCGTATCTGTTTCCACAGATCTTTCAGTACCTGTCCAAAATACATAACATTAAAAAAAAAAGCCAGTAACTGACGCTTATGTGTTTGGGGATTAAATTTACGCTATTTTCAGATTGTCACTATAGTACTTTTCATTAGAGCCATAAAATCTTTGTTGTGTTACAGAAAGTCTTTACAACCGAGCATGGCCTTCTCGCATACAAATAACTTGGTAATACTGTCTTAAGAAAAACTTACAGGTTTTCATCACTTCAGACCATTATACGTTAACAATTTCCTGGTCATGAAACTGCAATGTTTCTTCATGTTAACAAAAACAAAATCTTGTTTGAAGTAACTGGTATTTTGTATAAATATCTGTACAGGTAACAGACTCTGCATTTGTACTATAGATTATGTGGATTTTGTTTTATAATAAATACTTTTAAAAGATTTGATTAGCAGCCATTTTTATGAGCAGACCTCTTTCACCACCTACAGTAAAGACAACCAGCTAGTATCACAATTATTTTAGATACTATTTAAGATAAGGATAGTGTCACTGTCTCTTTGTTTTTGATTTTAAAAAGTACAAGAAGAGCAAGAGCAAGGACGTGAAGAAGTTGATTGGAAAACTGATCGCCTTTAGAATTGTTAGCTAGCTATAAAACTTGCCACAAGTTTGTCAGCATCATGACCTTATAAAAATGTTACACTCCATAGGAATACTGTGTTTTGAGTAGACCAGATCAGATCTGTATTTCTTTTAATTGTATAGTACCTTTCAAATATAGGATGCCAAATTAAATCTTCTAACTAATGACGGCTTTTTTATGGTGAACATACTTGAAAACTACTTCATAGAATCATAGAATGGTTTGGGTTGGAAGGGACCTTAAAGATCATCTAGTTCCAACCTCCCTGCCATGGGCAGGGGCACCTTCCACTAGACCAGGCAGCTCAAAGTCCTGTCCAACCTGGCCTTGAACACTGCCAAGGAGGGGGCATCCCCAGCTTCTCTGGGCAACCTGTTCCAGTGCCTCAACCCCCTCATGGTAAAGAATTTCTTGCATCTAACTTAAATCTACTGCCATGTAGTGTGAAGCCATTACACCTTGTCCTATGACTACATGCCCTTGTAACAAGTCCCTCTCCAGCTTTCTGTACCAGGAAGTGGTGTTTGGCGATGTTTTCTTATTGCTGGACTTTGAAAACAGATTACCATGCAAATATGTCTCTCCATTCTGTTATTTCTACACATACATATTTATTAAACTTATAAAACTTAGTGCAAGTTGCTTTCTTGGTTATCTCTGTATTTACTTACTTAGTTTTGCTTTATTACACTGCAGTGAGAAGCTTTTATAGCTAAATTCAAAACTCGACAAGACAAATGAGTTCAGGCTAGGGGCTGGAGTTGTGAATTGGTTACCCCCAGGAGTCCCCGGAGTATTTGTAAAGCATTCACAAGTGCAGCCGGGGAGAATAAAGTTACTGATAGACTTAAGGTTACAATTCAGCTCTTGATTTTCTCTCTTGGAATTGTAGGGTTGTGTGAACTAGAGTGGCTGAGCACGACTGATCTAAAAGTATAAAATGTATTGTCACTAATTCTTGTAGGCTTTCTTCTTCAAGAATTTCTCTGAAACATTAGTTAAGTTGTGGAGAGTTCTTGAATTGTTGGTAAATTACCAAAAATTCAAATGCATGCAAAAGGGGAGTTTCTTGTTGGTTTGGTTTCTGTTTTTTTTCTTAAATTGGTGGTTAGGAATATGCCTCTGATTTTCTTGTGAGGGGATGAACTTTGCTGGGTTTATCTGGGTTCATGCGAGTTAGAATAAAGTACTGGGATTCAGTCTGCCTCATCCTCTTTTTGGATCAGCTTGGCAAATGCTGATGTAAAATGCAATATATGCTTCCTTTAACTGGTACGAGCCCCTGCTGGTTACACCAACATGTGCTTTTAGCCAACATATATGATGGTCTAAAGAGGATTAAAATTCTGTGGTCCCAAGTACCTATCATAATTATGCAGCTTCGGCAATTCAGCTTATAGAAGCTAGTGACCAGATACTTACGTACCAAACCAATATTTATGATAAGTGATAGCATTTCCTTTAAGTATTTGGGAAGCATAGAATCACAGAATAGTTGGGGTTGGAAGAGACCTTTAAAGGTCACCTAATCCAACCCCACCCTGCAGCAAGCAGGGACATGTTCAACTAGATCACATTGCTGAGAGCCCCATCCAACCTGGCCTTGAGTATTTCCAGGGATGGGGCACCTACCACCTCTCTGGGCAACCTCTTCCAATGTTTCATCACCCTCATCATAAAACTTTGGTTCCTTTTATCCAGTCTGAAACTACCCTCTTTTAGTTTAGAACCATTACTCCCTGTCCTTTCACAACAGGCCCTGCTAAAAAGCCTGTCCCAATCTTTCTTATAAGCTCCCTTTACGTACTGAAAGGCCTCCATAAGGTCTCTCTGGAGCCTTCTCTTCTCCAGGCTGAACGAACCCAACTGTCTCAGCCTGTCCTCATAAGAGAGCTGTTCCATCCCTTTGATCATTTTTGTGGCCCTCCTCTGGACCCACTCCAATAGGTCCATCTCTTTCCTGTGCTGAGGGCTCCAGAGCTGGATGCAGGACTCCAGGTGAGGTCTCACCAGAGTGGAGCAGAGGGGCAGAATCCTCTCCCTCGGCCTGCTGGCTGTGCTGCTTTTGATGCAGCCCAGGATACGGCTGGCCTTCTGGGCTGTGAGCACACATTGTCGGCTCATGTTGAGCTTCTTGTCAACCAGTACCCCCAAGTCTTTCTCGGCAGGCTGCTCTCAATCCCTTCATCCCCGAGCCTGTATTGATACAAGAGGTTGCCCCAGCCCAGGTGCAGGACCCTGCACTTGGCCACATTAAACCTCATGAGGTTCCCATGGACCCACTTCTTGAGCTTGTCCAGGTGCCTCTGAATGGCATCCTGTCCCTCAGACATGTCAGCCGCACCCCTGAACTTGGAGTTGTTGCAGATTTTCTGAGGAGGGTGTGCTAAATCCAACTGTCTACGTCATTTGTGAAGATGTTAAACACTACTGGTCCCAGTACGGACCCCTGAGGAACACCTCTTGTCACTGATCTCCATCTGGACATTAAGCTGTTGACCAGTACTCTGGATGCAACCATCCAGCCAATTCCTTATCCACCAAATAGTCCATCCATCAAATCCATGTTTCTCCAGTTTAGAGAAGGATGTTGTGGGGGAAAGTGTCAAAGGCCTTGCGGAATTCCAGATAGATGACATCCGTAGCTCTTCCTGTGTCTGCTGGTGTGGTCACTCCATCATAGAAGGCCACTAGGGTGGTCAGGCAGGACTTGTCCTTGGTGGAGCCACACTGGCAGTCTCGAATCATCTTCCTGTCATCCATGTGCCTTAACACAGCTTCTAGGAAGAACTGTTCCATGATCTTCCCAGGCACAGAGGTGAGGCTGACAGGTCAGTAATTCCCAGGGTCTCCTTTCTACCCTTTTTAAAAATGGATTAAATATTCCATTCAGTCTAGTTCGGTCTTGGTTTCTGCATTCAATATTGTAGGTCTCAGATTTGTGAAATTTACCATCTAAACCTAAAAGTCAAAATAATCTCTAATCAAGATATCCTTTCTCCTGCATGCTGGTTAGATGAGACTCAGAATGACGGAAGTCTTTCTGATCAGTGTTCTGCAGTCCTGGTGATGTCTAATTCCATTTCTGTGGTAGAAAAAAAAGTGTAGCATACAAGCTGAGAGACATGCTTCTGTTTCCTACAAAGTTCTTTCAGGTTTTGTATTGTACCGAACCAGAAAATCTCAAAAAAAATTTTCATCTTAGACACATTACCCTTGCTGAATAGTGCTTAATATAAATAGACCCTGGACAAGCCATGTGATGACTGCCTAAACCTAGTGACTTATTCCATCACTATGCTTAAGATACATTTGTAGTCTGAGGAAAAAAACTGAAGGATCTGGACTTCTGGTGCTGTGCACAGCCTGGAACAGGCCATCCATTATCCTATTGTGTTAGAAAACTTGGACCAAATTACCCAGAAGAACAGAAACCTTTTTAGGATTTCATGTGGCATGAAGCAGAGGGGCCCCACTCTTCTTTCCAGAACTCCTGGCTGTAGCTTGGTTCTCTCACCTGAGAAGATGCACAAGGTCATCATCTCTTGCAGTAGACCCTGACTGACACAGTGGCTGGTTGCAGGGAGGTGTTTGATGCATGTATCCCACACAAGGAATACAGATGTCTGCATGGCATACCTATGATTCCTGCTCCTCCAATGGCCTTAATCCCAGATATTTCAGGGTCTCTTTTGAAACTGGAGGAGACAGTATTTTGTTTTTGCTTCAGAAAAGGTTGCTTAGCTGTCTGACTGGATCTTTGTAGTCTTACATTCCCACAGCTTACACATTCCTTAATATGATAATTAGGAAATACAACTCTGTTACTTCATTTGTCCTGATGTAATATGAATATATTGATGACAGGACCAAAGCTGTGCTTACAGGGAAAGATGCCTAATTCTAAATCCACTGGTTCTGATCTTCTATGAGCTTGCCCCAGCTGTAATTGTCCATGGCAGGGCAGATCAGGGTGTTTGGCTGATTCAGCACAGCATCACTGTGAATTCAAGTCGTTAACAAATTGCTGCTGGATGTGCTAGGAAGTAGCTAAAGTGGTCAAAATGCATTCTGCCAGAGCGTGCATGACCCACAGCTGTGCTGAGGAAAAGCCTGATCCCAAACTATGCAGCTATCTGGATCTTCTTCCATGCTTTATGCCAGCCCCAAAGCAACTAGGAGTGAAATTCTGCTAAACTGAGCAGTGTTGAAGCTATCTGTGTTATAGACATTAAAAAAAAAGGTAATGAAGTATGAGGTAACTGTGGCCACATGCTGTCAAAAAGTCCATGCTGAGCTGGGGGAGAAGAAAGGTCTTTACATGAAAACAATGCTTTTTCACAGAATCACAGAATCACAGAATAGTAGGGGTTGGAAGGGACCTCTGTGGGTCATCTAGTCCAACCCCCCTGCCGAAGCAGGGTCACCTACAGCAGGCTGCACAGGATCTTGTCCAGGCGGGTCTTGAATATCTCCAGAGAAGGAGACTCCACAACCTCCCTGGGCAGCCTGTTCCAGTGCTCCGTCACCCTCAGAAGGAAGAAGTTCTTCCTCATGTTCAGACGGAACTTCCTGTGCCTCAGTTTGTGCCCATTGCCCCTTGTCCTGTCACTGGGCACCACTGAATATTTTAGCACAGATATTCCCCAGGTATGTTTGCCTTTCACCCACCTATGCTCTGAGGAATTTTACGCAGGTTGTCCTGTAAGTGAGAGTTCAGGGAATGATGGTGCAGCCTTTTAAGCAGTGCATGCTGCTAAGAGTATGGTGGAGGGAAGGCGAGCGAGCATGCATGCTCTATGCCTTCCATAAGAGTGACTGACAACAGCAGGCTACCCCACATCCCTGCTAACAGCACAGAGCACTACTACCACAACCTTCCTCCAAAAAGTCCAGGTGGTTTCTGGAATCTGCTCAGAAAGCACAGATAGGAAGAGGGTTGGTGTGCACAGGATCCAGTGCTGTTGTGGTTCTAAGCAGTAAGAAAAGGCCCCTGCTTCTAATTAAGAGTGGAGACAAAGCTAGCATTTGGGAAATGATGGCTTGATGAGCCAGGCTAGTTGCTGGACTCTGAATATATTGCAGAAATGAGATGAGGATAGTAACTGCAAGGCGTATTGCCAGATCAGCTGGCTAAGATCATAGCTACAATGAGGATTAGGACAAGCAATTTACTTGGCTCTGCCCAGCTTGGGTTTTTGATGGATTCCTCATAGAACACAAGAATTGGAAGAGGGGTGTCAGGGGCAGGATGGGGGTCTTACAATTAGTGACTGATCTCCTGTCTGTAATTAACATGAATAGTATGCTTGAGGCTAGAGTTAGCTTTTTGGATAGGAAGATACCAACAGCTTACATATATTCTGGACAGCCTGAAAAGACAGGATCTGAGCTTGCCCTAATTGAGGCTAATGCCTTCTGTTCAGTTTCCTGAAGGGAGAGCTACTGTCAACCACTCTGGTTTTTAGGAACCTGTTGAATTCTGTTTTTTAAGATTTACAACCAGACGGGATTACTCTACGGTATTTTCTCTGTAGAGGTGATATTCTGCAGCCTGTAATGTATGAGGTCAGACATGCATGAACAGAAACATCCATCTTCCAAAGATGAGTCTTGGGTGTCTAGAAAGACTGAAATCCTCAGTATTAACAACAATTTGTCTCAGTTAAGCGAAGCGGTTTAGTTACAACAAGCTTAATTTGAATATAACAACTGGCATCTTTCCTTATTGGTCCCCTTTCTCTCTTTGTTACAAAGTCTGTCTATCTGTGATGTTTACATAAAAGTAAGTGAAGCAGCATTGAAACTCAGTGTGTCTGGTAAGCTTTGACAGGGTAACACTATGTTCTCATATTAAACATCACCTGTTTTCCAAAGGTCTCAGTGCATTTCTGATTTAACAGAAAATAGATTAAGGATTTATGAGAATAATTAATTCTGTTGGTTTGTAACTGTGCAGTAAGGGAGAGTTGACTGTAGAACAAAGCCTAGGGAGAAGACATAAATCAAAAAGGGTGTCCATAACACAGGTTCCTCAAAGACCAGTCAGGTAAATCAACAGACTAGAGAGAGCAGATAATCCCACAAGGTATGCAAGTAACATCCATCTGAAATCAAAGCCTTCAGTTATGGCAGAATTGTTCTGCTAAAACAGACAGTATTTTGGATCACACAGCCAAAACACTTAAATCTGCTTACATGCATTTAACATTTTCAGTAATAACATCAACAAGTTGCACATATTTAGATAGTGCTCTTCTTAGTAGAGCAACTTCTTCTTCCTCTTCAGCTTTGAAAGTATACTCATAAATTAACATTATTCTGTAGTAAAAATAGCTCAGATTCTCTCACGAGTTAATAGTTCTAACAACAAATAACATATTTGTAAAGTCTTTGGGTGTCAGCATTATTTAGAGTTACAGAGATGAGAATCTGGATTTGGATTTCAAAAATCTCTAGCATCATAATATATGAAACCCATGCCTGGAGATAGAAAAGTTACTTAAAAGGCTGGAGAGGGAGATGAAATGTGGGAGTAGGAAAGACAGGGGTTTTTAACAAAAATCAAGTTACAGGGATCAAAAGGGCAAAACCTATCTAGGCCAGAAATCTAAAACCAACTGCCCATGGACCAAATGTGGTAGTTCAGCAGGTGTAGAGCTGGCCTGTGCCATGTACAGGTATACAGAGGTTCGATGATTTTCCCAAGATCAGGTAAAAGAGGAAGACTAGGGACAGAATCCAATCTCCAGGGTCCTGATGCAGAAACAAAATCACTTCTCCTTTTTCTTAAAGGCTGTGTCAGCCTTCTTAGAAGGACCATTTCATATTGGCACATGCAGCAGGGGTAAACTTGTGAACTTGTGCTCACCACAGAAGGTGTTCATTGGAGGGATTTAAACCCCACAAGTGGTTTCAAGTGATCTTTAATAAAACTTCAGTGTGTCTTTCAGTCTGGAGGACAGTGGGAGGAAACTAGTTGTGTGAAGCTCCTAGGAGATGTCAACACGTGTCAGTGGGGGTTTTACTTGAAAGTGGAAATTTTATCAGGAAATTCTGTAAATCTTTAAACGTCACAAGACTGGGAGGTTCGAAATACCTCACCCTTTGAAGTCTCAGCTGCAGTGGGATAATTCAGTGCACAGCTGCTCTTCTGACTGGCTGCGACACCTGGTGGTATCTATTGAGGTAGCGGTTTTTTTCTTCCTAAAGTTAGCTAAATAAAATGAGGAATTTCTTTCTCCTCGTATGGAAGTGTAGGATTAATTTTGTTTGTTTTCATTTCAGCTTTTCCTTTTTGCTCGTCTTACTATCTGTAATCAAAGTTTCCAAGGGCAGCCAAGCCTTCTTCTCACTCTCTGGCTGCTTAGTTACCTAAACAACAACAGAGTTCATGGCAGTTTAGTTCCTCCTGACAGTCTTAGGTGTGTCAACACCACTTAGGACAAGCCAGTGGCACATTTCAGAGAGAACGGGCTAGTCTGTTCAGTACCATATGGTAACACTGCAAGCCAAGAGACCTCGCGGCTTTTCTTCATTTTGCAATTGATCTGGATCTGTGACCTTACTTCACAGGTTGCATCACTTCTGAATTTCTACTAGCTTTTCCTCCCCGCATCTGACATGGAGATAGGGCAGACTGCTTCTACCCATGCACAGAGTCTGGTCCCAGCGACCCTCCACTTTAAGCTCAAGGCCACGAAAACGGATGCTGGCCCTTTCCTTTTAAAGCTCTCCATTTGTGCCCTCCTCAGATGCAGCAAGATCCAGCTGGTGCAGGCAGGCACCAAGGATGCACCTGCTTGAGCAAAAGCAGCATAGAGATGATTTGTGACAGGACCTCTGCTGTCAAGGTGCTAGAGTTTCAGGTGACTTCTATTAAAAAACAAGTGCAGTGACCAAAGATTATCTGACCTTGAAGACTTCAGGTCAAGAAGTACCAAGAATAAACTGCCCTGCCTCTGGTGTAGCAGACAACTACTAATTTCCAGTGTTTGCCCCTCCCTTTAGGCTGGTAGGTTGACTTGGGCATATGAGCAGATTAATATGGGAGAGTAGGAACAACAAATGTGAAGTTATTGGAACTGACTCTTGACTCCTACAGCCTTTCTCACAGTACTACTGGGCATTTTTTTCTTCCTGTTTTACTAAATCTGGCATTTACAGGATGACATTCATGTAAAAACATACAAATGCTTTAGGGCTTAGAAGTAACCAAAGCCACAAGGTGGCACAGTCATCTGCTGTGAAGCATTGCTCACCAAACTTCATTTCCCAAAGGAAACACGGCTCCAATGCTGCCGTTTTCAACAGGGAATTGTCCTGTCTTTCTCCTCCCCTTGCACTACGTTTCATAGAGTAAACACTGGTGGTGGGTGTAGCTTTTCTCAGAGTGAGATTTTTGTTATAGAATAAAGCCCTACCATGGAAATAATTACAAGGCAATACACATTTTGCTACTATTGCTAATTTTCCTCAGCACTAGAAAATCTGTAACAGTAAAACCCCCTTTTTTGCTGGTGGAAGCAGCATCTCTTCTAGGCAGTTTCATCTGTGTAGCTATAGCAGCAATTTGTTTGGTGCCTCACTTCAGCTTTAATATGCAACCAATGCAAACCGATGCAGGTTTTTAGAACTAAGTTAATAAATCTATCTCTGGCCTTTTGTTCTTTGGAGGGAAACATGGAAGGTATGGAAATCCAGAGATGAGAACCAGTGAAAGGTAAATGGCCAGAGGGATTAAAGGATCTTTTAGAAAAAAGAGGCTCTCCTTATATCCCCTTTTGCAGACACCTGCGTGAGGCATAGGAATGATTTCACATCACCAGGAAGAAGCAATGCAGTAAAGAGAATCGTCAGCATTTGTCTGTCTTTCCCTCTGTTCTGCTCACCAATCATAGGGCAAGTGCAGACACTTCAAGGTACTTTTGATTGCAGACTGTGTGCTCTTTGACAGCAGGTGCAAATAATTTGTCTCATGTAGACTGTTCTGTTTTGCTTGTCTCTAACAGGAAACATGCCAGTGCCTGACCTGCTCACAGACAGCCTGGTCCTTTGGCCTGGAGCAGCCATGTTTGGCTGTTCACTTTTAACAGAAAGACACCCAGCAATGATGTGTCTCTTGACTAGCTTGGTGTTTAAACAGTTCTGACGACTGGTGGTCGTGGTGGTGAAAACGGTTATCTATCTGTCTATGCATATATATATAGATAGATACACATTTGTTTCCCTGTCCCTCGCTTCTGTACTGTCCATTTTTTGAGGTTATATGTATATGATATAACATATATCTCTCTAGATACATATTTATAATTTCTGCATATGCTTAGATATGAGTGCTTGGGAATCCTGGGGAATTAACTAGCTCTCCTTGACTCTGTCCAATTGAAACCAACTCTTGCATACACCCCAAGCCAAGTCAGATTCCCAGGAAGAAAATGTACATTTATTCCCCTGTCCATCACTTCTGTACTGTCCCTTTTTTGAGCTTTGGTCCATGCCACAGGCTTAAATGGCTATGCTGAACCACTTGTCCTTTGTGAAGGCTTTATGCATGGGGCAGATCAGGCCTGAGGAACATATAAGTATGATTCTGTGGAGACCCAAGGCTGCTGCAGGACCTGGCAGAGCTGGACTTGGGGCTGGGTGCTTGCAAATAGTCTGTCCAAGCAAAGTCTGCTCTAGACTGTGCTATTTATCATGCAGTTGCATGAGCCCAGTGTTTATTTCAATAAGAATGAGATCAAATTTCTGGAGCTGCTTTGCTTCTCCTGTCCAGAGGGCAGGGATTTGCTTTGAGTCACCTTTCTGTTTTCCCGTTAATGAAATAACTGGAAACTTCTTCCTCTTTGCGTGGGAAATCAGAAGTTTGAAATGTCTGTGAACTCATACCCTGTACATGATGCATATGGGGATACAGCATCCAACTCATTACTTAAATGAGAATATACAAGTACTTAGATCCCAGTGTCTACTTCTGGTCCCTATTGTTCTTTCATTCTATACATCGTGTGGGCTTTCACCATCAAACCTCACCAAAGATCTAGAAAGCAACAGCAGTGTGTCAGCATGGGCAAATTCCAATGGCAAAAATCTCACTCCATACTACAAGCTGAGGTGCCTGAGCATCTTCATCTGGACTGCTGTGAGGGGAAATGCTACCCTTCCCCTCCTGTTGGACCATGACTAGCAAGAGGAGGCAGGACTGCCCAGCCAGAATGGACTTTTTCAGTGGCGTCTTGAGTTTATGATGAAAAATTAATGAAAGGGCATCTCTACTGCATTATTTCTTTCCCAATCCCTGTGCATCTTCTTCTGTGCTCCCTCCCCCCTCCCCAAGTCTGAGACAGAGTACTTACATTCTTGATACAAACATGTCACCTGCTGTTTGTCAGAAGGGAGACATTGTATAGTCCATAAGGCCAGTGCATAAATTAACCAAACTAGAAGCATATTTGCATTGCAAAACCAACTACAGGATCTGGATACCACAGGTTAGTGTCTGCTCTCCACCACCATGCAAGAATCAGCCTCTTGCAACAGTATGCTCTTGACTTGCAAATCAGCAAATGCCATGGAGCAGCAAGGCCAGAGCCTGGACAACTTTACAGACAACACCATGCCATCCAGAGCCAAGGCACAGAACTAGCACTGTCTCAAAAAGCTGCAACATAAGCAAACACTATTCCTGCGGAAGGTTTCTAACACAGGGCACGAAGGGATTAGCAGGGACAGCACAAACTGGTGTTTAAGCGGATTGCAAGGCAACACTGAAGGGCTGCTACGTAAGAGCAGTGATAGCAGAAGAGGTCTTCTAGAAGGAAGCAATGCCTCTGTAAAAGGAAAAAATCTGAATGGAGAGACTTCATAACATGCTTTAGCTTTTGGTCAATGCTGAAGCAGTCAGGCAGTTGGATTACATGATCACTGTATGTTCCATCCAACTGAACTATTCTTTTCTATTCATGAAAAGCAGGATGAATATTTGATTTTTACCCCATGGATGCTGCTGATCAAACTGCTACTGAGCAAACACAGCATCCCTGTTCAGCATGGGGAAAGGATGCCCAAGAAGTTTGTGGGGAAGCAAAAGTCTCTTTCAATGCCCAAGAACCTCTGCCCAGGCGGAAACTGTCTCAGGGTTTGTGGGCTTATCTGAATCAGGCAAGGAGACCCCTTCCCTCATTCCCAGGCTGCAGCCAACCCTGCAGCCCTCTCCTGTTCCCCAGCCACCTCTCCTAACAGGCAGTGGCCTTGGTGTGGGGGGGCCAGGATGGTGAGGGAGGCAGGGAGCATCAAGTGGCTCCCTGTGGTGCTCCCCCAGTGCAGTGGGAAGCCAGGCATGCTTCGGGGCTCCCACCTTGTCACTCCAGCCCCACCACTGCACTGGGCCAGGGAGGGACAAATGACTGCTGATGGCCTGGATCCAGATCCCAAAATGACTGCTGATGGCCTGGATCCAGATCCCATGGGAAACTTGTTCAGCGATGCTGCAGGGCCAGCAGCCGGAGGCCTGGCTGGGTCACTGCCATGTGAGGGCCAGGTGAGGTGCCCCGGGACTTTCTAGCTGGTACCTGGGCCCGGACAACTTTGGGGACGCTACTGGGGTGACCTTCTGTGGCATAGAGGCCAAACTGCAACCTTCCTTGGTGTGGTGTGTGCACCCCCCACTTCAGCATTGCCTCCTGGATTATCTGGCTGTAACTGCGAATGGGTCCCTCCAGTCCTAAAGTAGTCTGCGGGCCAGCCACAGCTCCCTGGAAGGGCTGGGAGACAGCAGATGCTCTGCAGAGACAGGGAGGGAGGGAGGGAGGGAGAGAAGAAGGGGCTAAAGGACAGAAGGAGGGATGGGCTACAGTTAGCAGATGTCCAGAGCTGAAAAGTAGGTCACCTGTTTCTGCCTGGGGCGGGTGGGGGGTGTTACTTGAAAATCTACGCTACATCAGTGCTCAAACAAAGCCAAGTAAATACTGCAAGGAATAAAACTGAGCCTTGGAAGACTGACAGAAATCCTCCAAGTATACACCATAAGATAGTAAGATTGTCTAATTAAAAAAAAAAAAAAGTATTTTCACCTGTATATACATATATACAGTCACAAAAGAGGAGAGGCTAATGAAAAAAAAGACAGTGAAATTAAAAAAAAACCTTCAAAACGTACAAACTCTTGAAAAGCAAAAATTCTCTTATTACCTGTGTACAAGGCTTGGACAGATACAAACTTAATTCCAGGTTTTTCTCAGCAGCCTTAGGCACATTATTTAGGTCTAGATAGTCAAGGCCAAATACTAACTCCTGTTGTTGCCTTTGTGAGTCCTTGGAAGACAGACACTTGCAAATACTTATGAGGTTACGGTCTTTGGTGTGCCTGTGCCTCTCAATATAAACAGGTTTAAATAGCATCACCCAAGCAGGTCATGAAGTCTCTGCAAGGCATTCCCTATCTCAGATGCTGGAACTATGTGAACAGTTCATTGCAATCATGTACACTTTTGACTGGCACTCCTCATGTTTGCATACACGTACCATGCTACAGGGGCAGCAGGTTAGGAGAGACCAGAAGAGAGGAGATGAGATATAGAAAGCTGGGTGGATTTCTCTGGCCAGGTCAAGGTAGAGTCATTCATTAAGTATTTATAGTCTCTAATTTATTCAGAAAAAATTAATTTGAGAACAAATTCTGATTGACATAAAAGCAGGTTCCAGCATATACTAACTGCTCCTGACACCACATTATCACCAAAAGATGAGAGGTATTTGACTCACTGCAACACAAAAGATCTTTCAGGTGGAAAAAAATGGACTCTTAATACTTTGTGCAATTTCTTCAAAAATCAGAATAATACCAAAAGATGGGCTAGCTCATCATAGCAGTCCTTTCAGGCCTTCAAACAGGGAAACATCTTTTCTTTCCTCTGTTGCTTCCTACCCAGTTGAACAATGGGGTAAAACCAGAGTTTGGCTCTGTATTTCAAGGTTGCACCGTTTAAATGCTGCATAAGTTTCCATCTTGACCAATTTGGAGGATGACACGCCCTTTTCTGTGGTGGAACTGAAGGGGAAAAAAGATAAGGGAGAAGAAGACTTAAAGCACAAATAAATTGCAACTGCTGCTTATGACATGCACCTGATTAGATAACTATTCCCTGTATTCACAAGTTTGCCTGGGTGATCAGTCTGTTTCTATCATCTCTTTCAGTCCTGTCCTACAGTTTCACAGAAATGTGAACTCAGGAGTTACTAGGCAGCTATATCTTGGCTGGCTGGTAAATGACACATGATATATGCACTTTGCGCGCTTGGAAAGCACCTTAATTTTCCTAGAAGTACCATGAAGGTAATTTCTCCAACTTGTTTTTCCTCTGTGCTAGTTCAATCACCTAAGCATTGACAGATAACATTGGTTTAGAACTATCCTTAGCCCAGAGTGGTCATGTGGTTATGCTGGTAATTAGCACTGCTGCTGAACTCAGTGTTACTTCTTTTTTAATAGGTAACTACATAACAAAACCAGTACCCACCACACATCTAAAGAAGCAAAAGAAATAGGAACGCTCTCTCTCCCTGAACCTGTATTCAATTATTTGTTTAGCAGCTTTCTTTCCTTTTTTCGCCTCTGTGATATTAGCATCTATGCCCAGAGCATTTAACTACTTGAAATGGGATTAAGCCACTCCAGTCTAAAATTGCAATCCTGCAATCTTCCTGCTCAGCTGCTCTGTAAGCTTTAAGGTATCAAAAATCCCTGGGAGGGCTCTAAGAGGGCCACTATGCTCGCATCCAAATCATGATGCAGAAACTCTGTATTGCTTGGCCTGAGTCCCCAGTTTGGTCAGCATCCCAAGTCCTAGCTATGCTTCCAGGATACTGGCCTCTTCACAATTCACAGTCCTTAGCTATGCTTTCTTTTGAAGCGCAGCCAGAGGGAAAAGAAATAGAGATGGGCGCTCCTCGTATACAACACTCTAGGACTTAGCCCACGTAATGAGGCTGCAGGATACCAAGCTCCCATTCCCTTCTACGTCCATGGGAATTTTGACCTGCACCTCTCGAGTGTGCCTATAACCACCAGATTACAAGCTCTCCTGGGGTGGGAATGTGCTGCTGATCTTCTGGTCAGGCCAGTAGGACTAGAGAAAGACAAATACAGTTGTACTCCAGTCATCAAAGGCAACTTCTCTGTATCTGCTCTGAGATACAAGTGTATCTTGTACTGCAAGTGTATTTTGTCCAGTGAGTGTTTAATGTGTATTTAATTAAGTTTTGCTCATCCTTATCCCTAGATTTGGGGTTTAGCTTCAAATGTTTTTTTGCAAACTATACTTCATTATTTCTTCTGCTTACAGTACAACCTGTTTTATTATTACAGTATAATTTGGTTCTGATGTTAATAATTGATGCAACCAGGTCTTCCTCTGTTTCCCACGATTTCTAATGAACAGTGTTATGTTTGCATGGGAGATACAGTGTAAACATCCAACCCTTTTATCTGGACAAAAAAAACACAGGTCATTGCGCAAGGGAAACCACACTGACATATAGATGGGGTCAGTGGTAGCACCACAGGGAGCAATGTTCAGGATCATCAGGCTTCAACTTTTGCACCCATTTTACCATGTAATAAGGTACAAGGAGTCTCCAACAAACGAAGTCAACTTGCCTTGTGCTGCACAAACAGCTTTTGACAATGCTCTGCCCAGTACATCACTGTTGCTTCTGCTCTTTTAGAAAACGGATGGGAACAAATCATCAGAGGTAGTCAGCTAAACAACCGTGTTTCCTAGTTGTGCAATACACACAAAAATGACCACACATACATATACAAATGTGCACATAACAGCATGGAAACACAAAGATACCTCAGAGAGCTCAAACCATTGACCACACATACATACACAAATGTGCACATAACAGCATGGAAACACAAAGATACCTCAGCGAGCTCAAACCATTTAAAAGGACCATGTACTACACATGAGGCAATTGGACAGTCAGACCTGACAGAAGATGCCTCATAGCTCTTTACGACAGTCAAATTCACTGTTCCTACCACATTGTGCAGCCCTTAAACTTGACAGATAAAGGACATCATGGTCTCCAGTCCTCTGAGGATCTTCTACAGGTGGGTAAAACATACTGATACTTGCCTTTATCAATGGCAATGTAATTGCTGTCCATCTGAGTGCAGTTAGAGAAGTGGGGGAAACACAAGTTTAAAAGGCCCTTTAGCTCCAGATACAGAGGTTTCTTACCTCTGTGGAGATGACAGTCTTGCTGTAGTGCTCAGGAGTTTTTCCTGTATTCTTCACAGCTAAAAAACTTTTTATTTGCTTCCTCTCAAGGCAGACTTTCCTCTCCTACAGGGCTCACTAGAAGACTTTCATGCTAAAACAGGGATATGTTTCTCCTGATACAGTGGTGAATCTGTTTACTCTTTCCTGCCAAAGTAAACACCTTGATCACTTCAATGCTTTTTTATGAAAGAAGTCCAGAACCTTCTACTTCCCCATATACTGCTCACCTGTGAGAAAGCTCAATTTCCCCACTACCATGCGCAATAAAGTCCTCTTGATAACTTCACAGCACTTGGAGCCTTAATCAGAATCTGCCTCAAACTCACTTCTCCTGTCAATAAATCTCAGCTGCCAACTTCACTGGTCATTGAGCGATTTCCAACTTTTCCATTTGCAAAACCTCCCAGAGAGAGGGCATACATTCCTACTAACTTCATGCAAGCAACAACCTTGTCCAGTCACATCCCAGACCCAAGGAACCTATAATTCCTGTAGGTTATTTCCTTTTTAGCTTCCCTCCACAGACCTTACTGATCTCTTTCTAAGTAGGCCTCACTGCCTCAGGAATCTCCTTACTGCTGCTCCCTTACTTACTCCCCAAAACTGCCATTTCCTACCCTCAGACCAACACCTCCTCCAGCAGCAGCACAGAGCTTATGCTAGTGAGCCCAGCTGACCTTATTAGGGATTTGATCAGTGCTTTTCCCATACCACTGGCACACCTTTCCAGCCTCCAATGCCCTCTGAGAAAATGTGAGAACCACCTTGCCAAGAGGGATGGGGTTGGTTAGCCAGGACAGCTGTCCTGTGGGGCCGCCCCACTCCTCTGGCCATCCAGCAGGCTCACACAGCCCACCAGTCTGCATGCTGTACCCATACTGTGTGCCTCACTGGCAGATCACCAAAGCTAACAAGTTCTGTTTGATTTTTCTCCCAGGTGACATGCCATGATTGCTAGTGCTAGGCAGACGGGAGAAAATATGTGAGGAGAGAGGGGAACAACCAATACTGATACAAGCCCTCCCGTGATGATGGAAAGGGGATGGCTAAAGCACTGCAGGCTGAAGTGAAAATCAAATGGGTTGGTGCCAAAGCTTCTCTCCATGCTTATGCTCTTTCCAGCAGGGCCACAGGGATTGTATGGATGTCCTATCCTAGTCCTCAGCAGCTTTGCCTTAGAAATGCTAATAGATTCAGTGCTGGGAATGAGATTAGAAAACCGAATTGGATTAACTTGTCGGTTTAGTGCAGCCAAATATCCACGTTCACCCGGAGGAGCATAACCAAGAAGTCATTGTTCAGAAATACTCCTTCCCTCTTCTTAAAGCTACTTAGTTTTCACAATTTTAATAAGATGTTGGGCTAAACATGAAAATACTTTAAAGGGCTTTATTCTCTCCTGAACTATGAGTGAGATAAAGAATTTTGTAAGGGCTATGGTTAAATCAGAGGTGTTTGTGTCTCAGCTGACTTTACTCTACAAATACTCATCTAGTGTTAACAGAGCCGAGGACTCTTTGGTGCAAGGCACCCAATTGTCCCACTCTTTCTGGGACTGTTTCCTAAGTGTACCTCGTCAGTGCTCAGAAGAATTAACTACAATCAGATTAAAACCAGTTTAGACCATGGCTTCATTTTATGCCTGAGGTAATCAAATGGCCAGATGTCACCAGTGGGGAGGTTCAGCTCCAGACCTGTATGCAAGGATGCTCCCACTGCCTTGCAGACACTGGTGCTTCCCTGCTTCTGTGGGGAAACCTAAGTCTGCAAGTTGGGCAAACTGGAAACAAATAACTCTTCATAGGGTCCCTCAGCTGGGTTCCCCCTCTGCCCTGGAGGGGCAAAGGGAAGACAACACATTGGTAGGGACAGGAACATGGTTGTCCTGGCAGAGCTGAAGCAGAATCACACCCCACACGCTCATGGTCTGACATTATGGCCATGCAGCAGCAGCTAGTGTTGAAATGCTGCTGAAAGGGTACAGTCCTGCCTCCCCTCTTCTGGTGTCACACTTAGTAGTTGCAGAGCCACACAATGAGCTACCTTGCCAGGCTCTGCTACTGCTTGGGAAGACAAGATTGTTCTCCAAGGTGTGGCAGAGCTGCCGAGTCATAACAGTCCCTTAGCAAATGCTCCCCCTAGCACCTGTGTGGTAGAGTCCACCAGCCCTCAACAGCTTCAGGAAATGGTAGTAGCTATGGCTGAGGGGTTAATGGTGCACAGTGAGGAAACATGCTCAGCATTGACTGATGCGGTGATGGTGACTGAGCAGGCTGATTATTTTTTTTATTTGCATACCATTTTATGTTGAGGAAGATTCTGAGTCAAGTGATTAGAGGAATCCATCAGAAGTGGCTACTTCTGGAAGTGCCCCAGACAGCAGCCATCACAAAGTTAAGATACTGACATTTGCACTATTGGCAACAACCCATTTAGTGAAACACTATCAAGCTTCAGGTCACAGATCATGCCTATAAGTTCTCAGAGTCTCCCTAACAGCAATTAAATACTACAGCTACACAAAGCAGGCTAGGGTTTTTTCCTAATTTGCTGGTAATCACAGGTATAGGACTGCTGTGGAAGTCTCCAGATTTGCACACAAGTCCCAGGGATAAAGGAATGGGATTTCACTATTTTGCCTCTGGTTCAGCTCACCGTGCGACACCGGGAAAGCCACGCAACCTCCTCATTTCCCCTAATGGTTCAGTAGAGCTTTGAGATCCTCTTTGTAGACATAAAGTGTTTCTACCTTGATGTAGTAGCACCCTAGCGTTACCAGCTTATACAGTAATGGTAGTATCACCTGGACAGCTACAGTTTAAAAAAAAAATTACACAAAATCAAGATTTAGAAATATATTGACAGGAACTCTGTAAGACAAAACCAGTGCCTGTGATGTCCTGAACCTTTCCAGAACTGAGATGGCAGTGATAAAGCCCTTGAAAATCAGATGTGCACCAGTGCAAACATCATCCTGCCCCTTCTGAGTTGAGATCCAGCCCTTACATTTAGAGCACATTTGCTTAGGATGTAGGCTGTGTCAACAGCGGCACAGATTAACACTACTTTGTTGTGAAGACAAGTTTTATGCTTATGGAAACTATACTAGGTAGTTAACTATTTTACTGTAGCTGCTGTTCAACACTCAAACTATTAAACCCCTCTCCAGATACTGCCTCTGGTGCTTGATAAAGGTTATAATCTCATCATCCTTTTAACAACCTAGTTGTTTGTCCTGAGAATGCCATTTGACATTGTACTCTCATTTACCCATTATTTAAACGCATAGACCATTCTTTCCTATTATCTCCCTGCTCACAGTTTCCAGTGCAACGTCCTTCCTACAGACCATCATTGAAAACTAACAATACAAGCAGACCTGCCTATACACACTTTACATTGTGAAATCTCCATTTGTTGTAGTCAGTGCAGGCACTCACTGCTAGAACATGGAAGTGGCATGACAAACAAAAAATATAGACGGTGAAAGAAAAGAAAAAGGAGACAGCTAAAATAAATGTGCAACAAAAACAGTCTAGAAAGCTTTCTGGACTGAGCACCAGCTGAAATAATGAAAAAAGAAACAGCATCCCATTTCATGTAGATTGTTTTGAGGATCAACATTTTTTTGTACATTTTACTAAATAAATCTGCTTGCATGAAAAAGAAAATAAAAACATGCTCTACACTCAGAGACTTAACTGCACAACTCTGTAGATCAGCAAACACATTTCATGCTGCTGTTTTTTTACCGTGTGTTTGCAACACATTAAGATCACATGCATCCATAATGCTGCAGATGCAGCTATACTAACTTATTCAGGCAGACTAACATGATCATGTGTCTGAGCTGGAAGCCAACAAGCTCCTCCTAATAGAAGCAACCCACTAGGCCCACAGCTTCGGGAGGTCTTCTGTTCACAGAAGTTTGGTGAAATACAGATGTGCCATCATAAACTGAAGTGCTACGTGAGCAAGAAAGGCTCTTACTAGGGCAAAGCGTGCTGTGACTCAATCTTTCGGAGAACTAGTAACGTCTACAGAAAGCACAGGAGGCAAAGCTTGGTGAACTGGTAGGAAAGACGTAGGAACAAAAAGAAAGCTGACACTGCATCCAGCGTTTTGTGCAATGGGCATTACGAAACCAAACACCTGAGCAGCTGGCAAGAGTTTCTGCTGCATGAGTGCCTGGACAAAGCACAAAGGCCAGAACATGTTAGCCTTTTTGTAGCTATTATAAATCTGATGGCTACCTTTTCTTTGGATGCAAGCATCTTAACCTGTATTTCTGTATTTAAAGTGATAAAAAACAGAGGAACCCCAAGCAGCCTATATCCTACTTTAAAGTTCATGAACACAATACCAGTGTGAAGTGGAAGATGTGGACTTCCTCTGATCTGCAGGCAAAATTCAGTCCTTACTCTGAAAAGAAGGGTATACACAGAAAGATAAGCATACGGTTTTACCTATTACATTTTTGCTCTGTCCACAAAACAACTTGAAGGTGTTTTATGCAGAGACAGTCTCCCATTAAGACCCTACTCTTGTAACCCAAGATTTGAGCCGATTTCTAGCCTGACTCACTGTTTGTCTCCTGAAAGACATGCTGCCTTCTGCAGCAGTGCCCTCAGTGTTTGTTTCTTTGTAATATAAATAATTTTGTTTTAATGGGAGCAGATCTGCTGAGCTAGTCATTGACTTGCAGCAAGATGTAAGTACAGCTGTACTAAGCTTAATTTTGTATGTCAGATTGTAACCAAGGTGATGGAACTAGTTAATCATAAAGCACGAACAATGCTGCTATGTCCCTTGTACAGCCCTGCCCATCTGGACATTAGGTCTGGGAACAGAGGGTTTAGTCCCTAAGTAATCATTAATGTTAAACACTAATGGTGAAGAGGGATTTTTAATAGAAATAGCGTTACCAAATAGTTGCAGGTGTATTTGTGGTACCTATCTATTGTGTGAATTAACTGAAGCAAAAAGTCATACATCTCCCCCCAAAGAAGTTAGTTTTAATTAAAACCAGCAGGTGCCTAGAACTGGTCAAGACGACCCGTGCCGCAGGGACAAGAGCCAGAATAGGACTGAGTTTGCGCAGAAACTGTGATGAAGAGGATAAGCCTTCATCTTGGGACCCCCGACGACCACCACTAGGAGGCACTGCGCAAGCGCGGGTGGGAGGAGTGTATGAAAATGGACTGATTTGACTATGAAAGGAAGGGCTTATGTAATCAGATGAATATGTATATTTTGATCTATATAAACTGCACGGAAAGGGTATGGGGTATGCACGTTCGGTGGAATTATCCCCCGTGCATCCGACGTCGCAATAAAGAATGCCTGCCTTTTAACACTACATTGGTGTTACGAGGTCTATTCCCGGATTTTCAGTGACAGTTTCTGGCAACCCAGGTGGGACCCTGCTTGTGAATACCGACAGATCCGCGGGATCACGGGACCTCCAGCCAGCATCGAGGGATTCTTGAGGAGAACCTCTGATCCCCGGACCGAAGGATTCCAAGTAAGTCCCCTGGAATTTAATTAAGGCATTCTTTAGGTATAATATACGCCTGCTCGTAAATCGTGGTGAAAACCTCGTAGAGTTGGGCTAAAAGGTACCTTTGTGGAAAGTCTCTGCTCGGTGAAAGCTGGTGGAGTGGGGCCCAAGGGGGAGGTCTTCAACAGGGCGTTGAAGTCTCCAAGATCTCAGCAGGGGGCTGGGATCCCAAAGGGAGCTCCAACAAGGGTTGGGGTCCCTCTAATTAGTGTTTGTGATATAGTGCACAATCACTACCACTGGTCATCTGAAGGATGGGCACCTTTCCAAGTAAAAGACCCATCCCAAGGGGCACGCCTTTGGGATGTATTTTAAAACACTGGAAAGAGCTGGGGGGGGACCCTTTAACTCGGAAACGGTTAATTGAGTATTGTAATCACTGGTGACCGTTATATACTCTGGAGAAGTGGCCGGAGGACGGGACACTGTGTTATAATACCATTTTGCAATTAATGTTGTTTTGTAAAAAGGGAAGGTAAATAGGAAGAAATGACATACGTAGATTTGTTTTTCTAGTTAAGAAATCATTCGGAATGGCAAAGGCAGTGTGGGATACATCCGCGCGGTTCTGTGGTAATGGCTTTAAAGAAAGGAAACTGTGAAAAGGGTTCAAAGAAATGTTGCGTCGCTTGTAGTGTTGGCAAAGAGTGTTTGAAATATGAGCCTGAGGAGGATGATGTTGAATTAATGGTTGCACCTTGTCGGAGATGGGGAGGTGATGAGGAGGACCGAAAAACTGAGACAGACAGTCCTTCTGTTTCTCCTATGTCGGGGGGCAGGAAGATTTAGCCCGGTTTCAGGAAGGACATGGGGAAGGACGGGGTGGGGGGTAGCAGAATCGGCTTCTCCCCTCCAAGCCCCTCTCTGAGAAGCCAGGGAATGAGGAAGTAAATTTTTAACAGGGTAAAAAGAAAATTAACCTTTCTTATGCTGTTGAAATTTAGATTGAGAAAACAGTGGGTAACTCACCAGTTTCTATATATGCCTGAATGTCCATTGCCTTTGTTAGGACGAGATTTATTAAGCAAATTAGAGGCACAAATAACTTTTAAAAATGAGGAAATTGAATTATTGATACCAGAATCAAAAGCCGTAGAGGCAAGGGTGTTTATGTTACAGGATTCTTTTAAGGAGGAACAAATTCCTGAAGAGGTGGAAAACGCAGTAATCCCCTTGGTTTGGGCAAATGAAGTTCCGGGACGGTCCAAATTGGCAGAACCGGTAAAAGTGACCTTAAAACCTGAATCCAAACCGGTAAGACAAAAATAATCTCCTATTAAGTGGGAGGCTCGAAAAGGATTGAGGGGGTTAATCACGAAATTTTTGGAACGTGGACTTTTGGTAGAATGCGAGTCAGAATATAACACTCCTATATTACCGGTAAAGAAACCTGGGGGACGGGAGTATCGACTAGTCCAGGATCTAAGAGCTATAAATCAAATAGTTCAAGATATACACCCAGTAGTGGCCAATCCCTATACTTTATTGACATCCCTGAAAGAGGAGCATAAATGGTTTACTGTACTAGATTTAAAGGATGCCTTCTTTTGCATACCTCTGGATGCACAAAGTCAAAGCATATTTGCTTTTGAATGGGAGAGCCCTGCAACAGGACGAAAGATGCAACTGACATGGACTGTACTTCCACAAGGATTTAAAAATAGCCCCACAATATCTGGAAAACTGTTTGTCCATGAGAGGCAACATCTGGTCCTTGGAGTGCTGGCACAACGTCTGGGATCCTGGAAGCGGCCAGTAGAATACTTCTCTAAACAACTCGACAACATGAGTAAAGGATGGCTGTGATGTTTGCGCGCTGTGGCAGCAACGGTATTACTGATTCAAGAAGCTCGAAAATTGACTATGGGCCAAAAGATGGTGGTATATGTACCACACATGGTGGTAACTGTTCTAGAACAAAAGGGGGGTCATTGGCTGTCCCCCAGCAGAATGCTGAAATATCAAGTTGTCTTACTGGAGCAAGACGATGTGGAATTAAAAACCACAACCATCGTAAATCCAGCAATATTTCTGTCGATGGAGAATCCGACAGAAAATCTAGAACATGACTGCCTGCTAACTGTTGAACAAGTCTATTCCAGCAGAACGGACCTGAGGGATGAGCCTCTGGAGAATCCTGATTGGGAGTTGTTCACGTATGGGAGCAGCTTTGTCAAAGAGGGAAGACGAATGGCCGGATATGCTGTTGTCACCACCACCGAGGTACTGGAGTCAGGAACGCTACCTGCAAATACCTCAGCACAGAAAGCAGAACTGGTGGCGTTGCAGCAAGCCTTGCGAATGGCAAAAGGAAAGAGGGTAAATATATGAACTGATTCCAAATATGCATTTGGTGTGATTCATGCTCATGGAGCCATCTGGAAAGAAAGAGGATTGCTCTCAGCCCCAGGATCATCGATAAAACATAAAGAAGAAATCCTTCAGCTCCTCGAAGAGGTGCAGAAACCAAAGGAAGTGGGGGTAATGCACTGCAAGGCTCATCAATTTCGTCAGACACCTCTAAACATAGGTAATCGTTTGGCAGACAAAACAGCAAAGGAGGCTGCTGAACAAGGTATCCTTGCACTAGTACCAGTAAAACAGATAAAAATCCTGAATCTGAAACCAAAATATAGTAAATTGGATGAGCAATTGGCAGAACAATTAAAGGCATCACAAAATACAGAAGAGTGGTGGGTAACGCCAGAAAAGCAGGTAATAGTAACCCCGCAAGTCATGTTAGAACTTGCAAAAGAAAAACATGCACAGACCCATTGGGGCATAGATGCTATGGTCTCGAGCCTAAAATCATCTGCAGTGTGTGTAGGAATGACAGGAGTAATTAAATCTATAGTAGCTAAGTGTCCAATTTGTCTCAAAAATAATCCTTTAAATCGGAAAAGGGCACCCCTAGGAGTAACAAAACAGGGTAACACCCCAGGAGATTATTGGCAAGTTGATTTTTCTGAACTGCCCAGGCAGAATGGATTCAGGTATCTATTAGTATTAATTGATACTTTTTCTGGATGGCCGGAAGCCTTTCCTTGTCGCACCAACAAAGCCAGAGAAGTAGTTAAAATATTGTTGAAAGAAATAATACCAAGGTTTGGGGTACCAATTGGCATGTCTTCCGCTAGGGGACCACATTTTGTAGCAGAATAGTTCAACAAGTAAGTAAAATTTTAGGAATAAATTGGGATTTACATACCCCCTGGAGGCCACAATAGAGTAAGAGAATTGAAAGAATGAACCAAACATTAAAACGACAAATAAGTAAAATTTGTCAAGAGGTGTCTTTAAAGTGGCCACAAGCTTTACCATTAGCACTTCTGAGAATCAGAATCCAACCAAGATCTAAAGATGGTGTAAGTCCACATGAAATTTTGTATAGCAAACCTTATCAGACTCCTTTAATCCCAGGGGATATGAAAATAGCAGGGGAAACGGATTTAAAAATGTATTTGATTTCTTTAGGAAAAAAACTTGAAGCACTCCGAAAATACGTTGTGCTGACCAGATCGCTTGCTTTGGATACACCTGTGCATCAATATCAACCGGGTGATTTCATGTACATAAGGACTTGGAACTCTGAACCACTGCAGGAGAAGTGGAAAGGACCTTTTCAGGTACTGTTAACAACTTACACTGCGATCAAAGTAGAAGGGGTGGAACCGTGGATATACTACACTCGAGTGAAGAAGGCCCCTTTGTGGAGAGTCATCAATAGAGATCCAGAGACTGCAAAACTGACTTTGAAACATATCTAAAAAGAGTAGTTATTGCTGTAAAATGCGGGCAGACTGTATCTCGATCTGGAAACTGATGATAATAGGAGCACTGTTCAGTGTATTAGAAGTAAGAACAGAAAACGTTGATTCACTGCCAATAAAAGCAGAACAATTAATATACCTCCTAAGGAGGACTCCAGAAGAAAATTTGATGATTGGGCTTATAAAAGAATTTGCAAATTTACAAAATGTGACCCAAATAATTGCATGTCTTCCAATCCCAAGGGCGGTAGGAGAATCAGTCCCGTGGGGAAATTCAACAAGACATGCAAGAAAATTGGCTTGATAAAATTTTTAATGGATTAAGGTGGAATATTAGTTCTTGGGTCAAATCTTTAATCGGTACTGGACCGCTTCTAGTGGTAGTAGTTTTAATAATACTGCTCATATATTAGTGTCTGAAAAAGGAACTCACCAACAGAACAGCTTTTAATCAAATGATTATTCAGGCTATTGCAAGAAGACAAAACCTTAGTGAGTTGGTTGTTACACTTCCACCACCCTATAGCGAAACAAGTGGACTATAAGTGTAGTGTTGTAATTTTGAAAAGTATATTTTAATAATATTTAATCATTATATGATTAAAAAAATTTAAATATGGAAGTATTGAAAAGATAATTATTTCAAAACTTCCAAAGGGGGGAAATGTAACCAAGGTGATGGAATTAGTTAATCATAAAGCACGAACAATGCTGCTATGTCCCTTGTACAGCCCTGCCCATCTGGACATTAGGTCTGGGAACAGAGGGTTTAGTCCCTAAGTAATCATTAATGTTAAACACTAATGGTGAAGAGGGATTTTTAATAGAAATAGCGTTACCAAATAGTTGCAGGTGTATTTGTGGTACCTATCTATTGTGTGAATTAACTGAAGCAAAAAGTCATACATCTCCCCCCAAAGAAGTTAGTTTTAATTAAAACCAGCAGGTGCCTAGAACTGGTCAAGACGACCCGTGCCACAGGGACAAGAGCCAGAATAGGACTGAGTTTGCGCAGAAACTGTGATGAAGAGGATAAGCCTTCATCTTGGGACCCCCGACGACCACCACTAGGAGGCACTGCGCAAGCGCGGGTGGGAGGAGTGTATGAAAATGGACTGATTTGACTATGAAAGGAAGGGCTTATGTAATCAGATGAATATGCATATTTTGATCTATATAAACTGCACAGAAGGGGTATGGGGTATGCATGTTCGGTGGAATTATCCCCCGTGCATCCAGGTCTATTCCCGGATTTTCGGTGACAAGATGAACATGTGAAAGATGTGAAGATACATTATTCAAAGTGGAGTAGCTCTGTCCTGTGTTGCTGATTCATAATGAAGTTCAAGAAATGTATGGTTTTCCCCTTATTTTGGTATAGAAAAGAAACACAGTGATCTGTGCTACCCTTCAGTTTTCATGTGCTTTACATGAGGTGCTTGCAAGAACTACCCTATCACTAAACTGTCTTTTCAGCTCTGTTGTTTTTTCCCTCATTGTAAATAAATAAGTCTTTGCCTTAACCATAACATAGGTGTTTCTCTTCTTAAACATATTATGACCAGTAACTATCAGAATGAATATATGTAAATACAAAAAAAACCCACCTCATGCATGATTCATACTTACTCATTATAAAAACAGAGCGCTCCGGCACCATTCACAGAAAGCACATGCTACTATCACCATGGGCAAGGCAAATGCTAGTATGATGGAATATTAGCTTTGGCCTGGACTTCACCATAGCCCCTTCAGCTACTTGCTTATACACTTTGACGAAGAGGCACTAACACTATGCGTCATGGTGCTGCAGTGCCCTGATGCAGCAAGCCTCCAAGAAAGGGAGTGTTTTGTAAGTCCATGATGTCAGTTGATAAGGACAACAACAGGCTTTTCTGGCTCTGTTACTATACTGGGAACGGATGTTGAGAAGGCGGGAGGTGCAGGAGTTGGGACTTGCAGACAGGCTGTCTCCCTTTGCTTTACGAGGTGACACCCCACTCTGCACAGAGGCACCTCCATGAACCTTCATTCATAGATAGGTAGACATCTTATATACATAAACATCACTGCCAACCCTAAACTTTAAAAAAAGCAACACAAAATGTAAAGGGCAGAACTGCCTTGCTGGGTCAGGGAGAAAGGCTCAGGCTCAGCAGAGCCCTCTTTAGCAGCACCTTCAATCCCAGGAAATGTGAGGTGGTTCTGGGCCTAAAATAATTGCTGGTGGCAACCAGGTGAGTACTGCTGGCCCAAGGTGCAACCAGACATTTTTGGTACCTACCACCTTGCTGGTGCCACCTCCAATCAGCAGGCCCCCACAGCTATTCAAGAGCCACTCGCAGCAGAAAACGGTTGAAACCAGGCAAAACCACATTGAAACCAGGCAAAAGCCCACCAAAACCAGACAAAACCCATTGAAACAAGACAAGGCAGTTTAGCTGACGCTGGCTCTGCTGCCCACAGGTGAAGCACTGTTGACCACAGCTGGGTGCTCTCCTCTGAGGATGGGGATCTCATCCTGCCAGTGATAGTTTGAAACCTGGAGGGCTGCCCTGAGAAGTGAAGGGGCAGCATCTGGAGGGGTCACCGCCATTTTGGGCAAAGGTAATTCAGATGACTTTGTGAGTGAAGGCCACAGGCACCCTGGCTGGCCAGAATATGCTTCAGCCTCTAAGACACTGGGTGCAAAACAGTGGTACAGTAACTCGGCAGAAACAAAGACGCTCTAAAACTTGTTTGGGAATTTTAGAAAGTGAGCATTCCTTACTACAGCACCAGATGCATGTGGGATATTGCCTCCTAGCGTGCATACCACAAATTGAAGCAGACATTCCTTTATTCGATTTCTTAAGTTTCAGTCCCCGGGCAGTCCCATGCTGCGGAATGGTTACATCGTTTACACAACACTTGGTCAGCATTTTCACACTGTACATGTTCAGTGAGGAAGGGTCCGGGGGTCTTCCTTCTAGGGGATGTGATTTTTAGTATTATAATGTCTTATACTGAAGGATAGGTTACTTTCGGACACGACTTTTCAGCCAGAACCAGCCAAAACTAGCTAAGTGCTAACAAGCAGTCTTCTCAGGACATTCTTATCTCTTCAAGGACAGTTCCCTTGATTTACAGGTAACACTAACTCTTCTATGTAAAAACAGCAAACTCCTATAATTCTAATCACATCAGGGCCTTTATGTGGATCACTAGCTCTTTCAATTATGCTAGGGCCTTTATGATAACACCACCGTGTGGCAGGTGGATTTTTGCCAGCTGTGGGGCACACGAGGCCACCTGTTCAGCTCTTTGTCACACGAGCTTTCACGCAGAGGCCCTTGCCAGCAGGGTCTGGCCCAGCGGGGTTACAAAGCTGCCACCTCAGCCAGCAGTGCTGCAGGTGACACGCAGGAAGGGCTGCCAGTGCCGGGGCACAGCACCTGCCTGGTTTTCACACACGTTTATTCTGGTGCTCTTTGCTTAAAATACACTGCCAGTTGTTAGGTGGAGTGGGAGGTCCCACAGGCACCCGCACGGTAGCTCAGAAAAAGAAAAGGCCTTCTTGTAGAGAAGGCGAGCACTGATTCCCCCACCTCCCGCACGCTAAGCGAGGGCTTTACCGCGCGAGCCATCTTCCCTGCTCGGTGGCACCTCCCCGCCCCGCCCCGCAGGCCGCCACACCGCACTCCCTCCAACCGACTTGTTGTCAGGCAGTTTGGCGCCCGCGCCGCGCCCTGAGGGGCGTGGCTCGGAGCACTGGCCAATGGCAAGACGTAGAGAGTAAGGATACGGGGAGATCGCCACCACAGTCGCCCACCCCTCCCGCCGTGACCTCCTGCCGGGTCTGAGCGCCTCATCACTAGATTGGGAGCAAAGCGTTTTTTTTAAAAAGGAACCTGCTCATTCTATTGGGCGAGGGAAACGCCTGTCAGGGTGATGCTTCCTTGTTGCTAAGTCGGGAAGGTGGGAACCGAGGTGCACCCGCCCCATACGTTGACTGGACAACAGGAAGCTGAAAGCCCGCCCCCATCCCCTTTCGACCCTGTTGCAGTCGCGTAACTGAGTGACTGACACCCACCAGACTGCCAGTGAGAGGCCGAGACCCACACACCGCCCAATAGAAAGGCGCAAGCCGAAGAGGAGGGTGGTGGCGGGGCGGTATGATTGGCAGGTGGGGGGGAGGGAGAGGAGGGCTCGCAGGAGCTGATATGTCCGCCATCTTGGAGCGTTGGTGATGGTGACAAGCAGTAGCTTTCCCGCCTGAGTGGAGGCAGCCTGGGTCCTGTGGCGGGGGGACGCGTTTGCCGAGGTATGGGCGGGATAGCGGTGAGCTCTCTGCCGTCGCTTCGAGCGGACCGATGCTCCGGCGGCTGCTTTTCTGCGGCGATGCGGCCCTGGCGCCTGCTCCCTCTGTGTGGGGGACTCCGGACGCTCCTCAGGCACCGCCGGGCCGGGGCCTGGCGGGGCTGCTGGGGCCTGTCGTGTGCGACGGGACGCCGCACACGCACCAGTGAGCCCGGAGCGCTCGGGCCAGGCGCGGCGGCCCACGGCGCGGCTGCAGGGTGCCGTGGGCCTGGGCGCGGCGGGGAAGGCCCGGGCTGCGCCGGAGGGAGCCCTACCCGCCCGCCGCCTCTTTCTTCCCGTGGCCGTGACGTTGGGTCCTTCGGCAGCTGCCCCGAAGCTTCTTCCTGGTGGCTGTACCGCTTCATCCCCGGTGGGGAGCCGGCCGCGGGGACGCCCTGGCCGTTCCACTGTAGCTTTTGGGCGCGGAGCAGGTCGTGGCGCGGTTGGGTATGGTGGGCGGTGCATTGTTTCCCGGTAGACCGAAGGAGCTCTAAACTGTGTGTTTTGTCGAAGTGGGAGAAGCTGTCTACGAGTACTTCCTGCCTGGGCAGTCGCTTGTGCAGTTGCTGTAACTTCCAGAACTTTATTCTGGCTTCACTGTTGTCTGTCGGATAATAAAATAGATAAGCCTTGCTGATAGCTAATTTTGCATTCACTTTCCTTCTTTAAAATAAAAGCCTGAGTATTTTTGTGAGGACACTGCCTATTTTGTTAGGGTTGGATTGTTTGTGGGTTGTTTGATTTTTTTTTTTTTTTTTTTTTTTTTTTTTTTAAACAAGGCAGCTTCTTTCGATTAGAGTTTTTTTAAGAGCATAGCAGTGTTTGGGTAAGCTTTAACTGCTGGTAAATATATTTGGCAAAATCTGACTTTGAACCTGCCAGTTCTTTTGGTTTTGTTTTGCTTTGTTTTGCTTCTCGAAGCACAGGAGGGAATTAGTGTTACAGTCTTGTGTTTTCTCTGACTTAAGTACGACTGAGGCTAAAGATCATCTCTGTCAGGATAAATTTTTAGAACAGTGGGGTGCTTTGAATAGGTATGTTGCTGTTTTAAAACAGTGTTCTGAGTGGAAGAGTACGGAAAACTTACAAGTGGGTGGATAGCTTTAGGAAGTGTTCCTTGTGAGTTGTTGGACAACTTGAAAATGAAAGATTATGTTACTGCTAGTGATCTTACTTGGGTTTAAAATGTCCTTCAATGGAAGTAGTCTAAATGTACTCTTAACAGTGTAGTGTGGGTTTGGTTTTGGGTTTGTTCTGGGTGCTTTTCTTGTTTGATTGTTTTGGTTTTTTTTAAATTGATGAATATTAAGCTTGTTTGAAATTTCCAGCTAGTATATAAAGTAGCTTGTGAACTGCATGAATATGTTTGCTTTTTTTTTTTTCCCCCCTGGAATACTGAAAGATGGGAAGTCTCCCTCTTTCAGTGTTCCAAACAGGTCACTGCAGTGTGTATTTTCAGTACAATGTACATTGTAGTAAGGGTCTGTGATTACTTAGCTCTGTGTTATTTGTTTTCAGTAGTGAGGCATGGACTTACTGTAGCTTGCAAGAGTATTATACAAAAGAACACTACAGAATTATCTTTGAATATATAACCTCTTAATGAAGCTTCATGCACATGTGGTATCCAGTCTGCATATTTACTTCTTGTAGTTCTAAGTACTTGTTTAAATTCACTGAAGTAATTTGTTTGCTCTATCTATGATATTGCTTGAACGCAGGTGATGCTTAGTTGCTGTGCGAAAAGCAGAATGCATATGCAGTATTGAATCCTGCACTTTCTGAGTTGCTAAATGAACTTCTCTTATAATACTACTAGAAGATTTTACTTTGGTCAGAAGAACTGCGGAAGAGGTCTGTTTACAGTGGACTTAGGCAAAACACTGAGTTAAAGTGAAAGTTGTAGTTTAGAAATTGAGGAAAAGCAGCCTGTTCCACAGGAATGTCTTGAAGTAGGCTAGTGCATTATAGTTTCTTTGCAAGCAAGTTAGATTTGTATGTAAACTGCTGTGAGTAGTGTATTTGGATTCTTTTAAATATAAATCAACTAGCCATTATTATTCCCTTATGGAATTAAAGATATTAAATAGTTTGTATGTCTCTCCACGATGCTGCCTGCAAACTGTTCACTCTACTTCTGTTGACTTGCTAAAGTGAGAAAACACGATTGTTTCCTTCAGAACCCTTTTCTCTTGCACTTAACAGAGGTGATGCTATAGCTTGTATACCAATCAGAGAATCAGCTGATGTTCTAAGAGTGAAATTTAAGTGAATTAATAGTGGAATCTGAATTTAACAGTATTAAAGCAGGAAATTATGTGTATAGTTCTAGTATTAACAGATGGTTAGAGAGTGAACTCTTATTGTTGTGGTTCAACAGCTTTGCTGCTCTACTTGGCTTAAGCTTGAAATGCATGTCCTATGAAATGCTAAAGAAAACAACGAGTATGGAATTGAAACAGTCAGTAGGGAGAAACACTTTGGACTGTCTAGTCCAGTCTCCTTTCTCTTCATTGATGTCCCCTTTTGTCAAAGTGCTTAAAAAGCCTTGAGGTATTTGCTTAACTCTGCAGTTAGCTAAGATCACTCTGTATCAGTATATTGAAATAAGACATTTTCTAGCTTCAGTGTTCCAGCATACTACACAACATTTTCATAAGTAGGAAGCTTGCGTATTCACTTCTCAATGACTGGGTTAATGTATGTCCTTTAGAAGTCATGATGGAAACTGTGGCTTTCCTGCTTGAGAAGAGGCACTAGTGTGAGCATAGTGATCTGTTCTGAAGTAAAGTAGGATGTCTTAAGCATATTTGTCTACCATCTAGATTTAGCTCTCATAACGGCATCTTGATCTGTAACCCTAAAGATTGTTGTGTACTCTAGGTTGTTTCATATGCCAGGTTTAGGAATGGTGTGTTACCTCAAAAGTAGACACCACATCCAAATTCTAGAGGACCAGATGTCTGATTGGATTATCCGAAGAGCAAAATGTGGAGCCGTTGTTTTTGGTAAAACTTTCCACAATAATAAAACAAATAGGGAGAAATGATAAATAATATCTTGCTTGCCTCATCTTATTTTGTCAGGTTGGAGGAAGAGAGCAAAGAACTCGGGGAACTATTTAGTGATCATGTTTGATCCTGATATTTTTGGGGTGAGAGGCAAGCCTGAAAAATCAGTCAGAAAATAAAGTTGATAGCTTTTCATAGTGTGTTTAATTGTTTTTGTGGTGTGTCAGGGTGCCAGCATCTGTCTTGGAAACTGTGTGCTACTAAGCAACTAAAGTAAAATATTTTTCTACTCTTGGATAATATATGCAGCTCTATAGCTAGCCTGGGACACTTCTCAGGCAATGGGATAGACTGAATTGATAGGATTGTGAAGACATTTGGTATAAGCTGTTAACAGCTTGCTTGTTTGTGGAATATTTCTTCACACAGTACTGGGAAAAAATGTGTTACTGTAAAATACGAGACTCTTCATGACCTTTGTTTATTTAATAACTTCCGTAAAATGCCAAAAAGTGTGTATGTGATTTGGAGCGGGTGAAAAAGTTCACGACTAACCGTTTGGATGTTCTTTCTTCTTGCTGTTACTCTGCATAGTCATCCCCTAATCCTGTTAAATGGATGTATATTTTCCTCTTTCATGGGACTCACACTTGGAATGCTCAGTGACAGAATCTATGCAATGTGTTGCATGCCATCAGAGGAAAAGATTATCAAAAGGGCCTCAGCATACAAGTGTATGGAACTGTGTAGCTGTAATACACTCTACTGGAGTGGTGGTATATGTTGTTGGGCATGTTGGCAAAACGTCTAAGAAGCACACCTATGAAACTGGTAGTGAGGATTTGGTTAAAGATGTGAGGGGAGGCAGAAACGAGTAAAAAAACATGTACGTATGCACAAGCAGAAGCTGCCTATAGTGAGATTTGAGGGTTAGTTTTCTTGGAGGAAGTTTTGAGAACATTCCTGTTTAATTTTGAATGAAGTGATTCCAAGTATTTATGCACAGTCGAAGTTCCACGTGTGTAAGGAGATGGAGTCCATGGTCTAGTGGTCTCCATCCTGTGTCCACTGTGTCCTCTTGAAAATGAGCAGTGAAAGACCATAGGCCAGCTCTTGTCAGTTGTGCCAAAAGATACTTTTAAACATGAAGAAAACTCTAAAACCTTTTTATGATGACCAAGCAGGTTCTGGGTGAGGCTTGTGAAAGGGCCATGTGATTTCCAGATTGGTAACAAAACATGCTTGGGATTAAGGATGGAAACATCCAATTTTTTTTAGTAAAAACTAATGACTTGTTTCTGGGTTTTTAAAATATCTTCTAGAATATAGCAATTGCAGTTCTAAAAGCATTGTCATTGTTATTATGTATCAGGTGAATCATAGGCCTCTTTCATCCCTGCTACGAAGTTGCACAGTCCCCACCTTCACTGACCATAAGCAGAGTTTCTGACTGGGTCGGTGTTATGTATAGTAAGATTCTATTGTGCAAATTTAACTTCTACTAGAGGTTTTTGGAGTGAATCTCATTATTTCCCAAACTAGTAGTAGAAAGAAAGATGCTTCTGTAAATGTTGCTCTAGAAGAGTGAAGCATAAGACCCTAGTTCCCAGTTAGGTGATGCACATTTCTTGCTTTTAATAGTGGTGGTGCATTCCAGATGGAAGTCCATTTGAAAATTGCAGTAGCGTAGGGGTTGTATTCCCATCTTCCATGTTTGTCTTTATGTTCTTTCAGGCTGTTACGAAGGAGGAGTTTGTCACTGCTCATGGCAATTCTGAGGGCTAATAGCATTTTGGTAAGCGTCTTTTCATTGCTCTGAGTGACAGCTGTAGAAGTTAGACTGAACTGGCTATGAAGTAGTCAGTTCTTCCTTCTGACTGTGTCAAGCAAGCATTCATCAAAGGATCCTTCTGTGTGTGTACTTGACACTGATGATGGGCTCTTTATGTCTTCAAGCCACATTTAGTGACAAAAAGATACTGTACGCTGAACATGGTACTTAAATGAAATTTGTCTGATAAAGGAGGTGGTAAGGATAACGTTAGTGAGAGGTCTGCATTTCTTAATGGTCAAGGTAAAAAACCTAAATGCATCTTTTCGTGTTGCTTGCCTGTACTGTAGTGATTAGTGTGCTGATTTTGTTTTAACAAGTGGTGCTTCAGAGAAGGGAAACAGGAAATTTAAAGGCAATGTAGATAGAAATCCAGTAGTTGTGCAGTGGTGTTACACCATCTTTCATCAAATTGTTGAGCTCTGCAGGTTGTAAGAAAAGATAATAGCTGTCATGGCTGTGACATTAAGCATTCAGTGCTTAATTTTAATAAACTGCTACATACTCGTAAAACTTTACAATTCCTTTTGACATTGATGAGTCCTTCCTGTTGCTTTAACAGTGGTGTTATGGGATGGCTTTCCCCATTTAAAAGGGATCTACTTTGCCATCAGATTATGAAAGCTGTGTCTATAGTTCTGTAGCTTTATTGTTTTTTGGGCTAAGGCTCTATTCTGGAGTCACTTATAATTCAAAAGCTTGTAAGTTTCGTGGTGAGACTGGTTATATGTTATTGGGGACTGAACTTATAACTTTACTCTTTCTCAACCCATTATAAATGTTTGATTGCTTTTATTTCAGTAGTTGAGCCAGACACAGTTGTCTTATTAATATGATTTCAGTCATAGATGGGTATATACTCTTTTTTTCCTGTGGCTGTCTGTTCCAGTATGCTCTCCTGGTGTACTCATTTATTTTGAGAGCCAAAGAAAGAACCTCAACATGGGTGAACTGAGTACCAGCCACACCTAGCTTGGATATGCTGTGCTTCAAAAGTGCAGTTTATAAATACAAATTAATGCCTAATGCTCCAGTTACTGAATAGGGAGTTTAGTTGCCCAAATTTGAGTTGTATAGATGGGGTATCAAAGGCAGGAAAGAAATACTGAATCTCTTACATATGTGGGTGGGTGTGTGTGGAAAAAAAGATACAATATCTGAAAAACCCGTGGGTTGTTTGATATAATTTGTAATATAGGAAACACCTGTGGGTGTCTGATACATTTTTCATTATAGGAAACTGGCTTCCTTTTAGGGAATAAGAGAAAGCAATTATGTTAATGCTTGTACAGGAGCTTTTTTTTTGAAATACACTGGTCCACTCTCTGGACTCCAGAATTCTGAAGTTTAACTTTTACTCCTCAGAAAAATGTGCCAGCTGTAAGGCTGGAGGCCAGAACGCAATGGGGTTGCTTTTTTCCCCTCACATGTTGAAGTTGTAGCCCCATGCAGCCAAGAATGAAATTGTTAATAGATAAAGTAAAAAATCTTTGACTATGATACTGATCATGAGATCACTCTCTCATGGGAGGGGGAATTACAGATTATGTCAATATTTATAATTTTTTTAAATTTATTGGAGATTGTGTAGATCATGAGTGTGAAGATAAAGGTCTTCTCTGGAAATGTGAATCGGTAACTATGATGTTATATAGTGGAACTACTAAGCAGCAGAATGCAAGTAAAAATGATATATGTGTTTTACTGCTGAGTGGGTTTTTGTAGAGAAAAAAGTAATCTCAATTTTTATTATAGGAAAAACTGCAAGCAACAGCCAGTGAATCCATCCCCCCCAAAACTAACAAACTGGCAGTTGAAAGTAAAGAAAGTGGGAGAAGGAAAGAGATGAAGCTGTCTTTTAATTGCAGATAAATCACTTGTAGATTTTTGTTTCTAGACTTTAAAGCATTTCAAACTAAGTTAATTTCTGTGTCACTTGCCACACCAGTGACTTGACTTTATGGAATGTTAGTAAGATTTACATGACAAAATCGGTGTGGAACCCTAAATTTTACTTAAAAGGATAGAAGATGTAAGTTCAGGTCTTAAGTGAATTGACTTCTAAGTTTCTGCTCAGCAGGGTATTGCTTTTTAGGGCTATATTATGGAATGCTGTTATAAATACCGTTTTAAGTTCTGAGCTAGTATTTTAAACGGCTTGCTTTCTTTGAAAGTCTATTCTTCAAATCCCTTGAGTGTATATTGATATCTATTGGTAGCTAGAGAAGGGAGTTGTAGGAACAAATGGGTGCTAGAAGTATTCTGTGGATTACTGTGTTGTAGCCTGTCTTGAAATGGCATGAAGAAAGTAAGAGAGAAAATATAGCCAGTTGAAATATAAGGGTCGTTCTAAAATAACATTGTATCCCTAAACTATGGCATGTTGCTTGAATGGGTTTTTTGAACTCCGTTTGCATATATATATTGTTGTACTTATGATACTGCACAGCTGATGCTCACTTCAGTGTAAAGATTTAGAGTATGAAAGTAATTTCTCTTTGAAAACAGTTTTCTTATCAATGCCACTAAATCTTTGAGGTAGACTTGCCCTGTAGTTTGCTACTTGCAACTATGATAGAGTTTTGAAAGACACTGTGTAGTGACTGTACTCTTCTGATGCTCCAAAGAGAAGTGTTGAAGCAGATCTTTAGAAAAATGATTTTGAAGATTACAGAGAAAACAGAGTAGATTTAGCATTTCCATATAAAACTTTGGCAGCTTCTTAATAAGTAGGGTGCGTGTTGCAGTTGGAAGAAGGTGGTTTAGTGTTACGCAATCTTGATTTTTCTAATATTGTCCATCAGAACAGGAGTTCCATGGGGAAGGCATACTTCTGTAAAGTGCAAGCACCAGAGGCATCTGTACCTGAAAAATGTGGTGTAATTGCAATATGCGTGGTTTGTAAAAGCACAGTGTGGCAAAATTTGGATTACTGAAGTGATTTGCTTCAGAATATAAATTGCCTAAGGGGTGGGAGAAAGAGGAGGAAAGATAAGACTAACTTAAAAGCCACTGCAGATTCTTATGTGTAAAATGCCTCCTCAGTGATCTTTCATTATTTTGCTGGGTTTCCAGTTTCTGTTCTACAACTTTTTTCATATACTCAAGTAAAAATGGTAGTCATTCATTAAACTTATGTAGGTGAGACTTGGTGAAATGTTCTAATTCAAGGTAATTTTCTCATGGTTTTGTAAGCTGAGTCTCTCAGAAAACTAAAGCTAGTCATGCCTCAATCTGTAGTGTTGCTATGTAATGTTAAGTCCTCATTGTTTAAATAACATGGGACTGGGGGATTTCTAGCATTTAGGATTACAAAAAAATGGTGGTAAAATGCTTGTGGAAGATATTGAATCTCTATTCAGTTGTGTTAATCTTTGAGTAATAAAATCGCAACTGTTTGGCATCCAGTATTTCATTGACATTCCATGTATATTAAAATATTTTTCTTTTCCAACTACTTAACTTTGTCCTCAGGATATCTGGAGAGATGGGGAAACAGTTGTATAGACTATTTTCACGAATATACGGAGTATGTTCTTGTGAAGGAAAGGAGAGTGTTCTTACTTGGTTAAAGGCTCAACTAAAGGCATAACATCGGTACTAAACTAGGGAAGATTCCAGATGGCACTAAAGCATTTGTCTAAATGCAGATACCAACATTTAGGTAAGCAAGTGTCGTAAAGTAGCATCACTTCCCCTGTATCCAGGTGCTGCTGTTGTATTTTATTTCTCTTGCTTGACATTGGAATAACTTTTCTACTTTTGTCCTAGGGGTTGTATTGATAAACATGAAAATTTAGGGACTGTAGAAAGAAGTATAGATGGGGCTTAAGCTTTTTGGTAACTGAAGTCAAATGAGTAATTTTTCCCCAAGAGTAAATCAAAATCAAAGAATTATTTCAACCTGCTTAAAGATTAAAAGAGAAATTATCTTCAATTTTTCTTTTCATGCTATCAGACCTGTACACTCTTTGAAGAGTGCTAGGGATTCCAACTTTCAGTTTGAAAAGCAAAACATGTTTGTGATACTGTCATGTTAGGGGAGGATTAGCCTATGTATGCATACAGGGTGGGTTAATTAGTTCTGTCAGTTTTCGCAGGATATCGTCGCACAGAAATCATAGGTAGTATATTTAGTGGCTCAGTTCTTGATATCCTAGTTTAAAGTGTAGTCCTGCCTGACATCTTGAAAGTGTGCCACTGTCAAAACTTATTTTAATAGTTCGGTAAACCTTAGTGTGAGGGGAAGCAGGAAGATTATCTTGACCACAGCCTTTAACTAGTGCAGTTCAGGTAACCGGCGAGGAAAGTCCAGGTTACCTGAACAACAGGTCCAAGGAACCTTTAATGAAAATGAGGCGTCAAGCAAGAAACGAACAGCTTTGGATTTAATTTTGAAGTTGCTGTCTTAATGTAAGAGTCCAGTCTAATTCTGGCAGCATCTGATTGGAGCTTCAGGAGGCAAAACACCCGCAGACTCCTAGAGGCTGCTGACTTCCACCTCTGCATTGCGAATGATCTTAAGTACTCTTTTTAGCAAGACTAAGATGTTGGGTGAAAAAGAAAGCTCATTGAATTCACTGTCTATATAGAAAGAACACTCTGGTGTCCTGGTTAGTTGCTGCAGTAAGCAGCTTTCTTCTACCTCAGTGCATTTTCGTGCACCTCAGAACTTGATTTGCGTCCAACTTTCAAGGTCTAATCAATGAGGTGAAAAGGAAGATGAACTTGTTTATCTGAACAGTTAAAGGTTGTTCAGAGAAAATGGGTATGTTCAGATGATACACTACTGTGTCTTGCTGGAAGTGTCCAAGACAGTTATGCACACGCTTTTGTTTAGTGTGCCAAACTGAGTAGTGTTTTGAGTTTGAAAGCTGTGTGGCCAGTTAGCATGCAGTTGTACTCGGTTTAATTAAGGGAGGTGAGAGACTGGGCTGGGTAGCTTTGTTACAGCAAAGTGTCTGATGCAGATGTATTGCCTTCTAGTAATACTGGTTCTGGTACTATCTTAAGGAACTCTGTATTGTGCTGTTGCCAGGTATTGGTAAACACATTCAAACAGTAGTCTTCTCATCTCTAGCCTGCTTTTTCAGCAGCGTTCCATCTGGGTGGGGAGGAGTGAGACAGATTGAGTGAAATGCTGACAGTTGACTGTGGCTCCAGTCATGCACAGCAGCAGTGCAGCCATGGTAACTGTATCCTTGTGATCTGATGTCTTAGACTTGAAAAAAAAAATATCCAAACCCCCACACTCTTTGAGACTACTAACTGGAACAGAATAGAATAAATACTTAAGGAAAAAAAACCCTCTGCTGAAATTCATACATGAAACCTTAAGGCTGTCTCCTTAAGCTGCAATAGTTTTTCCTTAAATGTTCAAATGAAAAAGGAAGTGTACTGCTGAAGCAGTCAGTCGGCATTACTGTTTTTTACATTTCTAGAGTAGTAGTACAAGAATTCAGGACTCATTTACACTTGCAGATTATCAGATGTCTGAGACAGTAGTAGAACTGATGTTGAATTACCCAAATTCAGCCTTGTGTCTTGTTCTTATTCATCATCAGATTCAGGAGAACTTCTCCTCTGCTATCCTGCAGCAGGCCTAAGGTGATAGAATTTGGGGCACAGATGGAAGAGGCAAATCCTGGTTGCCCTAGTAGTGTGTTCCCTCTTCCTTGGCCGTGCTGACTGTGGTGATTGACAAACCCTTTGAGCTGTTTCAGTATGTGGACTTGGCAGAATAACTCCTTCCCTTCTTCCTCCACCAACTGCATTTGTCACCTCTTAAAGTATGTTTTTTTTACTTGGAAATGACTTGGCAGAAGTTTGTCCAGTGTCAAGGAGCCAACAGAGGGAGACTGCACGGTAAGGGATAGTGCGGAGCTTTTTTACCTAGCCAACTTAGCCTCCTATAGCATTCTTGTCAGAGACTGGATGGACTTTCAGTTCTGGTCCTCATTCTGTGCGTGGATGGTGATACTTCAGCATACAAATGTGCCCTCTAAGCAAGGTGTTTTGGAACTGATAGCAAAGCATTCCAGCTTTAGGTCCTAGCATGAGCCACTTCTTACAGTGTTTAGAAGTTGGCTTGGTTATCATGCAGATTTTTTTTATAAACTTCACTAGTTCACAAATGACAATAGTGGACTAGATCAGATGCACGTATTTCTCTGCCCTTCAACTGTGTCTGCCCTACCAAATTCACGGTGGTGGACAACATTTTAAGGTGAAATTTCTTTTCATTGAAGACTGTTTGTTCAAGGGATTGCTTAAATAAAAGGCTTTGGGAAGAGGTGTTCCTGATTAGCTTCTGTAGTGAGCCCTAGGTCATGAGCGTTCTAAGGAGGACACATTATTTTTGTTTCTCTTACCAGACATTTGGAGACATGTGGTAAGGAACAGTGATGATTTTGCAGTGTTCTGCCTTGAGCATTAACATTAAGCAGTCTTGTATTGCTAGACTGTAACTTCATTGGGGAATCTTTCTGGGCAATAGCCAGTGTAAAAAGGAAAAAAAAATTACTATTTTTTAGTTAAGTGTTGTTTTAAACACTTGCTCTTGTTCCGAGTATAATATGGCCCAAAGAGGGAATAGAACTAAACCGTGCAGTGACCTATGTTTCCCATTATCAGTTGTGGTCTGGACACCTTTATTGTTCCTGAAGAGATGCTGGTGTTCTGCTAGTAGTCTTGTCAGACTGATTGCTCCCATTATGAGGGTGTGGGGGCCACAAAATGAATCTGGAATTTTTTCATTGAGGTTTTTTACATCACAAAAACCTGATTTTATATAACAAATTTATTTCAGATAGAGTAGGCTATATAAATTACTGTTTTGAATGCGTGGAATGAAGTACAGTAAGAGCAGCTCTATTCAGTAGCTTGGAATTCTTGCACATTTTTACTGGGATGCGTATAAGTTGCACTGGTTTTTATAAGCAGAGATCTGTTTAGTTTGTGTTTGGGCCAACAGAGATGCATGGGAGTAGTTTTAGAAGCAGACGTTTCCCAGTCAATGCAGCACTTACAAAATCTGTGTAGTCTTGCTTATGACAGCTGGTCACATAGTGGTTAACTATCTAAAAAAGTGTAAATAAAGTTCATCAGGTAATACTTTAGAACAGGCTTTACCATTCTGTTACACTTCACGTGAAGATGGATGCTACCCTGAATAGCTGTGCCCTGCATATCCATGCTCACATGTTCTAGTGGTGATGAGTTTTCATAGTTTTGTGTTGGAATGTAATACATATACATCACAATACATCCATTTTGCCTTTGTGTGTTATCTTCAGGTTTAAATTTTTGATATCTTCTATCATGGCCTCACTTCTCCCTGACAGAAGTACCATGTTAATGTAGCTGAACTATTTCTGGATGTGAGCCATCCCTGGATGTAGGAAAGCCAGATGTAAATAGACTGGAACCTCATCCAGTCAGTTTGGATGCTTTTTGTTACTATTTTAAGGAAAAAACTTCTGTGTTTTTTCTTTTTTTTTCTCTTATCTGTACTGCAGTCCCTTTCAGTACCTCATCGGTGCTGCGGAGGGGAACAGTCTGGGCCGGTAAACCATCTGTACCACTGAGTGGAAGTTGTTCTTTAAACTAAACTCTACTCTTACAGATTCTGAGGTGGACTGAAAATGTCCCGATTGATGAGAGCAGGCTTCTGGTGCAACACTATTCGCAGGGTATGCCATAATACTTGCACTGCTAGTATCTTGTTAGTTTTGATTATGCAGGTGTTTTTATTTTTCCTGTATAATCCTACTGTGTTGAATTCAGAAGCTGACTGTTCTGGTGCTAAACAATGATATTTAGACACTGAAGTTTTCTTTTCAAACAGAAAGAGTAATGGAGAAATACCAGAAAGAAATCCTTGTAAGGGGAGTAATAATAGTTTGTTTGGATAGTTTTACTGGCAATTGAAATCTCTATGGACAATATCTTAAAAATTTGTAAACTCTTCTGAAAGTGTATAAAGGTAAGCAGGCTTCTTATTTTGCTCACACATGACAAAATTGAGCAGTTTGGAAGACACAGCTTCTTATCTTTAACAGGGAAGATGTAACATTAAATCATTCTTCTCTTTGGCAGAATACTTGAAATGCTTTTAAGGTGTGTGGTTTGTTTTGGTTTGTGTTGTTTTTTTTTTTTTTTTTTCTTCCTTTGGCTAAAGACATATTTGTGACAAACTCTGAAACCAGAGCTTTTCAGCCAAATACTAGGCAGTCACTGACATGAATTAATAAATGTACTACTATATTTGCTACCCTTCCTAGTTGCTAGTATTTCTGCTTTTTTTTTCCATGAACAATATTACCCATGTTCCCAAAAGAAACAAAAGTCTTGTCTTGCTTGAAACCTGCATTAAAAAGCAAATTTAAAAAGCCCTCTAACTGGTGGAACGGGAAGGTGAATTTTAGTATTAGAAATGCATCTCAGAACAACCAGAAACGCTACATCAGAAAAAAGCATCAATTGATAGGATGCTTTTTCTTGCACGTTTGATGTTGACCAAAGCACAGGGAGGTGAAGTGTCACTCTGAAACCAGTTACAGATATCTAATTAAGATCTTTAATGTTACTTTGCTTTATGTTGAAATAATTAAGTATTAATGATGGAATTTTAGGTGACTGACTACTGTCTTAAAACAGCTGGTTACTTTGTAAAGTCTGTATGTGGACTGTGTTATGTTTTTCAAAATTAAACTGATTTCAAATTGAAACTGACTGAACTGTTTATACAGACTTACACCAAAGTAATTGGTATTGTTAATGCTTGTATGTTTATTTCTGTGCAGGTTTGTAAATAAATCAGATGTTAATACAGCACGAGAATAGTTACCAGGACAGAAAAAGAATGCTTCAAAAAACTCTAGTAGTGTGTATTCAGATTTTCTGAATCTGAAGACATTATTTCATATGAAATTGCTAATAGTTTGTAAAAAAGGAAAGTCTGGGTTTGTGTTAGATTCTACAGTCAAATGCAGATTATAAAGGCACTTATATTTCAGTGAAGCAATGAAGGTTCTTCCTTTGTCTTCCAGAATTCAAGGAGAATGTTTAATTAAGGTTAATTTAAAAGTAAGTCTTTCAGATGACAAGCTGCTTTTGAATTTGTCTACTGCACTGAACTGACACTTTTCTTCATAGCAAGTTGTTTCCTTCTTCTTTCGTATGTCTTATTCCATGCAAAGCAATGCTTAGTAGTCATGCAGTTGTTGAGCTATTGAATAGAACCTGTTAACAGTATTAAATTATAAAATGTGTTTGTTTCTTTTTGTTGTTGTAGGAGGAAATCTGCTGCTTCTAATTCAATCCTAATTCAGTCCTGCTAATCTGCTAATACTGTAGACTGAAAGATTTTTTTTTTTTTTTGCTGTTGCCAGGATACCCTGTAATGGGCAAGGAGCCTGAGAGAATACAAACCGTTCTGTTTTTTTAACTTTTAAAAAACTTTTGTGTTGAACAGGTAAGAAACTATTAAACTTCACCTATAGCAGTAGGTTTAGCTTCTGCATCTATAAAGCCTTATCTTAAAATTTAAGTGTTTCCTGAATGCTTTAAGTTTTTCGTGTCCCTGATGTCCACTAAAAGCTTATTTACCTGATTTCTTTAGGTTCACATTTACCACCATCTAAGTTGTTCTTCCTTCTCCGGTCCAGACTTTGTGACCATTCATTCCCTTGACGTGCAGCTTTTTTCTGCCTACTTTGTAGCTGGCTGTTTCTAACTTTGTCTTTTAACCCACACTGCTGTTGTGCTATCTTTTTTTCTCTGCCTCGCTTTGGTCTTACAGAGAATCAAGGGTCATGTAGACGCACTGTTGTGATTATTCTATTTGTTTTACAGGATACATGTTTTAAAGTGTTTTGGTTTTGTGCCAGGAGGTGTATCTGATGCCCAGCCTCCAATTCTTTGGAAGAGGTTTCAAAGCAAATGTGTTCATGAACTGACATATATTAGGTATAAATGAGGTTTAGCACCATAGGTTATTGTATTGACTTATGGTAATACTGTCTTCTGCAATTGATTTTTTGGTACAAAACTGCATGCTTCATTGTAAAATTGTCTTCTAGGTAGCCGTGCATTGTTTAGCTTGCTGTCTGTAATGTTACGGAACCATCTGCTATTCTCAGTACATAGATTATCTTCATTTCCATTTTGAAGATAATTGGGATAATTCAGAATATGAAGAATCTGAGTTCTGTGACTGGTGAATATTTTAAACGTGTACATCTTTGAAGTGGAGTTACTAGAAAATGACTTTTCTACTTGGGCAGGAGAGATCAGTGTCTATTTTGTAGTTATTGCAGGTAATCAAGATCTATATTTATTAACACTTACCTATGGTTTGAGATAGAGTGGAGGAATTGACAAGCATGCACGTTTTGCTTGGTATAAAATTGCTCCTGTAACTTCACTGCAAACTGTAGGTGTCAGCTGATTTCTTTTGCGGGATGGTTATGACCTCCTGAATTTTGAGGGGTTGGTGTCTCTGAGTAAACATTAACTAGTTTGGACTTATTTATGTGCTTCAGCATGTCAAAGCAATTCATTATTGGGGCATCCAGTCGTAATGGGGGGGCTGCATATGCACATGATGGATATATATTTTATATAACTTATGTTAAAAATATAGTTCTGATCGAGACAGAATTGCAGTTAGTTTGCATAAATAAGGGAGCCTAGTATGATAAATAAGGGTGAAAGTGATTTCACTTCTATCTCAATTCTTAACTAATTTGCAACCACAGCAGGCCCCCTCTTCTCTTGTCTGATACAGGAGTGAAAGTTGCTACTTACAGGAGGGAGTGGCAGCTCTTAAAGAGGATGTTATGAAAAATACTGTGTCTTCATGGAGTTTTCTGATGTGTTTCTCTCCCAGTCAAGAAAGGACTACTACATAGTCTTTTGCTTGCATTTCACTCAAATGTGTGTGTTCTGGAAGTATAATAGTTCAGGAGCATAGGTATTCTAATTTAGTATAATGACTGGAACGAGTTGTATCTGTAGTACAAGCCTGAATTGCACAATAGTCAGTGAACATGCTGAAGTGTTTCTCTTGTATTCCGAAACATCGTTTACTTACCTGGGAATTCTTGATGGTGTTTGGAAGAAGGTGCAGTGTTTTTTTTTGGTATGTAAGGGAAACTTTACCTGCAAATAGTTCAAAACAGTGAAATGTACAAGGAATGTTCACTCACAATTCCTGAATCTCACAATGTACTGTTGATGAAGTCTTACAAAGATAATTATAGAATCATAGAATGGTTTGGGTTGGAAGGAACCATTAAAGGTCATTTAGTCCAATCCCCCTGCAGCGAGCAGGGATATCTACTGTTAGATCAGGTTGCTCAGAGCCCTGTCCAACCTGGCCTTGAATGTTTCCAGGGATGGGGCTTCTACCACCTCTCTGGTCAACCTCTTCCAATGTTTCATCACCTTCATCATAAAACTTTTGTTCCTTTTGTTCCTTTTATCCACTCTGAATCTCCCATCTTTTAGTTTAGAACCATTTCTCCTTGTCCTTTCATAACAGGCCCTGCTAAAAAGCCTGTCCCAATCTTTCTTATAAGCTCCCTTTACATACTGAAAGGCCTCCATAAGGTCTCTCTGGAGCCTTCTCTTCTCCAGGCTGAACGAACCCAACTGTCTCAGCCTGTCCTCATAAGAGAGCTGTTCCATCCCTTTGATCATTTTTGTGGCCCTCCTCTGGACCCACTCCAAGAGGTTCATCTCTTTCCTGTGCTGAGGGCTCCAGAGCTGGATGCAGGACTCCAGGTGAGGTCTCACCAGAGTGGAGCAGAGGGGCAGAATCCTCTCCCTCGGCCTGCTGGCTGTGCTGCTTTTGATGCAGCCCAGGATACGGCTGGCCTTCTGGGCTGTGAGCACACATTGTCGGCTCATGTTGAGCTTCTTGTCAACCAGTACCCCCAAGTCTTTCTCGGCAGGCTGCTCTCAATCCCTTCATCCCCGAGCCTGTATTGATACGAGAGGTTGCCCCAGCCCAGGTGCAGGACCCTGCACTTGGCCACATTGAACCTCATGAGGTTCCCATGGGCCCACTTCTTGAGCTTGTCCAGGTGCCTCTGAATGGCATCCTGTCCCTCAGGCGTGTCAGCCGCACCCCTGAACTTGGAGTCGTTGCAGATTTTCTGAGGAGGGTGTGCTAAATCCAACTGTCTACGTCATTTGTGAAGATGTTAAACGCTACTGGTCCCAGTACGGACCCCTGAGGAACACCTCTTGTCGCTGATCTCCATCCGGACATTAAGCTGTTGACCAGTACTCTGGATGCAACCATCCAGCCAATTCCTTATCCACCAAATAGTCCATCCATCAAATCCATGTTTCTCCAGTTTAGAGAAGGATGTTGTGGAGGACAGTGTCAAAAGGCCTTGCGGAATTCCAGATAGATGACATCCGTAGCTCTTCCTGTGTCCGCTGGTGTGGTCACTCCATCACAGAAGGCCACTAGGGTGGTCAGGCAGGACTTGTCCTTGGTGGAGCCACGCTGGCAGTCTCAAATCATCTTCCTGTCATCCATGTGCCTTAACACAGCTTCTAGGAAGAACTGTTCCATGATCTTCCCAGGCACCAAGGTGAGGCTGATGGGTGTCTTTCACTAGATCAGGTTGTTCAGAGTCCCAGCCAGCCTGACCTTGAACACTTCCAGGGATTGAGCATCCACAGCTCATGACCAGAGGCAGTTCCCTCAGCCTTCGCTTGTGTGGCTTGTGCCCTTGCCCCCATCTCGAAGGCCCTGAGCTCGGCCCACACCCCACGTATCAATGTCTTTCATGGACTAGAGAGACCAGGAGGGGACAGAGGAATCCCAGTGTGGTCAACAAAGTATCAGATAAGAGAGGAGGAAAGCATTTTTACTGTTACTTTTTTGTTTTATTGTTTTGGGTTAATGTTTATTTCCCAACCTTGAACAGAACTCCTAATGAAGCAACTAGAAGGGACCTTAATGCTGCAGGCCAGCACTTGCGCTGGCACACCTGCAGTCTTCTGCTTTTCTAAAGGAACAACTGTCTCTAACTTCTTTGCTTGATCTGTTGCTATTCTTTATGCACCACTGCAGAGCATCTGGCTTCATTTTCAGACAGACATCAGGGAGCCTTCTCGTCCTCAGACTAAAGAAAGCCCACCTCCAGGCCCTAGGGACCTCAGTGGCCATCCAAGGGATGACTCCTGTTGCCCCAGTACAGCAGCATGGGGAAAGCCAGGTTTTCTCATTGCCTTTTCTTGGGGCTCAGGGCAGAGGAGATGGCAACCTTTCAGGAGGGGTAGGGGTGAGGAGTGGGAGAGAGAGAGGCTCACACCACCTGTGGCAATTAACAAAATAATTGTTAATGCTGGGAGATGAAATGAGTGAGCCTGCATGACAGGTGGGTGGAGAGGCCTCCCAGCTGATGCCACGTGTGGAGGCTGAGCTGATGGTAGGGTGCTGGCAGGGTGCTCCTGCAATGCTGTGTTGATGGTGTCGTGGAGGGTAGCCCTGGCATGGTGTAGTGGTGCCAGGGGAGCCATGCTGGAGGTGGATCCACTTCCACTGGTTGTTCTTGATCTTTGGGTGGATCCACCTCCATGGGCTCCACTCCATCAGTCACATGAATGATGGTCATTGCTACCATGTGGCTGATTGTGCTCCACCTCTGATGCTGCCTCTTCTGCCTCTCTGTCTCCTGCAACCACCTATCTGTCTTTCAACACAAAAGTGGGCAGCCATTCAGATTGCTGCTGTGGGACCTCTTTGTTCCAATCATTCTTGGAATTCAAAGGCTTTGAAACTCAGCAAAATGTGAGCCAGCTGTCTGGGGTCTGTTTATTTATAGGGCCCAGGAGCAAATGGCAGTTAGGTGGCTTGTGACACCAGGAGGCCACTGTGATGGCAATGTGTGTGGCCAAATATGGCTGCTCTGGGAGTTAGGGGGGCTGTGGCCTGAAAGATTCCATCACGTGGGAGAAAGGGGGGGTGGGGAAATGATGACTGAGGGCACCTTTCCTGGGGGTTGCTTCCACGTGCCATTCTGCTGCACCTTGGGCTCACGGACTGCCTTCCACTTCCCCTCGTGTGCCTGGGCTCCAGCCCACTTCTCATCCTGTGACGGATCCCCTGGATGACTCCCTAGTGGCAGCAGTGTGTCAGGAGGGTTGGGGATCCTCGGTGACCTCTCACCAACCCAACTCCCTGCAAGTAGTGGAGCCCTCTGTGTCTGAGAGCAAAGCATCCAGATAGCTTGCAGGCAGCAAAAGGAGGTGCAGCCAGCCTGCACAAGGTCTCCCCGTGCTCCATAACAAGATTGTTGGTTGGTTTTGTTTCCATTTCAGTATGTTTTCTAGTTTGCTATGGCATTTTGAAAATGGGAGGATGAGGACTGTGCGCACTATTTGAAATATGGGTGCAGTACCTACTGAATTGTTGAAGTAAAAGTGTTTGGATTTTGTATTCCATTCCTTTTAATTTTAAACCATTTATTGGCTCCCTCCTCCACAAAGTTTCTTAACTGTTAGTGTTAAGTAATGGAGTATTCCTCAAAAATTAATTTCCTCTAGGGTTCACTTCTATGGCCTGAACAGGCTGTTCTGAAACTGAAGAGACTGCTATGTCTGTCTTTGTCTTTATGTGAGATTTTTATTCTGTCAAATTGATTTTACATTTTCAGAAATTTAGAAACTGTGCGATGAAAACTCTCCTGTATGACTGCTTTTATTTTTTTTTTATTTGTGATTGTTGTATGTAATGTAGTTAAATCTAGGGACTTAGCACTCATGATGGGCCTCACTGATTGGTAAATAAATTTCCTTTCAAATAGGTTATTGGGTAAGTATGGTCTCTGTTGTATTATGTGAAATATTTCAAATAATAGAATGTTAGGGATAGAAGATAAAGAATTCCGTATTTTTCCCCTGAACTGTCAGTGCAGAAGCAGCAATGTGTGTTGCTGTGTGTAAGAGACTGTTTCTTGCATTCATCAAGTTGGAAAGAAGTGGGGAACTCAGTTACAGCATAACTGTATAGCTGTAAATTACTATTGCCTTATGGAAAAGAACTATTTAGGTTCAGATCTTAAAGCTAGAATACAGGTGTCTCATTTTTTTTTGTATTGTTCAAATTGCCCTCTATTCTAGACTAAATGCATAAGTACTTAATTTTTCTATTTAATATGTCTTGGGATATTGACTACTTTGAGGAATTGTGCCTCAGACTGCAAGGGACAAGCAGTTGTAGACAGCAGGTTTATAACAGGTGATGCTCTGGCTGAGTGAAATAGGCAATTTGAAAAGTAGCCAGTAGAGTCTTCTCCGTCGATTTGGGTGACTGGTAAATCTGTTTAGCTCTAAATTGTTTTCAGATGTGCTTAGTTTTGTTTTGAACAGGTGGTCCATTTCCAGTGTCAAAATAAGCACTTTAAATACTAGTATGGTGTCTAATTATACTGTCCATCCTTTGGAGAAAGGGGAAATAAACAGCAAAACTGGAAACTAATTAAATATACCTAGGGGCTAACTGGTTGAGGTTACATGAAGCTGGCAGAATGGCATATTTCGCATTTTAAAGAAATCACTTAATGCATTTAAAGGTCTTAAATATTTGCAAATTCTCTTTTGAAATCATAAAAGCGTAAGAATTGTTACTTTGTCTTTCCCCAAACTTACCTACCTGTTTGGTTTTTAGAAGGCAATGAATTGATTGCAGTAGAAATGCTTTTATCAGTTAGAAATGTAAGACCACCTTGAAAGCCTGTGGTGGCACCAAGGACGCTGTTAGTGGTTGCTCTCCTTGCAGTTGTGTTTTGCTTGTTGCTACACAGGAGTTATTTTGCTGAAGCTGGCTACATAATTTAGGATGTGTTGCAATCACGGAAAAGTTCGTGGTGCAAAAGTAACTGATTTTTTTTTTTTTTTAAATCTGTGTACTTGAACCCTGTAGTAAGAAAATATGATGGTACGTAAAGAAAACTGACAGTTCTGAGTTTAGTTTTTTATAATGCAATCCTTGTTATAACTATGTAGGATTTCTCAGAATTTCATATATTACTGAATCTTCAGCTTGACACTGATACAGTTTTTTTTTTTTTTAGAAAAAAGTTTATCTTGCTTGAAAAATGAAACTGGGTATTGCTATAATATCTGCAAAGTTCCTAACGGAAGCTCTGTGTTTGTTTTAACATCCAGTTGTTGGGTAAAACAGCCTTCAGCTGGCTAGCTGAGATCCTTCTAGTTTTCTTTCTGCAGTGGTCTAGATCCCCATGTCTGCTTGTAGCCACCAATACTCAGCTGTTAAGTAGAAGTGTGAGGTACGAAGTTGGAAATAATTCCTTGCAAATAATGTTTGTCTTGTTCATTGTAGCTAAGTATGATGCTTATAAGTTTAACTTAAATGAGCAGCTTCAATAGTTTCCTTATTTTCTGAAGGGACTTCAGGATACTTAAAGGTAACTAGTCTGTTTTGTAAAAGGAGACATTGTTCAAAATTAAACTATATGCTTGCCTGACTGGAATTCACGTCTTTGTCTTGTAGCTCAAAACCAGGAACGTCTGTGTTCAGGAAAGGTTTGGACAGCTGTGTTGACTTGAAGCTACAGAGAAACTTACTGACACAATTATTACCAACTTTTTTTGACTGAGATGCCAGTTAAGCATTTGACATCCAGAAAGAGCCAGACTAGTTCCTGTTAAGCAAAATATGGTCCGGTTTTCTTCAGCTGTAGTAGGCAGAAGACTTAAATTTTTTTCTGGTCTGAGAGGATTGCTTCTAAGCCTTATTTCTTCCATTTAGCCAACAGTTCAGGTGCATCTCACGGCAGATGACAAGCTTTCTTCATTTTGGCGAACTGCTTTCTTTACTTTCGAACTGAAGTCAGGTGTTTACTACATGGAATGTTGTTTCAGCATTCATTCAGTTAAGAATCTAACTAAGAAAACAAAGCACTATTTTTCTGAATGGTAGGTGTTGTTTAAGATCTTGAATTGTCATAACTTGTACATCAGCAAGTTGATAAAGTTTCAGAAGAACTATTTCCGTGAATTAGAAGTCTTGCTTGCTGGGAACTTTCAGATGAGATTGTGGAAAGCTAACTCAAGTTACAAAAGATCGTCAAATATCTGCAGCAGCTTTACTATCTGTAACATAGTTTTTTTTCCCAAATCTGAGAGTTTTTAGTATTATCCTGAATTACTATGCTTCCTGTTCTATCTAATCTTGAGCATGTCTTGTATTTGGCAGTCTTTTGCATCTTGCATTGAATCTAAGTGTTGTGATTTTTCTGCTCATTATGGCAATGGAGTTGAACATTGGAAGTAATACAACCCAAATGACCTGTGGAGTTTATTGTAAATTTGAAGATAGTGAAATTTTGGGAGGAGCACTTGTGGTTTGTGGTCATAAAGCCTAATTCTGACTCTATTAGTGGGACTGAAATTTGAAAAAGCATGAAGATAATTCAAAATTTCAGAATTGGTAGGTTTTGGGAGGGAGGATGGAACAGTAGGCTGTGGGAAGAACAATAACTTTGTTTTTAAACTTCCATTCAGAACTACGGTAGGCTGATTCTGGATTACCACCAGTGATAACGCCTAAGAAAATCCTCTTCGGGGTTCCTGGACTTCCTCTTTGGCACATGTTATGTTGTTTATTTTTCCTTATTTCGAAGGACCTGGGCTCCTGTTCAAAAGTGATGGAATAATCTCTGGCCGGCACCTGACATTTTGAGGGAGCATCCCCTAAAAGAGCTTGCCTGGGAGACAGTTTGTGAAATAACGCAGTAACATGTTTGCAGTAGTATGCCTCTTTTTTGTTGCTATTTTCTATTGTTGAGTTTCCTCTTGAAATAAGTAACTGAGACATACAGTGAAGCTACTGAAATAAACTTTAATCACTGCAGAGGGATTTACATCTGGAATTAGCATTGATTGTGGTTACTTGCAAAGATGCTACTTGCACTAATTGGGGCAAGGGGAGAGATTTGATCTACTTTCTAGAGGTTTAAAAAAAAAATCAAACAAAATACCGTGTGACTTTAATAATGCACTGGTTTCACTTGCTTACAGTAAATCTGTTTGTAGCCTGAATACTCACAAGCTAGTGTTTTTGATAACAACTTTGTATAATTTGATTTAAGCTAATTTGTGAGATTGGGTGTGTTCAACCCTGCTAGTAAGTTTACTAATAATTTTAATAGAAAATATTTTTTCTATTTTTATCACTTAATCCTTGCATGGGATCTTGGATGATTGTAAGTATTGATACTCAGTTGAAATGACCTGTACCTTTTCCTGATTGATTTTTGACTCCCATGATTTTAAACAGAAAGCTATGTAATCTAGGGGCAGTTATGTATGCTACAACTTCTGACAAAAGGCTAAGCAAAGGTAGTATAATGTGGTCATTGTGTAATGGTTAAAGCAACGGTGAAAACTGTAAAAGCGATTAAAACTTCTCCATACTGAGTATACCAGGCTTTTCAGTATTTTGGCTAAATACTGGAAGCATTGCTAATGAAGAGAGTCATAAGGGTTTTCCTGGGTCCTTGGACTTGTATCTGTTTTCTAAACTGCTCAGGTACTAAATTTGACACTTCACTGGTCTAAGTAGCTATCATGTGCATGCTGAATCCGTTTTAATTTGGAAATAAATGCTTAAAGCTGTCTACCTCTTAGTGTGCATAAGAATTAGATATTTCTGTTTGTAGGTTTTTATAAGTGTATGACAAAGCATAGTTCTATTATTGTCTTTAAGCTTGTTCCTGCACACAGCCAGCAGCTTTCAGAAGTATTCTTGCTAAAATAGCAGTGTTCACCTATGTTCTCTGTGGTAACTACGTGTCCTTACTGCTAACGATGTCGCTAATGCACAGTAGAAATTAATGTATTGAGTTAATCCTTCACACTTGCAAGGCAGTTACTAAAGGAGCAGAAGGAGGGTTTCTTTCCTTACTTAAATGAGTACCGCTCAAAACCATGCTGCTTCCATTGGTAAGGGAAGAAAAGTTTTTCTTTGTTCTGTAGTATCTGTAGTATCTTTTTCAATTCACTTAAGTTCTGCATGCACATAAGACCAGCTGATACTGTATCAAAGGTTAAATGCCATGTAAAAGCCCTGTTTTGGCAAGGGGTGGAATGGAGTGAATTCGTGTATGGAGCTTCATGAGAGGTGAAAGCAGAAATCTGTCATAGACTGAAATACTCTTTTCTGATAGCACAGTTGTCTCAGTAACAACTGCTTGCAAGGTGTCTTAGAGCAACAGAGTTAACCTGGAGGTGCTGAAGCATTTTACAGGGGAAGGTTAAGTTGCTCATCCTTGTACTTTTCTGTTAGGGCATTTTACAGTGTTTCAGTGGTTGGGGCCAGTGCCCTTCCATGGATTTACATAATAATGGGTTAATGGTTTTAAACTTAAACAGAGTAGATTTAGGTTAGATACCAGGAAGATATCTTTTACAGTGAGAGTGGTGAAATACTGGAACAGGTTACCCAAGGAGGTGGTAGATGCCCCATCCCTGGAAATGTTCAAGGTCAGGTTGGACAGGACTCTGAGATATCCCTACTCATTGCAGGGAGGTTGGACTAGATGACCTTTAAAGTTCCCTTCCAACCCAAACTATTCTATGATAAGATACTTTATTGTTCCTTGTTCTTCCTTCTGTGTCAAGCTTTTGGAGAGTGGTACCGTGGAAAACTAGGTCCTGTGTTGAAATTGGCTCCAGCACTTTGATGTGTGCTGCCTGCAAGTTAAAATTATAATTTCCCCACCTCTATAGATGTTTTCTTCAACAGTAGGGGTGGTACTCCAGTGCATTTATGCAGTGCCCGTTTTATCTTCTCCCAGCTCTGTTAGTTGCTGAGCAAGTTGATCTGAATCTGAGACGTGGTGCATAGATTAAAAACAAAGGTTTAGAAGAGCAAATTCAATAAAATGAAAACCAAAGTTACTCTGTTTTCTTTCATGCATGTTAGCATGTTCCTTTCATGTAAGTAAAACCCTGGAGCTGCCTAACTTTATCTTTGGATGTTGGAACATTGGCTATTGTTAAATATACAAAAATTACTGCAGAATGTTCAGTCATCTTTAATTGAGCCTGATTTTTGTAGCTTTTGATAGTTAGCATCTACTGTTGTCTCATTCAAGTTCTAGAAAGTTTCTGTGCATACAGGTACCTTTGGGGTTAGAAGATATGAAATACTACTATGAAGTGTTACTACAAATACTGCTAAAATAGATTTGTAAACTTAATGCTTTTTTTATATTCTTCTTACTCAGACCAGCATGTTTTGGAAGTTTGATCTCCATTCGTCATCCCACTTAGATACACTTCTAGAGAGAGATGATGTAACACTAAAGGAATTGATGGACGAAGAGGATGTTCTGCAAGAGTGCAAGGCTCAGAATCGCAAACTTATAGAGTTTCTGCTGAAGTCAGAATGTCTGGAAGACTTAGTTTCATTTATTATCGAAGAGCCACCTCAAGACATGGATGAAAAAATTCGATATAAGTAGGAAAACTTTTGGGGGTGGGGGAACTTGGGAAGGTGGAAAGAGGGTAACTTACTCCAGTTAATTTAATAGTGTGTGTTGAATCCCTGCGTGCTGATAATACCAGTACAATACTGGTATCTTTAGAGTAAGTTTGCTTTCAAGGGATTTTGTAGAACTTTTAAAGAAATCATTCTAATATTTGCATATTTTTCAAATGGAAGCCTTGTATCCACAAGTGCTTCTAAAATCAGTTACTGTCTGAATGAGGCTTGCAAAAAAAATATCAGTATCCACATGAAGAGTCTTGTAGTTGTAATTAAAAAAATAGTTGAATGAGAAACCCTACTTGGCTAATATATTGAAGTGCTTAGTTTTGTTTTATTGGTGATTGGTAAGATGTTTTGAAGGTGCTTATTAGAAGGTCTTTAGCACTCCTTGGAAGAATTTACATGATGTTTAATTGCTGGCGTTTTCTTTTGCAGAGCTAGAACTGTAAGAATTGAGTATGGCCATGACTTCAGCTAGTTCGCTGAGAAGGTTGAAACTCAAAAGTCAACCTAGCAATTCATATAAAAGCATGTCTACCGTTTTTGGCCTATTTTAGAGTTGTTTATGCAGAAGGCTGCTTTTTTTTCTTGAAACAATATGTAAAAAAAAAAAAGTTAAGTAAGCTACACTCTTAGTTGCAGCACTTCACCATTTCTGGTAAACTAAGACTCCCCTAAGTGTTCCTAGTAGAGTGTGAAATTGAAGCATCTTTCGCTTGGAAATCTTAAGCTGCTGATGCTGTCAAAATTACCTCTAGTGTGATTTGGTAATAGTACTGTCAAATGCAAGAAATTACTGGTCTTGATGGCCTCTTAGTTGAATTACTCAGTGTTCTGAATTGTACTTACGACTCTGTGTCATGAAGCAGTACTATCTAGTTTTGCAGGCTTTACTTAATTTCTGCATAATTGCAATATGTGTATATATAAAACCTAAAGCTATTCATTTTGACCTTTTTAATGTAATCCTTGTTATATTAGAAAGTGGCAAACACACTGCCTGCTCCTCAGTATTGATCCAGTACTGTCAGTCTGCCTGACTTCTTGGTGACTAACTTTTTTCCCTTCAAAAATGGAAGTGGCTGCTGAGAGGATGTATCAGTACTAGAACAGGTGGACTTAACAATACATCTTAAAATAAAAGCTTGCACTTTCCTTTCACCACTTCCCTAGTGTTGTCCTATTGCTACTGAAGAGCAGACCTGAGAGGCTGAATGTGCAGTTATGTTACCTTGCAGTAGTTTGCTGCTTTAATTACTGCAGACCAACCCTGCTTACAAACTTGATCAGAAGCCTTACCAGGTTCTGAATTCAGAGCTGAAAGTATCACAGCTTTGAAGCATGAGTGATGGATGTTTTTATGTCCTTTTTCCCAGATATCCAAACATATCGTGTGAGCTGCTTACATCAGATGTCTCGCAGATCAATGATAGGCTGGGAGAAGAAGAATCCTTACTTATGAAACTGTACAGCTTTCTCTTAAATGAATCTCCTCTAAACCCTTTATTGGCCAGTTTCTTCAGCAAGGTGCTAAGTATTCTTATAAGCAGAAAACCAGAACAGGTAAATATTTACAGGGTCTCCAATTTAAGAAGTGCTTTAATAAAGTTACAGTACTCAGCAATGCTACTTTAAGACTATGCATTTGAGGGATAGCAGCAGAGTCAAAAAAAGAGCATTCAGCTTCCATACTAGCTGAAAATGCTAGCTTTTTTATGGTATGCACAGGATTAAAAGATATATCTGGATGAGTAAGATGTATTTGATTCAGATTTGCAAGAGCTATTAATGCAACCAGTGTGTGAGTGCTTACATTTTGACTTAGCTTAGCTCAATATTTTATTTGGTGATATTTGCATTAACTGCTGTTAGAGGTGAAGTAAGCATATTGAATTGGTGAGAGTGGGTCCAGTTTGATGTAAAGAATTGTTACAGAGCAAGGTGAGAGAAATTTGGAGTCTTTGTTCAGAAATGTTTTTATACTCTGTGTTCATGTGGCACACTACTGTAAAGAGGTGATGAAATTAAGTTTGTGACTCTGTTCTGTATCTTTAATTTAGTAAGCTTTGTATTTGTTTTTATTTTGTTAAGGTTTTGCTATGTCAAGCTTTGCCCACTAAACAGGGATGAGAGTAATTCATACCAAAAAGGAAGGCTGACTGTGCAGTGGATTATAAGTAGTTTGTGGTCAGCAAGTTGGGCTTGAGAGGGGGCCCAACACACACTGCATGTAGTAGATCTGTCCCGTGTCACTTTTGCTACTCTATACATGTGTATAATGTGCTACTCTATACGTGTTTGTAATTTTATCTTGCTTTGTACTGCAGACTTTGTGGCAAAAGTGTTTAAGAGGTTCTCATTTACTTTCTGTATTTGGTAGGAGAGAAACTAAAGCCGATTTATCTAATCTACTATGTAAAATACAGATAAACAAATGTCAGCTTACTTCCTTTTTAATTTCTAGATTGTGGATTTTTTAAAGAGGAAACATGACTTTGTAGACCTCATTATTAAGCACATAGGGACCTCTGCTATTATGGACTTGTTGCTCCGGCTACTGACTTGCATAGAACCTCCACAGCCCCGGCAAGAAGTGTTAAATGTAAGTAAAATGTCTCAAAGGTGTTTTGTTTGGGTTTTTTTTTTTTTGACGTGTGAACTGTCAGATGGCTTATCTTCTGCTGGTGTTACTAAGTTTATTTCTTAAATGTGCTGAAATTAGATGTGTGGGATTTTTTGCTTGGAGCTGCCAATATTTTTCCAGTGGAGCCACAACACTGGTGGGGACAACTTAAACCTGAGTGGCTAGTCTCTTCCCCTGGTCTTCAGTATTTAACTTATGACTGCCAGATGCACTTTTAAAAATGCTTTGGACTTTACTGAACACTTGGTTTGGCATTGGAAAGTTTATTTAAAAGTTATACCCAAGGCTTTTTTCTTTTCACTTGCTCAGAAACCCTAGTTTTGCTTTTTCCTTTTTTCTGAAGTATTGTTAATATTTGTTTAGGAGTATTGACAATATGACTCATGCCAATTGTCAAATGACTTCTTTTAATTTCGTTAATTTTAATTCATTTAATTCATTCACTTGGATAACGTTCTTACTAACATGCACAAACACTTTTACAGTGGCTAAATGAGGAGAGAATTATCCAGCGGCTTGTAGAAATTGTACATCCGTCTCAAGATGAAGATGTAAGTATTGGTATGACACTCTTCTGTATCTATCTGTTCAGCAAGATGCCGTACAACATAGTGTTAAAACTTTCAGCTTTACTGTTTTCTGCTTTTTTTTCAGTAAGCTGATTTCAGTATTTAAGTGTGGTCGTTTGACGGAGGGTGTGTGGTTCTCTCCCCTCCCCAGTCAAAGCCTTCCACATACTCAGTGTTGTCTGGACATTCAACTCTAAGGTTTTGCCACCTTAGTACTGCAAATAGATTCTTACCTCATGCCTCAATGTTGGTTTTTTTTTGGTCTTGTTAAGGTTTAGTTATGGCATGAAGCTATTGTCTGAATGTTTTTTGGGTAGCAGAGGCTCTTGTACACCTTGAAACTTTCACCTTTTTTAATTGAAGTATTATGGTCCAGCAAGTTATTACTCTTATAGTGAAAAGCTATGATTTTTTGTTCCAGAGGCATTCGAATGCATCACAGTCACTCTGTGAAATTATCCGTCTAAGCAGAGACCAGATGTTGCAAGTACAGAACAGTTCAGAACCAGATCCACTGCTTGCAAGTCTAGAGAAGTAAGTTGGTTTGAATTTCTGATTTTATTTTCAGTTCACAAAAACCACTGTTTTTAACTTGTGACTGTGAAAACCTTTAGGAATGGCAAGCTCTGCTTTTCAGGTGAATTTTCTTGGCTACACATCATCTGTCTGTAATTTAAAACAACTCTGCAAGTAAGCAGAGCACACCTGGAGGACTTCCCGGCGGGGGGGGGAGGGGTGTGTGTGTGTCACATTAATATTTCCTGCACTGCCAAAGTTAGTGGGGTCAGACATGCAGCGGTCAGCTTGATACTGTGTAGAGTACGCATGGGAGACTTTGGCTTTGATCTGTTATTTGTTTTAAGTTAGTCAAAGTGTAGGATTCTGCCAGAGAAGACTTCCTATATTTCCTTCTTCCTTTTGCTGGTCATAGGTTTAGGCTTGTGTAGCTGTTACGGCAAGCTGAATATCTGACTGAAAACTTGCTTTATGTAGTGTCGGTTGTCAGATCAAAGAACTAGATCAATAGAAGGAACAGGAAAATATGGTTGGGGCAGTGAGGGTGGGAGTAATTGTCCTAGTGGTACCTGCTAGCTTGAAATAGCTAGTTTTCTTTGTATTATCTCCTTACTAATTTTACATGGGCAAATGGTAGCTACTTCGCTTAACAGCTGTATCCTGAAGTAGTGTTATATCATGCTAATGCTTTTCTTTCCAGACAAGAAATCATAGAGCAGCTTCTGTCTAATATTTTTCATGAAGAAAAAAATGAATCTGCAATAGTCAGTGCAATCCAGATACTCTTGACCTTACTTGAGACAAGACGACAGACGTAAGTATTCTTATTTTACTTAAATTATGCCTGCATAATTTAGCTAAACTGTTGTTCAGTAATAGCATGTGTCTTCCATGTACTTATGACTGAATCATTTTTCTGGCCTCTTGTAGCTGAAGGAGTGAAAGATGCCAACAGCAACCACTTGGTTTGCTTACTACGCTTTCACCAAATGACTGGTCTTCCTGCAGTTTTTTTTCTGGAAGCTAGTTTAAGTGCCACTTGACAGATCAGACTAATTACATTTCATCAGTTTGTTTCTAGATACAAGGAATAAAATAAACATGTACAGTGCAGTGAGTAGGTGTTGACTCTTTAAAAATTTATTTGGAGTTTTATTACAACTTCACTTTGAGAAACTGCTGAGCAGATCTCTGCTACATTCAGTTTGTTTATGTTGTTTAGAATAGAGAAGTGAAGCTCTTCTGTTTCCTCTTTTGAGGCAGATAAAACAGCTGTAATGTCTAACCTTAAAACTTTGTTGGACATTTCAGGCACAATAAACCTAAGAATACTAGGAGTGGTGTTTGGAAAAATCTTGTTCAACCGTCACTTCACACAATTTATATTTGTAACCCTATGGTTTTTACTTGCCACTTCATTCTTTTTACGTGCCTTCAGAACTCTCAAAATCATACCTTGAAGATGTTTTACAGTTAGTTTTGATATTAATTATCAGATTTTGCTTGGGTGTGTTTTAGATTTGAAGGCCATATAGAGATCTGTCCTCCAGGCATGAGCAATTCAACATATTCAGTCAACAAGAGTGTATTAGAAGCTATAAAAGCACGACTTTCTTCCTTCCATGAGCTCCTACTTGAGCCTCCAAAAGTAAGTGAAACCTTGTGTTACCAAATTAATCGAAACAAGACTGTCACTGTGTGACTGTATTTTAGATAGGTTATAATAACAAATAAAACCTAGTTTGACAGCTTTCAGGCAAGTGCACAGGCTCCTTCCCAGTCTGTTGTGAGCTTTGCTGTTCATTGTTGTTGTCCCTGAACTAGTGTGTTCTGCTAATTGATACCCTTTTCCAGTTTAAACTTTCTTTAATTGGCAGAATAGCCTTGAAGCAATTACTTCTTTCTGAAAGCAATGAGAAGAGATTTGGTATATATTCTCACAGTGGGTCCTGTTTTCTGCTTGGAAATCCTATCCGGATAGGAAACATGGACTATGGATGCATGAGTTGTTTGGAACTTTGGCATGGCCGGTATGAGACCTGCACAATTCCTCTAGACTTGCCCAGGACCCAAGTAGACCATCTCCACGGCGTGCACCCTGCGCTCTAGGCATGTTAAATTCTTTGGGCTTTTTAACTGATGTAAGCAACTATGTCAAGCAAAAGATAAATACAAGATGTATAAAGAGGGAGTTTGCCTATGGTCTATTTATTTTTCTGATCAGATTTTCACTGGCAGAATTTCAGCTGGAGCATTGCACCCTGAACTGGGTGCCAAAGTCCAGAAGAGGGAAGGACCTGTGGGCAAAAGTGAAAACAAAGAGCAGAGGTGTATAAAATACTGGGGGGGATGTCAAAGTAGTGTTAAAGTTTATTTTAGCCTGGAGAAGATGAGACCTCAAGATTTCCAGATGCAGAAGAGGTAATAAAATACAATAAAGAGAAGACAGTTTCTTTGCAATGACATAACAAGATACAAGTCTATATTACAGTAAAAGCAGGGTCACAGAAGATGCTTGAGTATTTTCTGGTATTTGGACATAGCATTTGAGTAAGTCCTCTAGTGAAATTACTGAATCTGTTGCTCATTTTGAGCACTAGTTGAATGGGCATGCTTACATAAGGCAAAAATCTAAATGAACTAGCAGGATGTCAGTCATCTTTTTTTCTGGTGCAAGGGTGCACTAGTCAGGCACAATGACATCCAGTATTACAGAAAACGGTAGTGGTGGTCTTGTCAAAATGTGTTTGTGCCCTAAGATAGGAAGACATTTTTGTTATGAATTTCCCTGCTTATTGCATATTTGATACTAGATTTTTAGCTCTTATGATAGCTAGTACCAGATTTTTCTTATTAGCTGACACTTAGTTATGCGACAACCAGCTAAAATTTCAGTGTAAGTGCCATGAAGCTTATGATTGTGCTAAAAAGACCCGCGAGTGTGGAAAGAGATTCTTGCTGTATTTGAAGTAACATGTTCAAAGACTACAGGTGGAGCTAGTTTCATGTATGACATTAGAATAAGACACCAGAGAACCCTGTGACTTAGTGAAATTGTTTTCATGTATATGAAGTTAGGGTTGTGGAGGCATTATAACATATTCAGAGACTGTCCACCTAGCTGTTTTATGTATGTTGTAGCAATGTAGACTATATCACTGGTTAATCCATGTACAGCTGAGCATTTCCTATGAAGTATCTACTAATTCCTTTCAAGGATGAGCAGAATGCATCTACTTTCAGATGCTGTCTGTAGTTAACAATGAATTTTTACAATGCTGTTGATTTCATATGGCTGTTTTTAGAGCTTATTTTAACTCCATAGACAGGAAACAATAGCATTCAGAACTAAAAATTGCTTTTTTCAGGGTGAAGGTAAGACTTGCTAAAGGACTGATTGCATGTATTTTTAAGCACTACTATGTTGTTGAACAGTGTAATGATGAGCTGTTTTTTTTAAAGATATTTTAATGGGTCTTATGTGCTCACCTTTTTCAGAAAAGTGTCGTGAAGACAACCTGGGGTGTATTGGATCCACCTGTGGGAAGCACACGTTTAAATGTGATTAGGTTAATATCTAGCCTTTTACAGACGAATACAAGCAGTGTGAATCAGGAGCTTATAGAGCTTAACACTATAGGAGTAATACTGGTAAGAACTTTATGCTGCCTTTATTTTTATGGATTGCTCTTAAGATCTTGTCTGTTTTTTCTGTCACTGCAGATAATTTGTAGTATATTTTCAGGCCTAACTTTTCAATTTGTTTGTGGCTTCTATTGCACCATTTAAGAACTTTTAATACTGAATTTTACTGTTAAATTCATCTGTCTGAAGTCAGCATTTTCCTCTGATCACTTGAGTGGTTCCTATTCTCTAAACCTTTGTAAATACGTGAAGTGCTTTTCTTAAGCAGCTTATCTTTTTCATCTATATGTTCTGAAGTTTTCAGCCATGTTCCAAGCTTCCCTGCTGTTTTCATTCTTTTCCTGGATTATTCCCTCAAACCCCGTTTTCCTCTCATGATAATGTATGGCACACCAAATGGTATCTCAGCACTGTCCTGTAAAGGGACAGCTATTCTTGATACCTCGTATACCTTCAAACCTCTGAAAGCAAGATGTTGCACAACAGACTTTCAGTCAGTTAATTCACTGCTTTTTGCTAATGTGGAATGTGTACTTTGAGTACTTCTTGCCTCAGACTATGGCAGGACATATTCTTTGTGTTTAGGTTGACAAAAAAATTCAGATGTTGGTATCGGTTAAAAAATAACTAGCAAAACATGCTAGAACATGTACTACAGTTTCTGAATACAATATATAAACTTCTGCTTCGGAGCAGGCAGTTGCAAACTTACAGTGTAAATATTTTCTCTGCCCAAAATTGTTTTAGTCTAAAATCTCTTTTTTTCTTCAACTAGTTAATAGAGCTATGGTTGTAATGTCTTCATCTCAATATCTCTGCACAACTTGGGTTTGCAGGCAAGTGTTAACTTGTATACAAACAGCTAACTTCACCGTAACTGAAGTTTTTCCTGTATGTACTCTCTAAGGGAATGTGCATGCTATGAACACTTCATGTTCTCTTAAGTAGATTATTTTGTAAACTAATTTCATTGAGGTTGAATATGCTTTTCTGTTGCAGGTTTTACATAAGGAAAAAATAATTATAGCCATATAAACTTCTTGGTGCTTTACTGTGCAGACTTGACTGTTAGGAAAAGTATTTGTTTAGTTCCAGTAGCAAATCTTTGTGGGAGGATGTCATTACTTTAGGAGGACTGAAGGAAGGTAGAGAATCCGTAGCTGCATTTTAAATGAGATTTAAATTGTTCAGTATTGTTCCAAACACTGAACTAAATGCACACTGTTACTGTATCTCAACCTCAGTATTTGTCTGTCTCTTGTAAGGTGTTTAATAATATTAAACTGCATCTGGATTTTCTGAGGTAGCCTTCTGTGATATAAGAATAAAATCGGTAGATTACAGATTCAAAACAGGTAGATGATTTTGTCAGGAATCTCACTGAAGTGAGGAGCACGTTATAAATGTTATTGTAGATGCTAGAAGGTTAAGTTGAACTCAAAAAAGAGAAATCTGTCAAGGGCTACTAAGGTCGTAAATAACACTTATGACTCTGGGACTCTAGGCTGCAGCTAGCAGAAAGAATGTAAGTAGGGACATTCCTCCCTGTCTTTGTTTTCTGAAAGTGCATTATTGACTACCCTCAGGATAAATCCAGTTACAGGTGAGTTTTTGTTCTGACCCAGTATGATAGTCCTTGTGTTCAGGTAATAGCAAGCATGAGAATTAACTTTTTTGTAGGTCACAAATTTTTCTCTTGAACAATAATACTTTTTGTAAAATGTAAAGAATTAGTTCCAGTGTAGTTATTCAAATGACTTGCTGGGGTTGAGACTATTGGTCATGTTTAATGAAAAGACCTTGTTTTGTGTAAACTTTGTTGAATTTGTATTTCAGGACATGTTCTTTAAGTATACATGGAATAACTTTTTGCATACTCAAGTAGAAATCTGTATTGCATTGATTCTTGCAAGTCCTCTTGAAAGCACTGAAAATGGCACAATTACAGATCAAGATTCCACTGGGGACAATCTCTTACTGAAACATGTAAGTTGTATTTTTTTGGGAATCTCTTGAATTTTCCTGTATCCAGGCTATCATGGCAGCTACTCTTACATAAAATATACCCTAATTTTACTTTATGTATAGAATGAACAGGAACATTTTTCTGTTTTTTCTTAAACTGTCAGCTCAGGATGTTAAACCTGAAAGTGCCATAGAGTAGACTTTTGCTGCCCCAAAGTGAGCATGTGTGTAGAGGTGCAAGTATTTTGCTTGAAGAAGTTCCTCTTACTTTCAAGAATTAAAATTGCTATTTCAATAGCTTTGTGATAGTAGAACTCATCAGCTATAAAGAGAAGTAGAATTAATATAGATTGAGCTTTTAGGTGTCTGGTTGAGATCCGACTGCTGCTTCAGAACTTTAAACCCTTTAATGAAAGTATTTATCCTGAACCTGAAATGAGTTGTCTTTAGTATTTATTAAAATTAATTGTATAATATGTAATAGTGTTCCACTTTACTGCTACTAAGCTTACTTTACTTTTTTAATAGCTCTTCCTTAAGTGCCAATTAATAGAACGAATACTTGAAGCATGGGAGATGAATGAGAAGAAACAGTGAGTAACTAGTTTTATCATTCCCTGCAACTGTCTACATAAAACTTGAGTTGAGATGAATGTGTGACCAATTTATGACTTATCTGGCCAGTTCTAAAAACACTTGTATGTTAATACTTGGATTAAAGCTTTCTCTCATACTACTTTTTGGTAGCATTCTTAATGCTTTTTCCCATGACCACTTGAGAATACAATAGTTTGTCATTCTTGCAATGTATGAGGTATTACTAGGATCTTTAAAGTCTACCCATCTTCAAGCGCAGAAATATACCATAAGTTTTCAGAGGACAGGAAAAACTTTTCTCCAGTAAGCAACTGAAAAAGTTATAAACAGATCAAAGCATATTACATATTAGTGAGCAACAGACTCCTAAGTAATAAAAGCCAAGTTCTCAGCAATGGAATACCTTCTAAAAGTATGTGTTTATGAAAGGATGGAGTTTCAAGTAGCTAATGTTGTCTGAAACTTTTCATAGCAGAAGTAGTAATCCTCAGTCTTCACCTTATGTGGTAAAACATTCCTCTGAAGGCTTGTAAGTTTGGCTCAGGAGATACTGAACAGGCAATGTTAGATCTAACTTGTCAAAATACAGAATTGGCTGACTGGGATAGCGTTGCTGGTTTCCCGGTGTATTATTTTAGACAGTTCTACTCCCCCACATGTTCCTGTTTGTGTATTAGATAGTAAATATATTGCTAATGTGACTGATGTGAAAATAAGGATCTTGAAACAGGTGAAGAGAGTGGTACAAAGATTGTGACTTAATTTAACTGTAGAGAACATGCTCTCCTAAATGTCTTCTGTTTTATGTCATATTCTCTTGAGGTTACAGAAAACTGTCAACTTTATCAGCAATTAAACTCTCATAGGAGAGAAATGTGGAAGGGTTATTTCGATAGATCCAACTTAAAACTAATATTTGGTTGGATAAGAATGTTCTTGATCCAGTGCTTACTACATGGATGTATTAAACATTTAGTCTCATGTTTGCAAATACTAATGTGGAAAATGTTGTAAACCTCTGCTTTTATCTACAAATAATTATTTTTTATTTGTGGGAAATGAGCAGACTGTAAGTCTTTAAGATAATAAAGGTATTTTTAGCTTAGCTGGTTCAGAAAAGGGATTTTTTTTTTTAAGTGATGTTATATTCTGTCAACATTATTTCAAGCAGCTCTAGAAGCTTGAGACTGACTTCTTTCTACTGGTAAAAATCTGACACAGTAAAAAGCTGTTTGATTCACTGGGATTAATAAACATTTGTTAAGAGGATACAATCGTATTCTAACTTTTTAGCTAGACAATAACAAGTCAGTCCATTTTGTCAAATACAAGCACTCTTTATGGCGTGTCCTGTATTAGAAATTGTAACCTTTGCCATCATCATGTGTTGTTTGTTTTGAATATACTTGTTACCTAAGCAGTGGAGGAAATAAGGTGGGAATCTCTCTCTCAAGTTGTTCCTGTCAACAGTGTGATACTGTTTCATTCATGACATCTTGCGGTCACATAACCCAATTTTTCACCATCATCAAACACATGAAGTAACTGAAATTGTTATGTGACTTGTGTTTGCATAACATAAGCTACTTCCTGAACTGCTGTCACTTTATGAAGATTTCGGTCAAGTTCATGGGAAGCTTGTTTAGCCAATTGAGTGGGTCTTTCTTGATCACACACACCCCACCCCCACCCCCCCCGCCTTTCCCCAAGCACAAGACCTTAAAAAGCTGGCACAGCACATCTGGTTAGCTTGCAGCTAAATACTAGAAATTCAGTCCAAGTCAGAGTTCTCCTGGTTCTAGCTGATCATAACTACTCTAAACACTAGTCATTCCTGTCTCTCCAAAGCAATTCTGTCACATAAAAATATTCAGACTGCCTTGTAATAAGTGTACCTTTGGCATACACCTATGTGTCACTCCTAAACTTCAGGAAAGCAATGATTCTAACTTAAATTTCAGTTGGTCGTACCATTGCAGCTCTGTACGCTGAATGTAATGTTAAGAAACTGCAATACTAGAGCACACCGGATTTAAGAATTTTTTCTCTTTTGATCATGGACTTAAAGTTTTGAGAGAATGTATGGTGTATTGGGATTTTGAAAAATACTTTTAGCAACAGAAACTTTGTGAAAACTATGGATGTGTTGTTAATTTTGTCTTTATTTTGATAATGCTCTACATTTTTCTTTCTACACACACACAAAAGTGAAAGCAGAAATAATCTGTTCGGATACTCTGCACTTCCCCCTTAGTAGTTTACATGCTTGTTAAGTCTTCTGAACTGGCTCAGTGCAGTCAAACCAGTTGGTATCTTAAATTCTTGAGTATTTTTGTGAACCTTTGATTTTAGGATGCAACTCTTCTGCTGAAGAACCTCTGTGCTATTTGTCTTGTGCAACTTCATGACTCTGGAGTGTTTCATAACAAAGTGTTGTAGCACAGTTGCTCTGAGTGTGGGCACTTGAATTTCTTTTGTCTCTTGTAGGGCTGAAGGAGGAAGACGGCATGGCTATATGGGTCACCTGACAAGGATAGCAAACTGTATTGTGCATAGTACAGATAAGGGGCCTAACAGTACACTAGTCCAACAGCTCATTAAAGGTAATGTTAATGGTCTTAAGTTTGTCTTCATGAATTTTATTATCACATTTTAAGGAAATGAATCAAACTGAAATTAAAAGGCAGCTGTTGGATAAAAGAAGAAAATACTTGTTATTTCTAATGCATTCAATTTAAAACCAGCTATCCTTAAACATATGTTTAGGTCGTTCTTTCAAACAGTATCAAAGCTCCCTAAAATAAATGCAAAGAGATGCTGACCTGCTTAATTTGGACTTGTTTGCTGGATGGAGTAATCCTTATAGATTTAGGAGGATGTATATGTTCTTTGCAGTATTTCTGGCAGAGCAGAAGAGAATAATTAAAAATTAAGTGATGCTCCATTGTCAATAGTATCAAATTGTGGGGTCTCTTTTCCGTTTCCTACACTAGAGCTACCAGAGGAGGTCAGAGAGCAATGGGAGACGTTCTGCACAAACTCTTTAGGAGAAACTAACAAGAGGAATACAGTGGACCTGGTAAGTAGTGACTGGTAAGGTATCAAAATTGCTGCTGTTTACTTGGGCCACAGTTTCTTTTTGTCAGCAGCACAGACAATCTTCCCAGCTACCACGTACTTGTGTCAACAAGCACATCTAGTTGCTGAGCTGTGGAATGGATAATTCTGTAGTTTACTTTTCAACTAAAGCCATATCATTAATATTTTGTATGGGAATCTTGCAATAGCTCAGTTTGTATAACTCATCCCGGACAATTAGCCAGTACGGAAGATTTCTTTACAGCTTCAGGTTAGTGTCCTTGAAAGCTGGTGTCCTGCTCGAAGAGTACAGACTAAAACTGCAGGAGCTGATGTTAATTGCTTTATCTAGAGTATGTAAATGACCCTGTAAGTTTAATGTGAAAATGCTACCTGCATCCTACTGCATGTGTTACTGACCTTGCTTAAGTCAAGTAACTTTGCATGCTTCTGTCGTGTACCTGTTGTATTTCCTCTGCTCACAGCAGTAGCAATAGCACTTTGAGAAAAGAGTTAAGCTTAAGTATGAAGATGGTTTGTGTAATCATGTTAAACGTGCAGTTTAAGAGTAGTCGCTTGGAGGCTTTGTAAACAAAGGCTTGTTTTCAATGTCAAGAGACCAATTAATGAATTTTAATACACTTGACTTCTCCAGGAATGCATTGCTTTGCATGTGGCTTTGTTAACTTGTGCTAGTGCTGTATTAATTGGGCTGTAAGACTAAGACTGTTAAATATGCCATTTCACCATAATATAGAAATTGTAACATAACGCTAGCGTGATGTGTGTGGCAATAGAAGCAACAGGAAGTCATCTGAAACTGCAGGTTGTGGATAGGGCTAAATGATGTACAGATAGTATTTTTGCCATGACCGTGTGAATTCAAAGTTCATAGTGCTTGTAGAATGATGCCATTTCCCTCCTTTTAGAAACTAGCTCTTGGTCAAGAGTCATCTAAAGAAGCAGAATTTTAAGCTGACTTACAATTAATAACATTGTAATTAGCTCTTTAAATAACTAATCATTTACTTGGACTGACTTGATGTAACAACAGTAAAACCTCATTTAAAACATCTCAACTCCACAATATTCAATTCAATAGAAATACAAAGCATTAAAACAAATTCTTGTATCTAAAATGCCATCTGGAAAATACTGTCTCTTTGAATTATTAAAAGTATAGGTTTTGTTTCTGCTTACATGATCAATTCTCACAAGCCTTGAATTAGCATTTAGTTCAAAGATAAGCAGTAATGAATGGTACAGTATGGTGTAGGATGTATGAAAAGACAGATCTCATAGAAAACTCAGCTTGCTGTTTTACTGAGTCAAGTTTAAGTTATGCTGATTGTATGGGTGTATCCTGAAAGCACAGCCCCACAGTATTTCTTCCCAGTCATACTGTCCCCTAATATCCATACTTTTGATCTGTGCTTTAGTGTCCATAGACGTGTCCTCTCCATCTGTAAACCTCGATGATTTGGTATGTTTGAGCTCATCTGAAAGTTGAGGAAAGCATCCTGGGTTAAAACAGCTTGTCAGTACTAATGTTTATACCTGATTTAAAGTGCAGATTTTCAGTGTCCCCGGAGCAAGATCTTAAGCACACTTTATTTTATATGGGTTAGCCTTGTATTTATTGCAGTTCCTGACCTGAATTGACAGAACTGTGGTTTACTGTTACACTTGATCCTCTTCAGTCATCTTACTGTATTTACTAAGCTCAGGTGATCTGATGTGTATGTATAATCTTATGATGTGAAGTTCATTAAAAAATGTGTAAAGAAGGTAGTTGTGTGAAGGCTATGGAAGTTAACTGATCTTGTGAGCACTTTCAATGCTTCAGTCATTTGATGCTCAACGAATTAGAGCTCTCTTCCTAGAATGGAACAAGGTATATGGTCCTGGGGTCCCATGCATAATGAACTGCTTCTGCAGCCATGAGACTATTGTTTTTCAGTTGTTTTACATCAGGGATGTTGATTGTAAATCACTTTCATTCTCTTTCTCCATCTTCAGGCTTTTCTGTCTTTCAAACAAGTTCTGTTACATTTTCTAAAATGACAGTAACTGCAGACTTAAAGTGAGCATGTAGCAGAACTATCTCAGAGTTTCCCCAAAACACTTTGCAGGCGTTACAGGAAGTTTATTTCTGTCTTTCCACTGCTAATTGACCTTCTGGTAGAAGGTATGTGGTACTTCACTATGCTTGCCTACTTACACTTACCTAGCTGAAGATTAAACAGATGTGGAGTAATTAATTTTCGCTTTAGACAAGGTACATTAATGATACTGGTACAGTGAAGAATGCTATAGATGTTGTAATACTAGGTTTGTACAAGAGATGTTGTATAACTTCAGGTATGCCTCTTTATGGCATCCTTCCAATATCAGTCATGAAATTGAATGGTCGTGAGGAATGCTTAAAGACTTGGTGAGGAGAACATACCTCTCCTAAGCCTAAAAAGAACAGTCTACAGCACAAAATGTTCAAGGTAGCCTTAAAAATTACTATGTAAGTCCTTGCTCTTAAGGAAAATCCTTCTCAATATTACCAGGAAATGAGGCAAGAAGTGTCACACATTAGAATGAATTATTTGTGAAAAGTGTCTGTGCTGTGTGTTAGTGTTAGGAAGTGACTGGTCTGAACAGTGAGGAGCTTTCTGAAGTAAAAATTAATTGCTGGAATTTGCAGTGGTAATTCCCACTCCCTTCTCTGGCATAATTCTGCCATTTATTTATTAGGGTGGAGTAATGCTAGTTTCTTCTTTCAGGTTTATGCTTCAACTACAGCAGCAGTCAGAAAACAGGAACAGTAACTCGTGTATCTTAGGCATTATGTCCTGTTGGTTCCCAAAGGGAGAGTCTGGGGGAGAAGACACTGTGTCTACCTAAGAGTCCGGAGCTTGTTTCTGTTACAGCATAAGGGCAGGATTTTTCCTGGGTATTAACTCGTTCATTAGTAGTAACTAAAGCTAAATAAACAACTTCTTACTTGGTTTTGGGTGTCTTTTCCCCCAACAAGTTGCAGTTGTAGGGGTAGGTGTATTAACTTTTCTCCTCACAAAATGTACCTGTGTGAGGGGGGCGGTATCTACGGCACCTCAGGTTGTGGTATTGAATACCATACAATTACCTTGAAGAGTGTAGACTTTGCAAGAATATTTTCATAAATACACACTGAGAACTAACCTTCAATGGATTCAGTCTGTTGTTTGATCTAACAGTTCTTTTCCAGACACAACAAACCCAGAGATCATTTGGTGCCTAACTGTTCTTCCCACTTATTGACAGTTTCAGTGTTGATAGGTCAGGTTTCCTTCAGAAATTTGCTAACTTGAAGTCAGGGTACTTCTAGTATGCAAATTGCAGTGCAGGATGGAATGGTAGATGTGCAAAGATAAAGCACTCCCAATGATTTTTTTTTTTTAAAGAAGTGTGATACTAACACAGGGAAAAACTTAAAACCAAAATATACTTCAGGTAATAACTGTCTTTGTTTCTCTTACATGTGTCCTGACTTCAGCATTGTCCTGTGATGTTTCTGGGAGCTTAGAAAGGTGTCTGTCTTACATGAAGCTTTGTATGCATTTCAGTACTCCTTTTGTATAGTGATACCATAAGTCAGCAAAAACTCTAAAACTCGTTTGGGAATTTTAGAAAGCAAGCATTCTTTATTACAGTGCCAGATGCACCGGGGATATTTCCTCCTAGCGTGCATGCCACAGATTGAAGCAGACATTCCTTAATTCAATTTCTTATCAATAAGTTTCAGCCCCTGGGGCAGTCTCATGCTGTGGAATGGTTACATCGTTTACACAACACTTGGTCAGCATTTTCACACTGTATATGTTCAGTGAGGAAGGGTCCAGGAGTCTTTCACCAAAGGGGTGTGATTTTTTTTTTTTAGTATTATAATCTATTATAGTAATGTTAGTATAGTTAATGTATATAGAAATATAGGCTACTTTTAGACACTACGTTTCGACCCGAACCAGCCAAAACTAAGCGCTAGCAAGCAGTCTTCTCAGGGTGTTCTTACCTCTTCAAGGACAGTTCCCTTGATTTAAAGGCTCCTTGTGTTCATCTTCTTGGCATCTTGAAGGCAAAGGTTTTGAACACATTCCTAAATAAGCAACAAAGTTCTGCTGTTCTGACTATAAGAAGGCCTTTATGATAACAATTCCCCCCTTTGGGATTTAGGTATTACTTAAGTCCCACTATATTAACTTATTAACAAGCAACAAACTACATTTGATACAGCATTGTACAATCACAACTGCACATACTAGGGTAAGAATCACTAAAATTCTCATTATGATTAATTTCTTAACTGAAAGTGACAAATCCAGGGCATCAGCCATGACCAAATGTCTTGAAATCCATATGAGGTGTCATCCTTCAGTATTTCACGTCTGTCTTCACTATTTTCTGTATCATAAAGTGCACATTCCGAGTCCACAGATCTTCTTGATTTCTCAAGGCCATTACTAAATTCCATTTAACGAGCCCAGGATTAGACAACATATGATGATTACATAAATGCCTGAAAATAAAAATTGAAGGTAAGATTCTTATATTATTGAAGGTAAGATTCTTCTTATTCTCATGCTTAATAGAATGTAACTTTGCCTACAGTCAACATAGAAATAAGGTTCCAGGTCAGTCAGTGTACAATTCATTTACTTCTGTACTTGATGAAGCTTCCTGTGGTGACCAGCTCGAGTGCTCTGAGATCTTTGACCTGCCCTCCTGAGAGTTTATGGGGGCAGTCAGCCACCATGTGCCTGATGCTGTGACAGTAATGGCACTTCTTTGGCTGCAGAGGTAGACTACATTCTTTAGCATGGTGGTCAAGGCCGCCACACTTGTTGTATCTCTCCCTCTTTGGTTTTCTTTTTTGTGCTGATTTCACTTCCTAAACAGGAGATCCCACCAGGACCTGTTACACGTATTGATTCAAGGCCTTTGGGAAACTTCTTGAAAGTAAATTCCACTGGTTCTCCTTCTTTTAGGCTTATAAATCCTTCCATGTAAATCTTAGTTTGGTGTACAAAGACATCAACCGAAGACTCCAAGGGGCTTTCCTCTTGGTTGCTCATGGAGGTGAACCCGAATCACATTCTCACATTGAACCATTTATGATGGCCAGTTCCATGCAAAACCTGGGATTCCTTCTCCCTGCTCCGGAAACTTCCCAAGCTCATCTTCACTATTACTTGCCCCTTCAGCCATGTTGTTCCACAGACACTCTGCTGCAAGAACATTCTGGTAGCCCATCGTCCAATGCTTCTTCCAGAATTATTTCAGGTTCCAGTTTACTCAGTCTACCTTTACATGTATATAAATGGAGTTTCCGGTATGGGAGTTACTGGGTCACTCATGTTCCATCTAGAATATATTTCATTCCAGACATTATTCTGATTTTCTGGGGAAATTTAGTGAAATGAATCATGCTCCACCAAAAGTGAGAGTGACACCATATTGGCTCTCAAACGGAGCTTTCACTCTGCCTCAAGTACAGTTGGAAGTACAGGTTCTTTGTGATTGTATTCAACTTACATTCTAATATTTTGGAGAAGTTAATAGTAGAAAAGCTAATACCTTCTCCTGAAGATTTGGAAATTTGAATACAAACTACATGGTTAGTGTGGTTCCAAATGCATATGAACCCTTGAATTAGTTCCTAGACTAGATTATGTGAGACATCTTTGCCTTGTTCTCCGGTACCAGAGGAGAGGAGACAAGTTGTCCAAAACAGCGAGAGCTATAGTAGTATTAAAAAGATTATAAGGCTAAAAATCAATCAAAGAAACCACATATAACCAGCAATCAATGTTAGTCTTATCTTTATTAACCATGCTCCCCACCCCGTGAGTCCTAAGGATTGTAGTATGGACTGTAGTCATGACCCAGGAGTCCCGCCTTGTTTCCAGTACTCTGGAATTACATTTTCCAATAATACTTTAACTACCTCTCTAGCCTGATTGGTGTGATGGGGAAAGGCTTCTGGCCATCTTGTAAATTTATCTGTAAGATCCAGAAGATACTTATATTGATTACATTGTGGTAATTCAGAAAAATTAATTTGCCAGCATTCTACTGGAGACTTTCCTGTATTACCTCCGCAGGTGGAGGTCTAGGTTCTAGCTTTGGATTATTTTTACAACAAATTACGCACGGCTTTACTTGAATTGCATAACTTCTCATTTTAGGTCCAATTGCGTAATCCTTTATGCTAACAGTTAAAGCTTCAACTCCTGTATGACTTCCTTCATGGATTTGCTGTAGTATTCTCATCATGGGAGCGGTTACCAAATACTGTCTGTTACTGGTGATCCACCATCCTTCAGTGTGTTTTTGATTGGTCCATGAGCATGGGTCATTCCAAATGCATATTTAGATAAATATTCACCTATTGATCCGCTGATAACTATGAGTCTTTTGTTAATGCTAGTACTTCAGTGTTTTGAGCAGAAAGCGTATTTCAAATCCAGAACTGAAAAAGAAACATTACTTGCAGCAGTGTTAGTCATCAAAGTGTAGGGATTAGGTACCACTGGATGCATGTCAATTACAATCTGATTGATAGCTCTTAAGTCTTGTCCCATGTTAGGTGGTAACGGTCCTGACTCCAGTACCTTGTCCAAAGTCACTATTGCGTATCTGGTTTTACGTTCCTCTGTGACAAAACTGCTACTGTCAATATATAATGTATGATCTAGAATTTCAAGAGGCAGGATTTAAAGAAATGGAAATTCTTATACTCGCATCGTCCTGTTCTAGCAATGTGGCTTGATACTGTACCATCCAACTAGGAGATAACCAGTGGCGTCCATGTTGTTCCAACACTGCCATCACTGCATGAGGCATATGAACAGGTTTGGTTTTTTTGACCCATGGTTAGCTTCTTGGATTAACAATACTGTTGCAGCCAATGCTCAGAGACAGGTGGCGATCCTTTACTCACTTGGTGCAATTGTTTGGAAGAATAGGCCACGTGTCTTTTTCCAATCTCCGAGAATTTGTGTTAGAACTCCCAATGCAATGTGCAGTCTTTCATGCACATATAAAGCAAAAGGCTTAGTTAAATCTGGCAGTCCCAAAATGGGGGCAATTATCAAGGCCCTTTTTGTATCATCAAATCTTTTGTGACAATCGGGAGTCCATTCCAATAGTTCATCTGATCCTTTAACTACTGTACAGAGGTTTAGCTATTAGGCCAAAATTTGGAATCCACGTGCAATGCCAACCAGCCATTCCAAGAAATCCTCTTAACTCTCTCACTGTCTTGGGAGAGGAGATTCTGAAAATGGCCTCTTTTTGATCAGGGCTCAATTGCCTTTCCCCCTGAGAAATTTCAAAACCCAGGTAAGTCACTGTTTGTCTGGGTTTTTGTTTTTTTTTGACCAGCTGGGCCTCTTTTGTGTGACACCTGATATCCTGCTAGTCCCAAAAAGTTCAACAAGCTAATGGAGGCCTTTTTTCACACTACATTTCAGTTTCAGTACCCAATAATACGTCATCCACATACTGTAAGAAAGTGACTTCTACGTTTCTTCCCTGCCATTCTTCTAGCTCTTTAGCCAATACATTATCAGAGTCAGGCTATTTTTGGATCCCTGGGCAAGCACTGTCCAGCATAGCTGCATCTTCCTTTCCGTAGTAGGGCTTTCCCATTCAAATGCAAAAAGTTCCTGGCTCCCAGGTTCCAATAGGATATAAAAGAAAGCGTCTTTCAAATTCAGAACTGGAAAATAAACATTACTTGCAGCAAGGTTAGTCAGCAAAGTGTAGGGATTAGGTGCCACTGGATACACGTCAGCTACAATCTGATGGCTAGCTCTTGAACCAGTCCATACTCTCAAGAATGAGTTTTCTTAACAGGCAAAATCAGGATATTAGATTCAGATTGACATTCTTGTAAGAGTCCGTACTGTAAAAATTTATCAGTTCATTCATACCTAGCTTCTGTTTTTGTAGGATATTGTTTTCACGTTATGGCTTAACGTTAGGTTTCAGTTCTACCTTAATAGGGTCAACTTTGACTCTTCCTGGGATTCCTGTTGACCGTACCAAAGGAATGACAGAGATTTAGAATCTCTTCTGGAATATTGAGATCCTGCTCTTTTTGTTTCTGTAACAAACATATCTGAGCCTTTCAAGCATTAATTTTTTTTTAATATGCAATTGGATTGAATTTTCAGCAAATATTATTTGAACTTGTAATTTATTTAACAAATCTCGACCTGAGAGAGGTACGGGGCACTCAGGTACATATAGAAATTCTTGTATTACAGGTTTTTTTGCACTTCATTGGTTGTAAAAATGGCCTTATTTCCTTTTTCCCATTACTCCAACAGTCGGCATGTTAAATTTACTAAAAGGTCCTTGACATGTAGTTACCACAGAATAAGTTGCTCCTGTATCCATCAAAGGGGTGTGTGGAATAATGCAATATGCTATAGTGCAGTATAAATTTTGTCATCTGTAGATTTGCTTTGTACTGCTGATCCTTCATAGAGTATGTCTTAAGGGGCAGCTGTCGCTGCTGTTACTTTAACTGTTGTCCTGGCTAAAATTACTTCTGGGGTCCTGTTCTCATTGAAGATTAGTACTTCGAAGAAGATGTTGCTTAAATAGCAGTGTCACTGAACAAACTACTCCGACTAGTTCTGTGGCATTGTCAAAAAAATCTGTCAAGGATAATACGTCAAACAGCAGTTGCTGTAGCAACAACTCCATGTTTGTTTCTGCAAGTACACATTGGTTATGAATTTCTGAAATTTAATTCTTTTGTCTTTTTGTAAATATTGTAGATACTTAAGACTGTTTCCCTTTAATTTTTATATACAGGAAAGGAAGAGGATCGCTGTATATGATCTAGTAATTTGGTGACTAGTAATTCACTTGCTGTTTGATATTTCATGCAGTACAAAGACGATACAAGTTTTGTCTCATTTTGTTTGAGGTAACTGTCAGCTGTAGGACTAGTTTTTTATGTTAAATAGTCATTCTGAAGTAGACAAAAGCTCTGCCTTTTTTGGGCTATCTAATATTCGTGTATCTGTTAATGCTACTGAAATATTTTAGGGACCGTTTAGGTGGTATAACAGTTGAGAATACAAAATTGAGTTTCTTGTTTTGATATGAAACTGAAGATTCAGCCAGATAGTGTGAGTGTACTTGAGTGACTGTCATATACTATGAAAATGACTAAATTCCTTTGTACAGGTAACTACCTGCCACATTCATTCTTCAAGTGATGATGAAATTGACTTTAAAGAAACTGGCTTCTCACAGGATTCTTCTTTGCAGCAGGTGAGTTGAATTTTTTTTTAACAGCAGAAGTTTTTTTTTTTTTACAGAAAGAACAAAACACACCAAAAACTTCTATTTCTGTCACAAATAAATACAAATCTAGAAAGTTTAAAATAAAACTTCGACCTGTGTGCATGCACACAGCTGTGTTTCGGAAACCCAGAGGTATGTTTTTTAACACAAGTCAGGATATCTTGGTGTGCATTCCAGTCTTTAGTCTTTGATCATGCTGTGTCTGCAGACATCTGCTCATGATGCCCAAGAACACATTTTGTATGCCAGCTGTCTGGCTAAATTGAACACAATTTCTGTGTTAACTTTAGTTCTTACTAGATGTAGACATTTAGAATTGTGGCTTCTAATTGTATTTTCTGGCAAGTGTGAATTGCTGTGAAAGCAAATATGGTTTCTGTTTGGTTTTGCCAGTTTTTTTTTTTTAAATGTCGACCTTTATTTTGATGAGGAAACAAGGCGGATTGGCTGTTTGTTGTTACATGCTTTTTAGTTTTTGGCAAAATATTGAACTCTGCAGCTGTCACAACAATATAAATGAAGAGCTAAGTATCTTCCTGTGACAGGTTGTATCTGGCAGGTTGAATGTTTTTAACTTTATAGACCCTTGATACCTGGCAAGTATACATAGCCAAATCTTCCTGAAGTAAATTTCCAGTGAACTCAATCGTTTATATTTACTCTATGCCTTTTACAACTCATTTGTGTTTCACAGGTAATCATATATCATTTGATTTAATTAAAAAAAAATGAGAATGTCTAGGGTATTGTCAGATCAAGCAGACTGAAGGTTTAAGTCAAAGCTGTGTCCACCAGGAAGTTTTGAATGCTTTCATAGCTGACTGATAACGATACAGTGTCTTAATATGGTTATGGTATTAAATAGTTTTATGCTGAGTGATTATGGAGAATATTGGTGCCTTTTTGATGAAGAATGGGAGCATTTCTGTAGTAGTACTGTCCTATCTGCAATATACATCTTTTTCAGTGCTTTCACTGCTGGTCACAGTGGGAGCCATGCAGTACAAGACTGCTGGTAGATCCCTTATATCAAACATATTACTTACCTGGGTTACTAGCTGCTAATGTGAGCTGAAAGATTTTGGTTACGTAGTAACTACCTAGTCTAAGACTGGCTTCGGTACGTTATGCATCTTCTACATTTTATAAAACGTCATTGTTTATCTAGCTTTGATTTGTGGGTAGTGGCTCAAGTTTTAAGAATCTGATGCATTTTTATCTAATTCAGTGATTTTGTGTATGTAAGATGCACCTGAATATAAACTTGGTAAGTTGGGTGCTATCTGTACCAACTCTAGTGAGAAGGTAAAAATCTTCAAGTATCTCTGCACTTTTCATGCATCCTCTTAGTGACTTGCTGTGCCTAGTCAATCCCAGTAGTTCCAGGTAGTTAATCTGGAGAAATGCAAATAGTCCAAAGCTGTTTATTTCAAGTTTGTCACCATTTCCTTAATTTTTTTTTCTTGTAAGCTAGTGAAATATACTTTCTAAAGTGGTCTTGTGAGAAAAGTATGATACTAGACAAGATAAATCACTGATGGAAAATGCATTGAAATTATTCAGAGCATTTTCCAGCTGCACAAATTTGTTCATAAAGGTGTCTCTAGCTTCAGTTAGAACACCCTATTCTAGACCAATAGTTAAGGGAGGATGTAGGAGGTAGACTTCCAAAATTCAAGTGGGCCCATTAGGAATTGGGTAAGGGAAGAAAATACTGAGGAACCTATTCATCTTGGGTTTATTTTTGTCAAATTTAACTTCTGCCTGTGCAGGATTATATTTTCTATGACTTCTTTCTTCTGGCATCCTAATCTAGTATGATACTGTTTTCTTCTAATGAAGGCCCTTTGTTCTAGAAGGGAAGGTTTCTCTTCTCAGAAACACTTTTTATGCAAATTTCTGAATAACACTTCAAAACTGACATCTTTGAAAAAGTGTTCCATCACCTAGTTCTGGGTTGTAAGGTTTCTTGTGCCAGCAGTATTTAATGTGTTGGCTTGCTGTGGCCCTAGAAGCTTTTACTCTGGGAAGGAATTGTTGTTCTGTTCTCCACTAGCTTAGTACCACTTTTTGTCTCTTATAAGCATACTGAAATCATATTAAGGAACAGGATAGAACTTTCTAGAGTCTCAGATGCACTAGCAGCTTATAACTGCATTTTATATACTTGCTGTAGACATTTTTGATGTAGTGATAAGATTTTCATTCGTTTCACAACTAGCTGATGTCATAAACCTCATGTTAATTTTCTGTTTATCCTGATGAGTGGTGTTCTTAATGATTACACTTTTTGTAAATCAGAACAAGTCTGTTTAACCTCTTGGAGTTTTTGCTTCCCGTGGAGATAATTCAGTAGTGTCTTTCAGTCACATGCGCTTTTTAATATCCGTATTATTGAAAACACTTTCCAGGAAAGAAGAGCCCAGTAACCTAGTATAAAGCACAGTAATTGCTTTATAGGGAGGTCAGTTGGTAATTGATTGTCTACCTGTGTAATGTTGATATACTAATTGTGTATCAAATCCTGAAGTTTTTCAGAACTATCAGATTTAAAATTTAGGATTAAAATATAAGGGAGTTCTTGCTTTGGCCTGGCTTAGTGTCGTGACCCTAGCAGTCATAAGGGTTTTTCGGACCCAATCCTAGCTCCAGTGGTGTCTTGCTATATACTTCATCCTTCTGTATCTCCTTTCTTTTTCCTCCAGTTTTCATAGTGCCTTAATCCAAACTTGCTTTTTTGACCATTCTCTGGTTTTCTTTCCATATTCACTTTGTTCAGCTTTACCACCCTCTTCAAAAGTTTTTTCTGTATGCTGTGCCCCTCTAGCTACCTGAGCAAGAAACAGAGAGATGATGTGACAGCTAGATTTCCTACAATTTCTTAGCATTGGATGACTTTACACATGGAAATAATGCTATTAAAAATCCCTAGAGAATGTGTGATAACTTAATTATAGTCCTCGGAAGTAAGGGACAAAAACTGCTGTCATGGATGGGAGAAAATGTACGTGTGTACCTTAATGGGTATATACCCATCTGCTGGCAGTTGATGCTAACATCTTTATATATAAAGAAAGAAAAAAAATAGTAAAGTTCGAGTCAGTGATGCTGCATTGGAATGTAAAATGTTAATTTCCTTCTAGATGTCAAATAGATGCTGCTGGTATGTGTGCCCAAGCCTGGTATTTCTAGTGATAACTACATGATAAATATGCAACTGTGCTTTAGTATCTATGCATAATGTATTTCTCTGATTCTTACCATTGATAACTTCATGTAAATTTCAACAAAGACAGCTTTTTCTTTTATCTGTGTTGTTTCACTGTTATACTGTGTTGTTTATACTGTCACAGTTATGCTGTGTTGTTTCGCTGTTTTTGGGGTGCATTTGGAAAGGTGCTGATTAATGTGGTTAAACTAGAGATTTAACTTTCTTATTGAGAGCTGCTATTAGACTGGCTTTCAAGTCAGTAAATGTAAGTAGGTATGTAGTCAGTGTTACCATCTAAAATACAAAGGTTAAGTCAAATCCTTTTACTGTCCTTTATGTTTAGATTAGAGAGACTTTTGTTTCTTTGGAGCAAAATGGGCAAATAGGATTTAGAGTATTATTAGAATCATTATATCACTGTCGTTGGTCCTGGGGTTGCCAGGCCTTTTCTGATTATCAGATGCAACAAATGACGTCCAATTTTATTGACCAGTTTGGCTTCAACGATGAGAAGTTTGCTGATCAAGATGACATCGGCAAGTGAGTATAACGTTATACTAGCTTTGACTATAGTCTCGGGAGTTTCCTTTTTTTATTGTGTATTTGGCTGTGCTTTTGCTGATGATAAATACAGGCCTTTACTGATGTGAGGCAGTTGCCAGTCAGCCCTGTCTGTTTGTACCATCTGTGTGCATTGATAGACGCTTCCCGGAACATCGTACAGAGGAAAGCAATGACTTATCTTCCATACCTAGTGTCCTGGTTGTGCCAACATGAGAATCCAGTACTTGTGAATAATTAACTAAACTATAACTCTGCTTTTGAAAGCTGTGTCTGGCCAATGACGTGACATTGTTGGGGGCACTTTCACTTTCTCTGTGCCTCAAAGTGTTTTTTGTTGGTGGTTTGGTTTTTTTTCCCCTGCTGAATCTATGTGCCAGTCCAGACGAATAGCTCTACTTTTAAGTTTTCCTGGAAAAGATTACAGGAACATACTTTTTGCAGGGGAAGGAAAGGCATCATAAATCTAAAATCTACCTTTGTTTTCAAGGTCAAGGCAGTTAAGACTCATTTTCTACAAATAGGGTGAGTGATGAGGAAATGAGAACAATATTGGCCAGGGTAAGAAAAGAAAAACCACAAAAAAAACTAAAACACAACAAAAACACCCCACATACAACTGAAGAAAGAGATCAGTTTTTAAGTAAACTGATGCCATAATGGGAAGGGGAAATAATGGGTGTTCTTGCTGAAAATAGAGTTGGATCTTGATTTTTGTAAGAATTCATGGCTTGGAATTCAAGAACATGCAGATAAGAGTATAAAGTGTCACTTTAAGATGGTTTCTAGAAGGGTAAAATACAATAAAATGTTTAAGTGCTGTTCTGTAGGATGTGTTTAGTAAGTGATGGTTGACTGAAGCTTGGATGTGCCCTCTAAGAAACATTGCTGCCTTTTTACATCACATAATCTGCTGAGATTATAGATTAAGATATGATCGGAGTGGAAGCAACTCAAGATACTCTTTAACTTTGTTAGAAACAAGTGGATTTTGGCAAGGAGTTAAAATTCCCTAAGATCATGCCTTTGGTAGCGTATGGTCGTGGTGGAAAGATGATGACTGCTTGTGTAAGCAAATCTCTTCAGATTTGTGATAGGTATACTGATGATGTACTCATCAGGTGAATTAAACTGTTGGTAAAGGTACTTTAAAATTACCTCTTGTGCAAGAATCAATTACAGTTTAAATTACCTTCTTAGTATTGTACAGTAATCCAGATGGTAACTTGCACAATAATTCAGTCACAATTAACACTTATCTTCCTTCAGACCACTTACCTTGTTCTCTAATTTGTAGTGCAGTGAGGGTTAGAGCAAGAGTAGTACTTGCTCTGCTGAATGCACTGCTATTTGTGGCTAGAGGAAGACGATAGTAACTCTTCTGAAAGTATGGTAGTATTTCCCATCTTCTCTTCTGTTTCTTTTCGCTTCCCTTAATGATTTAGTTTGCCTAATGCTATTTGTAGTTGAAGACATGTTTGTAATTACTTTAGTGAAACTGCTCGATAGCTTAATATGTGAAGATCTTTAAAGCCTAATATTTAGTGTTCAGTTTGGAAAAAACCTTCAGTGATTGGTTAAAAAAGAAAGATTCTTATTTTCTTTAGGAAACAGAAATTCATATTACATTTTTCACTTTCTTTTTTCTTGTTGAGAAGGTCCTGCTGTAGATTGTTGAAACGATTTAGAAGGTATAAGAACTGTCAATACAGATCTTTGCAGGATTTTGGGCGATATCACGGTAGACCATAGTCAAGTCAGGCATTCTTTAAGCCTACTTTTTTCCGAGTTCGTAACAGTACAGTATTTGAGATTTGCGCGTATCATTTCATTGATGCTTTCTTCGGCTTGTTGTATCTTCATAGCTAACTATAGGGTAGAGACAACGTAGGTTTGCGTTTTTGTTTAAAACATCTCACAGTTAGAAAAATCACATGAACGCCAGGCCTCGTCAATGTGGAATTTGACTGTTTTATGTTGGAAACTACTTTGTCTGTAGGGATAGTTTTAGATGATTGGAAAGCGAGAAACATAAGAGCAGTGAGATGTCTTCATGTCATAATACAACATCTTGTTTTATTGCATACATCTGCTTTTTTTTTTGTAGTGTTTCTTTTGATCGGGTCTCCGACATCAACTTTACCCTCAATACAAATGAAAGTGTAAGTATGTGTTCCTGTACTGTCAGAAAAATTACTGCCTTCAGTGTGACCTCAGAGTTTTCGTGGTGGTTGTTAGATTTACTCCTTTGATATGTAATCTTTGGAAAATAACTACCCAGCCCTGTTCCTGTGTCATAAGATTTTCTAATTGGAAGACACTACTGTTCTTTGTGATCAGTATTAAACAAAATTGCTTCTAATTTGTATGGCCAAGTTCAAGAATAGGCTTGGATCTGGTTTGTGTGTATTGCACACTTGTGTGTTATGGGTAGAAGCTCCTTAAGTCTTGCACTGATATTTTGGTGACAGGAAAGTAAAGACAGAGACTTTAACTCTAGATAGTATTTGTCACTTGAGCTGAAATGAACCACATTACAGAAAATAAAGATGAAATACTTGGTTGTCTGGTTATATGAGAAGCTCTCTAATGTCATTCTTCCATCACGTTTAAGAACGGCATGCAAACTGCTAGCTGTTGTTTGACAGTCCATTCAGCTTGTTAGTAGCTAAGTAAAGCAAGCACCACTGAATATTTTCTTGACAAGCTTTAAATTGTTAAGACATTCTGGTTTTCTGCTGCTTTTAGAGAAATGGATGGTCTTTTTCCCCACTGGTTTAAGATTGTCTTCAGAATAGTCATATATTTCCATGACTGTTTACCAATCTAAGTAGAATGATTAATAATAAATACAGATTTTGTCGTTTTGCTGTATTTAGGGCAATATAGCTTTATTTGAGGCATGCTGCAAGGAGCGGATACAGCAGTTTGATGATGGTGGCTCTGATGAAGAAGACATCTGGGAAGAAAAACATATTGCATTTACACCAGAATCCCAGAGGCGTTCCAGGTAAGAAACGTGTTTTTCATCCAAATAGTAGTAGAGTGAGCACTCAATACTGAGCATGTCTTTTGGTTCAGGCTGACTGTGAGCACAGGCTGTCCAGCATAACTAGCTATCTGCATTCTGTGGAGGAATGAGAGGGATGGCTTCAGTGTTTGTCTTCCAGCTGTAATTTGCAGAAGATGGCAACAGCTGCACTACCTACTCAGCTCTTCTTGCACTTCAGCTTTTCTAGCTTGTGTTTTTTTTCCTGCTGCTTATCTTTCCCTCTGCTTTTCAACTTGCTCAGCCATTCTTGTCTTGGACAAGGCAGTCCAGCCTCACACTTGCGTAGCCCTTGCTGTTCTCTCTACAGTAGCAGTGTGGCTGTGGACAAAACTGCATAGGAAGCTGCACTGAAGGGAAGAAGCATCTGGATCCCAAAACTCTCAGGGCTGTGCAGCCTTCCATTACATGTACTGAATTTTGTCCCAGGGTAGTCTTGGCTTTTCTGACCTTTTTGTGACTTCAGTCACAAACCTGATCTCTTCTTCCCTTGCAGCCTTCGGAATGCATGTTGCTAATACCTTCTGTACAACATCAATTATTTTGATGGTGTTGTGGTTACTTAATGTGATATGTTTCTGGGACATCCTTACCTTCTCACATTACCTTGCTTTTTGTGCTAGTTGTGCTCACTGGGAAAGGAGAGATGCCCATAGGGTTTAATGTATGTATGTAGTTAAAGAGGACGGACTGGAATACAGTTGGGGAGATTTTAAAATAGATTTGTTGTTTGATTTTTAAAATCAAGGTAAATCTTGTTAGATTGGTATTGGAGAGCTTTGTATTTCAGCACCTCTGTTTAGTGAGAAGAGACCAAATAGACCAACAATCTCTGTATGCAGATCTGATTACTTTACTTGCCTTTTTTGCTCCCTTTTGCATGGCAGGAGGAAAATCAGTCTTTGTCTTTTACTTGCAAATAAGGGGGGAAGATAGCTTCTTTACATGATCAAGTGAAAAACCTTAAACCTTGCTTTTTGAGAGAGAAATGAAGGGAATACTAAAGGGAATACTAACAGCTAACAAATTGCACCTCAGTAAGTCTATCGGGAATTACAGCTGTTGTAATTCTCTTTAGCCTTAAACTCTCCAGTATTTTATTGTGCCTAGGGTCTGGTACTGAACACAAAGTGAACTATCTCTTTGTATTTTAAGTTCGGGCAGTACGGACAGTGAAGAAAGTACAGATTCTGAAGAGGAGGATGGAACAAAACAAGACTTGTTTGAATCGCACACCAATCCAGAGGACAAAATGGAAGTAGACTTAAGTGAACGTATGTAGTTTTTTCTCCCAGCTGCTTTGAGTTAAAGGAAAGTGTTAGATCTAGCAATCTTATTTTGTAGGAGTTTTCCTTGTTTACAGTTTTTATTCCAACTATCTTAAAGTAGTCTTTCCCACTGTAAAGACCGCTTGCAACAGAGCGTGCAGATGTTGAGAAGTTTGAATTCCTCACATGTCTTGAGTCAAGTTACTTAGTCTCTCTAAAATTCATATTTCTACTCTTCAAGAGGGGAAAAAAAAGGAGGAGGAATCAGAAGGGGAAGGATGAAATGTAATCATTTATACATCTTGAATGCCTGCAAAACTAGTAGGTTGTTAATCTCCAAACCTAAAATACAGTTATTTTTACTGGAAGCCTTTCAGACCAACTTCTCATCTAACCATGCTGCCTTTCAAAAGACTTACTACAGAAGCCAATTGAATTTGCATTGGTCTGGTGTCATGCGTGAATGAAAGACGCACATCAGTAGACTCTGGTGTGGAAACTTCACGTTCAAGTTGCAGTAGACTAAACTGGCAATGTCTGTAGGTAAAGGCCCTGTGTTTATCTAGACTGTAAGGTATTAAAATAGAGGCAAAAGTTAAGGGTTTTCTTTTCTTTTGTCAGACTGGTGTCACTGGCATCTGTGTGTCAAACAAGTTTTGATCCATGTGGGTCTCTTCCCATATCTGCCTGGGCTGGAATTTCTAATTGCTAGTCAGAGCTTCCTTTTCAGCCTGTTTTTTTGTATGTAAGTGTTAATGAAAAACAGTTTCCCTTGGGTAGGTGAAGTATTTTGGATTAACCTATCCTAAATTAGATGCTGTTAAGTCGCAGTTGCTCCAAAATTCAAAATCCCAATAAATATTAAGTTGTAAAAAGCCTTAAACTTTTCTGAATTTTAGCAGTGGTGTTAGTGCATGAGATACTTAGAGACTGCCAATACCTAAGTTGACATGCTCGTTTTCTTTGTTCAGGAAAATGTGCATAGGAAACTGAAAATGGATGAAAACTCCTAGAATTTCTTTTTATTATTATTATAGAAATCAGTTTTGAAAAATAACAAGTGTTGATGTTAGTTTAAAGAATTAGAATGGGATTATACTTGTGATCTAGTATGGTTTATTGTTTTCATTCTTAGTGTTTTTAAAATTCTGCCTTACTAGCAGAATTTTGCTGTTAGGGAATGCATTCATTTTTTAACAGTGTGTAGGGCATTTTTCTGCATGTGCTTTAAAGTCTAGTTATGAATATTGCTGCTCTTTTTGGAATGTACATACAGAGAATCAGTGTGTTAGGCATGTGTGCACTCATGTTCTTTACTTAAATTTGTTCATAATGAATTTGTTGATGGCTTTTCAGCACCAAACTGGTCAGCTAACTTTGATGTACCCATGGAGACTGCACATGGTGTAAATCTGGATTCTGTGGGATCTGATGTGTGGAGTACAGAAGAACCTATGCCAGCAAAAGAAACTGGCTGGGCTTCCTTTTCAGAGTTCACATCCTCTTTGAGGTAAGAATGTTAGTGACTGAGGGCAAGTTCTTCACTACTAAATGTAATGGCAGCTGCCGTTTGGTTTCCTTCGGGTGTCCATCTCTACCAAAGCCTGTGTTGCCAGTGTTCTGGTGGAATACAAGGTGTGTAGTGTCCAAAGGGCCCATGTGTTATAACAATATGTCTTTGTATGGGTATACATCATAGCAGGCTTTTGTAGGATGGGTGGATCCTAGTGTGTCATTGTTTTAGAGGGGTTTTAAAGAATATTTGGGTCTAGAATTCGGGCTGTGATTTTTTTTTTTTAATATTTATTTTTTAGCGTAGACTGAACCCAGTGAAGGGTTGAATGTGAACTGTTGAATGTAAAGGTCATAAAATGTATATGATGATTCTGTTTTATGGATATTATAAAACAAGTAGGTTTGAGGGGGTCTGGTTTTGGTTTTGTGTGGTTTGAGTGTTTGGTTTTGTTGTGTGTTTTTTTTGTTTTTCCGAAAACTTGCATGGTTATGCAGCTGTGATATCTAGGTTAGGCAGCTGTATGCTATTTGGAGGATGCCTGAGATACACTTGCCTTTCTTGGCTTGAACTCTACATAAATGAAAAGTATAACTGAAGCCCTTTGTGTAAGTACGTAATCATATAGATGTGAATTTTGAGTTGCCAAATACGAGCAGTCAAGAACTGATTCATTCTCCAATCAGAAGACTTCTTTTTATACACCTGGCTCTCAGTTGTCTATCTGGGCTTTAAAAAGATTGGCTATAGAAATATGATTTTTCCAACATAAAGAGTGTATTGTTTCATGATCAAGGCAGGTAAGTTGATAACAGAACTATGGGTTTAGAAAATGAAGACATAGAGTTGCCACATTAGTGGATAGAAAAGATGTTAATTCTATAAATAGTGAGAAGTGCTTCAAGTGGCCAAAGCTTGTCCTTTAGAATGAACAACTTGTCGCTATACTGCATATACAATTAAGTAGTAAGATCGCCTCAGTAGTGGGTGATCAGGACTGTGTGCAGTCTTGGCAGAGAAACATCTTTCAAGTTGCAAAGAGTACGTTTAGAAAGTCAGTTTAAAATGTTGGTAACACTACAAGGAGCCAGTGATACTTGTATGCCTTACATACCAGCACCTTGTCCACTACTACTTGTCATCAAACTGAACAAAACCACTACCAAACATATACTCAGCTCGATTGTGGTAGATTTTGCCTTAGGAAACTTCTGTTTAGCATGTCTTCCTAAGGCTCCTACAAACCTGCTGTCATTCAGTTTTGGTAGAGTTCTAAGCCTTGTAGCTTTGATATAAAACTAAAAATACTGTTTTAAGAACATTTCGTTCTGCCGTTCAGATATGTTTCTAAAGGTTTTTTACTTTGTATTTGAAGCTCAAAAGATTCCTTAAGAAGTAATTCTCCTGTGGAAATGGAAACAAACACAGACCCAATTGATCCCTTGAGTGTAAATGTAACTGCTCTTGCAACACAGCTAGAGAGTAAGTACACTGCATTCAGAAACAGATTTTCAGAGTTGTACCCAAGAAAGATCTACCTGAACTTTAAAATTTAGGTTTCCAGAGATCTCTCATCTGGCTCTGCTGCTGTTTGGCCAAGTAATGAAAATGACTTGTCAAAGAATTTCTGAACTATTTATAATAGTTTCTTACTTGAAACAGGAGCCGGTTTACTGTTACCTCTAAAAAGCCTGCACATCATGAACAGAAAAGCATTACGAAGAAGCTAAGTGTGTTCTGTTAGAGAATCCTCACCTGTGTCAGCACTTAGTTAGCTAAGTTGATGCCTGTGAAGTCATAGCCTTTAGTCTCTTCTTATGTGGCGATAGGCCAGTAGCCTTAACATGTTCAAATATCCCCTTCCTGCTCATTCAAAAAAAAAAAAACAAAACAAACAACTTTAAAACCGCATGAAGTTCAACAAGGCCAAGTGCAAGGTCCTGCACGTGGGTCGGGGCAATCCCAAACACAAGTACAGGCTGGGCAGAGAGTGGCTCGAGAGCAGCCCTCAGGAGAAGGACTTGGGGATACTGGTGGATGAGAAGCTCAATATGAGCCAGCAGTGTGCGCTTGCAGCCCAGAAAGCCAACCGTATCCTGGGCTGTGTCAAGAGAAGCATGGCCAGCAGGTCGAGGGAGGTGATTCTGCCCCTTTACTCCGCTCTCGTGAGACCCCACCTGGAGTACTGTGTCCAGCTCTGGAGCCCCCAGCATAAGAAGGACATGGATATGTTGGAGCGGGTCCAGAGAAGGGCCACAAAAATAGTCAGAGGGAAGGAACACCTCTGCTATGAGGACGGGCTGAGGGAGTTGGGGCTGTCCAGCCTGGAGAAGAGAAGGCTCCGGGGTGACCTTAGATCAGCCTTCCAGTACCTGAAGGGAGCCTACAGGAAGGATGGAGATAGACTTTTCACAAGGGTGTGTAGTGATAGGAGAAGGGGGAATGGCTGTAAACTAATAGAGGGCAGATTGAGATTAGTTATTGGGAAGAAATTCTTCACCATGGGGGTGGTTGAAACACTGGAACAAGTTGCCCAGAGAAGCTGTGGCTGCCCCCTCCCTGGAATTGTTCAAGGCCAGGTTGGATGGGGCTTTGAGCAACCTGGTCTAGTGGAAGATGTCCCTGCTCATGGCAGGGGGGTTGGAACCAGATGATTTTTAAGGTCCTCTGCAACCCTTCCCATTCTATGATTCTTTTCCAAGTTCCCTTCACTGTGCACATGCTAATTCGTTCTACATTTATGAAATGGTTAAAAGCCAAACATGCTAGTTAGCTTTTTGTATAAATCATTAACAGACAGAACAAAAAGTGCAGATGAGAAGTCCAGGGAGAGGAGACTTCCCAAAGGCTTGTCTGTACTTGGAAGCTTACTGTCAAATTTGTAACTGTCGTAACTGACAAATTTGTGAATGTGTGGGCTTGTGTAATGAATTTAAATGTACAGAAAAATACCACTATAATCCTATTAGAGTCTTGTTCAGGCAGACCTGTTGCAGTAAGCGTTGTCAATCTAAATCACTAAGTGGTGTGCAAAATGAAAAAAAACCCAAACAGGTACAGAATGTGACTTTTCCTTAAGCTATTTGTAAGAAATACTTATACTCTATGTATGTGTATAGTGGAGGTTGCAGATAAGTGACTTTCTCCGTAAGGAAGAATTTAAGTAGTATACAAAACTGCAAAAATACCGTTCTGGTTGTATTGGCTTGTATACTTAGTCATGAAGTAAACATAACCAGCCGTGTACTAAATTACTTCTATATATCTAGCCCCAGGAAGTGTTGCTATGGAGGCCAGCTCAGATGGAGAGGATGATGTAGAAAATGCAGACAAGGTAACTGAAACAGTAATGAACGGCAGCATAAAGGAGACACTGAGCCTTACTGTAGATGCTAAAACTGAAACAGCTGTTTTCAAAAGGTGAGAATACCTATTTATTGTCTTTCCGTCCTTGTAAAGTAAGCACTGTTGATGGAACACTGTGTGTCATCAAAAAGAGTTCTTTGCAAGTGGTAAATCCTGAGGCTCTAACTAGAAACATTCCCCCAAAGTAATTGTTTTAAAATTTTACTTCCAGCTAGTTACTATAACATATGACTGACTTTATCAAACCTTAATTTCAGTGGAAGATTAGTAGTAGAAGATTGAGTTAATGACTCTTGACCCTGGTGCCTATTACTATGCATTTTTTCAGGTACAGTTATTCTTTTAACATAGCTTTGATGTGCAATTAACTAAGCTTCTTAAATTTTGCACAGAATTGTTAGATTTGGATTGGAATTCCATGCCTCTCATCCAGGAGGATGGAGGACAGAAGTTGGAAGGCCAGCCAGGCAGTGCTCTTGAGAGTAACTCATCAGACATTTGAGATCATCACTGATGGTGTCAAATGTGCTCTAGACTACAGGTGGCACATTGTTCTTCTGGTTATTGTAGAGTTCTAACTCCTCAATTTTGGTATCTTCTAATACAAAGTGTTTGATTCGGGATTAACTGTCTTACAATATGGTTATATTCCATATTCCATATTACATATATCAACATTGTGGTCCTTTTATGGGAAAGCACATTTATTTCGTCTACTTGAAATCTACCCTACTAAGATCTTGTGATCTTAGATTCATTGATCAAGTGGTTTTTATTTAATATCAAATCCTTATGTAGGGAAACAGAGGCTACAAACAGTTCGACCTGCAAAAATATTTTTGCCTTTATTAATTGAAGCTGGTGTGTCACCGCCTTCCCCCTTTCCTCTGCTGATCTTGACAAATTGGAACATATTCCTAGCATTTTAGCATGCAACCCTCTTCTTATTCTTTTAGAATAATTTCCTAGTATCTGTCCCTATTCTAGCTTTAAATACTGAAAACAGATTGTTTTGGAAGTTGCTTAAAATACCAGTCCATTTCAGTAGACTTCCCAGTGTTAGTCCTTACATTACCCTTCTTTTAAATCATTTCCCTTGGTTCGTTAGAGGCAGTAGATAAGTGCTATTCATTTTGGATGGTTCAGAAATTGAAACTTAACAGCTTTCAGTCATTCTTGCTTCCATCATTTTGATTACTGAAGCAATAAATAACTGCTCTAATCTCATATGGCACCCGACTTAACTTCTGATGTTTTTCAGTATGGAGGAGGGAGCATTTATGGCTGCACAGTGCTTATAAATTGAATGATGGTGTTAGATGAATTGAACCAAAGCAGTTTAGAGGAGGATTGTAACTGAGTGCAGACTGATGTGGCGTGGAATCATAGTGCTTTTGTGACTTCATAAGTGATGAATCTGCTCTCCAGTTTATTCTGTATTTTGGGGAACACTTTTATATGGTTTGCACTCCTGTTGTGTTAGATGTTTACAGTTGGATTTACTTATCCATGGTGGGTTTATATTTCTCCTTAAACTGCTTTAGTTCACCACACTTTATCTTCTGATACTGGTGCAGAAACTAACATGAGGAAGCAGTATGTGATGACAGTGCCTTCATGGAATTATCTGTTTGAGCTGTGGAATAAGCACTTTAGTTCTTATAGTTAAAAGGACACAGAGGTACAAAGGGAGGCAATATCATAGGATATTGCACCATAGGTGGGCCAGCCTTTTGTGGGAAAGGGAGCCCAGATGAGTTTATCTAGCACTCTGTCCAATCGCATCTTGAAAAACTCTAGCCGTGGGGACTCTAGGATCTTGATTTGGAAAGGGGAGATTAAGGAAATGTAGAAGGCGGCTGAAAGATGAGGTCTCAAATATGGAGACCGTTCTATTCTGATAGAGGTACATGGCCTTAGCCACATGAGCATAGACTCAGTATTTCTTTAAACTGACTTTTAAATATGCCAAAACAACAAGTGGGAGAGGAAAAGCAGTGTTTCGTTTGGAATAAATATGTAAAACAATGCTTAAAAAAAAAAGTCTAGGTTAAAGGACAATTAGAATAGTGAGAGAGGAGATTCTGCTCTGGCCTGTGTACCTGGCAAAGTGGATGCTTCTAGACCTAAGTTTTATGTAGGTTTCTGCCAACAGAAAATTAAAGGTGTTGCAGTCAGTGTTGAGGGGAGGAGCATCATAAGCAGAAGTTAGGTTGTGGAAAGTTGCAAAGGACAAAAATGTGGTGTCTGAACTTAGTTCGAAATGGAGAATGAGAAGGGAAGAATGATAGCAGAGACTACCCCTTTTTCTAAAAAAAAAAAAAAAAAAGAGACCAATTCTGATGGTGAAGGTGACAAGTATTTTATTTGAACAAATACAAAGAGTATACAAAGGGAAAATGAGATGGGGAAAACTGGATCTTGATGAGAGATTGCTATGCAAAAGATGATATTTTTACAGGCTCTGCAGATAGAGGCATGGGAAGAAAGAGAAGGATTCATTGAAATTTAAAGGATCCATTGAAAGGAGAACTGTAAGAATAGGAAGAAAAGTCAGCAGAGGAGAGTGGCTTTAAAATGTTCCTGACTTGTTGCATAAATAGATTGATGCCACAGAGGTATAAGATTGATGTTTGTGTCTACTTCAGAGCCACCTTATAACTATCTCTTGCAGGTATATGGTCAAATTTGTGTTTTAGTGCACTCATAATGGTGTGGCTGAGGTGGGAGAGGGTGGAATAGAGGCAGAAAAGCTTTGATTTAGAGGCAAAACACAAATATTTGTTTGCTAATGACTTTTGAGGCTGCCTAGTTACATGGTCATGTTTTATGTAATCTGAGCATACTGCTTTTTTGCTGAACTGTTTGGTTTTTGTCTCTGAAAGGAAGTTCATTAGATTGGGTTGCGGTCTTAGTACCGTATAACCCGTACATCATATTTCACTGTGGAGTTATTTAGGAAGTTTATTAAAGACGGTGATAAGTTAATAATTCTGCTGATATATTTCATAGACAGACTTTAGTAATGCCAGTTTCTGAGGGAATCTTGAATTTCTTTCATACTTTTTCTTCCATTTTGCATACTTCTGGCTTCAGAGTGTTGAAATCCTATCGGTATGTATAGTAAAGGATCTTGACTGTGTTACCACTTGAGTCATCACACACATTCCTTATTTCCTTTCTGATGGTATTTTTAATTGCTGTATTTCGTGCCCTTTTATCCAGTCGAGTTTTAATGGACATAAACACTGATGCATTATTAGGTGTTTGTAAAGTCATGTGCTTGATCTTCATGTTGCAATCATAACTTAAAATCCATTTGCATGTGAAATACGGACCCATCTCCCGTTACTCCTGTTGCCTGAAATTTCCCTGTGAGTAAACTTCAAGAATTAAATAACTTCTTTGTTTTTTTTTTTTAAAGTGAGGAAGGAAAATCATCTACCTCGCAGGATGCTTCTTGTAAATATGTAGTAGAAGAGAATGCCGAGGTTGCAGAAGAGGCTCCTTCAGCTCTGCAGCCTGCTAACAGCAGTCCAGAACAGAGGTAACTGTATTCAAAGATGTTTTCAATCCTCTAAAGAGCAGTGTTTGGTTTTTTCTAATAGGACTGATATAAAGAGATTAATGAATTCCTGTTAGTTATCATCTCTGAGTTCAGCTCATTCTAAATGTGTGCTTGCATATATTATTTTATAAAGTTCTCACAAGTTGTGTTTTCTGTTGATTCAAAGACTCTTGAGTTGTCAGAAATGTATTTGCCTTGTACTATTTGTCTTGCAGGGTGTTGTGAAGATCCCCATTCTGTTTTGTGATACATTATCAAGTTAGAATAGTTAATTCATACACTATGAAAATTATGATTTAAAAAATTTTAGGGTAATAAGTTTAACTTTGTACTGAAAATTTACGTGAGTCAGGTCTACCATTTTTTCGTTGTGTATTCTATGCTGCAGAAAATTTTGGGAGGAGTCCACTAGTGCAGCTGTATGGAAAGAAAATGGTGCCTTAAGTCATGCATGTTTGATTGTGAATCAGTTATTTGCACCTTTGTCTTCATCAGGTATTAATCTGAATACTTGTAGATTTGGAGAATATTTTTTCAAAATATGTGAATAATTTGCTTCAAATAAAACTTGCCTGACATATGGAGCAGGTTGGATTGCTTAGCATACTTATTGGAGGAAAGAAAAGAAGACATTTTTCTTTGGCAGTGTGGCTACTAGTGCAGTATTGGAGAATAGTAATTCAAGATACAATTCTGAGGAGACCTCCACCAAACAGAAGAAGCTGCTCTTGCAGAATTTTGGTTCTCCTAAATTGTTAGGTAGTGCAGTTTTCTAAAAAAAAAAAAAAAAAAAAAGGCATTTGACAGTATTCCTTCTGTTTCATTTCCTGTTGAAATACTAGTTTGCGGGGGACTCCCAAGTCACATTAGTATGGAAACGTATACTAAGAGTTGATTGTGTGGCTTCACCAAAATCAAATGCGTATGGGGTGACATTAATCACTAAATGTTAGAAATGCTTAATGCGGATGTTTCATATCTGATATAATTGCTAGACTTTAGTCAGAGCAGATTCATCTTTATCTTAAAAGCCCAAAACAATGAAGAGCTTAAAGTTAGGTGAGAAGATTTCTGCCGTTGAAGGCTGTATTCATTGAAGACCTTGCAGTGGAACTTAGTTATTCAGAAGTACCTTAAAATTAGTATCTAGGCAAGAGTTTACTGTTTTGCTAGCAGAACTAATGGCTTGTTGAACATCAGGTACAATCCCACAGGCTTGATTCTTGGTGGTAAGGCAAAGGGGTTATGCTGCCATTTCCAGTTTTAGATGTAATTTAAGGATGCCCAGAGGAAATGTGCTATCTTGGAGAAAACCCTTGTTAAAGGAAAACCTAAATGTGTATTTACTAAACACTGAGTAATCCGTAGGGTCTGCTTCTCTTTCTGCAAGGCAGAGCTGGGGGGGCCAGAGCTGTGCATGCTGGCTTCTTGTTGGGGAGCTGAGGATGTTGTGAATGGGATCATGTTCTGAAGGGGGAGAGTATTTTTCTTAATTACACGCAGTTAAAAGCAATTCTAGGAGTCACTTTTGCCTTGGAGTATAAACAAGGATATGACTCTGAAAATCAGAATTCAAAATATATATATATATACACACACACAGAAGTAATTTCTGAATCTGTATTTAACTCATTTTAATAGTTTAAAAACTGTAGTGTTTCTTGACTTTAATAGATTTTAAACTATTATTAGGGAAATACGGTATTCCTCACACAAATCCCGTGAAAGCAGTAATCATTTTTAAGACTTTGTAGATGCTATATTGTATATTTAGCTTTCTAGCGAAAACAAAATTGGAAGGCTTTTGTAAGCAAAGATTTAGAGTATAGCTCTACACGCAACACAGAACTCTACGGCATGTTCTAATTATACTGTATGCAGACTGAGAAAGTTGCACGCATGTTTGACAAATTTAGATTCTGTTTTTTAGACCTATTAATGAGCTAGTATGTCTTGCCTCTGTGGTGTTGTGTTACACTAAAACACTGCTACCTTTTCCTGTAAGCCAGAAGTTTCTACTCTGCATAAATTCCACAAATCTAATCAAGAAGTGGATTCTAATCAGGAAAAAAACCCCACAACTATGTACATAGTTAAAGTGGGAAATCCAGAATCTGTCTGTCACAGCCTCTTCTTTATCTGGAGCTACTGCTTTTATCAAGACAGTGTTTTTAATGCTGATAAGTGTTAAATTGTAGGGAAGAAGTCTTTGGATCCTAGATGATTGCATTTTGAGTAAAGACGCTTGTCTAAACCAACAGAGGGTTCTAAGAGGTAGCAGTTCGTTGGATTGCTTTTGAGTTACAGGAAATCTTGAGGAACTCCTTTCATTGAATACAGCAGGCTTCAGCGAAGCTTAGTACTTTCTCTAAAGGTGGCTGTCACAGCAGATCCTCATATAAGCGAAGTATAAATATCAAGATAAACATAATTGTGCTGTTGGGACTCCATGCATGGATGACTAGTGGGAGGAGTCCCCTAGGTTGGTCTTTGGCTGGTGGCCAGCAGTAGTAATCTCTGCTAGGAGCCTTGTTCTGTCATGGCCGTTTTTCCAGTTAGTGACTTACTGCTGTGTGGACTGTTAGACTTCGTGTCCATGCAGCACTTGTTTCTTACCTTCCAGGTTTCTCTAAAAAGTGTTTACTTTTGTCTCAGAGCTGTCTGTCTCTTGTCTAATGTGTACGTTATGTTTTTTTAAAAAGTGTTTTTAGAGCTTAGCAGCCAAAGACTTAGCTAGGGGACTCCTGCTGGTCATGTGCATGTAGAGCACGGACCCAAGAGTGGCTTCTCTGTGATGTACACCATCAGAGAACAGGAGTTACAGGTAACTTTTCTCATGTGTAGTTCCAAATGGTATTCATATTCTTTAAGGGAATCTTCAAATGTATTCAGTAGACTTGCACTGAATGGAAGTTGAGATTTTTTGCCTTTATTGCTTGCAGTTCCTAATGTTGTCGTGCACTACTGATTTGATCTTATTTGTATTAGCCCAGAGTAATTAAGCCCATGTTTACACTAAACTTCTCATCTAGAAATGTGTATACTGTTATCATTTTCACTTTTGTAGGTTTGCTCCTTATTTTCCTCCATACTTCCTGAACTTTTCATACTAATGGTCTGACATTCAAAGTATTTGTAAAGTGGCAGTTTATAGATTAGATTAGTGACTTAAGCAGTTTTTTGAAGACACCATTGTTTTTCCTGTTGTGTCTTTGCTGCTTACTTTCAAGTGCAAACTGAAATACTTCTGGTATTGCATTTCACCTCACAGAATAAGATTTGGAGAAGTATCAGAAATGTGCTTTATATTAGTGAGTCTCTTCGGGAGATACTGCATCTCTAGAGATCACTTAGTAGCTCAATTAATAAAGATCAAACAGTCTTCAATGGTGTGCTCTGTTAATTAATATCCTATGCTTAATTAGACAATAAGGACTCCAGAAGTGCTGAACTCCAGAATATAAGTGGGATGAGCATGTTCTTAGCTTGTTTCCTCTCCAACTCAGGGATCATGCTGCACGTGATTTGGGGTTGTTTGTTTTGGGTGTGGATTTGGGCGTTTTTTTTGTTTGGTTGTTTTTTTGGCTGGTGGTGTGTGTTTGGGGTTTTTTTTGCATCTATACAAATTTGGTTTGGACCCTTGTTTCTTGTATACTTACATCTTTTTCTGGCCTCTTAGGACTGATCAGCACACCCATTTAGGAGAAGCGTCTGTTAATGGCCCTGTATGATATGTGATGTCTGCTACCTTGGCTGAAGAAAAGGAACTGATATCCAGGTGTTCGAGTGTTTCTTGAGGATTTCATCTAGACCCTGTTGAAGCCAGTCACTGCTGCACTAATTTAGCAAGGGATCAGGACCAGCAACATTTATATTCTAGATTTTAAGACATTGTACAGAAATTCCTAAGTGTAAAAAATATTGCACATTGAGAAATACCAATAATTTTTGCGTATGTTTATATTGTATTGTTCTAAATAATGGGTGGCCTGTGAAAGAAGATCCTGCTACCCATGTAATGATGACAGTAGTGTTACTGTAGCTAAAATGGCTGTAAGAATAGTTTTATAAAAAAGTGAATACACAGATCTAATGTATTTGAGACGTAAATATTTGAGGATTAGTGTGACCAAAGTATTCAGCAGTTTTCATACATTTTTCACCTTGTAAAAAGAAAAGAAAAAAATGAATTCATATTTCTTCTGAAACTGAAATGCCCTATAAATGTTATTTTGGTTGTTTTAGCTTACAAAAGTGATTTAAATAAGAAATTTTTGGTGTTCAACATTTTACAACAGGTTTTTTAATTGGTAATTGTTTTCTGTATTGTTTAAAACAGATAAAAAATGTAAGTCTATTGGTAGAGATTTTAAGTATTTATTGCTACAACTTAGTTGACAAATTGATGTTACTGTAAAGCCATATGTTCTGTTAAGTCTTGTTTGCTTGAAACAATACGTTACAGGTGAAACACAAGAATATTTAAAGTGCACATGGCTTGTTGAGTTTAAGTGATTCACCTGCCTTTTAACCCCTTCACCAAGATTTAGTTTAAAACTAGCATTATACAATGGAACATTTCAGAGCAATCTGTGTATTTAAAACGCTGTAATCCTTTAAGACAAGTAAATGAAATGCCTGTGCTGCTAATGTAATTACAGTACATGCATTTTAAAAGTATATAGTGTTTTTAATACAAATTTTGGCAGCAGAGCATGTTAATTGTTACTTTCACTGTACTGATCTGTGTGAGGCTTTCATTTGTATGTTCTAAACCAGTTTTTTCCACAGCTGGTTTGTGTATATATATAGTGATTATGGAAACTAATTCTGTGTAATTTATAATTTTCTATGTCAGTGTAAATTCCAACAGCCTTCTCAAACAAACAGAAGCAATATACTGTATATTGCCACATTGTCTGGTGAAAGGGTTAAAGTACTTCACCTCCTGCACTTTTAGATGCAAATCCGTTTTTGTTTCTGTAATAGTTCTATTCCTTTTTTTCACATCATTTGTTTTCCTGACCAGTATTTAAAGCCAAAAGTATACTCTGAACAATGGCCAATGATTTATTTTAGAAGGTGTCTCAAGCAACGTGCCTAAACATTACATTGCATACAGAAATAAAAAAACAAACTACATATGTATAATGGCATTGCCCTTATTGCTTCCTTTCTTGCATTTTCTGCAGCAAATTTCAGTAGCACTTGTCATTGCAAATAGTTATAAAGTGATTGGTTGTGTGAAAATGGAGGGGAAAAACCACAGTATCATAGGTGGAATTGGTAACTGGTTGCCCTTTTATTTGTCCTTTATAAATGGTGGAATCCAGTCAGTTTCAAAGTTGTTTCTTCTTCAGTTCAGAATTACTTCCAGATCAGTTTGACCAAAAATGTTTGTATGTTAGCTTTAAGGTTGGCAGCTGTCCTGTTAGCACTTTCTGATCTGCTACTGAATAAGTAGTTTTGGAAACAAAATCACTCATTTCAACATATGAATTGCAATCCAAGTAGAAATTCCAAATACAGGAAAGCAGTGTGTTGGCTTGCAGAAGTTTGACGCTTATAAGGAATATAACTTTCGTCCTTTCCAGTGGAGCTGTTGGTCCCTTGCTAACAAGTTGAATTAACTGGCTACGTGGCCATGAAAAGTGAAGGAGATATTGGCAGCAAATTAGTTGAAACTATTTCAGCCCTGTTGCCTGCAGTTCAGCAAAGTCTTCTAGTATGTTGTCCTTCCTTCTGTTAAGGAACTGTCGTATTTGGTCTGCTATCCAGTTCATACAGAGCTCAAAATTGAAAAGAGGGAGTGTTTTTTCCCCTTTCGCTCCATTTCTGATAGGTAATATCAGTTGAATGGAGGTGCGAGAAGTGATGGTGAGTGGGATTCACCCTTCAGTGTAGTTTGTCTTCAAATTAAAGTGTGCAATAGGGGTAAAGTAGATTGGATTACCTAATGCTGATTCCAGTGGTCTTGAGGATTCTTCCTTGCTATTGCATTTATTGTTAGTTTTAACAGTTTCTGTGGGAGGTGAGTTAGGCCTGGGATTCAACCTTGGTTTGATGTAGTGTGGGTGTGTTCTGAGGAGATGTAGTGTTTTATCCACAAACTATCACTTGTACAAGGAATTCTGAACTTCACGGGAAAGCTTTGGAGGTGTGGGTTTTTTTTTGGGGGGGGGGGGTGTATGGGTGTGTGAGTGCACACACACCCCACACACCTTTTGCTGTCTTTTACCAATACTTTATGCTGCTCGCATAGGCTTATGAGGGTTTGAATATACTTGGAGAGTTCTGAGTGGCTGTGTTACCCAACCTATTTAACCAAATTTGACTTGCATGCAATAGAATTTGAGTCGTCTTTTTTAAAAGATATGTTAATACATTTGTGAGATGGGCTAAAGTCTAATACCTTTGTACAGGTTTGACTTCCTACAGTGTATTTAGCAGAGGTTGGGATGAAATAAGCTTGCTTTGGGTTGTACTGAATATGTGCATTGCCACATTTCATAGTGCTCTTTGAGATGGCTAGAAGCTTAGTCACTTGAAACTGAGGAATAGCAATGTCAGTTGATATCAAAGGGCAATGGATTTAACCTTCAGGACTTCACTGGTGAAGGATTTTTACTCAATCAAGAGTGTTGCAATAGCTCGTTGCCTCTTCAGACTTATGTCTCTGCTACCTGGCAGAGTGGATGAATCATCCCTTCTTGACCAGTTAAACCATTATTTTTAAGTGTAAGCCTTGTACTAGATTTTTATAGAAAGATTATTCCATTTAAGTAAAAGCGTAAGCCATCATTTTGACTAACATTATTAACTGAGCAAGCATTCACCTGTTCAGTGGGTTGACAAGTAGTCACTGAGAATACAACAGGATAGTTGAAACAATCTCATTATATCAGTGTAAATACAACCCAGTGTGACCATGCTCTTGAGTGAAACCTACCTTCTTGCTCCTGTTAAGCCTTGTTATCTACCTCTTGAAAACAGCAAGTTTTGTATTGTCTTCTGCATACTCATGTGGAAACTTAATGTGACATTCATTCTTTGTGTGAAATCCACTGAGGAGTTACGAAAGACTTATCAAGATGAATCAGGTTGTTACTATCATTCATTATAAACTTATCTTCCTGTTTAAATTAGCTTTAATTTCCTTGGAGATTTTGTTTTCTAACATACATATTATACAGTTGTATCAGGAATTTTATTGTATACAGTTTATTGTATATAACTGGCTCTATTAAGACACTTAAACAATCACTTCTGACTGAGAATAAATAGTGCTTTTTCCAGTGTAGTATAAGTGCTTGAAGTTTCATTGTAAAGATGTCTGTATTGTTTCCCAAACCAGGATGGAAAATGGAAGTTAATGCAGCAGCAACAAGCCTTTTTTGTTTAAGTTTTTAACTTCTGTCTTTTAGTTTCTGCTTCTTACTTCCTAACAGGTAAACATTTGGCATCTTTGTTTCATTATTGTTAGAATACATAAGGTTACACCATGGAGGAAGACTAAGGCAATAAAATTTGAAAATATTCTTAGCATAAAAATAAGAGAGAACTTCCTGCCTGCTTTAGCTCGTCTTGAGATTCAGCTTACCCATTGGCTTAGGTAATGTTTATGTTGTTGTCTCACTATTTTAGTCTCTGGATGATAATTAGGTAGATTGGCGGTTAATTCTCAAGGGCGTAATAGAGATACTTCATTTTTTTTCAGATTGAACGTGAACCTGTTACAGATCTGTTGGGACTGCTTTTGAACTCCACTATGTGCTGCTACTCCTGTCTGTCTTAACTGGGGGGTGTCTTCCCTTCCCCTCTTACCTACACCAATTATCTGTTAAAGGGTGTCACAGTTTCATTTTGGATAATAGACTAACCTGTTTTTTTTTTGCCAGAGCACTGGACCCTGACTGCATGCACTGCAAATAAAACCTGCTTGTCCTTATACCGAACAGAATTGTTTGGAAAATCCCTCTTGGTAGGTTTTGGTTTTTTTCAAATTAAAGATACAAAGTGTTGGACTCTCTTCTGCTGGTTCTTGTATCAGACAGTGGCACAATATTGCTAAAATAAGCCTACTGACTGTCTGCTAAAACTCAAGTGACCGTGTTTCTGCTGCTGTTGGAGTTCTCCAGAGCACCTTTCCTGCTGTATCCTTACAGAAACACTTGTTGTTAATGTTGTTTGTTAAAAAGGGTTGTTCTTCTGTAGTCACTGCTAAACCATTGTTCTGAAGTGTGCTTTTAAATGAGAAGGGTTCTGCTTTGGAGTGAGCCGTAGTGGGCTGTGCATATTGATCAGCCAGCATTCAAATAAGAAAACGTAGTAACTAGGAATTGAGATGTTCGTGGTACTGTGGGGTCCTATTCTCTCTCTGTAGTCCCTTTAGAATTAAGTAGCTTGAAAAGATAAAAGGGCTGAGGAAGTCTACAGGTCTCTTTTTTTTAATGCTGGTACTGTGCATGTCTAGTTTGAAGTACTCTAAAGACAAGTCTCCAGATTCAGGAAGTGGTGAGTGACTTCCTCATAGCTAAACTGTTTCAAGTGTTATTTACATGATTCATACATAATTCATATTGATTGCTATGTCCAGGCACTTAAGACAGTTTTTTTACTAAGCTGTATACATAGATACATACTCGTGTGTGAACACCTCAATGGGTAGAATATATTTTGCTCTTAACACAGCCAGCTGCAGTGTGCATAGTGCGTTTTCTAAATACACTGAACTGTAAAATACTAGGAAGAAGAAAAGAGGTACTTGTGCATATGGTACAGCCCATTCTGAAGCAATTCAGTAAATGTAAAATGTTTTTAAGCTCCTGTCTCTGCATGTGTAGACACTATAAGTGGTATCTGGCCAGCCTGAATGTAATTTGATGGGAGGAGGAACTAGTGTCTCTGGTTTCTGAGGCCACCTTCAACTTTTGTCAAAGATGATTTCTGTGCTTCTCTCAGAAGTAGTCCAACTACTTGATATAATTGAGCCTTTTTCTGACATGTTCATAGCTTCCCAGAAACTGAGGCAAGGATTTGTGATTATTAAATTAACACTGTCCACTTCAGCCATAAGTGGTTTATCTGTAAACTTGTACAGATGTTATGCTTCTGCATGCTGTCTTAAATTTTTCTCAATACAATGGTGAGATCTAGCTGCTTCAGCAACTGTCACTAGTACTATCCTCAAGAGCACACTGACAGGTTGACTGCAGCTTTGAATTTGGTGTTGCACAAATGTAAACCATTGTAACACCCTGTGTGAGAAAGGTAGGGTCTCTCTGATGTCTTGGGAACAAGTCTCCAGCTGCTCTGAGGAGTGGTCTAATGCATCCTGAAAACAGTCCTAAGGAAGTAAACTCACCTGGGTAGTTACCAACTGTTCATTATGAGCTTTCTGATCTCTACTGGAAGAACAAATTGCCCTTGACTTAGCAGTAAGTCCAGAGAATAGTGGCTACAGATAGTGCATGCAGGACTCCTGTCCCTAGCCATCCCAGCATCTGAGCAGAGCAGGCTGCACAGAAGGGTCTTTGCAGGTGACTCGGCTCTGAAGGAAGCTTGCTTGACATATGAAGGCATACCTAGTGGGGATTTCCAATTATAATGTAGAACAGAGTATCTCGGAAAAAGGCTTTCATTGTAAAACTAAGTGCAGATTAATGGTTGTGTTAAGCTTGAATTTGTGTATGAGGGTGCTTGGTGCTCTTTCATCTGAGCTATTCTCCATGATCGTTTTCCGTCATAAGAGAAAGTATGGACTATGTTCTAAATGACTAACAGGTTTCTTCAGTAGAAGGGTAGCTGCTACTTCCAAATGTGTTCTTGTGTCTGGAGACAAATAAGGAAAGTGATGTCGGGGTAGCGCGACAGATTCATACAGAAACTAGATCACACAGTTACACTGAAACATATTTATTAGGAGCAAGAAATTATTCGTGTTCACGAATGTGAAAAGTCTGTCACCCAAAGGTTATATGTAGGCAACAGAGTCGCATAGGAAGATCCTCTCTATTGCACATATCAAGATACTGGTTTGGAAGAAATAAAGCAGATAAACGACAAAGTTAAGCTTTGAGGGCAGGGGAAAAGAACTCCAAGTTCTTAATCTCAAGCTAGCTCTTGTTTCTCTTTTTGGTCATTGCAACAATTAAGTGAGCTAGAAAAAGAACATTTAGATCTTTTGAGGTGGCTAACTGCCTGCACAATAATGGACTGCTGTAAAAAAGAACCTCTGAATGGCCTTCTGCTCCTGGGAGAATTTTTTTCACATAGGTCATGGCCATGATACTTGCGTCAAGTTAGTCATCAGGGAAAAAGATGAAGTTGTGAATTGCACTAGAAGAAAGAAGCAGGATGCATAGTAACTGAATCCTTTGAGTAAGCTGTTAATATGAAGTCAGAACATACATCAATGGTGTGGACTAAATACTATGTACTGAAATCTAGCCCTCTGGAATGTGAAGATTCAGAAACTCAAATAATTGCTGCGGCTAGACAAAAATTACAAGGTTGTTAGTTTACTATGGACATCAGTTGCCTTAAGAGACTTCTGTCTGGACTTGCTATGAGGACTGCAGATTTAGTCTTCGCTTACATGTAGCAAACAATATGGACTCTGATAATATGACATGTTTGAGAAGGTAATTAGTTATTTTTTTAAGATTTCTTTTGAGACTGTCCCAACACCCAACCATATATTGTCAAGGTACTCCACAGGTTCTTATCTGACTGTAGGACTTAGTATGGCCTCTGGACTTCTGATTTGCTCCAGTCTTGATCCAAGCTAGTATGTCTCTGCTGGAATACTGCTACCTTTGACAATCTTCACTGTATGTTCTCATAACAAAAAAGCTATTTTGACGTCAGAGCGGAAAGGGCAATGGGGTAAGAATGATTTTATATACATAGAAACTATGTGCTACAAGCAATGGGGTAAGGATGATTTTATATACATAGATTTTATATACATAGAAACTATGTATGTACTACAAACTTCTCAATGTTTTAGAAACTCAAAAATAAGCATAAGTTTTTCTATTAACTGCAGTTTTTCTGCTGAGAAGTAAAGGTAATGATGTTTACTACTAAGCTGACATGCATTTATCAGATCTTCAACTTGCTGAACATATGTGTAAGGATTGCTTACTGCTCTTTTTGCTGCCATAGTAGCTTCTGTAGTGGCTGTGGATGGAATTGATGAAACACTGCAGTAACTATACTGCATGTATAGTACTTGAACTTTGAAACAAACTGCTCTTACTCTGAGTAGTGAAGTGGAGAGCGAATCTGTCAATATTGCCTTGTACTCAGAAGAGGCTTGTATCCCTTTTACACAAGAGTTTTATCAGGATAATTTCTTGCAGAACTTACATGAAACTGTGCTAGAGATGAGGATTTTTTTCTACACTCAAAAGATGACATTTACAAATAGGGTGACATAAATTATTTCAGCTTTGAATTGTTTTTACCGTGCAAGTAGCTCTTGCTTTCTCTGCATTAAGAATCCTGGAAGCACTGTATTTGGCATTTTCTTTTGCCTGATGTCTCATGGAAGATTTCTCATAACTAAGATTTGGGACTGTGCAAAGATAGAATGAACTGTTATTAGAACTGCAGAAATCATGTACTCAAGACATAAGTGTTTATGAAGTAAATGTTCCTTTTTCATCGATGCTAGAGGCTAAATAGAGATGAAGGCTGATAAGTAAAAGCATGTATGTCTAAAGCTGAAAGATAATTCAAAATGTCTTCTGCAAATCTGTGTAACAAAAACTGGAATTCTACTTTGTTCTTACTAATATTGCTTTGAGTCCAGTAACTTGCCTCTGGTGAACATTAGTTATATTAAAATTGGCTTTTAATAGATCTGGATAAAGTAACTGGCTAGTAGCAATCAAGAAAGCACGCCATTTTAGTAGTCTTGTTTGTAATTGATAATAGGTCTAAAATTCAGAAATGGCATGTACTGTATAAATCAAAGCAGTAGATCTAACTGAAATAAAAAAGGCTGTTCTTACTGCATATCTGAAGAGTTAACATGATGCAGAAAGACTGTTTAAATTTTCTGTCGTTGGCTTACTAGCTACCTATAGAACTGCAGTGCCTTACATCTGAAATCAGATTTTTGCAAAAGCAAAAATTAAGTACATTGCAACGTTAAGAGTATGATGCACCACACTTACCTCTTTCTTGGATATCTCTTAGAATAACTTCTAAGCACTGATTGGGAGTCCTCTAGCAACCCAAAGCTCATCTACTGCTGAGCCTTTTAAACTCCTTGTAGCCTTGTTTTCCTGGGTGGGTTTTGTCTTTTCACCCCTCTATCTCACTTAAGTGTGCTAGATCAGCTTGAACTCTGGGTCTGTCACATGCTATGTGAATAGTTCAATTTAACTTTGAGTTACATACAGTGTAATTCCAGATCATCTACGTTTAAATTCACATACTATTTCTCCTCCATCCCCTTGCCCACTTCTTGAGAACTGGCAAAATGGTAGAAATCCAAATAAGACATATTCTTCCTCTCTGGGACACCGAAGTCTGCCTGTTTAAGGAGAAGAAAATAGCCTGTTCTGCTGCAAGAGGAGTAAGAACTGACAGCTGGGCAATGAGAAGAGGCTTGCTGGGGGTCTGATACCCAAGATGATGCAGAACACTTAAGGGGTGGCAAAGTCCTCGGTTTTCCATCCCCCATGGCTGTCAGTGCTCAGCATGAGTCAATTTGCAGGGTACTTACGGCCTGCAGAAGTTGAGGCTTAGTGAAGTCAGTATCTCCCTTTGGTTAGTAGCCAACACTTCAAAAGTTGAGCTGCACAGCCAACTTGCATTGTAACCAGAAAGGAAAACGTGACCACTTGTCCCATCCCATGTCATGTGGTTTTTTCAGCTATGTATTTCTACCCACTTTCTAAGGATTCAAAAATTCCAAAGCATTTCTTATAATATATCTTACTACTGTCACTATCTTTAAGGGAATACATTTGTTCAGTTAAAATACAAACTTGTTTGTAGTGGATTACAGGTGTTAAATAAAAATATGAATGCATAAATGGATTTGAGATTAAAGCTTTTGTTACATTCATGAAGTTTTGCAACTGTTTACAACTTCAGAGAATCAATAGTGGTGGTGTGTTTTCAAACAGCTGTTCATGTGATATTAAAAGCCCTTTTAAAGAACAGTACAGGGAAACAATGCCCCCTTTTCATAGACTTGAGCACAGCTAATAAACGGCATAGTACAACTCCTCCATTACACACATCATCTGTCACACTAATCACTAATATAAATCTGACTGTGTCCAATAAGTAAGGAAAAGCTAGACAATTTTATCTTACAAGAAAAGTTTTAAAATACTTGAAGTATACCAGAATCATCTTAGTAGTGAGAGCAAACTCGTATTTAAAAAAAAAAAAAAAAAAATCAGCAGTCTTGGCTGTGGTACTGGAACTCTGTCAGGGAATTTGCAATACTCCCTATGCATTTAAATAAATAAAAACACTTAAGTCATGAAACTGAGATTGTCAGAATTGTGCGCTTTTGTGTTGGTGAAACATCTGCTGCAGAAAATATGCTTGAATGACAACCAGGATAACACTTTTTTAAGATTACTAGTATTGTGTTGTTGACATACAGGTAGCTTGCATTTTTAACATCTGAAACTTAGCTTGGCTGTACTGATCTATTAACTTCTCATTTAATTAGTGTGAAAGAAGTTGGTTTTTGTATTTGAGAAGGCAGCATTCATGAGCTGCAATAGGTAGATCCATCTAAGAGTTAAAGAATGTTTTCTGAAATCTAGAAGCGTAGATACAAGTGAGCCGATATGGTAACTGTCTTTTGAGTTCATAAACAAGTCAGATCTTTTGAACAAGATACCAGGTTTGTGTTGTCAGCTGATAAATTTAATACCTGCAGTTCCAGATGTGATTTCAGATTTGTATCTTTGATTTCTACTGGATGTTGCAAAAAAAACCCAACAAAACTAAACCACTTGTGGTCCATATAGGCAAAAACAATCCAAGACATTGAATCTGATGCTGCTTTGATATGGTTAAGGATCAGGCTTTTTATAAATGAAGTTATTTTGTGAAATTTAAGACTCTTATGTGAAAGAGTGGGGGTACTGACATTAATGCCACATTAACAGAGAGGTGGGTCATAGTGATGCATATAATTCATACGAGTAATATCATGGCAAATTCCAAAACTATGAGGATTTTTATGAGTAGATCGGGAACTTAGAAAATGAAGAATGATGGACAAAAGTCATGACCTGATCATACTCTGAAACGGTATTGAAAACAAATCACAAGCAACTACATAACTTTTTGAGTAACGGACGTACACCGGAAATGTGAAGTGGAAAGTGTCAGCTAAATTGCTGTAAAACAATAAGGGATCACCAGAGCTCTTCGAATAGCACGTTCTCTTTACTTTTGTCTATGCATCTCTCTGTGTAAGTTGAGGTCAGTTGGTTTGCCTTTACTGCGTTTACTGAGATGGTATGTTAACTTTATGCTTTTACATAGTAAATGAAGCTGTGAGGCATAAAGCCAAGCATCAGCTGAACATAAAATCAGTAGTTCCAAGCAGCTGGATAAAAGAAAACAAGTGTAGCAACAGAGTAGCACATGAAATAGTTACTCGATCCAGCATAGGCAAAAAGCCTTAGCTGAAGACCTTGAGAACACCTTCCTATTCTTAGAAAAATTTATCCATTTGGAGAGAGAACATTGAAAGCTATGTGAATTAGAGAGATCTAGTAAATGAATCTTAAGAAAACACTTGTAGAAATTAATGGCTAGCTGTTAGAAAACTGAAGGGAGAAAGAAATCTTCAAATCGGAAAAAGGACTGCTGCAAAAAAAGTTGTAAAGTTGGGTCTTTAAAGCTGCATTTTCAGCCACCTGAGTTTTGATAATTTAACGTCTGCCCTTTTGGATTGACTGTAATTGATGGCCTTGCTGGACTTGTCGAATGCAAGACGAAAGACAAACAGACTGAGGTGTCAAGAGCCGAAGAGCTAACAGAGGAAGTAAATAACTGGTGCTTATCTTATCAGACAAAAGTAAGGGGGAATAGCCCATCACTGTAAACTCAGTGATCTGTGGGGCGCCTCGGAGGCTGCGCAGCCAGAGATTGCTTCAGAGATTGCTTTGGACAAAGCACAGATGGCCCCCGAATACAAATACCAAGATGCCTGCTCCGAAGGCGTGTCACGCTGCTGAGTCCCGCTTCTGACGACACGACATTCCATGCCAAGAGCCAATCGATACACAATAATTGACTTAGTCCCACCTCGCAAAAAGATTTCCAAACATATAAAAATTGGCACTTGAAAACTCTCTTTGGGAGGAGGAGCTAAGCGAGAACTTCACCTGACGGACGGGTCGATGGGCCTGAACCTCTCTTCCCCCCCTCCCCAAGAAGGGACGCCTTTTTGGTAAGAGTCGCGCCTCTGACTTTGTCAGACATATCCCCGGGAACACATTGTTAACTAAAGCGCTAAACTATTACTTTGAGCTCAACTTTTGTAGACAGTGAATTTATCAACAGCAATTCCGAATCTGTGATAACTGTTGCTTGAATAAATTACCTATTGTTTCAACTTTGCGAAACTGTTTCAGTGAAAGTCCTTGGAAGGGCTCTGGCAGGCTAGTTGAATATCAGACTCCCCTTACCCCCCCCCCCCCCCCCCTTTAACGCGACATTGACACAGCAAATAATTATTGTTTTTCTTAACTTTAAGAGTTTATCTGTAATAAATGGTGCCAAAGCCTGGAAAGTTTGTCTTCCTGATAAAAATTTTTTGCAAATTTCCAAACAAATACAAAGTGGATCTTTTGACTCATCTGTTTCACTGTGAAATACAGCTTGTGGTCTAAACTGATTTGATGAATGTACTGTTTCAAATAATCTACATCTGTAGAAGGGGATATCACTATATGCAAAAGAAGGAAAATGCAGATTTATTAATTTAGCTGAATTCAAACACTTATTCCAGAATAAGTGACTTGGAAATACTTCATATCTTGTTCTCTACAGTGCAGTTCTTTGTTTGAAAAAGAAGATACATTTTTTGATCATATATTGTAGTAAAAGAATCTTTCATACAATAATACAGGAAAGAACATCAATGCAGACAACAGACAAGTGATTTAAAACAGATGTGAAATTCCCTCTATGTAGAAGATTATAGGCACTGGTGATGACATTAGCTGCATATGACTAATCACAGTTAATGCTTGCTGTTGCCAATTAGCTTTATTAGCACCAGCAATTTGAGCACAGGATGACATTACTTAATTACTGCAAGCAGCTTGTTCATTTATTGAGTAGTGTGCATTTAGAAAAGGGTTATTCTATCTACAAATTAATCATAGACCTCTATCATTAGAAATTCAGGAACACTGAGGAAAAACGACTTTACCATGCAAATAGAAAAAATGGGATGATGAAAGTCTGGCAGTAATTTTAGTATTTTATGACTTATTTTTTTATAAAAAGACAAAAGCTATTGTAGGATTTCTGTCTGAAAGCTGTACATGAGTGAGACAAAATTACTGTCATTAAAGGCAAAACATGATGACCATTAGGTGGTAGCAATGCAAAAAATATCTTGTGAAGGTGTACAGCAAAAATAAGGGTGAAGTTATCAGAAAAACAAAAACCCAACCCACACTCCAAGCTGCAAAAGAAACACAGAACTTATTTTCTTTTTTATCACATGAAGATACGTTTGATCTATGGCACAGGTATCAATTTTTCATACAAATTTGCATATGAGAATGGAATATGCATAATTTCGTTAGCAAAATGCAAAAAGAGACATTGTGCAAGTACGTTTACTCAGAAATGTTATAGGAAATGAAACAGAGCTGTAACTATGAGCTGATTTCATTTGCACTGCCACACTGGCTCACAAAACTATTTCTGTAGAAATGTCAAAATCATGTTGATGTTTTGGAAACAAGAATTGAAAACAAGATTTTTTTTGTTTCACTTAAGTCTTTATTATATACCAGAAATTGTGTTTAATTCAAAAGATAGTAGACTCAAAAGACAGAACTTACCTTTCCTATATTTTAAGTCTGTAGATAATTTGAGCTTGATTCAGGAATCTTATTCTGTGTTATACAATAACTATTTGCAATTTTTCTTTTAAGCTATCTGTTGCAAATCTTGTTTTGGACAAGATATCCACTGTTAAAAACTGAATTTTTTGGGTTCTCAAAGAATGACAGAGTCCTTAGCAGTTGTTGGCTTCTGGACTGTTTTTATTCTTCTTTTGTTCATCCACAATTCCTGTAGTACTGCTAGAGAAAGTAGCCAGTCTGTGGTTTGTGTTATGTGGGCTCCTATGGCAAGGCCACATCCCATAATCAGTTGTGGACTCTGCTATATGCAGGATGCTAGGGTGTGTGAATCCCTGTTGTGGGATGAAAAAAGATTTAGTAAAGGCCAGCAAGGCTGAGAACTCTGGCTTGCCCTTGGCAGTGCAACCAGCTAAGGCTGGTGAGACAGTGGAAGAGGTTGCACAGAGATGTGGAAGTGTCAGGTTGGATGGAGCTTTAAGCAAACTGATGTAGTAGATGTCCATGCCCGTGATGGTGAACACCTAGCTCCAACTCCCCTAAAGGTCCCTTTCAGCCTGAAATGTTCTGTGATTCTATGAGTCAAAGGTTCATCCTGCCTGTGTCCTGAAACCTCCTGCAAACTGTCCTTAAAATAAAAGCACATACGCAAGTTACATCATTGTTTTCCACTGCACTAGCTGTGTGCAGTGTCCCATGTCTGTCTTTCAGTCCCAGGATATCTGCGACTCAAAATTTCCCCTGAATGCTACAAAACTGGGTTTACCAGCTTAAGCTTCTTTTCAATAGTATAGATGGCTTTATTATACCTGGATGAAGGTTTAGCTCTCATGATATACCTGCGTCCACAGAAGAAGATTTTGCTGGTAGAACGTACTTATACTGTATATTGGTACCCTTTGTTATAAGCCATTAAACTAAGCAGGCTGATTGAAACTAGCCTTCAAGCCTGCTTTTGACAACAGTCACTAATGATAGAACATGAATTGTTTAGAACGCATTCCAAACAGTCTTTTCAAACTTACCGTAGTTGAAAAATAACTGATCTTCTTTCTCTGTAACCTTAATTTCACTTTCCATGTGTGATCCGATTAAAGTAGCATGTATGAACTCCTATAAAGTATCTACCCAAAAAGCAACAAACTCTTAATTCTCTTCTAGCTTTACATCCATTTTCAACTTAACTGAATGCATTCAGCTTTCAAAAGCCTTGTAAATACAGTTATAGTTGTCTGGGCAACATGCTCTGCACTTCTCAAATGCCAAGGGTATCAGTAGTTGAAGCTTCTGAAAACACAGAGTCAGTAGGTTTGAAGTGTACAGTGTTCATAGCAAACAAATTAAAGCAGCCCCAGGAACTGAATCAACAGAAGAAGATATACTGCAAGCATAATGCAGAGATGCTGCCCGAAAATAAACACAAGAAAAAAATTTGGATTATTAAATGGTTATATGAATGTTCAGCTTTTTGATGTGTTTGATCTCACACTACATTTTGTTAGTCATCTGCTCATGCTTCAGTTTCTTCTTGGCACATAATGAGCTTTTTTCCTCCTTTCTGGAGCAACAATTGCTTGTGGCAGACTGTCACCAGTTATTCCCAGGATCAGTACACTTCTACACAGCATGGAGACACCTCTCTAATTTCTGTGCTGAAGATTACGCTGTGGAACTCTCTAGCAATACAGACAAATGTGTTAAAAGACAGAGGTGTATATATATACATATACACACAGTAATGATCCAAGGGAAACATTAGGATGTCAAAAAAAGACAACATCTGGGAACTTGCATCTGGCTTGTCATGTGCTTCCGGGTTTTTTTTAGGTTTGTTTTGCGAGGGAGGAATTTTTGTTGGTTGTTAAGGTCACAATTGGACATTTTCTTTCCTTTGGGTGCGTACAGTGTGCAATATTGCCTGAAAGGTTATGGTGCTTGTCAAAGATTGGGATTATAGCATCATTGTATGAGAACAGCATTAAAATAGTTGGGAGACAAGGATGAGGCTGCAGAGAAAATGCTCTATCATCTTCCTCGTTGCAGAGAGACATTTTTGTTATTTACAATTTCTTTGAATTAACAGGTACTTAGAAAAATGGGAACAATACTGTGTTTTAAACGTAATACCATGTTTGTATCCTGAAGGATACAAAAATGCAAGGCGTAGCTAGCAATGACACACCTATATTAGTAAACATAGATTGGCAGTAAATTTTCCATTGTTGTTGTATAGGTTTTTGTGAGAAGCAATGAGTATACTTGCATTGACACTAAGCAATTATGGTCTTGTTCTGGATTTCCTACGTTTCTGCTGGGCCATAGGGATTATTGCAAAAAAAAAAAAAAAAAAAAAAGGACTTTGTCAACGTTCTTTGAGAGCAAAGCCTGAAAGAGAATGAAGTAGCACTTCAGATTCAGTAGTGCTATAAGCTATTTTAATAGGAAAGGTGGGAAAGGGAACCCATGGTCTGCAGAGAAGAGAAATGTGGAACAGCACATTCATTGCAAGAGATGTTCTTCACTGACTCTGAGCATCCCAAACTGATGAAACACAGCCTGGCACAATAGCAATGAGAGGATAAAACAGTTCTGTTCAATAGAAAAATAATTATCTTCTTCCCTCCCATTCTTGTGACATACCACTATTCAAAGCAATCTTATTTATGTAGGGATATGCAGAATGTTAATGACCCATGAAGATGCAATACTGTGTGTGAGGAACCCATGATGCCAAATTTATGTCACTGCAGCATTCCCTATCTTCCTCCCCCCAGACTAAGCAATAATATTTTGATCAGATGGGGTGAGGCAAGAAAGGAAGGGGCAATCCTGACACCGTAGTTGAAGTTGTTCCTAAATCCGTAGATTTAGGAAAAAGACCTAACAATGGTTTTGATATTTTGTGAAGAAGTACAATTAAAAGCACATTTAGTATGCAACTGATACTTTGTTCTGATATGGCCAAAACTAGCTATTGGAACTATTCCAAGCAAACTTTGTTCTCTGTCCCTGCTGATGGCTCCTTCCATAATGCTACCAGCTAATGTATTCAGGTTGGTAGTCAGGCCCTCCACCTGCATTTGGCTAGTTCTGGATTCAGATATCCCTGTTTCCTAAGTGTGGGGAACAGGCTCAAACCCTTCTAGTCCTGGCCTTATCCCATAGCTATTCGATAAGCCCCAGTAAACTTCTAATTGTTATCAGATTGCATTTGCACAGGCTGCAGAGTTCTTTCAAAGCCAGCAGTCAAAGTTTGATCTCCAGGTTTAGGCTGACAGAAAGAAATAACGTAGAAAAGTAGAACTCTCTTCTGTGTTTGCTTCATGAGCTGAGGTGCTATTTTGGCTGACTAAAGTAGCTAGCAGTATTCTAGTCAATATAGACCATATAAAAATCTTATTTCTGTAATGGATTCATTTTTGGATGCTGAACTACCCACCATGCTCACATTAGCGAGTCACAAATTGTTTTTACTCTGTTACACCTAACGATATTGCTCGTGGAACTAATAAGGAGCATTAAGCATAAGTACAATTTTAGTAGGGCCTGTTACGATAGGACAAAGGGTAATGGTTTTAAACTTAAAGAGGGTAGATTCAGACTAGATAGATAAGCAGAAATTTTTTATGAAGAGGGTGATGAAACACTGGAACAGGTTGACCAGAGAGGTGGTAGATGCCCCATCCCTGGAAACATTCAAGGTCAGGTGGGACGGGGCTCTGAGCAACGTGATCTAGTTGAAGATGTCCCTGCTCATTGCAGGGTGGTTGGACTAGGTGACCTTTAATGGTTCCTTCCAACCCAAACGATTCTGTGATTCTGTATTTCCTTAGTGCTGATGTTTCCAGAGTATTCTACCATCCTCTCTTTTATTAATACAATTTTCTTTGGCTACATTCTTAAAGTAAAAACCTAAATAAGCTTGTAAGGTTCAGAACAGTCTGAAATCCTGTATCTTAACCCAGCTGTCATGCAGAGCAGTAGGAACATTTGCAAAAGGCAAGCACAGCATAAACAAAAACGTGTAACTCTCAGTCTCGAAATGTTGTGAAGAAGAGAGCTTAAAGTCAAAGCATGTAGTTACTGTTCAGAACAACTGAATTAGTCTGAGCCAACTATTGAATCATTCTGTTTCTGTGTCAAGCTGTTTGCAGATATGCTGGCTCACAACAAAGTCCAAGCCTTGTTGACATACATGTTCAGCTTTGGTTCATTAGTATGCACAGCTTTAACTATTGCTCCTCCAAAGGGAGAACAGCTACTGGCTATGTCTGTAGAGTACAGGGGCAGCCTGATCACAAGCTAGTATGAGATTTTTCTAACTAACTGTAGTGTTTAGACATCTTACTGTTCCTCTTTCTCTCGCTCTCATTCCCCCTGTTTTTTTTACTGTCCTGATTTAATTACATAAGCTGATTATAGTCCTGATTTAATTACATGAGCTGATTATAACCCACTGTTAGGACACATCAAAAGTTTATAATTGTTAGAACATTTGGATACGTGCCTGTAACCTACACTATATTTCTGAGCCTCTCAAGTGACTCTCACCCTGGTGAAGGGGATCCCACCTAGGCTACATCTCCACTGACTGTTAAAACATGGTTATCAATTAGTGGAAACCCATACAGAGCCATGATGTGGCTGTGTTTTAGCATATTCATAAGTGAGGTGGAAAAGGGCATGCATAGAAAGTTTGTCCTCTAAACTTAAACAGGGGAGCAAAAAAAAATGAAAGTAACCTGCAGAGTGTTGCAAAATGATTTCACAATACTGAATAAAAACAGGCAATAAAATGGCAGATAAAATTCTATGTTCATAATTTCTAAGTGATGTGCTTGGGATTAAAACAGCTGACAATATATAGAGAGAGTCTTATAATAGGCTGTAATCTAGCTACTGCACTGGGGATTACTCTTGCAATTTTTTTTTAAAATACAAACTTTATGCTGAGGGAGTAGTTAAAAAAGCTAGAAGAACTTTAGGAAGTAATAAAAACAAAGGAACTTAGCTCTTTATAAATCCAGTTTGCACTTGCATCTAGAATACTGCTTCCACATAGGATAACAATAAAATAGTGACAGCAACGGCAGAGAAGATCAGAAGTCAGAAACAGCATATGTGGAATCAGAATCTTCTGCACTGAAAAAAGTGACTGAGAACATGATAAAGATATGTAAACAGTCAGGAATAGAAAATGATCAGTTTCCTACACCAGAAGAAGATCATTGGGCTAAACTATTAAACCACAAATTTAAGAAAAGGAACTACATAAGTAAATGTGGAACTCACTGACAAAGTTACCATGGAGCAAAAGGCTTGGACAGGTTCAAAAGTGATTAGACAAATGAATGACAGAGAATAAAAAAAAATTAGGACTATTCAGTGTATAGATACACTCTACTCAGGAAGTCCACGTGCCACTGACTATGGTAAATGGGATATGGGATAGCAGGTGTGGTACCACTGCACTTGTCCATTTCTGTTTTCTTTCCCCAGACCTCTATTACTGTCTTTCTGAGTCAGAGCAGCAGTAGATGCCTTCTTGAAAGATTAAGCTTTGAAGAAAATCTTTATTAAAAGGAAGTATTAAAGTGTAAAACACTTCTCATTCATGTAAACAGACTTGTGGATTAACCGTGGAAATGCAGGCGTAAGCAGACATTTTTAAGTACAAATAGAAAATTTCTATCAGCAAGTTTCAGATTTATTAGATGAGATGTTGATAGCACTCCAGCAGCACCTCCAGCTAAGGAGAATGAGTTGCAAAGCAATCTGGCTAATCATTATTGTGCTTTCATATAGTACATCTAAAGGGATAAAAAGTGTCTTGGAAGTGAAAGTTGACTTTAGTCACCAAATTAATCACTAAGATACAGTCCTTTTTTATCAGTTGGTTGATTTTGTCAACTACAGCTGAAGAAATATTTTAGTTTGAAAGTCAGAGTTGCTAAAACTTCATACCCTTTCCTTGCACTTGAGTTTAATAGCTACTTGGACTAAATCATACCACTGTGATAGTAAGTTAACTGTGCCAAAATTTCGATGAATTGGTATAAAAGCTATTTTTGAAACATGGTTTCTTAAGAAAGTTTCCCATGCTTTATGTCTTCTCTGAGACTCTAAATACTGGTTAGCATTTGGAATAAATATTACAATATACTTTTTTTATAATACTGTCCAGTTTTATAGCAAACCACACAGCAAGTACCATTTTTTTCCTATTGACAAGTTTTGTATTAAAACAAAATTTACACAAGACTGATCTTCACACAACAATAGTTCTTCTGCGTAATTCCCTTTAATATGCAAATGTCTGGTTTCATTCAATAAAAAATTTTCCTGTTAAAAATACTTTCTAAATTTCCATCTATGTGATGCAACCATTATAGAAGTAATATGTACTGATGTTCAATTGACATGAAATTTCTTTATTATTCTGATATGCTAAATTGCCAAACATTGTTACAGAGAATACCCTGATATTCTGCTATAATTAGTACTTAACTAGGTCATAGGAATAGCTATAGTTTATGAAGATGAATCCACAGAGTAGTGGAAAGAATTCCCTGAAATTTTATGTAAGTATTGTATCCCTTTTTCTAGAAGGTGTGTTTCTGGGGAGTAGGAATTATTTTTGAGGGTTAAGGACTTGGCAGTAGGCCTAGTTCTTTGATATCCATCCTGCATTCAGCACATCAAAATAGTAACATTCCTGTTAATTAAACTATTGGCCCTCTTTTTTTGTATTGCATTTATACATACTGTGCAACTTTGAGTAAGTGAAAGTGTAATCATAAATTAAAAAAATGTTCTAGGAAACAGCATCATTCATTAAAATGTCTGTAATTCTTTAAGACGTAACTACAGAATAAAAGGAACATTTACAGCTATGGCTGAGAAGGAAATATTCTATCAAGAGCAGGTATAATAACAGGTAATAGCTAAACAAAAAGGTAGATTAAGTCAGGATCTGACCTGTGGTCTGGGAAGTGCTGGAATCAGCTGAGGAAAATGAAGGCAGGTGGGCAGAAAGGAATGAAAGAGGGAAGGGAGGAAGAGAAGAAGGCAGGAAGCCACTTGTATCATCTTGAAGTCAGGGATGGTAATCTGCCAGATTCTGGCAATCTCTTTAAAAAACTGTTATAGTTTGGCTGTGGCCGGCAACAAAAGGGCCACGCGTCCGCTCTGCCACCCCTCCCCCCACTGGAGTGCGGAGGAGAGTACAAAGAAACAGGCAAAAACTGGTGGGTCGGGATAAGGACAGTTTAACAGAACAGCAAACAAAGGGAACAGTGACAACAACAATACAGAAAAGGAGAATACACAACACAAACAGCAGAACACAGAGAACCACTCTCACCGCCCACTGCCTTGCGCGCTCCCAAGCCGTGACCGACTTCCAGCCGCCCAGCTCCCCCCAGCCAGAACCCAGCATGACGGCACATGGTATGGAATACCCTGCTCTGTTTGGCCAGGTTGGGTCAGCCTGCCTGGCTGTGTTTCCTCTTGGCTTCTGATGAAAAATCAACCCTGTCCTGGCCGAACCCAGGACAAAAACCAAAAAGAGTAACACTAGCATCAACATTTTTTTCTGAAGAATTATCTGAGCCCAAGATACTGTAATTTCATCCTTAGCCAGGTGATCGAAACACACTCATTTTATAAACTATTTCAAGAACTACGTATTTAGTATTTACTGAAAGGCAATGGACACAGACTATTTACCAGTTTTACAGAACCTCAATAGGCGTAGCCAGGCCGTTTGGTCTCTAAGTAGTCATCACACACAAAGACAGAGGAATCATTGCCTGGTTCTGTGGACACAGTTCTGTCAAAAGAGGCTAATTGTAAAAGCTAGTGAAAAGCTGTAGCAGCAACTAGGCTGCTAAGCATTTAAGAACTGTCTGGGGAGGGGAGGAGGTACTGAAAAGCAGCTATACATCAAATGGGGTCTTCAACTGGAGGAATTAGTCTCACTAGACTTTTAAAAAAACCAAGAGCTGAAGGAGGTATAAACATCAACTAGCCATGAACAGAATGGGAAGGATCACAGCTGATCCTTCTCCAGGCAACCACTCATCAGGAGATAGAAGAAGTAACTCAGGATCAGAACCACAAATATTATCTCTAATTGCATAAGCCATCCAATAGGCATGCCATGAAATGGAGGATACTGAGCATAGAATAATTGCATTTCCAGATTTCTGTGTGAACAGATCTGGGAATAGGCACAACAGTACTGGGGACTGGAGATAACAAAGCTAAGCCTTAAATCTGTCATCTGTTAGTTTTCATGTACCTGAATGGCAGACATACGTCATGGAACACTACCAAGACTGTAGCTTTTTCTCTCTGATGAGGCTTATTCATGGAAAATGGAGATCAAGATCTTGTCATAAGCCATCATCTTTGTCAGTAGTATCTGTCACAGGCTAATGTAGATAGATAATATTGCCTCTTACCACTCACAGCATTGAGGAATGTCCGCCCGTTGGAGTTAAAAGTTACAGGAAGTCACTTAGATAAAAATGAAGGAGAGTTCAGTACTGGTGCCAAGGATTGCTGATTTTTACATCCCAAGATATTTCTCAAAACGGTATTTCTGGATGCATACTAAAGACATTTTAATTTCTTGGGCTTTACAGCACCTGAACGGAGTCTGAATCCAAATCCTCACTTATACAATACAAAGAGTAAAAATGAACCTCTGTGATGGGAATATGCCCATAACAGAATGGGCAAAGTTTGAAGACAAACATAGGAAATGGAAAAGCCACTAAGCAAAAGACAAAAGTGAAAAATTAAAGAAAATTAAAACCAGAAAAGGAAATACATCTAGCAAAGAATGATACAGCAGGAGAAAACTGGCATGGGAGATGAGCCAGAGGCTCATTGTCAAATTTGTAGGAGGAAAGATGGTAAAAATAAAAGGTATTGGATAAAGGCAGTTTTAAGGGAAAGTCTGCAATGCAGCTGAATGTCTGGAGGGAACTCAGGACCATATAGCCTGCACAATGGCTGTATTCAGGGAACGTAGAGAGGCATAGCTTCATACCTAACATCCACTGCTAAGGCAAAAAAGCTACAGGTTGACTGCCTGATAGAGGGTGGATAAGCATACAGCAGACACTTACAGAGGCATAGCTCATGTGGCTGTGTTCCTGAATGAGCTGTTCTGTGCGCCTGCACTCATCAGCATCTCATAATACTTACCACAGAATACACCACAGATTTCTGTGTCATGTTCACGAATAATTATAGTTATCCCAATTTTCCTGTAAAGTTTCCACTAAGATACAGTTGTCAGTAGCCTAACAAAAATTTATTATGAAATAATGTACTTTTATGCACGTGCCACACCAAAGTGAATGTCACAGTTAAAAAGCAGCACAGGTGAATGCAATTTGTAACATACAAATACATGGGGCACTGAATCTCCACCTGATTTGCCTTCTTAAAAATCTCTGCAGGAGGGGAAAGTGAGCAAGAAGGGGAGATTCTTACAATGGCTTTCCTTCAAACATATTCTTCTATGAATATAAGGATATTCATATATAATATATATATTGCTGTTCCTTCCCTTACATATATATAAGGGAAGGAACAGCAATCAAATGTTTTTCCTTATATCTGACTGTAACAGTTTTGAATTACATGAATTATAAATGCTTGATCGGTGTTGCAAGGTAAAACAGCTTGGAGAGGCTTCCTAAATAAGGTTGGATATAAGTTGAAGGTATGAGGTTTTTTCAGTCTGATCCCAACTAAATATAGAATCACAAAAAATAAGTATCACACATTTAGGACACAATATTAAAGGCAAATGCATGCAGAAGAGTCTAATTAGAACTTACAGGTAAGCAAATAATGTATTAAGGTTTCCAAATACAGAGTTAGAACGCTAAATTTAGGGGTGTTTTTTTTTTTTTAATTTAAAAGTGTTTAAACACTGCTTAATAAGAAAGCTTGGTGGTGAACACCTCCACATACTGCATTTGGTATAAAGGTAATTCTTATTCAAAAAGAACTGATGTGTGACTGGGACAATAGTTCCACACCCCCCAACTAGTGTTAATACAGTCTTAAGCCAAGTCCTGCTCAATTCCCTCAAGTCTTATGAACAGTTTCATTGGCAGGGTGGGGTTGGGGAGTGGAGAGGGAAAAGTTCAGAACAAATAAAAGATAAAGAAAAAGGCAAATGTTGAGAACTATTTCATCAAAACTGAATATGAAGAATATCCAAGGAACCAGACTGAGCAATATAACAGCATCTAGAAAACAGAATGATAAGTATACGTGGCAGTGCACACACACAAATGTAATTCACATTGCTTACAGTGGAATTATTTTGGCAATGAGAGGACTATTTTACTATTTAATGTTTTCTGAATGGTCTATGAATGACTGCTTTGTTTTAAAAATGCTGTCGTGAGAAAAGATGAGTCTGCATCTTAATAGCCCAGAATGACTCACAAGACTTCATGGTTGATACCAATTGCATTTTAAAGGTCTTCATTTACAGAAGTCTAATAAAAAAATATTTTAGACATTCTAAATATTGAAATGGCTTTCAAAGCATTCAAATTTCCCTAAATATCACATACATTCTTCAAATAGGAGTTAATGTAGGAATAAAATAAGCAAGCTAACCATAAATATACACAAAATGAGTAACTTTCATTTATATAAACTATGAACGTTATTTTCTAACTGTAGCCCATACAGTGATAACTGACAGAAAAATGTGATGCTATTTAAAGATATGGTAACAGTTTCTGAAACCAAGAGCAAGATCTCTGTGGTGACAGAAATAATGGAAAATAAAATGGTGTAGATATTTCTAATATCTGAGGTTCAGATCAGAAAAAAACAGAACTGCCACTTCAAAGGGTAAGTTTTTTCTTAGTCTTCAAAAAACTGCAGTAATTACTAGTATTATGCACACAGTATCTATAGGAGCTTGCAATAAAATAAACTAGCTATAATATGTGGTAAGTTGTGTTATTTTATGCAGTCAGTGAATCTTCCAGTATTTTTTTTTTCATTAGCTGGCTTTTTCATACCTGGCTTACAAGCAAAAAAGAAAACATCACATTTTAACAAGCACAGTTTGAAATTTGAAAACACATTCATGAAATGAAACAATTCAGTGAAATCTTAGGACAACACAAAATGAGGTTTTTTCAACTTCATGGTTAATTTTTTTTGTTAACAAGCCAGTTTTCTTCATATTGAAGCCTGTAACAGAAATAGGATTTAATCAATAGTAACATTCTTCAGAATTACTTTGCAAAGGTATTACTTGTTGTTGCAATTTCAGTTAACTTGCATGGTAAATGAATAAAATAAGGAAAAAATGATCACTCATAGTGTCAAATCAAAGATATGCATGCCTTTTAACAGATGGGACAGTGATCGTTCTTCCATTATGTTCCTCTTCCTGAAGTGAGTTTTTTTCCCAGTGAAAACCTGTAGTGACCTAATTCAAAACTGGGGCATCCCAATTTATCTGAAGGGGAGCAAATGAAAAGCGTATGTGTCATTTTTAACTTGCTGCAAGGTCAAAGAAAGTTCTCCAATACATTCAGGAGATATCTGCTGCTAAATAAGGCAGCAAAAGCATTTGCGCTGCTTCCCCACACTATACAATGAGATCTTCCAACCACTTATTCTCCAAGTTTAGCTCTTGAAATACCAAGGATTTCAGCAACTCCTTACCAGCTGTTTGTGAGTGGGACTCTAGATACTGTTTTAAAGTTAATACACAAAACTTGAAACATTATAAGCTAAATTGTGAAAATATCCTTTTCAGATTTCTTATTTCATTATCTTTCATCCATCATCTTTCTCCACATTCAGCTGAAGTCTGATTTCACCTTAGGCTTGAACTCATCAGTGAGAATAAACAGCTACTTACAAAACCTAGACAGTGTACCTCCTATAGCAGTTGACTGCTGTACTAATTCTGCTTACAAGAGTATTGCCAATAGGGTAATAAAAAGGGCCGGAATTTCAATTACCAGGAGAAATTTTTGAAAGGTTACATTTACATGAACTAAACAAACCTTCTGACAAAGCCATTTAGGAAGCTGGTGCAGTCTGCCCCACCAGTCAGATATTAAGAATACTGAAATACATTGAACATATATTGACACTGGGGACACCTGTCCCAGTTGTGTCCCCTCCCAACTTCTTGTACACCCTCATGGGGCAACATGAGAAACAGAGAAAGCCTTGATCCTGTGCAAGCACTGTTCAACAATAGCTGAAACATTAGTGTGTTATCAACCATAACCGTTGCTATGAAGAAAATTAAATCTATCCCAGCCAAAACCAGTACAGCTATAAAGGCGAAAACTAGTCAGAGTAGAAAACTAAAAGCTGATGCAGCACAAAAGTGCTCCCCTTATAAGCAAGCATTGTATTCTCATTTTCTGTAAAGTAATTAGATTTGGCATGTTGCAAGATACAATTCTGACCACTTGGCAAATAACTAACTTTCCATGTCCACAGTGTAGGTGTTTACATAAGAACTAGTTGTTCAAGCTGTCATTATAGTTGAAACACAGCTAGTCAGTGGAATCCAGAAAGTAACCTAATTCATCTTAACATACACAGGTATCTACAGTTAGATGTATTTGCACTCTAAGTTCCAGTGGCCATACTGAAGAGGTTTTTTAACTCTAAAGGAGCTAAGAGAACTGACTGGCTCATATGCAGCTGCCTAAAAGTAGGTAGATGAAATAAATTCTACCCCCATTTTTTCCACACATTTTAACAAAGGAAATTTTTAAATGTATTTTTCTTTAGCCTAGAGACATGTCTACAGGTAAAAAGACAACTTTTTTCCTCCCCCCCATCCACCTTTGCTCACCTAACTGTTGTTCCTAATTCAAAATACCAGATACCATCTGTCAAAATGTGCAGTTTTTCAGTATTGCATTTGATTTTGAAACACTTCCTTTTAACCGTCACCAGAGTCTGTATATACTAACTTTCAGGGACTACAGTAAGCCATTTTAATTAGCAAATGACAGATGGGAACGCAAGGGTCTATTTTTATGCATGTGTGCATATCTTTTCCTAATAGGGGAAGCAGTTCTTTCAGCCATCCATGCCTTTTCATTTGTTTGTCAAATTGCAACAAGTGGGCCGTATCAGGTTCTGCAGCTACTGATACCAATTCTTTTCACAAAGACATATTAATGATACCCAGGACATACAGAGAAAAAATAAAGTGGAAACAGAATAAGCGTAATTATTCCTATTTTTATCATGCTAGCAAATTCTACTTTGATACAAGTGTTTATTACAGAAATGTTTACGAAATTGCTTGTTTTCTTCTTGAAGTGCTAATGCACACCATTTACCTTTTCAAGATAGTAGATATCCAACGAAAAACGGGCATAAATATTTTAAGTCTATAATGTTTCTTGTTTTTTCGGTATATACAAAGCTTATTTGATAAAAATTGTGCAATTATACAACAAAATTAGTAAGCTAGCTGTCTGCCAGGCATATTTCTGCTCTTTTCTGATTTATTTAATTTGCTTTATTAGATTATTTAGGGAAAATGGAGCCTCTAAATTTTCGGTAATAAATGAACTGCTGTGCTATAAGAAAGAAAAGAAAGAGAGAAAGAAAGAGAGAGAGAAAGAAAGAGAGAAAGAGAGAAAGAGAGAGAGAAAGGGAGAAAGGGAGAAAGAAAGAAAGACAGAAAGAAAGACAGAAAGACAGAAAGAAAGAGAAAGAAAGGAAGACAGAAAGACAGAAAGAAAAAGAAAGGAAGAAAGACAGAAAGACAGAAAGACAGAAAGACAGAAAGACAGAAAGAAAGAAAGAAAGAAAGAAAGAAAGAAAGAAAGAAAGAAAGAAAGAAAGAAAGAGAAAGAAAAGAAAACAGAGAAGTATCTAACCTTTGAACTAATCTGAAGATTGTTTTACCTCAGCATTTGTACATTTAGCAAATTAAAATTTCAGATGAAGAATGAACTTTTTATATTCTATGTAAAAAGAAAAAAGTACAATCTTACAGGGAAGACTGGCTAGTAAAGTCAGACTTTTGTGGCTGAAGTTCTGAGGAACAAACCTATACTTCTGTAAAATATTTAGATCTTGTTTTAAAGGCTTCTAGGTATTTTTTTTTTATAGAGGCATATACACCATCTACCTTTAGCATCTAACTAAAACTCTTCAGGCAAGTTCTTCACTGCTCATATTTTCAGCAGAGAGGGAGAAATTACTAACAAATATTCAGAATCGCTTTCTTGAGACCTCACTGATTGCTAATTTAGATACTTCCATACCTGAAGTTAGATGGTGTGAAACTCACCTCATGAGAAAAGCAATGTTATTGTTCTGAATACAGCTATCAAGACACGTGTAATGATGTGTTCTTGAACCTACAAATAGCTTGAAATAATAGGTTCAAAAGCATTATGAATCATTCTTATTTTAGTTTGATTGACTAGAGTAATTATTTTACTCTGGTAATTATTTTACTCTGAGATGCAACATACAAAAAAAATAATCCAGTAGGGTGACTTGGAAAGTACTAAATTAATTTATTTTTTCATGTTACATGTCTCAGCAAGATAAATTTAAAATTAAACTGCTGGTTCAAACTCTGCAAAAACATGAATCTCCAAACCTTCTGATGGCACTCTTACACTGATAAGAGAGAGATGAAAGTTGATTAAAATATACCCATAGAACAGTACTGATAAACTTTACAATCCAGCTGAACTGTTCAATCTAGTAATGATTTTCTCTACTTGACAAATAGAATAAATGTTTCTTTCCCCCACGTAAAACCAAAACATTCCCCAAGTAACTCCTAGGAAACACAGAAGGAAGATACTAAACAGAAATATGGTAATATATTCCCCTGGTACATCTGGATTTGAAACTGTTGTACATTTATTTCTGTCTGCCCAAAGAACAGACAAAATTAAATGGATATGGATGAGGAAAATACAAGGAATAAAATGCAAGCAAGGTAGAAGATAGGGGACTCTGACAAACTGATTTGCCCATGAATGTCCGTTTTTAAGCATTCCTATTCTTTTCTTCTTTCAGAAGTACAAATCTGGGAGAGGTAGCAGATCCAATGTCAGAACAAGAAATAAATCAGTATCACAGTTTAGAGAATTTTCCATGGGGTGTTTCCCTTTGCTGAGCTATCATAGAATCATAGAATGGTCTGGGTTGGACGGGACTTTAAAGATCAGCTACTTCCAACCCCCCCTGCCAAGGGCAGGGACACCTTCCACTAGACCAGGTTGCTCAAAGCCCCATCCAACCTGGCCTTGAACACTTCCAGGGAGGGCACATCCACAGCTTCTCTGGGCAACCTGTGCCACTGCCTCACCAGTCTCATAGTGAAGAGTTACTTTGTTATATCTAATCAAAATCTACCCTTTTTTAGTTTAAACCCATTACCCCTTGTCCTATCGCAACAGACCCTGCTAAAAAGTTTATCCCCATCTTTCTTATAAGCCCCTGTCAGGTACTGGAAGGCTGCCATAAGGTCTCCCCGCAGCCTTCTCTTCTCCAGGCTGAACAGGTCCAACTCTCTCAGCCTTTCCTCATAAGAGAGGTGTTCCTTCCCTCTGATCATTTTTGTGGCCTCCTCTGGACCTGCTTCAACAGGTCCATGTCTTGCCTGTGCTGAGGGCTCCAGAGCTTCAGTTGCCAAGGGGAGCTGCTCCAGAGCTGGTTCAGCAGGTCTCGGCACGCAGCAGCTTCTCCCAAGGCGGGGGAACGCCAGGGCAGCGCAGAGACCCACCGGGAGCTGGCAGCTCTCAAGATTGCTGGTGAGGGGGCCTGGGCATTGCTAGAGCAATGGTGACCACCCCCATCCCTATAGAAAGCAGCGTAGGGAGCATGAGTGGCCAGGAGCACTGCCAACAGCATGGGCAAACAGGGTGTGGCACGTCAGTTGGCGAGGGCAGGGGCATTCCACTGTCTGAGAAGGAGAGCTGGAGCATACATAACCCAGCGACTGGGCACCGCTCTGTGGCCATCTGCACAGGTCAAGGGCGCTCATTCTAACTGACCCCCAAGGCAGAATGGCGGGCACTCGTCTGAGAGCAAAGGCTGCAGCTCCAGCTGGGGGGGTCTGCACCACCTGCCCTAGCGGTGGCCAATGCCTCCTCCCAGAAGGAGCTGCTGAAGGGAGAGGCTGCAGTGCAGACCTCAGACTGCAGGAAGTGCCTAGACCTTTCTCCTGGGGCAGGGACCAGTGGCAGACCTGCCTGCAGAAGGTGTGCCCGGGGGAGGACCTCCTGCAGCCGGTGGCAGAGCTGCAGGAGGCTGTGAGAAGGCTGCGTAACATCAGGGAGGCTGAGGAAGTGTTAGATAGCTGGTTCCAAGCACAGTCTGCAGTGGACCTGCAGCCCACGGCCAAACAGCAAAAAAACTCACCTGCTGGCACACACAGAAGGGAAGGGGTCCAATAATACAGATGAATGGAAGCTTGCAAAGGCAAGGACCAGCAGGAGGAAGAGGCTTCCCCCAAAGCCTGAGGTGCCCTGACAGAACTGCTTCACCACTCTGCAGACTGAAGAGGAAAGGCCCATCACAACAGGAGAGACGCTGGAGCTGAGTAAGGCAGCCTGATCGCTCCCTGTATAACAGCCAGCACAACTAAGAAAAGGCAATGGGTGATAGTAGTAGGTGACTCTCTTCTGAGAGGTACAGAGGCACCCGTTTGCCGACCTGGCACACTCTCTGGAGAGGTGTGCTCTTTACCAGGGGCTGGTATCAGGGGCATCATCAAGAGACTACCAAGCCTTATGAAGGCCACTATTATCCCCTGCTGTTGTTTCATGTGGGCACCAATGATACAGCCAGGAGCATCTTGAGGATTAACAAGAAGGATTAGAGAGCCTTGAGAGTGGCAGTGGGAGACTGCAGCACAGGTAGTTTTTTCATCAGTCCTCCCAGTCAAAGGGAAGGGGGTTGAAAGGGCCAGTTGAATCTGGCAAATCAACAAATGGCTACAGCACTGGTGCCACAGCCAGGGGTTTGCTTAGTTAGACCATAGGAATAGCTTTGAGAAACCTGGCTTTAGGAACGGTCCCTCAGAGCAAACCTCCGCTCTGGAGCCCTTCACCTTGGTGCCTTCCAAGGCAGTCAGTTTCACCTCTGTGCTGGACAAGATCACGGAGCAGATCTTCCTGGAAACTATGCTAAGGCACATGGAAAATAAGGAGGTGAGTGGTGACAGCCAACATGGCTTCACTAAGGGCAAATCGTGCCTGACAAATTTGGTGGCCTTTTATGATGAGGTTACTGCGTTGGTGGATAAGGGAAGAGCAACTGATGTCATCTATCTGTACTTGAGCAAAGCGTTTGACACTGTCCTGCATGGCATCCTCGTCTCTAAATTGGAGAGACATGGATTCAAAGGCTGGAGCACTCTGTGGATAAGGAATTGGCTGGGTGGTCGCACTCAAACAGTTGCGGTGAACGGCTCAATGTTCAAGTGGAGACCAGTGGCATTCCTCAGGGGTCAGTGCTTGGACCGGTGCTGTTTAACGTATTTTTTTGTGACACAGACAGTGGGACTGAGTGCACCCTCAGCAAGTTTGCCAAAGACACCAAGTTGAGTGGTGTGGTTGATATACTTGAGGGAAGGGATGCCATCCAGAGGGACCTTGACAGGCTTGAGAGGTGGGCCTGTGCAAACCTCAGGAAGTTCAACGAGGCCAAGTGCAAAGTCCTGCACATGGGTCAGCACAATCCCAAGCACAAATACAAGCTGGGTTTTATTCTGTTGTTTCTTTTTTTATACACAATTAGTCTAAAACCAATGTGCTGTTTAAACCAAAAATTATTTTTAAAAGATATAAGATGATCTAACGTGTGGTAGTCACAGTTTCGTTGCAACGATATATGTTCTGTGAATAATAGCTCTGGTAGCACAATGATTGATGTAATAACAGGAAATTATTAGTTGAAATCAGTGTAATTCAGAACAGAAAATAGCCCATCATTCAGAAGGTATCTATAATATTTAGTTCTATTTGACACCAAGCTGCAGGTGGTAAAATGGGCAAAAGATTCACTCCGTGAAAATTGCCTACATTTTACAGAAATTACAAAATGTGAAGAAAACAATAGCAAAGGCTTTGGAAGGATGAAGAAAATGACCCTTCTCTTATTACTACTTTTTTTTTTCTTTTAACATGTTCTCTGTTCTACATCTGTTAAAGAAGAAACAAGTTCTATACACGTGAGGGCAAAATAATCAAGAGGTTTCTCAAAGACTTGAATAGCAAACTACTTTCAAACTGTAGTTGCATATTGAAATTCTACATCATCTTCAGATAAATGAAAACAGTATTATCTTCAACTTATCTCTGCTTAGGTTAATAATGCTCAGCTGAGATGCAAATATTGAAGGGTGGGGTTATGCTGTTGAACAGAAAAAAAATCCTCTAACTTTTCAGCTCTGTGACAGTGTCCTCATTTACCACCAAAATAGCATTAAATCTTTAGATCAGTGAACCAATTCACAGCCTTGTTGGCAAGTGGAATGCCTTGTTGCTTCTGGATACTCAGATCTGTCAGTCTCCATAATCTGTTGGTAAGAAATTTGTGCCTTTCACATTCAGAATTAGATTTAGCCACAGAAAGCCTTGCATTTGTGATCTCCGTGCTCAGTTATGGTAAATCTCTGTATTCAGGGTTAAAATGCTGATCTCAAAAATCTAAAATTGTTTCCAGTGCAGAAAAAACAGTAACACAAGTTACTGGTGTCACTGCGTGTTAGTGGTCCCCTGGTAAATATTGAATTAGATTCAAAGATAAACATCTTCAAACTTCTGCAAAGAATAATTTCTAATAAGCTGGCTGATGACACTCTGCCAAGAAAGCATTTACTTTCTGTAATGTCAGTGTTTCACTGGAATTACGCCAGTACATGGGAGACAATTTTTTTTCTAGTAACTCATCTTCCAAGCCTAGAATTCATTGCCATTGCTCTTATAATAGTAGAGATTTTGTGTGCTTACTTGAGGATGGTCTTCAACAGTATGTTCATGCTTGATGTTACCTCGGAAGCAGGAAAAACCCTCACTCATTTTTCATGCAGATGGACATCACTCTGTGAATGCAGTGGTTTTTAATATTTCATTTTAATATTCACTGGTGAGTTGCTGAAGCCAAACCTGGCTATACAACTTCAACAGAGAAACAGCAGACACACTTTTTCCTGCTTCATTCATTATCTGTCAGTAAGCTTGACAGTGAAGCAAGCCACTGCAACTCCAGACACTTCCAAAATATACTGCAAAATCCACATTATTCAGTGTTTTTCCTGAATATTATACAAAGTAGCTATTCTTCATGGTTTATGTTTTTTGTTAATTAAAAATTCAATAGGTCATCCTCCCTCATCAATTGTATATAAGTGAAATTTTCACCATTAAACAAATGGTAGATTCCTTAGGATTTACCACTTGTTCTTAAAATTAAATCTCCAGTGGCAAAAATACGATTATTTTTTTTCCCAAGCCAAATAATCCAATACTCTGATTTGTTTAATGTATATTGTTATTTTCTTAAAAATTCAAAGATTTTTACTGTGGCTGAAAACAGTATTCTCCCGGTGTTTTCATTTAATTATTATGAAATACCATTACAATTATAGGACAGAGTACATGTTGTTATGCGAGACAGCCAATGGTAACCCTGCCTCTCATGTATCAATTTGGAGACATTAGAGACAGTTATGTTATCAAAACTTATTGTTCTATTGACTTGAGTAAGTTTTAGATGAGCTTCATTGTGAGTTTGTCTCATGGTGAGCCTCTGGTGAGAACTAGGCAACCTAACAGCTACTCCAAATTGCATTAAGCTTTTACACTTAACCAACCAACAAATACATCAATGGAGGAATTAGTATATTGAAGGGTCACCTCAGTAAGAGAATAAACAATGTAGTCACGGAGATGGCCATTTTCCAAGCTAAGCTAGAAAAGCCAGGCTTCAGACTAATTCTAATTCTTCTGTTTGAGCAGTGAGATTTAAAATTCCTACAGAATAAAAAAAAGACTAATAGCATTCTTGACAAGGAAAGCTGAGGGAATGAGAACATAAATTGTAGGAATGACTGATACAATTATTTCACTGACACTAGCTTAAAGATAGATTTAGACAAAAAAGTGTGATGGGCAAGTGATGGATTAAGTCTTTGAGTACACAAAAAGGCTTTCTTTTGCATCTGACTCCAATGGAGATGAAGAGATAATTTTACTCTGTAATTTAACAAGGAGATGCAAGTATTGTTATGAAAAATTGGAATAAAAATTACAGACTAAAATACATTGTTTAAAATACTTTTTACAGGAATGAGAAGAACAAACAGTCATCAAAGGTAGCAGAAATAACACATTTTTATAATATTGCTTGAATGCAAATTTTGGCATCTCAATATAACTTCTGTGGTTTTATTTGAATAACACAAAGAAAACATTCTGTGTCTTGGAGCATCCTCAATTTCAAAAATTACTTTTTGGGAGTTAAAAGTTGAAAGCTAGGACAGTTCAGTCAGAAGTGCATTTCTGATAAGGAAAACAACATTTTGAAAAGATCATATTGCTGTTTTCCAGATCTATCTAGTGTGAATTGCGAGGATCATACAATGGCTGATAGAACATCCTCAGCAAATGATAAAAAGCATCAAATGAAATCTGCAAAGTTAAGCTTCCCATTTATGTACATTAGCATTTAAGAACTGTATAAAATAAACTTTATTCAAGCAGTTATATAAGCTAGCCTATTATATAAACTTTATTCAAGCAGTTTAATAAGCTAACCTATTATAATCCTTCTGCTCCTGAGAAAAGCGAGTAGGAAACAGAACTACAAGACACAGCTTCTGCTTCTAGCCTGGAGTATGAACATCATGCTACACTGAAGTAAAAAAATGTTTTGCTGTTAAACTGGTGAATTGTAGGTGTATTGTATTGTTCAATAGCTGTCTCGGCTCCACATTCAAGTTCACATACACACTATATAAAATTTTACAGAGAATCTGAAGCAGCTTCAGGAAAAGGAGCTGGAAGTATAACTTATTCTGTGCAACATCTGTGATGCTTTTCTTACTGAAAAATGAATTTGAGGGACTTGTAGTGAGTAAACTCATCTGTTGCAGAGAAAATACAATTTGGCAGGGAAAAAAGGGAAATAACATTGGAATCTCTGCCTTGTAACTCAATTTTGCACAGCCCGATGCCAGCTAAGACAAGCAAACTGGCAAAACTTTACTGGTTGTAAATTAACAGGCCGGGGCTAGTCGAATCCCTGGAGAGAGCTACATCCATAGCCTTTCACATATAACCTTAAAGAACATAAGAAAACCAAGTGGTATCTCAGATACAAAGCCGTGAGGAAGTGCAATAACAGAGTTTTGGCTCAGCTCCTTTTGCTCTGACGCTCGAGCAAAGGGTGTGAGTTAAAGGGGTTTTAAGGGACCGTGCGCAGCCTGGACCACTGGGAGCTCCAGGGATCCCAAGTGAAGCGGGGAGGGGGTGTGAAGTCCTCGGTGTGACGAAACACAAAGCCCAAACACTCTGAACCTTGTTAGCCAGCACCACACGCAGACGTTGTGTTCATCTCCGCTTCCTTACCCGAGTCTCTGAAAAGTGCCCAGTATTCTCTCTACGCCTTCTTTCTCCCCGCTGCCGGCCCGGCCCGACGCGACTCTCGGGAAGCTGCAGCGGGGAGCAGGCGCAGGCCGGGCTACCCAGACCAGAGCTCCGCTCGCTGCCCATCAGCCTGCCCCAGGCCGGTGTAATCAGAGGTAATTGCCCGAGCTGTTACCTCCCTGCCGCCTGCGCCGTGCTTCCAAATACCTCTAATTGAATTGGTGTCATTTTTGCCCTTCCTAATGCAGTGGGCTGGCGAGGGGGAAATGACCCAGGAGAGGCGGAGGAGGGCGGGGTGGGCGGCTCTCGGCTCCCCCCTCGCCCCTCCCGCGCGGTCCTGCTGCAGCCCATAAAGCGCGGAGGGACCAACGGATGGGAGAGCGGGTGGGCGAGCAGATCTGCACCCGCACCTCGGCCATGCGGTGAGCGTCCGCCGGTCGGACCGCCGCCCCCAGGACCCGGCACCGGCGAGGCGCTGCGAGAGAGCGGCCGCCGTGCCCTGCCCCGCCGCAAGGTCAAGGTACTCCCCCCCCCCCCCGGCGGGAATCGGCTGCCTAACCGGTAGCGGTGGGCGCCATGCCCCACGGGAGGCAGGCCCACCCGCGGCGGGGATGCTTCGCGTGCCCTGGGGGATCCGTAACTGGAAGGTGAAGCGGTCGCTCGGAGCGTTTACCCTGGTATGGTTTTTTTCTAGATGCAGTGGGGCACTAGTCTCCTGTTTCTGTCTTTAATCCTTTGTGCTGCCCTGTCAGAAACGCTTGGACTGGTCTTCTCAGTAAGTACCAATTTCACTATTGGAGACCCTATCCGTTAGGCAGTGTCCGTGTCTCTGCTGGCAAGTGACAGGAAACCTTGCAGTGATATATACCGTGTTTAGATACAGGAGCTGGGCAAGATGCAAGCACTCAAAACCACTTTAGGTAATAAACAAGTATTTAGTTAAGAATTTGAGGCTTTTGAATACTAGCTGTGTTGTAACAAATAACATGACTAAAGGGGAAAAAAGTGTTTGGTTTATAGATCAAAATTGAATGAATGCCCTATCTGACTCTTAAAAGGTGGTGTGCATATGGACTTTTTTTTATAAAGGGCTATCATATAAGTCCAAACAATTAAAAGAGAATGCTGCTGTTTGTTAAGGTGATAATCAGGTGGTGATATAAGTTTGGAGTGTAAAGTTAAAATTTCTGCCTCCAAAGTGTGATTTGCAGTTTCATTTATACAGTGTGAAATCTTCACCACATGGATGTCAATAGCAAAACTATTGACTTAGATGGGGAGGGGGCAGGAGTTCACCATTAATATTTGCTTCAATATTATTGGCTTTTATTTTTTACAGTATTTCTTGATTGTTGTTGTGGTGTTTTTTTTTCTTAAACTTCAGAAGACACTTTCTGCTAAGAGAATATCCATTTTGGTGCTGTTTGCTTTGTCTTCAGAAAGCACCATGTAGTTCATGCATAACATGCATTTCTTTTCTTTAAGGCAAAAGAAAAAAGGGGCTGGACTTTGAATAGTGCTGGCTACCTACTTGGGCCACGTAAGTCAAGCACTTTTTTTTGGGCATTAATTCAGAAGTTTTATTTCTTGTAAACCAGTTTGCTGTAGCGTGCTACTCACTTTTCTGATGAATACAGTAGTAATTTTGTCTAAACCTGCAAGACTGAAGAAACTCTTTTGGGAGAATACTTTAGACATTTGTTACATGCCTATTGTAGAATCGAGTTGTCTAAGACAACAACTGTTTTTTCCTAATGTAGAGCTGTGCTGTGAGGCTTTGCATCCAGAAGCACATCAGGTCACTCTTTGTGCTTCTGAAAAATGACAAAATGTGACACTTTGTCACTTCTCAATGTATTTCAGATTTCACCTTTAAATCTATTTGAAAATGGCTTCACTACTTGGCTTTATTATACTGCTGTTCTTTTTTTCCATTAAAGCAAAACTCATGACTCTAAATATTAACAGGTCACTTTGTGGGGGAAAAAAAAAAAGAAGTGACATCCCAGATGTTTAAAATACAGGAACATACTGGTTTACAAAGATGGAGAATCATAAATGTAGATTATAAAAGAAATGAAATGCTAAGCTGTCTCGGATATCTGTCCTTTTACCATTATTTCTTGTTAATGTAATAACACCCATAGCCAATGTTTCTATATTTTCAGTCTTGGGAATACTTAACAAATACTACAGATACTTTTAATGATTATCTTCATTCTTTTCAACTAATCTTAAGGATACCTTAAAAGATTAATATATCTTAAACTTCTTAACAGGTTCTGTAAATGTCTGGAAGTATATGTGCCCTGAAGCAGATCTAAAAAAACCTGGCAAAGATACTGTCGGGAAATGTACTTGTCAAAATGCCGTTTATCTAAGACTGGATAATAGGAATAATCCCTTGTTATAGGTCGTAATGATCAGCTTTTACTGGTAAAGGAAATGCCCATTGCAAGGGGGACAGAAGAGGCACCAGGGGCATGTAAGATAGTTTTTGAAGGTTATTCATGTAAACTATCTGCAGTTTTCTTTTAAGCAAACTTATTGGCAACATTTTCTAAAAATAGAGGAAAGAGTAGCAAAAACAACTTTCTGAATTACACGTGAATATACAAACTTACATTTTCTTTACAACTTCCTCTGAATTCAGTAATAGCTTCAGAAAGTATGTAGCACAGAACTGGGTCTGTAAATGATATAAATAATAAGCACAGATTTGGAAGAAGGGTTATTTTATTTAATGACATATTAATTGCTTCTTTGTTGTTTTTGTACATCAAAAGTGCCCATTGTGATCTTTTCTTTGAAATCCATGAAGAGCAAGGAATGCAGCAAAGGTTCTTAAGTCAATTAACTCCTCTGATTTTTAATTTATTTATCAGATGCAGTAGATAACCACAGATCTTTTAATGACAAACATGGTTTCACTGGTAAACGTGAAATACAGCCTGACAAGGATATTAAAGCAGGTAATGAAGTGCTGAAAGCCAGTATTGTTGATTTGATTTTTTTATGTTTAGTAATTTATTGTTATTGATTTAACTACTTACCTAGATACAAGGCTAACTTTAACAAAAATCCTACTAAACATATAAAAGCAAGAAAACTGAAATTTGGCCATTCAGTGTAATCTTTGTACATGTTCATAGCTTAAAACATCTTGGTGCTTTTAAAGTGTAATAGATCATATTACTTTGAATAAACCTAGTTTTTTCTTTTCATATGTTCAAATAAGTATTTCAAATGTCACCCTAGATTCTCAAGAGTTAATTTTTCCAGCAAAGAAGTGAGCCCATAAAGGAATCTTTCAGTAGGGAAAGAAAACTATAGGACTGGCAAATTTTTTTGTTTGTGTGGGTTTTTTTTTGTTCTTATACTCCAGAGCTGAAACCAGACCTCAGAATTGCATGGCTCTATGTGTTCTAAGAGTCTTCACTACCTTAAAAAACTATATATATATCCGTGTTAAGCCTCACAATATTTCCCATATTTAAACAAGATGGATTATCTTCATTAAAAGATTGAGAACCTGGTCAAAAGTGAAGTCAAGTCAACATATTGTTTTGAGGTTGCATGTGTCAGAATTTAGGAAATGGCAACGAAAAGGATGCAGCCTTGTTCTGGGTTCATCTTCCAAAGCTGGGTCTCTACAACATGTGTCTAGACTCTCTTTATGAAGAGAAGCTATCACTTCCAGGGTTTATTTTGAACACCTCCTTCAGGATAAGATGTAGCCACTTCTAGAAAAACTCGTGTCTTTCTCCTGAGGAGGAACTAAATCTGCTGCAGAAATCTAAAGTAAGCTGGGATGAATCCCCTCTTTAGACTATTGAAGAGTGATCTGTTTCTCGCTGCAACCAGAAGAAGTGGAAAAATCCAGTACTGACTGGAGTGCTACTGCATTCATCGCTGCACTAACAGGGGAAGACAAAGTCCCAGCCCCAGAGCTCTCACAGGCTATTTTAAATACACCCAGCACAATGGGGTTTTGGTTGGTTGGTTAGGTGGCTTGTTTCTTTGTTTTTAAGGAAAAAAAAAAAAGGAAGAACCTAATTCTTCAAATATGGGTGTGAAAATAAACTTTTGCTAGTCAGAGACAAAATGAAAGGAAGGTATTTGCAATCTAACAGTGCAGGTCACATTACAACATGTTGCTATTTGTGTATATACTGCCAGCTCCTTCATAGGAATATGGTTCTTAAGAGTTGTGGAACTCTTGCCAGGTACTGTTCCACCTCCACAATTACAAGTAAAACCAACAAAACTTGTCTGGATGGGACCTGAAAATTATATGAGTGTCTGTGTTACAAACATAATTTTAGATGCTCTTCTATAATCAAAAATTTTCTTGGAAGCTGAAGTTTATAGAGTTCCTGTCCAAATGAGCTATGAATATAAAAAAAAAGTAAGGTAGTCAGAATTCTTATTTTAATTGAAAATGAAGGATTTTTTTTTAGTTAAATTCTATTGATTTATTTACAAAAGTATCTTAAAATGGCAATATTCATACACAATTATTATTGTATATGAATTCATGTAAGGGACTGACTGCTCTCTCTCCTTGAAGGAATGCTGCAAAATTCACAAGCTTTCCATACAAGCTAGAAGAACTTGTAACCTGTATTAGTTACATAACGCTAGGTTCAGAAGAAAAAAAAAAGTATGCACATAATTGGGAAAATCATTAAACTCCAAGGGCACAACTGTTTCTTTACTAGAGCCTGTAAGTAACTGACTATACAGAATTAAGGTCAATAGCACAGTATATAGAAATGCACATGTACAATATGCTTAAATCGCTAAAGAAAAATATTTAGCAATAGATACCACATTGGTAATAAAAACTGGGTCACTAATATAATAATGATTAATCATAACAAAAATCCATAACAGGTTAGTGGAAATAAGATTTAAACTAATGAAAACTTCAAATACAAATACTATTAATGTAAGTAATAACAACAACTTAGTGTCAATTCAGAGACTGGCAGGCAAGACTTTTAGATGTAAAGTTCTTAGATGTATTCTTAAATAGTGACTCTATATACCAGAAATCTCTGTGTCCATTACAACTCCCCATCAATATTTTTTACTTATGCTGCAGACCTCAGCCTACCATCTGACCTGTATGTGACTAGAGGCCTTCCCTTCCATCATGGAAGAATTCCCCCAAGATTCATCTGCTGCAAAGTCAGTCTTTCAGGCTGTTTTCTGAGATTAAACACATCCCCTATGATAACATCAAGGGACAGTATTATCAGTGAGGTAATAATGGACTGTCAGTCAGATACTGATACCCATCTGTTCTGTATGCAGAGAACAAAGAATCTTAGGGAAATTACAAACTACTTGTTTTATAATATAGAACAATTTTCCATCCTGTTGATAAAAAGCATACTTTTCAACCTCTGAAAAGGCAGCTTGATAAATTGGGCCATTTAAAAAGCATCAAAAGGCCTACTTCCACAAGATCCCAGTATACTGTATTAGATACATATGCAAAACCAACAATACCTTTCTGAGCTTCTAGTGAAGTCCCAGGCCTAGCTTTTGGGTTACAAATCACTTCTTTGTCACTTGAATGGTTTACTAGGAACAAAGTCAGATTACATGAACTTTTAACTGTTTTGCAAAACTGATGAATTTGTTTACTAAATTTACCTTTCCCTTCAGTCTTGGGCTAGTGGACACAAAGGAGAGAGCTGAGAACAAAGGTTAACTCTCTTCTGCAACAGAACTCTTAAGGCCTTAAAGACCATGACCACTAAAGTGTCAAAGCAGCTCCTATGCAGCAATAGCTGCAAAGCTGGGCAATTTTGATTCTGAGAATCGCAGATACCTACTTTAAAGTGGCTTTGCTCTTCCATGAAATGAGAAGTTTTCTTCAATGAAAAATCCCTTAAGGATTTTAAGGAAAAAGAAAATTCGGATAGTTTTTCTTCAGAGTGCTCATAGCCACAATTTCACATACAATAGATCTTTATACCATGTTAACAACCAACATGTTTTACAGGGAATCTTGGAAGACCACCGGCTGATGAAAATATCGTGCGCACAGTAATTGAGTTTTTGACTTACTTGCATCTTAAAGGTTAGTGAATGCCTTTTTAAACTATCACACTTTCTGGTGTGAAATTTACTGAGAAGGTAGGACTATCCTTGAATCTACAAGTCTGCTACAGATTTGAGCATGCAAGACTTTGAATAGCATCTCTGGTGGAGGGGGAGGAACTGTCAATTCCATTTTATTGCACTTAGGAATAGGCCTGATTTAGAGAGTGCAGGAAGTCCTGCCAGACTGCAGGTCAATGAATATCTAACATAGCAGGGTTCTAATATCATTTGATTACTCTGGGCACTGTGAAAATAACAACAGCTACTACTAAAATTTTATGGACCCAGCTTTTAGAATAGTTGAACACAAACTAAATACAGTCTGATTATATGGGAGTTAGTATAAAACAGTTCAATAACAAATTAAATAAGACCTTAGTCTAATGCTAGGAACAGTTTATTAAAATTCTGAAACACTTGTTCGTCACAAAAGCAACACATCTCCCTTTCCGCAGGTATTCTACAATAAAGTCACATCATAAAATTGCAACACTAAACTGAATGTCGGCAAACAGCTCAAAATATTGCTAGTAAAAATTCTGTGGAGTCTCAAAAATTGTGAGAAAAATTGTAAAACTGAGCTTACAGCTTATTCTATAAGAATGGCAACTTTAGTATAGTATTAGGTGAAGAAGAAATCTGTCTGCTGAGTTTTAATCTGTTTTGCTTTTTTTAAAAAAAAAAAAAAAAAAGAGCTTTTAAAAACCACTTCAGCCCTCCTAAAACTGTCTACAGTTCAAAGACCTAATATATACTTGTGAAGAAAACAACAGGAAGGAAAAAAGTTAATTTTACTGCAAATGTTTGAGGAAATCTCTGTCTCAGGAAGCAGATAATTTAATAAATCTGTAACTTCTGTATTCTTACCTTTGTGTTCAACAATCATAAGCAATTTTGTGGCAAGTCTATGGTGTGGAATAGTAACAAAGAACTGTGTTACATTTGTATTGTAATTTCATTATTAAAAGAGACTTTTTAAGAAATATGTTCATTTTCTGTATATTTTGGAAACAAAATTCTAGATGTCTTTGGCAATATTTTCCAAATGATTTACATCCACCCAGACAAAATAATTCTCAATACTGAAAATATCAACCCAGTGTTTATTGAATCAACTCTGCATTTGAAACAAAAACTCTTTATGGTTAGTACTAAGGGCCTGAGATAATTAAAAATACATATTTAAAGTAGATTATTAGCATGTATGTCTACTGTGGATATAATAGTACCTTGTTTGTTGTGCCACTGTGAAGAAGGAGCCCTAAACACTCTTTTACCCTGCTAGGTAAGCCTAGGAAGTAAAGCTAACAACTAGACACAACAGTGCGAAACATGTTGAGCTCAAGCATGCACTCTCTGATGCGTAGGCTAAGAGCTGCTAAGCTGGGCAAGAAAATAAGATGCATCTCAAAGAAATACAAATCACTTCTTCCCTGGGATGAATGAGCAAAAAAGGTTGTATTGTAACTATAAGTAACAATTCCTTCTTTAGGATAGTCATGACAAACAGCTGTTTTTATTCCTCATAACAAAAAGGAATCTCCAGATCATATAAAATGTCTTTGCTCCGAGTTAGTTCTTGTATTTGCAGATTTCAAAAGACAAAGAATGATATCGTATTGTCCCTTAACAATATTTATTGGTAAGACTTAGTACAAACTTTTACACAAAATCAGAACTGTGAACTTATGAGGTGAAAAACATACTTTGTTATGGTAGAGACTTCAGCATTTTTGCTCAAATGGAGCTTTACTACATTAAATATATTGGTTTAGATATATTCCTTTGGGGAGAAGGGGAAAAAATCCCACTCATGAGATTCAGATTCAGGGAATGGTTATTCAGATTAGACACACATTTTAATCTGCAAGATAAAGTGAATATTTTAATTGCTAAGAAGTATCCTGGAGATAACTAAAAGTGGTCTTCAGCTCTTTCTCTTGAAAATTGCTCCCTCCAGCTTTAAATGCTTCCCGTATAGAGCAGACTGTAGGTTGGCAGCCATAATTGGATAATATTAAAACTTTTGTGATGCTGGGATCCAGCAACATCAATTGACATAATAAAATTGATAGAATTTAGTTGTCATTCTGTCACTGCTGTTTCTAAAAAGTTGAAATTATAGCAGGAAGATATTATTAACTTTCAAAAGAAAAAAACAATAGTTTATAAATAAAAATATTAAAAGTTCAAGGATTTGCCTCCTATAGTTGAGAGAAGAAAAATGTAAAAATGTATACTATTGAAATTGGATTTCATTATTTAATTGCTAAAATAAATATGCATACTTACATATGTGTTAATTATCTTTTTTCTTTTTTTTCCTTTTTGCAGAGGTGGGAGCACTTGACAAACTACCTTCACCAGAGGAAACAAATCAGTATTGAAGAAGAATGCATTTTTATTTTGTTGTAGCATATATTGAGATTAAATTCTAAACAAAAGCTCCAAATGAGCTGAAGATGAGAAGTATTCTTTGCATTAATCTGATAAATGATAAATAGCATTCTGTCCTCTGGGAACTTTTTGTTTGCTCTTTTTTTTTTTCTTCCCCTCCCCTGTGATGTTACAGTGTAAAATTCTGCCTTGGTAAAATTTTTCTGTAGATAAATGATAAAATAAAAGTAAAGAGCAACTACATTGTTTCATTTTAAAATTAAATACATACCAGCACACAATACATCATATATAAAGCCCAGGTTAAATTGTTAGCTGACACTGCATCTATACTCTGCAAAATTACAGTAAAATAAAACATAAATACTACATATTGGGTACTATCTAACCGAGAAAAAGAAGAACAATGATTTCAAACTGCTGCCATACAGACCCTTTTTAGGTCACAGATCTTTCTGTGCTTCCGTGCTTCATGAAAGCCTAACTTCCTGTTCATATTTTCATAGACATGAAATAAACTTACGTTCATTTTAAATTTCATATTATTTCCCTGTAATACAACAGCCCATTGACCAAAGTATATCTTCAGGGAGTACAAATTTAACTGTTCTGTACAGGTAACAGGTTTACACAAAGACGAGGTGTAGGACTCCTATGTTGTCAAGAATACTGGATCTGTATTCATTAATGAAGAAACTCTCCCATCCACTTCAAGATTAAAAAAATGTTTTATTTTATGAGATGCTTTAGTCGTAGTCCAGCAAAAGCAATTGAATACATGCTTAATCCCTATGAAAGTGCTTTGATGTACCAGGACCGAAATGCTAGGCGCATATACAATAAATGTCATATCAAGAATGAGTAAAGTTTATAGAGGATGCAAGAATCTTAGAAAGGTATTTCACATGCAGCTGACTTTCACTCTCTGCATAGTGCAATGAAATACCATCCTTTCAAAACGCTGCTGTGCACTAGAGTGCACAGACTGACAGAAATTTTGAAGAACATTATTACATAACCTGTTTTTCACTTTCAACATAGCAGAATACATTCTAGGTGCCAAGCCACTAGTGCATAATTTGAACCCACAAAGTTATCTCACTTTGTCAATAAACTCATGCTCTTCCACTTATAATCACTCAGCCTCTGATCTAATGTCTTATCTTCACCTTTCAAAGTGTACACAGTACACTTTTTTTATCAGATCCAATGAGTTTTTGAGCAAGATCTTCAGGCAACGTTTTTATTTCTTTGAAAGAGTAATTTAAAAGTATACACTGCTAGTATGCATGCTGCTAGTTCAACATTATTTGGTAAATTAATGGGCTTCCAAAAATGTGAAAAAAAAGAATAAAGTGAAATTTACCTTCTGTGGATTAGTATAGTTCAGTAATTCCAGACTGATTTTTCACTAGTAATGTCCACATTTCCCATTATAAACTTGAAACGGAGCCCACTAAAATCGAGGCGTTCTTTTCAGTGACTTCCATGGACTTTAGTTCATTGACTGCTAAGAACCAGCATCCATTTGCAGAACTTCATAACAAGCCATCTTTCTATGGCAAAGCAGCTGAATGTATTATCGAATAAAAAGAACATAATTTTAGCATTGAATTTCTTTTCTTTTGAAATAGGATAAGAAACTGAGGTTAAAATTAGAGAAGTTATTACTTAAATCAAATTAGCATACTGTCAGCTGGTTAAAGTTGGAATGTTCTTGTTAGAATGTTTATCTGAAATTCAAAAATTTGACATGTCTTCGAAATACTAAAAAACTCATAGGGTCAAGTTCCTTGGAAAATTTACATCACTGTCTAAGCAGGGAGGCCCGAAAGTTCTTACTCATTGTGCTGCACTGCTATATGCATATATTATAAAAGCCACAAAAGATCATTATAATCTAATTAACAAAAGCAGTCTACATACTTTCACTTAATAATTCCTGCATTCAAACACATACTGGTAGTATTCCAAAATACAGAGAGGTAAAATTTTCACACTGTTTCTTCACCCTCTACAGCTCTTATCTTTGCAAAAACAAACAGGGAAAAAAAACAATAACAAGGCATTCTTCTGGATCAATTTCAGTAACATTCTTATTTTATTAAGATTCTTATTTTATTTAAAGCGCGACTTCGCTACATCTCAGACCTAAATTCTGCAAATATTTGGAATGACCTGTCCATAATCAACCTCTCAGACAAACACCTGATAGAAGATGGCCTTTAAACCACTACTGAATGCAATTAGTTTCAACAGGGCAAAGAAGCAATAAAAAGATGTGAAAAGTTTCAGTAGAAAATAAAAAAACCCCTAGCCATTTCCTCCATATCTCATTTATTTGCTCATTTGCATACATTGTATCCCACTTTTTGTGTAGTATTAGATCAAAAATGTATCTGCACTACACATAAAAGCCAAAGTCTAAAAAAAAGAATAAATCTAATTATAAAACTCAAAAACTGTTGTACTGTTTGCCAGTGACATGAAATTACCCATCATTCAAATTTAACTCTGACAATGAACAGAAGGCTTGCATGACGCTGAATGACTGGACAATAAAATGGCAGATGAAATTAAATGCTGATGCAAGCAAAGTAATATACCCAGAGGAAAAAAAACCCCTCTAATTTTGCATATACATAATGATGGTCTAAATTATCTCTGGAAAAATAGCTTAGACTCATTGTACATGGGCCTCTCAAAAAATGTCATTTTTAAACCTCAGCAGCAGTTAGAAAGGCAAATGGAATGTTAGGAATTATAATGAAAGTAGCCAAAACCAAACCAGAAAATATCATTCTGCCACCATTCCCAACTTTGACACCAGCTGCAGTTTTGATCAGCTTATTGCAAAAAAAAGCACTGTAGAACCAGAAAAGCCATAGAGAGAAGTGACGAATATTTTCAGCAACAAGGGACAACTTTTATACACAGAGGCACTAAATAGATTGTGACTTTAAAGAAAGAGACTAGTAAGGAGAAAGATGACAGTGTCTTGAATGTTGTGGTAAAAGTGCTTAGCGAATTCACTTCTCCTTGTAACCCAGGATTTAATGATTGCCTGATAAGATGATCAAGCAACATTTTTTAAACCCCACCCCCAGAAAAACTAGTCCTTCTCCGTATATCTCATTATGAAATTGTGGCACTGAGAGGCACAGGACATCGTGGAGGCCATGGGTTCTGAAATGAAACAGTTGTATTCACAGAAGAAAAGTTCTTCAATGTCCAAATGAAACCACTACCTTAAAAAGTTTAATTAAATTGTTTCTTAGGACACATTATGGGCCTGTGTGCACAGAGCTACGAAACAACCCTTAGAACCTGATCAGGGATTAATTAAACAGACTTTCTTCATCTGCACAGCACCTGATGCCAGCTTATCAAAGAAACTTGGAAATTACATTTTTTTGGTTAAAATTCTGCTGAAATGAATAATAACTCTAACCAAAAAGCTATAATTTTATATGGTGCTTCACCTTGTCAGTTAGTCTACTAAGACTTGTTTAAATGCAGATCAGTTCAGTGTAAAAGAGGGAATTTCTGGTGGCACAGCTGAAATAAAACTCTATTTGGATTAGAAAGCCATCAGGCAGCTGACAGGATAGATGTATTTTTCCCACTTGTCTACTCATGTAAAAGTCAATCTGCAAAATTAGCACAGAAAAATTGGATATGACTCAGAATACTGAGGACATTTGAGGGGGCTTGATGCTAGGGTTAACATAATTCTACTTTCAAGTTTAATGTTACCATAGTTAAAACCAAACTCCAGCCTTTTTTGCCTGACTAGTGCACTAACTTCCTAAGATAACAGAACAGCTTGGTGTGAGTTTACAAAACATTCTGACAATTTTTTAGCTGTTCTTTCGCCTTTCAAACAAGATAAAACAAATGAGAGTTATTCTGTGAGTTATTAATGTGTGAAGCAACACATTAATAACTTACAGAAAAAGCAATGAAAGTATTTTTACATTATTTCAGAATATGTGTTACAAAAAAAGCAACAAGTTAGAAATGGACACCAGGAGATACTTTGTAGTTTGTCTAGGATATAAATTACCTCAGGAGGTTTCTAAGGCAGATATGAGGATTAAGAGAAAGTTTAGAGCTGAGTGTTACTAGCAGAACAAATGATTTTTCACCAATTAACAAAGTACATTAACAGAGTGCAGTACTTCTGTCACTATTTTGTGATCTATCATTTATTTTTAAACAAATGCAAATAATAATTCTGATAATTTTCTGAGGACTGAGTATGACATGGACCAGCCACAGAAAACTGCAACTCACAGATCGCTCTACTATCCACATTCAGTGTTTGAGTATACAAATACTAGTTGCTAAGATTTTTAATACCTCAGAGCATAGGGTATTTGTCAATTCATGTGTAACACTCAGCACCTCCCAGAAATGAGCTTTAAAAAGCCAAAACTGAGCTGCAGATGAGATTTTTATCTCCTTGCTTGTAAAGCACTACCTTATTCCCAAATACTTGATCAAATTCTCTTGAGATTCAACTCATGTATGTTCCGTCATCTATGGTATTTACAATTGAACTGATCTCCACAGATTTTCCACTATAGTACATATAAATCTTACAGCCTTTCTGAGTGCTAGGCCAAATGAGTCTCACGTGGGATGTCTCTAAGATGGAAAATTCTAAAATACCAATATACAATCTATCTCAAATCAGGATAAAATGTTACCACTGAGTTTGCAATTTTTTTTTTTTTGCCATTGGTACAGTTTCTAATATAAATGTTGACTATCACTTACAAACACTTAAATAATTGATTCAGAATGGATTGCTTCTATAATTTCCCCTTCAGAATGTTTATGAAGTCATATGTTTCCTTGAAATTCTATTCCTTATCATTAAAAATCATTCCACCAGAAAATAATTGATCTGATTTATGAACATTTACATTTATATATATTAAAGGTGATATTTCTTCACAAGATTTAAAACTAAAGCTCTGACCATTTATGCCAATAGAAGTTCCTACGTTGTATTTATAACGAGTATTCTTTGCTGATTATTTATTCAGATGTCAGTGTAGAAGAATCACACCCTGCTCCCCTAAGCTCTTTCTGCAATTTCATAGGGTTGTCCTACTCCTCTTGAGCTCCTAATCTAAAAGATAGTAGATTAAGGAACCATTAGCTTTCTGGTTGTTTTCAAATCTACTGTTCACTGCAGCTATTAAAATCCTACTCAAAGTAGTCTCCAAAGACTTGCATGAGAATTTTATGCACCTTTTCTGTAAATCAGTGTTTGGCGAAACTTATATTGGGTAACTTCTTTTGGGGCTCTTCACAGGAGCTTTAGACACTTGAACGAAAGAGGGCAGTTCTGCTAAGGGAAGATCTGAATCACCTTCTGCTCTCTACTAGCTAGAGAGCGAGCCTTGGCTCTGCTTCCAGAGTAACCTTTTAAATTAGGCATTTTGGTTTGCTGCTTCAAATCAAGCAGAATGAACCCAGGACCTAGGACTTTGAGAACCCGTAGGAGCAGACAGGAAAAATCACCGTGTTTTTACAGCCAAGTGTTACATTTTCGCAGCACTTTTCAAAACATAGTTTTTCAAATTGTTCCTGCTTGGCTTACTTGCTGGTTACTTACTCAGTCACTGTTTAAAAATATAGCTATGAAACTCAGTATAGCAGTATGGATGACTTTGAAAGTAGGTTACTTTATATCAGTTAAGATCTGACCTGAACCAGTGGAGAAACATTAAAAAAACCCCACAAAACTACAACATCTCTTTAATAAATTTCAGATCTTATGCTGATTATAATTTCTGAAATAAAAGCTATGGTTGCCCACATTCCATACACAATACTCCTCCTTCCCACCTGCTATAAAGTATATTCTTCACTAAATCCTTCTGTCACTTTGGGCCTTCAGAGCCATCTATAGATTCTAGCCATTAAAGAAATTATACTGTGTCTGTGTATTATTTAGAAACATCTCCACATCTGCAAAATCTTAATTAATTTTATGTAGTCCAAACTATGTAACACTTTTTTCCCCAAAATATTTACATTTTTCTCTCCCTTTTGATCCATTTTTGTTTGAATTCCTTTTTCAGTGTACATTATAGACAGTACTTTATATCTCACCACAGCCCTCAAACATCTGTTTCCAAAACTCATTTTGATTAAACATAATAGTTCTATTGTGTTAATCATTATTTTGGTATTTTTCTCCCCACTCTAGTTATCTATTAGCTTAAAACACAGTAATTACCAATAATTCCTATTTGTGACTGTTGACAAGCCAAATATTCTTGACTGGGTGAAGCGAAGCAGACATATCTTTTTCTTCTATGATCTGTAGTAGCTGTTACACATATGCATTATTCTTTGCCTCAGCCAGACAGAAAGGATGCTTTCCTTTGGGCGGGGGGAAGTCCTTTTTATTCCACTTCCTTATGTGAATTCAGAGTGGAGTCACATCTGTGGATAGATTTGACGTGTATTTTTCAGAAAAAACAAAGCAATAAAAGATTCTAATTCTCCATTTTCAAAAGTGATTTAAGGATTTTTTTTTGGAGACATTAATTTATTTTGAGATGTAGAAACATGCTTAACTGGATTTATGGGAGCATGCAAGGAGTTCAGGTGTTGAACTATCAACAAGATCTGAAATTTTAATTATTTATATGCAATCGGAACCATTACTAAAGCAAGAACTTGTGTGCATTTATAAGTCCAATTTGATACTAATCTGATTCTTACGATGTCAAAATACATTTGAAAACCTGACCCTTTATAGGTGAAAACATGAAGAACACTACTAACTTGTGCTATCAAAACTTAGTCTTTGTTACTATTGATTTACATATATTTAAGCACAAAGTGATGTTAGTCATCAAACAAAATGATCTCACCAAATATCTCATGGCCAAAAATCTGCTAGCAGAATGTCAAGGTAAATACATAGCAAAGTTGTAATTACAAGCTCTGCGCTCATGTGCAACATGGGCCATATCTTTTGCTTAGACAACACAGAACACCCTGCACTGGCAAATACAGTTATTCAAGTGTGCATATGCTATGACAGTGCCTGGGTCCTCACAGCTGAAACCTGACAGAGGCTTGGCTGGCTGGAGTTAATGATGCAGACATCATTTAAATTTCCTCAGAAAGATGATAAGACTTTGGCACCATAATGCTTAAATGCTTGTGCTAGAAACTGGGACTTGCATTTCCCTCTGAAAACTGTAAAATTTCTGCAGAACCTCCAATTCAGTACAAAAATAATAACACTAAAATCACTTAAGACCTTAAAAATATGGCTTGCAACAGGCAAGATCTTCCTGTAGATGAAGGAAAAGATAAACATAAAATGAACACTGAATATACATTCATGTTCTCACAGAAGCCACAAAGATCTGTATGCACAACCCTGTATATGTGAACCCTTCATCATTACTTAGTATCATGGCACTTCCCTTCTGAGCTCCATAGTGCCACTTCCCAGCAAAATCACAGAGGGGACATGTACCATATTCTCCTGGGAGCATTTTCTGTTCAGTTGTGCCAGCCCTGAAGCAAATTTAGCAATTAGGACTCTAATTCAGCCACGAGTTGCTCACACATCTCAATAGCGTTGCATTCTACAGAGCTTTAAAAAATTTGATGACTGCATGGTTTTTGTTGACTTTCTAAATTTGGAAATACTATTTGTAAAAGAGGTTGGTGGAACAGAATTATAAGAATCATAGAATATCTTGAGTTGGAAGGGACCCATAAAGATCATCGAGTGCAACCTTCTGCCCCTGCAGGACTACTTAGAACTAAAGCATATGACTAAGAGCATCGTCCAGATGCTCCTTGAACTTGGACAGGCTTTGTGCTCTGACCTGTTCCCTGGGGAGCCTGTTCCAGTGACTGACCACAATCTCAGTGAAGAACCTTTTCCTAATGTCCAATCTAACTTCCCCTGATGCAGCTTCATCCCATTTCTTTGTGTCCTATTGCTCGTCACCAGAGAGAGGAGATCAGCACCTCCCCTCCACTGCCCCTCTTCGAGAAATTTCTAGGCTGTGATGAGGTCACTTCTCAGCCTTCTTTTCTCTAAGCTGAACAAGCCAAGTGATCTCAGCTGCTCCTCATAAGTCTTACCCCTTCAGGGCTCCTCTCCAGCCTCTGGTCCCCTAGTTTGTGTGTATAACCAGGATAACCTCATCCAAGGTGCAGAGTATGCCACTTGTTCTTGTTAAATTTCATATGGTTGGTGATTGCCCAGCTCTCTAGTCTATCCAGATCTCTCTGTAAAGACTCTCCACACTTCAGGGACTCCACAGCTCCTCCTAATCCATTATCATCAGCAAACTTAATGTACATTTGACTCCTGCATTCAGATCCTTTAGAAAAACTTCAAAGAGCACTGGCCTTAAAATTGAGCTATGGAAAGCACCATGGTGACTGGCTGCCAGCCTGATGTAACCCCATTTATTCCAACTCTTTTAGCCCAACTCATCAGCCCATTGTCCACCCAACATATTATAGACTTGTCTAGCTGTATGCTGGACGCTTTGTCCAGAAGGATGCTGTGAGAGACAGTTATCAAAATCTTTGCTAAAATCCAATAAATCCTACATCTACTGGCTTTTCTTGGTCAGCTAGGTGGGTGACCTTGTCATAAGAGGAAATTGAGTTAAACAGGACTTTCCCCTCGTGAACTCATGTTAGCTGTGACCAATGACTGCACTGTCTCTCAGTTGTTCTTCAGTAACTCCCAGAATAAATTTCTCCATGATGTTACCATGCACTGAATTGAGACTGACCCTGTAATTATCAGGGTCTTCCTTCTTACCTTTCTTGAAAACTGGGACAACATTTGTCAGCTTCCAGTTGACTGGGACCTCTCCAGACTCCCAAGACCACTGAAAAATAATGGAGAGAGGGCCCGCAATAACATCGGCCAACTCTTTTAGTACTCTGGGATGAATCCCACTGGGACGCAGAGACTTAGTGCCTCCAGCTGGAGCAGCAAGTCGCAAACAAGTTCAGAGTTAGCTGGGAGTTTATCATCCCCGTAGTCATAGACTTGTAACACAGGGTTCCAGGGTTCCTAGGGCCATTCATCAGTGTTAAAGACAGAGGTGAAGCAGGCTTTGAATGTCTTTGCTTCGACTACATCCCTGTTTCTGAGGTGACCAACCTCACCAAGCAAGGGACCAATGTTATAATCTCTGATGCTCCTCCTTTTGTTGTTAGCTTATTTTAAAAAGCCCTTTTTGTTGTCCTTCACAGTACTGGCCAGCCTGAACTCAAATTAAGTTTTGGCTGCATGAATTTTCTCCCTACAGCAGCAAATAACATCTCTGTAGACCTCCCATGTTGCCTGCCCTTGTTTCCAATGTCCATACACTTTCCTCTTCCACCTAAGTTCCAGAAGAAGATCCCTGCTCAGCCAGCCTTCTGCCTTGCTTTCTTGGTAGCTTACTGCTGTTCAGCTAGAATGCCAAAGGCTGGAATGGTACAAACGGAAATAATTTGTTGATTTCTGGGAAACAACATGGATTTATACCAATTGAAAAGCCAGTCTTAAGAGATAATGTAAGAGCAGACATTTTTCAAGCAATTGTTAAACAGGATGACTTCATGTTGCTACCTGAAATATTTCTCTCTTTGAGGTTGTTGCATTAATTTGGCAGAAAATCAACCTTCTTGTGTTTTAACTCTCCTCACTGGAATGGGAGGCTAGGTGCAGCTAGGTTTAAATTCTGAGTGATATCCAATTTACCACTACCAGTCCACTCGCGTTTAATATGTATATTAAGCTACCATGATTTTGGATACATTAATTGCGGTCTGCACCTTCAGTCCAGTTGTGCTCATGAACTAGCACGGCCGCATTTGGTCACGTTCAGTGAGAAACTGTGACAACTGGCTACTTAAACAGTGCAGTTTCATTTGTGCAACAGGTATATAGGATTTTTGAATTGCTGGTGACGGTGACTGTCTGTAAGAAAGCACGTGAAAATATAGAATGTGTGAAAAGGTTATAAATAATACAGCCTGGCTATAAACATTAGGGAGTAACTCTCTAGAGAGATTTCTAAGATTCCCGAGAAAAGCATTTAGTTTAAGTCTCACCCAAGGCGTCCCAAGGCGGGGAGAAGCAAGGCTCAGCCCGTCGGCCAATCCTGATTGTCAGAGGCAGTCTGAGGTGGAGTTTCCCTTGACTTGCTCACGGTGTTATCTTCTTCTCTGAAAATCCCCCATTTTCCTGGCTATTTTTATATCCTTTCTACCTTTAAGGTGGAGTTTGAGTGACTGTAGTCATACATACCTTTTATCATGATTGGTGTAAAATTCTCTTGCTTTCGATTTAAAGGTATACTTTACAAAACATTGAGAGCGCAGACTCAAAGAGGGGTGGTGGCACCTCGGAGGCAGGTAGCCTTCGGGGTGGAGGTGTGTTTTGGTATTAAAATGATATTAAAATGAGCAAAGTTCATGAAAGGATAGCATTTTGGCAAGGTTTTGAAAATCTTTTGACTCAGGGGGCCAGATGAGCTGCTTATCAGTTCTAGAGGACCATCTCTTCCCGCTTTATCATCACGGAGCAGGGCCACGGAGTCTCCACTCCACTCCATCCTCTATGGTATGTTGCAGGGAGTTGCTGTGTTAGTGGATTCCTCGCATGCCTGCTGCAGCTGTGTCCCATCCTCAGAGCTCCTTTTGATTTCATGTTTTTCCTCAATGGGTGAACAATGCTACATTTTTCATATAAACTTTAATTTTCAGATGTAAAACCTTAATTTTACTAATAATTCCACAGAGGTTTTATTCTCAACAGATGCAAGTCACTATAGCTGAAATTGGAAGTCACACTGTCCTGCCAGGATTTTGGGAACCAACAGCAGTAAGTAGGTGGCCATGCCTATGGTTTCTGGATAGTTATTTCAATGACAAAGATACATATAGTCTTTAAACTGTAGTATTTGGAAGTAAGTGTATGTCAGCAGGGACTTAATTTTGTGCTGACCTCGGGGCTGACAATTTTTTTGAGTGAGCAAAGGAGAAATCTTCAAGATTGATGCTGGTATTGGAGACAGATACTTAGCGCAACTACTGAAGTTGTGTCAAGAGATAATTTCTACGGCTCTAACACAACAAAGATGGCCTCTGGTAACTCTTGTAGCTTTGGTAGCTGTAGCTTAATTTATGCAAGAAAACAGCCAGAATAAATATATGGAGAAATTCTAGACAAAACCTTTTCTATACGGAAGCCAGTTCTTACATGACATTCTGTCATTGTAGCCTTTTCTAACATGAATAAATAAATAATCAAGCCAACCAATCTACCAAGAAAATGCCAGGAATTCTTCACAGATGGACTTCTTTTTCCATTTGCAAGTCCAATAATTCTTCAGCTCGTGAGGTTTCTGGACAGGAAAGAAATGCAAGAGATATCTAAATTATTCTCTAATTCACAGCAAGACCAGCTGCTCATAAACAATGTCTGAAGAGTGCTTAAGACTTCCAGTTTTAAAGTCTCCACAATCCCTCCAACAAACTAGTCAGTGAGTGCTTCACTGTCTTTTACTATCAGAAAGTGTTTCCTTTCATAGAACTGAAATTTTCTTTCCGCCTTTTCTACCAAGCACTTATTTTATTGACCATGCACATGAGAGTAAATTTTCCCTTTGCTGTTACTAAAGCGGTATGTTTCAAGACAGTTTCTACGCCTTTTCTCACAATACTTTTGGATTCTTTTCCTAAAGGTAAAAAAACATAACTTGCTAAACTTTGAGGGAAACATGGTAAGGGTATCCAGAAGAAAAGGTGCAAATATTTGCAGGATCACGGTTTATAGCTTTTTTTCTTTTAAATAAATAGTTTTGATTTTAAAATAATACACAGAACATATTAAGGTTATTTGTTCTTAATTCTTTAGTTCTCTAATTTTTGCACATCCAGATGAAATAAAAGGACAGCTATAAAGTAGAGAAGGCTCCCAATTTAGAAGACTGCTGTATATGTGTGTCCTAGTCTTCTGAGCACAACAATAGATGACCTAAATGGCCACAAGGTGGTAATTGTGCTCTACATGACAAAAGTGAAGTGTGTTTAACAGAGCAGGTTTAAATCACTACAAACATCTGATTAACCTAGAATTGTAATTACAAATAACAGGAGTGTCTTTAGAAACGAGGAAGTGAAAACAACTAATAAACACTGCCTGCTGGCTACCAGAGAGAAATGCAGCAGCCAAGTGATACATACCCACTGTAAATTGCTATTAAAAAACCACCCTTGCATTAGCATGATAAAAATTACAAAAATCTTTGGAGTAGTCTGCTAATAAAAACACAAGTCTTGTGCAATGGTTGTCTGGGTGCTTTACCAATGTTTTAATGAGAAATAATGGGGAAAAGACAAGTTTTACACTATGAAAAAGGAAGATCACAGTCTTTGGAAAACAATATTATCAAGAAGCAATAGTGCAGCTTCCGAAGTACATCTTTCTGTTAGTGCAAATCTCACATTGCAAATAAGCTTTCTTTTAAATCTGTCATCAAGTGATTGCATGAGTATATTTCCTTTATTTCAGTTATTTGAGGAAGCTATAATATCTTGCTAGTCACAGCACCAGCTTAAATGCAGAAAAATAAATTACAAAAAGAAAATAAAAATTACTCCTTTTTGGGATTTGAAAAGTGTCACCCTAAGTGGCTGTGATCATTATTAATGCTGAGATGGTTGCAACAGTTGTAAATGCCAATATCACTTTGAAGGTAACTGCCCATTTAGAGGCAGGCTCCCTTGAAAGGTCAGCGCAAAATCTTTTATGTGGAGCTCTGGGGTCACTGTCACAGATGCTACGAGGGAAGCAATAACTGCTCAGGGATATACAACAATATAGTACTGTGCTGAAGCAAGATTTCAACAGAGAAATTCCAACTCTGACAAAGTCTTAAGGAAAAAAAAAGTGTAGCCTGTGGCAGAGAGCAGTCACAGCCCTCCAAAGTGATTAGTGAGCATTGCCTGGGAAGGAAAGTGAAAAGATGCAGCTGCTTTCTGCTTCTGTGTTTCTCATGACTTGGTCAGCTACATGTGACCAAATCTTGTTTTAGAGCCAAACAGCATCCCATAAACTACTGTGCCAACTCATCTGAACAGCTCCGAGTTCCCTCTCTTTCTGAAAACATTGTGAGCACAGCCACAGTTCCAGGCTGCATCTTAACAGGACAGTCTATTGGCAGCAGAATGTGTCGTTGGTGATTCGGATGAGACAGAGAACCTCTACATTTAGACTCTGGATTTGTCTTTTTACGACAGTCATACCTTTGGCACTTGTTCTCTGGATTATGTGACTTACTGTTCTCCACACTGATTTCCAGATTTACTTTTGTGGACTGACAACACAGACAAAAGTTCAAAGCTGACCATTTGAAACAGAAAGCTTCAGTTTCAGGGACCCAGATAAATCAGCAGAAATGGGTTTCTAAAACATTGTGTATGTCTGCAGACTCCAAAGAACACAATAGTGTTAAAGCTGCATGGAAAAAAAATAATTTCCAGAAAATGGAAGTGTGTTGTATTAATGAATAATAAAGGCTATGATGCATGCAAAGTGATACTTCATTTCTAATTATGAAGCTCAGCAATTATTATGTGGGGAAACACTTTCATTACTAGGTTTTACTGACTATAAGTTGAAAAACAGTATTGCAATTTAAAAGGTATTTCAGATTAATGGAAGCAATTATGTGGGAATTTGGATCTGCAAATCTCTTCCCATTCCACTCAAACACTGCTAGCCATGACAGACTTTACAGCATACAGTGTTCTACGTAGGCTGTTATGTGTGAAACAAAAGGAAAATTATGAATTTAAATTTTACCAGAGTGAATCATTTATCACTTCTGAGTCCAGACTGGGAAATCATCCCCTGTAAAGTCAAGGCACTATTTGCACAATTAGAGATTAACTCCACTACAGGCTCAGAATCAGGCCTTTTATCCTTGACCAAATGAAGTAGAATGATTGCATCAATTGTCTGTGATTAAATTAGATGATTGAATCATGTGAGTAATAGTTCACTCATCTTCTAGCTATCCAACTCATGGTTAATGAGTTCTCTTCATGCAGTCTTCACAATAAGGATTCAACTCATAAATCACTCCCTATTCATGTGGGAGTTCAGTCTGAAGAAACAGACTGTGTAATGATGTGATTTCGTCATCTCTTCAGAAGGTAGCAGGTCATTGGAAATAAAAATAATCACACTGCCTTGCCCCACAGCAATTTCTTTTTGTCTTGGTACAAAGAGAATCTCACTTAAACATATAACAGGAGAGCAGCTAGTCTACTTTTTCACAAGGCTTTATTTTATTTTCCCCTCTGCTCCTTAAGCAGTGCTCACATACGCTGTTACTCTTCAATCATATTCTTCTCTCTTAAGATTTAATTATCTTTCTGTAACTTTGTTTTTTCCCTTCTCCTGATTTCATTGACCCATTTAAAGATCTTGGGTTTAACCACTCCAAGGTTTACAATACCTTTTCTTGTAAAAGAGAGAATAATGCAGTGGCCTTTCAGCAGGTGAACAGGGAGAAACTAGATTACCTGTGTGGTGCCGAACACTTCAGTTTGAACTCAATGACTGATTCTCAGAGGAACAGCCTCTAGTTCTTACCACAGCCAGTTGCAGCAAGGATAAAGAGCTTTGAGATAGGCCAAGGCAAAGTCAGACAACAGTACTGGGCAATGAGCAAGCAGAATTGCATAGCAAGATAAAAGGATTTACTTTCAGTGATAACAGAAAACACAAACCTCTTGGCACACCAAGGTCAGTCCTTCGCTATTGTTGGCAACCAGTTTATATAAACCCTTTCCTACACAGCAAAGTATCAGATGCTCATTAATAAGATGGTTTTTTTCCTAGCATACAGAAACATTGTCAGAGTAGGTGAAATCTTTGGTCTTGTTATGTTGCAAAACTACTTACTTTCCAGCAGCTCTGTGACAAGGAGCAGGAAGGGCAGGCTAAGCCTCAGGGGAAACCAGTTGTGAGCTGAGGGTGACAAGAAGGCAGGCAGAAGCAGTATCCACACTGAAAAAGGCATGGTCCTGCAGTACCTAAGCAAGAAGGGCAGAGCAGGTACAGTGATGGTAACAAAATTCAGCCAACAGTCCATGTTGGCAGACAAGCTCAGAGCGATGAAGTAGGTCTGAGATCAAGCCAGGAAGTAAAGATCATTTGTCAAAGTCAGGGTCTGCATCAGCCAGGCACAGGAATGGCTCAAACACAGATTAGGCAAGGACCATGTATGAGAATCTCAGCTGAAAAGGTACTCCTGAGTAAAGAGTACATGCACCACACTTAAGCTGCCTTTAGCCCAGACAGCCAAATCCACAGGAAGAGTCAGGGGGTGCACACGCAACCATGTCCAGGGGTGCATCAAGCACAGCATAGCTAGCTGGTGAAGGGAGGTGACTGTCCCACTCTACACTGCACTGGTGTGGCCCCACCTCAAGTATTGTGTGCAGTTTTGGGCACCTCAGTAGAAGGACTGCAGACTATTACAGTGTGTCCAGAGGAATGCAACCAACGTGGTGAAAGGTCTTGAGGGCAAGAATTATGAGGAGCGGCTGAGGTCACCTGGTTTGTTCAGCTTAGAGAAGGCTGAGAGGTGACCTCATCACAGCCTTCAACTTTCTTGAAGCCAGATGGCTTTGTCTGACATACGGGCATCTTCTGGTGTCTTCTCACAGAAGCCAGCTCTGCAGTCCCTTCCACCCCCAAAAAATCTTGCCATGGAAACCCAACACACATACTGAGGCACTGAAAGAACTGGACACCACAGCAGTGAGGCCTTTATCCATCCATACATGGGAAAACAGCACAACAAGCCACCAGTTGGCTAGAGTGGACAGAGGACATCTTTAATTTCAAAAAGGGGGAAAAAATTGAGGAGCAGGTGGTTTAGATTTGTACAGCTGGAGAGGAAATGTTAGAATGTAATAAGGGTAAAAAACAATCACAGAGTTCGTGCTTCTAATGAAAGGAAGCTAAAGCCAAGCAGACCAATGGTACTGGACTTCAGCAATCCCTAGGATGTGGCAAGTGGAGTTACCTGAGAATATTATGTAAGGCAAAAAGGGTAGCAAACAAGCAGTAATAGACATTGCATTAAGTACTCAAGGGCAAATTAGCCCAAGACAAGGGAAAGTTACCCATATTCTTGCTACTTCAGTAGTTCCTTAAGTACCCTAAATTTTAAAATAAATTGCTCAAGAAAGGAGGAAAAGGCTGTATAATTGAAGTACAGATAAATAACACCAGCATGTAGAGATAATAATTATAGCAGCTGTGGTGAAAAAGAGTTCACAACTAGCAAAAACCACAAGGGCCAAGAAGTGAAGGTACTTCTGTGTTTACAGAGAAGGACAAAGAGAAGTATAGTCCATGGCTAAACGGAAGAGTCAGCTAATGCAGAGTGAACCACGGGCTATACTACCTTCCAGAATTTGGCAGCCTAGAAATAAAAAACCCCTGATTTTATTGCCAATCCCAATCAAAAGTTATTGTTGAGAGAACACACTGACGTACACTTTTTATCATCTTCTCCACAACTATGAAAGCTAAAAACTTACTTTAATAATATATATCAAAAGACTTTCCCCAGTTAGATGCTTCCAGCAGACAGGACTTCAAGGAAAATTATGAAAGCTGGCAAAACCAACACTGTTTGCAGATCAAATCAAAGCTGAGGCCAGTGAAAAATTTACTGAATTCAGTGGGGTCTGAGTCTGGCTAGGATGAAAAGCAAAGCTGATTTTGCCCAGCTTTTGTTCAACTTTTAGCAAAGCAGAAAAAAGCAGAACATGGACAGTTGAAGTATTTAATTGATTTGAGAAAGCTACTTGAGTTAATAGAGAGTTTAAAATCTCCATAGCTGTAAATGGACTGTAGTTTTTAATGATCAAATCTTACAGTAGATTTACACAAAATATCTTCCTGTGTTTCTGGTTATCACATCACCTTATAACACAAGTAACAGCTGTTTCCAAACTGACATTACTTCTCCCTTAAGAAACAGCTGAGTACTTGAAAAGCCACCTGCAGATCTTCATTTTATTGCCCATAATACAAGAAAGACTTGTCAGAGGCCAGACTTCATTTATTCAATGACTGGTTCGTAAAATATCATCCCAGGTTTGTTCAATAAAGAAAGAACTGCTCAGCAGCCACAATTTTCTGGGGGCAGTCTGTTTGTTGTCTATACCCCAACTCCTGGAACTCTGTAAATCATTCTAGTTAGTTAAAATGAACCAAAGTTTCCCTCAGGGATACGATTTTTCTGTTACAAATTTTCTGAATTCCACTAAGGATGGGCAGACAAGCTTTGGAAAAAATAAGTTCTTTTCTTCATTTTCAGAACATCAGCTACACAACAATTTTGTGGCATTTTGGGGAGGAAGATATTCCTGTATTTGCCTCATCTTTGTTACATTTTCTCTGTTAGCAGGTCTGCTAGCAGAGAAATAAAAATGTAAGCAACACTGAATTTCACATGCAGCAGTTAAGACATGGAAAGCAATCCAGTTTTCACTATTTACAAGTTTTGTATCACTGTACACAGTGACTATTTGTACATTCGAGTATATCATCCCTGACATGTGGGAGAACAGGTAATTACACTGCATTGTCAATATGATTCACATTAGTGCAGCACAGGTTTCTGCAAACAAAGCCAACAGATAGCTTAAGCTAACCACTCCAGGGACAGATACCCCTCTAATCTCCATAACAAGTGCAATATTTAGTAGTCTATGAGCAGCACGCTTATGGGTGGAACCCCCTATGTCTTACAGTGACTTATCTCAGCTATGCCCTAAACTTAAACTTTTAACTTGTCCTGTAAAGAGTAAAAATTCAAATAAAATGTTAAACTTAATGTGCATGATCCTCAGTAAACAACACAAATTCGTGTGCAGAGCTAATGAACATTAAAACTACTGTGTTTTTTCATCTAACATATATCACATAAATCAATGGAGTGAGACAGACAAATCATTAAAAGGAGTGCCTCTTAAAGTCGGTTATAACGGAAGAAAACATAGCTAATGAACACAGTCCAGACAAGTAACACGAGAACTCACAGCTTGAGTAGACTGGCTGAGGAAAAAAAAAAAAAAGCAGCTTGATTTTCAAAGGGCTTACTTTACTTGACTAGTTACAAGCTGTGGACAAAACCAAGGCTGTTAAAGGTGAAAAATCAGACCTCAAATTTTCTGCAGTGATGATCTGCAGATTTTAGTAGTTCTCTCTGTCTGAAACCTGAAAATAAATCAAAATGAAACAATTTCCTTGTCTGCTGTTTATAAAAGCTGAGAGAATCCCTTGCTTTGTTAATATGTACATAACAAACATCCACTAATAGACTTAACTTCCAAAAAGACGTTTGAGAAGCCCTAAGGAGTTAATTTCTCAACTTGATGAGCACTTATCCTCTGAAACCAAGATCCTTTAATGTGTATTTACCTACTCAAATCAATAGTGTACCTTGAAATGTAAGCTTTGCCTTTCCCTGGCAATTGGTGCTCTAAGAACAGATTAATATGCAGATTTAAGCTGGTTTGTTCTTAAGCCCTTTGGGAATTATTATTTGGAAAAGAATGGAGGGGAAGGAGACAAAAAAATATCTATGGCATTGTGATCATCTCCGATGTGCTTATCACTGTTTAACACTATGCAGGTCTGGTCACCTCATCTAACAAAGGAAACAGTGGAGGCAGAACATAATGAGAAGGCCAATTATGGAATAGATTCCATTAGAAGGAGAAATGAAATGGAATGTATATCTTCTGTTTAGAGGAAAGATAGATTATTGGAATTTGACACAGGGCTACGAAATCACAAATGGGGACAGAATATTTGAACAGGAAATAACACACATTTCTCATAATGCAAAGTTAGAAACAAGCTCATGGAAGAAAAAAATTATCACAGAGCACATCACAGAACTTACTACCACAAGAGACTGCAACAAATGTATAAGCAGATTAAAATGTAATTAGACAGACTCCATCAGGGATTAGTAAACATACTTACCTAGATGCATTCTCTACCTCTAGTGATCTCCCGAAGCTTAGAGGATAGAATCACAGAATCACAGAATCACAGAATGTTAGGGGTTGGAAGGGACCTCTGTGGGTCATCTAGTCCAACCCTTCTGCCGAAGCAGGGTCACCTAGAGCAGGCTGCACAGGACCTTGTCCAGGTGGGTCTTGAATATCTCTAGAGAAGGAGACTCCACAACCTCCCTGGGCAGCCTGTTCCAGGGTTCTGTCACCCTCAGAGGGAAGAAATTCTTCCTCATGTTCAGACAGAACTTCCTGTGCCTCAGTTAGTGCCCATTGCCCCTTGTCCTGTCACTGGGCACCACTGAAAAGAGCTTGGTCCCATCCTCCTGACACCCACCCTTCAGATATTTATAAGCATTTATTAGGTCCCCTCGCAGCCTTCTCTTCTTCAGGCTGAACAAGCCCAGCTCCCTCAGCCTCTCCTCGTAGGGGAGATGTTCCAGTCCCCTCATCATCCTTGTAGCCCTCCGCTGGACTCTCTCCAGTAGCTCTTCACCTTTCTTGAACTGGGGAGCCCAGAACTGGACAGAGTACTCCAGATGAGGCCTCACCAGGGCAGTGTAGAGGGGAAGGAGAACCTCTCTCGTCCTGCTGGCCACACTCTTCTTGATGCACCCCAGGATTCCATTGGCTTTCTTGGCAGCCAGGGCACACTGCTGGCTCATGGTTAACCTGTCATCCACCAGGACACCCAGGTCCCTCTCTGCAGAGCTGCTCTCCAGCAGGTCCACCCCAAGCCTGTACTGATGCATGAGGTTGTTCCTCCCCAGGTGCAGGACCCTGCATTTGCCTTTGTTGAACCTCATCAGGTTCCTCTCTGCCCAGCTTTCCAGCCTGTCCAGGTCACGCTGAATGGCAGCAGAGCCTTCTGGTGTATCTACCACACCTCCCAGTTTGGTGTCATCAGCAAACTTGCTGAGGGTACATTCTAACTCTTCATCCAGGTCGTTGATGAAGAAGTTAAACAAGACTGGGCCCAGTACTGACCCCTGGGGGACACCAGTATTTACCAGTCTCCCACTAGACTCAGCGCCGCTGATGACAACCCTCTGAGTTGTGCCATTCAGCCAGTTCTCAATCCACCTCACTGACCACTCATCCAGCCCACACTTCCTGAGCTTCCCTAGGAGGATATCATGGGAGACTGTGTCAAAAGCCTTGCTGAAGTCAAGGTAGACAACATCCATGGCTCTCCCTTTGTCTACCCAGCAGAGGGAAGTCCTGTTCCATAGTTTTTTTTTCTCACACAGTTTTCCATAAATATCTGCAACTAGCCATTGTAAAACACAGGATAGTGTGCAAGATGACTCAGAATTGCTGCCCTGAGAACAGAAGGGTCAAAGGTCTGCACGAAATACAAGAGAAGTTCAGATTTAAGTTCAGCAACTTGCATATGTTTAAATTAGTACTCGCAATTGCAAAGAAAATAACCTTAATCTCCACATCTTTAAAATTTTAATGCAAGAGGTAAAGCCATAAAGCAATTAGATCTTTTCAAATGAAATCATTGGTTTGAAGTGGTAAACAGTTGTAAAACTCTACACATTTGTCTTTGAACAGTTCCAGTAAGTTATTTATTACACAGTGCAGCACCTACTAAGAATGCGTCACATTTAGTCAGCTTCTGTGTTGTGCTTTTTTCTTTCAGGTACAGGTGGTTTCCAGATCTCCTGGAGCCTGCTACCCTGACATAAAAGAGCCTGACATAAAATTTTCTAGCATTAATCAAAAAAGAAGGTTAATACTTTATAGCTAATTCTCACAAACTAATCTGCATGCAAAGATTGTTGCCTGTAAGACAAATGGCTGGAAAGGACCGTGACCAACTGAACTGAGATCTGTATATTTTATGATCTTCAGCTGCTTTAGCTCTTTAGAGTTGAAAGAGTTGCAAAGCAAATTTTTGACAGTATTTGGATCATAGAAGGGAGTGGCACCAGATGTGATAGAATGGTAAGATTACAGTTTATGCATGCAGCTGTTTATCATACTCACTGATCCTTTTTGCTAACTGTATACGAAAAAAAATAGTTATTGTTATTCTTTCAGAAAACTAAAACTGCTGTGCTTTGTGCCTGTGCCATCTTCATGATTTTTGTTACAGTTGAAACTGTGTGTGCTTCAAAGGTAAACATTTTATCATAGGAGAGGGTTCTTTTCCGGTGAAATAATACCTACTTTCTTTCTGTGACTTGCTGAGTAAAGCCGTTCTGAGAAGTTGGTATAAGACATTAAAAAAATTAATAGATATTTAAACTATGATAGAAAATTAACCAAATTGTTTTTGACATGACAGCTGTGCTAAATGAAATTATCCAAATCAATATATTCTAATAAGAAATGGTGATAAGAAAGTTCTTGTAAGCATATTTATATTATGTATAAATGGTTTTTATGTTTATGCCGCGATACTTTATTCAGATACATATTTATTTTACATGTGCCTCTCATGGAGAAACTATCCAGCAATATTTGTAGGATTACAAGATTCTTAATTCGTGTGGTGGTTTGATGGCACATGGCTAAAACATACCTTTTATCTTTTATTTCTGCTTGTATTCAAGCTTTCAAAAATAAACAAACATAATGACCTGTCCTTCTACCTGCAAAATGAACTATGCATTTTATTGCGGGGTTTTAAACTGCAGTTCTGGTGATTTTTAAGGCTAGCTAGCAAATAGGTGGTTTACTTTTTGCTGATCCTTAAAAGAATCTACTTGGTATGCAGTCATTATATTAAATAATTGGAAAAAGACAAGTGGTTGTGTGTAATGATTGAGTGGAATGTGAAATTTACTTCTGTTTGACAACAGAATGTCACTGAATAGACAGCCCCTCTACAAATAACTTTGAAAACAAGACATTTGAATTAAGAAGCTACTTAAAGAACAAAGAATAGTATGCCTACTCAGTATCTTCAAATATTATTCAGGTGGCATTTGCTTAGAGATTATGGACTCCCTCTGACCTACTCTTGACTTTAAGGATTTATGTACTATATCTCAGGAACAATATAGAAGAGTGACTGATGGCCCAGGAGTCATTGCTATAACACTGTATGCCCAGGAGTCATTGCTATAACACCGTATGCCCTCTGGTATCTAATTACTGAAGTCAGCCTTGCCTAAGAAGTTTTATTCCAGGTTGAACCATTACTAGAATGATGTTGGAGAGGTTCAACTTGAAATCAAGATATTTTGGAGGCGTATACACAGTAGGCCTGAGGTGAATTTAACCAGTCATAGGATTCTCTGATTGCAACAGTGAAAGGCAAGCTGAGCAGCAAATGATTCTTCCACAGTTATTCTAGGTATCAGAATAGCTTTATGGAATTGCAGCAAGTTATATCTTCTCCATGCTTTTGAATCTGTGCTGGCTGAAGACTAGTGTAGGCCAACAGCAGGTAGTCGATAATCAAAGGAATAAGGAGATTGATTGAAAACTACTTCTGCTTTCCTAGTCCATGTAGTTTGCATTAGATTTGCAGCTGAACCCCAGAATTGGGCCCACTGAAACAAGAGTGAAGGCCCTAATATGTAAAATCCTGTCACACTGACATCTTGGATAAAAAGGACCACGCTTGAAGAAGTACAATCATATGGACTTCTACAGCTCTATTAGCAGTACTACAAAACTGTACTACAAATTTCTGTTAGGTTTCTAAATTTACCAGTGTCACTGAAGGAGTGATGCACTTCACTTGTAAGAGAGAAGCAACAATATATTTTATTGATATAAACCAGTGATTTAACAAAATTCAGTGGTAAATGAGACAGTGGTTTAACAAGATTTGATGGCAAGGTACACTTGATTATTTACTGCATAGAGAACAGGATCAGACAAAACTGTCAGGGAGACCGTCCCATTGAGTCATGAAGTTCAGGGAGGACCCCCTTCCTTTCTAAACTCCTTCTGAGAGAGGACTCTAGGTGTGGCTGGCCCAGACTGAGCCACAGACTGCGTCAATGGTTTATGTCTAAAGGATTATACGTGCACAATCAATCCTTTATATCACTCAGCTAAGATTTTTCAAAGTTTCAGCATGCTTCCTGAGAATCTGTTGCTGCAAGGAATCTCTCAGCCTCGAGGAGTAGCCTTGAGAGGCATCCCTAACTCAAGGGAAGATACTGGCGTGCAGCCCACTGCTGTGCAGGAAAGCTTAAAGGGCTCTTGGGCTGCTCACTATTTATAAGGTGAGATGATTGACTCATAGTCATATTTGCATACATACTACAGATTCCAAATATGGCTTGAGATGGGCATTGACAAGCACTGTGGCTAGGTGGGCGGATTGACATAAATTAGACCTTGGCTATTAGGCTATTATCTGTCTCCCTAAATCCATTTTGACCAGACGCATACATCACAACTGCCATTGGTGGTTATCGCTTGAGCAGGGCTACAGGAAAAGGTCAGGTCAGGGTGGTGGCGGAGCATACCATCACAACAAAGCACACCACAGTGATGTTCTTTTAGAATTTGCTATTACTTCAGTAATTTTTTTCCTTGTTCCTCTGAAGAGTTTCCATATAGACTTGAGGTTTGTAAATACGGACCAGCAGTTGAAAAAACAGAAAAAACAAGGACAATGTTGCTGTGATATTAAAAAAAAAAAAGATTCTGTAAGCAAAATGTGTGTTAGTGCTTCAAAAATTGCAAAGAATTAAAGATTTCAGATGCAAGCCAACAATCTTACCCTCATCTTTTCCTGCCACCTAAGATCATGGGATATTTCTGAAGAACTATACCTTTTTTCTATAATCAAATAGCACCAGTAAATAGGCTATATTTACATATTAATGTACAAACAATTATTATACAAGAGAACCCATTTGGCCAGAAGTTTTGCTTCTGTTTACAAGCCTGATGATGATGAATTACTCCTCTATTGTCATAAAATAGCTAAATGAAAAAGAAATCATATGCTCACTACCTTCCTCCAAATAACCTGCAGCTTAAGATTTATAGAAAGCTTACATAAATCTTACCTTGCATAAGATTATATAAACTTCGGACTTTCCTCTCATATATGCTTTCTAGCCAAAGAATCGCATGTTTTCACACCTCTAGCTGTAAACAGCTCATGGTGCCTCCTACTCCCCTACAAGGAACTACCTCACATATTCACAAAATTAAATCAACTCAGAGGAATAAAATCACAGCTTAAGATCTGACCACTCATAGCTAGGTATCATAATCATGTGACTCCTTTCTCACCCTACATTAGTCATAAGATAACCTCATACAAATAGCTACCTTGACCTCATCTCCATTCTAAATGCTGTCTTCAAACCAAGACTCTTTTCCAAAACACACCAGACAAAGAAGTGATCGGAACTATCATACACTGAAGATGAAAACAATCTGGCAATAAATAATTGAGGTGGATGTTGCTAATTTTATGATTTTGGGAGATATATTCCAGATTATTCAACATACCTCTACTGTACATACACAACTGAGGGTGGCACCTCAAGGGCAAGAAACTCCAAAACATAAGGCATACATCTTATTGTTCTAGTCACACCAAACCATGGAGCTGACTTCAAGCTCCCAGAACTGATTTTTCAGAGGTCTCATGTTCTTCCCTATCTGTATCTATACTCTTACAGACACTGCACAGAATGTAAAGATGTTTGAAAAGTGCAGGATATAGTGACTTGGCTGAGTACATTATACAGAGAAACTGAGGCATGTGAGATTTTATATGAAATATCCTCCTTTGACCTGTGCTATGCACTTTTCACCCTCTAAAAGCTCCACATACAAGGCTTAAGCAATTCCATCACGAAGACTAGTAAGGGTGTTGTTTAACTGTATTTCTGAGATGGCAGAGTTGAGGCAGGGCTGGAGTTCATCTTGCCTAAGTTTAGCTAAATAGCAGTTATCTAGCCTAAGCTACTTGTCCAGTTTTCTTCTCCAGTCAGAGGAAAAGAAACACCTCCAGAGCATGATGTACCCCATCCTAAGATGAGATCAAACCATCTATGAAGAGAGAGAGAAAGAGGGAGAAATATGTGCAGAAATCAGTTAATTGTATTTGGAGACCTCTGTCTCTTGCTCTTCTTCTTCATTGATGGTGGAAAGAGTCTGTGCAACTAGCTTATGTAAATGTCTGACTGTCAACATGTGTACTGTCAGGCAGGCTGAATCTCAATATACGAGCACAAAAAGCTGTACAGGATTACTTTAGCTTTCGTTCCATAGTGATAAGCAGAACCCAGAGGCCATGTTATTTCTTTGTTGGAAGTAATACATGAGGAATTTGAACTATTTAATCTAACTAATTGCCTGGGCAATGCAAATCTCAACTCTGGGTTACTGCAGTAACTTTCAGGTTAGCTGAGCCAGGGCCAGAGCCTTGTCTTTTAAAGCCAGTGTTGACATTCTGTAGGAAGAAGCTGCACAATTACTCCTCTTTCCACATCCAGTCTACCCCTTATACACACAGAAAACTAATACCTGTTGCCTTGAACTGGATGCTGTGTTGATAGAATGGTTTTCCTGAATTGTTTCTCTCTTTCATTTTTACTAGATGGCAGGAGATATGCCTCCGACAATGATGGACAGGATTACAAGCTTAATCTGGAGGTCTTCAGTGCATTTTATAAAAGTAATTTTTAAAGAAAAATAAATATAATTGACCAGTATACTAGCTACAGATAAATATCTGTTGCTTTTTATCACATTAAAATCAAAATCCTTTTTTGCTAGTGTAAGCAGTTCTAACTCCACAGGATTATTTACATAACAGAGTATCCATTCCTTGGTTTGGTACACTAACTGAAATCTAAGGGAAAACAGATGGAGGCCATGATTTTTCAAAGTGGTCAAAATTATTCTGTCTCTGCTGCCTGTGGCAATTTGAATTCTCTAACAGCAGAATTAACCAAGAACACAAGACTGTCCTCCCTTTAAAACCAGTGGTTTTCTAAGAATTCAACTGTTTCTTTGGAAAAAAACACATCAGAAGTTCGGTGATCTTTCTGTATATCTGGAGTTGAGAAAAGGCCAGCAGCAACATAGTGCATTTCCCATATCCAAAACAACTGTGACTGCAACAGGATGACAGCAGGGAACAGAAGCAGCCCTGACAAGAGAAGGATGCAGTGAAGTAGTGCAAATACCACATACAGACAGAATGAGATGATGCCAGGTGGCAGAAAGAAAGAGTAATTTTGGTGTTATTGGAAGTAGAATTTGTTCAGTGCTTATGACGGTATAATCCCTCTCCATGACTACAAAGCAGAGTTATACTGTTGGGAACCTGCTGCTTGAAGATACAGCACCACTGTCTCCTAATGCAACAGTACAATCTGAAGATTCCACTTTTTCTGGAGTGGGACACACAGATTACGTTCCCACTATTTTGACAGGGACAAAAAGGAATTTGGAGTAGTCCTCAGAAAGAGACCTGGGAGTCTTCAGCATAATCCCTAATTCTTCAGCTGCTTCTGAGAAATATCAGAAATTGTTAGCATTATGAGATCAGTTTGCAGACCACGTCAACAGTTTAGGGAAAATGTTCTTGTGCAAGAAAGGTGATTAAGCATATACATAGCAGAGACAAGACTATAAATACATGCTGCAGAATCTTCCTAGAATAGTGCCTGTAGAAGTAATCATTACCAGAAGATTAATGGCAGAAACTAAGATTTACATGGGAAAGTAAAGGATGTTCACAATGTCAGTTCAGCCAGCCCTAGAAAATGAACACTTAGTTTTTGTTTCATTGACTTAGCCCATAGGGATGCTGCTGGAAGGTTTAAAGAAAATAGACCAAAGTAATGGAAAAGCAATTCTCTTTCATGGGCAGCCTCTCCCTTGTACTTGAATTGCTGTCGTGGAAAGAAAGTGTCACAGTTCAGTTGGGCCTAAGCAGAACATTCAATGTTAAGCTTTCAGCTCCTAGTATGGGACTAGCTAAGTACATACTTTCAAGGCTGGATCAGCAAGAACAATATTCCAGGATTCTAAGATAGACAGATACACATCTGCAACAGCTGCTGTACATATGTAAGACCCAAAGCCAACACCTGCTTATGTCAAAGGAAAGATCTTGTCCTCAGTGTAGCTAGATTATTTATGAAAATTAATCATAGAGACCAAGCACTGTTTTCTGCAGAATGTCCAGAGAATGTAGAGGATGGGGACAAAAGCAGATTGCTGTAATAAACAGAAGAGAAAAATGCTGAAGTAAACAGGACTTGTGGATGTGCTGAAGCAGCCGAGTTAATGATAAGGAGTTAAAAAACAGCTGTTGTGTACTGCCAGCCAGCGCATGGACAACGTGTGATCAGCAACCCCATTGACTGACCTGGTGTGTGATATGGCTATGGATTGGACAGAAGTAGAATAGACAGCCTCATGCAAATAGCTGTCTTATCGGGATAGACAGTTCCCAGGAACTAACGTCCGCATAAAGATGTATAAAGCACTGCTTGCAAAATAAACTTGGTCTCACTTGCACCACAACTGAGTCTGTGACGTCATATGCCACAAGAGAACACATACATTTATGTTTTTTTCTTTAATTTTAGGCTGAATTCAACACCAATGAACTTTCTGAACATCAAAGATTTACAGCCCAAAATACAGACACCACCTGCTTTAAATAAAACAAAGCTTTCCTGCTGTTTGCTGCAAACATCTCCTTATGCTGAAAAACAATAATACAAATGTTAAATGAATGTAACTACTGTAAATGTCACAAGGTAAGTCTCTTTAAAGACCAGAAAATGTTAAATGAGCTTGTTCCAAGACAAATCTTCATTTTATCTCATTAATGTTACATCTGAAAGTCATGAAAGCTAAAGGCTTACTAATATGACTCATCTTTTTTCTAGTCCCCTTACTTCACTCACAAGACACAATGTAAGTAAATGAAAAGCTTATAATTCCCCTTATAATTTTCATAATTGTCTGTGGGAAGCAGCAGTATTCAAAACATTAGATAAATATTTCTTTGCTGTCCTTAAAGGTCTTCTTTACAAAACCTGTCATACATAATGCTACAGTATTCATTCAACTCAATGAATTATACTCAGCTTCTCTCTGTGCCTGGGCCTATCACTCTCACATGCTAAGTTGCTAAAGAGTATGAGGTGTCTCCATGTAGACACAGTCTTTGTGATTCTCACAACACAAAAGATGCCAAATATCAACATGTGCAAGTGATCACATTGTCTTTAAAAAGAAGTTAAAGATTATAATGTTTCTATCCCTCATTCAGGTAATTGCCAGAACATTAATAAGCAGGTACATGTCTCTTCTGTTACTAGTTCACATATTTGAATTAAATTAAACTTAGAGTGTTTGATTTCTTCTCCAGCTTTGCCACAACAGAGCTCAGAAATCTGAACAGATATTTAACAGATATTGTTGCTGCCAATTTCATGAACTTTCCTAAAAAATATGCTGGATTCTTACATAAGATCTAGAAAAAAAATCTCACAAGAATGCTGCTTCTGATCTTTTCTGTGCAAATGTTAAATTTTGTTAATTACCCACTGAAAAGCTGCCTCAACTGCTCACCCATCATACTGACACAGGACAGCTGCTACATTCACTTGCATAAAACAGATGAAATCATTTATGCTGCTACGATCTGGCAAACAGTTGCGGTCTGTGTTTGGGTATGAAGATGATATAAGTTCCAAACACTGACTCTGATCTGTCTGTGATATTTTACCATTTCTGTACTGCAGTGCTGACACTAGTTCACAGTGTTCTTTAATCATCTCTGTTTGGTTTTATTTTTAATTTACCACGATGGGATTTTGATGGAATTTCTGCCATTGAAGAGAGTCCTAGTCCTACTCAGTTACAAGGGTCCTTGGCAAAATGGTAACATACATGAACAAAAGTGAAAAACAGGTGCCCTAGTCTAAGTTTAATATATTATAATTGTAATAAATGGTGATAATTTTCACAATCTCTGTGTAGTATATAGTTAAAAGAATCATCTAGGATCACATAGCCTGCTGTTGCTTCCTGATAAATACTAAATAGCACTTTTGCTTGCAGTTCTGCATTCAGTGAGGTTTGCTGCCACTTTCACCACACACCTGTCCTATCTTCCGTGCTCTAGCAAAGTAGGAAAAATTACTGGACTTGAGTATTCACTATTTCTTTTAGCAGAGCTAAAGGAAACAGTGAATGACACTGCACAAACACAAGATTTTATCTCCAAAAGGCACAGAGCTATGTGTGGGTGAGATGTGAAGGCACAAAGAAGAGTATAGGCAAGTCTATGTCTAAGACCACTGCCTTTCATAACTGACTGAAGTAAGGGAAAGACTTCTACTGATTTCACTGACCCTGCATAAGAAAGCAAAATCTTTCCTTCTTGCCTGTCCCAGCACTATAATGCAAAACAGAACATATTCAAGATGGCTATTCAATTTGGCTATGAAAATCCCACTAGTAGCTCCAATTGCAAGGACAGCTCCCAAGGAAGAAAATTTTTCAACGCTCCGTATCTCTTGTTCCAATAAAGAACATAGCTGTTACATGTGCCTCATATTCACCTGGAGCAAAGAAAAGAGTATGTTGTAAAAACAAAGAAAGTGATGCTACAAGACAGATTCTCAGTAAAACCATATGAAACTCAAAAAACAAAATTCTTAAATCAAGCAAAAATCTTAAAAGATAGAAGTGACAAAAAAAAAAAGCGCCTACTCATTTCTACCAAAGGAAAAAAAGTGATGTGTCTATACACACATATTCACTTCCAGTAAAGATGTCTATTCTGTATTCACCTGCCTATCTCAATTTTTTTCTGTACTTTCTAAGTGCATAATAAGAAATCTCCAGAACTGGGTTTCTCAGGGTCACTCTGTGAAGCAACACACAGTCTTCTACTTATGGCTCTAAACTGAAAAGTTGCTTGAAACTTCAAAACTTCCCAGTCTGAAAAAATAGAGCTCATAACATTTGTTTTCACTTACATCCCATATACTCCTGATTTACATCAATGAGGTAGACAGTGCTCTTTACAGGGAGATTTTCTCTTGCTGCATTCGTACAATGATCCCAATTTTGATGTGCGCTATTACTTAAATATGACTGTGACTGGAACAACAAATTGAAATGATCAGTAACACAAACTGACTCCCAGAGACAGGGGAGCAGTACTGCATTCCACTTGATTAAAAACATATAAATAAACAAATAACCAAACAGATAAACTTAAATACTAGTGTTTTTGTTGCTACTGTTCTAATTTTTCAAACAGTAGTACCCAACCAAACTCTATTAACAATTCAGATATGCTTACTAGACTCTGACAATGTATCACTTATACCTTTTCCATAGTCATATCTGCACTAGCACTGACAGCTTCCAAATCATGGCCAACCTGCAGCAATCTCTCATGATTATTATTGTTATTATACTCACTGCAGTCAGAACCTCTCTTGAGGATTGCCTGTTACTGCTTTTGACAGTATGTACACCTTAATAGGCTTCTTAGCAAGAAACAAGAGAAAAGAAATGCAATGAAATGAGGCTGGATTACTTACACAAAAATGTGAAAAACTTGTAAATTTGGACAGCTTCCTACTGAAGTTGCTTTCCATTGTCCCCAGTCCTGTTGGTATGTAACAGAAAAATACAGTGTTTTCTTCCATAATTTCTCTTCTTGCAAAAAAGATGTTTTTAAAGTTGTCAGTCTGATCCTGTAAGATTTCTCATTTCTAGATATTTTAAAGGAGCCACTTCATTCACCATACATATTATTAATAAATGGCAACTACATACAACATTTGCTAAGATCCTCGCATCAAAGGAATTCAGCTTAACCTGACACTTGATTTTCTCATATTCTGCTACGTTAATTGAACAATCCATACTCAGTTGCTGGGTTTTACCTTTGTAATCAAAGTAATTTTGGGCACCATGTTATTCTTAACAATTTTATATATCATATATTGCAAGCACTATTCCACAAGTGAACGTTTCTTTTCTACTCCAGGGCCATCAGTTTGCACTCAGCAATTCACACATGGCACATTAATGCAACAGAAAGTAAAACCTGCAAGGAGTATTTCTACCATGCAACACACTTTCATTAGCCTACACACAAACTGCAACTGTCAAATGACTTAGTGGTACCCTCTATGAATTTTGTCACTGCATAATACCTGTGAAGAGGCTGGCTTTTCAGTATCCCTTCTAGACTATTAGGACTGAATTACTTAGCTAAGTTTACTGGGAATGGCCTGTCTGTTGTGCCTCAGCTGTTCTATTAAACATGTAGTATTGTATTAATGAAAATGTGAAATGTCAGGTTTCCCTCAAAGACACAAAGAAAGGTGAAAATTAAAAAACAAGTTAAATTTTATAGCATGCAGACTAATTAGAAGTTGACCTTCGTATTCAGCAGGTTTGCCATATGAACAAATTAATATCTATTTACTTCAGTATAAAAATAAATCCATACCAGCTTCTCTTGACAATGCAGTTCAAATAAAAATGCACCTTTTATATAACAAATCTACTTCAAAGACAGACATCTACTCCTTTCAAAGTACAGAACATAAACTCACTCACAAATTTCAAACTCATTTGCTCCATACTTGTTAAGGAACCTAAATGCAGAAGATCTTTTTTTCCCCTTTATGGACTAGGAATTTGTAGCTTCAAACTATAATTTTGTTTCCATGCTCCTTTCAGATATGAAAACTTCTCCTATGCCACATCAATAATATAATTATACCTTAATGTTTCTCTTGTTGCAAAGAATTGAAGAATTACATAGCCTTTTACCAGTTCCCTTGCTAAGACAGAATACAGAGGGATGTGTTTCTAGCTACAGTAATTACCTTAATTTTGTAGGAACATAAGATTGCAGTGTAATCGGCTATTACTAATGCAATTACTCTGAAGAAATGGCTCACAGAGATGTGTCAGAGGTGCTTCTACATCAACAGAGATTGAAGTAATTTAATAATGAGTCACATTTGGTCTCTGAAGTGGGTAATACTGAATGGCAAACACTACAATGAAGATTTATGAAAGCATTATTTTGGGGTATGCTTACAGGATAGCTACTGGGTTTTGCAAAATCACTATACACCTCTTCTTTTCCCAAACACATGAGCACAATTTCTATAATTTATGTTATAGTAGAGGCCCCAGCTGGGACCAGGGTCCCATTCTGTTAGGTACCTGGTCAGGGTCTGATATTCCTTAGTTTTTCTGAAGGCCCAACTCAGAGCTTGCTGAAATAAATGGAGAGACTTTGGATGGGTTACGGACTGAGCCCTAAATAAATGGCACACTAAAGGAAAACAAGGGGGAGGGAAGAGCCTGTCATCCCACTTCTAATGGTCTGAATTCAAGAAGGACCTTGACAACACGCTTGACTTTATTATTCAGTCTTTACTCAAATACTTCCCTGAATCAAGGCCATGGAAATTCAGTGAATCTCTCAAGACCATCAAGGAAGCATGTAGCAGAGTCAAGAAAGGAACTCAGGTCTCCAAAGTCCCTCTTTAGCTCCTTAACCACAAACAACATCATTTCTGTAAACAGAGCTCTGTGGTGTGTAATTAGTAAATTTGTTAACTATTAGCACCTCTCAAAAGGCCTGTCTGACAGCTTATTTAGTTATTGACAATGATTGTGAAAAAAGAAATATAATGAATAAGCAACTGTCATGGTTTAGCCTGGGCAGGCAACAAAGGACCATGCGGTCACTGTATTGCACCTCCTCCCACTGGAGTGGGGAGGAGAATCGGAAGTAAAAGGCAAAACTCGTGGGTTGGGATAAGGGCAGTTTAACAGAACCGCAAAGCAAGCCAAGAGTAACAACAATAATACTGATAAGAAGAATATACAAAACAAACAACAGAATGCACAGAACAACATCCAGATGCCCAGTGCGCTTCCGAGCCGACATTAACTTCCACCCTGCCAGCTTCCCCAGCTCACTCCGAACATGATGGCACATGGTATCGAATACCCCATTTGTTGGGCCACTTTGGGTCAGCTGCCCAGCTGTGTCCCCTCCTCGCTTCCTGTAAAAATTAACCCTATCCTGGCTGAACCCAGGACAGCAACATGAAGTATGCAACAGTAGGTTGCCACACTGCAGTAGTTGGAATGAAGACTATTTGTGTACAGTTGCCCACATGCTCTATGAATTGATTACAAGTAGCTCTACAGAATGAGCTGACTTACTATTGCTTTACCCCAGAAGCAGAAATACAGACATGCCTGAAGCACCAAACATACATGGAGCTGTCACTACAACAGGTATAGTCATTCATTATTCTTTTCTTTTTAACTCCTGCAGCTGAAAAATGTAAACCAAAATCATCTAAACACAGGGATTAAATGATGACACTAGAGTTTAAGCGTCCAATAAGAAATGACTGCTATCACTATCAGTGCAGTAAAATAGAATGCAATGAATATAATAATTTAAGTACAAAGTTCATCACTTTCAGTAATACTCATTAATTGTTCAGGCACGCATACAGAAGGCCAGACCTGGTCAGGGTTAACCCAACATGTCGTGAGAAATTGCCAGATGCTGTAGACAATGGAAGGGGGGAAATCAGCCGGCCAAACTTAACCTGGGGCTAAATTAATAGGACAGTAACAGGAGAAACTTCTGGATATAAAATACCGAAAAGGGAGTATCCAGAACTCCCTTTGGGTGAAGACTGAAAAGATAGTAAAGAGGCATGTGTTCATTTACTGAGGCCACTGACAAAGGCTGAAACTGTCAAGCAAGGATGCATTCTCCCTCACTCCCCAAACAAAAAAACAAAACCAAAACTCAAACATTAATAACTCTGGGAATAATGGTAAAAGTGTAAAAGGGGGACAAGCTGTTTATGTGAGAGAAAGAAAAGGGTACCTGATTTACAGGTCACTGCCGTAATCAACAGAACCTGGATTAGCACAATAAACCTGTTGTTCTGGTCATACAGTCAGGCACCCTGTGGTCCAACAGACTCTGCAACATCTATCTCCCCTCCTAGGAGTTTGGCTGCCTGTGCTGGAGGACAGCTTTGATGTGGTACAGCTATAGCCTTGGATCAGATTTGTGTGAGAAAAAGCTGTGAGAAGCCTTGTTGGTGACCTCCCCCTTCACTCAGGAGCTGCATTTAAGCTCAGGCCTTGATCCTTCCTGAGCTATTTCACAGATATATCTATGCCTGGTTATATACCCTGCTTATCCTCACTTACTGATTTGAATTCCTGGTTTGGCATCATATTTACCTCATCACTGTGTATTTGTCTGGCAACAAGCAAACTGTAGGCTGATCTTATTACAATCACCAAAGCTCTTCTTGCTCAGGCACCATACACTTCACTGGTGTGGAATTTAGGCACACAGGCTTGGATCTTCAAACCCATTTCCTTGTTGACGATAAGCAACATGTGTGTCCAGTTTAGAAGGGACCACAGAACAGCTACTTCACATTCCCCACACACTTCCCAGCACTTACTTTTATATTTCACACATGAATCAAGAGATTAGAAACAATACCTTGCTACAGAAAGAATCAGAAACTGAGAGCATCAAGTAAATATCTGAATTGGCAGAACATTAAGAAACATAGATAATCCTCACAGAGGATCCTAAAAAAATTCACCGTCTTGTGATTGAAAAGTGTTTCATGATCCCAAAGTAAGTTTGAGCGTTAAAACCTGAGCATGTGAACAGGGGAGTTGAATATCTCTAGGAAGGTGAATACACACTGCCTGCATCTTGCCTCAACATCTGTTAGTGTTCAGTACTTCGGGAAGCCCACAGAGAGGATGACTTTCCCTTCATTAAGGAGGACTGTGTGAGGGATTGCTTAAGCGATCTGGATGCCTACAAATCCATGGGCCCCGATGAAATGCACCCACGAGTGCTGAGGGAGCTGGCAGATGTCATTGCTGAGCCACTCTCCATCATCTTTGAAAGGTCCTGGAGGACAGGAGAGGTGCCTGAGGACTGGAGAAAGGCCAGTGTCACTCCAATCTTCAAAAAGGGCAAGAAGGAGGATCCAGGGAACTACAGACTGGTCAGCCTCACCTCCATTCCAGGAAAGGTGATGGAGCAGTTCATCCTGGAGGTCATCATCAAGCAAGTGGAGGAAAAGAAGGTTATCAGGAATAGTCAATATGGATTCACCAAGGGGAAATCATGCTTGACCAATCTGATAGCTTTCTATGATGGCATGACTGGCTGGGTAGATGAGGGGAGAGCAATGGATGTTGTCTACGTCGATTTCAGCAAGGCTTTTGACACGGTTTCCCATAACATCCTCCTAGGGAAGCTCAGGAAGTGCGGGCTGGATGAGTGGTCAGTAAGGTGGATTGAGAACTGGGTGAATGGCAGAACTCAGAGGGTTGTCATCAGCGCCGCAGAGTCTAGTTGGAGGCCGGTAAATACTGGTGTCCCCCAGGGGTCAGTAATGGGCCTAGTCTTGTTTAACTTCTTCATCAACGACCTGGATGAAGAGTTAGAGTGTACCCTCAGCAAGTTTGCTGATGACACGAAACTGGGAGGACTGGTGGATACACCGGAAGGCTGTGCTGCCATTCAGCGTGACCTGGACAGGCTGGAGAGTTGGGCAGAGAGGAACCTGATGAAATTCAACAAGGGCAAGTGCAGGATCGTGCACCTGGGGAGGAACAACCCCATGCATCAGTACAGGCTGGAACATATCTCCTACGAGGAGAGGCTGAGGGAGCCGGGCTTGTTCAGCCTGAAGAGAAGACTGAGAGTGGATCTAGTAAATGTTTATAAATATCTCAAGGGTGGGAGTCAGGAGGATGGGGCCAGACTCTTTTCAGTGGTGCCCAGTGACACGGCAAGGGGCACAAACTGAAGCATAGGAAGTTCTGTCTGAACATGAGGAAGAACTTCTTCACTCTGAGGGTGACAGAGCACTGGAACAGGCTGCCTAGGGAGGCTGTGGAGTCTCCTTCTCTGGAGATATTCAAGACCCACCTGGACAAGGTTCTGTGCAGCCTGCTGTAGGTGACCCTGCTTCGGCAGGAGGGTTGGACTAGATGACCCACAGAGGTCCCTTCCAACCCCTAACATTCTGTGATTCTGTGGGACTCTAACAACGACCTATCAAGGAGAAAAAATATTTTTCTGCGTGCCATAGTTGATTAGCCTTGAAGTATGAGATTCATGCAAGGGAAATATAGCATAATCTACTCTATCTCCTTTCAAAATCCCTTGAATATGCCAATATATAGACACCCAAAGCCTTGTACCACAGACATAGTTTATTGTCTCCAGGAAATCTGTTTTAATTATGCAATTTTTCAAGTTCCATTTTTAAATAGTTTAGGTTCCTAGCTCACATCATCCTATCTGGATGACTATTTCAGAACCTTACCCTTTGAATGGTTAGGAAAACTTACTTTGCATTCCAAATTTAAGTGATATGTATCCTTTAGCAGCTTCTATTCCTCATCTATATTTATCCCCTGAATTTATTTATGAAGAGGAATCATATCTCCTCTCAGCCTTTATTTGCCTAGACTAAATCAAACTCCTTTGTTCTCTCCACTTAAAGACAGATATTCCATTCTCTCATTCATCGCAAGAGCCTTTCCGAGAAATGCATCTGTTCAGAATTAAGTTTATCTTTCTTGAGCACAGATGACCAAAACTGTACACAGTATTCCAAGTGAAGATTTAGTGGCATATTATAAAATAATACAAACACATTTTCATCTATCTACTAAAAATATCTTATCCAGTATTCCCTAGAACAGTATTAAGCTTTTTCATAGCTGTATAAAATGAATTAATACTGGTAGCTTAGAATCACCTACTGATTTACCATATAATTCACATTTTTCTTTTTTCCTCCCCTTGCCTCAAACTGATGCAACAAAAATATAGAATTAGAAGCTATTTCTTACACCTTGCTACTTTCCTCCAGCTGAGATTCTTTCCAAAGTCAGTCTCTCATACCTCCATTTGCTTTCATGTTCCTCTTCTTGCAGAGGGTCTAATTTATCCTGTTCTTCTGTCCATTTATGTCAGCTTCTCAAATGGACTGAGTAGTCTAAAAGGAGAAGGGGTCTCCTGTGTTACAATGTGTTACAATTTTCTTAATCTGTAGATTGAAATGGAAACATTTAATCCCTATGATCCTTAAGAACAGTTGACTAAATTCGATGACACTTGCCCTAATCAAAAAGGGACAAAGTCCAAACCTAACTAATAGGGAAGGCATCAGACAGCAACTTCCAGTTTTTACGTAAAGATCTCATGGAGTGGATTGTATTGTGTTTCACTTCTCTCATCTGATATATATATAAATACATAATATATGAGAAATTCTGTTGCCCACGTAACTTTTATTCTGTACCAATCCATACCTCTGAATAAGACCTCACATACCACATTACAACATCCTTCAGCTGAACTGCATTATTATGAGCCAAGAGAGACCTCTTAGAAGTGTCTGCACTTCTGAATTTCAGAGACCTCTCTGAAATAATATTTATGTGCTGACCCCTGGTCTCTGCACTGAAAATTTTAACAACAGTTTACCAAGCTTTTAGAGTACTGTCTGATATACCTGTAGGTAAATGAAATAGAAAAAAGATGTTTGGTTTAAGTAACTTTGCAATCCTACCCATCCAAATAATCTCTGTATTTACCTATTTTTAAAAGATTAATATTTCTTGTTATTTTCAGATGAGACTGACACATTGCCAGTTTCAAAAGGGTCTTTGTGTTTTATCTGCAAGGTTAAAATGTTAGTAGTTCATGGAGTTATGAATCCATGGGCTTGCTTGATTTTTAATTCCTGCTTGTTTCCTCAGAAAGACGAATATCATATATATCTGATACATAATTTCATATTCAGAAATTGAACAAATTTTAAAATACTGTAAAAAGAAAAGAAGATCCATTACCAAGCACAGCACAATAGCTGCTATAAAGAGAGCTATTCATGCTTCATCTCTTAGCTATCCTTTTCCTTTTTTTTAATTTATTTGCTGGGGCCAGGGTTTCTTTTGCTGGTCGAAGCAGCAGTAATTGAAGGCAATTCTGCTTAGTTCTTTGTGTTTGCATAAAGCCATACGAAGAACTTCCATTCACTAGTATTTCATTTCCAAGATCCTTGCAAGAAACAGAAAGGCAAATTTTCAACTTATTTGAAAAGCTATTTTCCCCCTAATATAGGTACCCACATGTTCTGATTCTATTCAGTTAAAGTCTTTCTTAATCTTTTCTGTACAGCTGTCAAGCCCTTGACCTACTCAGGACTGATTTTTGGCGCCTGTTTCCCCAAAGTTTTCAACTTTGTTATGAAACCAAACCTTTCTTTAGTAACAAAGGGCTACACTTAGTTAAGAAAACTGATACATATTTCCTACATGACTCCTTCGGGAAGAAATCTGTGGCTGTGTCAACATTGTTCTCAAATAATTTCATTACTGACTGCAAAACGCATTATTTGTAAGAGCACAAAGCTAGTTTTAGCTTTCTTTATTAAATATATAACCCTCTTTAACAGAGTTTTGCAGTTTGTTGACAGTTGCAGAAATTGCTTTTACATTATGTATTACTATCAACTGATTTATTTTTTTTTTTTCCAGAATATAATTACAATCCTAGTCACCACAGAATCTGGGAGTGTTTTTACAGACTGAGTTTATATCACCTGTAATAAAAAAAACCTGTAAATCAAACTGGTTTTACCTCTCTATAATGAAAAAGGGAATTTCAGCTTTTTACATCTAGCAGTTGGGTTTTTTTGTTGCTTCAGTGTAAACTCTTACACATTCTAGTGCCTTGTGGTTTTCATTATGAAATTGATATTAATTTTGTTTATGCCCATTTCATTTATATGGTGACTTCAGAATATATGCAGAAAATGCAGAAACCTTCCCTCAAGCCTTCTTAGCTGGCATCCTGGGTGAAAGTCTCAGCATTACATATGTAATGTTTTATCAGAGATGAGAGCCTAGGGATGTTGCTCAAAGCTGTAACTCATGTCTTCTTCATTCATTTCCCTTACTACGCTATTTCTATCTCTCCCCTGCACTCCTACCCTTTACTTTCGGTGGCAGAATTTTCTTATCTTTCCTACTCTAATTCCATTTTAATTCTATTATTTCTTCTAAAATTTTCCTGTGATTTTTTCCTCTTTATTATTTTCCAACCTCTTCACTAGTCAAAATCTTATGATTTTTCTTCCTAGTCTTTTTTTCCTCATCATTTGAGCTCATGTCTCTTTTGGGCTTAATAACTTGCCATTTTATACGATGACATTTTCTCCTGCTGTGTGTATTCAGTTAAGATGCATCTGAAGACGAGATTGTACTACACTCAATTCAGTTTTTCAAGGACTCTAACACTTCCTCTCACATTGTGTTTATCTTTATCTACTCCTCCCAATAATTTTTAATTTTATTTTGCATTTCTATTCCTAAAAGCTATTTTTAATCCTTACTTACGTCACTAGTTCTAACCCCAGTTTCTTGTTTACTAGTGTTAATCCTGCTGAACCTCACCTCCACTGGGAATTTTGGTGAGTTGATTTCCGAGGTTTTATTTCAAGGCATGATTTAGCAATACAGGGTGGTTTCTTCCTCATGCTTTGCTCCCTTATGGAGTGTCTATTGACTTTACAGTCCTTGTGTGCTCTTCTAATTTATGACCTCATAGTAACTCTATCTGGAGACAAACAATTTTTAAGATGATGCCTTTCTCTAGGTATGAGAAATATTCTTTAGGTGTTAATTCCAAAACCAAGAGAGATCATCTTAGGAATCAAAGTGCCCAGGAAGGGGTGAAGCATACAGGTGGTGCCATATCACTTACGGAGCACTTTGAAAATCCATTTTCTCCTGTGACCCTCAGCAATCTCCAGCAGCAGTTGTTAAAACCAAAGACACAAAATGCAATCCGTTCACACATTAACTGCCACTAACAAAAAAGCCCGCCCTCTTATTAAACAAAATTTTAAAATAGCATGCAGTGTCACCTGCTGCCCTGGCAACAATTTTCATGAATCGACATGACATGGAGAATATATTTATTCTTTTAAGCATAAATGCAAAAAATATCTAAGCACATATTATTAACTTAGCATAAAATGTCTAAAACCAAAGACTACTAATTTTTATATAATTTGTCAGTCCATTTATATAACAATTCTAAATTTTATTTTCTTTTCCAGAAAGACGGCAGCAAATAGCTTACTCTTGTTAGAGAAAATAAAACCTACTATTATCCCAACAGGGAGAATGACAAGAGGAAGAAATGTCACAGAGAAAATGTCCACATACGAAAAATTATTAACTAAACAAAAGCTATTCCAAGCTTTAAGGGAAACTGAATTGAAAATGTAGGATTCAGCAAATTTCAATCCCAAATGCTATGTACATAAAAGATTTTCCCTTCACAAACTTTTGTACTTTACAGTAGGAGTAAAAATGAGGTCATCTTCCTCCTTTTCTTTATGAGGCTCATCTCTAACAAATCTAATGTTGAACAAAGTCTGGTGTGGGTTTTTTTCCAACAGTAAATACCAAACCTACTGACAACATTGCTCTGTTTTCCAAAAATAGTACATCTGCAGACAGCAGAAATAAATTGCCAAAACAGAGAAGACCCAAAGCTAAACTTAGTAGTTTTGCCTGCTACCACTGGAAATGGTATTGTTTCACAATTCATAAAATAATCAAACTGAGATAGCAAATTCTTACTCACTTTTTACTGCACCTTCACTCACGCAAACATCCAATGAAGTCTTTTTAAGTTAAATTTACTTCTAACAAGGGCCTAGGTAAAGACTGAAGAATCAGCTCAGAAAGCCCTAACTACAGAGAAAATCTGTTTTAGTAGAAAATATAAGAAGCTTTCTACAGTATTAAGCTAGTAAAAAAAAAATGCTAGTTATGGTGCTGGTTTCACTTACACTAGCATAATTCAGACAGAATTCAGCTGAAGCCTATGAAATTATTCCTATTAAAGACCAAAGTAATATCATTAAGTAGCAAAATAGTGGAGAGTATGGCAACATATCAATATTAATACTTTTTGGCTTTATAACACATTGAACATTATCCAACTTTCAGTCTTTTAGATTTTAATTATGCACGTAGGATCTGGGATAAACATTTCCCAAATTCCTCCATGATCATCCGCTCAGCTAGACAGACAGAGTAACCTCTTTTTTCTGCCTCTTCAGCTTGCACCAGGAGACAAGCACATACTGCTTTCACTTCTTCCCAAGATATACATACAGCTGGTTGCCTGACAGGGGAAAAGAAACTAGTATAAAATATCTCCATTTTAAATCCACTAAATAATTTAAAAGACAAACTGCAAAACCCAGTTATGAGTTGGAATGCATAGAGCTGAATCAGACTAGTTACTCTGTTACAATGTTACTGTATCTGGGATATTCTTGTAGCAATTTCACTGTTCTACGCTGAATAGTTTCTGCTTCTAACAGATTGCTGCTCAGTTTTTCTAATTGATCATATTGAAGACTGTGTTCACACTACACAATTAACATATACAAATTCTGCCCTGCCCAACAGGTGCAGACACAGAACGGTTATGCAAGAAGCCTCTTCCTCCATCTGCATTCAGTAGTGACATCCTGCCTCATGTACAAGGAAATGTGTTTAAAAGGCCTAGCCAGGGTCTAGGAGGTACTAAATGTAAATTCAGTCTACTGCTGTTAAAGGAAAGAGCACCAAGCCTCTCAGGGATTCCCTGTATGGCACCTTAGCAGCCTTGCTTTGAATAAACTCTTGAAACTACCAGTCATTAACATAACTCATTCTACTATATTAATAACTCATCCTACTTGGCGATTGAAGAAAAGGCATAACTCGGCACCATCTACCCCATTAATATACTACAAACAGCAGAAATTATTATAATATTTTTAAAATGGAATTAAGACAAGAATTTTAATGTTGTGATTGATGCAAAGAAGCAAAAAAATGATCTATCCGAACTGAAAATTTTAGACCCTGGAGTAAAGCTCCCTAAAATCAATTAAGACGTGGTTTAATTCATTTTGATTATTATTAACAGGTGTTTCTATTTATTAGGCAGATAATTATAAACCAACCAAAAATAGAGATTAGGCTACAACTATGTTAGAAAGTATTACATGAGGATATATCAGCTGCCTTAGAATATTTTACAATCCGAATTGCCAACACAAATAAAATTGACAGGAGATGGACCAAAGGAAGAAGAGATAGGAAAGAAGTAGTGATCAAAACATGCTTATTAATTGAACATCACAAACATATTAATAACATAATTTTCTTAGTACTTATTTGGTCAAGGTTTTGCTAGAAATTAATGCTTAAACATAGAAAAATTTAAGAACAGAGAAACTGCAGGAAAAACATAAAGTAGCTAAGGGAGGAAAAAAGTTGAGAGAATGAAATATGTGATCAATACATAAATAACTGCTGTTTTGTAAGCAGAACTAAAATATATATCCCTGAAATCTGTATACTATATTCTTAAAGGATAGGTACAGCCTCTCCTTTAGATACTTTTTTATTCAGACAAAAAAGATGTCAAATGCTATGTGAAGTGATTCCTTCTATATAAGCCATCTGTCATTTTAGTCACTATTTCTTAGATAATTATGATAATGGTTACACAAAAAATTAATAAAGTCAGACCACTGGATATGCATTGCTATTTCCAGGCTAAACACATGCTAAATGCATTTGGAAACATATCAATTAACTTAGAAAACTAAATGTTTTTTAGGCAAATGGACAGCACACTTGCGCTGATCATAAGAAAACCTGAAACCATGCTATGTAGTCTTGACTACCAGCAACTGTCATCATGACTCCCAAGACAGATACACAAAGCATTCTTACAGAACTGCAATTTTGTTACAAGAGAGAAGCAGCTATGCAACATGAAAATGTCTGAGAGTCACTGCCAGTTTAAAATTCAGAAGTCCTCATGGATATCAGATGTTTCACACATCTTACCCCTCTGAGGTAATTTTCACTGGCCCACGCAGATTTGATTCTAGATGGAATGTGGCAGTGCTAGCTACTGGCTCTAAGGGTCCATTTTCAAACTGCTCAAGATAAAATGCATATATCCTGTTCATGTTAATTTCTTTAAAAAATACTCTTGTAAATTAACAGAGAAGAAGTAACACAAGGAAAATTCTTCAGGGATAATCTGATTGCCAAGATTACTGATAAAAACTCATGGAAGTAAAGAGTAATGAAAACAGCATTCAGGCCTTTGACACTGTTCCCCACAGCATCCTCCTGGAGAAACTAGCTGCCCATGGTTTGGGTGGGTGTACTCTTCGCTGGATAAAGAACTGGCTGAACAGCTGAGCACAGAGAGTGGTGGTGAATGGAGTTAAATCCAGCTGGCAGCTGATCACGAGTGGTGTTCCCCAGGGCTCAGTTTTGGGTCTGGTCTTGTGTAACATCTTTATCAATGATCTGGATGAGGGGATTGAGTGCTCCCTCAATAAGTTTGCAGATGACACCAAGTTGGGTGAGAGTGTTGATCTGCTCGAGGGTAGGAAGGCTCTGCAGAGGGATCTGGACACACTGGATTGATGGGCTGAGGCCAACTGTATGGGTTTCAATAAGGCCAAATGCTGGGTCCTGCACTTTGGTCACAACAACCCCATGCAACACTACAGGCTTGGGGAGGAGTGGCTGGAAAGCTGCCCGGCAGAAAAGGACCTGGGGGTGCTGGCTGACAGCCAGCTGAACATGAGCCAGCAGTGTGCCCAAGTGGCCAGGAAGGCCAGCGGCATCCTGGCTTGTATCAGGAATAGTGTGGCCAGCAGGAGTAGCGAGGTGATCATGCCCCTGTACTTGGCACCTGTGAAACCAGACCTCGAGTAATGTGTTCAGTTTTGGGCTCCTCACTACACGAAAGATATTGAGTTGCTGGAGCGTGTCCAGAGAAGGGCAGTGAGGCTGGTGAGGGGTCTACAGAACAAGTCTTATGAGGAGCGACTGAAGGAACTGGGGCTCTTTAGTCTGGAGAAGAGGAGGCTGAGGGGGGACCTTATTGCTCTCTACAACTACCTGAAGGGAGATTGTAGTGAGGCAGGTGTTGGTCTCTTCTCCCAAGTAACTAGCGATAGGACAAGATGCAACGGCCTCAAGTTGCATCAGGGGAGGTTTAGATTAGATATTATGAAAAATTTCTTTACTGAAGGAGTGGTCACATATTGGAGTAGGCTGCCCAGGGAGGTGGTTGAGTCACCATCCCTGGAGGTGTTTAAAAAACATGTAGATATGGCACTTTGGGATATGGTTTACTGGGCATGGTGTTGTTGGGAGGATGGTTGGACTTGATCTTAGAGGGCTTTTCCAACCTATGATTTTACGATTCTATATGATTCTATGTCAGTAATCCCATTCCTCCCAATGCAAAGAACCAAGAGTAGCTTTCAACACTGCAGTGTTGGTACACTATTTTCAGTTTACTGACAATTCTAGATTCAGTTGCTTTTAGTTCTTCAGACATAAGATTAATAAGGGCCTGGTTATGGAGAGAGACAAGGGAAGAACAATTAGGGTTATACTGATATTACTCGTAATAGAGGGACAGTCAATAATTGTAAATCACTGTTACTTCAATAGGTGATTAATCTAGTTTACCATGAAGAAAAGGAAAATTACTATATTTAAAGAAAGAGAAGAAATCTAGGAAACAACTAATTTAGGAAAAGGTTAGAGAAGAACTACAAGCCAGTCTACATCACTGCTCCAGAATATGTAGGCACCAATTTGCAGATATACTGCCTTTAGAGATGAAAGACTCCCCAGGTCATTGTTCGATCTGACCCTTGGGTTTTTCCTTCCCTCTTTTATGATAGTGGCTGCTATCCACAAACCATTTGCTGTGTTTGTACTGACATCACATACTCACTTTACACAAATCAAAAATTAATAATTAAAAATTTGCAGTGATTTTTGCTACCAGCTCTGCTGGAAGTAACTATGAGAAGCCAAACATCTGCAAAGATTTTCAGTCTTCTGTCGAGTTTTAATCAACAAAAAAATAATCAACAAAAATTAAAAAGACTTAATGACTGTTAAATCCTAAAAAAGAGAAAAGAGTGTAAAGAAAGATTTTTCTTCCTACTGGAAGAAAATATTCCCCTTCTTCTGGTACAAGTCAATGTGCTTTCCTTCATCCCAAAAGAGTCTTAAAATGATTCTCTGGAATGACATAATCTATATAATACCAAAGTCAAGGTTTCAAAACTGGAATAAATTTATTTTTCTTATAGAAAACTATATTTTTAACTCTGGCATTACTTGTAGAAAATGTTGAAATCAGAAACCTTTATATACGGAAAGTATACTGAGTGCAGAACTAATCTGCCCAAACTAGCTAAACTACCTTTAGAAAATGCATACACTTGTTACTTCCCAGCATAGACTTAACAACTCATTTTAAGAAAAGGAAAAAGAGTGTATATTGTACTTCACAAGTTTAAAACATAAAGTTTCTTTACCTCTTGTTCATTCAGAACCAGTTCACCTGGAACAGGCAAAAACTGCCTCAGTACGGCTGTTAAAGTGTTGTCCACATGTGAAAAGAAGATATTTACTTGAAGACAGCAGAAATACAGCGTATAAATCTGTGCATAAATATTTTTTCAATCAAGCACATAAGCAAATCAGTATCTTTATGTTCTTTTGTTAATAAAAAAAATTAACTGAGGTTGTCTGTCCTCTGTTAGCACATTCTCCTACAATTTAGTTTTAAATCCAAACTTACTCTACAATAAATAGTGTCATTAAAGGACATAGAAGTTTTGTCTCCAGAAATGTTTTCCTCATTGCAAAAAAAACAAGAATAAAAACACAATAATACCCCTGACAGAAGAACCCACCACCAATTTGTCAGCTAGGAATTTGATCATATGACATCAAGTACATTTAAATTCAAATGCCATAGACTGAAATGTTTTGATAAAATATGAAAAATGTTAGAAACAATTGAATATATTTATACTGAGTTCTTATTTTACAAATTTCCAGAGTTCTGAAAAAGCATATGGAACAGAGGTCTTCAGCTTACAAAAAAGATTACTAAAAAGCCATGGAGAAAACCATAGCTGTAAGAGTAAGTCCTTGCATAAGCTCTGGTGAAGAACTGCATGTAAGTACACGAGCATCCTAGCTTATACAGAAAAAAGCAAACGTAAGTCATAGTAAGATTACAAAATGAATCTTATACCTGCACTTCCTTCCCATTTAAAGAAAGAAAGAAGAAGCCAAAGGACACCTCAACTCAAAACTTGAAGAGATTAGTCCCTATAAACTGTTAGATATAATTTCTGGACCTAAATCTTTTTCTTGCTGTGAAGATGAGTAAAACAGAAGAAAGCTCAAGAAAGTAAAAACCAAAAAACATACGCCAGTGCATTGCTCTTCAGCTTTTCTTCCCTGACAAGAAAATTCCCAGCAAATGAATGAGAGTTTGAATTTTATAAAGGAACATGACCTTTCAATTGGTCAAATTTTGGTTTCTTTGATCATGGGAAGGTGTACAAAGCACCAGGCCTGCTGGCAACAGATGGAGTCCAGCTATCTCAAAGGGGAAAAAGGATTCTTGGCCACGAGCTGGCGGGGCTCACTCAGAGGGCTTTAAACTAGGTTTGAAGGGGGAAGTGGTCATAGCCCACCTCACTAGGGATGAGCCCAGGTTTGGCATGCCAGGGTCAGGGGCAAGATTGACAGCCCAGCTCAAGTGCATCTATACCAACGCACGTAGCATGGGCAATAAACAGGAGGAAGCCATTATACAGCAGGACGGCTACGACTTGGTCACCATCACAGAAACGTGGTGGGACAACTCACATGACTGGCATGCTGTCATGGATGACTGCACGCTCTTTAGGAAAGACAGGCCAACAAGGAGAGGTGGTGGAGTTGCTCTGTATCTGAAGGAGCAACTGGAATGCATTGAGCTCTGCGTGGGGGAAGATGGAGTTGAGAGGTTATGGGTTAGAATTAAGGGACAACCTATATGGGTGATGTTATCGTGGGTGTGTACTACAGGCCACCTGACCAGGAGGAGGACGTTGATGAGGCCTTCCACAAGCAGCTGCAAGTTGCCTCACAGTCATAGGCCCTGGTTCTCATGGGGGACTTCAACCACCCTGACATCAGCTGGGAAGACCACAGAGCTGGCAGGCGCAATCCAGGACGTTCCTGCAGAGCATAGATGATAACTTTCTGATGCAAGTGGTGGAAGAACCAACAAGGAGAGGCGCTCTGCTGGACCTTGTACTAACAAACACGGAGGGACTGGTTGAGGATGTGAAGGTTGGAGGTAGACTTGGCTGTAGTGATCACGAAATAGTCGAGTTCAGGATCCTGCGTGGAGGAAGCAGGGCAATAAGTAGGATCAAAACATTGGACTTCAAGAGGGCCAACTTTGGCCTCTTCAAGGAGCTACTGGGAGGAATCCCGTGGGCCAGGGCTCTTGAAGGCAGCGGGGTCCAAGAGTGCTGGTTGCTGTTTAAATGTCACTTCCTCCATGCTCAGGAGCGGTGCATCCCCCTGAGAAAGAAATCGAGCAAAGGAGGCAGGAGACCTGCATGGTTGAACAAGGAGCTTCTAGCGGAGATCAGGTGGAAGAGAAAGGTCCACGGAATGTGGAAAGAGTGACAGGCCACTTGGGAAGAATACAGGAATGTGGTCAGAACATGCAGGGATGCAACGAGGAAGGCCAAGGCCAAGGAATTGAATCTGGCAAGGGATATCAGAAACAACAAGAAGGGCTTCTTCAACTACATCAGCAGCAAACGGAAGACTAGGGATAATGTGGGGCTGCTGCTGAATGAGGCAGGTGTCCTGGTGACAGAGGATGCAGAGAAGGCAGAGCTACTGAATGCCTTCTTTGCTTCACTCTATAGTGCCAAGGCAGGCCCTCAGGAATCCCAGGCCCCGGAGGTAAAAGAGGAAGCCTACAGAAAGGATGACCTTCCCTTGGTCGAGGAGGACTGTGTGAGGCATTGCTTAAGCAATCTGGATGCCTACAAATCCATGGGCCCCGATGGAATGCACCCATGAGTGCTGAGGGAGCTGGCGGATGTCATTGCTGAGCCACTCTCCATCATCTTTGAGAGGTCCTGGAGGACAGGAGAGGTGCCCGAGGACTGGAGAAAGGCCAGTGTCACTCCAAACTTCAAAAAGGGCAAGAAGGGGGATCCAGGGAACTACAGGCTGGTCAGCCTCACCTCCATCCGGGAAAGGTGATGGAGCAGCTCATCCTGGAGGTCATCAACAAGCAAGTGGAGGAAAAGAAGGTTATCAGGAGTAGTCAGCATGGATTCACCAAGGGGGAAATCATTTGAACAATCTGATAGCTTTTTACGAAGGCATGACCAGCTGGGTAGATGAGGGGAGAGCTGTGGATGTTGTCTACCTCGACTTCAGCAAGGCTTTCGACACTGTCTCCCACAGTATCCTCCTAGGGAAGCTGACGAAGTGTGGGCTGGATGAGTGGTCAGTGAGGTGGATTGAGAACTGAGTGAATGGCAGAACTCAGAGGGTAGTCATCAGCGCCGCTGAGTCTAGTTGGAGGCTGGTAAATACTGGTGTCCCCCAGGGGTCAGTACTGGGCCCAGTCTTGTTCAACTTCTTCATCAACGACCTGGATGAAGAGTTAGAGTGTACCCTCAGCAAGTTTGCTGATGACACAAAACTGGGAGGTGTGGTGGATACACCAGAAGGCTGTGCTGCCATTCAGCGTGACCTGGACAGGCTGGAGAGTTGGGCAGAGAGGAACCTGATGAGGTTCAACAAGGGCAAATGCAGGGTCCTGCACCTGGGGAGGAACAACCCCATGCATCAGTACAGGCTTGGGGCGGACCTGCTGGAAAGCAACTCTGTGGAGAGGGACCTGGGTGTCCTGGTGGATAACAGGTTGACCATAAGCCAGCAGTGTGCCCTGGTTGCCAAGAAGGCTAATGGGATCCTCGGGTGCATTAGGAGGAGTGTGGCCAGTAGGTCGAGGGAGGTTCTCCTTCCTCTCTACACTGCCCTAGTGAGGCGGCATCTGGAGTACTGTGTCCAGTTCTGGGCTCCCCACTTCAAGAAAGATGAGGAGCTACTGGAAAGAGTCCAGCGGAGGGCTACAAGGATGATGAGGGGACTGGAGCATCTCCTCCTATGAGGAAAGGCTGAGGGAGCTGGGCTTGTTCAGCCTGAAGAAGAGAAGGCTGTGAGGGGACCTAATAAATGCCTACAAATATCTTAAGGATGGGTGTCAAGAGGACAGGGCTAGACTCTTTTCAGTGGTGCCCAGTGACAGGACAAGGGGCAAGGGGCACAAACTGAAGCATAGGAAGTTCTGTCTGACATGAGGAAGAACGTCTTCACTCTGAGGGTGACAGAGCACTGGAACAGGTTGCCTAGGGAGGCTGTGGAGTCTCCTTCTCTGGAGATATTCAAGACCCACCTGGACAAGGTTCTGTGCAGCCTGCTCTAGGTGACCCTGCTTCAGCAGGGGGGCTGGACTAGGTGACCCACAGAGGTCCCTTGTCGCGGAGGATGAACCGGACTCGACACGACGATCAGTGTGATCAGGTACAAGTAGTTTATTAGCCCCAGATAGCTCACATTTATATTCCCCATTACATACGCGGCGATCTCCCATTGGCAATAATAAAATTAAATCACATAGAAACCCGATTATGATTGGTGTGCATTACTTGTTCACGCGCTGTGCTCGTGGCCTTCTTGGAGGTGGCAAGTTCCGCTTCAGTATCGTGGACTGATTTTCTTTGCATTCATTTCCTTGTTTATACCACCGTTTGTCCTCTAGATGCCCTTGCGGCCTTATGCTAAGGCTCTGCGGCCTTATGCTAAGGTTTCATGGCCTCATAGAGAAAATGCTGGATTGCTCACGTCTGCAGTCCTTTAATGGTTCATCCTCCACAGTCCCTTCCAACCCCGAACATTCTGTGATTCTGTGATTAAATTTGAATGTGTCTGGATTTACTCTTTCGATGGTTTCTGACAAGTATAAGTTAACAGGCTCCACGCTTGGAGCATCTGCTGAGAGGTGCTCATGGTCAGCACCTGCTGATATTGAGAGTAATATCTGTGCTTGTATGGTGCCTAATATTAACAAGCTTTGTTTTCACACTGCCATCAAAATGCACCACTGTAATAAAATTATAGTAATAAATAATGAAATAAACCATAATAATAATTTTTTTGAGGAAGCTATAATTAGGTAAAGAAATATTTAAATTAAAACTAAACCACACTCCAATACTTTCTTGCTGCTCAGATGAAAATGTGTTACTCCATCTAAATAGCATTAATTTGAGGACCTCAGAAACTGCTTTCTTTAAAACCTGAAGGCATTTCAAGACCACCTAATTATGTAAATATTGGTGAGACATTCTGAATCCCAAGGCTGAAGTACACCCATAGCCCGCTCTTCATTAATAGAGAAACAGTGACACTTGGTGGCAAGCTAGGGTAAATACAAATGTATGCAGGTGCTTATGCTAAATGTGCTTTATATGGAAAGTAATCTGTATATTACAAACTTTCAATAAATTCAACATATCCATTACATCATTCTTATTACACTGAAGTGCCTAGCAATTTTTCAGTTATAAAATAAAGTGAAATAATAACTGGTGAACAGCTACATTATCTTAAGAACATAAAAACATGCAGTTGCATATTAACCATCTATGGTATAATATCTGACAGGCTAATTTTCATTTTTATTATACCTGACTGAAGATAGTTATGTTGGTTGTGACACTCGGGAATTAGATGAACTGGTTTCAGTTCTTGTGCGCCACAACTGTTTATGCAGAGTATTTGAGTACCTCCTTCCAACTGGCAGATAACCTGGAATGAATAACTAATGATTAGCTTTCATCTAAGAAACTGTAATTCTAAGCATATAGATATAAAAGGTTTTCATAAGAGTTCCACGTGTCTCATAAAGCTGCATAATCACAGACTGGAATCTCCCAAACAAATGGATCATTATGCATTAAAACGTTTGCTTTTTGACCCTTAATTTTTTTTTGGAAGCAGCTACTGAGATCTAACACTGTAACTCAACCTAGGGGATATGGATTCTTGGTTTTCTCAATTGCTCCATGGGGCTTCATAGAGCATATTCTAGCTATTTACTAGTGTGCTGGCTTCAGATTCAGTCCCCTAACCAGAACACACTATTGTAATTGTTCATGTTTCATTTAATTTATTCAGCTGTGATTTTTAAATCAAGACTTTTCATTCAGATTAATATTCACTTTTTTTTTGTTTCCAGCTGTTAAATATAAAATAATATGCTATATATCTCTCTCTCTCTCTAAAGTAGCACTGTAACAAGACAAAATTTGGACTGTGAGTCCAAGGAAGAGATTGCCTTATTCTTGATACGACATTTACTAAGTGGGACTTCTTGATACTACCATGGTACAAATAAGTCAATTTTCTCTAGCATTTAATCTTACTGTCAATTACAGGATATAATTACCACAGAGTTGGAATCATTTCTGTGTGAACATCTGGACTCCTCCACCATGCTGTGCAATGCTAATAACTCGCAGCCAGACTTGTCAACATTTGAACTCTGAAAAATTGCTTTCTCTTGATGATTCTCAGTAACATCACTAACTGCCTCTGTTACCTCAGCCGGAAATACAAAGTTTTCAATCTTCACAGGCATGCTTTAAAATCTACTTTAAATTCCAAGCAAATACAATAAATTTGAAAATTTATCTGCCAAAATAATGTATTTTAAAGAAAGGACTGTATTCAAATGTAATACTGAGAATAGTTAATTTACTTGTCGATGGCAGAATGATTTTTGCTTATATACTAACACTAATACTAATCAGCTGCCCAAGGGTATTTGGTGATGACCCACTAGGCAGTTTGTGTTCAGGTGGCTGTAGGAGAAGCCCCCTCCCCAGCTGTCCTGGAATCAAAATGTGCAAGTGGCAGACACGAGCGAACTAGACTTCAGCCAATAGGAATGGAAACAGGTGAAAAATCTTCCATCTTCCATAACATAGCAGTGCAGGAAATCTGAAGAGCAACATTTTCTTTCCCTCTCTTTTGTGAACAGATTATATAGGACAGTGTTTGAAAGAACCTTTTACCCTATGGCACTTAGAATAAGGCCCTTTTCAGACATCCAACAGTTGGACAGATTCTTCCAATAAAAACAAAACCTTGCATGCATACTTACTATTTCGTCATAGACAGAAGCACTAGCCTGAAGTAAGCCACAGCTATCACTGGTAGATTCTAGTGCATAAAATAAACCATATTTTGTTTAAAAAAAGATCAGTGTTTTATGCCAAGAACTCCTTTACAGCTTCAATAAAAGAGATTTTGACATAACTAAAGCATTATATTCTTGTGAAAGAAATATTTAATATTCTTTTGTAACAGACTTGCTGGGGAAAATAGACTTCACCTTTGGTCTTTTTGATGTCTTTCAAAGGTTTATTGTGCGCATTCGGCAAAATTAATTTAGCTTCAGGATAAACTACCTTGTAAGATCAAATCTAGCAGCCAGTTTAACTTTGAGCAGGATTGTGAACAGGTTATGGCCAGAACACATTAAACAACCGCTCAGAGCCTACTGTCATCATCAGCATCAGTGCAAACCACCTAACTTTCATAATCAGTGGTCAAACTTCAAGGTGAAATAAACCATTGTTCAACTCAGTCAAAAAAAAAAAATTGTACTGCAAGAAGGAATAGCTTCTTCACAGTCCCCTGAAGGAACAGGGAGGTGGTACGAGTGGAAGGGAAAATCAAAACTAAGACTGAACTACACCGTTGAAGCAACATGAACCTACACGAAAAAACAGTAGTCCACTCTCCTTTCAGACATTCTTAGCTATATGGACATAATAAGTAAAGTCTCATGCTTCAATTTGCAAAATCTAGAAATTTATTTATTTAGCTATGTAAATCCTTCCCTAAGCCTAAGAGGAGAGAACAAAATAAATCCCCCTCAATCACTTGTGGTACTTACCATTTAAGCAATTGGTCAATTTTGTAACTGCATAGTACTGTTTTGGATTCCTTTAAACTGATCATAACAAACACATTTATTCTTACCTGCAACTGGAGGTATGAATGATCTGAACACATGAAGAAAAGAATGTTTTCTTTATAACTGTTTTATGCATTAAATGATTCATTTTTTTAAAATGAAATGAATAAAAAAAAATTCACTTAAAGTGATCTTGAAAATTGGAAGTTATTTACATTTTCATGACATAATTAAGCACATAAATGCTGCATCTGTTCAGCATTACCAGATACCGTTATATAGCTTGGATATTATTTCTGCTTTTTCTGCTCAACATATAGTTATGGTTCAGATCTAATGCATTTACAACTATAATAGCATCATACTTAATAACTAAATTTGTATTTTCAAAAACAAACCAAATGAACAGAAAATGAAACAAAGACAGAAACCAACTATTTTCTAGTTTCAAATCAGAATTGAGAATATTTGAATTAGACAATTTGCTCTCTGTGTGTGCTGTGCTTCCTCTTAATGTAGATAGCAGTTTAAGAGGGTAAGTAAGCAGTGTAGCAACAACCAATCAGCTTTGTTTATTTCAACAGAATTATTTATAACCTGATAAGAATTTTGTTTTAATACCTTTAAGAAACAGGGCAAATTAAGGAAACATGCAGATTTAGTGTGATAAGCTGTAAGGATACTAGGAAGACAGCTGGCCAGCAAGATTTTTTCTAAACATTTTAGCTCCTTGTACAGAGACTAACCAATTTTCATTCCTTTCAACTTGACTTCAAAGAAAGCAACTGTTACGCCTTAATCACATTTATTTTCTAGAGGCTTCCACCAGTCTTTTGAATCTTATTAATGGTTCAAAAGACTGAAAGTTTCGATTATTAAATAACTACTGATAATATTAAGTATGTGTGTAAACAACCTCCCAAGCCAGAGATACTTTTAAACTACGACTGTAACATGAAATCAGAAAAAAAACCCAAAACACATAAGGTAACTGTCACAGTAGACCTCAAGCATCTCAGGATGAAATGTCGCTGGGAAACACACTGGGCTTGGTTGTGTCAGCAATCATTTCTGTGACAGGTGGTTTCCTGCAGACAGCCCCGCAGCTGCCAACCTGCCTTCAGCCTGGCACCTTGGTGGGGGACTGCAAGGGAAAATCAGACTTCATTTTCAACGAAGTGATTTTTGTGAGTTTGAGGGGTGGGGGGGTGGGGTTTAATGCTTTTGATTTTTTAATCTAACAGCACTGTTTGTCAAAATATTTACATGGAAAAAAATGTCAGCTGGTATGCTTAATTATTTCAAGACAGTTGCTCGGAGGAAACCTCAGTGCCCCTCTAGAAGCAGCCACAGTGCAAACTTAAAATCTGGAGGTTTCTTCAGATGATATTCTACAGGCATAAACAAAGATGCAAGGACACCTAAGTATTTGCAATATGAATAACCTGCATTAAGCAGATGGATTTGGTCCATGAGCATGACAAGAAGTTTTATGCTGTGTACCTTTCTAGACAGCAATTGATCCAACATAGAAAATGCAGCTTCAATCTATACAGAAAAACTGCCAAACATGGTAAGCAACAGAAAACCCCTCTCTTCTACAAAACTACTTTCCCCATGGAGATTTAAAAATACAGGCAATGGTTCACTGCTACAAATAAATTACTTTTTAAGATGACAAGTGTGCCACCAGTGGAACTAAAAAACAAAAGCTGATATCCTATTTGTACTTTGTACAATTATCTAGTAGTTGCTAATACAGACAGTAACATATAAAACCAAATTAGGTATATTTGTGATAGTTAAGATTTTTTTAATGAGTAAAATAACTACCCAGCCATTTAAATATATGGCTTATAACATGGACAAGAAAAAGAACAGCAGTCAGAGCCATAGGTTCACACTGCATGCTACTTCTGGCAATAAAAACCAATTTCTGTATTTACTACTAAGTTCGATCTAGTATAAAATTTATGACATAACTTTAAACATTATGTGGATCCCATGCAAGTTTTAATGTGGCAGTTCCCCACACTGAAGTCACAAGTATGCATCAATATACAAAAATTCCCATTTCGATGAATCCTACTGGTATCATTCTGACATTTTGATTGACCGTTCCCTCTGGAGAGAAAATGCTTGAAGTTGGAACACTACAATTTTTATGCTGCATTGCTACAGAAGAAAGAAAGTGGACACCATTTGAAGTCAGATAAGGTGAATGCATATGTTCCGCTGCCTCTGGAAGATTTAATTCCTTGTATTTTTCAAGATCTTCATCATCACAGCTGTTGTTTCCATGTGGATGTACTTCAACTTTCACTATTGTATTTTGATTTTCAATGGTAAGTGGATACTTGAAGTGATCTAACAAAGTCTCTCCCACATTTACAGTGCATAGATGATTGTCTTGACTAGACAGCAATCCTTCTTCTACCAGATTCTTAATTACTGCCATTTCCAGATTAAAGTTTTCACAACTAACAGGACTATTTTGACTAAATATTTCAGCTACAAGTCCACTGTCTATTACTGATCTTATATCAAGCAATATCTGATTCTCCATAGTCATGGACAGACTGTCAGCTGGTTCGTATTTATTTTTTTCATTGAAGATAATTAAATTTTCTGTTTTGGTATTCTTCTGAATAGTTTTTTCTTTCTAGAAGCTAACGAAATAGTCTTAACCAAACAACGCATATGTATAATACTGACAAATAACTCAATTAATATGTAACTGTGAAACTTAAAATCATAATGCTGGAAGAGGTTCTTGGGATTCTGAATCTAGCTTTCAGAAAATACCGGCCACCATGCCAACACAAACAAGATGCTTTTACCATAAGAACACATTCTTTGTAACTTTTAAACACGTTAACAGCATTCAGTCAGAATTTTGCCACTTGACTTCAGCAGTCAAAACAAAATCAATCAAATTTGACATAGTGCACTTGGACAGCTATAATGACACTGTTTTTAAGTATGTGTCAGTAAGTACCACATTAAGACCAAACAGTATCTGTACTGTCCATGTCGCTATTGCCAGTTATAGACAACGCAAGCCAAAGCACCCCTACCCAGAGTACCACAAGGCCACCATTAAAAAGACATAGGCCAAGATCCACCTTCACTGTCATCACTACTGTATCTGGATTTAGACTAAGACAATATGGGGAGGGCCAAGCCACCCGTGTCCCCCTGGCTAGACTGGGATATAGCAGCCCTCTGCAGGTTCAAGCTTCTCTGACCCATATGCAACAACCACGACCAGCTCTAGGACACCCATGGCGCTCCGGCTGCCCTCTCCCCTGACCCCATATCACCACTCCGGTTTCCAGGGCAGAAGGGAACGGGACAGGACCCACCTCCACCCCGGCCCTCAAAAGAAGCCGTGTCTCTGCCCCTTCCCCCAAGCAGTTCAACTTCTGCCATAGCCGGCACCCGCCCTTCCGTGTGTGAGGAGTGACGACTGCAAGCCAGAACAGAGGATAGGCATGTGCCAGAGCACGGCTTCCATCCGGCCCCACCCCTGCCCCCCATGGCAGCCTCGTAGGCGGGTCTCGTGCTCAGCAGAGGCAGCAGTGCAAATTGGGCTGGGTGGTTTGGGGGATTTTTTTTTTTTTTCTGTTGTATTTAAAGTATAATTTTCCTTGAGAAATTACCTCGCATTACAAGGAGTCAAAGATTAACCAGCACTCTGGTACTGAGTAAGAGGTTATTTGTTATAAACCATGTAGAAGAGTGCTACTCAGCACTGGTGAGGCCACAGCTCTAGTACTGTGTCCAGTCCTGGGTTCCCCAGTACAAGAGAGACATGGACATACTGGTAAGGGTCCGACAAAGGACCATGAAGATGATTAAGGGACTAAAGCATCTCTCTTATGAGGAAAGGCTTAGCCTAGAAATACAAACTGGAAAGGAGGGTGCAAAGAAGATGGACTTCCAGGAGCTCTTTGGTGCCCAGTGACGGGACAAGAGGCAATGGGCATAAACTGGAACACAGGAGGTTCCCTCTGATCATCAGGTAACACTTTCTCACTGTGTAGGTGACCAAGCTGACACCCGTTAATATAAAATTTCGACTGACCAGAGTGATTGTAATTAAATTAAAGTAGATCCTTGCTGTTTTGAGAAGACAGGAAAGCTCCAAGACAGAGAGGCTCCTAAATAATTCTACCCCAGACAGCTCAGCCTTGGGAAGGCAGAAGCACCAAGCTACAGAGATAAAGGGGCACCAAGAGGGCAATGAGACCAGAGCAAAACAACCTGGAAGGACACAGTAAACTCATCTTAGAACTGAGTTTGCACAGAAACAAAGGTCAACCAGCGGACACTGTGGTGAGGAGTATAAGCCTTCATCTTAGGACCCCCAAAGACCACCCGAGGACGCTAACAGATATGCGTGAAAGACATTAACATATGCTGATTAGTTCTTGGAAAAATCATTAATATGCTAAGCATTTCTCAGAAATATAATGAGTATGTATATTGTGATTGTATTTAACCTGAAATGACAGGATGTTTGGTGCACACGTTTGGAGGAGAGATCCCCCGTGTGCCCAGCACTACAACAAAGAATATCTGCTTAATAGCCCTCTGACTATTGAGTCTTCCACTCCAGCTTTTCACGGCATCAAAGCACTGGCACAGGTTGCCCAGGAAGGTTGTGGAGTCTCCATCCTTGGAGATGCTCAAAAACCATCTGGACATGGTCCCTTCCATCCTCAACCATTCTGCTCTTAAAGCCCTTTCTACAACTCCCTGTGTAAATTCTGGAATGGTCACCCTGGTGCCTTAAAGATTTCAGAATTTAGAAAACACTCCAAACCTACTAGGCCACTACCTATGGCCCTTTAAGACAAAATATGGTTTCCGTGAAAGCAGAAATTGAACTTGAACTTTTGATTTTATGTATTACTGTCTTCATTTTTAGGAAATTTTGTGTTTAAAAAAAAAAACAAAACAAAAACAAAACTGCAACTAAAACTACCCAACCAATTTCAAGCTACCTTTCATCCATAAGGTGCCATATAATTAACCCAGGAAGAAACTGGAATAAGTTTTTCCTTTTTTAGATACAAGCTTCCACCCCACCAGCCCAAGTCGGCAGCCCTGAAAGTTAGAGAAAACCAGAAGAAAACAAAACAAGGAAACCCTATGCTTTCTACTCACCTCTCAAAGGTTTCATCTAATAGCTAAGTTCTTTATCCTAGTACTTCCGAACAGGAGTTCATTAATCTCAGCTGGAGCTGATTAATCCCATGCATCGTGTATAACTACAGCAACATTTTCTGTGCATAAGATGCATCTTATACTTCCCACCCTTAAAACCAGGAAAAGGGAAAAAGGGAAAAAAAAAACCAAAAAATAAATCAGTATTTTCTGTGCCTAGAAAATTTCCATACAGCATTTCTGTTCATATTGAACATATCAATTTAAAACTTCAGTATCCAGCCTCGGTTTCAGAGTTTTGAAATACAACTCAGGAATTAACAGTATCTAAGAGATGAAGTGTGAAATTGGTATCTTTGTTCTTTCATGTAGTGAAGGCTGCAACATCCAAAAAAGCTGCAAGCTAAACGACCGTGAAAATGGTCTATCACACAAAACTATTCGGTGGGTTTTGTTTGGGGTTTTTTGTGTTGTTGTTTGGTGGTGGTTTGTTTTGGTTTTTTTTTTATTAAACAGCAATTGAAAAACTAGTATCTGAACCTTTAAAGGGTAAAAAAAATAAACCAACCCTCTTCAACTGTCTCAAAGTAGTCCCCAGTTTTAATGCAATTTCAAATGAGTTTTCAGGTACTGGGAATCTTCAGACAAACCAAATGACATTTTAACAATGTTAACTTTCTGTGCCTGAGCTAGTTCTCCACTGCCTTACCATTCATATTCTATGGATTACTGACTGTAAAGATTAAACCAGTGCTATTCTGCTAGCTTGCAGACACTTTCACAGAAACATTCCAACAGTTATTTGGATCTCATGCAAAAAGCTTATCTAAAGTAATACCAATGTTGTTTCTTCTTTCCACTGAACCTGAAAAATTGTTCATTAACACATTCCCTATTAATTAGCAAGACTTATAAATCACTGCTAACATAAACTGAATAGTCTGCTACTACCATTCGTAACTGGATTTAATAGCAATGATTTCACAAGTCCAGAAACAGCAGCAAGGGAGCTGTGAAGAAGATACAAAAGATATTAAACATTGTAGTAAGTAGTGGTAATTGTGAAACTTTATTTTCTGAAGTCACAGAAGAGGGTAGAAAATAAGAGACAAAGCGCTGGATGTAAGTAACCTACCATAGATGCAGAGTAATTGAACAAGATAAAAAAACCCAACATCTAGCTTAAACTAATATATTTTGTATGAGAAAACAATTCGTACAAAGGCTAATTAGAAACATGATTTTCAGGGTCGGGCACACGCTTCATTAGTCCCTCAAAAAATCCAACCCTTAAAAGAATATTTAGTTTGGAATAGTGTTAATCCTGTACAATGGTAGCCTCTAAATGCACTTAATGTTCTCCTAATTTCTGGCACGAAACAGCTGAAATAAGAAATTTGGAAAACACACTTTCGAGTTATTCCACCAATTCCATCCTGCTATTTAATAAACAGGTCAATTTATTATCCAACCTGACTCTTACCACCTACTCAACCCTAATTTCGAGCTGTTAGATCACTAATTGACAAGTGATTCAAGGTTTTAGTAACAAATCAATAGTTTTTCTGGAATATGAACATTTTACTTTATAAAGTACACTGTACTAGAAGGTTCATCCAAATCTAGGTAATGTTACATTCCTATGGCTTTTGAGCAAAAAAGCAAGCTGTTTAACGTATGCACATAATATTGAACATCAAGATTTAAATTAGTTATTTATTAATAACCTACACACTGTGAATTTCTAAGATTTACATCCAAAAGCATATTTTATTTACATGCTGTTGATATTTTAAAGAAAATGAAATAAAATCTTATCTGTTTAGAAATTATGATCTATCCCAAATTTAAAAGATACACTTAACACCACAAAATGTTTAAAACATTTACAATAAAAAACAGCTTTCTGTGCCAATTATACTTTAAGAATGTAAAATTGCATTGATAACTCAGTAACTACAATTAGACTTGAAACACTTAAAACCTGAGAGTCAAATCTAATTTTTTTTCCTATTTTTAAAGAAAATCCTACAAGCGAATATGCCCCAATGTTAATTTAAGCACAGACTGTTCAGTGGTCAGTAAAAAACAAACAAACAAACAGTGCATTATTTCTTCAACTCCAAAATAATACATCACTATAAAATTATTGTAGTAGTTTGATAAATGCCAGGCCTGCCAGCCGCAGTAAGGCTTATTTCAAAGTGTGCTTTCCCACACACTGTACCTAATCACATAATGAATGTCTTTGGCCAGTTCCTGTGAGGGTTCCTACATTTATGTAAGCATGCATTTGCTTAAGTATGCATCTGGGATCTTTGAGACTTCCTACCTCAAACATACACATACAGGTGTTTTAAGAGCTAGATCAGAGAAAAAAACCAAACAAACATGAAGAGGCACAGAAAGTTAGAAATATGGTACAGAAAACATTCAAAGTCTAAGAAGTTTTTTATCAACCCCAAAGGCCTTTTAAAATCAGCTCTGGAGCAGTATTCACTGTATTACTTAATACCATGTAGCTTGCATTTAAAAAAAATTAAAAATAAATTGTTGTGGCAAGAGGTATGCTTTACTGCACTGCAGGATGTAAAAAGTAACCACACCTATAAAGCCTAGAGAAGTATTGCGCACAATGTTACTCCATTTTGTAGCAGCCATTTTCTTTCTGCACTTGGAAATCCTATCCTCCTTTTTGAGTGAAAGAGCTTTCCCCTCCCTCCTTGTATCCTTCAGAAACTGTGCTTGACCAAGAGCATCTCCCAGGAGGGGTCTGAGAAGCCCAGGATTTTCCCATTCTGGAGCTATTATCCACAGTTTTAATAGTTTGCCCTTCTCACGCAGATGGTTGGCAATGGAGTAGTGGTCCTTCCAGGCTGAAAGCAGCTTCTACAGGCAGCCTTCCTTTGTAGACTGTCCAACAGGTTACATTTAACTACACTGACATTCCCTAGGATCCAGAACCTCTTATCCCAAATGACTATCAATACCATTCACCAAAATAAACAGGAGTATCTGTAGCTCTGAAACAAAGTTACTCCTGCATTTCCCAGGGACTGATCTTTGCCATTTAAGAAGGGACCATTTCATTAGAGCTTTAAACCTAACTGCACCATATGGCAACATACTCAAGTCTACTCATGCCACACCAACCTAACTTACAATGTGAAACGCAGATCTGCGTTACTAATGCTTCATCTCCTTCACCAATAAGACAATGTAAAACCAACTCCCAGCATAAGCTTTTATCCTTTTTCTTACTTTTCCTATGGCACTTGCATGAACAAGCATGCAGGTATATTTATTTATGTGGAAATAAAATGATGTGGCAAAAATGCTTGTAAGTAATATGAAAAATGTGGTATCTGATAATTAGATGAAACATTTTACTACCAACGTAGCACTACCCACTGTGTTTTTTTTTCCCCAAACCCCCAAAATTTCTGCAGCTTGGTATGTTATGGTGGGTTATATCAGAGATTTCTTTTGTATGTTTTTACAGAATCTACCTTTAAAAAAAACCCTAAAACCAATGAAGGTAAACAGCCACAAGTTTTGTCATTCATTGACATAAAGCAGCAGATACATTGAGGAACATTCTGCTATCAATACATCGCAAATCAAACTTTTTCTAGTATTTGAGTTTAAGATAGTGTGTTTTATCATTTTGATTCTGGAATACAAATACACTAATTTTAATTCTAAAAAGCGCAAACATACACAAATTAAGAGGAAACTGCAGGAGTTAGAATACACATGGCTTCATGCAATGATGCTATACTTCATTCTTAGACACATACAAGATTTCAAAAGTCATCCTTTGTGGAAACAAACTTTCCAAACTACTGAAAAAAAAATAATGAAACATTCAATATACTGCTAAGGCTTTCGTAGGTGATCAAGATGATGCTAACTCAGTTTCTTCACCAGCTACTGTTTGACAAATCTTGCTCTCATTCACTGTCCAGAAGAGTTCTCATCCCAACAACAGGAGATTACTAGGCACCAATAAGGCAAATCACTTGGTACAGTTTTTAATGAGGTTAAATAACCCCATGATGTCAACCATTGCTTTTTGGATGTTTTTTCCAAAACGATGAGAATCCTTTAAAAACAAACAAAAAAAATAAAACCAAAGACTTGTACTGTCAATCAACAGTTATCTTTTAGGCAAAAAAAGGAACCTTTTAACATTTTATAATTTTGCAGCTTACAGAATTAAGGCACATATTTTACCATTAAGCAGGGAATTTAAACCACAAAAATTTTAATACTATACAAATTAATCCTGGTTTATGCTATTACTGACTAATGAGTTCTTCATTATGCATTTACTTTCATACAGACACGAACTGAGATCTTCTCCTTTTGAAGTCAGATGCATCTATAGCTTTCTGTTACTTTAAAATAGCTGGGTTTCAGTATTGGGATTTTTATACAAGATTTTGTGAAAGCTAATATTCAGAAAACAAAAGAATGTCAGAAAGTGTATGACTAATGACCTAGAAGTACTGAAAGTGCAGAAAAACATTTTGTCTTTGAGTTCCTATCAATCCTGAATTGTTTGCAATTGAAAAATTACATAAAGTATTTAAAATGCAAATCACAATTGTCTAGGTGTAAATAAACTATGAACTTGTTCTGTTTATTCTAAGTGTCAGATGAATGGTACAAGGCAGAAATTAAGATTACAAATATAAATTATTAGGTTCATTACAGGACCTACTACAAAGACCCTACTAATACCAAGGCCACGCACGTGAAATCCTACCTTTTCTGATGGAACTTTGACTTGACTAGTAAGTAAAAAATACAGGGAAATTTAAAGTACAAGCTAACAAGCATGTGAAGAACAATTTCAACTACGAAAAAACAAAGTTGTATTTTCTAATCTTGCACCAAGTTCTCGTGGACATGCTAAGGTCAAAGAGGAAAACTAGTTCAGCTATGTAATCCTGAACAAACTTAGCATTTTTATTGAAGTCAAAAATCTAAATGAAAGTCTAAAAAATCTAACCATTAATTGAAACTCACTCAAAGCAGGCCCTTGCAACAGCAGGATATTAAATAGATGACATCTACTACATTCTAATAATGGGTGTTACTCTAATAAATTTTTGGTTAATTATGTTTCTCAAGCACAGATTATAACTTACAGGTCAGTTTCTTTCAGTGTTATTTAAACAAAGAAGATTTGAAGGATAGGGAGCATACATTTTACTCTGTCTTTACAACTGCAGCCATAGACAAATCAAAGCAGAACTGAAATAACAAAAACCAAGAAAAATCTCTTACTGTTTATCAGACTGATACGAGTCATTTTACCTGAGTTCCAGGAAACTACATGTGTAGAGAGGACCTTGGGCTATGTGCTTTCTTTGTGCTTGAAAGCTTAAGTGAAATAGAATATGGTTTCCTTGCTTCATAAAGCTATTAAATTTACAGAAGTGGAGACATAAAATCCTCCAACAAAACAGCCTATGTTGAGAAAAAAAACACACATTATAACTGTATGTTGGAAGTCCTACTAAACTGTTTTAGATGATGAGTAGAACCACTTTATAAGCAGGCACCTGATCAGATTTATTAAACCATAGGAAGGGACTAACCCTTACCGTCTCAGAACAAGATATTTTGCTGGAGACATGGAAATGGATGGAATTTTCACCCAAGATAATATAAGAAACACCATAACCATCATCAGCAACCTAGGGGAAGAAAGAAGAGAGAAACAAGTTATAAGCTTTTTTTTTCCTTCCATTCCTAAATTATCTTACACATAATTACACAATTCTTTTAGTGCAGTTTTTAAAATCAGTTACAGTTTCTCCTCAAACAAAAATTAAGTTTTCATATTTAATGTATCTTTTCTAAAGATTAATTCCACTTAAGGAAACAGTTCTAGTCTCATCTCAAGTGCATGGAATTAACATTTTCTGAATACGTCTGTAATATTTCCCAGCTTTAGTATTTTGAAATAGAATACTTGTTCAAAGACCTTCTTGTATCAAGGTCTGGTCCTAAACAGCTACACAGCTTCAGTGCTTAAGTAGAAAGGAATAAAACAGTTCAATTGTATACTTAAATATCCTGTTTCATGGGATTACTCTGCAGATGTAAACAAATACAGTATATAAATATGGAGTATACAAGAGCCCCGTATTATGAAAACTTGCCCAAAGGCAAAGTCATCCGACTCTACAGCAATGGTATGATTCTGTACACCTATGTCATTAGCAAAGCCCTGGTCTGATTTCAACATTAGCACCATTAACTGTCACAATTTTTAGTCTGATGTTTCATATAAAGTATGACTAGTAAAGACAGACTATGCTGCTGCCACCCTCCTTCCTCACTCAAACCTTCAAGCTCTTTGCTGTCACTGCTGCTAAGGACACTGATAGTCTTCCCTCCATTAGCACTACAGGGCTATAATCTACAGAACGCTTAGGAAAAACAAACCAAACCAAACCAAACCAACACACATCACACACACATGGAAAGCCTGATGTACTGAATCTCTGGGCTACTTCAGCAAACCAAAGTACAGTTTTTGTAAGGATACAAAAAAATGAGGAAGGGAAATGTACGCAGAGTTATTTAGAAAAACAGACAACTGAAGGAAGGAAATTAAAAGGAACGAAGAAATAGTAAGAAGGGAGCAGTTAACATAGCATTAGCAAAAACAAAAGGAAAAAGTGTTATAATTGCCAGACCACACCTTTTTGGGATTCTACATGTGGGCTTTATAATCTGTTGGAGCAAGCCAGTTACTCATGAATGAGAAGCATTGCAATAAATAGGCTTCCTTGATACTGTAATTTAAACTCATTCCACCTGTAAGAACTACTGAAAGTCGCATCAGAAACACGAATAAATAAATAAAAAACCCCACAAAATCCAACTTCCAGCTTGGCAAATCAGCCAAAATACATTGTACTTGTAATCCTAATTTCTGCGTGGCAAAGAACAGTCCTGTGATCCCTCTGATTGTTCCTTCAATAGAAATGCTTTTTGTAAACAGATTAATCTAGTCTACAGCCCCATAAAGTCTGCTTAACAGATCTTATTAACAACACCACCATCATCAATAGCCATGTTCAAATCCCGGTAAAATACTACAGCAAATCAAAAGCTTCTAACATCTCTAACAATACACTCGTTTCATGAAAGTCTACAGAAGCTGTAGAACGTGGTTTCATTCTTGACTTCTCCACTGCTCGCACTTTGGAGGGAAAGAAGAGCAATGCGAGAAGCTTAATTTGGAGGAAAGGATGAACACATTTTTTAATTAATCAGGAAATATAAAGAATAAGTCAAGTATAATTACTTTTATAAATACCAACCCTAAAATCTAGTTTAAGTAATAACACATTTGTCACATAGCCCAATGTACTGAAGTTCTGGGCATAGATAATGTGACCAAAGCCCCTACTTTATCAGAGCTCTCTGCCATGGAGTCTTGTATCACATTTGATAACTGTGTATTTCCTTAAGAATAATCCATTCTTGTAGTGGGATATGAGAAAAAGGTGATGCAGACTTTCCTGAGCACATTCACTTCATGAGAAAGCACTAAACACACACATTTAAAAGTATGTGTTGCACTTTTGATGTGCAGCATTAAGGTATTACAGATCTGAAATTATTCAGACTGTAATATTCAAAATAAAATTGTATTTAAAGGGGTAGTTTTATTTAGCAAACATACTGGTCCAAATCCTCCACCACAGGATAACATCTCAGGGTTCTTCTTCAGGTCAATGTGTTGCTGTGGTGTCTGACTCGTTGACAGCCTCCAAGGCTCTGACAAAACCTTTATTAGATATGAGAGAGATGCAAACAAGTATAACACACTGCATGTTTTAGCACATGTGACTTTCTCAAAAACTAGACAAGTTAGAAAGCACTCCATAAAGCAATATTAAGGATAACTCCAGTTCCCATTTCAACAGAATGAACAATTAAGAAGGTTAAATGAAATAGTTAAACTTGTCCTGATATGCAAACCGTTAACATATGAGGTCATAATGTCAATTCCTCACAGCAAATAAAAAGTTCTTTTAATAGAAATGCTGTTTCAAAACAGATTAATCTGGTCTATAGCCTGGTAGATTCTGCATAACAGGTCTTGTTAACAACAAGATGATCATGAATTGTCGTATTCAAATCCCAGTAAGATACTGCATCAAGTTACAAGCTTGTAAAATCTCTAACAATACACACATATCTTGAAAGTCTGCAGAAGCTGTAGAAAGTTGTTTTATTCTTGACTTCGCCACTATTCACATTTAGGATGGCAAGAAGACAAATGTGAGTAGTTGAATTTGGAGGCAAGCTAAGACACATTTTTTAATTAATCAGAAAACCATGCAATCACTTTTATAAAACCCAACTAGTTAAGTATTAAAGCATTTGTCACAGTAAACCAGTGACAATAATGTCGTGCATTAAAAAAAAAACACATCGCAATACACAGCTTCTTTAACTCACAGTAACTTAATTAAAAGAAAGTTCCAAAAGAACATTCTTGAGAGAAAACACACAGCCTCTGTTGTGCTGCCTTGAAAATACGTAAAACCACAGCCAACTATTATAATGACTATATCTTTCTTTCAATCCTTAATAATGTGTATTATACTACAAAGCTCACAGCATTACTATAGGTCTATTAGTAAGTTTATACATAAAGCAAAATTAAACTAACTTGTAATCTACCAGAAGATGTTAAGCAATGCTAGCTAAACTCTTTACCTTTTTCTTCGGAAAACCAGAGTTCTACAAGTACGTAAGCAGATACCACAAAACACTAAGTAAACAAAGGATTATTTACTGTAATTCATAGGTATCAATAACAGTCACTTACTTCCTTAAGGAAAGGAGAATCTACAGCAAGGTACTTGGACACAACATAAAGGCAGAACAGATGGCGGTCGATGCCAGCACCAGTCATGGCAAGACGATACAAATGCTGATGTTTCGCAGCAGCAAGCCGAAAGAACTTAAGTCTATTTTCATTCTAACAGTGAAAAAAAGATGACGAAAAAATCAGTTAAGTGAACTGGGCTGAAGATGCAGAAACCAAGTTACAGCAATGGCTTCCAAGCCTAGACACTTAAGGATCAAGTACAAGACAATGCATGCAACTAACACCAAATACTAGTATCCTCTGGCTTTTCAACCTCATGTATTCAATTTCAGGTACTAGCAAGTGTGAACTATTACCTGCTGTAAACACTGCATAATGAAAAAAAAACAACTGTATTTTAAGTGTGATTCAACCCCAGAATCAAACATGATTATAACTCAAGTTTACTACATTATTGTATATTTAGTTTGTAGAGACACTGGTCTTAAAAATATTATACAAGAGCAAATCTCGACATGATTTAAGAAAAGCTGGAACTGTAACAGCCATTTCAGAAGGCAAACTGATAACACTGAAGGTACTGCGGTCCATGAATGCTGGCCATTTTTTAAAAGCCTTCTCTTAGGAGCTCAGGAGCAGGCAATTCCAATGTGTTAGAAGTCAAGCAAGAAGGGCAGCAGACCTGCCTGGCTGAGCAGGGATCTTCTTCTAGAACTTAAGAGGAAATGGAGAGCATATGGACGTTGGAGACCTCAGCACAGGAAACCAGAGCCATCAGCACAGGCACAACATGGACCTGTTGGAGCAGGTCCAGAGGAGGGCCACAAAAATGATCAGAGGGATGGAACACCTCTCCTATGAGGAAAGGTAAGAGTTCGGGTTGTTCAGCCTGGAGAAGAGAAGGCTGCCGGAAGACCTTATGGCAGCCTTCCAGTACCTGAAGGGGGCTTATAAGAAAGATGGGGATAAACATTTTAGCAGGGTCTGTTGCAATAGGACAAGGGGTAATGGGTTTAAACTAAAAGAGGGTAGATTTTTATTAGATATAACAAAGAAATTCTTTACTATGAGGCTGATGAGGCACTGGAACAAGTTGTCCAGAGAAGTTGTGGATACCCCCTCCCTGGAAGTCTTCAAGGCCACATTGGATGGGGCTTTGAGCAACCTATTCTAGTGGAGGGTTTCCCCCACCCATGGCAAGAGGGGTGGAACTAGATGATCCTTAAGGTCCCTTCCAACTCAAACCATTCTATGACTGGAAGGAAGCACAGGCAACAGAGGCAGACTACAGAGATGCTGTTTGCTGCTGTAGGGAGAAAATTCATGCAGCCAAAACTTGATTTGAGTTCAGGCTGGCCAGTACTGTGAACGACAACTAAAAGGGTTCCTCACAAATAGGAATGTAGTTGAAGCAAAGATATTCAAAGCCTTTTTCACCTCTGTCTTTAACACTGATGAATGGCCCTGGGAACCCTGGAGCCCTGTGTTAGAAGACTGTGAATAGGGGGATGATAAACTCCCAGCTAACTCTGAACTTGTTTGCGACTTGCTGTTCCAGCTGGAGGCACTAAGTCTCTGCGCCCCAGTGGGATTCATCCCAGAGTACTAAAAGAGCTGGCCGATGTTATTGCGGACCCTTCTCCATTATTTTTCAATGGTCTTGGGAATCTGGAGAGGTCCCAGTCAACTAGAAGCTGACAAATGTTGTCCCAAGGTTATTCTGGGAGTTACTGAAGAACAATTGAGAGACAGTGCAGTCATTGGTCACAGCTAACATGAGTTCACGAGGGGAAAGTCCTGTTTAACTTAATTTCCTCTTATGACAAGGTCACCCACCTAGCTGACCAAGAAAAGCCAGTAGATGTAGGATTTATTGGATTTTAGCAAAGATTTTGATAACTGTCTCTCACAGCATCCTTCTGGACAAAGCGTCCAGCATACAGCTAGACAAGTCTATAATATGTTGGGTGGACAACAGGCTGATGGGTTAGTGGAGTTCACATTCCTGAGGGATATGGGAAAGGCAAGGAGTATAGTCAGGACCCTAAACTTTAGGAAAGCCAATTTCCAGCTCTCAAGGAGTTAGTCAGTAGGACTCCCTGGGAAATGGTCCTCAGCAACAGGGGGGCAGAACAGAGCTGGCAGATCCTTAAGGACGCTTTCCATAGAGCACAAGAGCTATCAGTCCCCAGGTGTAAAAAGTCAGGCAAGGAAGGGAAGAGACCAGCATAGCTGAGTCAAGACCTGCTGGTCAAACTAAAGGGCAAGAGGGAACTGCACAGGCAGTGGAAGCAGGGACAGGTATCTTGGGAAAAGGATAGGGATGCTATCCGGTTGCGTAGAGATGAGGTCAGGAGGGCCAAGGTGCAGCTGGAGCTGCACTTGGCAAGGAATGCTAAGAATAACAAGAAGGGCTTCTACAGGTACCTCAGCCAGAAGAGGAATGTTATAGAAAGTCTACCCCTCTCAATGAGCAAGAATGGCAACCTTGTATCAACAGATGAAAAGGCCAAGGTACTCAACTTTTCTGCCTCAGTTTTCACTGGCAACCTCTCTCCTCGCCCCTCCCCAGTTGATGGCCTGCCAGATGGGGACCAGAGGAGCAAAGTCCCTCTCACTGTAAGGCAAGACCAGGTTCAGGACTACCTGAAGAACCTGAACATACGTAAGTCTATGGGACCTGATGAGATGCATCCCACAGTCCTGAGGGGACTGGCTGATGTCATTGCCAAGCCACTCTCCATATGTGAAAGGTCATGGCAGTCAGGCGAAGTCCCTGGTGACTGGAAGAAGGGAAACATTGTGCCCATTTTTAAAAAAGGGCAGGAAGGAGGACACTGGGAACTTACTAACCTGTCGGCCTCACCTCTGTGCCTGGGAAGATTATGGAACAGATCCTTCTAGAAGCTACGCTAAGGCACATGGAGGACAGGGAGGTGATTCAAGACAGCCAGCACGGCTTCACCAACGGCAAGTCCTGCCTGACCAACCTAGTGGCCTTCTAAGATGGTGTGATTAGATCAGCGGACAAGGGAAGAACTATGGATGTGATCTATCTGGAGTTCTATAAAGCCTTCAACACAGTGTCTCACAACATCCTTCTCCTTAAATTTGAGAAATCCGGATTTGATGGGTGGACTGTTGGGTGGCTAAGGAATTGGTTGAAAGGTTACAGCTGGAGGGTAGTGGTCAATGGCTTAATGTCCAAATGGACACCGGTGACAAGTGGTGTCCCTCAGGGGTCCGTACTGGGACCGGTGCTGCTTAACATTTTCATCAATAACTTAGCAAGATGGAGTGCACCCTCAGGAAGTCTGCAGATGACACCAAGCTGAGTGGTGCGGTCGACACACCAGAAGCACTGGATGCCATACAGATGGGCCTGGACAAACTTGAAAAGTGGGCCCATGTGAACATCCTAAGGTTCAACAAGGCCAAGTGCAAGGTCCTGCACCTGGGTTGGGGCAACCTCCGCTGTCAATACAGGCTGGTGGATGAAGGGATTGAGAACAGCCCTGCTGAGAAGTACTTGGGGGTACTGGTGGATGAAAAGCTGGATATGAGCCACCAATATACACTCACAGCCCACAAGACCAACCATACCCTGGGCTGCATCAGGAGAAGCGTGGCCAGCAGGTCGAGAGAGGTGATTCTGCCCGTCTACTCTGCTCTGGTGAGACCCCACCTGGTGTACTGCGTCCAGCTCTGGAGCCCCCAGCACAAGAAGGACATGGAGCTGTTGGGAGTGGGTCCAGAGGAGGGCAACAAAGATGATCTGAGGGCTGGAGCACATCTGCTATGACTAAAGGCTGAGACAGTTGGGGTTGCTCAGCCTGGAGAAGAGAAGGCTCCAGGGAGACCTTATAACAGCCTTCCACTACCTGAAAGGGGCCTATAGAAAAGATGGGGAAAATATTTTCAGCAGGGCTTGTTGTGATAGGACAAGGAGCAATGGCTTTAAACTAAGGGAGGGCAGATTTAGACTAGATATTAGGAAGAAATTTTTTACCATGAGGGTGGTGAAACACTGGAACAGAATGCCCAGAGAGGTAGTGGAGGCCCCATCCCTGGAAACATTCAAGGCCAGGTTGGATGGAACTCTGAGCAACCTGGTCTAGTTGAAGATATCCCTGCTTCACTGCAGGGAGATTGGGGTAGATGACCTCTAAAGGTCGCTTCCAACCCAAAGCATTCTATGGTTCTATGGATGCAGGAGTCAAATGTACATTAAGTTTGCCGATGATACTAGATTAGGAGGAGCTGTGGACTCCCCTCAAGGGTAGAGAGGCCTTACAAAGACACCTGGATAGACTAGAGAGCTAGGCAATCACCAACCATATGAAATTTACCAAGCGCTCTATTCTGCACCTGGGATAGTGTAATCCTTGTTATACACACAAGCTATGGGACCAGAGGCTGGAGAGAAGCCTCACAGAAAGAGATCTGGGGGTTTGTGTCAATGCCAAGTTGAGTATGAGTCAACAGTGTGCCCCGGCAGCCAAAAGGGCCAACTGTGTCCTGGGTTGCATCAAGCACAGCATAGCTAACTAGTCCAGGGAGGTGACTGTCCCATTCTACACTCCACTGGTGTGGCCCCACCTTGAGTTCTGTGTGCAGTTTTGGGCATCTCAACATAAAAAGGACATCAGACTATTACGGTGTGTCCAGAGGAGGGTGACTGACATGATGAAAGGTCTCAAGGGCAAGAATTATGAGGAGTGGCTGAAGTGACTTGGCTTGTTCAGCTTAGAGAAGGCTGAGAGGTGACCTCATCACAGCCTACAAATTTCTCAAGAGGGGCAGTGGAGGGGAGGTGCTGATCTCCTCTCTCTGGTGACCAGTGATATGACATGAGGAAATGGAATGAAGCTGCATCAGGGGAAGTTCAGATTGGACATTAGGAAAAGGCTCTTCACTGAGAGTGTGGTTGGTCACTGGAACAGGCTCCCCAGGGAAGCGGTCAGGGCACCAAGCCTGTCCGATTTCAAGTAGCGTCTGAATGACGCCCTTAGTCATATGCTTTAGTTCTAAGTAGTCCTGTGAGGAGCAGGAGGTTGGACTCAATGATCCTTATGGGTCTCATCCAACTTGAGATAGTCAATGATTCTATGAATGCTATATCAATGTTGCAAGCGCTGAAAGAAAGTGTTCAAAACACTCAGCCATTCTGTTAAGACTTTATAATGTGGAATGCAACACACTGAGTATACAGAAACCTGTCACTTCTTATGTCCAGCATCACTGTATTTTACACCACTTACTTGGGACACAGTGAGCAGGCTATTTGCCTCCAGCATCAGAAACTAATAAATCACTTGTAGTCATGCTAAGCATGCCTACCATTGGCATTCAGGAGTAAAGCATTGTGGACAGTCCATGGAGGATGCAAGTGCTCAGGAAAAATTCTACGGAAAAACCCAGAGGAAAGTAGAAGCAAGCAGTAAAGGCAGCCAACTTATTTTAAAATAATATATAAATGCACATAATATAATCTTCATAATACATAAAAACTAAAAATTGTATTATGAAGGCACGATTCCTCTGCTCTGTGGCTGATCATTCCAGATGAAAACCAGTAATGAATCAACAAGTCTGAAAAATAATAATGTTTGTAGTACCCGTAAAAAAGGTAGTAGAATGAAATCTGCTATATATGTGATCTTGCCATGTGTGGGGCTACCTTATCCCTTTAACAAAAATGCAGATGTTAACTGCAGAGATGTAATAGGACAGGCCACTTGGGAAGAATACAAGGATGTGGTCAGAGCATGCAGGGATGCAACGAGGAAGGCTAAGGTCCACCTGGAATTAAATCTGGCAAGGGATGTCAAAGACAACAAGAAGGGTTTCTTCAAGCACATCAGCAGCAAACGTAAGACTAGGGATAATGTGGGGCCGCTGCTGAACGAGATGGGTTTCCTGGTGACAGAGGATGCAGAGAAGGCAGAGCTACTGAATGCCTTCTCTGTTTCAGTCTTCAGTGCCAAGGCCGGCCCTCCGGAATCCCAGGCCCTGGAGGTAAAAGAGGAAGCCTACAGAAAGGATGACCTTCCCTTGGTTGAGGAGGACTGTGTGAGGGATCACTTAAGCAATCTGGATGCCCACAAATCCATGGGTCCCGATGGAATGCACCCATGAGTGCTGAGGGAGCTGGCAGATGTCATTGCTGAGCCACTCTCCATCATCTTTGAAAGGTCCTGGAGGACAGGAGAGGTGCCCGAGGACTGGAGAAAGGCCAGTGTCACTCCAAACTTCAAAAAGGGCAAGAAGGAGGACCCAGGGAACTACAGGCTGGTCAGCCTCACCTCCATCCGGGAAAGGTGATGGAGCAGCTCATCCTGGAAGTCATCATCAAGCAAGTGGAGGAAAAGAAAGTTATCAGGAGTAGTCAACATGGATTCACCAAGGGGAAATCATGCCTGACCAACCTGATAGCTTTTTACGATGACATGAGTGGCTGGGTATATGAGGGGAGAGCAATGGATGTTGTCTACGTCGATTTCAGCAAGGCTTTCGACACTGTCTCCCATAACATCCTCCTAGGGAAGCTCAGGAAGTGTGGGCTGGATGAGTGGTCAGTAAGGTGGATTGAGAACTGGGTGAATGGCAGAACTCAGAGGGTAGTCATCAGCGCCGCTGAGTCTAATTGGAGGCCGGTAAATACTGGTGTCCCCCAGCGGTCAGTAATGGGCCTAGTCTTGTTCAACTTCTTCATCAATGACCTAGATGAAGAGTTAGAGTGTACCCTCAGCAAGTTTGCTGATGACACAAAACTGGGAGGACTGGTGGATACACCGGAAGGCTGTGCTGCCATTCAGCGAGACCTGGACAGGCTGGAGAGTTGGGCAGAGAAGAACCTGATGAGGTTCAACAAGGGCAAGTGCAGGGTCCTGCACCTGGGGAGGAACAACCCCATGCATCAGTACAGGCTTGGGGCAGACCTGCTGGACAGCAGCTCTGCAGAGAGGGACCTGGGTGTCCTGGTGGATGACCAGTTGACCATGAGCCATCAGTGTGCCCTGGTTGCCAGGAAGGCCAATGGTATCCTGGGGTGCATTAAGAGAAGTGCTGGCCAGCAGGTCAAGGGAGGTTCCCCTCCCGCTCTACTCTACCCTAGTGAGGTGGCATCTGGAGTACTGTGTCCAGTTCTGGGCTCCCCACTTCAAGAAAGATGAGGAGCTACTGGAAAGAGTCCAGCGGAGGGCTACAAAGATGATGAGGGGTCTGGAGCATCTGTCCTACTAGGAAAGGCTGAGAAGAGAGCTGGGCTTGTTTAGCCTGAAGAAGAGAAGGCTGCGAGGGGACCTTATAAATGCTTACAAATATCTCAAGGGTGGGTGTCAGGAGGATGAGGCCAGACTCTTTTCAGTGGTGCCCAGTGACAGGAGAAGGGGCAAGGGGCACAAACTGAAGCTTAGGAAGTTCTGTCTGAACATGAGGAAGAACTTCTTCACTCTGAGGGTGATGGAGCACTGGAACAGGTTGCCCAGGGAGGTTGTGGAGTCTCCTTCTCTGGAGATATTCCAGATCCGCCCGGACAAGGTTCCGTGCAGCCTGCTCTAGGTGACCCTGCTTCGGCAGAGGGGTTGGACTAGGTGACCCACAGAGGTCCCTTTCAACCCCTACCATTCTGTGATTCTGTAATAGCAATTAATTCTGACATTAGGAGTAAGTTAAAATTAACTTCTATACACAGGGCAGTTGTACAGTAGCTATGCCATAGTTATGTATGACATGTTGACATAGCTGGATTTCCAGACTTGCACTGGTCTGATCACAGCTCCCAGCACAACATATTGAGAAATCCAGAGAGGTTCCACAAAGAGGAGGGAGAGAAAAGTTTCTCTCGTTCTCTGTGCATCTGTTTTCTGGCAGTAACTTTTGTTCATAGAATCATGGGCCTAGAAAGAACCTTGCCTATTCATCTCCTTAGACTTCTCTGCGCTACGATCCGATCTCTTTCCTGAAGGACCACTATGTAACTTACTTCTACAGATTTTCAAATTGATAAAACAACCTCTCCAAGTAATCTGTTTCATGCTTCTCGCTATTTCTCTCATTATCCTTACTAGCAGAAAATGTTTCTCTAATGTGTTTCTTTCTGAAGTTTAAGTCCACTACTTCTTGGGATGGAGAACAGGTTGTTCACATCATCTCTGCATCAGCCTTTTTATTCTCTTGCGCACAACTTGGCTCCCTACCTCTTCCTCAGTGTTCTCTCTTCTTTAGACTAGGCAAGAATAATTAAGTTCAAACTCTCCTCATAGATCCTCTTCAGAGGTTTCTAACCATCTTTCTTGCTCTCCTTTAGACTCTCTCCTAGTCATCCACACCACAAGTGTGGTGTCCAAAACTGGACACATCACCCCAGCTAATGTGGTACTAGAAAAAAGGTGCAGGGACAAATGACTACTAAAAATAAAGGACAAGACTAACTGAAGTGAGGGATATATTTTTCCCAATGGCGTAGCACTGAATGTGCTATGTCGGTGTTCAGTTACTGATTACTATAGTCCTAGATCTTTTTCATTAACTTTTCTACCCATGCAGCTGTTACTCAGGCCTGGATGCAATACCTTGAGTACACTCCTATTTAACAAAATCCTCTTTTTCAGGTCAAATTTTTCTTGACTCTGAAGAACTGGAAATCCCCTTCAGCTTAGTAAAACCTGAAAATGTAATAAATTATTTCATCAACTATTTCTGTGAAAGCTGTGACTAGCAGTGGATTAAAGAACAGACAGCCCTTAAGATGACTGTCATCCACCCTTCCATTTTGACAGGAAACGTTTTAACCAGTATTGTCCAAGGTTTTCCAAACTAAGAACTTTTCCCCTAGACCATGCTTCCTTTATTTGCTAATCAGAACATCACAAGAAAGACTAAAAAGCCCACTGAATCAACATATAAAAGCAACTACTTATTCTCTGTGAATAATACTTGCTTCCCTATCAGAAAGAAAAGCCTAACTGGCATGAGATTACTTGTTTTACAAATCTATGTTTGAGTATTACGAGGCACAAAAATTTCACAAGTCATCTCCATTTTCTGGAGTTCAGGAACTGTAAGAAATGGCACATTTGGCTAAGTTATTGCCATTCTCTTTCAGTATAGCCTTGAATTTCTGCCATATTGACAAAAAATGTGGACTATTACCTTATGCTACACTTCCTTCCTAAAAAACAAAGGCATCAATCTAAGAGTTTAAAAACTATTTGGGAACTTACATGGGTATCCGGTGATAACTCACGTGCCTTACGGATAGTATAAGGCAACAACACTGTGAACTTACACTTTCAGTTGGGTCTTCCATGGTTCGAACAAAATTAGATGATTCAACAGTACATGAACGAACAGTTTCGGTCCTGCCTTCTCTGAACAAGCGTGTCATAGAGGCTTCATATGTTAAGGAAAATTTTCCCATGTCCTTGAAAAGGGAAAAATTAGAACTTAGAGGTTTAGCCAGACTTAGCCCCTCTTTCTTAATCAACAGTTCAAGATAAGCATACAATTCATATCATAAGTTCTTAGTAGCCCACCCTTAACAGTCTTACATAAGATAATAAAGGCAAAAATGAGATTAGTAGCAGGATTCGATAAATACTTATAGAACAACCAAACTAACAAGGACTACCCTCTCTGTTTTATATTCAGTCTTCTCCAGTTTACAACAGAAGCTGATTTAATGACTATCAAAAACCTATTTGAAAGTTCAGTGGCTTCCTAATTAACACAGCTGTGATAAGTAATCAAGAAAACTGTAACATCCTTCAAAGTATTTTCACTTAAAATTTTAATAGCATGAGGACGCATACCGGTGTGGTGATTTTTAAGAACGCGAGAACTGAAAACAGTCTGCAAAACCCAGGAAGTGTGGCTTCCATATTTCCTACAGATGTGCACAACCTACAGATTACAAGTTTCCAAGTGATAGAAACATATCTAACACATTAGCAACTGTACCCGTCTAAGCTATACATCAGAACAGATTGTGAAAGTCTGTTCAGTTTCAGATTAAGAGGATGGGTGTTCAAAATGAGAGAGGTGGTTGGGTAATCAAGCTTTGTGCCATGTAGCTACCCTAACCTAAGTAAGAAGGACTATAAGTGGTGATTACCAGTCAGGAAATCTGGATGCTTTGAAACAAATATTTGGAACTACTTTAAAAAAACAAACAAACAAACCAAAAACAAACAGTATCTCAGCAGCAGCAACAACTAGATAAAAAAGAGAAAAACATGCACGCTGCTACACTAGTGTTTTCTGCAAGCACATTATAGAAAAGGTGAACTAACAGAAGAAAACACAGCCAGGCATTTCTGTCAATCCTGTTAGGGAGTGTCCATGACTACTGAATTAAGGGTGACTCCAAACTAAAAGATGAGTTTACCATTGTTCAGAATTTAACACGCAGCTACTAGAAGTTTCATATCTACTTCTTTCAAGCCCAAAATGCTTAAGGACAGACCAGCTAAGCAGAAGAGAAAAATTTGCATGAGTGTCAATATGCTAACCTTTGGTCAATTAATTTCCAGCTAGTTATCTGTTTTGGGTTTGTACCAATTTCCATCAAAAGTCTTTAGTAACCTTGCACATGTGACTTTAGGCAGCCACATGTTTTAATCACAAACTTGCTATACCCAATTTAATGAGGTTCTATAAGCCAGAAACAGTCTGTTCTTCTTACCCGATAGTGAGCAAGCTGCAGGGCAAGTTGCACGAAGGCATCAGGGCTGGTTTTTGCTTTCTTTATTAGTCCCTTCCCAAAAGCATCAAAGTAAAATGAATGGAAGTCCACATCATCTGCCAGAGCTATGGCAGTGCTCAGAGACCTCTCAATCACTTCTTGACACTAAAATAAATAAATAAAAAAATATTTATATGCATACATGTGCATACGTATTCATTCAGTGGTATTTGAAAAAACTGTTGAAAAAGTGCATGTATTTTTAACTGATAAAACAACAAATGCTGCCTTTATGCATGCCAGGAACGTAATTTTTTAAATAATCTCCCTTTGAAGAAAGAGAAGCTATCTTTGCCAGAAACTTAGAATTAAAAAAACTAATAAAAATAAGTTTAAAGCCAATACACATCTGGAGCCCAAAAATTACACTTTAAAAAAACATCAGCATTAAGACTGTTTAGGTCGCTAGAACATAAAATAACTCATAGAGATAGAACGACCATAGTTGTGTTGCTTCCAATATGCCATACATGCTTAATTAAATGTAACTAACCATTACCTTTTTATTCAAAATTTAAAAATTCAAATAGATGATGGCAGTTTGTCTTGAAGTTAGGCGCAAAAAAAAAAATCAAACCTTATTAGACATGTATAGAGAACTTTGAACACAAAAAAGACAGCTACTCTCAAGAAACTATTACACAGGAGCATTTGTTATGACAACAGTGATGAAACCTCAGCAACTGAAACTTCAATAGAGTTACTATTTAAAAAATCAGGTAGCCATTTATTTTTGCCATGTTGCCAACCAAGAAAGTTTCCAGTAAAAAGCTGTCATTTCCTGGCCAGAATTTTTAGAGTGATTTTAAAGCCCCCTGATATCTTTTTAAGTAAACTGATTATTGTCCACACATGAAATATACATCTTACAGGACTCAAAGGAATTTAAAGCTGATCTATAGGGTTTATCAGTAATTAATAACACAATCTGACAGCTCAGAAACATAGGAACTTCTTCCTCAAACTACTAGCTGTTCTGTACTTACTTCTTCTGGAATTTCCCACTGCAGTTTGGTAGGTATAGGAATATTCTGATTGGTATCTCCTTTGCAATGCCCATCTTTTGAATAGCCCAGTTCAAGATACTCAGTTGCCATTACATTCTGCAAAGAACAAAACTTCTTCAGAATTGCAACATATTACATATTACTGTGGAATTAGGATTTGTGAAATCAATATAATCCATTTCAGTACACAGTGAAACACTATGCACAATCCATTTCCAAATAGTGAAAACAGCAGTAAATGAAGCCCCTTTTTACCTGCTATTTTAAGGCACTTTTACTTGTGTTCTGAGTAGGAAGAACAGCAGATATGAACAAACACCGATTCAATTACACTGCTGCATTTTGTTAGATGCTACTGAACTAATTAAAATGTCTCAATTAAAAACCCACCTCAAATTGATAAGTGGTTAAAATTCAGTATTAGATTTCACAACCTTTATTCAACTTAGAATCTACAGAATTTCTGCAAGTTTGTTATCTGTCAAAACTCGTTCATCAAGGAACAGTTTATTTCACAGTAAGAGCATATTCCTGAAAGATTTAAATCTTTTTTTTAAGATCTGCATCCCACTCAAAATTGCAGTTTACTTTATATGTGCACCAGAGCTCTTGGGTAGGGAAGCAAAACATTTCCAAGATGAACAATACAACTTGAATAACACACAAAAAAGGCTCTGTCTCACAAGATTTAAAACCACATCCTCATCATGAAAAAAAATTAATTAAAAAATACAGAATTCTCAATAGATTTTAATCTGATCAGAGTGGAAAGAAAAGCTTGACAAAAATCTACTGCATATTCTACATATATATTTCTAATCTATTATTTTTATTTAATTTTCTCATTTAGTTGTCAAAACCTACCAACTATGAAATAAAGCTTAATTCATTCTATTCTAAAAATACACCATCTATAAAAGGCTAACAACAGGTAACTTTTTAGGAAATGAAGTCCTACTTAGTTTAGTCATTTTAATTCTTAGAAGAAAATGAACCAACTAATAGTAAGTACAGAGCTATAAAATGAAGCATATAACATTATTCACTGCAAGAAAACAAAGTAACTTTTCCATTGAGCTAGTCTTAACTGCACAGTCAAGTCAGCTTCAAACCAGTATCGCCTTGTTTCTTCACAGGTTGGAGGATGCAATGAGGATTTTTTATTCTCACATGGAAGCACTTGTACAATAAAATTAGGAAATTACTTGGGGAATCAGTCAGCCCTGAGACCCATTTGCACAAATATATAATGAAATCAGAATTAGCTAATGTTTCTGAAATAATTTTGAGTGACTGAGTCATGTAAGCGTTTATGGGTTTAAGCTTCAAGAAGAAAAGAAAAATCAAATAGGATTTCAAGTAATAAACTAAGCTCATTATGAACAAACCTGACAAAAAGTGCATTTATTCCACTTATTGCAAATACATACAAGAGCTAATTTAAACAGCATATCAATCTGCAGCTCATCAAACAATTGCGCAGAGGAAAAACTGAACTCTGTACCATCTCTAAATTTTGAAAGCAAGTGTAGGATTTTTATAGCTTTTTATAAAGCATAACTGCTTCAGGAGCATGCATATACGCAAAATGCATATCAAAGAGGCAACAATCTATTGATTTAGATTATATACAAGTCAGACGGGGAGCTGTATCACTTTTCTATGAAGACATCTATGCCTATTAAAATGCAAAAAAGACCTATAATTTAAAGGACAGCAACCTCTTCTTTTAAGCAAGCTGTTTTGTTTTTTTTTTTTAAATTCTATAGTTGCAGTAGACACAGGCCCATAATCACTCCTCAGCAACATGAATGCAAGGGATTGAAATTGTTGATCTTCAGGACTGTTGCATGGACCATATCACATTATCTTCTGCATTAACTCTTTTGTACTAAATACCTACCTCCCACAGGTGTCCAACAATAGGAGCATCTGCCCAAGAGTGCTCTGCATTCAGACCTATTCTGCCATTTTTGAATATTATAAGAGTGAATGTTTTATCAAACCACCTGCAAAAGAAATTAAGATTTTGTTATGGTTTTGTACACTTCAAAAGCATTTTTATACTGTAACTTCATCCCTCTCAAAAATTGACATTCAAATGCACTAGATCTTGGCTTTTTTTTTTTAAGTAACAGTCTATTTAAAATAAATAGACATAAATTTGAACCTCTTGAAGTTCAACAAAGCCAAGTGCAACGTCCCACACCTAGGTCCGTGCAATCTCTGGTATCAACAGACTGGGGGATGAATGGATTGAAAGCAGCACTTCAGAGAAGGACCTGGGGTACTGGTGGATGAAAAGCTGGAGATGAGCTGACAAAGCGCGCCAGCTGTATCCTGGGCTGCATAAGAAGCAGTGTGGCCAGCAGGTCGAGGGCAGGTGATTCTCATCCTCTACTCTGCTCTTTTCAGACCTCACAGGGAGTACTGTGTCCGGATTTGGAGTCCCCAGCACAGGAAAGACATGGACCTGTTGGAGCGGGTCCAGAGGAGGTTCACGAAAATGATCATAAGGCTGGAACACCTATCCAATGGAGAAAGGTAGAGAGCTGGGGTTGTTCAGTCTGCAGAAGAGAAGGCTCTGGGACATCTTTTTGCAACCTTTCAATATAAAAAGAGGGCTTATGAGAAAGACTGAGAAAGACTTTTTACCAGTGCCTGTAGTGACAGGACAAAGGGCAATGGTTATAAACTCAAAGAGAGTAGATTTAGATTTGTCATAAGGGAGCTGTTTTTTTTTTTTGACGATGAGGGTGGTGAGACACTGGAACAGGTTGCCCAGAGAAGTTGTGGACGCCCCATCATTGGAAGTGTTCAAAGTCAGGTTAGGCGGGGCTTTGAGCAACCTGATCTACTGAAAGATGTCCCCGCCCATTGCAAGGGAGGTGGACTAGATGATCTTTGAAGGTTGCTTTCAACCCAAACCATTCTGTGATTTGATGAAATTTATCAGCTTATAAGTCACTAATTCATATGTATTAGCCACGTGAATTAGTGAAATTCGAAAAAAGAGAAGGCATTTTCCAGAGTCAATACTGTACCTGTCATAACACCTGCCATGTATTAGAGATTTTGCATATGCATCCAGTGAGCTCACTGGATCTTCTTTCCTGTATCCTTGCTCGGTGTCATCTAAAGTCACAAAAAATGCTGCTTTTTCAACAGCATCTAAGGACTGTTTGTTCTTTCCACGGCTAAAATAAGCCTGTCGAGCCTTAGCCCATGGTACTCTGCAAAACAATTTGGTTTATAGCCAGATTATGTGAATTTGTCAAGGTTTTATCACCCTTAAGATTACTATGAGACATTCCCCCTACTTTTATTAAATTTTCAGCAGCTACTTTCATTGTGTTTAAACTCTATCAGCAGTGAAAAGTTCTGAAAAGGACAATGTAATCCTAGGAACCAATTCAATATATCATCACACATGCGTGAAGCTTAATCCTCAGAAGTGCAACACTTCTGTGGCATGCTATACATATAGCATATATCATCTAGAACAAAAGAAAATATCTATTACATGCAAGAAGAAAATAGTAATAATAATGAAAACAATCAAAAGCTATTAATATCCATTGCTGTAACACCTAAATCCAAGAGTCTGGACAATAGTCAGTAAAAAGTTCCATGATAAATGCCTGGAACAGATCTGAAGTTAAAGAAGTCCTGAACAACGTAATTTCTGTATGGTTGCACCACATTTATTTATAAGTTTATGTGGTTTTCCTAATGAAAAAATATTTCAGTTTGTTTTAAAGCAGAAAGTGAGAAAAAGGAAGGACTCCTAGTAAGAAAGTATATTAAAATCCACAGCTCTTTCTCTCCCTTGTCCAGAAACAACTAGACAGATTGAACTACATTTGTCACAATTTAACTGAATTCAATTATCTTGCACCTAGAACCAGCTGAGTACATACTGCTGTATTTTGTAGATGAAAGTCATTAATATGGAGTAACAGTTACTGAATTCACATTATCAATCTTAATTTTTAAGATATTAAAATACCAGTGAACCCCAGAGCAGATACAGAACTCAAGTAGATCAATAGGTATAATACTGTAAAGCTTCCAATTACCACTCATGATAACAACAATCAAACCAAACTTCTCCAGATAAGCACAGGTAATCTGTAGACAGGGTTGCCACTGCAAAATTACTTTTAACTCCACGTACTTGAAAATGACTGAAGAGCTGCTACACGTTAGCAATATACAAAATCAGTGATCAAGGTATAACCAACTGACTGCAGACAATTTTAAAATTCCAAAGCCAATATTCAGTTAGTATGTTATACAGCTATTTCTAAATGTTAAAATTATTTTTTAATAAAATAACAACGACCATACCTGTCTCCTGCAGTAAGAGCTGCTAACTTCTCTTCACCAGCCTGAGGCTCTGAATCATCATCAAGAATTCTTTGCATCTGCTGTTCAATTTCTCGGGGTTTCAACAGTCTACCATCATGGTACAGCCAGACTTTGAAGTAACAGCCCTTATGATACACAACAATGTGTTTGCTGTCTTTCACATGCTGGAGAGTATCTAGAATTGAAATCACTTATGTGAAAATAAAGCTGAAGTCTCAAAACATAAATGCACTAGATAACACAAATGCCTACTGGACGCACTACCAGTGAGCCACAGCTTATTTATTTTAAGAAAATAACAGACAATGGGGAATAAATGGCTCCCTTGTGTTATTTAAGCACAAAGATTCCCGTATGAAACAGTCAAATGCCCAGATTTTATAATCATTTGCATATATAGCAGCACCAGTTTTCCACACTGGAGGCCAATATTAAGCAACTTAATCTGTATTTCTGTACCTGAAAAGTGAGCACTGGTAGTGTAGTCTGATTAAGCAGTCAGCAAAAGAACACGCTAGATGAGTGTGAGGAAAGGTTCTTTTAAATCTTCTGCATTCAAGTACTAAACAACTCATGGTACAATCTGTGGGGAGTCTTAACAGAGCCCAAATTCAGTACAATAAGCTTTTATTCACTTTTATCCTGGCAGATGCAGAGTGAATACTCCATCTATGCCCAAAGAGTGTAGTGTTACGGAAGTCAGTGAAGCAAAAACCTAGGCCACAAATTCATCCTCACTTTATTATTTGTATGGCTTAATTGGGATAAGCCTGAACTTAGTCATGAAGGCATTGTATCAAGCCACAGATGAAGGTTTCTACAGCAGCCAGGAGAAGTCCTCATTTGACGAAAATTGTTAATTGAGTTCCTTCACTAATCCAAAGAACTGTCACATTCCTGTGAATATTAAAAGACCCATTACTGAGATGGTGAAGAAAGATGATGTCAAAAATGACGGCTGAGCCGTAACTCATGATTCTAAGAGATCGGAGAAACATTGTACCAGCAAAGAGTTCTGGACTCTGGGTGCTCCCAGCTATCCATAACATTTTGGTAGGTATGCTCCATCTACTGATCAGAAGCAGTTTTATGCTAATCATGCCTTTGGTTATTCACTTTGCATTTCTGCCAGAGATAGGATGCCTGTGATGAAAGTGCTAGGATTGGTAGAAGCATCATTCTAACTGTCAAGTACATTAATGCAATGGGTTGCGAATTAAGCAGAACCCCCCCAGAGGGGGAAAAGAAGCAGCAATCAGCTAGTGAGATCACTTTTTCCTGTAATCCCAACCCAAATTGGGACACTCCAGTATTTGTCTCATGTACATGATGTGTCTGTACAAAAAAGACCACCTCTCAGTGTAAAAAGCAAATGAGAGATCATTAGTCATGTACATCAACAACCGACTTCACAAAAGTTATTGAACTCTGGCAACTGCCTTTCTGACACCTTACTTATGGGCCTAAATACACATTTATGCACCTGGAGTACAGGTTTGTTGTAATACAAAAAAATCCCTTCCTTTTTCTTGCCAGTCTAAGTAGTCATTTACATACATCTGAAGATGCATGTAACATGCTGCATGAGTTTCTTATAAAAAAAGCGGGAATGGAAAGACACAAAGGCTTTTCCCTGCTTAAAAGAAGTGGTTCACTCCATGCAAAAAGACATGAAAATTAAACAACTGCTCAAATGACAGGACACAATGTTCATTAAGATTTTACCACCAGCTAACATGAAGACTTGCCACACAACTTTTTTTTTTTTTTTTTTTAAATATGCTGCTCCTTTAGGAACTGTAACATACACCAAATACTTAATATAATTGAAATCGGGGCAAGAAATTGAGCTAATCATAAGAATCTGGGAAAAACAGCTTTATAACTTACCCACATAGAGAATGACAAGAATTATTTTTCCTTTAGAAAAACAGAAACAATGAAAAACTGAAAAAGTAAAATACGAAACGTGAAGTGCTTAGGCGGAAAATAATGTAATGTTATGATGATGACTGTACTTTAATTTAAAAGACTTTAAGCAGGAGAAACTGAGAAGAAACGTTAAGACGTACAGGATGTATTTTAATCCGGTGTTATAGCTAGAATGGGCCACTTCTACACTTCTGTGCAAAACTCACTGCAGACTAAGAGAACACCAAATCCAAAACTAAACGCAAACAGTTCATACCTTATATTTTACTGAGGACAGGGAAGGGGCAAAGGCAGTGCTTTCAATATTTCAAGTATTCTAAACAACAATAGCTCATACAGTACAGTTGTCTAAGAGATTTTAAAACTTGCTAGTCTACTTAAGCTACTAGCTCATGATCAGGGAGTTTTTCTCCATTTTGCAGCTAAAGGAAGCTGAGGCATAGCTGGGAATAAGAACTAAGTGTAAAATCTTTATCTGACACATGCACCTACCACCCGACTACTTTATCCACTAGCCAATGCTACTTCTTCCCCTTATCAAATTTCATGCAGTACAGCAAACCTCAGACCTCCAGCAGGGAAGAGTGGGCATATCCTTCTGTGTGTTTAGAAACTCTTTATATTTTTTTATTCTGTAGTTGAGTAGGACTAACACACTCAAAGGCAACCTGAAGTGTAAGAGTGAATTACAGATCTCAAAGAAAGCTAAAAAATATATCCTATCTTCAAGTGACAGTCCAAGTACACTTCCAGTGGAGGTCACTAACCAATAACCACTTGCATTCCAAATTCCTAGTGATTGTCCTCAGCACTAATCATGACTGTCCGTGTAACTCTGTCAAATGCTGTATTTCATTCTGATGCTGCCACAATGATGCAGTGTTGGATAAACATGTGAACTCAGTTCGAAGATGCTCTTCAGCATATAACCAGATCAGAAAAACCTAGATATAGTTTAAGCTTTTGTAGAAAGCACAACAACAGAAGTTTTCACTTCAATCCACTGTGAAATTATCAGTTTGCTTCTCAAAGAACAAGAAAATGGATAGCAACATTTTCTTGCACACGTTGACTACAAATGTCAGTATTTCTAGATACAATCTGCCTCCTTTTACAGTGACAAAACTCATGAAAAAAAAGCCACAACAATAAAGCTACTTTTATATTAAGATCATAAAAGCCAGCTTAAGCCTGGAAAATTTAGGATGAGCTGATGGAGATCTTTGGAAGCTACCCTGGGGAGAAACCCATTATGAACCTTTAGGGATACATTACCTTTAGAAAAATAACACCATATGGAGAAGAATCAGCCTCAAGATCTTGGATGACATATTGACCACCAAAAAACCACGGTATTTTTATGTTGAGGTACAACAACAAACAATTTATCAAAGGTTTGCCATCGACTACAGTAAAGTGCTTCTATGTCTACAGGCAGTGTTAATGAATGCATACAATGAGAAGAACACGTACATCTACACTGAGAAAGTGTTATGAACTATCACAGATACAATTTTTTTTTTTGACCAAGCTAACATGATTGCTTGTGATCATGTAAACATATCCTTAGTCTCCCATGATAAGTAGAAGTTGCAGGAACAGACTCAGGTGACAGTGACCCTGCTGTAAGTCAACAGGCATGCTCCTCTATTTAACATTAAAATGTGAAAACTTAGTTACTCACAGCTTAGGATAACCAGACCATTGCTGGGAGTTAGGGCAGGGCAGGAACTACCAAAACTCAGAGTACGTATTTCTTAATATGTTGCACAGAAAGTTTTGGACACAGTCCTTACTAGAGGTGATTTCACCTAGCTGATGTCTTATAGTGCATACAAAAGGTCAAGGTAACAGTGGTGTTGAAAACCCTCACAGGACTAAGACTGTACCTGCCTCTAAACTAGGTAAACAACTAGTGTTGAATGTATGTTTACATTGAGCACACCAAATTTGGATGTTGTTGTGAATCATAAGCTGAAAGGAGAAATGGAAAGTCAAGCAAGCAGATTTTTAAATGGCTGAGATAAGAGAACACAACTTTTACAAAAATAAAAACATGGATATCAAAGGATCCTGAAAGAACAGAATGGAGAAAAGTAAAGGTTATTTATAAATTAAAAACACAGGGCAGACAACAGTTTCTTGAAGTTAGCTTTTAATTTAAGTAAAGGAAAAGACAAAAAACGCTGAAGAAGTTTCAAAATCATCTGAAAAGGAGAAACAGCTATGCACTCTATAGCAATTCATTACTTCCTGAGTACTGGAAACACAGTATTGGTGTGTCCTTGTATCTGTGAGATCCTTATGTGGAAAAACAGGATTTTAGCAGGAAATACTGCAAAAATTGAATTCCATGAATATGTTTATTCTCCTTGCCTGGCCCTTCTTACCTGATTCCTCTCCTGGGATACGGGAGGTATTAAACATCCGTTCCCACTGAGCTGAACAGAGTGGAACAGTAGATCCCATCAGAAGAATCTGTGCCGCAAACGTACAGTAAAATGTAATTTTACAAATACAAATAGCAAATTAAATAGGAAAGAAAAAAAAACAGGATCTGGTTAAAGACAGGCTGTAGAACAGTAAGATTTATAATACCTCAGCTCAGGTCTGGGATTTTTCCCCCACCCTGTTCACTGCCTTTCCTTGACACTGACATTCCACTAGCTGTATTTTTTTCCCCTCCTACCAAAAGCTCACCCTTCAGTAGGGATGACTGAAGCTAGCTAGTGCCCAAAGAGCTCTCAATGGCCAGTCTGGATACAAAACTTAAACATTCAGCATGCATTACCCCTTAATTTCTTCTTTTAAAGCTTACAAAAAAAGAAAAAAGCTTTAAAGCTTCTTTTATTTCTGGCTTTGTAAGAACAAAAGTTCATGTTTGTCAGATTTGTAGTTACATACAACTGCCACGACCTTCAACAAAACTACTTAGTTGTTTCCACAATATTTGTTTACTTCAAGACACATCCACTGGACAAAACAGAAATTTAGAATGGTATTCACCTTGCCTATCTTCGCTACCTAGAAGTTAGTACAACACAAGATTTTATCATTATCTATATTTAGGCTGCCACTGGCCCACTCTTGGCCTCAAGGTCCAGTCCTTTGTCCCAACCACCTCTTGCACTGTCACCACATGATGCCACAGACTTTTCAGACTTCTGTGGCTAAAAATTACCATTACATGCTTAGCACATACTAATAACATGTCTTACACAGAATATTTAACATATGCAGATACAAGCACCTATTTGTCTTTTTGGAAAATAGATACATTAATTTAAAATACTGCACTTAGCTGGCATGACAAAATCCTGTATTTTTGACAGCTGGTAGTTTCTGCCCATGTGTAATTCAAGAGATAACCAAGATGTTTGGGACCACAAATTTAGTTACTTCTTACATGTAGTTCTGATAAGACATCCCTCTCCCATTCTGAAAACTGATCAACTTCTTACAGACTGTGCTGGAAGAAGATCAAATGCCATTTAAACTGATACACATACTGGTTTGATTTCTTGTCTGTCCAGTTTTTTCCGATAGAGCAGGATGGCATGGATAATGTTACCAGCTCTAGCTGCCTGCAGGGTTGTGGGAGATAAATAAAGGAAGTCCTGTAAAATACATAAGAATAGCAAGTTAACGATTACCAGACTACATTTAAAAAAAAAATACTGATAATACTTCTCATCCACATTCTTAATGTTTATTCTGGTCAATACAGAAAATGCTTTAAAACATATGAAGTGCACTAGTACAGTGAGTTGATGACTTGAAACTTAAATTTCTTGAGTAGTGATGATCTCCTTAAACAGTATGAGTCCTAAAACATACACGATAGTTGTTAATTATTCCAGCAGAAAAGATAATGCTACTTAAAACTCAAATCCAAGACTACTATATTTCCTCTTTTTGCTTTTAATTTTAGGGTCTTTTACAATTTTACTTCCTGTACAGACATATGCAGATATGAGCACACACCTTGTTGAATTGCGTTACACATGAAGTTTTACATGGAGCTTTTGAAAGACTGCTCATTGCAGTAAGCACAGAACTGTATAACTCATTACTGTATGAGTTCACCTAAGTGGCAGATGCACTAAGTTTATTATTAAGACAGCACTGTACTTGAAGACACTGGCTGCACACTATACTATAAGAAAGAAAAACAAAGGTCACACGGTCCGTGGCAATAGATTTCTAAACAGAAAGATATCATGAAATAAGATACCTGGCAGAAATTTTACAGTGCTTCTTTGACACAAAGTGTTTATAGTATTTACCTACCATTGCAAAATAGTTACTATTAACCATAATTGGTCCACGTCCTCTAAGGTAGATATATTCTTCCCACCAATCACTAACCTGTAGCAGAAAGGAAAACAAAAGCAGTAAAATCTCACAATTTCCACAGTTTGTGTCTTCCATGTTAATGACTCCACCACACAACATTTCATACAGAAGCAGGAAGAAAACTGCCAGCTTGGCCCCCTACTTAAAAAACACAAACTAATTTGTGTTAAACTTTAGGGAAAACAGCAAAACAGGGGTGAGAGAATTAAATTAATCTGTAGCTCTCTGATAAGCTTCTGAAGAAGTCCTCATCTTCAGATAAAATTTAAAATGTATCAGATCTCCTGAATGTTTTTCAGCCTTTACCAAGACACTGTAGCTCACCTTAGGCTACTGGGTACAGCTAGAGGTTAAATAATATATCAGGAAGGAATTATACTACAGTTCTCACTATGATGTTGAGGTTTGGGTTTTCTTTTTGGTAAAAAAAAAAAAAAAAAAAAAAGAAAAAAAGACAAAAAAACCCCACCCAAAACATACAACTCACTGTTACAATTCTTTATTTCTCTTCCCTATGCTTTAGCTGCTCTATATAAAAAAGTTGTCCTAAACCACTCTTCTAAACTACCTGGTTAGCTAGGCTCATTGTTGAGTTATCAAGCTTAACAAGCAAATAAACAGCCCTCAAAAGCAATCATAACAGCAAAAGCTAAATCACCTGCTGCAGAAGAACAAACACAAAACACAGATTCATTCTTTCAAGTTCCATTCACCACACTGTTTGTTTACCAAATCACACAAATTATTTCTGTGCAAATCAGGTGGTCTGCAACGCACTTTACAAAAATATTAGGCAGTTTCAATTGCCTTCTTTTACATTTAAGAAAGAATGAAAGTTAAGCCAAAAGGCAACAGTGAACAAACTAAGTTATATAATTTCAATGATTGAGCCTCCTATTTATCTACTCACATAGTTTGTGGCCCACCAGGATTTTAGCTTCAAATACCACTGAAGCCTTGGTCCCAAATTAAATGCAAAATCTTTGGCAAGACCCTCCATTCTTCTGAACTCTTCATCATGCATAAGTGGCCGAACTGATTCCAGATACTAGAATACAGAAAAAGAATTAGCATCAGTAGAGTAACGAATAAGTAGCTTCTCGCCATTCCTACACAAATCATTTGAACAGTAGACAAAGATTATCCAGACTCAATTCATCATGTTGCAAATACTATGTTTTTGAAATAAGAGTATACACTTTTCTAAACATCTGCCTGCAAACCACAAAAAGGAGATATTTTTCCACACATTTGTCAGCAAATCACAAGTGGAAGAGGTTACTTTTCTAAAGATACCTTTTCCATTCAAAAGGGGAAGACGCACTGCTTCTTCAGCATCAGGCAGAAATATTTTTTTCATCTCTAAAAATCAAACTTCCAGTTTCTGTGACATACTGTCCTCCTTATACACTTTGCTGTAAGGTTCTACATCACAAAACATGCATTTATATGTTCAAGCTGTTGAAGATAACAAAACTGCTATGCTTCAGAAGCCATGGAAATCACACTTCATTGCACAGACTTACATCAACAGACATCACATCATCGGATATGAATTATGCTAGCTTCAAATTGTCACCAGTTTCAGTGGTTTGTCATAGCCTTTATTTTATTTTCTGTATAGAATTTTTAATCCATTACACCATATTAATATGACCATGCAATACTTCTATAAGACATGGCAAAAAACCCCTACAAGGGCATCTAAATACAGATTCAATGTTACTGAAGAAAATGAATTCATGAGCGTACATACCCTATTGACCGTGTCTTTAACAGCTGGAACGGGCAATCGTGGTAGTGATGTCTGGAAACTGTATAACATGGGTTTACGTCCTGAAAAGAGTTTGACAAGTACCTGAAGAAAAATAAAAACAGAATACACTCCTCAAATTATTAGTTTCAACAAAAGGAAAAATGCCAGAGTAATGAAGTGTAATGTTAACTCATAGTTCTTTTCACTGGTAAATTGAAGCATACTAAATTTAGCAAACTATCATATTTATCACTGTTTCACAAATAAAAGAGGCACTGACAAAAACTAACTTCCTAAGGTTAAACAACACGTCAGTGGAAAAGAAAGATGGTCACAGTCATTCCTGACTTCCCATACAATCTTCTGGCCATTAGGCAGTATTGTTTAATAATGGCACACCTTGATCTCAACAGAAAATAAAGACAGAGTTATTTAGCACTTCTTCATACATTTCCCTCTGTAAAGATCAAAACAGCAAGTCTGCCAGTTGATCTTTTACTGTATAGTAGACACTATAAAAAGAAGTCTACACTGCGTTTCAAAACAGGAATCATTTTCAAGCCTGTCACTCATCTAAGTATCCTAAATAACTATAGCCACCTTCAAAAATAATAATTATGCTTTGGAATCATGGCTTTCAATATTTTCCAAAGTTACAGCTCAACATCAGTAATAGCACTGACATTATAGGGAGTTTCCTCAAGCATGAGTCTATGTCAGGTAGTCTGCGGCATGATTGGAACATATCAAATTGTGCAACCATGTCAGTGTTATACTCAGTGCTTGTGTTACAAAAAAACAACCACAGAGATGACAGTTCTTATCTTTTCTTACCTTCAGATACTACAGTATCTCCTATTTTCCATGAGAGAGTGAAGACAGAAGCAGCATTTCTATGATGACTACTCAGCTGTGACACACACTAGACTGAAAGTCTAGACCATGCCACTTCCAGGCTACACATTAAAGGATTTTGACATTATCACCCTATTTCAGCATGAAAGTAAGGTCAAGTATTATGCCAGCAATGTAGTGCAACCTTTACTATCAAAGTCCAACCTTGGTCCAATATACTATACATATATTGTATACAGGCCAAGAGACTAAAGACAGAAGAAAATTGAGGATGTCATCTCACTACGAAATTCTTAGAACTTCTCCCTTCTTATCCGCGTCCCCCCAACCACAACTGACAAAACTACTTGTTAAAATGTAGGGTGTTTCCCCCTTCTCAATTTCTTTGGTCAGCACAGCTAGAGGAGATTGTTTCAGGCAGCACAAAACCATTAATAATTGCAAACTATTACTAGCAACAAAGACCTCCCTGCAAATGGATCTGTATCAGACAGTTATCAGATGTACATGGATGCATCACAGTGATCAGCCCAATGAAATCTAGTTGTGTATCATGACAAGATAGATTTGAAGCCAGGTGAGAATAAAAAGCTCATATCTTCATAAGAAAATCTAATTCCATACTTGGAGGCAATTTTGTTCCAGAAATCTGAAGCCAGGAAAGGCTGGAATTATCTTCAGACAGAACACCTGCTCAACTGACAAAAACCAGCAAATACATTTCACAGTACTTATCTCCTAAGTAAACCTGTAGTAGAGAATTTGTAACAGTTTGAGACCATTAACGTGATCTGACAGACACACATACTTCATTATGTCTCTGATTTCATATGCAGACACAGTAACTAATCCCATTACAGTATGCATTGTAATCATCTGTGAACAGACACAACTACTTCTTAAGATATTTTTTAAAACTGCAACTAATGCTTGGATTTTTCCCCCAATCCTGGTACAGGAAATTCTACTTTAGAAGATGATATGTATTCATTAAAAGTACTACCAAACTTTCAACCAGCCTGAAAATCAATTTGTACTACGACTGAAATCAGAGCTCAGGTTTTTGATCTATTATGATTATTTGAACAGAAGACAGTAGACTCACAATAGCATTTTTCATGCTGTTAATCAGTGTGAAAAACAGCTAAGAAAAAAAAAACCCACCGAAAAACCCCTCCAGAAAATTACACACTATTAAAGGCTAATAAAAATGTAGAAAGTTAAAGGTAGTTGGTACTGTTTTACTAGTGAAACCAGTCTTTTGTTGGAACTAGCTGAATAAGGTATTAAAATAGAGCTTCATATTAAGACACTGTGGGGCATACACATTTGTAGTGTTCTGTATTTTAAAACATATATAATACACAACAAAATACATATGCAACATACATCATAGACAAAAATTTACAAATACAATACACAACAAAGCATGGTAAGTAGCACTACAGTTCATACTGTTTAACATTGATGAGGCAATATTAACAGCTTTAAAACATCTATCCAGTAGTACATGCTGAAAACCCAGACAGTCACAGCTTCAAGCAATTGACAGAAAGTCTTACCATTCAGAGCCTGTACTGTACAAATTCAAGTCATGAGGCTCCTGATACCGCTTCCAGGAGAAACTATCAATTAGAAATTTCATTTGTAACAGATGAATGTTCAATTCTATTTTAGTGTACCTTTCTGGATACCTGTTCTTGAACATATTTCAGACTAAAAACATCATGAATTACTGTAACACACATCAGTTAATTTTTGAGGTTGCAGAGACTAATTTTATTGTAGTAGGGCACTTAAGTTATTTCTACAACAATACTGGCAAAAGCAAGTTGAAACACAGTCCAAAGAAAAAAACCCACTTCATCTCTTGGAGCACCTATATGTACATTTCCTCACTTTATACCTATCACATCCTTTAAGGATCCTTCTCCAAAGTACCACAATAATGAACATAAGCCAGACCACTCGCGTCTTATCCTTGTGTGAAAACTGCATAACAAGCTACCTACCTTACGCTTTTTCTCCAACTCATTTTGGAGGCATGCCACTTAATAAATCGAAAGGACATTCAGTATTATTTTCTTCAAGCATAAGATTAATTTTAGAATGGATGACTAGAAATCCTAAGATTTCAACAAATAATTAGGGCAGCACTTTCTTTGGTGCTGCAGCCCAAGTTCTTTAAGCTATACTTTCACATAGAGAAAAAGTAGGTATTTGAGTCACACAGTCTCAAGGCGTTGTCAAATTTAGAAGTTATTCCTGAAGTGTTTACCCTTTCTTCTGTTCCTTCTACAAGGCCATCCTGAATAATTTAACTATAGCATCAGAAGGATGACAGTAATTAGCAGAAATATCTACCCAACAGCATCCTGTCCCATGACACAGAAAATAAGAGCAAGGAAAAACCTACAAAATATTCTCATTTAGGGCTCTGAATACAGATCAGATAGAAGTTAAGACGAAACAGGAAGACAATATATCCTTACCATCCAAAACTTGGTGCCTGCAGAAAGCTTGCCATGTTCAGCAAACATCCAACCATGATAGGAAAGCAGCATTTTTAGAGAGTAGCGCATTGTGACAATGAGGGCAACCCAAAGCCCTGTGCCAAAAAGTATTCCACTCACGATGTTCTGTGTTTGGTTTGACATATAGCCTCTATTTGAAACAAAAGCCAGTATGTGCCAGTTAATGTCAGTTTAAGTTCTAAAGAGAACCTCATATTGCAAACCTAAGTCTAATGGCACTATAGGCAGACATTATACAAGCTTCATGCCCATTTAGCCCTTTTTCATAAACTCATTTCCAAACACCTTCTCATGCAGCAAGATCAAAGGCCACAGAGGTTGCCAAACATACTTCCGAAATATTCAGAAAACAATGTAGTAATACTGGTATGACAACTTATCTATTTCATACCCTCATACATCTGCTTATTGGGCTTCGTCTTGTCACAAACATACTGTTCAAAAATTGATACACTTTAACTGGATTAGCTTTAAGAACAGCTACAAATAAAACTGATTTCTGTTAGATGAACAGTAACCTTTCAGTCTACTTACGTTGTATCAAGCGTTCGGTTGATTTTAGCTATTATTCCTAAAGAAGGATCAATTTTGGCATACATTGTTGACATCACACCCACAACTACAATAAGCCAGCTAGATGGGCTAGCAGGATAAACGCCAGTGATAATTCCATTCTGGAAAGAAAAGCCTTCACATAATTTTTTCATACCAAAGTGGCTGACTTCATATTACCATGGAAAAAAACAAAAAATCAACACATTTAAGTCATTTAGTTTTAAACAAGAAGTTAAGGTTATCCAGCATTCTTTTACATATGCTTAACTCAGCAGTAGGGAATGGATTTAGTTAAGTTTGACTGCTACAGAAAATTGGCACAATGATATCACGAATTAAAGGAAATTTTAAGTTCTTTTGTAGACAGCAATGATTCTGCTGCAAGTCTTACTCAAAAAACTGACATTAGCAAAAAACTTTGGAACGAATGACACTCAATAATTCCCACTTACACAGAGTTGGGCCACTCTAAACGAATACATGGCAAAAAGATTCTACTAAACAAAGATGCTGAAAACCGGAATCAAGGGGTTTTCGTATCATTTAAACAGTCCTTCTTATAGCTTTATAAGATTTTATTAAAACTACTGTTAAAAACACATTTCTGACAGATGTTGAAGATAGCCTGTAGCTTATCTAGTTTTCTACTAATTAAATACTTGCCATTTATGAGCCCATGAACAAAACAATAAATTCATAATAATCCACATCAACTACCTTGTCAGAAATATTACTACTTAGCACAACTTTACAAGACGGATGTTCAAGTAACTGTTTGAAAACAGCACACATTCTTCTTAATTTGAAAATTTAATTTTGGCAAAGAATACATAAAATCAAGCGTGTAGTCTTGCATCTCTAAATGCTACAACACTAAAAAACCCCACAATTAGTTATACTTCTGACTTATGCTAAAAGATTACATAATTACATGACATATTATGAAGAGAATGAAGTAAATTAAAGCTATTAATTTCTACATCTGCTTCATCTTGCCTCCATAGAATAAATCAAAAAGATGTACACTTTTAGTCTTTACAGCATCACCCAGTGCTACCTTCCTCAGTATCCTGTGTCTTAACTAAACCCCCCACAAGTCTTACACAATAAGGAACTTTATTTCTTTGCCTTTATGGCAAATAAATATATAAATAAGTTTTGCCTAAATGAAACTTCAATAAATCCATAAAACATTAAACAACCCTCAAGTTTGGTGCACTTGACTAACTTAAAATACCTTGAATCTGATGAACTTTTTCTTCCATGAATGGACACCAGACAGGTAAATTTGTCTGAGTGCCTCATGGCTCATTCGCAGGTCAATCCCATCCGGAGTTACTGTAAATTGAAAAGCTACTGCTTGATGAGCTTCTGCCATTTTCAGAGAGAATTCTGTTAAAAAGCAAAGTTTAAAAATTATTTTCTTTTTGTTCAAAGGAACTAGGAGCTAGTCCAATTCTAGCAAGATATTGTCTACACAGTAATTTTGGGAAATATCCCAAGTATGCAAAATTTACATACAGTACTTGCCTCTTCCTTACACAGGCTGTGCTTGCACTTCAGTTTGAGCGTCCAATACGTTAATTAAGGTACCTCTTCTAACTACAACAGCTGAAAATGGAAGCAAAACACTCTCAAGTAACTTCGGCTTTTTGGCAGGATTGCAGCAAGCTGAATATCGTGCATATATGCAATACATAAAAATTCAGAGTAAAGCAGAAAATTAAAGCCATAATATTTAGAAGAAGCATATCACAGGTACATAACATAATAAAGGAGATTCAGAAATTTTTTTTTTCCATCATTTTGAAACAAAAAGTATCTAAAGTCTCCACTTCAGCTAGCAAAAGAAAGCTGCTTCTGGCTGTATCTTTTTTTCATATCTTAATTTCAAGCTCGTAACAGCAATAAGACACTATAGCCCCTGTGACTCTGAGTTCAGACTGGCAAATAAGTGCAAAATCAAAACTATGCAGAGCCCAGGAAACCAAACCACAAGTGTCAGAAAAATGGCCTTCACTTAAACAGATCTGAAATTAAGAGGACATTTCATTGAACTTGCAGCTCAGTTTAACTACCCAAACAAATATCAACAATGGTGCCAATATAGACAAAAGACCATCATAATGGGCAGGCATAACAGGCTCAAATAGAAACCACTGGAAGTTAGAACAGAAATGGAACTGTGATTCTGTTTACATATTTACATCTCAACTCTGTCAGAGGATACAGCCAATTCAAACTGAACTGTATGTTCTTATTTATCAGTACATCTTCATAGCTTCTTTCTTTCAGTAACCAGCATTTCTACATAAATATCCTGAAAGTTACCTACTACCTACTCCTCACTAATTCAGAGCAACATTGTTTGAGCATTCACAGTCTGAACAGATTTTTGCAGACGGGCTCTTTGTATAATATTGAAATGGTCCAAACTACATATTCCTGAGGAGACCCACTGTGATTCCAGTCTTTTATTCACATGCATTTATTGGCTTACCAAAACTTCTGTGCATAATCCCCAAAACAACACCCTCTTGTAATTATGGCAAAAAGGTAGAGGAATCCATAATCTCATCTGTAGGTCAGGATTCATGTGCAAGTTTTAATTTCGCATTTTTACTGGTAGAAGCCAAAACGTTATCAATACCAAGTGTTCTAAGGTGGCACTGGCATTTCTATTTAAACAAAATCAACAGAAAGCACAACTACTTCATGCCTTTTGAATCCTAAACACTGACATTTACATTTCTTTTGCAAACCTGAAGCTTAGACTTTGTAACTAAACTTAAATTCTGATAGAAATTCTGGTAGAAATTCTGGTAGAATCTCCTGTTGAACAGCATGTGAGGGATAACCAGTGCAGTTTAGCTGGGCACTTCAAAAGCAGTTTCTTATGACTGTAGTGCTACTCCTCTAGTCTGTAAATATTCTACTACAACAAAGAAGGGGTGCAAAGGTGTATGAGTAGACAACTAGAGAATGTAAGCACAGCGAATGCTGCAGTAATAATAGACTTAGGAAATAAATGCACAATATAGGAAGAAAAGGAGCATTAGGCAGACATGAACAAGGCAAGTGCTGTTGCCCAGCATCTAGTAAGGTTGCTGACCAATAGGTAGTAACTGTTTGCAATATTTAAAGTGTCTATCCCTAGACCAGCCTGCAACAATCAACCTGTGCAATACACAACTACTCCTAGAGTGGCTGATGGTAATTCACAGATGTCCCAGATCCATCAGCCACTGCTCAAGTTTTAGAGGCTGAGTCCTGGGTGAATCAGGCTTCTGGGTTTCCAGAAGGGTAGCTAAAGCTCACAGTGTCATACGGACAGTGTGCAATTTGACCTATGAATGTATAGTGTCTGATTAGGGCAACAAAGAAATCAAATCCGCTTTGAACACCAGTTTCAAAACATTTAAGACAATGCCCTAGTAACAACTGCAATTTGTATGACTTAATGACTCTGTCACTCACAACTGGTTATTCATAGGTGCCTTGCTGCAGACCAGTATCAGGAAGTCAGCTGTCCATTCATTTAAATTGTGCATCACTAGTTCGATGTTTGACTAAAACCACAAGAGAGCAATAAAACAGAAACATGCAGCAGTAATACATGGTATATACCCTGGACTTGACAGGGTTTGCAAGAGGGGAAAGCACTCAAAAGTTAAGAATTCATCCTATGTTTAGCAATACCATTAAGACTGGGATGAAAAGAAAACCCACAACAAAATCAACCATATCCCCATATGGAGAATCAGGCACCTGGATTTGTCTCAAGAAGGGCCAACAGGTTCTCCAGTTCACTCCTGTAATTTTGTATGTTGGAATGCCAGTATCTTAAGTACCAGATCAACCAGTTTCTATTACCCTTCACCTGCCCTGTAACTTCTCAGTCTGGGTATTTGTAACCATCCTCTTCTGCTTCTGAAGAGAAAGAATTTCAGGAACTCTTCCTTTTTTAGTCACATGCATTACTACTGTCCAAGGCAGAAAAATATCATAAATAGCATTAATCATAAACACTCAACCCAATATTGTAATGAATTAAAACTTAGCATGATCATAACATTAAGCTTCAATAAGGAAAATGAAGAAATATTAATGCAGCAAGAACTAATCCCGAGTCAGGTAAACAAGTCCTGAAAACAAAGACAAGTCTTGTTCTAGGACTGTATTAGGTGATCCTAAGATATGAAACAATCAAATGGCTTGTTTCATTTCATAGCCTTTTCCTTTACTTTAGAAAACTGTAAGCCTTTAAGACTGTTCTGAATTACAATGGCTGAACACCAAAGACTTCCTTAAGTCCCTTTCTTTGAACACTTACTTTCCTCCTTAAAGGCCAATTTAATCATAAACTGCAGTACACTCCTCTTTTGCATTCCTTTGCTGTCACGTGCTTGCTAGCAAAGTAGGTAAAAGGGCACAGGGCAGAGGAGCATGCGTTAGATTTGTGAACTTGACTTGCCAATGTTAGTAATGTAGCACACACATCAGTCAGCTAAGTAACACTGAAAAAATAACTTCTAACTTCAGGCATTTTGGTCACCAAAATACTTCTGTACAGCATATACTAATTAACCTCATTCCCAATAGAGAGCCATAAACAAGAGCCTTTGACTTTCTTCAGTTTGGCCAAGTCTTACTTACAGGGGAAAAGAAGTGCACAATAATCTCTAAAAGTAATCTGAAATGGCTGTTCTCACTTCTTTCAGTGTTCTCTCATAATATGTATCTTAAAAAAACCCCAATCCACACTCGCCCCTTAAAACTTGGTGGTTTTTTTTTTTTTTTTCCTATTAATTAAAGGAGAAAGCTTCCTGTCCGCCTATTCCTTGCTCTTTTCTGCTTTTACTTCAATTCAAACATGCTGTAACAGCTGCAGATGTTTCTCCTCTTCCCTTTTCACACCTCTGCTTGCAACAATCAAAACCAACCACAATTTTTGCCATTGTTATAAACAAATACTGCTAGGTTGGATGTCATATTTAACTCAAAAAACCCGCACACTGAAAGGCCTAAGCCCTGATAAACCTGATGGTCTGAAAAACTATGCTGCTATGCCTACAATGCAATAAAGCCTCCTCAGACTTCTATTTTTGCAGTTTCAGGATATTTACACGACTAAAACCAAAGTTTAACTCGCAGACTGCTCACAGACCTTACGATTTCAGGTTGCGAACACTGAACATTTGACTCTGTATTACATGTTCTTACAGCCATGAAAGGAGATGTGGGTCTCAGCTCTGGAAAACCTGAAGCTAAGAGAGATCCCATGGGCAGGATGCTTCCATTTAGTCAGGCATGCAAGAAGTCACTTGTGGTTGGTAATGTCTCTCTGAAGCACATCACATAGAACACACTGTCTAAAAGACAGTGAAAGGATTACCACATGCATCTTAAAAAGCATCAAGCCATGATATAAAATTAAACATGTTACAGTACATTGCACAAAACAAGGTATTAATTCCTGAAGCAATTACTTTTGGAAATTCTATTAAGCATGAACGTTTATGTTTCTGCACATTTCATAAGCTTTACATGGATAAAATCATAGTACTAAAAGAAGTAAAGTCACTACCTCTACCTCACAAAAAGCAACTCCTCTGCTTTAAGTGGATATCCATGTCGCCTCTTATCTCGGAAGTCAGCCACTTACTTCCCATACATTGCTTGGCTCATGCAATCCATTTTTTCCCCCACTTCCTGTTCCTCCTGGAATAGAGAAACCCTTCAATTTCTCCTTAGCAGGAGTCCAAACATCCACTGGAAAGAGACATGTCATTTAAATATAGTTTCCAAATCTGTAGCTCCTTTTCCTGGAAAGAAAGCAATCTAACAAATGCAGAGGAAAACTGGGGAGAAGACTTATTCACATGACCCAGAATAGCTAAAACCTTTGTGAAAGACTTAATTCTCTGACTCTCACTTGCAAGCTACCTCAATAGTTTAGTTTGAGGCTCTCCACAGATTTTTGACAGCTATTTACAGATTAGCGTTTATATACAGGGCATACACCTGTCAGTAACCAAACCAAGCTCACAAAACACTCTTCCCCAATTATTCTACTTTGACAATTTTCTTGGAAAAGCAGTGACTGCTGCACACTGTTTCTCCAAGAACACTGCTACATACCACCCCACACAGGTTTCTTGCTTTCAGAGCCTTAAATAGACATCTTTGGCACCCAAACCCCAGGCTGTTCATAGATGGTGGGCAGACTTGCAGCATTACATGTCCCTCTGCTAAGAGCTAGAACATGCTGCATCTTGAAGTATGACGGCAGTTCTGAATTCAGAAGCACCTGAATGCCGTCATAACTTCACGCAAAAGCAAGGTACAACCCGTAAAGCAATGAGAAGCACCTTATTACACAGGTAGGATCTTCTGACTCCTGTCAAGTTCCTGCTAGCAGGCTTAAAAGTAAAAAAACCCAAACAACCAGAAATCTGACCTTGAAAAATTCTTCGCTCACTTGTTAAAATAAACTTACAACTTCAGAAATTTAGCTTAGTGCTCAGGTTTCATACAGGAATAGAGACTGGTGAGGAGAAAAGTCTGATACTGAATCATTTACAATTACATTGTTTAAGGAAGTTTTCAAGACGGCAAGTGGAGAGAGACATCAGTTGCAAGCACATTAAACCCAATTATAGTTAGGAAACATGCTTAGAACTATATTAAGATTTCCATTTAAAGCTAGACACCTTGAAGTCAGAAGGTCTTTGGAAAACAAGCAAGTGCCCCAAATGTCTTTGTGCCCAAAACAGTTTATTTCAAAGAGAAAAGGGGGGCTGGAGGAATTCTATTTCTACTAACATGCAAAGCAACTAGAGTTTCTGTCTGAATGTTACAAACAGCCCTACAGAATAGGAAGAAAATTCTGAAGCTCTCACAAGTTCTCTCAGAATAAGTATTTAAAACATTTAAGAAGATTTATCCAGTATTTTATTGTCTACACATCAGATCTCCCTTCAGGAGATGAGCTTGCTACAGCTTTTGGAAAAAAACACTTTTATTTGTATGTTCATTTGTTAACATATTTTGACACTTTAGGATAGATCACTGAATTCCAAGAGCCTGAGGACAGACTTCAGGAAATCAGAGCCTGTATTAAAACACTAGGACACCTGTGCTGTGTTTGTGCTGAGACAGTGATCAAGTATTTTCTCACGTGTTTAAGCTATTACTACAGAAATTTGCATCTTCTATTCCCCTAGAAAGCCAAAACTATCAATGCATTTTGTTTTATACAATCCATGAATCATTATTTATGCTCAAATCTGTTGATGTCACATCAGATACTAGAAGTAATAGAATTCCAAATACTGATACGTCAATCCAAGTCTCTTCATGCGTTATTCCAAATTTCTCTTCAGATTTCTGTTAACGATGCTCCTGTCAGACCAAGCCTTCAGTACCACCTACACAAAGTAATTCAGACTACACTGTGACAGTTGACTTTGCCTAGATAGCGCACTTACAATGAAATGCTATGTACTGAAGCACAGCAAAGCCAATGCCAACATCCCAAAATAACTTGCTAGCAAGTGAGTTTACTTCCATACTTTGTCACCCATTACAGTTTAATGGCAACATTCATCTATACAGCCACCCTGGAAGTGGATGCAATTTAAGGATAATCAAGGTTCCTCAAATTTTTTTGGTTTTTTTTTTTGTTGAAAAAGACTCATTGAAAAAAGGTTCTCCAAACAAAAAAATGTATCAAATACTTACATCAAGTAGCAGGATCTCCTCTTATACAAATGTAAAGGGGTAAAGTCCTCAAAAAAAAAAAAGTTTGTAATTGTCTTTATAACATTCATCAACTATGCTTCACCTGTCTGAATTCCACAGAGGTTCTGAAGTCTATCAGTTTATTAAACCCTTCCAGATGTTCGATGCAAAAGTAATAGCTGTCAAACCTATTTAATGCTTGAAGACAGAAAAAAAAACCAAAAACCCAAACATAGAAAAAAAAGACCAAACTGCAGATGGATTTACAAGTACAGCGAGTGAAACTGGGAGTAGTGGCTGATACACCAGAGGATTTCGCTGCCATCCAGACAGACCTTGACAGGCTGCAGAAATGGGCAGGCAGGAATCCTATGCAGTTCAACAAAGAGAAGTGCAAAGTCCTGCACCTAGAGAGAAGTAACTCCACACACCAGTACACCCTGGGACTGACTGGCTGGAAAGAAACTTTGCAGAAAGTTGCACACAAGTTGGCAAGGTGCCCTTGCAGCAAAGGTAGCTAACAGAATCCTGGGGTGCACTAGCAGGACTGTTGCCACCAGGCTAAGGGAGGTGACTTTTCCCTTCTACTCAGTGCTGGTGAGGCCCCATCTCAATTACTGTGTCCAGTTCACAGAATGGTAGGGTTGGAAGGGACCTCTGTGGATCATCTGGTCCAACGCCCCTGCTGAAGCAGGGTCACCTAAAGCAGGCTGCACAGGACCGAATCCAGGCGGGTCTTGAATATCTCCAGAGAAGGAGAATCCAGGGCAACCTGTTCCAGTACTCCGTCACCCTCAGAGTGAAGTTCTTCCTCATGTTCAGACAGAACTTCCTATGCCTCAGTTTGTGCCCCTTGCCCCTTGTCCTGTCACTGGGCACCACTGAAAAGAGTCTGGCCTCATCCTCCTGACACCCACCCTTGAGATATTTGTAAGCATTTATAAGGTCCCCTCGCAGCCTTCTCTTCTTCAGGCTAAACAAGCCCAGCTCTCTTCTCAGCCTTTCCTAGTAGGACAGATGCTCCAGACCCCTCATCATCTTTGTAGCCCTCCGCTGGACTCTTTCCAGTAGCTCCTCATCTTTCTTGAAGTGGGGAGCCCAGAACTGGACACAGTATTCCAGATGCCACCTCACTAGGGCAGAGTAGAGCGGGAGGAGAACCTCCCTTGACCTGCTGGCCAACACTCCTCTTAATGCACCCCAGGATACTATTGGCCTTCCTGGCAACCAGGGCACACGGATGGCTCATGGTCAACCTGTTATCCACCAGGACACCCAGGTCCCTCTCTGCAGAGCTGCTCTCCAGCAGGTCTGCCCCAAGCCTGTACTGATGCATGGGGTTGTTCCTCCCCAGGTGCACGACCCTGCACTTGCCCCTTGTTGAACCTCATCAGGTTCCTCTCTGCCCAACTCTCCAGCCTGTCCAGGTCACGCTGAATGGTAGCACAGCCTTCCAGTCTATCCACCAGTCCTCCCAGTTTTGTGTCATCAGCAAACTTGCTGAGGGTACACTCTAACTCTTCATCCAGGTCGTTGATGAAGAAGTTGAACAAGACTGGGCCCATTACTGACCGCTGGGGGACACCACTAGTTACTGGCCTCCAACTAGACTCAGCGGCGCTGATGACTACCCTCTGAGCTCTGCCATTCACCCAGTTCTCAATCCACCTCACTGACCACTCACCTAGCCCACGCTTCCTGAGCTCACCTATGAGGATGTTATGGGAGACAGTGTCAAAAGCCTTGCTGAAGTCAAGGTAGACAACATCCACTGCTCTCCCCTCATCTACCCAGTCAGTCACGCCATCACAGAAAGCTATCAGATTGGTCAAGCAGTTCTGGGCTCCCCAGTAAAAGAAAACTATTGGAGAGAGTCCAGTGAAGAGCCACTAAGAGGATTAAGGGCTTGAAGCATCAATCCTATTTTTTCAAATACAGTTTTAACTGTATACCTAGCAGAGATGCTTTATGAAAGTTAATGCAGGAGGTTTTTTTTTTATAATAGATCTGCTTCAAAAAATAAACTTACTTTAGAACACTAAGGCCTGAACAAGAAGTCCTGTGCTTCAATTGCTTTAAATGAACAGCACACTTCAAAAAGTCAAACTGGTAGTAGCAGCCAAACATTCAAAAAGAGAAAGTTTTCTGCAACTGACAAAAATGTACTATTAGTTTAGAGGATAAAAGAAGCTGGATTTTGCCGTAGAATTTTTACAGAAATTTTGCATGAACTTTTCGGACAATGATTCACCTGATTTTTTCAACATTATTCCAGTAACTTTGCCCTCACTAAAAAGCACTAGGTTTTTAAATGTACGCTGGTATTCTGAACACCACTACACCGCCCAATGAGAGTCTGCTAGTCTTAAGGCAGCAGGCACATTTCTGGAGCTGACCTTAAGTGCCATGAATACCACAGTGATACAGTGGGAAACAGTACAAACACCTACTAAAAAATAAGCCCTTGGAATTTCATGTTACATGTATATAGCTATCTAGAGGAAACGTTGACTGTTCCTACCAAATTAAGAAAGACGTATTATCAATTATAAAACCAATGTGACTTCAGTAAAGTGTTTTCATTAAGTTTGCTATAAATACAACAGTTTCAGACACTAAACTATATGCTCTACGGCAGCATCCAGCACTCAGTAACTCAAGGTCCCATCTGCTCTTATGTGAGCAACTGCCTCCCCCCCACTTTCTGACATAATTAGCAAAATTCTGCTAGAATGCTACAGGGTCGATTAAGTAAGGCAGCTAACCAGAGAATGCCAAAAAGATGCCAAAACGCTTTTACTCATGTGCATCTGATGTTCCTTTGAAGCACAGCTGAACAAAGTCAAAACTAAAGCTAAAGAAAAAACATTTAGTTTAACATAAATCCCAACAAAGATTAAAGTTGTCTAGAGTTTTATGCCTTTCAAAGGAAATTCAGGTTTTCATCTATAAAATCTTCAGTGAACAGTATAAAATATACAGCTCAAACATTTAAAGATATGACCAAAAAGACTGTCTGGTCTCTCCTGTACTTGCTTCTTGGATATTCTACTAGCTTACGCCACCTTCTTGCAGTGTATACTACACTTCTGCAAAAAGGTAAGAAGATACAAAGCCTCAGAAAGAATGAAGGGCTTACTCACAGTTCATGTGATATTCTGCAAGGCACCTGACTTCTGAACTTACTATAAAGATTAACCAGACACTGCTATTCACTTGAGAATTTCTATTTCTAAATAGCTTCCTTGCATACTAACTTTCAATAGTATCTAATTGTGCTTCAGCATATAAAAAGACACTCCTACTTGCTTCTCTCAAGTCCTACCAATAGCTCACCTACCTTACCATGATCAATCATGTTCTACAGACACAAAATCCTTAAGAGACCAACGAAGCCAAATTATTTCTATGCAGTAGTCATGTGGATTAAATTCACTCAGCATGGCTTGTCAGGTGAACCTGAAGACAATAGCATAGAAGTAAAACAGAAACCAAAGAATCATTCTCCTCTAAAACTTGAATTAACATAGCACTCAATTATTTGATCTGATGAAAAGAAAGTTAAACTGACAGATTCTCTCTTTAGTTGTGACCGACACATGCTAAAACCAGTTTAAGACCCCCAAAACCTGAATCGGTGATTTATGCAGCAGTTCTCTCTCACAAGGTCCCCAGAGTAAAATTAGTATGCCATGACTGAAGCAGCTTAAGTCACTTGGAAAGAGACAGAAGCCTTTCCTCCAACAATCATCATTTGACATGTAAATTTCAAGTTATCTTCTTTGCTTATTGATGATCACTGGCTCCAATCCTTCCTACCCTCAGCTACAGCTGTGGTCCTCTGTAACTGCAAATATCTTAAAGGATTTCTCACATCTAAAAAATTAATAAATGCTGTGGTTCAAGCCATGGTGGAGAACTGAATACATGTATTTGTCCAGGTACAGCAACACTGGGACCTTGTACAAATCTCACCCATAGCAGAGAGTTTGAAATCAGAACAGCTAAGAAGTTTGCAGGAACTTGCTATCCCACTGACAAACATACCAGCTGGTGTCCTGTGCTCAGCATTTTCCCAAGATCATCTGTGGGTTAGCTACCCTCTGCAGGCATTTCCTTTGGAATCTTAGGCCAATTTCTCCATCCCCTTCCCAAGTGGTAAACTGGAGCAACAGGTATATATGGAAGGGAAGAGATAATAACAAACTGAGCAATGAATGAAACGTAAGCATACCTGAACAGCTGCCTTGCTTAAAAGTGGACTTGAGATCTATTTGTCACACAGAAACCTTCTGTCCTGCAAGCTCACTCCAGCTGGGGTCTTGAATAGGTGAAGACACACCAAGAGGCAGATTCATTCCAATGCTGCTAGCTTCTAATACACGTTACACTACAGCAATGGTGATCAAACACTCTTGGAATAGAAAGTCAAGAAAACCAGTCTGAGCTTTGATTCACACACAGCCTTCAACCGCTCAGAGGAACTGGATCAGACTGGAAGTATTTTAGAAAAACTGATGGCAATGGAGAGAATAGTCACAAACCGTAGTTCTGAAACACTGTTTTCCCTTACACTAGATTAATGTATTATTTGGATCAATCTGTCTTCATCTAACAGGTCTGAGTGGTGAGGAAAGTTCATCTGCTACCTACTCAGTCATTTTTGAGGGCTCAAACTACTGATCGCTAGCTAGTGTAATAAGCAATGTGATCTCAGGGGCTAGACTCCAATGTTAGTTTCAGCTTTCAGTTTAAGACATCCAAGTGTTTGCCTGCAGGCTTTAAATTCCCATTACAGTCAACACAGATGCCATCAAGATTTCTCGGAGAGATGTTCACAGAACAGACCGTTTCCACTGGCACTCGCAGGGGAAAAGCCACGGAGAGATAGTAGTCTTCTCACCTGATCGAACTGGAGACAGTCAGTTCAGTAGGAGACTCACTATAGCAGACAACATGTTAATTACTAGGCTAACATACAGAATATTAATCCCTACAGTTTCTGCATCATATGGCCTTTCTCCTCTTCCCAAATAGCAAGTTCCCATACAAGATGGTTCCAAAACGTACACTTCAACAAAAAAAGAAAAAACAAGACACTGACATGCTCCATAACTGTAATCAAACAGAAACTTTTACAACTGTCATATCATTTTTTTTCCCCCCATGTACAGAGTAGGACATACTATACTGTTCCTAGACCTTTTAGATGATTCTAGTCTCTACTGCAACACTAGTTCTACTGTACATATCCCAGCAAGCTACCTCCTCCGACATTCTAGAAATTCAGAATAATCTTGCTGAGTAAGAGATAAGCATACAAAACCAAAACACTGCACAGATCATACCATGCAGAAATCTCCCCCACCCCCAAAAACTGGGCTTTAGCATCTGCGCACATCTTTTTATTACTGGTATAAAAGACATACCTAGGCATTTAGATTATGCAAGTTTTATCCCTTCTCTCTTTCCCTGCATTAATGAGCTTCTATGCTCATGCAATAAAGAAGAATTACTGTCTTCTCTATAACAACAAATATCTCCAGAATGGCAGGACTTTTGCAAGACATGCAAGCTGGCACATTTTAGGACTCTGGAGATCCTGGAAGATGGACAACAATGTTGGGTGACCAAAGGCAGACTGGATGGATTGCTCTCACAGTAGTTCAGTCATCATTTACTAAACAAGTAATATGCATCAGGTTGAAAGACTTAACCGAAAGTTCCAAACACTGTACAAATATTTAAATCGACCATTCAAATTAAAGTCAATCCAGACTTGGAAAGACAGGGATACTTTTCAGTAATTTAGATCTTGTTTTTCTGAAATGTGGAGCTCAGGATACAGCATGCTGCAGGACAAAGACAATGGCTTGGGAATATTAAAAAAAATACACAGTTTGGGTTTTTTTTTTGTTTTGTTTTTAAATACAAGTATTCACTTAACGCGATTTTTCCCAAGATTTTTCACAACCAGGCGTGCGGTCATGGTCGGGATTCAACATTCCGACTATCCCTGCACGCAGCGAACGTAAACATCCCGCCCGCCAAGCGCACACCTGACCGCCGACCGCTCCGCAGCTTGTGCTTGCTGTTCCTTGAGCCGCAGCGCGCGCTGCTCCGTCTCCTCTCGCCGGTTGCCCCCCTCCACCGCGGTGAGGCTGCCGCTTCGCTCCCTCTCCGCGCGCAGGCCTCTGCGGGCGCGCCCCTCCCCCGGCACGCCTTGGAGCCTCGCCCGCCTCCGGGCCCGCTCACGTGACCGCTCCCCAGAAGTAGGTGAAAGGTCGCACCACTGCAGCGCGGCGCAGGCTAATGACAGCCGGGCCTGCGGCGGGGGCAGCCCCGCCCCGGGCTACCGGCACCCCCACCCTGCCCAGTCAGTTCTAGGCAGGCCGTGAAGGCACTGCCAACGCCAAACAAAAGTTCCCAAAGAGAAGGACGAAAAGTATATCTGAAAGCTAGGAGAAAAAAGCTGTTCTTAGCATGTGCAACTTAACAGTTTCCATTCTGGTTCTCAGAGCTAAAAAGGCTCAGTTGTTCGATGTTACAGTTTTCTTTAACCACAAACAAAGTCTTCTTCCCGGAAGAGGCTCTTGAATCAAGGCTGCAACACCCCAAAATTTTAAAGAGTCCTCAGATCAACTTACCTTTCAAAGCAAGTCACAGCTATGACAGAGCCTGATACCTCTGTAATCATGTAACATTTCCTAAACTAATACACACATCGTACTTACCTACGATATCACCTGTGCTATTACAAACTGCTAACTATTAATCAGTATATCGACATGATCACCATAGGAAAAGAACCTGCTAATTACCACTGAAGACTACAATACTTTTTTGTACAACATCTGTTCACAGTGGTCAGAAAACGCATAAAAGAGCTTGTAGATCTGGAAATTGAAGAGGTTAGACACTCGGGAAAACATACGCGTTTAACGAAAGGAGAATGAAGGTATCAGATCTTCCCCATTCTCAGTGCTACACTCCCACAAACATGTGATAAGGAATCAAGTAGTTTTCTGCACAGTAATCTCCTCCAGACTGCAGTTTCAATATTGTATGATTATCCTCTAAGTGCTGACAAATTGCCAGATAAGAGGAAGAATGATGTATTTGCTTGATTCCACTTTGCAATTTTCTCTTACCAAAAATGGTGCTTTCTGTTACAGTTCCATCAACACCAGTGTAGCTCTGTTATAACTGGGTTATAACTAAAGTCATATTTCAGGTTTATTTTTCTGTTTAAACCAGAAAACATAGGGCAAAATATGAAAGTTGTGTGAAAACGAGGCAAGAAAATGCAGTTCTGAGATGCTGCAAAAATCTTAATCTACCTTTTGCAACAAGTCCAATTAGCATTCTCATCCACTAAACCTGCCACATCGTGAACAAAATGTACCATTCTCTCTGTGTAGCTCAAAGCAGTTTGCAGTGACTGCGTTTTTTACAGGTTTCACAGCCTGCAATCACCTGAGCATACGGACTACTCTGTCTCACACACACACACACCCCCACTTCAGTATTTCGTTTACGCACACCTGAAAACCCACCACCGATACCAAACTGCCTGCACACTTCTACAGAGCTGAAACTCGTCCTGCTAATGGGTCAAAGCAGTTCCACTAACCCGCGAAGCTGCGGGTCACCAACGTCATCTTCGCTCACGCGGTGCAGCTTTCGCGAGCCTCCCCGTGTAGCTCTGTAACACCGCCCCCCTGCCCCCCCATCCCCTTACCGCCTCAGCTCCCCTACCTGCGGCAGTAACACGCTCGCTCTCAAGCCAGGGAAAAACGCGAGCAGGCTGCCACGGACACCTCGCCTTTCCATGGCGCTCCCAAACGCTGCCGGGGGGACCCTCCGACCGTCCCCCGGCCGCCGGCACCGCCGGGGAACAGCCCCGCTCCCACCACCTTCTCTGCGCTTTCGCCCTTTCCTGCAGCAAGGACAAGCCCCGCTTAGGAAACAGCACTCGCACATTTACCACAGAACTTCGTGCTCGCCCTAACGAAAATAATAATTAGGCTAAAACCAGACCAACCGAGCCCGTCCGCCTGACCCCAGTCTCGTTTTCCCTCAGCCCCAACGCGGATGGCGGAGCGCTGCGGACGCGTCCCAGCTGAGGGGGGAGGAAGGGTGGAGCGGCAGCCCCCAGGCAATCAGCCAGACGCAGAGGAACACAGCCCGTCACTGCCCCTACCCCGTTCCCCTGGGACCGCCGGAGCCCACCGCCTGCAGGCGGCGGATCTAAACAGAGCCGAGCCGCGCCAGGAAAGCTAGCGATCGAGGACCTGCGCCCCACATCTGCCAGAGGCCCCCTGCCGGCGACCGGGCCGCTCTCCCGCTTACCTGCTGAGAGAATGACAGTTACCAGCGCTCAGGCAAAGCAGGCCAAGACAGGCTGAAGCGACGGGCAGCACGAGCAAGAAGCAAATGACCGAGTGACCGCCCCCTCGCCCACCCAGCGAGAGCCGGGCTTGCCGCCCGCTCCCCCACTGGCTGCCGGCGGCACGGGGGGTGGGTCCGCAACAGGGCAGAGGACGAGGCGCAGGGCGCTGCCCGTGTGGGCGGAGCGGAGGCGGGAAGAGATGTGGGCATCGATAAGCGGAGGAGGGACAGGTTGGGCAGTGTGATTGGCGGGGAGACCGGGGCAGGAATAAAGGCAGGCCCCGCGGGACGTGAGGGGTGAGTACCTGCGGGGAGGGAGTCTGAGGTTGTGGTGAGCTGACCTGCGGAGTTGTCCGAAACACAGGCTCCGTGGTCTTGCAGCCGTCTTGGGGAAGGAAGCTCCAGGGATTGCGAGGAGAGGCCCTGGGGATGTAAATGTGTATGGGAAAAGGTACATCTTGGGGAAGCACTGTGCGTGGGGGACCTGTCTGGGGTGCAGCCGTGGAGCTAAGATGGCCTCCCTGGGAAGGACCAGCCCACCCTTCTGCTCCAGCAGATACTGTGATTGACGGAAATAAGTACACTTGGTACATCTCATCAAAAGTAATTGCATTCTTAAAAAAAAAAAAAAAAAAAGGCAAAATCATGAAAGCAATTCAAATGAAAGCATGTGTGTCAATCTCAGGGCAGAATGGCACTCAATTTCAAATGAATAATTAATAGACTGGCCACTTCCAAGAGCTCAGAGCTTGAATATCTGATGCTTTGTTTGATTTCAGTATGATAACAGCAGCAAGATCAAAAGGGGGTCGCAGCCTGTCAGACTGCAGTGGTATCAGTATGAAGTGTCTTTGAACTAGTGTGAGTTGAGATTCATACGTTTTTTCCCTTGTGGGCAGACCCACCCACACACTCCTTGCTGCAATTTCCAGGATGTGGCTGAAGGCTCCAAAGCGCACAAACATATGATGAAATCCAGAAGCGTGGACTGTGCAGACTAAGCCTCTCCCTTACCCTTAAGATCATGCAAAGTCAATGAGGAAAAAACACACCCACTTCTGGTCAGAATTTTCCCTTCTAGTGTTCTGTGCCTAATGATGCGATTTCAAGAAAATGTTATTCTTTCAGAAGGAAACATAAAGCCTAGAATAAAGCAAGAGGAGGAGGGGAAAAAGAAGAGGGGTTTAGATGTATTAATATTAGCAGGGGGATAAAGAAAGCAAAAGAATAAATCACCATAAACCCAGCTACACCTCCAGATTCAGCAGCATGTGTATCTACATATTTTTAGCCATAGCAGATAGGAAAGTAATTTGGACAGCCACAAGACTGTAATTAATAGCTTAAAAATAAAAAAAAAAACATCTGTATGTTTTTCCCTGTGCACAAAGGCAGCCTAGAATGTTTTGTTAGGCCTTTTTTTTAATCTACCAGGTGCCTTTTATCTTTGAAATATTAAAAAAATAATCTGCTTTACTTATTCTACCAGGAGTTTTGTCCTTATCTTAGTCCCCAGCCAACATTTTCGTCTATGCGGTGGTCAGGAGGGAATCAGTCAGTTGGGAACAGATGTTGGTGTTGATTATTTTGTTCTCCAAACAATTGTGCAAGCTGTCATGAATTAGGGAGCACCAAGGTAGAGCATGTTTACTTTAACATGACTCTAAGCCCCCTGCAGCTGACGTGAGTAAAGACATGAAAAGTACTACGTAAGGATGCAATGACTGCAACTTCACCAAACCTGACTTGGCTCTGCTTAACTCAGAAATGCAAACCTTACAGATAATCCTCTGACTAGTTCCCTGTGGCTCTGACACCGACACCTAGGTCAGGCTCTATTCATCCATATGTAGTGCGTTAGATACTTGCTAACTATCCATCCTGATCAGAGCATTGTGCTTCGTTTATGGGAGCAACATGACCTGCTGAAGCGCCCCGTCTGCTCTGCTAACCATGTTTCTTCAGCTGGGGCATAAGGTGGCTCTGCCTCTCCCGGCTGCAGCTGTAGTCATATGCAGGCCTGCAGTGTGGCCTGTGCTTCTGTAGCAATCTTTCACTACCCAGGAAAGGTAAGTTAACTTTTCCCCCATAATGGACATATTTTTAATTTCTAAAAAAAATACAAGGATCATCAGCACAGACCACGTGCAGACCTCCCTAGTAATTAATTCTGATCTGTGTAATCCAAAGAAATCAAAATAACTAATGACAGGTCACATTTTTATGTGTCTTGGCAGGCTGAAATAATTTCAGTTTACTACAATGGATATGTAGCTCTTGAATTAAATACATTTGATTATCTTACTCCAGCCCTTCAAGACTTCCTGGCTTTTGTTCATGCAGTATGGCTTCTTTGTAGCAGCTTTTCTTACCCAGTATACCCGTCTTTCCTTATTGTTGTCAATTTTTTAGCAGATTTTAATGATGGCAAAGACTATACTTTAAACTTGGATCTGGTCTTGAAATCTGGCTATCTCCAGTGTGGTTTTGTGTTGTTCTGTTTTGATGTAATTTTTTTTTTTTTAATTAATTCAGTTTCTCAAGTTGCTTAAGCAGTTTCAACATAGACAAGTACTTCTCTCTGTTAGCTTGAAAAACAATTATTCTGGTTATTGGAATTAGATTATTCAAGACCTTCAGAGCACAAATTTATTGGGTGCAATCTCAGTTGTTTAAGCAGATATTTTCCTAGTTTGCTTGCTAGTCAAAACACCAGTCAGTTTCATTTTAAACAAGACCAAGGAGGTTTGTTTTTTTCCTTCGTGTTATCTCCCCTGATAGTTGAAAATGAAGGTTTCCACTTCATAGTAGGGATGCAAGCACAGGTAGTTCAGTGTCCCACAGCAAATTGCCACTGATAGCCTGAGTGGCAAAAGAAATCAGTAAGTGAACTGAGGAACAGCTCCATATTCAACTTTTTGTAGCTGAAAGTGTATGTATGCCAGGGAGCCAAGGGTGAGACCAAATAAGGCAGGGCAGAGCCCTTGCTAACAAGGGTGCTGATGCCATGAAAAGCCGGAGTTGAAGACTCAATAGTCAGAGGGCTATTAAGCAGGTATTCTTTATTGCGGCGCCGGGCACACGGGGGATCTCTCCTCCAAACGTGCGCGCCAAACACCCTGTCATTTCAGGTTAAATACAATCACAATATACATATTCATTATATTTCCGAGAAATGTTTAGCATATTCATGACTTTTCCAAGAACAAATTAGCATATGTTAATATCTTTCACGCATGTCTGTTAGTGTCCTCGGGTGGTCTTTGGGGGTCTCAAGATGAATGCTTATACTCCTCACCACAGTGTCTGCTGGTTGACCTTTGTTTCTGCGCAAACTCAGTTCTAAGATTACGTATACCGTGTCCTTCCAGGTTGTTTTGCTCCGGTCTTGGTGCCTCTTTATCTCTGTGGCTTGGTACACTGCCCTCCCAAGGCTGAGCTGTATGGGGTAGAATTATTTAGGAGCCTCTCTATCTTAGAGCTTTCCTGCCTTCTCAAAACAGCAAGTCGAGTTTGTCTAAGTAGTGTTATTGAGGAGCCTCTTTATCTTAAAGCTTTCTTGTCTTCTCAGAACAGCAAGGATCTAGTTTACTTTAATTACAATCACTCTGGTAAGTGGAAATTTTACATTTACATGTATCAGTGCCTTCCCATGGTACCTGAGCCAGGTGAACAGCATGGGTCTTGTGAGAGCGAACAGGGTCAACCAAATCATTTGCTTCAGTGATGAGGCAAGTTCAAGGCTGTCAAGCTGGAAAACTGGGTTGGGATCAGGGTCCAGATAAACAGGGAGCATGGCCAGGTGCAAGGCACCTGCAGGAGGGCTCTGAGGATGAGAGCCTCAGTTTAAAATCTACTCCCAAGCAAAGCGGGGAGCCCCACTGGGGCCTTGCAACACAGTTTCCGCCCAACAGCTCATTTCAAGGCCAGAAACCTATAACTTGTGTCTAAGCCATCCCAGAGGTCTGGCAGCCAAAAGCCCAGTAGGGGTAGAGGGAAGATATCCTCAAGACGCTGACAGTGTACAAGCATACACATGTGCAGACTCGCAAGAGGCCACATTTACTTTTCTGTGAGATGAAAAGTGAAGGCCTATAGAAAATGCAGTGTCCAAAAGGGTATATGTTTTTTGTCAAGAACAAAATGTTGCAAAACAGTCTAGTGCACATTACTGACCAGCGAAAATCACTGAGTGATTTCACGTACCATGGATAAGCCCATGCCTTGCCACATCCTCCTTTTCTTGCATGCTCCAGATCACTCCTCTCTCCCAAGCCCTTATTGCTGTAACTCAACCATCTCAGCCACTGTTATACCGAGTAACACCAAGATCTGCCAGCACAGTAATGGCTCAGACTTTGATCTGGCTAGATCTTTGTCTACTGTTAAACACTTTCTTGTGAAGATACAGTAGCAATTAAACTGAATGGAGTGAGTTGTCATGTCTTGCCATGCTAATCTCACTTGACGGAGTTGTCAGCATGATTCTCAGCCTACACTGTGACAGTAAGACCTAGCAGAGAACACACTCTGTGCATCTGTGATTGCAACAGCAGAAAGATGTTTCCGGAAAACAAATATGCCTCTCCTCCTAAACAATAACATTTTTTAGAAATTATTATTCACGTTTAGTGTATTAATTGTCTCGAGTGGGACAAGCATTATGTTTCTAAATTAACTGATTAAGGAATTGCAAAATGATCGCTCAGAACGTCACAGATTTTGCTGAGTTTATAAAACAAAATAAAAATAGCATAACTTTCCAGTGCTCTGTCAAATTAGCTAGACTTTATAGTCTCCTTGGAAAGGGAACACTTGTAGATACCATTTAACCAGTAAGTAATATGTTATTGCTTTAGAAATGACACAATGATAACTTTTCAGGTGGTGCAAACCCACGTAACTTCCCCAGACCTGATCCAAGAATTCACCATGGTTGGGATTATGCTCCTGGTGTCTGGATTTACTGTTCTGTGCCCCTGAGTTAGTCTTACCTATCATAACAGTACCTCTGAAGAGATGACCGCAGACTAAGTGAACACAAACCCTCATCAGTATCCATTGAGAAATGGATATGTATAGGTCTAATACACTGCTGAACAAAAATGTCTGTAAACTTAGCAGGTACCTAAGTTTTTCAGGAAAGGTTTAACTTAAAATCAGGTAACAATGGGTGGACCCCACAGAGATTTTTCTAAAAGTGCCTGAGCATCTTTGGCAGAAGAGTCTAAAAGAAATTACATGACATCTGCATGCTTATAACACCATGTTCTGAGCAAATCACTGTCTCTTAAAGTTGTTTTTAATACATATTGACAAATAAGAGCAAAATGAAAAAGTACTAACATGGCATGTGGGTGAGATAGCCCTTCTGGGCGAGCTTGTAGGGAATAATCCACTCAGAAAAAAAAATAGGTCAAGAGGCTATTTGGTAGGCAAATCCACAGCAAGTGACAAGTCTGCCCCCACACACAGACTTTTAGGTGTCCTGATTTTCATTTCTTTCCTTGTGATGTTTCACCTTTTTTAACTTTGTGAGTTTATGACTCTGGCCTTCACCCTTCACAGTCACACTGGGTGGGGAATATCTATCTCGTAATAACGATATGAGAAGATGGATGACATCCCAGGTATGAAGCGTATTATTTACAAACCTCACAGATGTGCCTGAGGTTATGTTAACAGTAGCAAAGTGAAGCCTGGACTAGCTTTGAAAGGAAAGTATGTAGCTGGAAGTTTTCTAAGATAATGGGATAAATGAAAAATGGAAAAATACTAAAACTCACTGTATATTAGAAGAAGACACAGTGAATGTTACAGCCTAAAAGTAGTTGTGTTTATGACTCTCTCTAAAATCTGCAAAACTTTGAGAAAGAAAACTCTCTGGCCTGAAAGTACACACACCATCATTTCTAGCAGAGTAGAGGTTTATTTAGAGTAAATTGGAAAGTTATACAGAGGTTGGTTTGTTCAGATTGAAGGATCTGGCAGATACTTTTGGGAAGACAGTGTTATTTCCACTTGTAAAATATTTAAAATCAGCCACTCTAAATAGAAAAAACTGGCATGCACACTAACAGTCACTCAGAAATTGATAGTGTAGCTTTCATTAACAATTTCAAAAGCAAGGCAGGTTGTAGTGCAGCTTTTTTGGTCATTGGGCAACAGATACTCTTATGTACTATATCCTACTGCAGTCTACTGGATGGAAGCAGAACTGTTTGTTTGCTACCCACATAGCTCTGCAAGGACAATGGTGTTAACTGTTTGTCACTATTTATTGGTTTTCCAGTGTACCAGTTATGTGCCTTACAGTAATTCTCATACTATGTCCAGAGTTATGTCCATGCTGTTTAGAGACCAAGACTGAAATGAAGTGAGTTCAGTTCCTTGCTACTCTACTTTAGGGACAAGCAGAGTACGTGGGCAGGCCATGCAAAACCCATCTGTGCAGACTGAGTGTAAGGAGGAGAAATTTCCATTTATTTCACCCGATTTTGCCATATCAGACAGAATAAAAAAATGCACAGAATAAGAATCCATGCCTCCAGGTGAGTGGATTAAAAGATTCTTTCCCACGTTCTTAAAAGCTTTTGATCAAATAAAATACAACCCCAAAGCACTGAAGCACTTGTTAGGACTGCTGTCAGTTACTTAGCATTGCAGTGTCAGTGTAGCCTTTTCCCTTCAAGTGCTAGCAGTTCATCCGTAAGTGAATGAAGCACATCCATAATTCATTATGGCATTTTCCTTATTAATTGTAATGGTGAGTCAGATACTCCTTCTTTAGTAATGAGTACAGCTGTGGGAGGACTTCTGCCATTCTGTCCAGTGCTTTGTGATTTTTCTTGCTCTACATTTCAGAATAGTTCCCAGGAAACAGAGGAAATTTGGATCATACCTACCATGCCCCCATCAAGAGTCTTTTGGTATCTAATGTCTGTGCTAGAGCTATTTCCAAACAAAGCCAGATGAGGTATCCAGTACTGAACACCATAGTCACAGCAATCAAAGTAAGATTGGCAGTGCTAGTCTTTACACCCTTTACACTGTTTTGAGCTATTTGTTTTGACTGTTCTCCAACCACTATTCCAGGAAAGAAAAGGCTAGTCTAACTAGGTCCTGAAAGACAGCTGATTTTCATTCCAATGTTCATGCCAAAGTAAAAATTATCTGTGCTGTAGTTCTCTCCTATCATACCAGAAGAATTCCATGAAAAGTCTGCAATATGAGCTCAGTTCTTTAGACTTTGTTTCAGATCTATAATGCATATCAAATGTTTTAAGGCCCGGTAGATTTGCAGTATATATAATTCTCTTCTTCACTCAAAGCTGAGTGCACACATATGATTAAAATCTACCTTTGTACCTTTTCTGTTGAATTTCCTTATCTTTCTATACTTGCAGCCGTAATAAAGCGTAATTTATTTGCACTGTGCTTCCTCTAACTTTTGTAGTACAAAGTCAAGCAAAGCAGAGTGCTGATTGTGTAAGAAGAGAGAAAAAATCCTCCAGAAATTGGAGCAGGACGCAAGACAGCAAGTGCTAGGGAGCTTGGGTGTAGACAATATTTGAAATGGAAGAAAAGCATTTTAAAGTCTCTCTGTGTAGTTATAGTCCAGGTTACAGATGCAGCTCCTTGCCTGCATCAGTGGTGTGTATGCTGTGGCTGGAGGCAGGTCCACCGCGGCATGATGCGCTATGTTTTATCCTTGCACAATTCTTGGGCATCCGCACCTGATTAACTTCTTTGTCTCTGGTATGCCTGTGTCTTGTTGTGGCAGGAAATATTACTGCTTTTCTGTGGATTCACAGTGATAACACTTGCATAAAGGTATTTTGGTTCCTCTATGTGAAATCTCTTGCATGATTCTTGCATTGACTTCCCTCCCTTTCAGTTCCTGTTGTGCCTCCTGTCTTTGCTGGCTGTGGTGACGCTGAATCTTCTTGCATCCTTTCTGGGAAAAGAGAAAATATGTACAATTTAAAAAAACCCAAGAAAATATTGCCATAACATCCCGAGTGTTCTCTAGGAACATTGCAGGATGAGGAGGGGGGTACAGCTGTTAAAGCAGTGCCAGATACTCTATTAAAAATAGTATCCACAGTTGTGTTGAGGATTCAGCTGCCTAAGAGAGCTATGAAGCAGTGGGAACATTCCAATACCAGCCCTGGTTCTGCAAGACTGAAGCAGCATAATGTGATGAACTAGTTCGCAGTCTGTTCAATGATGTACTTTGAATACAGTGTTTCACCAGATGGATCCCAACTGTAACACTCAGTTGCAAAAAAAGGATCTTGTGTAATGCTCATAAATGTTTAGAGTCTCAAAACTTCCATTCATCTGCCGTGGAATCTCTAACATCAAACTAGAGAATATTTCTTGCTTTTTTTCGTGAGAAACTGACACCAACAAAGGCAGTAGATAGTTTTTACCACTATTGCCTTACTAGAAAGGATAATTCGTAGAATTACCAGGTTCGAAAGATAGTTGGAGGGTTTTTTCATTCTATAGTCTTTTACTCTGCTGTTTGTCTTTATTGTCCTACCCGCATGAGGATATCCCTCCCAGAATAATTTGTCATGTTGGTCTTTCTTCCTCAATTAATTGACAAAATGTATTGCCTTTGAGTTTTTTTATAATTTGATATTTACTGAGCATATTGATGTATCTACATATATAAAAGCAAAGTGAATATCGAAAAAGTTGTTTACACTTGGTGCAGAAAGTAGTGAAGTTTGTGGTACTCTTCACCTAAATATAAGCAGCTAAAAGACTGGATCTACGAGTAAAAAGATAAGAAAAGCACTAAAATATTTTCCAGTTTCTGGAGAAATTGAAGTATTTAGTAATGTTTAACAACTTGTGTTTATCAAACCATCCTAATGAATAATAAAAATTATAAAGCAAAGCAAAATATTTGTCTAAACTAATTACCAATGTTAACTTCAGCTTCTATCAAGCTAGGCAGTAGAAAGTACACCTAGCCATGCACAAGTGTGCTGTTTAGCAGAGTCTTTGAAGTGACATAAGCATCCAGTGGACGTCGTCCATACTTGTGACAGAATAGTTCAATTCAGTGTAATACTGCTCCATTTTGTGCTCATATGCCACACACAAATTCTACCCATATGTATCTAATACACACATCAAAACTACATAAAGAGCTGAGAATGGGTAGGAAAAGGTGACTGGAATAATAGAGTTCATCAATATATTTCACAAACAAGTTTTTCCAGGGTATAAAGAAATATAATATTCATGAGTCTGTGGGCTATTTACTAACCTTTAGGCAGGTTGTGGAATCAGAGTCATAGAATGGTCAGGGTTGGAAGGGACCTTAAAGATCATCTGGTTCCAACCCCCCTGCCATAAGCAGGGACATCTTCCCCTAGACCAGACTGCTCAGAGCTCCATCCAACCTAGCCTTGAACAATTCCAGGGAGGGGGCAGCCACAGCTTCTCTGGGCAACCTGTTCCAGTGTTTCACCACCCTCATGGTGAGGAATTTCTTCCTAATATCTAATCTAAATCTTCGCTTCTTTTAGTTTAAAGCAGTTCCACCTTGTCCTGTCACTACACACCCTTGTGAAAAGTCCATCTCCATCCTTCCTGTAGGCCCCCTTCAGGTACTGGAAGGCTGATCTAAGGTCACCCCGGAGCCTTCTCTTCTCCAGGCTGAACAGCCCCAACTCCCTCAGCCTGTCCTCATAGGAGAGGTACTCCAGCCCTCTGATCATCTTCGTGGCCCTCCTCTGGACCCGCTCCAACACATCCATGTCCTTCTTATGTTGGGGGCTCCAGAGCTGGATGCAGTACTCCAGGTGGGGTCTCACGAGAGCGGAGTAAAGGGGCAGAATCACCTCCCTTGACCTGCTGGCCATGCTTCTCTTGATGCAGCCCAAATACGGTTGGCTTTCTGGGCTTCAAGTGCACACTGCCGGTCATATTGAGCTTCTCATCTACCAGTACCCCCAAGTCCTTCTCCTGAGGGCTGCTCTCGAGCCACTCTCTGCCCAGCCTGTACCTGTGTTTGGGATTACCCCGACCCACATGCAGGACTTTGCACTTGGCCTTGTTGAACTTCATGCAGTTCACGCAGGCCCACCTCTCCAGCCTGTCAAGGTCCCTCTGAATGGCATCCCTTCCCTCCAGCGTGTCAACCACACCGCACAGCTTGGTGTTGTCAGCAAATTTGCTGAGGGTGCACTCAGTCACACTGTCCATGTCGCCGAAAGAGATATTGAACCGCACCGGCCCCAGTACCAACCGCTGAGGCATATAGCTGGTCACTGGTCTCCACCTGGACATTGAGCCATTCACTGCAACTCCATTCATCGAGTGCGTCCATCGAGCCAGTTCCTTATCCAACTACTGGTCAGCTTCCCAGGTAAGCCATACCTGCCAGTCTGCTTTTCAAAATACTCTCAGCCAGGGAATGAAAACTGTAAAGCCCCATGTTCTGCCTCCTGGAGCTTTACATGGTGATTGTCTGTGAGAATAAGTCTAGTTTGCATTTGTACCTGGGAAGATAATGAATTTAAGAGTTGCACAGATGACCTGCTCGATGGCATCATATGTAAATAGGTTCCTGCAGTTTAATGAAGGAACGGAAGGAGTAAGGAAAAAAGGCCAAGGCAAAAAGCCATCAGTATGTGGAGTTATTAAAAGCATATAAGGCTGAGAAGTCTCAGTGTTCTTCTATGTGACAATGTAGAAGAAATAGTATTGGCTAGAGAAGGGACTCAAAGTGCACGTCTCCTTCAAAGACCATAATTTTCTGAATGTTTTAAAAGGAAACATAGTGGAGAAAAATAATATTGTGAAACATAACAGAATGGAAGGAAAAATTGCTTTCTACCAAAGTCCATGAAAATAGTGGAACACTGTTTCTCAGTATATCTCAACGGACAGCTAATGTTTGTAGCAAAGTGGTAATGACTCTGCCAGTGACTGATTTTATGTGGCTTTTCTAGGAAGCTGAAATAATATGAATCATGAACTTGATGCAGGAAGATTTTGAGTTTAGAAACCAATACATGAAAATTCCTTTTTAAATATTCTTCTTTTCTGTGGGAAAATTACATACTCTAGAATGACACTCTTTTTAAAACGCAATAATATGTTCTTCTTTTCATGAATACTTAATTCGATTCAGGATTCAAAGTGATCCTCACTTTGAAAAATTGGTGAGGTGCTGCACTGTCTCACATTAGGATATTAGTTTGTAAATATCAACAGCATATGCTATTGAACAAACAGCTTGTGTGATGTGATCACAACCTGAGGGGGAAAAATAATTCCTTCATAAGAAAATAGGGCTTACTGCCCTCCTGTGGCTATTGCTAAGAAAAAAGCCTTGGAATGCTATGCATTCAGACTTAATGCAACATAACTACTAGGAACAGGCACTCACAAATTATAGGTTGCACATACTCATTGTGAAAATGTCTCTTCTTGCCTTTGAAGCAGCTATGACTTGTCACACCCTAATACTTGACTAGATGACCCAGCAATCTTATATTGTCTGATTATCTTATATTATCTGGCACTTCAAAACTGAGGAGGTAATTTAGCTGTTCTGTTAGGAGACAGAAAGGAAAATGTGGATTAATTTTTTTATCCTATAGTATTTGTGACTGATTTTTTGATATTTCATAATTTTCTCAGGAGCATAGGATTATTTGTATGGAGGTCTATGCTCTTAAAAAAACAGAAGGAAATGTATTTAAACAGTTTTTGATTACTGCGTTTGAGAAATCAGATAAATGTAGAATTAGTCTGCTCTCACTTTTTGAAGAGGGTATTTCTATTACACCCCTTTGAAAGTTTAAGGCTTTTTAGTTCCTTTCTATCTTCATAAAAATTCCCACACATTGCAGGATCCTAACAGATATTTGCAGTTATCGCCCCTCATGGGATTTGAGCTAGATAGGACTTCCAAAGAGAAAAGTGCCCAGTTTTGCTTAGCTGTGAAAGGATGCAAAATGTGTGGCTATGGATGCAATGTGATTGGACTGCTTGGACATTAGCAAATCCTCTTTCATCACTTGCTTTTGTAGATGGGCTCCTGGCTGTATCCATCACTACTGTTCAGCAGCTATAATAATACAACACAAAAGAGCTGGCACAATCTCTATTTTTCCATAGGTTACATATTTTCTTAATCCTCTTATAGTACCCGATGATTACAGTGATAGCACTATTAGCCCTGTGAGCTCACAGGTGACTTTCCCACATTGTGCCTGCAGCCCCCATGTGGAAATATCACCCTATGTAGTAATAAGATGTCATTGCATGGAGGGCCATTACCCAGCGAACATGTCTTTGCTTGTTGTTTCATGCATAGGGTGCTATTGGTTGTCCACACTCCTTACCTGAACCAGGCATGTGATAACTGTAAATGTAACAAATGTAACATGTAGGAGATGTTTTCACTTCAGGTGGTCAGAATCATTGCACAACCAAAACAAGTCTTGGTTCTTTGTGAATAGTTGGGATGAGACAGTTGCAAGATAAGGGACTCCTGAATAATCCCATTAGGCGCCTGGGCCTTGGGAGAAGAGGTATGCGAACTACAGAGATAAGGAGGCTGCAGGATAATCTGAAGACCCCACCAATCACTGAGAGACGCCAAACAAACATGCGCGACAGACATTACCATATACTAATGAGTTCTCGGTAAAATTATGATAAGCATTTCTTGCAAATGTAATGAGTGTGTACGTTAACATAGCATAAGTACCTAGTAAGTGTGTCCTTTCAGTGCACACATTTGGAGGAGAGATCCCCCGTGTGCCCGGCGCCGTAATAAAGAATACCTGCTTAATAGTCTTATGACTATTGAGTCTTCAATTCCGGCTTTCCACGGCATCACATGTTAAGTAATACATATGGCTTGTACACATATCATGTGCATACAGCAATATAAATTTAGCATAAATATCAGATGTACGACGTGATTTGACTAGGAAAATGTTTTTTTGTTCCAGACATTCTTGCTGCAGTGAAGAGACAGTGCAGACCTTTGAGAGTGCCCTTAAAACAAATTGTGGGGAAAGATAGAGGGGGGAATTCTTAAGTTAAACAGCCTGTCCTTTAAAAGAAGGCCAAAAGCACAAAAACACATGGCACCCTTGCCTAAAATGGACTCTTGAACTGGACAAGATATATGGTTCGAGGTTTAGTAACTTTTATTTCTGTCTCTGCAAATAGTGGTGCTAGGACACTATCGCCTGCTCTGGTGTTTACACGCCAGCCTGCTGACAGACAAGGTGGACAAATGTGGCTCAATCACATCTTGTTTCAGCAGGTGCCAACCAAAGACCAATCAGTCATGGTGGAATTAATTTAAGAACTGGTCAAATTGTTCACACAAGTCAAAAGAAAACAAAGCCAAAATTGTTGTTAAAATTGTAGAGAAAGCATCATTGCGGATGCCCTAGGTCTCAGTGGCTCTCAGGTGGCACAGGGTTTTTTGCATGGCCCCAGATCATAGTCTGCACTGATTAAGCAGGGCACTCATGGTTTCATATGCATGGGGCATTTATAATTTCTGCTGTGGAACGAGAATGTAGACTTTACTTAGGATGCTAAAGTGGGAAGCCTGATAATAAAAAAAGGCTCACATTTTCTCTTCCAGGCAGATGGAGCATGTCCCACATCATTGCCATCACTTGTCGGGACTAATGAAGGAGCTTGCAACTTTATGTTGCGTTTACATAATTAGTTTTTAGACAGCTGTAATTAAAGTAAGATATCCACAAAGAAGTTAGTCTAGTGATTATTTATGGCCAAGTACTGAATGCCTGCTCCCACTGATGACCACTGACCTGCACAGTTGGCTCCATTTCTTTCAATGCAAGTGAAGTGTTAGGCTTTTGGAATTATTGCTATAAATCTGGCCCTCTGACTATAATCTGTGTTGTACCTTTATATAAACTGGAACAACGAAACTTTTAATGTGAAAAGGAAGTGATAAAAACCACTAAAATTCAAGCAAAATATTTTAACTTAAAGGAAGAATTAAATTTCAGTGACTTGTTTTGACTTCATTAAAATGACACGGCTTGTCCAGAAATATCTGCACTTTGGTAGAGTGTCCTTCCAAATCCAAGTCAGTTCACTTGTTTTTCTTGTCTGCAGCCATAGTGTGGCAATGCCTGGGACCCTGCAGTGAACTTTTCAAATTACAGGCTCTGTGAACAGCATTATCCTGCAGTTGAAGAAGCAACAGAAAAATTTAACTGAACTTCCAGTCTGCTAATTTGGCCTGCTGGGATCCTGTTCCAAGTGGTTCGGTCAAGTTCATCCACGATCTTTCAGGCTATAGCTCATAGTGCAAACACAGCCTAAAGAATCTGTAAACTTGTACTTACTGCAGCTGCATCCTGGTTACATTTAAATAGAGTCCTAGCTGACTTCTGGGGCAGGCTTGTACTATTTGTAATGATGATTTATTATCACGAACAGAACCAAAATCAGTTGGAGATCCTCCCACTTCCCACAGGTCACTACTGTGAGATGTTGACCCCCTGGCTCCAATGCAGGAAACCATTTAAACCACTTACATGAACATTTTGTGACATGTGCTTGAAGATGAACTTCCATTTTGAGGGCTGCTGGAGAGGACACCAAGTCCTTCATGGCAGCATTAATACAAAATACTGTAACTGAAATTCTCACTTTTGAGAGTTTTCAGGCCTTCGTCTAAAAGCCAGTGCTTAAACAACTATGTTCAGCAGTGATTTCTTCAAGTGAATTCTGCTTCTAGGTTTTGCAGTCTAGTTTGTTTAACAACCGCAGAACATGACGTGGGGTTCGATGTCCAAGGACACAAACCTCACTAACAGAAGTGACAAGACAGAAAGAGTCAAAGAATGTCTATTTTGGTGCATGTTTGGTACTTGAAATATCTTTCTCAGCTAGATAACATCAATAGTTAAATTTTCAGTAATATTTTTCACAAAAAAATATGTATTTGAGGAAAAGGCACAAGAAGTTACACAGAGTGAGGTGCACAACAAATTGCTGTGACACAAGCAGACTCAGCACAAAAGGCAGAAAATTGTGCAAGAATCTCCTGTAACTGATGACTTATTAAACTAGGGTGAGCTTATAGACTGCAGGGGCTGGTTACATGTCTACTTCCTGGACGTACTAAATTGTTCCCAGAAATATTTATTTTGCTGTAATTGAACAAAGATGATCCTAACAAAGAATAATCACACAGGTTAAAGACAAAACCAGGCAAGCTTTGAATAAAGGGGAGAACAAGATGAGCCTGTGAAGCAAACTACTACAGCCAGCTCTTTTGACAGTGTGAAGCTGTTCTAAATCATTTGCTGTCTGCTTGGCCTCGTTTAACCAAGCTCTTGGTGCTGTCAGTATTTTTTCCTAGGAAATGCTGAGTGATGATCCTGGGTCACACAGAAAGGCACTCAAAGGCCCTGTGGTGCACAGAGAGGCACCTGAGGAGAACAGAAAGGCATTAATGTGTCCCTGGTGTGCAAAGAAGGCCACTCAGAAGCTGCGGGGAAGCAAAGAATGGCACTTGGATGTCCCTGATTTGCCACAAGGCACACAGAGGCCCAAAAGTCTCAATGAGGGGCACACTGAAAGGCCCAAGGAGACTTATGCCTCTATGTGAAAGGCATTTGAAGGTCCTGAGCCGCAAAAAAAGTGACACAGAGGGCTGAGACATGAAAAGAAAGTGTTTTTGAGTTCCCTGGACCACAAAGGCACTAAGTTACATCAGAAAGGCATCAAAAGATGGTCAAAGATACCTGGGGTGCAAAACAAAATATAACATTGTAACCAGGGAGATAAAATGAGTTAACCATAAACATGAACATTGCTGCTATGTTCCTGGTACAGCCCTACCCACCTGGACATTAGGTCTTGGAACGGAGGGTCTATCCTCTAGGTAACCATTAATGCTAACCATGGTAGGTAATTGTGTTTTTGTCAAGAGAAATGATGGCGTGTGGTTCTGTGAAATGGACTGAAGAAACTGACCAGGTTTGCCAAGATTGCGAGCCTAGTGGACAAAAGGTAATTCCGGCAGGGGGAGATCGCTACCACCGACTCACTGACCCCCCTACTCTAGTAATACCACCTACCCAAAAAGGAACAATGGAAGAGGGTGACTGAGTCTGCTCAACAATCTACGTAAGAAGCGAGAAAAGTTTACACCAATGGCCAAAGAGAAGAATACTGAATATGCATGAATAAAATAAATATGTATATTTTTGATCTTTATAAACTGGATGCAAAAGGTATGAGGTATGCACGTTTGGTGGAATTATCCCCCGTGCATCCAGTGCTGCAATAAAGAATGCCTGCCTTTTAAAACTACATTGGTGTTACGAGGTTTTATTCCCGGATTTTCGGTGACAGTTTCTGGCGACCCAGATGGGACCCTGCTTGTGAATACTGATGGATCCTTGGGCTCAAGGGACTTGCAGCCGGCATCGAGGGATTCTTGAGGAGAACCTCTGATCCCCGGACTGAAGGATTCCAAGTAAGTCCCCTGGAAATTAATTAAGGCATTCTTTTAACAAGTAATGGAGCTCCTGAGAGGATGTGGGTTAGAGTCCCACAGGAGGTGGGTAAGAGTCCCACTGAAGCCTGCTCATAAGGCGCGGCGAAAGCCACGCAGGGTTGGGCTAAAAAGGTACCTCGGTTGGAAAGTCTCTGCTCGGTGAAAGCCGGTGGAGCGGGGTCCAAGGGGGAAGTCTTCAGCGGGGGGGCGGGGGGTTGAAGTCTCCAAGGTTGGGATTTCTGGCAGGGGGCTGGGATCCCAGAGAGAGCTCCAACAAGGGTTGGGGTCCCTCTGACTAGTGCCTGTGATAGTGTGCACAATCACAACCACTGGTTGTTTGGGAGATGGACACACTTCCGAGAGAAAAGTCCATCCCACAAAGTACACCTTTGGGATGTATTCTAAAACATTGGAAAGATCCTTTGGGGATCTTTGGGGGTGATCCTTTGACTCGGAAGCGATTGATTGAGTACTGCAGTCATCGGTGGCCAATGTATACCTTGGAAAGTGGGGAAAAATGGCCAGGGAATGGGACACTGCGTTATAACACCATCTTGCAATTAATGTTGTTTTGTAAAGGGGAAGGTAAATGACATATTATATGCAGATCTGTTTTTCACACTGAGAAATCATCTGGAGTGGCAGAAGCAGGGTGGGATACATCCATACGATTCTATCGTGATGGCTTTAAAGAAAGGGAAATCTGAAGAGGATCTTTAAAAGTGTTGTTCTGCTTGCAGTATTGGTAAAAGGTGTTTAAAATATGGACTTGAGGAAAATGATGTTAAATTAATGATTGCACCTTGCCGCAGATGGGGAGATGATCAAGAGGATCAAAATTTGGATGCTGATAGTCCTACTTCTCCTATGGGAGGGAGGGGGGGGGGCAGGGGGATTCAGCCCGGTTTCAGGAAGTACAGGGGGAAGAACGGGACGAGGGGGAGGGGTGGCTGAGCCAGCTCCCCTCCAAGCCCCTTTCTGAAAATCTAGGGAATGAGGAAGTAGAATTTTTAGTAGCTACAGGGGCCACTTATTCGGTATTGAACCCCTGTAAAGGGAAATTTAGTCATAAATCGGTAGACGTTGTTGGTGCTACAGGGCAAAAAGAAAATTAACCTTTCTTAAAGCTGCTGAAATTTAGATTGGGAAAACACTGGGTAACTCACCAGTTTCTATATATGTCTGAATGTCTCTTGCCTTTGTTAGGACGAGATTTATTAAGCAAATTAGAGGCACAAATAACTTTTAAAAATGGGGAAACTGAATTATTGATACCAGAATCAAAAGCCATAGAGGCAAGAGTGTTTATGTTACAGGATTCTTTTAAGGAGGAACAAATTCCAGAAGAGGTGGAAGATACAGTGATTCCCTTGGTTTGGGCAAATGAAGTGCCGAGATGGTCCAAAGTAGCAGAACCGGTAAAAGTGACCTTGAAACTTGGATCCAAACCGGTAAGACAAAAACAATATCCTATTAAGGGGAGGCTCAAAAAGTATTGGAGGGATTAATCACAATTTTTGGAATATGGACTTTTGGTAGAATGTGAGTCAGAATATAACACTCCTATATTACCAGTAAGGAAATCTGGAAGAAAAGAATATCGACTAGTCCAGGATTTAAGAGCTATAAATCAGATGGTTCAGGATATACACCCAGTAGTAGCCAATCCCTATACTTTACGGACATTTCTGAAAGAGGAACGTAAATGGTTTACTGTACTAGATTTAAAAGATGCCTTCTTTTGCATACTTCTAGATATACAAAGTCAAAGCATGTTTGCTTTTGAATGGGAGAGCCCTGCAACAGGACGAAAGATGTAATTGACATGGACTGTACTTCCACAAGGATGCAAAAATAGCCCCCAAATATTTGAGACTCAGTTGGCAAAAGAATTAGAAATATGGAAGAAACAGAACCAGGAAAAGGGAACATTGCTGAACTTCAAAAGGCATTGATGATGGCCCAGGAAATGGGAGCACTGTTGAACTTCAAAAGGCATTGATGATGGCCCCTGCCTTGGGTTTACCTGATCTAACCAAACCTTTTGAGCTGTTTGTACATAAGAGGCAATATCGGGCCCCTGGAGTGCTGGCACAAAGTCTGGGATCCTGGAAGCAACCAGTAGGATACTTCTCTAAACAACTTGACAACGTGAGTAAAGGATGGCCGGGATGTTTATGTACTGTGGCAGCAACAGTATTGCTGATTCAAGAAGCTCGAGAATTGACTATGGACCAAAAGATGGTGGCGTATGTACCAAACATGGTGGTAACTCTTTTAGAAAAAAAGGGGGGGTCATTGGCTATCCCCCAGCAGAATGCTGAAATATCAGGTTGTCTTGCTGGAACAAGACGATATGGAATTAAAAACCACAACTATTGTAAATCCAGCAATGTTTCCGTCGACAGAAAATCCGACAGGAAGTCTAGAACATGACTGCCTGCTAACTGTTGAACAAGTCTATTCCAGCAGGTGGGACCTGAAAGATGAACCTCTGGAAAATCCTGATTTGGAGTTATTTACGGATGGGAGAAGCTTTGTGAAAGAAGGCTGGATGCGCTGTTGTCACCATCACGGAGGTACTGGAGTCAGGAACGCTGTCTGCAAATAACTTGGCACAGAAAGCAGAACTGATGGCGTTGCAGCAAGCCTTGCGAATGGCAGAAGGAAAGAGGGTAAATATAGGGACTGATTCCAAATATGCATTTGGTGTGATTCATGCTCATGGAGCTATCTGGAAAGAAGGAGGACTGCTCTCAGCCCCAGGATCATCGAGAAAACACAAAGAAGAAATCCTCCAGCTCCTAGAAGAGGTGCAGAAGCCAAAAGGAAGTGGGGGTAATGCATTGCAAAGCTCATCAATTTGGTCAGACAACTGTAAACATAGGTAATCGATTGGCAGACAAAAGAGCAAAGGAGGCTGCGGAACAAGGTATCCTTGCACTAGTACCAGTAAAACAGATAAAAATCCCGAATCTGAAACCAAAATATAGTAAATTGGATGAGCAATTGGCGGAACAATTCAAAGCATCACAAAATACAGAAGGGTGGTGGGTAACGGCCAGAAAAGCAGGTAATAGTAACCCCGCAAGTCATGTTAGAACTTGCGAAAGAAAAAGATGCTCAGACACATAGGGCTGTAGATGCTATGGTCTCAAGTTTAAAATCATCTGTAGTGTGTGTAGGAATGACAGGAATATTTAAATCGATAGTGGCCAAGTGTCCAATTTATCTCAAAAATCAGCCTTTAAATCAGAAGAAAGCACCTGTAGGAGTAACAAAACAAGGTAAGTCCCCAAGAGACTGTTGGCAGGTTGATTTTTCTGAATTACCTAGACGAAATAGATTTAGATATGTATTAGTATTGATTGATACATTTTCTGGATGGCCAAAGGCCTTTCCTTGTCGCGCCAACAAAGCAAAAACAGTGGTTAAAATATTGCTAAAAGAAATAATACCAAGGTTTGAGCTAAAAGTAGACATGTCTTCTGATAGCAGACCATATTTTATAGCAGAAATAGTTCAACAAGTAAGTAAAGTTTTAAAAATAAATTGAAATTTACATACCCCCTGGCGGCCGCAATCAAGTGGGAAAATTAAAAAGATAAACCAAACATAAAAAAAGAAAATAAGTAAGATTTGCCAAAAAATATCTTTACAATGACCACAAGTCTTACCATTAACACTCGTGATAATCAGAATCCAACCAAGATCTAAAGATGGTGTAAGTCCATACAAAATCTTGTATGGCAGACCTTATCAAACACCTCTAATTCCAGGCGATGTGAGAATAGCAGGGGAAACGGATTTAAAAATGTATTTGATTTCTTTAGGAAAAACCCTCGAGGCACTCCGAAAATACGTTGTGCTGACCAGATCGCTTGCTTCGGATACACCTGTGCATCGATATCCACCAGGTGATTTTGTGTGCATAAGGACTTGGAACTCTGAACCACTGCAGGAGAAGTGGGAGGGACCTTTCCAGTCACTGTTAACAACTTACACTGCTATCAAAGTAGGAGGAGTGGAAGCGTGGATACACTACGCTCGAGTGAAAAAAGGCCCCTTCATGGAGAATCATCACTAGAGATGCAGAGACTGCAAAACTTATCTTAAAATATGCCTCAAAAAGGTGGTTATCACTATAGAATAAGGGGGAAATGGCTCTTGATTTGGAAGCTGCTGCTGATGGGAACACTAGCTAGAATATTAGAAGCGAAAACAGAGAGTGCAGATCCGCTGTCAATAGAAGTGGAGCAATTGATATACCTCCCAAGGGGAAATGCGGAAGAAAATTTGATGGTCGGATTGATAAAAGAATTTGCTAACTTGCAGAACGTAACCCAAATGACTGCATGTCTTCCAATCCCAAGAGCGGTAGGGGAATCAGTTCCATGGGGAATTCTGACAAGAAACCTGAGTAGCGAAAAATCCAACAATGACATTTCTCACTGTGAGCAAGTTCCCGTTGTTGGGTGGCAGGAACGAGTAGATTATGTTAAAAAGCAATGGAGAATCCCTGGGAGTAGAGCAAATTGTGAAAAGTTACTGAATTATGTTTTTGTCTAAATAGTCCTCCCCAATATAGGTTGGTGTGTTTATGATGAACCGGTTAAGAAAAACGTTAGTCGAATAATGATGGCCTGGAAATGCAGGAAGTCTAACCAAACTAAACAAGAGATGGCTTTGTGGGATTCAGTATGGCCAATGGCCATCTCATCTCAATTTCAGTACGTGGCCAGTGCCCCCTGGTGTTTTACTTGGGATGGGATGATTTTTGCAGCTTTCCCAACGGTTAATGAGAAAGGAAGCGCTTCCCGAGAACAGGAAATGATCGTCCCCTGGTGGAATTGTAAAAAGATATAGAACTGTAGTGCAGTTAGTGAAGCAGTCCAAAGCGTTCCACCTCTGGCAGCTGCATTGAAATAGGGATGCTGGTGTAGAGGACTTAAAAATGATTTACAATTGACTGACACGTATAAGCCCAAGAGAGGAACAATATTCAGTTGCAGAAAATCTACAATTCAAAGTCCGGGACATTTAGTTTGGGCAACGAGTGATGGAACCTGGTCCGCTCATCTACCGGTGGACGGGAAGGTAAAACAAATTACTTTGGGAATGCCCACATTATGTCCGGTTTGGAAGAAGACTCCCTTTAAAGGACACTCTGAGAATCTGAAATTATTACGAGTCAAGAGATGAGAAGTTGATGAAGACAAAAAATTGGAATGAACCATCAACAGGGGTAAGAATTGGTTGGTGTTTGGAATCCTTATCGACTCCCTTATCAATCTACAGGAATAGGGCCTGGGTATCTAAACTAACTGGTCAGGTAGAAAACTTAGCAAATGTGACAAGGAAAGGATTCAAACAGTTAAACCTGCAGTTACAAGCAACTTCAAGAATGACCTTGCAAAATAGAATGGCCTTAGACATGCTCCTGTTAAAGGAACATGGAGTATGTGGATACCTAAAGGATAGGATAGACCACTGCTGTATACATATCGGCAACGTTACTCAGGATGTTGAACACGACTCCAATTTATTAGAACAGGTAGAAAAAAGAGACTCAGGCGATCCAACAAGACATGCAAGAAAATTGGCTCGACAAAATTTCTAATGGATTGGAGTGGAATCTGAGTTCCTGGGTAAAATCCTCAGTTAGCACTGGGCTACATTTGTTAATCGTATTTTTGGTGATATTACTCATTTACTATTGCTTAAAAAGGGAACTCGCCAATAAAACAGCCTTCAATCGGATGGTCATTCAGGCCGTAGCTGAGAGACAAACTCAGTGATTCAGAGGCAACGCTCCCATCATCATACAATAAATAATGGATGATTGTATCCATTGTAAGAATTTGATCATCATTAGCAATAGATATTGAATCAATGTGTAATTAATGTAATTTGATTTAAAATGGAAGTATTGAAAGTAATGATTATTTCCTAAGTTCCAAAGGGGGGAAATGTAACCAGGGAGATAGAATCAGTTAACCATAAACATGAACAATGCTGCTATGTTCCTGGTACAGCCCTAGCCACCTGGACATTAGGTCTTGGAACGGAGGGTCTATCCTCTAGGTAACCATTAATGCTAACCATAGTAGGTAATTGTGTTTTTGTCAAGAGAAATGATGGCGTGTGGTTCTGTGAAATGGACTGAAGAAACTGACCAGGTTTGCCAAGATTGCGAGCCTAGTGGACAAAAGGTAATTCCGGCAGGGGGAGATCGCTACCACTGACTCTCTGACCCCCCTACTCAAGTAATACCACCCACCCAAAAAGGAACAATGGAAGAGGGTGACTGAGTCTGCGCAACAATCTATGTAAGAAGCGAGAAAAGTTTACACCAATGGCCAAAGAGAAGAATACTGAATATGCATGAATAAAATAAATATGTATATTTTTGATCTCTATAAACTGGACGGAAAAGGTATGAGGTATGCACGTTTGGCAGAAGGAAAGAGTTTAAATATAGGGACTGATTCCAAATATGCATCTGGTGTGATTCATGCTCATGGAGCTATCTGGAAAGAAAGAGGACTGCTCTCAGCCCCAGGATCATCGATAAAACACAAAGAAGAAATCCTCCAGCTCCTAGAAGAGGTGCAGAAGCCAAAGGAAGTGGGGGTAATGCATTGCAAAGCTCATCAATTTGGTCAGACAACTGTAAACATAGGTAATCGATTGGCAGACAAAAGAGCAAAGGAGGCTGCGGAACAAGGTATCCTTGCACTAGTACCAGTAAAACAGATAAAAATCCCGAATCTGAAACCAAAATATAGTAAATTGGATGAGCAATTGGCGGAACAATTCAAAACATCACAAAATACAGAAGGGTGGTGGGTAACGGCCAGAAAAGCAGGTAATAGTAACCCCGCAAGTCATGTTAGAACTTGTGAAAGAAAAAGATGCTCAGATACATAGGGGTGTAGATGCTATGGTCTCGAGTTTAAAATCATCTGTAGTGTGTGTAGGAATGACAGGAATAATTAAATCGATAGTGGCCAAGTGTCCAATTTATCTCAAAATCAGCCTTTAAATCAGAAGAAAGCACCTGTAGGAGTAACAAAACAAGGTAAGTCCCCAAGAGACTGTTGGCAGGTTGATTTTTCTGAATTACCTAGACGAAATAGATTTAGATATGTATTAGTATTGATTGATACATTTTCTGGATGGCCAAAGGCCTTTCCTTGTCGCGCCAACAAAGCAAAAACAGTGGTTAAAATATTGCTAAAAGAAATAATACCAAGGTTTGAGCTAAAAGTAGACATGTCTTCTGATAGCAGACCATATTTTATAGCAGAAATAGTTCAACAAGTAAGTAAAGTTTTAAAATAAATTGAAATTTACATACCCCCTGGAGGCCACAATCAAGTGGGAAAATTAAAAAGATAAACCAAACATAAAAAAAGAAAATAAGTAAGATTTGTCAAAAAATATCTTTACAATGACCACAAGTCTTACCATTAACACTCGTGATAATCAGAATCCAACCAAGATCTAAAGATGGTGTAAGTCCATACAAAATCTTGTATGGCAGACCTTATCAAACACCTCTAATTCCAGGCGATGTGAGAATAGCAGGGGAAACGGATTTAAAAATGTATTTGATTTCTTTAGGAAAAACCCTCGAGGCACTCCGAAAATACGTTGTGCTGACCAGATCGCTTGCTTCGGATACACCTGTGCATCGATATCCACCAGGTGATTTTGTGTGCATAAGGACTTGGAACTCTGAACCACTGCAGGAGAAGTGGAAGGGACCTTTCCAGTCACTGTTAACAACTTACACTGCTATCAAAGTAGGAGGAGTGGAAGCGTGGATACACTACGCTCGAGTGAAAAAAGGCCCCTTCATGGAGAATCATCACTAGAGATGCAGAGACTGCAAAACTTATCTTAAAATATGCCTCAAAAAGGTGGTTATCACTATAGAATAAGGGGGAAATGGCTCTTGATTTGGAAGCTGCTGCTGATGGGAACACTAGCTAGAATATTAGAAGCGAAAACAGAGAGTGCAGATCCGCTGTCAATAGAAGTGGAGCAATTGATATACCTCCCAAGGGGAAATGCGGAAGAAAATTTGATGGTCGGATTGATAAAAGAATTTGCTAACTTGCAGAACGTAACCCAAATGACTGCATGTCGTCCAATCCCAAGAGCGGTAGGGGAATCAGTTCCATGGGGAATTCTGACAAGAAACCTGAGTAGCGAAAAATCCAACAATGACATTTCCCACTGTGAGCAAGTTCCCGTTGTTGGGTGGCAGGAACGAGTAGATTATGTTAAAAAGCAATGGAGAATCCCTGGGAGTAGAGCAAATTGTGAAAAGTTACTGAACTATGTTCCCAAAGTAATTTGTTTTACCTTCCCGTCCACCGGTAGATGAGCGGACCAGGTTCCGTCACTCATTGCCCAAACTAAATGTCCCGGACTTTGAATTGTAGATTTTCTACAACTGAATATTGTTCCTCTCTTGGGCTTATATGTGTCAGTCAATTGTAAATCATTTTTAAGTCCTCTACACCAGCATCCCTATTTCAATGCAGCTGCCAGAGGTGGAACGCTTTGGACTGCTTCACTAACTGCACTACAGTTCTATATCTTTTTACAATTCCACCAGGGGACGATCATTTCCTGTTCTCGGGAAGCGCTTCCTTTCTCATTAACCGTTGGGAAAGCTGCAAAAATCATCCCATCCCAAGTAAAACACCAGGGGGCACTGGCCACGTACTGAAATTGAGATGAGATGGCCATTGGCCATACTGAATCCCACAAAGCCATCTCTTGTTTAGTTTGGTTAGACTTCCTGCATTTCCAGGCCATCATTATTTGACTAACGTTTTTCTTAATTGGTTCATAATAAACACACCAACCTATACTGGGGAGGACTATTTGGACAAAAACATAATTCAGTAACTTTTCACAAGCTGGGGCTGCTTGCTTGTCTTGCCACCTCAAACTTCAGAGGTAGCCTGGGAAAGGGGAGTGTCCCTGCCAGGCTCCTTCCGCAGCCTTGCTCCGAAAATGCGAACGTCTGCAGATACGTGGCAGCCAGAAGGGGCTAGCCTGGAAAGGTGTTGCTCTGCCTCCTGTGCCCATGGCAGGGCTCGCACAGAGGCACAGAGACTGGGGCTGCTTTCTTGTCTTGCCACCTCAAAGTTCAGAGGTATCCTGAGAATGGGGAGGGTCTCTGCCAGGCTCCTTTCGCAGCCCTTATCCGAAAATGCGAACAAATGCAGATAGTTGGCAGCCAGAAGGGGCTAGGCTGGAAAGCTGCTGCTCAGCCTCATCTGCCCATGGCACTGCTCGCACAGAGGCACAGAGACTGGGGCTGCTTGCTTGTCTTGCCACCTCAAACTTCAGAGGTAGCCTGGGAATGGGGAGGGTCCCTGCCGGCTCCTTTCGGAGTCCTGCTCCGAAAATGCGTATGTCTGCAGATAGCTGGCAGCCAAAAGGGGGTAGGCTGGAAAGCTGTTGCTCAGCCTCATGTGCCCATGGCACTGCTCGCACAGAGGCACAGAGACTGGGGCTGCTTGCTTTTCTTGCTACCTCAAACTTCAAACGTAGGCTGGGAATGGGAAGGGTCCCTGCCATGCTCCTTTCGCAGCCCTGCTCCGAAAATGCGTATGTCTGCAGATAGCTTTCAACCAGAAGGGGCTAGCCTGGAAAGCTGTTGCTCAGCCTCATCTGCCCATGGCACTGCTCGCACAGAGGCACAGAGACTGGGGCTTCTTGCTTGTCTTGCCACCTCAAACTTCAGAGGTATCCTGAGAATGGGGAGGGTCTCTGTAGGCCTCCTTTCGCAGCCCTTTTGCGAAAATGCGAATGTCTACAGATAGTTGGCAGCCAGAAGGGGCTAGGCTGGAAAGCTGTTGCTCAGCCTCATCTGCCCATGGCACTGCTCGCACAGAGGCACAGAGACTGGGGCTGCTTGCTTGTCTTGCCACCTCAAACTTCAGAGGTTGCCTGGGAATGGTGAGGGTCCCTGCCAGGCTCCTTTGGCAGCCCTGCTCCGAAAATGCGTATGTCTGCAAATAGCTGGCAGCCAGAAGGGGCTAGGCTGGAAAGCTCTTGCTCAGCCTCATCTGCCCATGGCACTACTCGCACAGAGGCACAGAGACTGGGGCTGCTTGCTTGTCTTGCACCCTCAAAATTCAAACGTATCCTGGGAATGGGGAGGGTCCCTGCCAGGCTCCTTTCGCAGCCCTGCTCTGAAAATGCGAACGTCTGCAGATAGCTGGCAGCCAGAAGGGGCTAGGCTGGAAAGCTGTTGCTCAGCCTCATCTGCCCATGGCACTGCTCGCACAGAGGCACAGAGACTGGGGCTGCCTGCTCGTCTTGCCACATCCTAAGTGAAACATAGCTTAGGAGGTGTGCGCAGGGTAGCTACGGCAGCACTGCTCCGAAAATGCGAACATGTGCAGATAGCTGGCAGCCAGAAGGGTCTAGCCTGGAAAGCTGTTGCTCTGCCTCATCTGCCCATGGCACTGCTCGCACAGAGGCACAGAGACTGGGGCTGCTTGCTTGTCTTGCCACCTCAAACTTCAGAGGTAACCTGGGAATGGGGAGGGTCCCTGCCAGGCTCCTTTCGCATCCCTGCTCCGAAAATGCGAATCTCTGCAGATAGCTGGCAGCCAGAAGGGGCTAGCCTGGAAAGGTGTTGCTCTGCCTCCTGTGCCCATGGCAGGGCTCGCACAGAGGCACAGAGACGGGGGCTGCTTGATTGTGTTGCCACCTCCTAAGTCAAACATAGCTTAGGAGGTGTGCGCAGGGTAGCTACGGCAGCACTGCTCCGAAAATGCGAACATGTGCAGATATGTGGGAACCAGAACGGGCTAGCCTGGAAAGCTGTTGCTCTACCTCCTGTGCCCATGGCACTGCTCGCACAGAGGCTCAGAGACTGGGGCTGCTTGCTTGTCTTGCCACCTCAAACTTCAGAGGTAACCTGGGAATGGTGAGGGTCCCTGCCAGGCTCCTTTCGCAGCCCTGCTCCGAAAATGCGAACGTCTGCAGATAGCTGGCAGCCAGAAGGGGCTAGCCTGGAAAGCTGTTGCTCAGCCTCATCTGCCCATGGCAGGGCTCTTACAGAGGCACAGCGACTGGGGCTGCTTGCTTGTCTTGCCACCTGAAGTTTCAGAGGTATCCTGACAATGGGGAGGGTGCCTGCCAGGCCCCTTTCTCAGCCCTTCTGCGAAAATGCGAACGTCTGCAGATAGGTGGCAGGCAGAAGGGGCTAGGCAGGAAAGCTGTTGCTCAGCCTCATGTGCCCATGGCACTGCTCGCACAGAGGCACAGAGACTGGGGCTGCTTGCTTGTCTTGCCACCTCAAACTTCAAACCTAAGTTTGGGGTTCGCTGCCCAGTGTCTCCTGCAGCCCAGTTCCGAAAATGCGAATGTCTACAGATAGCTGGCAGCCAGAAGGGGCTAGCCTGGAAAGCTGTTGCTCAGCCTCATGTGGCCATGGCACTGCTCGCACAGAGGCACAGAGACTGGGGCTGCTTGCTTGTCTTGCCACCTCAAGCTTCAGAGGTAGCCTGGGAATGGGGAGGGTCCCTGCCGGCTCATTTCGCAGCCCTGCTCCGAAAATGCGAACGTCTGCAGATAGCTGGCAGCCAGAAGGGGCTAGCCTGGAAAGCTGTTGCTCAACCTCATCTGCCCATGGCACTGCTCGCACAGAGGTTCAGAGACTGGGGCTGCTTGCTTGTCTTGCCACCTCAAACTTCAGAGGTAACCTGGGAATGGTGAGGGTCCCTGCCAGGCTCCTTTCGCAGCCCTGCTCCGAAAATGCGAACGTCTGCAGATAGCTGGCAGGCAGAAGGGGCTAGCCTGGAAAGCTGTTGCTCAGCCTCATCTGCCCATGGCAGGGCTCGCACAGAGGCACAGAGAGTGTGGCTGCTTGCTTGTCTTGCCACCTGAAGTTTCAGAGGTAACCTGAGAATGGGGAGGGTGCCTGCCAGGATCCTTTCGCAGCCCTTCTGCGAAAATGCGAACGTCTGCAGATAGGTGGCAGCCAGAAGGGGCTAGGCAGGAAAGCTGTTGCTCAGCCTCATGTGCCCATGGCAGGGCTCGCACAGAGGCACAGAGACTGTGGCTGCTTGCTTGTCTTGCCACCTCAAACTTCAGAGGTAGCCTGGGAATGGTGAGGGTCCCTGCCAGGCTCCTTTCGCAGCCCTGCTCCGAAAATGCGTATGTCTGGAGATAGCTGGCAGCCAGAAGGGCCTAGGCTGGAAAGCTGTTGCTCAGCCTCATCTGCTCATGGCACTGCTCGCACAAAGGCACAAAGACTGGGGCTGCTTGCTTGTCTTGCCACCTCCTAAGTCAAACATAGCTTAGGACGTGTGCGCAGGGTAGCTACGGCAGCACTGCTCCGACAATGCGAACTTGTGCAGATATCTGGCAGCCAGAAGGGTCTAGCCTGGAAAGCTGTTGCTCTGCGTCCTGTGCCCATGGCACTGCTCGCACAGAGGCACAGAGACTGGGGCTGCTTGCTTGTCTTGCCACCTCAAAGTTCAGAGGTATCCTGGGAATGGGGACGGTCCCTGCCAGGCTCATTTCGCAGCCCTGGTGCGAAAATGCGAAGAAATGCAGATATCTGGCAGCCAGAAGGGGCTAGCCTGGAAAGTTGTTGCTCAGCCTCATCTGCCCATGGCACTGCTCGCACAGAGGCACAGAGACTGGGGCTGCTTGCTTGTCTTGCTACCTCAAAGTTCAGAGGTAGCCTGGGAATGGGGAGGGTCCCTGCCAGGCTCCTTCCGCAGCCTTGCTCCGAAAATGCGAACGTCTGCAGATACGTGGCAGCCAGAAGGGGCTAGCCTGGAAAGGTGTTGCTCTGCCTCCTGTGCCCATGGCAGGGCTCGCACAGAGGCACAGAGACTGGGGCTGCTTTCTTGTCTTGCCACCTCAAAGTTCAGAGGTATCCTGAGAATGGGGAGGGTCTCTGCCAGGCTCCTTTCGCAGCCCTTATCCGAAAATGCGAACAAATGCAGATAGTTGGCAGCCAGAAGGGGCTAGGCTGGAAAGCTGCTGCTCAGCCTCATCTGCCCATGGCACTGCTCGCACAGAGGCACAGAGACTGGGGCTGCTTGCTTGTCTTGCCACCTCAAACTTCAGAGGTAGCCTGGGAATGGGGAGGGTCCCTGCCGGCTCCTTTCGGAATCCTGCTCCGAAAATGCGTATGTCTGCAGATAGCTGGCAGCCAAAAGGGGGTAGGCTGGAAAGCTGTTGCTCAGCCTCATGTGCCCATGGCACTGCTCGCACAGAGGCACAGAGACTGGGGCTGCTTGCTTTTCTTGCTACCTCAAACTTCAAACGTAGGCTGGGAATGGGAAGGGTCCCTGCCATGCTCCTTTCGCAGCCCTGCTCCGAAAATGCGTATGTCTGCAGATAGCTTTCAACCAGAAGGGGCTAGCCTGGAAAGCTGTTGCTCAGCCTCATCTGCCCATGGCACTGCTCGCACAGATGCACAGAGACTGGGGCTTCTTGCTTGTCTTGCCACCTCAAACTTCAGAGGTATCCTGAGAATGGGGAGGGTCTCTGTAGGCCTCCTTTCGCAGCCCTTCTGCGAAAATGCGAATGTCTACAGATAGTTGGCAGCCAGAAGGGGCTAGGCTGGAAAGCTGTTGCTCAGCCTCATCTGCCCATGGCACTGCTCGCACAGAGGCACAGAGACTGGGGCTGCTTGCTTGTCATGCCACCTCAAACTTCAGAGGTTGCCTGGGAATGGTGAGGGTCCCTGCCAGGCTCCTTTCGCAGCCCTGCTCCGAAAATGCGAACGTCTGCAAATAGCTGGCAGCCAGAAGGGGCTAGGCTGGAAAGCTCTTGCTCAGCCTCATCTGCCCATGGCACTACTCGCACAGAGGCACAGAGACTGGGGCTGCTTGGTTGTCTTGCCACGTCAAACTTCAGAGGTAGCCTGGGAATGGTGAGGGTCCCTGCCAGGCTCGTTTCGCAGCCCTGCTCCGAAAATGCGAACGTCTGCAGATAGCTGGCAGCCAGAAGGGGCTAGGCTGGAAAGCTGTTGCTCAGCCTCATCTGCCCATGGCACTGCTCGCACAAAGGCACAGAGACTGGGGCTGCCTGCTCGTCTTGCCACCTCCTAAGTGAAACATAGCTTAGGAGGTGTGCGCAGAGTAGCTACGGCAGCACTGCTCCGAAAATGCGAACATGTGCAGATAGCTGGCAACCAGAAGGGTCTAGCCTGGAAAGCTGTTGCTCTGCCTCATCTGCCCATGGCACTGCTCGCACAGAGGCACAGAGACTGGGGCTGCTTGCTTGTCTTGCCACCTCAAACTTCAGAGGTAACCTGGGAATGGTGAGGGTCCCTGCCAGGCTCCTTTCGCATCCCTGCTCCGAAAATGCGAACGTCTGCAGATAGCTGGCAGCCAGAAGGGGCTAGCCTGGAAAGCTGTTGCTCAGCCGCATCTGCCCATGGCACTGCTCGCACAGAGGCACAGCGACTGGGGCTGCTTGGTTGTCTTGCCACGTCAAACTTCAGAGGTATCCTGGGATGGGGAGGGTCCCTGCCAGGCTCCTTTCGCAGCCCTGCTCCGAAAATGCGTATGTCTGCAGATAGCTGGCAGCCAGAAGGGGCTAGGCTGGAAAGCTGTTGCTCAGCCTCATCTGCCCATGGCACTGCTCGCACAAAGACGCAGAGACCGGGGCTGCCTGATTGTGTTGCCACCTCCTAAGTCAAACATAGCTTAGGAGGTGTGCGCAGGGTAGCTACGGCAGCACTGCTCCGAAAATGCGAACATGTGCAGATATGTGGGAACGAGAACGGGCTAGCCTGGAAAGCTGTTGCTCTGCCTCCTGTGCCCATGGCACTGCTCGCACAGAGGCTCAGAGACTGGGGCTTCTTGCTTGTCTTGCCACCTCAAACTTCAGAGGTAACCTGGGAATGGTGAGGGTCTCTGCCAGGCTTCTTTCGCAGCCCTGCTCCGAAAATGCGAACGTCTGCAGATAGCTGGCAGCCAGAAGGGGCTAGCCTGGAAAGCTGTTGCTCAGCCTCATCTGCCCATGGCACTGCTCGCACAGAGGCACAGAGACTGGGGCTGCTTGCTTGTCTTGCCACCTCAAACTTCAGAGGTAGCCTGTGAATGGGGAGGGTCCCTGCCAGGCTCCTTTCGGAGCCCTGCTCCGAAAATGCTTATGTCTGCAAATAGCTGGCAGCCAGAAGGGGCTAGGCTGGAAAGCTGTTGCTCAGCCTCATGTGCCCATGGCACTGCTCGCTCAGAGGCACAGAGACTGGGGCTGCTTGCTTGTCTTGCTACCTCAAACTTCAAACTAAGACTGGGAATGGGAAGGGTCCCTGCCATGCTCCTTTCGCAGCCCTGCTCCGAAAATGCGTATGTCTGCAGATAGCTGGCAACCAGAAGGGGCTAGCCTGGAAAGCTGTTGCTCAGCCTCATCTGCCCATGGCACTGCTCGCACAGAGGCCCAGAGACTGGGGCTGCTTGCTTGTCTTGCCACCTGAAGTTTCAGAGGTATCCTGAGAATGGGGAGGGTCTCTGTAGGCCTCCTTTCGCAGCCCTTTTGCGAAAATGCGAATGTCTACACATAGTTGGCAGCCAGAAGGGGCTAGGCTGGAAAGCTGTTGCTCAGCCTCATCTGCCCATGGCACTGCTCGCACAGAGGCACAGAGACTGGGGCTGCTTGCTTCTCTTGCCACTTCAAACTTCAAACATAAGTTTGGGGTTCGCTGCCCAGTGTCTCCTGCAGCCCTGCTCCGAAAATGCGAACGTCTGCAAATAGCTGGCAGCCAGAAGGGGCTAGGCTGGAAAGCTCTTGCTCAGCCTCATCTGCCCATGGCACTACTCGCACAGAGGCACAGAGACTGGGGCTGCTTGATTGTCTTGCACCCTCAAAATTCAAACGTATCCTGGGAATGGGGAGGGTCCCTGCCAGGCTCCTTTCGCAGCCCTGCTCCGAAAATGCGAATGTCTGCAGACAGCTGGCAGGCAGAAGGGGCTAGCCTGGAAAGCTGTTGCTCAGCCTCATCTGCCCATGGCACTGCTCGCACAGAGGCACAGAGACTGGGGCTGCTTGCTTGTCTTGCCACCTCAAACTTTAGAGGTAGCCTGGGAATGGGGAGGGTCCCTGCCAGGCTCCTTTCGCAGGGGTGCTCCGAAAATGCGAACGTCTGCAGATAGCCGGCAGGCATAAGGGGCTAGCCTGGAAAGTTGTTGCTCAGCCTCATCTGCCCATGGCAAGGCTCGCACAGAGGCACAGAGACTGGGGCTGCTTGCTTGTCTTGCCACCTCAAACTTCAGAGGTATCCTGAGAATGGGCAGGGTGTCTGCCAAGCTCCTTTCGCAGCCCTTCTCCGAAAATGCGAACGTCTGCAGATACTTGGCAGCCAGAAGGGGCTAGCCTGGAAAGCTCTTGCTCAGCCTCATGTGCCCATGGCACTGCTCGCACAGAGGCTCAGAGACTGGGAATGCTTGATTGTCTCGCCACCCCAAACTTCAGAGGTAGCCTGGGAATGGGAAGGGTCCCTGCCATGCTGCTTTCGCAGCCCTGCTCCGAAAATGCGTATGTCTGCAGATAGCTGGCAGCCAGAAGGGGCTAGGCTGGAAAGCTGTTGCTCAGCCTCATCTGCCCATGGCACTGCTCGCACAAAGGCACAGAGACTGGGGCTGCCTGCTCATCTTGCCACCTCCTAAGTCAAACATAGCTTAGGAGGTGTGCGCAGGGTAGCTACGGCAGCACTGCTCCGAAAATGCAAACATGTGCAGCTAGCTGGCAGCCAGAAGTGTCTAGCCTGGAAAGCTGTTGCTCTGCCTCATCTGCCCATGGCACTGCTCGCACAGAGGCACAGAGACTGGGGCTGCTTGCTTGTCTTGCCACCTCAAACTTCAGAGGTAACCTGGGAATGGTGAGGGTCCCTGCCAGGCTCCTTTCGCAGCCCTGCTCCGAAAATGCGAACGTCTGCAGATAGCTGGAAGCCAGAAGGGGCTAGCCTGGAAAGGTGTTGCTCAACCGCATCTGCCCATGGCACTGCTCGCACAGAGGCAAAGCGACTGGGGCTGCTTGGTTGTCTTACCACGTCAAACTTCAGAGGTATTTTGGGATGGGGAGGGTCCCTGCCAGGCTCCTTTCGCAGCCCTGCTCCGAAAATGCGAACGTCTGCAGATAGCTGGCAGCCAGAAGGGGCTAGGCTGGAAAGCTGTTGATCAGCCTCATCTGCCCATGGCACTGCTCGCACAAAGACGCAGAGACCGGGGCTGCCTGATTGTGTTGCCACCTCCTAAGTCAAACATAGCTTAGGTGGTGTGCGCAGGGTAGCTACGGCAGCACTGCTCCGAAAATGCGAACATGTGCAGATATGTGGCAACCAGAAGGGGCTAGCCTGGAAAGCTGTTGCTCTGCCTCCTGTGCCCATGGCACTGCTTGCACAGAGGCTCAGAGACTGGGGCTGCTTGCTTGTCTTGCCACCTCAAACTTCAGAGGTAACCTGGGAATGGTGAGGGTCCCTGCCAGGCTCCTTTCGCAGCCCTGCTCCGAAAATGCGAACGTCTGCAGATAGCTGGCAGCCAGAAGGGGCTAGGCAGGAAAGCTATTGCTCAGCCTCATCTGCCCATGGCACTGCTCGCACAGAGGCAGAGAGACTGGGGCTGCTTGCTTGTCTTGCCACTTCAAACTATAAACCTAAGTTTGGGGTTCGCTGCCCAGTGTCTCCTGCAGCCCTGCTCCGAAAATGCGAATGTCTACAGATATCTGGCAGCCAGAATGGGCTAGGCTGGAAAGCTGTTGCTCAGCCTCATCTGCCCATGGCAGGGCTCGCACAGAGGCACAGAGACTGGGGCTGCTTGCTTGTCTTGCCACCTCAAACTTCAGAGGTAGCCTGGGAATGGGGAGGGTCCCTGCCGTCTCATTTCGCAGCCCTGCTCCGAAAATGTGAAGAAATGCAGATAGGTGGCAGCCAGAAGGGGCTAGCCTGGAAAGCTGTTGCTCAACCTCATCTGCCCATGGCACTGCTCGCACAGAGGCACAGAGACTGGGGCTGCTTGCTTGTCTTGCTACCTCAAACTTCAAACTAAGACTGGGAATGGGAAGGGTCCCTGCCATGCTCCTTTCGCAGCCCTGCTCCGAAAATGCGTATGTCTGCAGATAGCTTGCAACCAGAAGGGGCTAGCCTGGAAAGCTGTTGCTCAGCCTCATCTGCCCATGGCACTGCTCGCACAGAGGCCCAGAGACTGGGGCTGCTTGCTTGTCTTGCCACCTGAAGTTTCAGAGGTATCCTGAGAATGGGGAGGGTCTCTGTAGGCCTCCTTTCGCAGCCCTTTTGCGAAAATGCGAATGTCTACACATAGTTGGCAGCCAGAAGGGGCTAGGCTGGAAAGCTGTTGCTCAGCCTCATCTGCCCATGGCACTGCTCGCACAGAGGCACAGAGACTGGGGCTGCTTGCTTGTCTTGCCACTTCAAACTTCAAACATAAGTTTGGGGTTCGCTGCCCAGTGTCTCCTGCAGCCCTGCTCCGAAAATGCGAACGTCTGCAAATAGCTGGCAGCCAGAAGGGGCTAGGCTTGAAAGCTCTTGCTCAGCCTCATCTGCCCATGGCACTACTCGCACAGAGGCACAGAGACTGGGGCTGCTTGATTGTCTTGCACCCTCAAAATTCAAACGTATCCTGGGAATGGGGAGGGTCCCTGCCAGGCTCCTTTCGCAGCCCTGCTCCGAAAATGCGAATGTCTGCATACAGCTGGCAGGCAGAAGGGGCTAGCCTGGAAAGCTGTTGCTCAGCCTCATCTGCCCATGGCACTGCTCGCACAGAGGCACAGAGACTGGGGCTGGTTGCTTGTCTTGCCACCTCAAACTTTAGAGGTAGCCTGGGAATGGGGAGGGTCCCTGCCAGGCTCCTTTCGCAGGGGTGCTCCGAAAATGCGAACGTCTGCAGATAGCCGGCAGGCATAAGGGGCTAGCCTGGAAAGCTGTTGCTCAGCCTCATCTGCCCATGGCAAGGCTCGCACAGAGGCACAGAGACTGGGGCTGCTTGCTTGTCTTGCCACCTCAAACTTCAGAGGTATCCTGAGAATGGGCAGGGTCTCTGCCAAGCTCCTTTCGCAGCCCTTCTCCGAAAATGCGAACGTCTGCAGATACTTGGCAGCCAGAAGGGGCTAGCCTGGAAAGCTCTTGCTCAGCCTCATGTGCCCATGGCACTGCTCGCACAGAGGCTCAGAGACTGGGAATGCTTGATTGTCTCGCCACCCCAAACTTCAGAGGTAGCCTGGGAATGGGAAGGGTCCCTGCCATGCTGCTTTCGCAGCCCTGCTCCGAAAATGCGTATGTCTGCAGATAGCTGGCAGCCAGAATGGGCTAGCCTGGAAAGCTGTTGCTCAGCCTCATCTGCCCATGGCAATGCTCGCACAGAGGCACAGAGACTGGGGCTGCTTGCTTGTCTTGCCACCTCAAACTTCAAACCTAGGTTTGCGGTTCGCTGCCCAGTGCCTCCTGCAGCCCTGTTCCGAAAATGCGAATGTCTACAGATATATGGCAGGCAGAAGGGGCTAGGCTGGAAAGCTGTTGCTCAGCCTCATCTGCCCATGGCACTGCTCGCACAGAGGCACAGAGACTGGGGCTGCTTGCTTGTCTTGCCACCTCAAACTTCAGATGTAACCTGGTATTGAGGGGAGTGTCTGATAGACTTCTTTCGCAGCCCTGCTCCAAAAATGTGAAAGTCTGCAGATAGCTGGCAGCCAGAAGGGGCTAGGCTGGAAAGCTGTTGATCAGCCTCATCTGCCCATGGCACTGCTCGCACAAAGACGCAGAGACCGGGGCTGCCTGATTGTGTTGCCACCTCCTAAGTCAAACATAGCTTAGGTGGTGTGCGCAGGGTAGCTACGGCAGCACTGCTCCGAAAATGCGAACATGTGCAGATATGTGGCAACCAGAAGGGGCTAGCCTGGAAAGCTGTTGCTCTGCCTCCTGTGCCCATGGCACTGCTTGCACAGAGGCTCAGAGACTGGGGCTGCTTGCTTGTCTTGCCACCTCAAACTTCAGAGGTAACCTGGGAATGGTGAGGGTCCCTGCCAGGCTCCTTTCGCAGCCCTGCTCCGAAAATGCGAACGTCTGCAGATAGCTGGCAGCCAGAAGGGGCTAGGCAGGAAAGCTATTGCTCAGCCTCATCTGCCCATGGCACTGCTCGCACAGAGGCAGAGAGACTGGGGCTGCTTGCTTGTCTTGCCACTTCAAACTATAAACCTAAGTTTGGGGTTCGCTGCCCAGTGTCTCCTGCAGCCCTGCTCCGAAAATGCGAATGTCTACAGATATCTGGCAGCCAGAATGGGCTAGGCTGGAAAGCTGTTGCTCAGCCTCATCTGCCCATGGCAGGGCTCGCACAGAGGCACAGAGACTGGGGCTGCTTGCTTGTCTTGCCACCTCAAACTTCAGAGGTAGCCTGGGAATGGGGAGGGTCCCTGCCGTCTCATTTCGCAGCCCTGCTCCGAAAATGTGAAGAAATGCAGATAGGTGGCAGCCAGAAGGGGCTAGCCTGGAAAGCTGTTGCTCAACCTCATCTGCCCATGGCACTGCTCGCACAGAGGCACAGAGACTGGGGCTGCTTGCTTGTCTTGCTACCTCAAACTTCAAACTAAGACTGGGAATGGGAAGGGTCCCTGCCATGCTCCTTTCGCAGCCCTGCTCCGAAAATGCGTATGTCTGCAGATAGCTTGCAACCAGAAGGGGCTAGCCTGGAAAGCTGTTGCTCAGCCTCATCTGCCCATGGCACTGCTCGCACAGAGGCCCAGAGACTGGGGCTGCTTGCTTGTCTTGCCACCTGAAGTTTCAGAGGTATCCTGAGAATGGGGAGGGTCTCTGTAGGCCTCCTTTCGCAGCCCTTTTGCGAAAATGCGAATGTCTACACATAGTTGGCAGCCAGAAGGGGCTAGGCTGGAAAGCTGTTGCTCAGCCTCATCTGCCCATGGCACTGCTCGCACAGAGGCACAGAGACTGGGGCTGCTTGCTTGTCTTGCCACTTCAAACTTCAAACATAAGTTTGGGGTTCGCTGCCCAGTGTCTCCTGCAGCCCTGCTCCGAAAATGCGAACGTCTGCAAATAGCTGGCAGCCAGAAGGGGCTAGGCTTGAAAGCTCTTGCTCAGCCTCATCTGCCCATGGCACTACTCGCACAGAGGCACAGAGACTGGGGCTGCTTGATTGTCTTGCACCCTCAAAATTCAAACGTATCCTGGGAATGGGGAGGGTCCCTGCCAGGCTCCTTTCGCAGCCCTGCTCCGAAAATGCGAATGTCTGCATACAGCTGGCAGGCAGAAGGGGCTAGCCTGGAAAGCTGTTGCTCAGCCTCATCTGCCCATGGCACTGCTCGCACAGAGGCACAGAGACTGGGGCTGGTTGCTTGTCTTGCCACCTCAAACTTTAGAGGTAGCCTGGGAATGGGGAGGGTCCCTGCCAGGCTCCTCTCGCAGGGGTGCTCCGAAAATGCGAACGTCTGCAGATAGCCGGCAGGCATAAGGGGCTAGCCTGGAAAGCTGTTGCTCAGCCTCATCTGCCCATGGCAAGGCTCGCACAGAGGCACAGAGACTGGGGCTGCTTGCTTGTCTTGCCACCTCAAACTTCAGAGGTATCCTGAGAATGGGCAGGGTCTCTGCCAAGCTCCTTTCGCAGCCCTTCTCCGAAAATGCGAACGTCTGCAGATACTTGGCAGCCAGAAGGGGCTAGCCTGGAAAGCTCTTGCTCAGCCTCATGTGCCCATGGCACTGCTCGCACAGAGGCTCAGAGACTGGGAATGCTTGATTGTCTCGCCACCCCAAACTTCAGAGGTAGCCTGGGAATGGGAAGGGTCCCTGCCATGCTGCTTTCGCAGCCCTGCTCCGAAAATGCGTATGTCTGCAGATAGCTGGCAGCCAGAATGGGCTAGCCTGGAAAGCTGTTGCTCAGCCTCATCTGCCCATGGCAATGCTCGCACAGAGGCACAGAGACTGGGGCTGCTTGCTTGTCTTGCCACCTCAAACTTCAAACCTAGGTTTGCGGTTCGCTGCCCAGTGCCTCCTGCAGCCCTGTTCCGAAAATGCGAATGTCTACAGATATATGGCAGGCAGAAGGGGCTAGGCTGGAAAGCTGTTGCTCAGCCTCATCTGCCCATGGCACTGCTCGCACAGAGGCACAGAGACTGGGGCTGCTTGCTTGTCTTGCCACCTCAAACTTCAGAGGTATCCTGAGAATGGGGAGGGTCCCTGCCAGGCTCCTTTCGCAGCCATTCTCTGAAAATGCGAACGTCTGGAAATAGCTGGCAGCCAGAAGGGGCTAGCCTGGAAATCTGTTGATCAGCCTCATCTGCCCATGGCAGGGCTCGCACATAGCCACAGAGACTGGGACTGCTTGATTGTCTTGCCACCTCAAACTTCACAGGTATCCTGAGAATGGGGAGGGTCTCTGCCAGGCTCATTTCGCAGCCCTTCTGCGAAAATGCGAATGTCTACAGATAGTTGGAAGCCAGAAGGGGCTAGTCTGGAAAGCTGTTGCTCAGCCTCATCTGCCCATGGCAGGGCTCGCACAGAGGCACAGAGACTGGGGCTGCTTGCTTGTCTTGCCACCTCAAACTTCAGAGGTAGCCTGGGAATGGGGAGGGTCCCTGCCGTCTCATTTCGCAGCCCTGCTCCGAAAATGTGAAGAAATGCAGATAGGTGGCAGCCAGAAGGGGCTAGGCTGGAAAGCTGTTGCTCAACCTCATCTGCCCATGGCACTGCTCGCACAGAGGCACAGAGACTGGGGCTGCTTGCTTGTCTTGCTACCTCAAACTTCAAACTAAGACTGGGAATGGGAAGGGTCCCTGCCATGCTCCTTTCGCAGCCCTGCTCCGAAAATGCGTATGTCTGCAGATAGCTTGCAACCAGAAGGGGCTAGCCTGGAAAGCTGTTGCTCAGCCTCATCTGCCCATGGCACTGCTCGCACAGAGGCCCAGAGACTGGGGCTGCTTGCTTGTCTTGCCACCTGAAGTTTCAGAGGTATCCTGAGAATGGGGAGGGTCTCTGTAGGCCTCCTTTCGCAGCCCTTTTGCGAAAATGCGAATGTCTACACATAGTTGGCAGCCAGAAGGGGCTAGGCTGGAAAGCTGTTGCTCAGCCTCATCTGCCCATGGCACTGCTCGCACAGAGGCACAGAGACTGGGGCTGCTTGCTTGTCTTGCCACTTCAAACTTCAAACATAAGTTTGGGGTTCGCTGCCCAGTGTCTCCTGCAGCCCTGCTCCGAAAATGCGAACGTCTGCAAATAGCTGGCAGCCAGAAGGGGCTAGGCTTGAAAGCTCTTGCTCAGCCTCATCTGCCCATGGCACTACTCGCACAGAGGCACAGAGACTGGGGCTGCTTGATTGTCTTGCACCCTCAAAATTCAAACGTATCCTGGGAATGGGGAGGGTCCCTGCCAGGCTCCTTTCGCAGCCCTGCTCCGAAAATGCGAATGTCTGCATACAGCTGGCAGGCAGAAGGGGCTAGCCTGGAAAGCTGTTGCTCAGCCTCATCTGCCCATGGCACTGCTCGCACAGAGGCACAGAGACTGGGGCTGGTTGCTTGTCTTGCCACCTCAAACTTTAGAGGTAGCCTGGGAATGGGGAGGGTCCCTGCCAGGCTCCTTTCGCAGGGGTGCTCCGAAAATGCGAACGTCTGCAGATAGCCGGCAGGCATAAGGGGCTAGCCTGGAAAGCTGTTGCTCAGCCTCATCTGCCCATGGCAAGGCTCGCACAGAGGCACAGAGACTGGGGCTGCTTGCTTGTCTTGCCACCTCAAACTTCAGAGGTATCCTGAGAATGGGCAGGGTCTCTGCCAAGCTCCTTTCGCAGCCCTTCTCCGAAAATGCGAACGTCTGCAGATACTTGGCAGCCAGAAGGGGCTAGCCTGGAAAGCTCTTGCTCAGCCTCATGTGCCCATGGCACTGCTCGCACAGAGGCTCAGAGACTGGGAATGCTTGATTGTCTCGCCACCCTAAACTTCAGAGGTAGCCTGGGAATGGGAAGGGTCCCTGCCATGCTGCTTTCGCAGCCCTTCTCCGAAAATGCGTATGTCTGCAGATAGCTGGCAGCCAGAATGGGCTAGCCTGGAAAGCTGTTGCTCAGCCTCATCTGCCCATGGCAATGCTCGCACAGAGGCACAGAGACTGGGGCTGCTTGCTTGTCTTGCCACCTCAAACTTCAAACCTAGGTTTGCGGTTCGCTGCCCAGTGCCTCCTGCAGCCCTGTTCCGAAAATGCGAATGTCTACAGATATATGGCAGGCAGAAGGGGCTAGGCTGGAAAGCTGTTGCTCAGCCTCATCTGCCCATGGCACTGCTCGCACAGAGGCACAGAGACTGGGGCTGCTTGCTTGTCTTGCCACCTCAAACTTCAGAGATATCCTGAGAATGGGGAGGGTCCCTGCCAGGCTCCTTTCGCAGCCATTCTCTGAAAATGCGAACGTCTGGAAATAGCTGGCAGCCAGAAGGGGCTAGCCTGGAAATCTGTTGATCAGCCTCATCTGCCCATGGCAGGGCTCGCACATAGCCACAGAGACTGGGACTGCTTGATTGTCTTGCCACCTCAAACTTCACAGGTATCCTGAGAATGGGGAGGGTCTCTGCCAGGCTCATTTCGCAGCCCTTCTGCGAAAATGCGAATGTCTACAGATAGTTGGAAGCCAGAAGGGGCTAGTCTGGAAAGCTGTTGCTCAGCCTCATCTGCCCATGGCACTGCTCGCACAGAGGCACAGAGACTGGGGCTGCTTGCTTGTCTTGCCACCTCAAACTTTAGAGGTAGCGTGGGAATGGTGAGGGTCCCTGCCAGGCTCCTTTCGCAGCCCTGCTCCGAAAATGTGAAGAAATGCAGATAGCTGGCAGCCAGAAGGGGCTAGGCTGGAAAGCTGTTGCTCAGCCTCATCTGCCCATGGCACTGCTCGCACAGAGGCACAGAGACTGGGGCTGCTTGCTTGTCTTGCCACCTCAAACTTCAAACCTATCTTTGGGGTTCGCTCCCCAGTGCCTCCTGAAGCCCTGTTCTGAAAATGCGAATGTCTACAGATATCTGGCAGCCAGAATGGGCTAGGCTGGAAAGCTGTTGCTCAGCCTCATCTGCCCATGGCACTGCTCGCACAGAGGCACAGAGACCGGTGCTGCGTGATTGTCTTGCCACATCCTAAGTCAAACATAGCTTAGGAGGTGTGCGCAGGGTAGCTACGGCAGCCCTTCTCCGAAAATGCGAACATGTACAGATATGTGGCAGCCAGAAGGGGCTAGCCTGGAAAGCTGTTGCTCTGCCTCCTGTGCCCATGGCACTGCTCGCACAGAGGCACAGAGACTGGGGCTGCTTGCTTGTCTTGCCACCTCAAACTTCAGAGGTAGCCTGGGAATGGGGAGGGTCCCTGCCGGCTCATTTCGCAGTCCTGCTCCGAAAATGCGAACAAATGCAGATAGCTGGTAGCCAGAAGGGGCTAGGCTGGAAAGCTGTTGCTCAGCCTCATCTGCCCATGGCAGGGCTCGCACAGAGGCACAGAGACTGGGGCTGCTTCCTTGTCTTGCCACCTCAAACTTCAGAGGTATCCTGAGAATGGGGAGGGTCCCTGCCAGGCTCCTTTCGGAGCCCTGCTCCGAAAATGCGTATGTCTGCAGATAGCTGGCAGCCAAAAGGGGCTAGGCTGGAAAGCTGTTGCTCAGCCTCATGTGCCCATGGCACTGCTCGCACAGAGGCACAGAGACTGGGGCTGCTTGCTTGCCTTGCCACCTCAAACTTCAGAGGTATCCTGAGAATGGGGAGGGTCTCTGTAGGCCTCCTTTCGCAGCCCTTTTGCGAAAATGCGAATGTCTACAGATAGTTGGTAGCCAGAAGGGGCTAGGCTGGAAAGCTGTTGCTCAGCCTCATGTGCCCATGGCACTGCTCGCACAGAGGCACAGAGACTGGTGCTGCTTGCTTGTCTTGCCACCTCAAACTTCAGAGGTAGCCTGGGAATGGTGAGGGTCCCTGCCAGGCTCCTTTCGCAGCCCTGCTCCGAAAATGCGAACGTCTGCAGATATCTGGCAGCCAGAAGGGGCTAGCCTGGAAAGCTCTTGCTCAGCCTCATCTGCCCATGGCACTACTCGCACAGAGGCACAGAGACTGGGGCTGCTTGCTTGTCTTGCACCCTCAGAATTCAAACGTATCCTGGGAATGGTGAGGGTCCCTGCCACGCTCCTTTCGCAGCCCTGTTCCGAAAATGCGAACGTCTGCAGATAGCTGGCAGCCAGAAGGGGCTAGGCTGGAAAGCTGTTGCTCAGCCTCATCTGCCCATGGCACTGCTCGCACAAAGGCACAGAGACTGGGGCTGCCTGCTCGTCTTGCCACCTCCTAAGTCAAACATAGCTTAGGAGGTGTGCGCAGGGTAGCTACGGCAGCACTGCTCCGAAAATGCAAACATGTGCAGCTAGCTGGCAGCCAGAAGTGTCTAGCCTGGAAAGCTGTTGCTCTGCCTCATCTGCCCATGGCACTGCTCGCACAGAGGCACAGAGACTGGGGCTGCTTGCTTGTCTTGCCACCTCAAACTTCAGAGGTAACCTGGGAATGGTGAGGGTCCCTGCCAGGCTCCTTTCGCAGCCCTGCTCCGAAAATGCGAACGTCTGCAGATAGCTGGAAGCCAGAAGGGGCTAGCCTGGAAAGGTGTTGCTCAACCGCATCTGCCCATGGCACTGCTCGCACAGAGGCACAGCGACTGGGGCTGCTTGGTTGTCTTACCACGTCAAACTTCAGAGGTATTTTGGGATGGGGAGGGTCCCTGCCAGGCTCCTTTCGCAGCCCTGCTCCGAAAATGCGAACGTCTGCAGATAGCTGGCAGCCAGAAGGGGCTAGGCTGGAAAGCTGTTGATCAGCCTCATCTGCCCATGGCACTGCTCGCACAAAGACGCAGAGACCGGGGCTGCCTGATTGTGTTGCCACCTCCTAAGTCAAACATAGCTTAGGTGGTGTGCGCAGGGTAGCTACGGCAGCACTGCTCCGAAAATGCGAACATGTGCAGATATGTGGCAACCAGAAGGGGCTAGCCTGGAAAGCTGTTGCTCTGCCTCCTGTGCCCATGGCACTGCTTGCACAGAGGCTCAGAGACTGGGGCTGCTTGCTTGTCTTGCCACCTCAAACTTCAGAGGTAACCTGGGAATGGTGAGGGTCCCTGCCAGGCTCCTTTCGCAGCCCTGCTCCGAAAATGCGAACGTCTGCAGATAGCTGGCAGCCAGAAGGGGCTAGGCAGGAAAGCTATTGCTCAGCCTCATCTGCCCATGGCACTGCTCGCACAGAGGCAGAGAGACTGGGGCTGCTTGCTTGTCTTGCCACTTCAAACTATAAACCTAAGTTTGGGGTTCGCTGCCCAGTGTCTCCTGCAGCCCTGCTCCGAAAATGCGAATGTCTACAGATATCTGGCAGCCAGAATGGGCTAGGCTGGAAAGCTGTTGCTCAGCCTCATCTGCCCATGGCAGGGCTCGCACAGAGGCACAGAGACTGGGGCTGCTTGCTTGTCTTGCCACCTCAAACTTCAGAGGTAGCCTGGGAATGGGGAGGGTCCCTGCCGTCTCATTTCGCAGCCCTGCTCCGAAAATGTGAAGAAATGCAGATAGGTGGCAGCCAGAAGGGGCTAGCCTGGAAAGCTGTTGCTCAGCCTCATCTGCCCATGGCACTGCTCGCACAGAGGCACAGAGACTGGGCCTGCTTGCTTGTCTTGCCACCTCAAACTTCAGAGGTATCCTGAGAATGGTGAGGGTCCCTGCCAGGCTCCTTTCGCAGCCCTGCTCCGAAAATGCGAACGTCTGCAGATAGCCGGCAGGCAGAAGGGGCTGGCCTGGAAAGCTGTTGCTCAGCCTCATCTGCCCATGGCAGGGCTCGCACAGAGGCACAGAAACTGGGGCTGCTTCCTTGTCTTGCCACCTCAAACTTGAGAGGTATCCTGAGAAGGGGGAGGGTCTCTGCCAGGCTCCTTTCGCAGCCCTTCTCCGAAAATGCAAACGTCTGCAGATAGTTGGCAACCAGAAGGGGCTAGGCTGGAAAGCTGTTGCTCAGCCTCATGTGCCCATGGCAGGGCTCGCACAGAGGCACAGAGACTGGGACTGCTTGCTTGTCTTGCTACCTCAAACTTCAGAGGTAGCCTGGGAATGGGGAGGGTCCCTGCCAGGCTCCTTTCGCAGCCCTGCTCTGAAAATGCGTATGTCTGCAGATAGCTGGCAGCCAGAAGGGGCTAGGCTGGAAAGCTGTTGCTCAGCCTCATCTGCTCATGGCACTGCTCGCACAAAGGCACAGAGACTGGGGCTGCCTGCTCGTCCTGCCACATCCTAAGTCAAACATACCTTAGGAGGTGTGCGCAGGGTAGCTACGGCAGCACTGCTCCGAAAATGCGAACATTTGCAGATATCTGGCAGCCAGAAGGGTCTAGCCTGGAAAGCTGTTGCTCTGCCTCCTGTGCCCATGGCACTGCTCGCACAGAGGCACAGAGACTGGGGCTGCTTGCTTGTCTTGCCACCTCAAAGTTCAGAGGTAGCCTGGGAATGGGGAGGGTCCCTGCCAGGCTCCTTTCGCAGCCCTGCTCCGAAAGTGCATATGTCTGCAGATAGCTGGCAGCCAGAAGGGGCTAGGCTGGAAAGCTGTTGCTCAGCCGCATCTGCCCATGGCACTGCTCGCACAGAGGCACAGAGACTGGGGCTGCTTGGTTGTCTTGCCACCTCAAACTTCAGAGGTATCCTGGGATGGGGAGGGTCCCTGCCAGGCTGCTTTGGCAGCCCTGCTCCGAAAATGCGTATGTCTGCAGATAGCTGGCAGCCAGAAGGGGCTAGGCTGGAAAGCTGTTGCTCAGCCTCATCTGCCCATGGCACTGCTCGCACAGAGGCACAGAGACCGGTGCTACCTGCTTGTCTTGCCACCTCCTAAGTCAAACATAGCTTAGGAGGTGTGCGCAGGGTAGCTACGGCAGCACTTCTCCGAAAATGCGAAGATGTGCAGATATGTGACAGCCAGAAGGGACTAGCCTGGAAAGCTGTTGCTCTGCATCCTGTGCCCATGGCACTGCTCGCACAGAGGCTCAGAGACTGGGGCTGCTTGCTTGTCTTGCCACCTCAAACTTCAGAGGTAACCTGGGAATGGTGAGGGTCTCTGCCAGGCTCCTTTCGCAGCCCTGCTCCGAAAATGCAAACGTCTGCAGATAGCTGGCAGGCAGAAGGGGCTAGCCTGGAAAGCTGTTGCTCAGCCTCATCTGCCCATGGCAAGGCTCGCACAGAGGCACCGAGACTGGGGCTGCTTGCTTGTCTTGCCACCTCAAACCTAGGTTTGCGGTTCGCTGCCCAGTGCCTCCTGCAGCCCTGTTCCGAAAATGCGAATGTCTACAGATATATGGCAGGCAGAAGGGGCTAGGCTGGAAAGCTGTTGCTCAGCCTCATCTGCCCATGGCACTGCTCGCACAGAGGCACAGAGAGTGTGGCTGCTTGCTTGTCTTGCCACCTCAAACTTCAGAGGTAGCGTGGGAATGATGAGGGTCCCTGCCAGGCTCCTTTCGCAGCCCTGCTCCGAAAAAGCGAACGTCTGCAAATAGCTGGTAGCCAGAAGGGGCTAGCCTGGAAAGCTGTTGCTCAGCCTCATCTGCCCATGGCACTGCTCGCACAGAGACACAGCGACTGGGGCTGCTTGGTTGTCTTGCCACCTCAAACTTCAGAGGTATCCTGGGATGGGGAGGGTCCCTGCCAGGCTCCTTTCGCAGCCCTGCTCCGAAAATGCGAACGTCTGCAGATATCTGGCAGCCAGAAGGGGCTAGCCTGGAAAGCTGTTGATCAGCCTCATCTGCCCATGGCACTGCTCGCACAAAGACGCAGAGACCGGGGCTGCCTGATTGTGTTGCCACCTCCTAAGTCAAACATAGCTTAGGAGGTGTGCGCAGGGTAGCTACGGCAGCACTGCTCCGAAAATGCGAACATGTGCAGATATGTGGCAACCAGAAGGGGCTAGCCTGGAAAGCTGTTGCTCTGCGTCCTGTGCCCATGGCACTGCTTGCACAGAGGCTCAGAGACTGGGGCTGCTTGCTTGTCTTGCCACCTCAAACTTCAAACCTAGGTTTGCGGTTCGCTGCCCAGTGCCTCCTGCAGCCCTGTTCCGAAAATGCGAATGTCTACAGATATATGGCAGGCAGAAGGGGCTAGCCTGGAAAGCTGTTGCTCAGCCTCATCTGCCCATGGCACTGCTTGCACAGAGGCACAGAGAGTGTGGCTGCTTGCTTGTCTTGCCACCTCAAACTTCAGAGGTAGCGTGGGAATGATGAGGGTGCCTGCCAGGCTCCTTTCGCATCCCTGCTCCGAAAATGCGAACGTCTGCAAATAGCTGGCAGGCAGAAGGGGCTAGCCTGGAAAGCTGTTGCTCAGCCTCATCTGCCCATGGCACTGCTCGCACAGAGACACAGCGACTGGGGCTGCTTGGTTGTCTTGCCACGTCAAACTTCAGAGGTATTTTGGGATGGGGAGGGTCCCTGTCAGGCTCCTTTCGCAGCCCTGCTCCGAAAATGCGAACGTCTGGAGATAGCTGGCAGCCAGAAGGGGCTAGGCTGGAAAGCTGTTGCTCAGCCTCATCTGCCCATGGCACTGCTCGCACAAAGACGCAGAGACCGGGGCTGCCTGATTGTGTTGCCACCTCCTAAGTCAAACATAGCTTAGGTGGTGTGCGCAGGGTAGCTACGGCAGCACTGCTCCGAAAATGCGAACATGTGCAGATATGTGGCAACCAGAAGGGGCTAGCCTGGAAAGCTGTTGCTCTGCCTCCTGTGCCCATGGCACTGCTTGCACAGAGGCTCAGAGACTGGGGCTGCTTGCTTGTCTTGCCACCTCAAACTTCAGAGGTAACCTGGGAATGGTGAGGGTCCCTGCCAGGCTCCTTTCGCAGCCCTGCTCCGAAAATGCGAACGTCTGCAGATAGCTGGCAGCCAGAAGGGGCTAGGCAGGAAAGCTATTGCTCAGCCTCATCTGCCCATGGCACTGCTCGCATAGAGGCAGAGAGACTGGGGCTGCTTGCTTGTCTTGCCACTTCAAACTATAAACCTAAGTTTGGGGTTCGCTGCCCAGTGTCTCCTGCAGCCCTGCTCCGAAAATGCGAATGTCTACAGATATCTGGCAGCCAGAATGGGCTAGGCTGGAAAGCTGTTGCTCAGCCTCATCTGCCCATGGCACTGCTCGCACAAAGGCACAGAGACTGGGGCTGCCTGCTCGTCTTGCCACCTCCTAAGTCAAACATAGCTTAGGTGGTGTGCGCAGGGTAGCTACGGCAGCACTGCTCCGAAAATGCGAACATGTGCAGATATGTGGCAACCAGAAGGGGCTAGCCTGGAAAGCTGTTGCTCTGCGTCCTGTGCCCATGGCACTGCTTGCACAGAGGCTCAGAGACTGGGGCTGCTTGCTTGTCTTGCCACCTCAAACTTCAGAGGTAACCTGGGAATGGTGAGGGTCCCTGCCAGGCTCCTTTCGCAGCCCTGCTCCGAAAATGCGAATGTCTGCAGATAGCTGGCAGCCAGAAGGGACTAGGCAGGAAAGCTATTGCTCAGCCTCATCTGCCCATGGCACTGCTCGCACAGAGGCAGAGAGACTGGGGCTGCTTGCTTGTCTTGCCACTTCAAACTATAAACCTAAGTTTGGGGTTCGCTGCCCAGTGTCTCCTGCAGCCCTGCTCCGAAAATGCGAATGTCTACAGATATCTGGCAGCCAGAATGGGCTAGGCTGGAAAGCTGTTGCTCAGCCTCATCTGCCCATGGCAGGGCTCGCACAGAGGCACAGAGACTGGGTCTGCTTGCTTGTCTTGCCACCTCAAACTTCAGAGGTAGCCTGGGAATGGGGAGGGTCCCTGCCAGGCTCCTTTCGCAGCCCTGCTCCGAAAATGAGTATGTCTGCAGATAGCTGGCAGCCAGAAGGGGCTAGGCTGGAAAGCTGTTGCTCATCCTCATGTGGCCATGGCACTGCTCGCACAGAGGCTCAGAGACTGGGGCTGCTTGCTTGTCTTGCCACCTCAAACTTCAGAGGTAGCCTGGGAATGGGGAGGGTCCCTGCCGTCTCATTTCGCAGCCCTGCTCCGAAAATGTGAAGAAATGCAGATAGGTGGCAGCCAGAAGGGGCTAGGCTGGAAAGCTGTTGCTCAGCCTCATCTGCCCATGGCACTGCTCGCACAGAGGCACAGAGACTGGGGCTGCTTGCTTGTCTTGCCACCTCAAACTTCAGAGGTATCCCGAGAATGGTGAGGGTCCCTGCCAGGCTCCTTTCGCAGCCCTGCTCCGAAAATGCGAACGTCTGCAGATAGCCGGCAGGCAGAAGGGGCTGGCCTGGAAAGCTGTTGCTCAGCCTCATCTGCCCATGGCAGGGCTCGCACAGAGGCACAGAAACTGGGGCTGCTTCCTTGTCTTGCCACCTCAAACTTGAGAGGTATCCTGAGAAGGGGGAGGGTCTCTGCCAGGCTCCTTTCGCAGCCCTTCTCCGAAAATGCAAACGTCTGCAGATAGTTGGCAACCAGAAGGGGCTAGGCTGGAAAGCTGTTGCTCAGCCTCATGTGCCCATGGCAGGGCTCGCACAGAGGCACAGAGACTGGGACTGCTTGCTTGTCTTGCTACCTCAAACTTCAGAGGTAGCCTGGGAATGGGGAGGGTCCCTGCCAGGCTCCTTTCGCAGCCCTGCTCTGAAAATGCATATGTCTGCAGATAGCTGGCAGCCAGAAGGGGCTAGGCTGGAAAGCTGTTGCTCAGCCTCATCTGCTCATGGCACTGCTCGCACAAAGGCACAGAGACTGGGGCTGCCTGCTCGTCTTGCCACATCCTAAGTCAAACATAGCTTAGGAGGTGTGCGCAGGGTAGCTACGGCAGCAGTGCTCCGAAAATGCGAACATTTGCAGATATCTGGCAGCCAGAAGGGTCTAGCCTGGAAAGCTGTTGCTCTGCGTCCTGTGCCCATGGCACTGCTCGCACAGAGGCACAGAGACTGGGGCTGCTTGCTTGTCTTGCCACCTCAAAGTTCAGAGGTAGCCTGGGAATGGGGAGGGTCCCTGCCAGGCTCCTTTCGCAGCCCTGCTCCGAAAATGCGAACAAATGCAGATATCTGGCAGCCAGAAGGGGCTAGCCTGAAAAGCTGTTGCTCAGCCTCATCTGCCCATGGCACTGCTCGCACAGAGGCACAGAGACTGGGGCTGCTTGCTTGTCTTGCCACCTCAAACTTCAGAGGTAGCCTGGGAATGTGGAGGGTCCCTGCCAGGCTCCTTTCGCAGCCCTGCTCCGAAAGTGCATATGTCTGCAGATAGCTGCAACCAGAAGGGGCTAGGCTGGAAAGCTGTTGCTCAGCCGCATCTGCCCATGGCACTGCTCGCACAGAGGCACAGAGAGTGTGGCTGCTTGGTTGTCTTGCCACCTCAAACTTCAGAGGTATCCTGGGATTGGGAGGGTCCCTGCCAGGCTCCTTTGGCAGCCCTGCTCCGAAAATGCGTATGTCTGCAGATAGCTGGCAGCCAGAAGGGGCTAGGCTGGAAAGCTGTTGCTCAGCCTCATCTGCCCATGGCACTGCTCGCACAAAGGCACAGAGACTGGGGCTGCCTGCTCGTCTTGCCACCTCCTAAGTCAAACATAGCTTAGGTGGTGTGCGCAGGGTAGCTACGGCAGCACTGCTCCGAAAATGCGAACATGTGCAGATATGTGGCAACCAGAAGGGGCTAGCCTGGAAAGCTGTTGCTCTGCGTCCTGTGCCCATGGCACTGCTTGCACAGAGGCTCAGAGACTGGGGCTGCTTGCTTGTCTTGCCACCTCAAACTTCAGAGGTAACCTGGGAATGGTGAGGGTCCCTGCCAGGCTCCTTTCGCAGCCCTGCTCCGAAAATGCGAATGTCTGCAGATAGCTGGCAGCCAGAAGGGACTAGGCAGGAAAGCTATTGCTCAGCCTCATCTGCCCATGGCACTGCTCGCACAGAGGCAGAGAGACTGGGGCTGCTTGCTTGTCTTGCCACTTCAAACTATAAACCTAAGTTTGGGGTTCGCTGCCCAGTGTCTCCTGCAGCCCTGCTCCGAAAATGCGAATGTCTACAGATATCTGGCAGCCAGAATGGGCTAGGCTGGAAAGCTGTTGCTCAGCCTCATCTGCCCATGGCAGGGCTCGCACAGAGGCACAGAGACTGGGTCTGCTTGCTTGTCTTGCCACCTCAAACTTCAGAGGTAGCCTGGGAATGGGGAGGGTCCCTGCCAGGCTCCTTTCGCAGCCCTGCTCCGAAAATGAGTATGTCTGCAGATAGCTGGCAGCCAGAAGGGGCTAGGCTGGAAAGCTGTTGCTCATCCTCATGTGGCCATGGCACTGCTCGCACAGAGGCTCAGAGACTGGGGCTGCTTGCTTGTCTTGCCACCTCAAACTTCAGAGGTAGCCTGGGAATGGGGAGGGTCCCTGCCGTCTCATTTCGCAGCCCTGCTCCGAAAATGTGAAGAAATGCAGATAGGTGGCAGCCAGAAGGGGCTAGCCTGGAAAGCTGTTGCTCAACCTCATCTGCCCATGGCACTGCTCGCACAGAGGCACAGAGACTGGGGCTGCTTGCTTGTCTTGCCACCTCAAACTTCAGAGGTATCCTGAGAATGGTGAGGGTCCCTGCCAGGCTCCTTTCGCAGCCCTGCTCCGAAAATGCGAACGTCTGCAGATAGCCGGCAGGCAGAAGGGGCTGGCCTGGAAAGCTGTTGCTCAGCCTCATCTGCCCATGGCAGGGCTCGCACAGAGGCACAGAAACTGGGGCTGCTTCCTTGTCTTGCCACCTCAAACTTGAGAGGTATCCTGAGAAGGGGGAGGGTCTCTGCCAGGCTCCTTTCGCAGCCCTTCTCCGAAAATGCAAACGTCTGCAGATAGTTGGCAACCAGAAGGGGCTAGGCTGGAAAGCTGTTGCTCAGCCTCATGTGCCCATGGCAGGGCTCGCACAGAGGCACAGAGACTGGGACTGCTTGCTTGTCTTGCTACCTCAAACTTCAGAGGTAGCCTGGGAATGGGGAGGGTCCCTGCCAGGCTCCTTTCGCAGCCCTGCTCTGAAAATGCGTATGTCTGCAGATAGCTGGCAGCCAGAAGGGGCTAGGCTGGAAAGCTGTTGCTCAGCCTCATCTGCTCATGGCACTGCTCGCACAAAGGCACAGAGACTGGGGCTGCCTGCTCGTCTTGCCACCTCCTAAGTCAAACATACCTTAGGAGGTGTGCGCAGGGTAGCTACGGCAGCACTGCTCCGAAAATGCGAACATTTGCAGATATCTGGCAGCCAGAAGGGTCTAGCCTGGAAAGCTGTTCCTCTGCCTCCTGTGCCCATGGCACTGCTCGCACAGAGGCACAGAGACTGGGGCTGCTTGCTTGTCTTGCCACCTCAAAGTTCAGAGGTAGCCTGGGAATGGGGAGGGTCCCTGCCAGGCTCCTTTCGCAGCCCTGCTCCGAAAATGCGAACAAATGCAGATATCTGGCAGCCAGAAGGGGCTAGCCTGAAAAGCTGTTGCTCAGCCTCATCTGCCCATGGCACTGCTCGCACAGAGGCACAGAGACTGGGGCTGCTTGCTTGTCTTGCCACCTCAAACTTCAGAGGTAGCCTGGGAATGGGGAGGGTCCCTGCCAGGCTCCTTTCGCAGCCCTGCTCCGAAAGTGCATATGTCTGCAGATAGCTGCAACCAGAAGGGGCTAGGCTGGAAAGCTGTTGCTCAGCCGCATCTGCCCATGGCACTGCTCGCACAGAGGCACAGAGAGTGTGGCTGCTTGGTTGTCTTGCCACCTCAAACTTCAGAGGTATCCTGGGATTGGGAGGGTCCCTGCCAGGCTCCTTTGGCAGCCCTGCTCCGAAAATGCGTATGTCTGCAGATAGCTGGCAGCCAGAAGGGGCTAGGCTGGAAAGCTGTTGCTCAGCCTCATCTGCCCATGGCACTGCTCGCACAAAGGCACAGAGACTGGGGCTGCCTGCTCGTCTTGCCACCTCCTAAGTCAAACATAGCTTAGGTGGTGTGCGCAGGGTAGCTACGGCAGCACTGCTCCGAAAATGCGAACATGTGCAGATATGTGGCAACCAGAAGGGGCTAGCCTGGAAAGCTGTTGCTCTGCGTCCTGTGCCCATGGCACTGCTTGCACAGAGGCTCAGAGACTGGGGCTGCTTGCTTGTCTTGCCACCTCAAACTTCAGAGGTAACCTGGGAATGGTGAGGGTCCCTGCCAGGCTCCTTTCGCAGCCCTGCTCCGAAAATGCGAATGTCTGCAGATAGCTGGCAGCCAGAAGGGGCTAGGCAGGAAAGCTATTGCTCAGCCTCATCTGCCCATGGCACTGCTCGCACAGAGGCAGAGAGACTGGGGCTGCTTGCTTGTCTTGCCACTTCAAACTATAAACCTAAGTTTGGGGTTCGCTGCCCAGTGTCTCCTGCAGCCCTGCTCCGAAAATGCGAATGTCTACAGATATCTGGCAGCCAGAATGGGCTAGGCTGGAAAGCTGTTGCTCAGCCTCATCTGCCCATGGCAGGGCTCGCACAGAGGCACAGAGACTGGGTCTGCTTGCTTGTCTTGCCACCTCAAACTTCAGAGGTAGCCTGGGAATGGGGAGGGTCCCTGCCAGGCTCCTTTCGCAGCCCTGCTCCGAAAATGAGTATGTCTGCAGATAACTGGCAGCCAGAAGGGGCTAGGCTGGAAAGCTGTTGCTCAGCCTCATGTGGCCATGGCACTGCTCGCACAGAGGCTCAGAGACTGGGGCTGCTTGCTTGTCTTGCCACCTCAAACTTCAGAGGTAGCCTGGGAATGGGGAGGGTCCCTGCCGTCTCATTTCGCAGCCCTGCTCCGAAAATGTGAAGAAATGCAGATAGGTGGCAGCCAGAAGGGGCTAGCCTGGAAAGCTGTTGCTCAACCTCATCTGCCCATGGCACTGCTCGCACAGAGGCACAGAGACTGGGGCTGCTTGCTTGTCTTGCCACCTCAAACTTCAGAGGTATCCTGAGAATGGTGAGGGTCCCTGCCAGGCTCCTTTCGCAGCCCTGCTCCGAAAATGCGAACGTCTGCAGATAGCCGGCAGGCAGAAGGGGCTGGCCTGGAAAGCTGTTGCTCAGCCTCATCTGCCCATGGCAGGGCTCGCACAGAGGCACAGAAACTGGGGCTGCTTCCTTGTCTTGCCACCTCAAACTTGAGAGGTATCCTGAGAAGGGGGAGGGTCTCTGCCAGGCTCCTTTCGCAGCCCTTCTCCGAAAATGCAAACGTCTGCAGATAGTTGGCAACCAGAAGGGGCTAGGCTGGAAAGCTGTTGCTCAGCCTCATGTGCCCATGGCAGGGCTTGCACAGAGGCACAGAGACTGGGACTGCTTGCTTGTCTTGCTACCTCAAACTTCAGAGGTAGCCTGGGAATGGGGAGGGTCCCTGCCAGGCTCCTTTCGCAGCCCTGCTCTGAAAATGCGTATGTCTGCAGATAGCTGGCAGCCAGAAGGGGCTAGGCTGGAAAGCTGTTGCTCAGCCTCATCTGCTCATGGCACTGCTCGCACAAAGGCACAGAGACTGGGGCTGCCTGCTCGTCTTGCCACCTCCTAAGTCAAACATACCTTAGGAGGTGTGCGCAGGGTAGCTACGGCAGCACTGCTCCGAAAATGCGAACATTTGCAGATATCTGGCAGCCAGAAGGGTCTAGCCTGGAAAGCTGTTCCTCTGCCTCCTGTGCCCATGGCACTGCTCGCACAGAGGCACAGAGACTGGGGCTGCTTGCTTGTCTTGCCACCTCAAAGTTCAGAGGTAGCCTGGGAATGGGGAGGGTCCCTGCCAGGCTCCTTTCGCAGCCCTGCTCCGAAAATGCGAACAAATGCAGATATCTGGCAGCCAGAAGGGGCTAGCCTGAAAAGCTGTTGCTCAGCCTCATCTGCCCATGGCACTGCTCGCACAGAGGCACAGAGACTGGGGCTGCTTGCTTGTCTTGCCACCTCAAACTTCAGAGGTAGCCTGGGAATGGGGAGGGTCCCTGCCAGGCTCCTTTCGCAGCCCTGCTCCGAAAGTGCATATGTCTGCAGATAGCTGCAACCAGAAGGGGCTAGGCTGGAAAGCTGTTGCTCAGCCGCATCTGCCCATGGCACTGCTCGCACAGAGGCACAGAGAGTGTGGCTGCTTGGTTGTCTTGCCACCTCAAACTTCAGAGGTATCCTGGGATTGGGAGGGTCCCTGCCAGGCTCCTTTGGCAGCCCTGCTCCGAAAATGCGTATGTCTGCAGATAGCTGGCAGCCAGAAGGGGCTAGGCTGGAAAGCTGTTGCTCAGCCTCATCTGCCCATGGCACTGCTCGCACAAAGGCACAGAGACTGGGGCTGCCTGCTCGTCTTGCCACCTCCTAAGTCAAACATAGCTTAGGTGGTGTGCGCAGGGTAGCTACGGCAGCACTGCTCCGAAAATGCGAACATGTGCAGATATGTGGCAACCAGAAGGGGCTAGCCTGGAAAGCTGTTGCTCTGCGTCCTGTGCCCATGGCACTGCTTGCACAGAGGCTCAGAGACTGGGGCTGCTTGCTTGTCTTGCCACCTCAAACTTCAGAGGTAACCTGGGAATGGTGAGGGTCCCTGCCAGGCTCCTTTCGCAGCCCTGCTCCGAAAATGCGAATGTCTGCAGATAGCTGGCAGCCAGAAGGGGCTAGGCAGGAAAGCTATTGCTCAGCCTCATCTGCCCATGGCACTGCTCGCACAGAGGCAGAGAGACTGGGGCTGCTTGCTTGTCTTGCCACTTCAAACTATAAACCTAAGTTTGGGGTTCGCTGCCCAGTGTCTCCTGCAGCCCTGCTCCGAAAATGCGAATGTCTACAGATATCTGGCAGCCAGAATGGGCTAGGCTGGAAAGCTGTTGCTCAGCCTCATCTGCCCATGGCAGGGCTCGCACAGAGGCACAGAGACTGGGTCTGCTTGCTTGTCTTGCCACCTCAAACTTCAGAGGTAGCCTGGGAATGGGGAGGGTCCCTGCCAGGCTCCTTTCGCAGCCCTGCTCCGAAAATGAGTATGTCTGCAGATAGCTGGCAGCCAGAAGGGGCTAGGCTGGAAAGCTGTTGCTCAGCCTCATGTGGCCATGGCACTGCTCGCACAGAGGCTCAGAGACTGGGGCTGCTTGCTTGTCTTGCCACCTCAAACTTCAGAGGTAGCCTGGGAATGGGGAGGGTCCCTGCCGTCTCATTTCGCAGCCGTGCTCCGAAAATGTGAAGAAATGCAGATAGGTGGCAGCCAGAAGGGGCTAGCCTGGAAAGCTGTTGCTCAACCTCATCTGCCCATGGCACTGCTCGCACAGAGGCACAGAGACTGGGGCTGCTTGCTTGTCTTGCCACCTCAAACTTCAGAGGTATCCTGAGAATGGTGAGGGTCCCTGCCAGGCTCCTTTCGCAGCCCTGCTCCGAAAATGCGAACGTCTGCAGATAGCCGGCAGGCAGAAGGGGCTGGCCTGGAAAGCTGTTGCTCAGCCTCATCTGCCCATGGCAGGGCTCGCACAGAGGCACAGAAACTGGGGCTGCTTCCTTGTCTTGCCACCTCAAACTTGAGAGGTATCCTGAGAAGGGGGAGGGTCTCTGCCAGGCTCCTTTCGCAGCCCTTCTCCGAAAATGCAAACGTCTGCAGATAGTTGGCAACCAGAAGGGGCTAGGCTGGAAAGCTGTTGCTCAGCCTCATGTGCCCATGGCAGGGCTCGCACAGAGGCACAGAGACTGGGACTGCTTGCTTGTCTTGCTACCTCAAACTTCAGAGGTAGCCTGGGAATGGGGAGGGTCCCTGCCAGGCTCCTTTCGCAGCCCTGCTCTGAAAATGCGTATGTCTGCAGATAGCTGGCAGCCAGAAGGGGCTAGGCTGGAAAGCTGTTGCTCAGCCTCATCTGCTCATGGCACTGCTCGCACAAAGGCACAGAGACTGGGGCTGCCTGCTCGTCTTGCCACATCCTAAGTCAAACATACCTTAGGAGGTGTGCGCAGGGTAGCTACGGCAGCACTGCTCCGAAAATGCGAACATTTGCAGATATCTGGCAGCCAGAAGGGTCTAGCCTGGAAAGCTGTTCCTCTGCCTCCTGTGCCCATGGCACTGCTCGCACAGAGGCACAGAGACTGGGGCTGCTTGCTTGTCTTGCCACCTCAAAGTTCAGAGGTAGCCTGGGAATGGGGAGGGTCCCTGCCAGGCTCCTTTCGCAGCCCTGCTCCGAAAGTGCATATGTCTGCAGATAGCTGCAACCAGAAGAGGCTAGGCTGGAAAGCTGTTGCTCAGCCGCATCTGCCCATGGCACTGCTCGCACAGAGGCACAGAGAGTGTGGCTGCTTGGTTGTCTTGCCACCTCAAACTTCAGAGGTATGCTGGGATGGGGAGGGTCCCTGCCAGGCTCCTTTGGCAGCCCTGCTCCGAAAATGCGTATGTCTGCAGATAGCTGGCAGCCAGAAGGGGCTAGGCTGGAAAGCTGTTGCTCAGCCTCATCTGCCCATGGCACTGCTCGCAAAAAGGCACAGAGACTGGGGCTGCCTGCTCGTCTTGCCACCTCCTAAGTCAAACATAGCTTAGGAGGTGTGCGCAGGGTAGCTACGGCAGCACTGCTCCGAAAATGCGAACATGTGCAGCTAGCTGGCAGCCAGAAGGGTCTAGCCTGGAAAGCTGTTGCTCTGCCTCCTGTGCCCATGGCACTGCTCGCACAGAGGCACAGAGACTGGGGCTGCTTGCTTGTCTTGCCACCTCAAACTTCAGAGGTAACCTGGGAATGGTGAGGGTCCCTGCCAGGCTCCTTTCGCAGCCCTGCTCCGAAAATGCGAACGTCTGCAGATAGCTGGCAGCCAGAAGGGGCTAGCCTGGAAAGATGTTGCTCAACCGCATCTGCCCATGGCACTGCTCGCACAGAGGCACAGCGACTGGGTCTGCATGGTTGTCTTGCCACGTCAAACTTCAGAGGTATTTTGGGATGGGGAGGGTCCCTGTCAGGCTCCTTTCGCAGCCCTGCTCCGAAAATGCGAACGTCTGCAGATAGCTGGCAGCCAGAAGGGGCTAGGCTGGAAAGCTGTTGCTCAGCCTCATCTGCCCATGGCACTGCTCGCACAAAGACGCAGAGACCGGGGCTGCCTGATTGTGTTGCCACCTCCTAAGTCAAACATAGCTTAGGTGGTGTGCGCAGGGTAGCTACGGCAGCACTGCTCCGAAAATGCGAACATGTGCAGAGATGTGGCAACCAGAAGGGGCTAGCCTGGAAAGCTGTTGCTCTGCCTCCTGTGCCCATGGCACTGCTTGCACAGAGGCTCAGAGACTGGGGCTGCTTGCTTGTCTTGCCACCTCAAACTTCAAACCTAAGTTTGGGGTTCGCTGCCCAGTGTCTCCTGCAGCCCTCTTCCGAAAATGCGAATGTCTACAGATATCTGGCAGCCAGAATGGGCTAGGCTGGAAAGCTGTTGCTCAGCCTCATCTGCCCATGGCACTGCTTGCACAGAGGCACAGAGACTGGGTCTGCTTGCTTGTCTTGCCACCTCAAACTTCAGAGGTAGCCTGGGAATGGGGAGGGTCCCTGCCGCCTCATTTCGCAGCCCTGCTCCGAAAATGCGAACAAATGCAGATAGGTGGCAGCCAGAAGGGGCTAGCCTGGAAAGCTGTTGCTCAACCTCATCTGCCCATGGCACTGCTCGCACAGAGGCACAGAGACTGGGGCTGCTTGCTTGTCTTGCCACCTCAAACTTCAGAGGTATCCTGAGAATGGTGAGGGTCCCTGCCAGGCTCCTTTCGCAGCCCTGCTCCGAAAATGCGAACGTCTGCAGATAGCCGGCAGGCAGAAGGGGCTGGCCTGGAAAGCTGTTGCTCAGCCTCATCTGCCCATGGCAGGGCTCGCACAGAGGCACAGAAACTGGGGCTGCTTCCTTGTCTTGCCACCTCAAACTTGAGAGGTATCCTGAGAAGGGGGAGGGTCTCTGCCAGGCTCCTTTCGCAGCCCTTCTCCGAAAATGCAAACGTCTGCAGATAGTTGGCAACCAGAAGGGGCTAGGCTGGAAAGCTGTTGCTCAGCCTCATGTGCCCATGGCAGGGCTCGCACAGAGGCACAGAGACTGGGACTGCTTGCTTGTCTTGCTACCTCAAACTTCAGAGGTAGCCTGGGAATGGGGAGGGTCCCTGCCAGGCTCCTTTCGCAGCCCTGCTCTGAAAATGCGTATGTCTGCAGATAGCTGGCAGCCAGAAGGGGCTAGGCTGGAAAGCTGTTGCTCAGCCTCATCTGCTCATGGCACTGCTCGCACAAAGGCACAGAGACTGGGGCTGCCTGCTCGTCTTGCCACATCCTAAGTCAAACATAGCTTAGGAGGTGTGCGCAGGGTAGCTACGGCAGCACTGCTCCGAAAATGCGAACATTTGCAGATATCTGGTAGCCAGAAGGGTCTAGCCTGGAAAGCTGTTGCTCTGCCTCCTGTGCCCATGGCACTGCTCGCACAGAGGCACAGAGACTGGGGCTGCTTGCTTGTCTTGCCACCTCAAAGTTCAGAGGTAGCCTGGGAATGGGGAGGGTCCCTGCCAGGCTCCTTTCGCAGCCCTGCTCCGAAAATGCGAACAAATGCAGATATCTGGCAGCCAGAAGGGGCTAGCCTGAAAAGCTGTTGCTCAGCCTCATCTGCCCATGGCACTGCTCGCACAGAGGCACAGAGACTGGGGCTGCTTGCTTGTCTTGCCACCTCAAACTTCAGAGGTAGCCTGGGAATGGGGAGGGTCCCTGCCAGGCTCCTTTGGCAGCCCTGCTCCGAAAGTGCATATGTCTGCAGATAGCTGCAACCAGAAGGGGCTAGGCTGGAAAGCTGTTGCTCAGCCGCATCTGCCCATGGCACTGCTCGCACAGAGGCACAGAGAGTGTGGCTGCTTGGTTGTCTTGCCACCTCAAACTTCAGAGGTATCCTGGGATTGGGAGGGTCCCTGCCAGGCTCCTTTGGCAGCCCTGCTCCGAAAATGCGTATGTCTGCAGATAGCTGGCAGCCAGAAGGGGCTAGGCTGGAAAGCTGTTGCTCAGCCTCATCTGCCCATGGCACTGCTCGCACAAAGGCACAGAGACTGGGGCTGCCTGCTCGTCTTGCCACCTCCTAAGTCAAACATAGCTTAGGTGGTGTGCGCAGGGTAGCTACGGCAGCACTGCTCCGAAAATGCGAACATGTGCAGATATGTGGCAACCAGAAGGGGCTAGCCTGGAAAGCTGTTGCTCTGCGTCCTGTGCCCATGGCACTGCTTGCACAGAGGCTCAGAGACTGGGGCTGCTTGCTTGTCTTGCCACCTCAAACTTCAGAGGTAACCTGGGAATGGTGAGGGTCCCTGCCAGGCTCCTTTCGCAGCCCTGCTCCGAAAATGCGAACGTCTGCAGATAGCTGGCAGCCAGAAGGGGCTAGGCAGGAAAGCTGTTGCTCAGCCTCATCTGCCCATGGCACTGCTCGCACAGAGGCAGAGAGACTGGGGCTGCTTGCTTGTCTTGCCACTTCAAACTATAAACCTAGGTTTGGGGTTCGCTGCCCAGTGTCTCCTGCAGCCCTGTTCCGAAAATGCGAATATCTACAGATATCTGGCAGCCAGAATGGGCTAGGCTGGAAAGCTGTTGCTCAGCCTCATCTGCCCATGGCAGGGCTCGCACAGAGGCACAGAGACTGGGTCTGCTTGCTTGTCTTGCCACCTCAAACTTCAGAGGTAGCCTGGGAATGGGGAGGGTCCCTGCCAGGCTCCTTTCGCAGCCCTGCTCCGAAAATGAGTATGTCTGCAGATAGCTGGCAGCCAGAAGGGGCTAGGCTGGAAATCTGTTGCTCAGCCTCATGTGGCCATGGCACTGCTCGCACAGAGGCTCAGAGACTGGGGCTGCTTGCTTGTCGTGCCACCTCAAACTTCAGATGTAGCCTGGGAATGGGGAGGGTCCCTGCCGCCTCATTTCGTAGCCCTGCTCCGAAAATGTGAAGAAATGCAGATAGGTGGCAGCCAGAAGGGGCTAGCCTGGAAAGCTGTTGCTCAACCTCATCTGCCCATGGCACTGCTCGCACAGAGGCACAGAGACTGGGGCTGCTTGCTTGTCTTGCCACCTCAAACTTCAGAGGTATCCTGAGAATGGTGAGGGTCCCTGCCAGGCTCCTTTCGCAGCCCTGCTCCGAAAATGCAAACGTCTGCAGATAGCCGGTAGGCAGAAGGGGCTGGCCTGGAAAGCTGTTGCTCAGCCTCATCTGCCCATGGCAGGGCTCGCACAGAGGCACAGAAACTGGGGCTGCTTCCTTGTCTTGCCACCTCAAACTTGAGAGGTATCCTGAGAAGGGGGAGGGTCTCTGCCAGGCTCCTTTCGCAGCCCTTCTCCGAAAATGCAAACGTCTGCAGATAGTTGGCAGCCAGAAGGGGCTAGGCTGGAAAGCTGTTGCTCAGCCTCATCTGCTCATGGCACTGCTCGCACAAAGGCACAGAGACCGGTGCTGCCTGCTTGTCTTGCCACCTCCTAAGTCAAACATAGCTTAGGTGGTGTGCGCAGGGTAGCTACGGCAGCACTGCTCCGAAAATGCGAACATGTGCAGATATGTGGCAACCAGAAGGGGCTAGCCTGGAAAGCTGTTGCTCTGCGTCCTGTGCCCATGGCACTGCTCGCACAGAGGCTCAGAGACTGGGGCTGCTTGCTTGTCTTGCCACCTCAAACTTCAGAGGTAACCTGGGAATGGTGAGGGTCCCTGCCAGGCTCCTTTCGCAGCCCTGCTCCGAAAATGCGAACGTCTGCAGATAGCTGGCAGCCAGAAGGGGCTAGGCAGGAAAGCTGTTTTTCAGCCTCATCTGCCCATGGCACTGCTCGCACAGAGGCAGAGAGACTGGGGCTGCTTGCTTGTCTTGCCACTTCAAACTATAAACCTAAGTTTGGGGTTCGCTGCCCAGTGTCTCCTGCAGCCCTCTTCCGAAAATGCGAATATCTACAGATATCTGGCAGCCAGAATGGGCTAGGCTGGAAAGCTGTTGCTCAGCCTCATCTGCCCATGGCAGGGCTCGCACAGAGGCACAGAGACTGGGTCTACTTGCTTGTCTTGCCACCTCAAACTTCAGAGGTAGCCTGGGAATGGGGAGGGTCCCTGCCAGGCTCCTTTCGCAGCCCTGCTCCGAAAATGAGTATGTCTGCAGATAGCTGGCAGCCAGAAGGGGCTAGGCTGGAAATCTGTTGCTCAGCCTCATGTGGCCATGGCACTGCTCGCACAGAGGCTCAGAGACTGGGGCTGCTTGCTTGTCGTGCCACCTCAAACTTCAGATGTAGCCTGGGAATGGGGAGGGTCCCTGCCGCCTCATTTCGTAGCCCTGCTCCGAAAATGTGAAGAAATGCAGATAGGTGGCAGCCAGAAGGGGCTAGCCTGGAAAGCTGTTGCTCAACCTCATCTGCCCATGGCACTGCTCGCACAGAGGCACAGAGACTGGGGCTGCTTGCTTGTCTTGCCACCTCAAACTTCAGAGGTATCCTGAGAATGGTGAGGGTCCATGCCAGGCTCCTTTCGCAGCCCTGCTCCGAAAATACGAACGTCTGCAGATAGCCGGTAGGCAGAAGGGGCTGGCCTGGAAAGCTGTTGCTCAGCCTCATCTGCCCATGGCAGGGCTCGCACAGAGGCACAGAAACTGGGGCTGCTTCCTTGTCTTGCCACCTCAAACTTGAGAGGTATCCTGAGAAGGGGGAGGGTCTCTGCCAGGCTCCTTTCGCAGCCCTTCTCCGAAAATGCAAACGTCTGCAGATAGTTGGCAGCCAGAAGGGGCTAGGCTGGAAAGCTGTTGCTCAGCCTCATCTGCTCATGGCACTGCTCGCACAAAGGCACAGAGACCGGTGCTGCCTGCTTGTCTTGCCACCTCCTAAGTCAAACATAGCTTAGGAGGTGTGCGCAGGGTAGCTACGGCAGCACTTCTCCGAAAATGCGAAGATGTGCAGATATGTGACAGCCAGAAGGGACTAGCCTGGAAAGCTGTTGCTCTGCATCCTGTGCCCATGGCACTGCTCGCACAGAGGCTCAGAGACTGGGGCTGCTTGCTTGTCTTGCCACCTCAAACTTCAGAGGTAACCTGGGAATGGTGAGGGTCTCTGCCAGGCTCCTTTCGCAGCCCTGCTCCGAAAATGCGAACGTCTGCAGATAGCTGGCAGGCAGAAGGGGCTAGCCTGTAAAGCTGTTGCTCAGCCTCATCTGCCCATGGCAAGGCTCGCACAGAGGCACAGAGACTGGGGCTGCTTGCTTGTCTTGCCACCTCAAACTTCAAACCTAGGTTTGCGGTTCGCTGCCCAGTGCCTCCTGCAGCCCTGTTCCGAAAATGCGAATGTCTACAGATATATGGCAGGCAGAAGGGGCTAGGCTGGAAAGCTGTTGCTCAGCCTCATCTGCCCATGGCACTGCTCGCACAGAGGCAGAGAGACTGGGGCTGCTTGCTTGTCTTGCCACCTCAAACTTCAGAGGTATCCTGAGAATGGGGAGGGTCCCTGCCAGGCTCCTTTCGCAGCCATTCTCTGAAAATGCGAACGTCTGGAAATAGCTGGCAGCCAGAAGGGGCTAGCCTGGAAAGCTGTTGATCAGCCTCATCTGCCCATGGCAGGGCTCGCACAGAGGCACAGAGACTGGGGCTGCTTGCTTGTCTTGCCACCTCAAACTTCAGAGGTATCCTGAGAATGGGGAGGGTATCTGCCAGGGTCATTTCGCAGCCCTTCTGCGAAAATGCGAATGTCTACAGATAGTTGGCAGCCAGAAGGGGCTAGCCTGGAAAGCTGTTGCTCAGCCTCATCTGCCCATGGCACTGCTCGCACAGAGGCACAGAGAGTGTGGCTGCTTGCTTGTCTTGCCACCTCAAACTTCAGAGGTAGCGTGGGAATGATGAGGGTCCCTGCCAGGCTCCTTTCGCAGCCCTGCTCCGAAAATGCGAACGTCTGCAAATAGCTGGCAGCCAGAAGGGGCTAGCCTGGAAAGCTGTTGCTCAGCCTCATCTGCCCATGGCACTGCTCGCACAGAGACACAGCGACTGGGGCTGCTTGGTTGTCTTGCCACCTCAAACTTCAGAGGTATCCTGGGATGGGGAGGGTCCCTGCCAGGCTCCTTTCGCAGCCCTGCTCCGAAAATGCGAACGTCTGCAGATATCTGGCAGCCAGAAGGGGCTAGGCTGGAAAGCTGTTGCTCAGCCTCATCTGCCCATGGCACTGCTCGCACAAAGACGCAGAGACCGGGGCTGCCTGATTGTGTTGCCACCTCCTAAGTCAAACATAGCTTAGGAGGTGTGCGCAGGGTAGCTACGGCAGCACTGCTCCGAAAATGCGAACATGTGCAGATATGTGGCAACCAGAAGGGGCTAGCCTGGAAAGCTGTTGCTCTGCGTCCTGTGCCCATGGCACTGCTTGCACAGAGGCTCAGAGACTGGGGCTGCTTGCTTGTCTTGCCACCTCAAACTTCAGAGGTAACCTGGGAATGGTGAGGGTCCCTGCCAGGCTCCTTTCGCAGCCCTGCTCCGGAAATGCGAACGTCTGCAGATAGCTGGCAGCCAGAAGGGGCTAGGCAGGAAAGCTGTTGCTCAGCCTCATCTGCCCATGGCACTGCTCGCACAGAGGCAGAGAGACTGGGGCTGCTTGCTTGTCTTGCCACTTCAAACTTCAAACCTAAGTTTGGGGTTCGCTGCCCAGTGTCTCCTGCAACCCTCTTCCGAAAATGCGAATGTCTACAGATATCTGGCAGCCAGAAGGGGCTAGCCTGGAAAGCTGTTGCTCTGCGTCCTGTGCCCATGGCACTGCTTGCACAGAGGCACAGAGACTGGGGCTGCTTGCTTGTCTTGCCACCTCAAACTTCAGAGGTAACCTGGGAATGGTGAGGGTCTCTGCCAGGCTCCTTTCGCAGCCCTGCTCCGAAAATGCGAACGTCTGCAGATAGCTGGCAGCCAGAAGGGGCTAGCCTGGAAAGCTGTTGCTCAGCCTCATCTGCCCATGGCAGGGCTCTTACAGAGGCACAGAGATCGTGGCTGCTTGCTTGTCTTGCCACCTCAAACTTCAGAGGTAGCCTGGGAATGGTGAGGGTCCCTGCCAGGCTCCTTTCGCAGCCGTGCTCCGAAAATGCGAACGTCTGCAGATAGCTGGCAGCCAGAAGGAGCTAGCCTGGAAAGCTGTTGCTCAGCCTCATCTGCCCATGGCAAGGCTCGCACAGAGGCACAGAGACTGGGGCTGCTTGATTGTCTTGCCACCTCAAACTTCAGAGGTATCCTGAGAATGGGGAGGGTCTCTGCCAGGCTCATTTCGCAGCCCTTCTGCGAAAATGCGAATGTCTACAGATAGTTGGCAGCCAGAAGGGGCTAGCCTGGAAAGCTGTTGCTCAGCCTCATCTGCCCATGGCACTGCTCGCACAGAGGCACAGAGAGTGTGGCTGCTTGCTTGTCTTGCCACCTCAAACTTCAGAGGTAGCGTGGGAATGGTGAGGGTCCCTGCCAGGCTCCTTTCGCAGCCCTGCTCCGAAAAAGCGAACGTCTGCAAATAGCTGGCAGCCAGAAGGGGCTAGCCTGGAAAGCTGTTGCTCAGCCTCATCTGCCCATGGCACTGCTGGCACAGAGGCACAGCGACTGGGGCTGCTTGGTTGTCTTGCCACCTCAAACTTCAGAGGTATCCTGGGATGGGGAGGGTCCCTGCCAGGCTCCTTTCGCAGCCCTGCTCTGAAAATGCGTATGTCTGCAGATAGCTGGCAGCCAGAAGGGGCTAGGCTGGAAAGCTGTTGCTCAGCCTCATCTGCTCATGGCACTGCTCGCACAAAGGCACAGAGACTGGGGCTGCCTGCTCGTCTTGCCACATCCTAAGTCAAACATAGCTTAGGAGGTGTGCGCAGGGTAGCTACGGCAGCACTGCTCCGAAAATGCGAACATTTGCAGATATCTGGCAGCCAGAAGGGTCTAGCCTGGAAAGCTGTTGCTCTGCCTCCTGTGCCCATGGCACTGCTCGCACAGAGGCACAGAGACTGGGGCTGCTTGCTTGTCTTGCCACCTCAAAGTTCAGAGGTAGCCTGGGAATGGGGAGGGTCCCTGCCAGGCTCCTTTCGCAGCCCTGCTCCGAAAATGCGAACAAATGCAGATATCTGGCAGCCAGAAGGGGCTAGCCTGAAAAGCTGTTGCTCAGCCTCATCTGCCCATGGCACTGCTCGCACAGAGGCACAGAGACTGGGGCTGCTTGCTTGTCTTGCCACCTCAAACTTCAGAGGTAGCCTGGGAATGGGGAGGGTCCCTGCCAGGCTCCTTTGGCAGCCCTGCTCCGAAAATGCGTATGTCTGCAGATAGCTGGCAGCCAGAAGGGGCTAGGCTGGAAAGCTGTTGCTCAGCCTCATCTGCCCATGGCACTGCTCGCACAAAGGCACAGAGACTGGGGCTGCCTGCTCGTCTTGCCACCTCCTAAGTCAAACATAGCTTAGGTGGTGTGCGCAGGGTAGCTACGGCAGCACTGCTCCGAAAATGCGAACATGTGCAGATATGTGGCAACCAGAAGGGGCTAGCCTGGAAAGCTGTTGCTCTGCGTCCTGTGCCCATGGCACTGCTTGCACAGAGGCTCAGAGACTGGGGCTGCTTGCTTGTCTTGCCACCTCAAACTTCAGAGGTAACCTGGGAATGGTGAGGGTCCCTGCCAGGCTCCTTTCGCAGCCCTGCTCCGGAAATGCGAACGTCTGCAGATAGCTGGCAGCCAGAAGGGGCTAGGCAGGAAAGCTGTTGCTCAGCCTCATCTGCCCATGGCACTGCTCGCACAGAGGCAGAGAGACTGGGGCTGCTTGCTTGTCTTGCCACTTCAAACTATAAACCTAAGTTTGGGGTTCGCTGCCCAGTGTCTCCTGCAGCCCTGTTCCGAAAATGCGAATATCTACAGATATCTGGCAGCCAGAATGGGCTAGGCTGGAAAGCTGTTGCTCAGCCTCATCTGCCCATGGCAGGGCTCGCACAGAGGCACAGAGACTGGGTCTGCTTGCTTGTCTTGCCACCTCAAACTTCAGAGGTAGCCTGGGAATGGGGAGGGTCCCTGCCAGGCTCCTTTCGCAGCCCTGCTCCGAAAATGAGTATGTCTGCAGATAGCTGGCAGCCAGAATGGGCTAGGCTGGAAAGCTGTTGCTCAGCCTCATGTGGCCATGGCACTGCTCGCACAGAGGCTCAGAGACTGGGGCTGCTTGCTTGTCGTGCCACCTCAAACTTCAGATGTAGCCTGGGAATGGGGAGGGTCCCTGCCGCCTCATTTCGTAGCCCTGCTCCGAAAATGTGAAGAAATGCAGATAGGTGGCAGCCAGAAGGGGCTAGCCTGGAAAGCTGTTGCTCAACCTCATCTGCCCATGGCACTGCTCGCACAGAGGCACAGAGACTGGGGCTGCTTGCTTGTCTTGCCACCTCAAACTTCAGAGGTATCCTGAGAATGGTGAGGGTCCCTGCCAGGCTCCTTTCGCAGCCCTGCTCCGAAAATGCGAACGTCTGCAGATAGCCGGCAGGCAGAAGGGGCTGGCCTGGAAAGCTGTTGCTCAGCCTCATCTGCCCATGGCAGGGCTCGCACAGAGGCACAGAAACTGGGGCTGCTTCCTTGTCTTGCCACCTCAAACTTGAGAGGTATCCTGAGAAGGGGGAGGGTCTCTGCCAGGCTCCTTTCGCAGCCCTTCTCCGAAAATGCAAACGTCTGCAGATAGTTGGCAGCCAGAAGGGGCTAGGCTGGAAAGCTGTTGCTCAGCCTCATCTGCTCATGGCACTGCTCGCACAAAGGCACAGAGACCGGTGCTGCCTGCTTGTCTTGCCACCTCCTAAGTCAAACATAGCTTAGGAGGTGTGCGCAGGGTAGCTACGGCAGCACTTCTCCGAAAATGCGAAGATGTGCAGATATGTGACAGCCAGAAGGGACTAGCCTGGAAAGCTGTTGCTCTGCATCCTGTGCCCATGGCACTGCTCGCACAGAGGCTCAGAGACTGGGGCTGCTTGCTTGTCTTGCCACCTCAAACTTCAGAGGTAACCTGGGAATGGTGAGGGTCTCTGCCAGGCTCCTTTCGCAGCCCTGCTCCGAAAATGCGAACGTCTGCAGATAGCTGGCAGGCAGAAGGGGCTAGCCTGTAAAGCTGTTGCTCAGCCTCATCTGCCCATGGCAAGGCTCGCACAGAGGCACAGAGACTGGGGCTGCTTGCTTGTCTTGCCACCTCAAACTTCAAACCTAGGTTTGCGGTTCGCTGCCCAGTGCCTCCTGCAGCCCTGTTCCGAAAATGCGAATGTCTACAGATATATGGCAGGCAGAAGGGGCTAGGCTGGAAAGCTGTTGCTCAGCCTCATCTGCCCATGGCACTGCTCGCACAAAGACGCAGAGACCGGGGCTGCCTGATTGTGTTGCCACCTCCTAAGTCAAACATAGCTTAGGAGGTGTGCGCAGGGTAGCTACGGCAGCACTGCTCCGAAAATGCGAACATGTGCAGATATGTGGCAACCAGAAGGGGCTAGCCTGGAAAGCTGTTGCTCTGCGTCCTGTGCCCATGGCACTGCTTGCACAGAGGCTCAGAGACTGGGGCTGCTTGCTTGTCTTGCCACCTCAAACTTCACAGGTAACCTGGGAATGGTGAGGGTCCCTACCAGGCTCCTTTCGCAGCCCTGCTCCGGAAATGCGAACGTCTGCAGATAGCTGTCAGCCAGAAGGGGCTAGGCAGGAAAGCTGTTGCTCAGCCTCATCTGCCCATGGCACTGCTCGCACAGAGGCAGAGAGACTGGGGCTGCTTGCTTGTCTTGCCACTTCAAACTTCAAACCTAAGTTTGGGGTTCGCTGCCCAGTGTCTCCTGCAGCCCTCTTCCGAAAATGCGAATGTCTACAGATATCTGGCAGCCAGAATGGGCTAGCCTGGAAAGCTGTTGCTCTGCGTCCTGTGCCCATGGCACTGCTTGCACAGAGGCACAGAGACTGGGGCTGCTTGCTTGTCTTGCCACCTCAAACTTCAGAGGTAGCCTGGGAATGGGGAGGGTCCCTGCCAGGCTCCTTTCGCAGCCCTGCTCCGAAAGTGCATATGTCTGCAGATAGCTGCAACCAGAAGGGGCTAGGCTGGAAAGCTGTTGCTCAGCCGCATCTGCCCATGGCACTGCTCGCACAGAGGCACAGAGAGTGTGGCTGCTTGGTTGTCTTGCCACCTCAAACTTCAGAGGTATCCTGGGATGGGGAGGGTCCCTGCCAGGCTCCTTTGGCAGCCCTGCTCCGAAAATGCGTATGTCTGCAGATAGCTGGCAGCCAGAAGGGGCTAGGCTGGAAAGCTGTTGCTCAGCCTCATCTGCCCATGGCACTGCTCGCACAGAGGCACAGAGACCGGTGCTGCCTGATTGTCTTGCCACCTCCTAAGTCAAACATAGCTTAGGAGGTGTGCGCAGGGTAGCTACGGCAGCACTTCTCCGAAAATGCGAACATGTGCAGATATGTGACAGCCAGAAGGGACTAGCCTGGAAAGCTGTTGCTCTGCATCCTGTGCCCATGGCACTGCTCGCACAGAGGCTCAGAGACTGGGGCTGCTTGCTTGTCTTGCCACCTCAAACTTCAGAGGTAACCTGGGAATGGTGAGGGTCTCTGCCAGGCTCCTTTCGCAGCCCTGCTCCGAAAATGCGAACGTCTGCAGATATCTGGCAGCCAGAAGGGGCTAGCCTGGAAAGCTGTTGCTCAGCCTCATCTGCCCATGGCAGGGCTCTTACAGAGGCACAGAGATCGTGGCTGCTTGCTTGTCTTGCCACCTCAAACTTCAGAGGTAGCCTGGGAATGGTGAGGGTCCCTGCCAGGCTCCTTTCGCAGCCGTGCTCCGAAAATGCGAACGTCTGCAGATAGCTGGCAGGCAGAAGGAGCTAGCCTGGAAAGCTGTTGCTCAGCCTCATCTGCCCATGGCAAGGCTCGCACAGAGGCACAGAGACTGGGGCTGCTTGATTGTCTTGCCACCTCAAACTTCAGAGGTATCCTGAGAATGGGGAGGGTCTCTGCCAGGCTCATTTCGCAGCCCTTCTGCGAAAATGCGAATGTCTACAGATAGTTGGCAGCCAGAAGGGGCTAGCCTGGAAAGCTGTTGCTCAGCCTCATCTGCCCATGGCACTGCTCGCACAGAGGCACAGAGACTGTGGCTGCTTGCTTGTCTTGCCACCTCAAACTTCAGAGGTAGCGTGGGAATGGTGAGGGTCCCTGCCAGGCTCCTTTCGCAGCCCTGCTCCGAAAAAGCGAACGTCTGCCAATAGCTGGCAGCCAGAAGGGGCTAGCCTGGAAAGCTGTTGCTCAGCCTCATCTGCCCATGGCACTGCTCGCACAGAGGCACAGCGACTGGGGCTGCTTGGTTGTCTTGCCACCTCAAACTTCAGAGGTATCCTGGGATGGGGAGGGTTCCTGCCAGGCTCCTTTCGCAGCCCTGCTCCGAAAATGCGAACGTCTGCAGATATCTGGCAGCCAGAAGGGGCTAGGCTGGAAAGCTGTTGCTCAGCCTCATCTGCCCATGGCACTGCTCGCACAAAGACGCAGAGACCGGGGCTGCCTGATTGTGTTGCCACCTCCTAAGTCAAACATAGCTTAGGAGGTGTGCGCAGGGTAGCTACGGCAGCACTGCTCCGAAAATGCGAACATGTGCAGATATGTGGCAACCAGAAGGGGCTAGCCTGGAAAGCTGTTGCTCTGCGTCCTGTGCCCATGGCACTGCTTGCACAGAGGCTCAGAGACTGGGGCTGCTTGCTTGTCTTGCCACCTCAAACTTCAGAGGTAACCTGGGAATGGTGAGGGTCCCTACCAGGCTCCTTTCGCAGCCCTGCTCCGGAAATGCGAACGTCTGCAGATAGCTGGCAGCCAGAAGGGGCTAGGCAGGAAAGCTGTTGCTCAGCCTCATCTGCCCATGGCACTGCTCGCACAGAGGCAGAGAGACTGGGGCTGCTTGCTTGTCTTGCCACTTCAAACTTCAAACCTAAGTTTGGGGTTCGCTGCCCAGTGTCTCCTGCAGCCCTCTTCCGAAAATGCGAATGTCTACAGATATCTGGCAGCCAGAATGGGCTAGCCTGGAAAGCTGTTGCTCTGCGTCCTGTGCCCATGGCACTGCTTGCACAGAGGCACAGAGACTGGGGCTGCTTGCTTGTCTTGCCACCTCAAACTTCAGAGGTAGCCTGGGAATGGTGAGGGTCCCTGCCAGGCTCCTTTCGCAGCCCTGCTCCGAAAGTGCATATGTCTGCAGATAGCTGCAACCAGAAGGGGCTAGGCTGGAAAGCTGTTGCTCAGCCGCATCTGCCCATGGCACTGCTCGCACAGAGGCACAGAGAGTGTGGCTGCTTGGTTGTCTTGCCACCTCAAACTTCAGAGGTATCCTGGGATGGGGAGGGTCCCTGCCAGGCTCCTTTGGCAGCCCTGCTCCGAAAATGCGTATGTCTGCAGATAGCTGGCAGCCAGAAGGGGCTAGGCTGGAAAGCTGTTGCTCAGCCTCATCTGCCCATGGCACTGCTCGCACAGAGGCACAGAGACCGGTGCTGCCTGATTGTCTTGCCACCTCCTAAGTCAAACATAGCTTAGGAGGTGTGCGCAGGGTAGCTACGGCAGCACTTCTCCGAAAATGCGAACATGTGCAGATATGTGACAGCCAGAAGGGACTAGCCTGGAAAGCTGTTGCTCTGCATCCTGTGCCCATGGCACTGCTCGCACAGAGGCTCAGAGACTGGGGCTGCTTGCTTGTCTTGCCACCTCAAACTTCAGAGGTAACCTGGGAATGGTGAGGGTCTCTGCCAGGCTCCTTTCGCAGCCCTGCTCCGAAAATGCGAACGTCTGCAGATAGCTGGCAGCCAGAAGGGGCTAGCCTGGAAAGCTGTTGCTCAGCCTCATCTGCCCATGGCAGGGCTCTTACAGAGGCACAGAGATCGTGGCTGCTTGCTTGTCTTGCCACCTCAAACTTCAGAGGTAGCCTGGGAATGGGGAGGGTCCCTGCCAGGCTCCTTTCGCAGCCGTGCTCCGAAAATGCGAACGTCTGCAGATAGCTGGCAGGCAGAAGGAGCTAGCCTGGAAAGCTGTTGCTCAGCCTCATCTGCCCATGGCAAGGCTCGCACAGAGGCACAGAGACTGGGGCTGCTTGATTGTCTTGCCACCTCAAACTTCAGAGGTATCCTGAGAATGGGGAGGGTCTCTGCCAGGCTCATTTCGCAGCCCTTCTGCGAAAATGCGAATGTCTACAGATAGTTGGCAGCCAGAAGGGGCTAGCCTGGAAAGCTGTTGCTCAGCCTCATCTGCCCATGGCACTGCTCGCACAGAGGCACAGAGAGTGTGGCTGCTTGCTTGTCTTGCCACCTCAAACTTCAGAGGTAGCGTGGGAATGGTGAGGGTCCCTGCCAGGCTCCTTTCGCAGCCCTGCTCCGAAAAAGCGAACGTCTGCAAATAGCTGGCAGCCAGAAGGGGCTAGGCTGGAAAGCTGTTGCTCAGCCTCATCTGCCCATGGCACTGCTCGCACAGAGGCACAGCGACTGGGGCTGCTTGGTTGTCTTGCCACCTCAAACTTCAGAGGTATCCTGGGATGGGGAGGGTCCCTGCCAGGCTCCTTTCGCAGCCCTGCTCCGAAAATGCGAACGTCTGCAGATATCTGGCAGCCAGAAGGGGCTAGCCTGGAAAGCTGTTGCTCAGCCTCATCTGCCCATGGCACTGCTCGCACAAAGGCACAGCGACTGGGGCTGCTTGCTTGTCTTGCCACCTCAAACTTCAGAGGTATCCTGGGATGGGGAGGGTCCCTGCCAGGCTGCTTTCGCAGCCCTGCTCTGAAAATGCGAACGTCTGCAGATAGCTGGCAGCCAGAAGGGGCTAGGCTGGAAAGCTGTTGCTCAGCCTCATCTGCCCATGGCACTGCTCGCACAAAGGCACAGAGACTGGGGCTGCCTGCTCGTCTTGCCACCTCCTAAGTCAAACATAGATTAGGAGGTGTGCGCAGGGTAGCTACGGCAGCACTGCTCCGAAAATGCGAACATGTGCAGATATGTGGCAACCAGAAGGGGCTAGCCTGGAAAGCTGTTGCTCTGCGTCCTGTGCCCATGGCACTGCTTGCACAGAGGCTCAGAGACTGGGACTCCTTGCTTGTCTTGCCACCTCAAACTTCAGAGGTAACCTGGGAATGGGGAGGGTCCCTGCCAGGCTCCTTTCGCAGCCCTGCTCCGAAAATGCGAACGTCTGCAGATAGCTGGCAGCTAGAAGGGGCTAGGCAGGAAAGCTGTTGCTCAGCCTCATCTGCCCATGGCACTGCTCGCACAGAGGCAGAGAGACTGGGGCTGCTTGCTTGTCTTGCCACTTCAAACTTCAAACCTAAGTTTGGGGTTCGCTGCCCAGTGTCTCCTGCAGCCCTCTTCCGAAAATGCGAATGTCTACAGATATCTGGCAGCCAGAATGGGCTAGGCTGGAAAGCTGTTGCTCAGCCTCATCTGCCCATGGCAGGGCTCGCACAGAGGCAGAGAGACTGGGGCTGCTTGCTTGTCTTGCCACCTCAAACTTCAGAGGTAGCCTGGGAATGGGGAGGGTCCCTGCCAGGCTCCTTTCGCAGCCCTGCTCCGAAAATGAGTATGTCTGCAGATAGCTGGCAGCCAGAAGGGGCTAGGCTGGAAAGCTGTTGCTCAGCCTCATGTGGCCATGGCACTGCTCGCACAGAGGCTCAGAGACTGGGGCTGCTTGCTTGTCTTGCCACCTCAAACTTCAGAGGTAGCCTGGGAATGGGGAGGGTCCCTGCCGCCTCATTTCGTAGGCCTGCTCCGAAAATGCGAACAAATGCAGATAGCTGGCAGCCAGAAGGGGCTAGCCTGGAAAGCTGTTGCTCAACCTCATCTGCCCATGGCACTGCTCGCACAGAGGCACAGAGACTGGGGCTGCTTGCTTGTCTTGCCACCTCAAACTTCAGAGGTATCCTGAGAATGGTGAGGGTCCCTGCCAGGCTCCTTTCGCAGCCCTGCTCCGAAAATGCGAACGTCTGCAGATAGCCGGCAGGCAGAAAGGGCTGGCCTGGAAAGCTGTTGCTCATCCTCATCTGCCCATGGCAGGGCTCGCACAGAGGCACAGAAACTGGGGCTGCTTCCTTGTCTTGCCACCTCAAACTTGAGAGGTATCCTGAGAAGGGGGAGGGTCTCTGCCAGGCTCCTTTCGCAGCCCTTCTCCGAAAATGCAAACGTCTGCAGATAGTTGGCAACCAGAAGGGGCTAGGCTGGAAAGCTGTTGCTCAGCCTCATGTGCCCATGGCAAGGCTCGCACAGAGGCACAGAGACCGGGGCTGCTTGCTTGTCTTGCTACCTCAAACTTCAGAGGTAGCCTGGGAATGGGGAGGGTCCCTGCCAGGCTCCTTTCGCAGCCCTGCTCTGAAAATGCGTATGTCTGCAGATAGCTGGCAGCCAGAAGGGGCTAGGCTGGAAAGCTGTTGCTCAGCCTCATCTGCTCATGGCACTGCTCGCACAAAGGCACAGAGACTGGGGCTGCCTGCTCGTCTTGCCACATCCTAAGTCAAACATAGCTTAGGAGGTGTGCGCAGGGTAGCTACGGCAGCACTGCTCCGAAAATGCGAACATTTTCGGATATCTGGCAGCCAGAAGGGTCTAGCCTGGAAAGCTGTTCCTCTGCCTCCTGTGCCCATGGCACTGCTCGCACAGAGGCACAGAGACTGGGGCTGCTTGCTTGTCTTGCCACCTCAAAGTTCATAGGTAGCCTGGGAATGGGGAGGGTCCCTGCCAGGCTCCTTTCGCAGACCTGGTCCGAAAATGCGAACAAATGCAGATATCTGGCAGCCAGAAGGGGCTAGCCTGAAAAGCTGTTGCTCAGCCTCATCTGCCCATGGCAGGGCTCGCACAGAGGCTCAGAGACTGGGGCTGCTTGCTTGTCTTGCCACCTCAAACTTCAGAGGTAGCCTGGGAATGGGGAGGGTCCCTGCCAGGCTCCTTTCGCAGCCCTGCTCTGAAAGTGCATATGTCTGCAGATAGCTGCAACGAGAAGGGGCTAGGCTGGAAAGCTGTTGCTCAGCCGCATCTGCCCATGGCACTGCTCGCACAGAGGCACAGAGAGTGTGGCTGCTTGGTTGTCTTGCCACCTCAAACTTCACAGGTATCCTGGGATGGGGAGGGTCCCTGCCAGGCTCCTTTGGCAGCCCTGCTCCGAAAATGCGTATGTCTGCAGATAGCTGGCAGCCAGAAGGGGCTAGGCTGGAAAGCTGTTGCTCAGCCTCATCTGCCCATGGCACTGCTCGCACAGAGGCACAGAGACCGGTGCTGCCTGATTGTCTTGCCACCTCCTAAGTCAAACATAGCTTAAGAGGTGCGCGCAGGGTAGCTACGGCAGCACTTCTCCGAAAATGCGAACATGTGCAGATATGTGACAGCCAGAAGGCACTAGCCTGGAAAGCTGTTGCTCTGCATCCTGTGCCCATGGCACTGCTCGCACAGAGGCTCAGAGACTGGGGCTGCTTGCTTGTCTTGCCACCTCAAACTTCAGAGGTAACCTGGGAATGGTGAGGGTCTCTGCCAGGCTCCTTTCGCAGCCCTGCTCCGAAAATGCGAACGTCTGCAGATAGGTGGCAGCCAGAATGGGCTAGCCTGGAAAGCTGTTGCTCAGCCTCTTCTGCCCATGGCAGGGCTCGCACAGAGGCACAGAGATCGTGGCTGCTTGCTTGTCTTGCCACCTCAAACTTCAGAGGTAGCCTGGGCATCGTGAGGGTCCCTGCCAGGCTCCTTTCGCAGCCGTGCTCCGAAAATGCGAACGTCTGCAGATAGCTGGCAGGCAGAAGGAGCTAGCCTGGAAAGCTGTTGCTCAGCCTCATCTGCCCATGGCAAGGCTCGCACAGAGGCACAGAGACTGGGGCTGCTTGATTGTCTTGCCACCTCAAACTTCAGAGGTATCCTGAGAATGGGGAGGGTCTCTGCCAGGCTCATTTCGCAGCCCTTCTGCGAAAATGCGAATGTCTACAGATAGTTGGCAGCCAGAAGGGGCTAGCCTGGAAAGCTGTTGCTCAGCCTCATGTGCCCATGGCACTGCTCGCACAGAGGCACAGAGAGTGTGGCTGCTTGCTTGTCTTGCCACCTCAAACTTCAGAGGTAGCGTGGGAATGGTGAGGGTCCCTGCCAGGCTCCTTTCGCAGCCCTGCTCCGAAAATGCGTACAAATGCAAATAGCTGGCAGCCAGAAGGGGCTAGGCTGGAAAGCTGTTGCTCAGCCTCATCTGCCCATGGAATTGCTCGCACAGAGGCACAGCGACTGGGGCTGCTTGGTTGTCTTGCCACCTCAAACTTCAGAGGTAGCCTGGGATGGGGAGGGTCCCTGCCAGGCTCCTTTCGCAGCCCTGCTCCGAAAATGCGAACGTCTGCAGATATCTGGCAGCCAGAAGGGGCTAGCCTGGAAACCTGTTGCTCAGCCTCATCTGCCCATGGCAGGGCTCGCACAGAGGCACAGAGACTGTGGCTGCTTGCTTGTCTTGCCACCTCAAACTTCAGAGGTATCCTGGGAATGGGGAGGGTCCCTGCCAGGCTGCTTTCGCAGCCCTGCTCTGAAAATGCGAACGTCTGCAGATAGCTGGCAGCCAGAAGGGGCTAGGCTGGAAAGCTGTTGCTCAGCCTCATCTGCCCATGGCACTGCTCGCACAAAGGCACAGAGACTGGGGCTGCCTGCTCGTCTTGCCACCTCCTAAGTCAAACATAGCTTAGGAGGTGTGCGCAGGATAGCTACGGCAACACTGCTCCGAAAATGCGAACATGTGCAGATATGTGGCAGCCAGAACGGGCTAGCCTGGAAAGCTGTTGCTCTGCCTCCTGTGCCCATGGCACTGCTCGCACAGAGGCACAGAGACTGGGGCTGCTTGCTTGTCTTGCCACCTCAAACTTCAGAGGTAGCCTGGGAATGGTGAGGGTCCCTGCCAGGCTCCTTTTGCAGCCCTGGTCCGAAAATGCGAACGTCTGCAGATAGCTGGCAGCCAGAAGGGGCTAGCCTGGAAAGCTGTTGCTCAGCCTCATCTTCCCATGGCAGGGCTCGCACAGAGGCACAGAGACTGGGGCTGCTTGCTTGTCTTGCCACCTCAAGTTTCAGAGGTATCCTGAGAATGGGGAGGGTGCCTGCCAGGCTCCTTTCGCAGCCCTTCTGCGAAAATGCGAACGTCTGCAGATAGGTGGCAGCCAGAACGGGCTAGGCAGGAAAGCTGTTGCTCAGCCTCATGTGCCCATGGCACTGCTCGCACAGAGGCACAGAGACTGGGGCTGCTTGCTTGTCTTGCCACCTCAAACTTCAAACCTAAGTTTGGGGTTCGCTGCCCAGTGTCTCCGGCAGCCCTGTTCCGAAAATGGGAATGTCTACAGATATCTGGCAGCCATAATGGGCTAGGCTGGAAAGCTGTTGCTCAGCCTCATGTGCCCATGGCACTGCTCGCACAGAGGCACAGAGACCGGTGCTGCCTGCTTGTCTTGCCACCTCCTAAGGCAAACATAGCTTAGTAGGTGTGCGCAGGGTAGCTACGGCAGCCCTTCTCCGAAAATGCGAACATGTGCAGATATGTGTCAGCCAGAAGGGGCTAGGCTGGAAAGCTGTTGCTTAGCCTCATCTGCCCATGGCACTGCTCGCACAGAGGCACAGCGACTGGGGCTGCTTGGTTGTCTTGCCACCTGAAACTTCAGAGGTATCCTGGGATGGGGAGGGTCCCTGCCAGGCTCCTTTCGCAGCCCTGCTCTGAAAATGCGAACGACTGTAGATAGCTGGCAGACAGAAGGGGCTAGGCTGGAAAGCTGTTGCTCAGCCTCATCTGCCCATGGCACTGCTCGCACAAAGTCACAGAGACTGGGGCTGCCTGCTTGTCTTGCCACCTCCTAAGGCAAACATAGCTTAGTAGGTGTGCGCAGGGTAGCTACGGCAGCCCTTCTGCGAAAATGCGAACGTCTGCAGATAGGTGGCAGCCAGAAGGGGCTAGGCAGGAAAGCTGTTGCTCAGCCTCATGTGCCCATGGCAGGGCTCGCACGGAGGCACAGAGACTGGGGCTGCTTGCTTGTCTTGCCACCTCAAACTTCAGAGGTAGCCTGGGAATGGTGAGGGTCTCTGCCAGGCTCCTTTCGCAGGCCAGCTCCGAAAATGCGTATGTCTGCAGATAGCTGGCAGCCAGAATGGGCTAGGCTGGAAAGCTGTTGCTTAGCCTCATCTGCCCATGGCACTGCTCGCACAGAGGCACAGCGACTGGGGCTGCTTGGTTGTCTTGCCACCTGAAACTTCAGAGGTATCCTGGGATGGGGAGGGTCCCTGCCAGGCTCCTTTCGCAGCCCTGCTCTGAAAATGCGAACGGCTGTAGATAGCTGGCAGACAGAAGGGGCTAGGCTGGAAAGCTGTTGCTCAGCCTCATCTGCTCATGACACTGCTCGCACAAAGTCACAGAGACTGGGGCTGCCTGCTCGTCTTGCCACCTCCTAAGTCAAACATAGCTTAGGAGGTGTGCGCAGGGTAGGTACGGCAGCACTGCTCCGAAAATGCGAACATGTGCAGATAGCTGGCAGCCAGAAGGGTCTAGCCTGGAAAGCTGTTGCTCTGCCTCCTGTGCCCATGGCACTGCTCGCACAGAGGCACAGAGACTGGGGCTGCTTGCTTGTCTTGCCACCTCAAAGTTCAGAGGTAGCCTGGGAATGGGGACGGTAGCTGCCAGGCTCCTTTCGCAGCCCTGCTCCGAAAATGCGAACGTCTGCAGATATCTGGCAGCCAGAAGGGGCTAGCCTGGAAAGCTGTTGCTCAGCCTCATCTGCCCATGGCACTGCTCGCACAGAGGCACAGCGACTGGGGCTGCTTGCTTGTCTTGCCACCTCAAACTTCAGAGGTAGCCTGGGAATGGGGAGGGTCCCTGCCAGGCTCCTTTCGCAGCCTTGCTCCGAAAATGCGAACGTCTGCAAATAGCTGGCAGCCAGAAGGGGCTAGCCTGGAAAGCTGTTGCTCAGCCTCATCTTCCCATGGCACTGCTCGCACAGAGGCACAGAGACCGGTGCTGCCTGATTGTCTTGCCACCTCCTAAGTTTATAGCTTAGGAGGTGTGCGCAGGGTAGCTACGCCAGCACTGCTCCGAAAATGCGAATGTCTGCAGATAGCTGGCAGCCAGAAGGGGCTAGCCTGGAAAGCTGTTGCTCTGCCTCCTGTGCCCATGGCACTGCTCGCACAGAGGCACAGAGACTGGGGCTGCTTGCTTGTCTTGCCACCTCAAACTTCAGAGGTATCCTGGGAATGGGGAGGGTCCCTGCCAGGCTGCTTTCGCAGCCCTGCTCTGAAAATGCGAACGTCTGCAGATAGCTGGCAGCCAGAAGGGGCTAGGCTGGAAAGCTGTTGCTCAGCCTCATCTGCTCATGGCACTGCTCGCACAAAGGCACAGAGACTGGGGCTGCCTGCTCGTCTTGCCACCTCCTAAGTCAAACATAGCTTAGGAGGTGTGCGCAGGATAGCTACGGCAACACTGCTCCGAAAATGCGAACATGTGCAGATATGTGGCAGCCAGAACGGGCTAGCCTGGAAAGCTGTTGCTCTGCCTCCTGTGCCCATGGCACTGCTCGCACAGAGGCACAGAGACTGGGGCTGCTTGCTTGTCTTGCCACCTCAAGTTTCAGAGGTATCCTGAGAATGGGGAGGGTGCCTGCCAGGCTCCTTTCGCAGCCCTTCTGCGAAAATGCGAACGTCTGCAGATAGGTGGCAGCCAGAAGGGGCTAGGCAGGAAAGCTGTTGCTCAGCCTCATGTGCCCATGGCACTGCTCGCACAGAGGCACAGAGACTGGGACTGCTTGCTTGTCTTGCCACCTCAAACTTCAAACCTAAGTTTGGGGTTCGCTGCCCAGTGTCTCCGGCAGCCCTGTTCCGAAAATGGGAATGTCTACAGATATCTGGCAGCCATAATGGGCTAGGCTGGAAAGCTGTTGCTCAGCCTCATGTGCCCATGGCACTGCTCGCACAGAGGCACAGAGACCGGTGCTGCCTGCTTGTCTTGCCACCTCCTAAGGCAAACATAGCTTAGTAGGTGTGCGCAGGGTAGCTACGGCAGCCCTTCTCCGAAAATGCGAACATGTGCAGATATGTGTCAGCCAGAAGGGGCTAGGCTGGAAAGCTGTTGCTCAGCCTCATGTGCCCTTGGCACTGCTCGCACAGAGGCACAGCGACTGGGGCTGCTTGCTTGTCTTGCCACCTCAAAGTTCAGAGGTAGCCTGGGAATGGGGACGGTAGCTGCCAGGCTCCTTTCGCAGCCCTGCTCCGAAAATGCGTATGTCTGCAGATATCTGGCAGCCAGAAGGGGCTAGCCTGGAAAGCTGTTGCTCAGCCTCATCTGCCCATGGCACTGCTCGCACAGAGGCACAGCGACTGGGGCTGCTTGCTTGTCTTGCCACCTCAAACTTCAGAGGTAGCCTGGGAATGGGGAGGGTCCCTGCCAGGCTCCTTTCGCAGCCTTGCTCCGAAAATGCGAACGTCTGCAAATAGCTGGCAGCCAGAAGGGGCTAGCCTGGAAAGCTGTTGCTCAGCCTCATCTTCCCATGGCACTGCTCGCACAGAGGCACAGAGACCGGTGCTGCCTGATTGTCTTGCCACCTCCTAAGTTTATAGCTTAGGAGGTGTGCGCAGGGTAGCTACGCCAGCACTGCTCCGAAAATGCGAATGTCTGCAGATAGCTGGCAGTCAGAAGGGGCTAGCCTGGAAAGCTGTTGCTCTGCCTCCTGTGCCCATGGCACTGCTCGCACAGAGGCACAGAGACTGGGACTGCTTGCTTGTCTTGCCACCTCAAACTTCAAACCTAAGTTTGGGTTCGCTGCCCAGTGTCTCCTGCAGCCCTGTTCCGAAAATGGGAATGTCTACAGATATCTGGCAGCCAGAATGGGCTAGGCTGGAAAGCTGTTGCTCAGCCTCATGTGCCCATGGCACTGCTCGCACAGAGGCACAGAGACTGTGGCTGCCTGCTTGTCTTGCCACCTCCTAAGGCAAACATAACTTAGTAGGTGTGCGCAGGGTAGCTACGGCAGCAATTCTCCGAAAATGCGAACATGTGCAGATATGTGACAGCCAGAAGGGGCTAGCCTGGAAAGCTGTTGATCAGCCTCATCTGCCCATGGCAGGGCTCGCACAGAGGCACAGAGACTGGGGCTGCTTGCTTGTCTTGCCACCTGAAACTTCAGAGGTATCCTGGGAATGGGGAGGGTCCCTGCCAGGCTGCTTTCGCAGCCCTGCTCTGAAAATGCGAACGTCTGCAGATAGCTGGCAGCCAGAAGGGGCTAGGCTGGAAAGCTGTTGCTCAGCCTCATCTGCCCATGGCACTGCTCGCACAAAGGCACAGAGACTGGGGCTGTCTGCTCGTCTTGCCACCTCCTAAGTCAAACATGGCTTAGGAGGTGTGCGCAGGATAGCTACGGCAACACTGCTCCGAAAATGCGAACATGTGCAGATATGTGTCAGCCAGAACGGGCTAGCCTGGAAAGCTGTTGCTCTGCCTCCTGTGCCCATGGCACTGCTCGCGCAGAGGCTCAGAGACTGGGGCTGCTTGCTTGTCTTGCCACCTCAAACTTCAGAGGTAACCTGGGAATGGTGAGGGTCCCTGCCAGGCTCCTTTTGCAGCCCTGCTCCGAAAAGGCGAACGTCTGCAGATAGCTGGAAGCCAGAAGGGGCTAGGCTGGAAAGCTGTTGCTCAGCCTCATCTGCCCATGGCACTGCTCGCACAAAGACGCAGAGACCGGGGCTGCCTGATTGTGTTGCCACCTCCTAAGTCAAACATAGCTTAGGAGGTGTGCGTAGGGTAGCTACGGCAGCACTGCTCCTAAAATGCGAACATGTGCAGATATGTGGCAGCCAGAACGGGCTAGACTGGAAAGCTGTTGCTCTGCCTCCTGTGCCCATGGCACTGCTCGCACAGAGGCTCAGAGACTGGGGCTGCTTGCTTGTCTTGCCACCTCAAACTTCAGAGGTAACCTGGGAATGGTGAGGGTCCCTGCCAGGCTCCTTTTGCAGCCCTGGTCCGAAAATGCGAACGTCTGCAGATAGCTGGCAGCCAGAAGGGGCTAGCCTGGAAAGCTGTTGCTCAGCCTCATCTGCGCATGGCAGGGCTCGCACAGAGGCACAGAGACTGGGGCTGCTTGCTTGTCTTGCCACCTCAAGTTTCAGAGGTATCCTGAGAATGGGGAGGGTGCCTGCCAGGCTCCTTTCGCAGCCCTGCTCCGAAAATGCGAACGTCTGCAGATAGCTGGCAGCCAGAAGGGGCTAGGCAGGAAAGCTGTTGCTCAGCCTCATGTGCCCATGGCACTGCTCGCACAGAGGCACAGAGACTGGGACTGCTTGCTTGTCTTGCCACCTGAAACTTCAGAGGTAGCCTGGGAATGGGGAGGGTCCCTGCCAGGCTCCTTTCGCAGCCCTGCTCCGAAAATGCGAACGTCTGCAAATAGCTGGCAGCCAGAAGGGGCTAGGCTGGAAAGCTGTTGCTCAGCCTCATCTGCCCATGGCACTACTCGCACAGAGGCACAGAGACTGGGGCTGCTTGCTTGTCTTGCACCCTCAAACTTCAGAGGTAGCCTGGGAATGGTGAGGGTCCCTGCCAGGCTCCTTTCGCAGCCCTGCTCCGAAAATGCGAACGTCTGCAAATATCTGGCAGCGAGAAGGGGCTAGCCTGGAAAGCTGTTGCTCAGCCTCATCTGCCCATGGCACTGCTCGCACAGAGGCACAGAGACTGGGGCTGCTTGCTTGTCTTGCCACCTGAAACTTCAGAGGTAGCCTGGGAATGGGGAGGGTCCCTGCCAGGCTGCTTTCGCAGCCCTGCTCTGAAAATGCGAACGTCTGCAGATAGCTGGCAGCCAGAAGGGGCTAGGCTGGAAAGCTGTTGCTCAGCCTCATCTGCCCATGGCACTGCTCGCGCAAAGGCACAGAGACTGGGGCTGCCTGCTCGTCTTGCCACATCCTAAGTCAAACATAGCTTAGGAGGTGTGCGCAGGGTAGCTACGGCAGCACTGCTCCGAAAATGCGAACGTCTGCAGATATCTTGCAGCCAGAAGGGGCTAGCCTGGAAAGCTGTTGCTCAGCCTCCTGTGCCCATGGCACTGCTCGCACAGAGGCACAGAGACTGGGGCTGCTTGCTTGTCTTGCCACCTGAAACTTCAGAGGTATCCTGGGAATGGGGAGGGTCCCTGCCAGGCTGCTTTCGCAGCCCTGCTCTGAAAATGCGAACGTCTGCAGATAGCTGGCAGCCAGAAGGGGCTAGGCTGGAAAGCTGTTGCTCAGCCTCATCTGCCCATGGCACTGCTCGCACAAGGGCACAGAGACTGGGGCTGCCTGCTCGTCTTGCCACCTCCTTAGTCAAACATAGCTTAGGAGGTTTGCGCAGGATAGCTACGGCAGCACTGCTCCTAAAATGCGAACATGTGCAGATATGTGGCAGCCAGAACGGGCTAGCCTGGAAAGCTGTTGCTCTGCCTCCTGTGCCCATGGCACTGCTCGCACAGAGGCACAGAGACTGGGGCTGCTTGCTTGTCTTGCCACCTCAAACTTCAGAGGTAACCTGGGAATGGTGAGGGTCCCTGCCAAGCTCCTTTTGCAGCCCTGCTCCGAAAATGCGAACGTCTGCAGATAGCTGGCAGCCAGAAGGGGCTAGGCTGGAAAGCTGTTGCTCAGCCTAATCTGCCCATGGCACTGCTCGCACAAAGACGCAGAGACCGGGGCTGCCTGATTGTGTTGCCACCTCCTAAGTCAAACATAGCTTAGGAGGTGTGCGTAGGGTAGCTACGGCAGCACTGCTCCTAAAATGCGAACATGTGCAGATATGTGGCAGCCAGAACGGGCTAGACTGGAAAGCTGTTGCTCTGCCTCCTGTGCCCATGGCACTGCTCACACAGAGGCTCAGAGACTGGGGCTGCTTGCTTGTCTTGCCACCTCAAACTTCAGAGGTAACCTGGGAATGGTGAGGGTCCCTGCCAGGCTCCTTTTGCAGCCCTGGTCTGAAAATGCGAACGTTTGCAGATAGCTGGCAGCCAGAAGGGGCTAGCCTGGAAACCTGTTGCTCAGCCTCATCTGCCCATGGCAGGGCTCGCACAGAGGCACAGTAACTGGGGCTGCTTGCTTGTCTTGCCACCTCAAGTTTCAGAGGTATCCTGAGAATGGGGAGGGTGCCTGCCAGGCTCCTTTCACAGCCCTTCTGCGAAAATGCGAACGTCTGCAGATAGGTGGCAGCCAGAAGGGGCTAGGCAGGAAAGCTGTTGCTCAGCCTCATGTGCCCATGGCACTGCTCGCACAAAGACGCAGAGACTGGGGCTGCTTGCTTGTCTTGCCACCTCAAACTTCAGAGGTAGCCTGGGAATGGGGAGGGTCCCTGCCAGGCTCCTTTCGCAGCCCTGCTCTGAAAATGCGTATGTCTGCAGATAGCTGGCAGCCAGAAGGGGCTAGCCTGGAAAGCTGTTGCTCAGCCTCATCTGCCCATGGCACTGCTCGCACAGAGGCACAGAGACTGGGGCTGCTTGCTTGTCTTGCCACCTGAAACTTCAGAGGTATCCTGAGAATGGGGAGGGTCCCTGCCAGGCTCCTTTCGCAGCCATTCTCTGAAAATGCGAACGTCTGCAGATAGCTGGCAGCCAGAAGGGGCTAGCCTGGAAATCTGTTGCTCAACCTCATCTGCCCATGGCAGGGCTCGCACAGAGGCACAGAGACTGGGGCTGCTTGATTGTCTTGCCACCTCAAACTTCAGAGGTATCCTGAGAATGGGGAGGGTCTCTGCCAGGCTCCTTTCGCAGCCCTTCTGCGAAAATGCGAATGTCTACAGATAGTTGGCAGCCAGAAGGGGCTAGCCTGGAAAGCTGTTGCTCAGCCTCATGTGCCCATGGCACTGCTCGCACAGAGGCACAGAGACTCGGGCTGCTTGCTTGTCTTGCCACCTCAAACTTCAGAGGTAGCGTGGGAATGGTGAGGGTCCCTGCCAGGCTCCTTTCGCAGCCCTGCTCCGAAAATGCGAACGTCTGCAAATAGCTGGCAGCCAGAATGGGCGAGGCTGGAAAGCTGTTGCTCAGCCTCATCTGCCCATGGCACTACTCGCACAGAGGCACAGAGACTGGGGCTGCTTGCTTGTCTTGCACCCTCAAAATTCAAACGTAGCCTGGGAATGGTGAGGGTCCCTGCCAGGCTCCTTTCTCAGCCCTGCTCCGAAAATGCGAACGTCTGCAGATATCTGGCAGCCAGAAGGGGCTAGCCTGGAAAGCTGTTGCTCAGCCTCATCTGCCCATGGCACTGCTCGCACAGAGGCACAGAGACTGGGGCTGCTTGCTTGTCTTGCACCCTCAAAATTCAAACGTAGCCTGGGAATGGTGAGGGTCCCTGCCAGGCTGCTTTCGCAGCCCTGCTCTGAAAATGCGAACGTCTGCAGATAGGTGGCAGCCAGAAGGGGCTAGCCTGGAAAGCTGTTGCTCAGCCTCATCTGCCCATGGCACTGCTCGCACAAAGGCACAGAGACTGGGGCTGCCTGCTCGTCTTGCCACCTGCTAAGTCAAACATATCTTAGGAGGTGTGCGCAGGGTAGCTACGGCAGCACTGCTCCGAAAATGCGAACGTCTGCAGATATCTGGCAGCCAGAAGGGGCTAGCCTGGAAAGCTGTTGCTCAGCCTCATCTGCCCATGGCACTGCTCGCACAGAGGCACAGAGACTGGGGCTGCTTGCTTGTCTTGCCACCTGAAACTTCAGAGGTATCCTGGGAATGGGGAGGGTCCCTGCCAGGCTGCTTTCGCAGCCCTGCTCTGAAAATGCGAACGTCTGCAGATAGCTGGCAGCCAGAAGGGGCTAGGCTGGAAAGCTGTTGCTCAGCCTCATCTGCCCATGGCACTGCTCGCACAAAGGCACAGAGACTGGGGCTGCCTGCTCGTCTTGCCACCTCCTAAGTCAAACATAGCTTAGGAGGTGTGCGCAGGATAGCTACGGCAACACTGCTCCGAAAATGCGAACATGTGCAGATATGTGGCAGCCAGAACGGTCTAGCCTGGAAAGCTGTTGCTCTGCCTCATCTGCCCATGGCAGGGCTCGCACAGAGGCACAGAGACTGGGGCTGCTTGCTTGTCTTGCCACCTCAAAGTTCAGAGGTATCCTGAGAATGGGGAGGGTCTCTGCCAGGCTCCTTTCGCAGCCCTTATCCGAAAATGCGAACAAATGCAGATAGTTGGCAGCCAGAAGGGGCTAGCCTGGAAAGCTGCTGCTCAGCCTCATCTGCCCATGGCACTGCTCGCACAGAGGCACAGAGACTGGGGCTGCTTGCTTGTCATGCCACCTCAAACTTCAGAGGTAGCGTGGGAATGGTGAGGGTCCCTGCCAGGCTCCTTTCGCAGCCCTGCTCCGAAAATGCGAACGTCTGCAGATAGCCGGCAGGCGGAAGGGGCTAGCCTGGAAAGCTGTTGCTCAGCCTCATCTGCCCATGGCAGGGCTCGCACAGAGGCACAGAGACTTGGGCTGCTTGGTTGTCTTGCCGCCTCAAACATTAGAGTAATCCTGAGAATGGGGAGGGTCTCTGCCAGGCTCCTTTCGCAGCCCTTCTCCGCAAATGCAAACGTCTGCAGATAGTTGGCAGCCAGAAGGGGCTAGCCTGGAAAGCTGTTGCTTAGCCTCATGTGCCCATGGCAGGGCTCGCACAGAGGCACAGAGACTGTGACTGCTTGCTTGTCTTGCCACCTCAAACTTCAGAGGTAGCCTGGGAATGGGGACGGTCCCTGCCAGGCTCCTTTCGCAGCCCTGCTCTGAAAATGCGTATGTCTGCAGATAGCTGGCAGCCAGAAGGGGCTAGGCTGGAAAGCTGTTGCTCTGCCTCCTGTGCCCATGGCACTGCTCGCACAGAGGCTCAGAGACTGGGGCTGCTTGCTTGTCTTGCCACCTCAAACTTCAGAGGTAGCCTGGGAATGGGGAGGGTCCCTGCCGGCTCATTTCGCAGCCCTTCTCCGAAAGTGCGAACGTCTGCAGATAGCTGGCTGGCAGAAGGGGCTAGCCTGGAAAGCTGTTGCTCAGCCTCATCTGCCCATGGCACTGCTCGCACAGAGGCACAGAGACTGGGGCTGCTTGCTTGTCTTGCCACCTCCTAAGGCAAACATCGCTTAGGAGGTGTGCGCTGGGTAGCTACGGCAGCACTGCTCCGAAAATGCGAACATGTGCAGATAGCTGGCAGCCAGAAGGTGCTAGTCTGGAAAGCTGTTGCTCAGCCTCATCTGCCCATGGCACTGCTCGCACAAAGGCACAGAGACTGGGGCTGCTTGCTTGTCTTGTCCCCTCAAACTTCAGAGGTAGCCTGCGAATGGGGAGGGTCCCTGCCAGGCTGCTTTCGCAGCCCTGCTCTGAAAATGCGAACGTCTGCATATAGCTGGCAGCCAGAAGGGGCTAGGCTGGAAAGCTGTTGCTCAGCCTCATCTGCCCATGGCACTGCTCGCACAAAGGCACAGAGACTGGGGCTGCCTGCTCGTCTTGCCACCTCCTAAGTCAAACATAGCTTAGGAGGTGTGCGCAGGATAGCTACGGCAACACTGCTCCGAAAATGCGAACATGTGCAGATATGTGGCAGCCAGAACGGGCTAGCCTGGAAAGCTGTTGCTCTGCCTCATCTGCCCATGGCAGGGCTCGCACAGAGGCACAGAGACTGGGGCTGCTTGCTTGTCTTGCCACCTCAAAGTTCAGAGGTATCCTGAGAATGGGGAGGGTCTCTGCCAGGCTCCTTTCGCAGCCCTTATCCGAAAATGCGAACAAATTCAGATAGTTGGCAGCCAGAAGGGGCTAGCCTGGAAAGCTGCTGCTCAGCCTCATCTGCCCATGGCACTGCTCGCACAGAGGCACAGAGACTGGGGCTGCTTGCTTATCATGCCACCTCAAACTTCAGAGGTAGCGTGGGAATGGTGAGGGTCCCTGCCAGGCTCCTTTCGCAGCCCTGTTCCGAAAATGCGAACGTCTGCAGATAGCCGGCAGGCGGAAGGGGCTAGCCTGGAAAGCTGTTGCTCAGCCTCATCTGCCCATGGCAGGGCTCGCACAGAGGCACAGAGACTGGGGCTGCTTGGTTGTCTTGCCGCCTCAAACATTAGAGTAATCCTGAGAATGGGGAGGGTCTCTGCCAGGCTCCTTTCGCAGCCCTTCTCCGCAAATGCAAACGTCTGCAGATAGTTGGCAGCCAGAAGGGGCTAGCCTGGAAAGCTGTTGCTTAGCCTCATGTGCCCATGGCAGGGCTCGCACAGAGGCACAGAGACTGTGACTGCTTGCTTGTCTTGCCACCTCAAACTTCAGAGGTAGCCTGGGAATGGGGACGGTCCCTGCCAGGCTCCTTTCGCAGCCCTGCTCTGAAAATGCGTATGTCTGCAGATAGCTGGCAGCCAGAAGGGGCTAGGCTGGAAAGCTGTTGCTCTGCCTCCTGTGCCCATGGCACTGCTCGCACAGAGGCTCAGAGACTGGGGCTGCTTGCTTGTCTTGCCACCTCAAACTTCAGAGGTAGCCTGGGAATGGGGAGGGTCCCTGCCGGCTCATTTCGCAGCCCTTCTCCGAAAGTGCGAACGTCTGCAGATAGCTGGCTGGCAGAAGGGGCTAGCCTGGAAAGCTGTTGCTCAGCCTCATGTGCCCATGGCACTGCTCGCACAGAGGCACAGAGACTGGGGCTGCTTGCTTGTCTTGCCACCTCCTAAGGCAAACATCGCTTAGGAGGTGTGCGCTGGGTAGCTACGGCAGCACTGCTCCGAAAATGCGAACATGTGCAGATAGCTGGCAGCCAGAAGGTGCTAGTCTGGAAAGCTGTTGCTCAGCCTCATCTGCCCATGGCACTGCTCGCACAAAGGCACAGAGACTGGGGCTGCTTGCTTGTCTTGTCCCCTCAAACTTCAGAGGTAGCCTGGGAATGGGGAGGGTCCCTGCCAGGCTCCTTTTGCAGCCCTGCTCTGAAAATGCGAACGTCTGCAGATAGCTGGCAGCCAGAAGGGGCTAGGCTGGAAAGCTGTTGCTCAGCCTCATCTGCCCATGGCAGGGCTCGCACAGAGGCACAGAGACTGGGGCTGCTTGCTTGTCTTGCCACCTCAAAGTTCAGAGGTATCCTGAGAATGGGGAGGGTCTCTGCCAGGCTCCTTTCGCAGCCCTTATCCGAAAATGCGAACAAATGCAGATAGTTGGCAGCCAGAAGGGGCTAGCCTGGAAAGCTGCTGCTCAGCCTCATCTGCCCATGGCACTGCTCGCACAGAGGCACAGAGACTGGGGCTGCTTGCTTGTCATGCCACCTCAAACTTCAGAGGTAGCGTGGGAATGGTGAGGGTCCCTGCCAGGCTCCTTTCGCAGCCCTGCTCCGAAAATGCGAACGTCTGCAGATAGCCGGCAGGCGGAAGGGGCTAGCCTGGAAAGCTGTTGCTCAGCCTCATCTGCCCATGGCAGGGCTCGCACAGAGGCACAGAGACTGGGGCTGCTTGGTTGTCTTGCCGCCTCAAACATTAGAGTAATCCTGAGAATGGGGAGGGTCTCTGCCAGGCTCCTTTCGCAGCCCTTCTCCGCAAAAGCAAACGTCTGCAGAGAGTTGGCAGCCAGAAGGGGCTAGCCTGGAAAGCTGTTGCTTAGCCTCATGTGCCCATGGCAGGGCTCGCACAGAGGCACAGAGACTGTGACTGCTTGCTTGTCTTGCCACCTCAAACTTCAGAGGTAGCCTGGGAATGGGGACGGTCCCTGCCAGGCTCCTTTCGCAGCCCTGCTCTGAAAATGCGTATGTCTGCAGATAGCTGGCAGGCAGAAGGGGCTAGGCTGGAAAGCTGTTGCTCTGCCTCCTGTGCCCATGGCACTGCTCGCACAGAGGCTCAGAGACTGGGGCTGCTTGCTTGTCTTGCCACCTCAAACTTCAGAGGTAGCCTGGGAATGGGGAGGGTCCCTGCCGGCTCATTTCGCAGCCCTTCTCCGAAAGTGCGAACGTCTGCAGATAGCTGGCTGGCAGAAGGGGCTAGCCTGGAAAGCTGTTGCTCAGCCTCATGTGCCCATGGCACTGCTCGCACAGAGGCACAGAGACTGGGGCTGCTTGCTTGTCTTGCCACCTCCTAAGGCAAACATCGCTTAGGAGGTGTGCGCTGGGTAGCTACGGCAGCACTGCTCCGAAAATGCGAACATGTGCAGATAGCTGGCATCCAGAAGGGGCTAGGCTGGAAAGCTGTTGCTCAGCCTCATCTGCCCATGGCACTGCTCGCACAAAGGCACAGAGACTGGGGCTGCTTGCTTGTCTTGTCCCCTCAAACTTCAGAGGTAGCCTGGGAATGGGGAGGGTCCCTGCCAGGCTCCTTTTGCAGCCCTGCTCTGAAAATGCGAACGTCTGCAGATAGCTGGCAGCCAGAAGGGGCTAGGCTGGAAAGCTGTTGCTCAGCCTCATCTGCTCATGGCACTGCTCGCACAAAGGCACAGAGACTGGGGCTGCCTGCTTGTCTTGCGACATCCTAAGTCAAACATAGCTTAGGAGGTGTGCGCAGGGTAGCTACAGCAGCACTGCTGCGAAAATGCGAACATGTGCAGATATGTGGCAGCCAGAAGGGTCTAGCCTGGAAAGCTGTTGCTCTGCCTCCTGTGCCCATGGCACTGCTCGCACAGAGGCACAGAGACTGGGGCTGCTTGCTTGTCTTGCCACCTGAAAGTTCAGAGGTATCCTGGGAATGGGGATGGTCCCTGCCAGGCTCATTTAGCAGCCCTGCTCCGAAAATGCGAACAAATGCAGATATCCGGCAGCCAGAAGGGGCTAGCCTGGAAAGCTGTTGCTCAGCCTCATCTGCCCATGGCACTGCTCGCACAGAGGCACAGAGACTGGGGCTGCTTGCTTGTCTTGCCACCTCAAACTTCAGAGGTAGCCTCGGAATGGGGAGGGTCCCTGCCAGGCTCCTTTCGCAGCCCTTATCCGAAAATGCGAACAAATGCAGATAGTTGGCAGCCAGAAGGGGCTAGCCTGGAAAGCTGCTGCTCAGCCTCATCTGCCCATGGCACTGCTCGCACAGAGGCACAGAGACTGGGGCTGCTTGCTTGTCTTGCCACCTCAAACTTCAGAGATAGCCTGGGAATGGGGAGGGTCCCTGCCAGGCTCCTTTCGCAGAACTGCTGCGAAAGTGCGTATGTCTGCAGATAGCTGCAACCAGAAGGGGCTAGGCTGGAAAGCTGTTGCTCAGCCTCATGTGCCCATGGCACTGCTCGCACGGAGGCACAGAGACTGGGGCTGATTGCCTGTCTTGCCACCTCAAACTTCAAACCTATGTTTGGGGTTCGCTGCCCAGTGTGTCCTGCAGCCCTGTTCCAAAATTCGAATGTCTACAGATATCTGGCAACCAGAATGGGCTAGGCTGGAAAGCTGTTGCTCAGCCTCATCTGCCCATGGCACTGCTCGCACAGAGGCACAGAGACTGGGGCTGCTTGCTTGTCTTGCAACCTCAAACTTTAGAGGTAGCCTGGGAATGGGGAGGGTGCCTGCCAGGCTCCTTTCACAGCCCTGGTCCGAAAATGAGAATGTCTACAGATATCTGGCAGCCAGAAGGGGCTAGCCTGGAAAGCTGTTGCTCAGCCGCATCTGCCCATGGCACTGCTCGCACAGAGGCACAGAGAGTGTGGCTGCTTGGTTGTCTTGCCACCTCAAACTTCAGAGGTATCCTGGGATGGGGAGGGTCCCTGCCAGGCTCCTTTCGCAGCCCTTCTCCGAAAATGCGAACGTCTGCAGATAGCTGGCAGCCAGAAGGGGCTAGGCTGGAAAGCTGTTGCTCAGCCTCATCTGCCCATGGCACTACTCACGCAGAGGCACAGAGACTGGGGCAGCTTGCTTGTCTTGCCACCTCAAACTTCAGATGTATCGTGGGAATGGGGAGGGTCCCTGCCGGCTCATTTCGCAGCCCTGCTCCGAAAGTGCGAACGTCTGCAGATAGCTGGCAGCCAGAAGGGGCTAGGCTGGAAAGCTGTTGCTCAGCCTCATCTGCCCATGGCACTGCTCGCACAGAGGCACAGAGACCGGTGATGCCTGATTGTCTTGCCACCTCCTAAGTCAAACATAGCTTAGGAGGTGTGCGCAGGGTAGGTACGGCAGCACTGCTCCGAAAATGCGAACATGTGCAGATATGTGGCAGCCAGAAGGGGCTAGCCTGGAAAGCTGTTGCTCTGCCTCCTGTGCCCATGGCACTGCTCGCACAGAGGCACAGAGACTGGGGCTGCTTGCTTGTCTTGCCACCTCAAACTTCAGAGGTAGCCTGGGAATGGGGAGGGTCCCTGCCAGGCTCCTTTCACAGCCCTGCTCTGAAAATGCGAACGTCTGCAGATAGCTGGCAGCAGAAGGGGCGAGCCTGGAAAACTGTTGCTCAGCCTCATCTGCTCATGGCACTGCTCGCACAAAGGCACAGAGACTGGGGCTGCCTGCTTGTCTTGCCACATCCTAAGTCAAACATAGCTTAGGAGGTGTGCGCAGGGTAGCTACGGCAGCACTGCTCCGAAAATGCGAACATGTGCACATATATGGCAGCCAGAAGGGGCTAGCCTGGAAAGCTGTTGCTCTGCGTCCTGTGCCCATGGCACTGCTCGCACAAAGGCACAGAGACTGGGGCTGCTTGCTTGTCTTGCCACCTCAAACTTCAGAGGTAGCCTGGGAATGGGGAGGGTCCCTGCCAGGCTCCTTCCGCAGCCCTGCTCCGAAAGTGCGAACGTCTGCAGATAGCTGGCAGCCAGAAGGGGCTAGCCTGGAAAGCTGTTGCTCAGCCTCATCTGCGCATGGCAGGGCTTGCACAGAGGCACAGAGACTGGGGCTGCTTACTTGTCTTGCCACCTCAAACTTGAGAGGTATCCTGAGAATGGGGAGGGTCGATGCCAGGCTCCTTTCGCAGCCCTTATCCGAAAATGCGAACAAATGAAGATAGTTGGCAGCCAGAATAGGCTAGCCTGGAAAGCTGTTGCTCAGCCTCATGTGCCCATGGCACTGCTCGCACAGAGGCACAGAGACTGGGGCTGCTTGCTTGTCTTGCCACCTCAAACTTCAGAGATAACCTTGGAATGGGGAGGGTCCCTGCCAGGCTACTTTCGCAGTCCTGCTCCGAAAATGCGTATGTCTGCTGATAGCTGGCAACCAGAAGGGGCTAGCCTGGAAAGCTGTTGCTCAGCCTCATGTGCCCATGGCACTGCTCGCACGGAGGCACAGAGACTGGGGCTGCTTGCTTCTCTTGCCACCTCAAACTTCAAACCTAGGTTTGGGGTTCGCTGCCCAGTGTCTCCTGCAGCCCTGTTCCGAAAATGCGAATGTCTACAGATATCTGGCAGCCAGAAGGGGCTAGCCTGGAAAGCTGTTGCTCAGCCTCATCTGCCCATGGCACTGCTCACACAGAGGCACAGAGACTGGGGCTGCCTGCTTGTCTTGCCACCTCCTAAGTCAAACATAGCTTAGGAGGTGTGCGCAGGGTAGCTACGGCAGCACTTCTCCGAAAATGCGAACATGTGCAGATATGTGTCAGCCAGAAGGGACTATCACGGAAAGCTGTTGCTCTGCCTCCTGTGCCCATGGCACTGCTCGCACAGAGGCACAGAGACTGTGGCTGCTTGCTTGTCTTGCCACCTCAAACTTCAAATCTAGGTTTGGGGTTCGCTGCCAAGTGCGCAGAGGCTCAGAGACAGGGGCTGCTTGCTTGTCTTGCCACCTCAAACTTCCGATGTATCCTGGGATGGGGAGGGTCCCTGCTAGGCTCCTTTCGCAGCCCTGCTCCGAAAATGTGAACGTCTGCAGATAGCTGGCATCCAGAAGGGGCTAGGCTGGAAAGCTGTTGCTCAGCCTCATCTGCCCATGGCACTGCTCGCACAGAGGCACAGAGACTGGGACTGCTTGCTTGTCTTGCCACCTCAAACTTCAGAGGTATCCTGGGAATTGGGACGGTCCCTGCCGGCTCATTTCGCAGCCCTGCTCCGAAAATTCGTATGTCTGCAGATAGCTGTCATCCAGAAGGGGCTAGGCTGGAAAGCTGTTGCTCAGCCTCATGTGCCCACGGCACTGCTCGCACAGATGCACAGACACTGGGGCTGCTTGCTTGTCTTGCCACCTCAAACTTCAAACCTAGGTTTGGGGTTCGCTGCCCAGTGCCTCCTGCAGCCCTGTTCCGAAAATGCGAATGTCTACAGATATCTGGCAGCCAGAATGGGCTAGGCTGGAAAGCTGTTGCTCAGCCTCATGTGCCCATGGCACTGCTCGCACAGAGGCACAGAGACTGGGGCTGCTTGCTTGTCTTGCCACCTCAAACTTCAAACCTAGGTTTGGGGTTCGCTGCCAAGTGTCTCCTGCAGCCCTGTTCCGAAAATGCGAATGTCTACAGATATCTGGCAGCCAGAAGGGGCTAGCCTGGAAAGCTGTTGCTCAGCCTCATCTGCCCATGGCACTGCTCGCACAGAGGCACAGAGACTGGGGATGCTTGCTTGTCTTGCCACCTCAAACTTCAGAGGTATCCTGGCAATGGGGAGGGTCCCTGCCAGGCTCCTTTCGCAGCCCTTCTCCGAAAATGCGAACGTCTGCAGATAGCTGGCAGGCACAAGGGGCTAGCCTGGAAAGCTGTTGCTCAGCCTCATCTGCTCATGGCACTGCTCGCACAAAGGCACAGAGACTGGGGCTGCCTGATTGTCTTGCCACCTCCTAAGTCAAACATAGCTTAGGAGGTGTGCGCAGGGTAGGTACGGCAGCACTGCTCCGAAAATGCGAACATGTGCAGATATGTGGCAGCCAGAAGGGGCTAGCCTGGAAAGCTGTTGCTCTGCGTCCTGTGCCCATGGCACTGCTCGCACAAAGGCACAGAGACTGGGGCTGCTTGCTTGTCTTGCCACCTCAAACTTCAGAGGTAGCCTGGGAATGGGGAGGGTCCCTGCCAGGCTCCTTCCGCAGCCCTGCTCCGAAAGTGCGAACGTCTGCAGATAGCTGGCAGCCAGAAGGGGCTAGCCTGGAAAGCTGTTGCTCAGCCTCATCTGCGCATGGCAGGGCTTGCACAGAGGCACAGAGACTGGGGCTGCTTACTTGTCTTGCCACCTCAAACTTGAGAGGTATCCTGAGAATGGGAAGGGTCTCTGCCAGGCTTCTTTCGCAGCCCTTATCCGAAAATGCGAAGAAATGAAGATAGTTGGCAGCCAGAATAGGCTAGCCTGGAAAGCTGTTGCTCAGCCTCATGTGCCCATGGCACTGCTCGCACAGAGGCACAGAGACTGGGGCTGCTTGCTTGTCTTGCCACCTCAAACTTCAGAGGTAGCCTGGGAATGGGGAGGGTCCCTGCCGGCTCATTTCGCAGCCCTGCTCCGAAAATTCGTATGTCTGCAGATAGCTGGCATCCAGAAGGGGCTAGGCTGGAAAGCTGTTGCTCAGCCTCATGTGCCCACGGCACTGCTCGCACAGATGCACAGACACTGGGGCTGCTTGCTTGTCTTGCCACCTCAAACTTCAAACCTAGGTTTGGGATTCGCTGCCCAGTGCCTCCTGCAGCCCTGTTCCGAAAATGCGAATGTCTACAGATATCTGGCAGCCAGAATGGGCTAGGCTGGAAAGCTGTTGCTCAGCCTCATGTGCCCATGGCACTGCTCGCACAGAGGCACAGAGACTGTGGCTGCTTGCTTGTCTTGCCACCTCAAACTTCAAACCTAGGTTTGGGGTTCGCTGCCAAGTGTCTCCTGCAGCCCTGTTCCAAAAATGCGAATGTCTACAGATATCTGGCAGCCAGAAGGGGCTAGCCTGGAAAGCTGTTGCTCAGCCTCATCTGCCCATGGCACTGCTCGCACAGAGGCACAGAGACTGGGGATGCTTGCTTGTCTTGACACCTCAAACTTCAGAGGTATCCTGGCAATGGGGAGGGTCCCTGCCAGGCTCCTTTCGCAGCCCTTCTCCGAAAATGCGAACGTCTGCAGATAGCTGGCAGGCACAAGGGGCTAGCCTGGAAAGCTGTTGCTCAGCCGCATCTGCCCATGGCACTGCTCGCACAGAGGCACAGAGACTGGGGCTGCTTGCTTGTCTTGCCACCTCAAACTTCAGAGGTAGCCGGAGAATGGGGAGGGTGCCTGCCAGGCTCCGTTCGCAGCCCTGCTCCGAAAATGCGAACGTCTGCAGATAGCTGGCAGCCAGAAGGGGCTAGGCTGGAAAGCTGTTGCTCAGCCTCATCTGCTCTTGGCACTGCTCGCACAAAGGCACAGAGACTGGGGCTGCCTGCTTGTCTTGCCACATCCTAAGTCAAACATAGCTTAGGAGGTGTGCGCAGGGTAGCTACGGCAGCACTGCTCCGAAAATGCAAACATGTGCACATATCTGGCAGCCAGAAGGGGCTAGCCTGGAAAGCTGTTGCTCTGCCTCCTGTGCCCATGGCACTGCTCGCACAGAGGCACAGAGACTGGGGCTGCTTGCTTGTCTTGCCACCTCAAACTTCAGAGGTAGCCTGGGAATGGGGAGGGTCCCTGCCGGCTCATTTCGCATCCCTGCTCCGAAAATGCGAACGTCTGCAGATAGCTGGCAGCCAGAAGGAGCTAGCCTGGAAAGCTGTTGCTCAGCCTCATCTTCCCATGGCAGGGCTCGCACAGAGGCACAGAGACTGGGGCTGCTTGCTTGTCTTGCCACCTCAAATTTCAGAGGTATCCTGAGAATGGGGAGGGTGCCTGCCAGGCTCCTTTCGCAGCCCTTCTGCGAAAATGCGAACGTCTGCAGATAGGTGGCAGCCAGAAGGTGCTAGGCTGGAAAGCTGTTGCTCAGCCTCATCTGCCCATGGCACTTCTCGCACAGAGGCACAGAGACTGGGACTGCTTGCTTGTCTTGCCACCTGAAACTTCAGAGGTAGCCTGGGAATGGGGAGGGTCCCTGCCAGGCCCCTTTCGCAGCCCTGCTCCGAAAATGAGTATGTCTGCAGATAGCTGGCAACCAGAAGGGGCTAGGCTGGAAAGCTGTTGCTCAGCCTCATCTGCCCATGGCACTGCTCGCACAGAGGCACAGAGACCGGGGCTCCCTGCTTGTCTTGCCACCTCCTAAGGCAAACATAGCTTAGGAGGTGTGCGCAGGGTAGCTACGGCAGCACTTCTCCGAAAATGCGAACATGTGCAGATATGTGGCAGCCAGAAGGGGCTAGCCTGGAAAGCTGTTGCTCAGCCTCATCTGCCCATGGCACTGCTCGCACAGAGGCACAGAGACTGGGACTGCTTGCTTTTCTTGCCACCTCAAACTTCAGAGGTATCCTGAGAATTGGGAGGGTGCCTGCCAGGCTCCTTTCGCAGCCATTCTCTGAAAATGCGAACGTCTGCAAATAGCTGGCAGCCACAAGGGGCTAGCCTGGAAAGCTGTTGCTCAACCTCATCTGCCCATGGCACTGCTCGCAGAGAGGCACAGAGACCGGGGCTGCTTGCTTGTCTTGCCACCTCAAACTTCAGAGGTAGCCTGGGAATGGGGAGGGTCCCTGCCAGGCCCGTTTCGTAGCCCTGCTCTGAAAATGCGTATGTCTGCAGATATCCTGCAGCCAGAAGGGGCTAGGCTGGAAAGCTGTTGCTCTGCCTCCTGTGCCCATGGCACTGCTCGCACAGAGGCTCAGAGACTGGGGCTGCTACTTGTCTTGCCACCTCAAACTTCAGAGGTATCCTGGGAATGGGGAGGGTCCCTGCCGGCTCATTTCGCAGCCCTGCTCCGAAAATGCGAACGTCTGCAGATAGCTGGCTGGCAGAAGGGGCTAGCCTGGAAAGCTGTTGCTCAGCCTCATCTGCCCATGGCACTGCTCGCACAGAGGCACAGAGACTGGGGGTGCTTGCTTGTCTTGCCACCTCCTAAGTCCAACATAGCTCTAGGAGGTGTGCGCAGAGTAGCTACGGCAGCACTGCTCCGAAAATGCGAACATGTGCAGATATCTGGCAGCCAGAATGGGCTAACCTGGTGTTTTGGTTTCGGCTGCCGCCGGCAACAAAAGCGCCACGCGGTTGCCCCTCCCCCCGCCGGCGTGCGGAGGAGAATGGAAAGAAAGATGCAGAAACTGGTGGGTCGGGATAAGGGCAGTTTAACAGAACAGCAAACAGAGGGAAAACAGGAACAACAACAATACAAATAAGGAGAAAACACAACCACGAACCGTACAACAGCCGCTCTCCCGAAACTGGACCGGCGCTGCGCCCGCCCAAGCCGCGAGAGCGTTCCCGCCTCGCCGCTCCCCCCCCACCGGAACCCAGCGTGACGTCACATGGTATGGAATACCGGGCTCTGTTTGGCCAGGTGGGGTCAGCCCCCACCCCCCGGCTGTGCCCCTTCCTGGAGTCTGGTGAAAATTAACCCTGTCCTGGCCAAACCCAGGACATTATCCACCCCTTATTCCATACCATCTACGTCATGCCCAGGTCCCCCATTGTCCAGCTGATCACCACCACTTCTCCTGTCTCCAGATATCATTCCTTTAATCTATGGATCATCACTCTAAAGTGTCCGTTGAGTTCATTTAATCCATGACTTCAGGCTCCATCTGTCGTAATGGTCTTCCATGGCGGGAGAGGTGATGTGTGGTGATGGGCTGTCACTTGCTGCATCCGGAGCTCACGGCTGATGTATCTGGTGCAGCCCGTGCCCACAGTCTGCAGGAGATGTTGATCTTGATGAAGTCGCTGGATGCCAGTTGTTGAAAACCAGGTCCAGTTCCATCATCACCGTGCTCTGCTAGGTTTTCATTGAAAAAGTCCATCCTTCTTTAATCTGGACGATTCTTACTATGCTACTACTGGTACAAAATATAACAATTATAACAGTGATAACAGACAGTGACAGGGTTATTTAACAACTAACTTTATACAATTTATTTATGGACTATTCTCGCCCAAAATTAAATCCCCATGAGGTACACATCGGACTTCCCCATCCTTCCGCATTACCCACCAGGTACACCCAGGTCCTTGAGCAAAAGCAATCCCCCGGACGGGCTTGCCTTTGCCCGAGGCAGGACTAACCCAAACTGTCTTCCCTAACATGTTCCGCATGTGCACTACAGGGACTTTATCCCCTTCTACAGGGCGCTGAGGTTTTGACTGGGCAGGACCAGCCCTGTTGGTGGACCCTCTGGTGTTGACCAACCAGGTGGCCTTTGCTAAATGGGTATCCCAATTTTTGAAAGTCCCACCCCCCATTGCCCTCAAAGTGTTTTTTAGCAGCCCATTGTAACGTTCAATCTTTCCAGAGGCTGGTGCATGGTAGGGGATGTGATACACCCACTCAATACCGTGTTCTTTGGCCCAGGTGTCTATGAGGCTATTGTGAAAATGAGTCCCGTTGTCCGACTCAATTCTTTCGGGAGTGCCGTGTCGCCACAGGACTTGTTTTTCCAGGCCCAGGATGGTATTCCGGGCAGTGGCATGGGGCACAGGGTAGGTTTCCAGCCATCCGGTGGTGGCCTCCACCATTGTGAGCACATAGCGCTTGCCTTGGCGGGTTTGTGGCAGTGTGATGTAGTCAATCTGCCAAGCCTCCCCATATTTATATTTTAGCCATCGTCCTCCATACCACTGAGGCTTTACCCGCTTGGCTTGCTTTATTGCAGCGCATGTCTCACATTCATGGATAACCTGTGCAATAGTGTCCATGGTCAAGTCCACCCCTCGGTCACGAGCCCATCTGTATGTCGCGTCTCTTCCTTGGTGGCCCGAGGTGTCATGGGCCCACCGAGCTATAAAGAGTTCACCCTTATGTTGCCAGTCCAGATCCACCTGAGCCACTTCAATCTTAGCAGCCTGATCTACCTGGTGGTTGTTTTGATGTTCTTCAGTGGCCCGACTCTTAGGGACGTGGGCGTCCACGTGACGGACTTTTACAGCCAACTGCTCTAGCCGGGCAGCAATATCTTGCCACAATGGGGCAGCCCAGATAGGTTTGCCTCTGCGCTGCCAGTTGTTCTTCTTCCATTGCTGCAGCCACCCCCACAAGGCATTGGCCACCATCCAAGAGTCAGTGTAAAGATAGAGCACTGGCCACTTCTCTCGACTGGCAATGTCTAAAGCCAGCTGGATGGCTTTCACCTCTGCAAACTGGCTGGACTCACCTTCTCCCTCGGCAGTTTCTGCGACTTGTCGTGTAGGGCTCCATACAGCAGCCTTCCACCTCCGCTGCTTCCCCACAATGCGACAGGACCCGTCTGTGAACAGGGCATACTGTTTCTTATCTTCTGGCAGCTGGTTATACAGTGGGGCCTCTTCAGCACGTGTCACCTCCTCCTCTGGCGATGCTCCAAAATCTTTGCCTTCTGGCCAGTCCATGATTACCTCCAGAATTCCTGGGCGACTGGGGTTTCCCATTCGGGCACGCTGGGTGATCAGAGCGACCCACTTACTCCACGTAGCATCGGTGGCATGGTGCGTAGAGGGGACCCTCTCTTTGAACATCCAGCCCAGGACCGGCAATCGTGGAGCCAGGAGAAGCTGTGCTTCAGTGCCGACCACTTCTGAAGCAGCTCGAACGCCTTCATATGCTGCCAGAATCTCTTTTTCAGTGGGAGTATAGCGGGCCTCGGATCCTTTGTATCCCCGGCTCCAGAACCCCAGGGGTCGACCTCGAGTCTCCCCTGGTGCTTTCTGCCAGAGACTCCAGGTTGGGCCATTCTCCCCGGCTGCGGTGTAGAGCACGTTTTTAACATCTTGCCCTGACCGGACTGGACCAAGGGCTACGGCATGAACTATCTCCCGTTTAATCTGTTCAAATGCCTGTCGTTGCTCAGGGCCCCATTCAAAATCATTCTTCTTCCGGGTCACGTGGTACAGAGGACTTACAATCTGGCTGTAATTTGGGATGTGCATCCTCCAAAAACCCACAACACCCAGGAAGGCCTGTGCTTCCTTTTTGCTGGTTGGTGGAGGCATAGCTGCTATTTTGTTGATGACATCCATTGGGATTTGACGGCGCCCGTCCTGCCATTTTATTCCCAAAAACTGGATCTCTTGCGCAGGTCCCTTGACTTTACTTCGCTTAATGGCGAAACCGGCTTTCAGAAGGATTTGAACTATTTTCTCCCCTTTCTCAAAAACTTCCTCCACTGTGTCGCCCCATATAATGATGTCGTCGATGTACTGCAGATGTTCTGGGGCTTCACCCTTTTCCAGTGCAGTCTGGATTAGTCCATGGCAAATGGTGGGACTGTGTTTCCACCCCTGGGGCAGTCGATTCCAGGTGTACTGGATGCCCCTCCAGGTGAAAGCAAACTGTGGCCTGCACTCTGCTGCCAAAGGGATGGAGAAGAATGCATTAGCGATGTCAATTGTCGCATAGCACTTGGCTGCCTTTGACTCCAGCTGATATTGAAGTTCTAACATGTCTGGCACTGCAGCACTCAGCGGTGGTGTGACTTCATTCAGGCCACGGTAGTCTATTGTCAGTCTCCACTCTCCAGTAGATTTTCTCACTGGCCATATGGGACTATTAAAGGGTGAGCGAGTTTTACTGATCACTCCTTGACTCTCCAGCTGGCGGATCAGCTGATGAATGGGGAGAAGGGAGTCTCGGTTGGTACGATACTGTCGCCGGTGCACCGTTGTGGTCGCGATGGGTACCTGTTGTTCTTCAACCCTCAGCAACCCCACAACGGAAGGATCCTCCGAGAGACCAGGCAAAATGGACAGCTGTTTAATTTCTTCCGTCTCCACAGCAGCTATGCCAAAAGCCCACTGATACCCCTTTGGGTCCTTGAAATAGCCTCTCCTAAGATAGTCTATCCCAAGGATGCACGGAGCCTCGGGGCCAGTTACAATGGGGTGCTTCTGCCAGTCCTGCCCAGGGAGGCTCACTTCAGCCTCCAGTAGACTCAGCTCTTGGGACCCCCCTGTCACTCCCGAAATGCAAATGGACTCTGACCCTTTGAACTCTGATGGCATTAAAGTACACTGTGCACCAGTGTCCACTAGAGCTTTATACTCTTGTGGATCTGACGTGCCAGGCCACCGAATCCACACCGTCCAATAGACACGGTTGTCCCTTTCCTCCACCTGGCTGGAGGCAGGGCCCCTCTAATCCTCGTCAGAGAATTTGCTGCTCACTTGCTGTAAGAATGACTTGGAGGTCCCCTCCAGAGGATCGGAATCAAGGTCAAACTGTCTACCTGGTCTGGAGAGCTGGCTTTTGGAAACTGGAGCTGCATTTTTCCTAACAGAGTCCGCTTTTGTGATTGTTTTACCTCGCAGCTCACGCACTCGGGCCTCTAGACTTGAGGTGGGTTTTCCATCCCACTTCCTCATGTCCTCTCCGTGGTCACGCAGGTAAAACCACAGGGTGCCTCGGGGTGTATAGCCTCTGTATTCCCTCTCCTGAGCAGAGAAACGCTTGCCCCTAATAGCTGAGACACTGGCCCGTACAGGTGGGGAGTAGGACATACTCTGTTCGAGTCGCTGGACCTTCTGGGACAATTTATTTACAGCTGAGACAAGGGAGGAAGAGAGACTTTCCTCATATTGCCGGAGTCTGACAGCCACCTCGTCCACTGTTGGTGCGTCTTTACCTTTCCAGTTTACAACTGCCAGTGAGTTGGCATGCGAGGAGGGTGCACTCCGCACAAACTTCCTCCACATGGATTGTGAGCACTGGAGTTCATCTGGGTCTGTGGGTACCTGCTCATCGTCTGTGTCACAGTAAACCAGCTCCCGCACAGCTAATTCCCTCAAGTACTGAATACCCCTTTCCATATTGGTCCACTTGCCAGGATAGCATACAAAATCGTCACTGAAGGGGTACCTCTCCCTCACACCTGACAGAAGTCTCCTCCAGAGGCTGAGGACTTGTTCCTTTTTCCCAATGGCCTTGTCAATGCCCCCATCCCTGGCCAGGGATCCCAGCTGCTTGGCTTCCTTGCCCTCTAATTCCAAGCTGCTGGCCCCATTATCCCAGCACCGCAGCAGCCAGGTGGCAATGTGCTCGCCTGGGCGGCGGCTGAAATCTTTCCGCATGTCTCTCAGCTCGCCCAGGGACAGGGACCGGGTGATGATCTCTGTCTCTATCTCCCGCGATGACCCTGGCTCATCGTCATCCCTCCCGGAGCGATCTGCTCTCTTTGCGTCTTTCTTTAGTTTTACGGGGGCGACTGCTACCTGCACAGGTTGGTCATTGGGCTCAGCTGCGATGCCTGCAGCTGGAGCTGGGGCTGGAGCAGCTGCTGTGCCCACCGGGGAAACCGAGGCAGACCCTGCAGCTGTGGCAGCAGCAGTGCCAGTCTGGGGGGCTGTGACTGCCTGCTGGGCTGGAGGGGCTGCAGGGCCGGCTGGGGGGGCAGCGCCAGTTGCAGCGCCTGCCGCTTCGCTTCCCCCCCTTTCCCCTTTAAGGCACTGAACAGTGTTGAACAGGGCTCGGTAGGCGTGGGCCAGACCCCAGCACATTGTGGTGATCTGTGTCTCTCTGGAGTTCCCAGGGTGGCAGCACACGTTTTTTCAGATATTTTACCAGATTATCCGGATTCTGTATTTGTTCAGGGGTGAGTTTAAAACACACCGGTGGTGCCCACTGCTCTAGACATCTGCCCATGCTGTCCCACACACCCAGCCACTCACAGCTATCCAGCCCTGGGGCAGGTCTCTGCAGGATGTTCTTAACGACTTGCTTAACCCTAAACAAAACCCAGAACCCGATCAGCAGGCAGAACAAAAGGAGAGTGCTGGCCTGAGCATCCCACGGGTACTCGAAATTCTCAAAAGCAGTTAGGACCAGCCTGAGGAAGAGAGGGGGGGCGAAAGAGTGGGGGAAGGTATCCCCTTCGGCTTTCCCCACAGACTGGGTTTGATTATTAACAAAATCTAAGACATAGGATCCGAGGTACGGAAATGACCGCAGTGCCGCATGCAAATACAAGACTAATTTCATGCACAGTGATGTTATCATATCATAAGTCGATATCGTAAGGTAGAGCAAAATCATCATCCTGATCTTTTTCCCAGCGATGATGAACAGCATGGCAGTAAACACATACAGCAAGTAAGGATTTACGTAGCACAGATATTTGATCAAAGTCAGAAACATTTTTACTGGCGACTTTAACTAGCACAGTAAATGCGTATAATAAATTTTAACAAAATCTATGAAAGCAGTTTTAACACCCGCTGCTCAGCCCTGCCGTTATCCCCGCTCCACGTCTGGGCGCCAATTAAATGTTTTGGTTTCGGCTGCCGCCAGCAACAAAAGCGCCACGCGGTTGCCCCTCCCCCCGCCGGCGTGCGGAGGAGAATGGAAAGAAAGAGGCAGAAACTGGTGGGTCGGGATAAGGGCAGTTTAACAGAACAGCAAACAGAGGGAAAACAGGAACAACAACGATACAAATAAGGAGAAAACACAACCACGAACCGTACAACAGCCGCTCTCCCGAAACCGGACCGGCGCTGCGCCCGCCCAAGCCGCTCCCCCCCCACCGGAACCCAGCGTGACGTCACATGGTATGGAATACCGGGCTCTGTTTGGCCAGGTGGGGTCAGCCCCCACCCCCCGGCTGTGCCCCTTCCTGGAGTCTGGTGAAAATTAACCCTGTCCTGGCCAAACCCAGGACACCTGGAAAGCTGTTGCTCTGCCTCCTGTGCCCATGGCACTGCTCGCACAGAGGCACAGAGACTGGGGCTGCTTGCTTGTCTTGCCACCTCAAGCTTCAGAGGTAGCCTGGGAATGGGGAGGGTCCCTGCCAGGCTCATTTCGCAGCCCTGGTACGAAAACGCGAACAAATGCAGATAGCTGGCAGCCAGAAGGGGCTAGCCTGGAAAGCTGTTGCTCAGCCTCATCTGCCCATGGCAGGGCTCGCACAGAGGCTCAGAGACTGGGGCTGCTTGCTTGTCTTGCCACCTCAAACTTCAGAGGTATCCTGAGAATGGGGAGGGTCTCTGCCAGGCTCCTTTCGCAGCCCTGCTCCGAAAGTGGGTATGTCTGCAGATAGCTGCAACCAGAAGGGGCTAGGCAGGAAAGCTGTTGCTCAGCCTCATGTGCCCATGGCACTGCTCGCACGGAGGCACAGAGACTGGGGCTGCTTGCTTCTCTTGCCACCTCAAACTTCAAACCTAGGTTTGGGGTTCGCTGCCCAGTGTCTCCTGCAGCCCTGTTCCAAAAAGCGAATGTCTACAGATATCTGGCAACCAGAATGGGCTACGCTGGAAAGCTGTTGCTCAGCCTCATCTGCCCATGACACTGCTCGCACAGAGGCACAGAGACTGGGGCTGCTTGCTTGTCTTGCCACCTTCTAAGTCAGACATGGCTTAGGAGGTGTGCGCAGGGTAGCTACGGCAGCACTGCTCCGGAAATGCGAACGTCTGCAGATAGCTGGCAGCCAGAAGGGGCTAGCCTGGAAAGCTGTTGCTCAGCCTCATGTGCCCATGGCACTGCTCGCACAGAGGCACAGAGACTGGGGCTGCTTGCTTGTCTTGCCACCTCAAAATTCAGAGGTAGCCTGGGAATGGGGTGGGTCCCTGCAAGGATCCTTTCGCAGCCCTGCTCCGAAAATGAGAATGTCTGCAGATAGTTGGCAGCCAGAAGGGGTTAGCCTGGAAAGCTGTTGCTCAGCCTCATCTGCCCATGGCACTGCTCATACAGAGGCACAGAGACTGGGGCTGCTTGCTTGTCTTGCCACCTGAAACTTCAGAGGTAGCCTGGGAATGGGGAGGGTGCCTGCCAGGCTCCGTTCGCAGCCCTGCTCCAAAAATGCGAACGTCTGCAAATAGCTGGCAGGCAGAAGGGGCTAGGCTGGAAAGCTGTTGCTCAGCCTCATCTGCCCATGGCACTGCTCGCACAGAGGCACAGAGACTGGCGCTGCTTGCTTGTCTGGCCACCTCCTAAGCCAAACATAGCTTAGGAGGTGTGTGCAGGGTAGCTACGGCAGCACTGCTCCGAAAATGCGAACATGTGCAGATAGCTGGCAGCTAGAAGGAGCTAGCCTGGAAAGCTGTTGCTCTGCCTCCTCTGCCCATGGCACTGCTCGTACAGAGGCACAGAGACTGGGGCTGCTTGCTTGTCTTGCCACCTCAAACTTCAGAGGTAGCCTGGGAATGGGGAGGATCTTTGCCAGGCTCCTTTCACAGCCGTGCTCTGAAAATGCGAAAGTCTGCAGATAGCTGGCAGCCAGAAGGGGCTAGCCTGGAAAGCTGTTGCTCAGCCTCATCTGCCCATGGCACTGCTCGCACAAAGGCAAAGACTGGGTCTGCTTGCTTGTCTTGCCACCTCAAACTTCAAACCTAGGTTTGGGGTTCGCTGCCCAGTGCCTCCTGCAGCCCTGTTCCGAAAATGCGAATGTCTACAGATATCTGGCAGCCAGAATGGTCTAGGCTGGAAAGCTGTTGCTCAGCCTCATCTGCCCATGACACTGCTCGCACAGAGGCACAGAGACTGGGGCTGCTTGCTTGTCTTGACACCTCAAACTTCAGAGGTAGCCTGGGAATGGTGAGAGTCCCTGCCAGGCTCCTTTCACAGCCGTGCTCCGAAAATGCGGAAGTCTGCAGATAGGTGGCAGCCAGAAGGGGCTAGCCTGGAAAGCTGTTGCTCAGCCTCATGTGCCCATGGCACTGCTCGCACAGAGGCACAGAGACTGGGGCTGCTTGCTTGTCTTGCCACCTCAAACTTCAGAGGTAGCCTGGGAATGGGGAGGGTCCCTGCCAGGCTCCTTTCACAGCCGTGCTCTGAAAATGCGAAAGTCTGCAGATAGCTGGGAGCCAGAATGGGCTAGGCTGGAAAGCTGTTGCTCAGCCTCATCTGCCCATGGCACTGCTCGCACAAAGGCACAGAGACTGGGTCTGCTTGCTTGTCTTGCCACCTCAAACTTCAAACCTAGGTTTGGGGTTCGCTGCCCAGTGCTTCCTGCAGCCCTGTTCCGAAAATGCGATTGTCTGCAAATAGCTGGCAGGCAGAAGGGGCTAGGCTGGAAAGCTGTTGCTCTGCCTCCTCTGCCCATGGCACTGCTCGCACAGAGGCACAGAGACTGGGGCTGCTTGCTTGTCTTGCCACCTCAAGCTTCAGAGGTAGCCTGGGAATGGGGATGGTCCCTGCCAGACTCATTTCGCAGCCCTGCTCCGAAAATGCGAACAAATGCAGATAGCTGGCAGCCAGAAGGGGCGAGCCTGGAAAGCTGTTGCTCAGCCTCATCTGCCCATGGCACTGCTCGCACAGAGGCACAGAGACTGGGGCTGCTTGCTTGTCTTGCCACCTCAAACTTCAGAGGTAGCCTGGGATTGGTGAGGGTCCCTGCCAGGCTCCTTTCACAGCCGTGCTCTGAAAATGCGAAAGTCTGCAGATAGCTGGCAGCCAGAAGGGGCTAGCCTGGAAAGCTGTTGCTCAGCCTCATGTGCCCATGGCACTGCTCGCACAAAGGCACAGAGACTGGTGCTGCTTGCTTGTCTTGCCACCTCAAACTTCAAACCTAGGTTTGGGGTTCGCTCCAGTGCCTCCTCCAGCCCTGTTCCGAAAATGCGAATGTCTACAGATATCTGGCAGCCAGAATGGGCTAGCCTGGAAAGCTGTTGCTCAGCCTCATCTGCCCATGGCACTGCTCGCACAGAGGCACAGAGACTGGTGCTGCTTGCTTGTCTTGTCACCTCAAACTTCAAACCTAGGTTTGGGGTTCGCTGCCCAGTGCCTCCTGCAGCCCTGTTCCGAAAATGCGAATGTGTACAGAAATCTGGCAGCCAGAATGGGCTAGCCTGGAAAGCTGTTGCTCAGCCTCATCTGCCCATGGCACTGCTCGCACAGAGGCACAGAGACTGTGGCTGCTTGCTTGTCTTGCCACCTCCTAAGTCAGACATGGCTTAGGAGGTGTGCGCAGGGTAGCTACTGCAGCACTGCTCCGAAAATGCGAACGTCTGCAGATAGCTGGCAGCCAGAAGGGGCTAGCCTGGAAAGCTGTTGCTCAGCCTCATCTGCGCATGGCACTGCTCGCACAAAGGCACAGAGACTGGGTCTGCTTGCTTGTCTTGCCACCTCAAACTTCAAACCTAGGTTTGGGGTTCGCAACCCAGTGCCTCCTGCAGCCCTGTTCCGAAAATGCGAATGTCTAGAGATATCTGGCAGCCAGAATGGGCTAGCCTGGAAAACTGTTGCTCAGCCTCATCTGCCCATGACACTGCTCGCACAGAGGCACAGAGACTGGGGCTGCTTGCTTGTCTTGCCACCTCCTAAGTCAGACATGGCTTAGGAGGTGTGCGCTGGGTAGCTAAGGCAGCACTGCTCCGAAAATGCGAACGTCTGCAGATAGCTGGCAGCCAGAAGGGGCTAGCCTGGAAAGCTGTTGCTCAGCCTCATGTGCCCATGGCACTGCTCGCACAGAGGCACAGAGAGTGGGGCTGCTTGCTTGTCTTGTACCCTCAAACTTCAGAGGTAGCGTGGGAATGGGGAGGGTGCCTGCCAGGCTCCGTTCGCAGCCCTGCTCCGAAAATGCGATCGTCTGCAAACAGCTGGCAGGCAGAAGGGGCTAGGCTGGAAAGCTGTTGCTCAGCCTCATCTGCCCCTGGCACTGCTCGCACAGAGGCACAGAGACTGGGTCTGCTTGCTTGTCTTGCCACCTCCTAAGCCAAACATAGCTTAGGATGTGTGCGCAGGGTAGCTACGGCAGCACTGCTGCGAAAATGCGAACATGTGCAGATAGCTGGCAGCTAGAAGGAGCTAGCCTGGAAAGCTGTTGCTGTGCCTCCTGTGCCCATGGCACTGCTCGCACAGAGGCACAGAGACTGGGGCTGCTTGCTTGTCTTGCCACCTCAAAGTTCAGAGGTAGCCTGGGAATGGGGAGGGTCCCTGCCAGGCTCATTTCGCAGCCCTGCTCCGAAAATGCGTACAAATGCAGATAGCTGGCAGCCAGAAGGGGCTAGCCTGGAAAGCTGTTGCTCAGCCTCATGTGCCCGTGGCACTGCTCGCACAGAGGCACAGAGACTGGGGCTGCTTGCTTGTCTTGCCACCTCAAAATTCAAACGTATCCTGGGAATGGGGTGGGTCCCTGCAAGACTCCTTTCGCATCCCTGCTCCGAAAATGAGAATGTCTGCAGATAGTTGGCAGCCAGAAGGGGCTAGCCTGGAAAGCTGTTGCTCAGCCTCATCTGCCCATGGCACTGCTCGCACAGAGGCACAGAGACTGGGGCGGCTTGCTTGTCTTGCCACCTCAAACTTCAAACCTATTTTTGGGGTTCGCTGCCCAGTGCCTCCTGCAGCCCTGTTCCTAAAATGCGAATGTTTACAGATATCTGGCAGCCAGAAGGGGCTAGCCTGGAAAGCTGTTGCTCAGCCTCATCTGCCCATGGCACTGCTCGCACAGAGGCACAGAGACTGGGGCTGCTTGCCTGTCTTGCCACCTCAAGCCTCAGAGTTAGCCTGGGAATGGGGAGGGTCCCTGCCAGGCTCCTTTCGCAGCCCTTCTCCGAAAATGCGAACGTCTGCAGATAGCCGGCAGGCGGAAGGGGCTAGCCTGGAAAGCTGTTGCTCAGCCTCATCTGCCCATGGCACTGCTCGTACAGAGGCACAGAGACTGGGGCTGCTTGCTTGTCTTGTACCCTCAAACTTCAGAGGTAGCCTGGGAATGGGGAGAGTCCCTGCCAGACTCATTTCGCAGCCGTGCTCTGAAAATGCGAACAAATGCATATAGCTGGCAGCCAGAAGGGGCTAGCCTGGAAAGCTGTTGCTCAGCCTCATCTGCCCATGGCACTGCTCGCACAGAGGCACAGAGACTGGGGCTGCTTGCTTGTCTTGCCACCTCAAACTTCAAACCTAGGTTTGGGGTTCGCTGCCCAGTGCCTCCTGCAGCCCTGTTCCGAAAATGCGAATGTCTAGAGATATGTGGCAGCCAGAATGGGCTAGCCTGGAAAGCTGTTGCTCAGCCTCATCTGCCCATGACACTGCTCGCACAGAGGCACAGAGACTGGGGCTGCTTGCTTGTCTTGCCACCTGAAACTTCAGAGGTATCCTGAGAATGGGGAGTGTTCCCGCTAAGCTCCTTTCGCAGCACTGCTCCGAAAATGCGAACATGTGCAGATAGCTGGCAGCCAGAAGGGGCGAGCCTGGAAAGCTGTTGCTCAGCCTCATCTGCCCATGGCACTGCTCGCACAGAGGCACAGAGAGTGTGGCTGCTTGCTTGTCTTGCCACCTCAAACTTCAGAGGTAGCCTGGGATTGGTGAGGGTCCCTGCCAGGCTCCTTTCACAGCCGTGCTCTGAAAATGCGAAAGTCTGCAGATAGCTGGCAGCCAGAAGGGGCTAGCCTGGAAAGCTGTTGCTCAGCCTCATCTGCCCATGGCACTGCTCTCACAAAGGCACAGAGACTGGTGCTGCTTGCTTGTCTTGCCACCTCAAACTTCAAACCTAAGTTTGGGGTTCGCTGCCCAGTGCCTCCTGCAGCCCTGTTCCGAAAATGCGAATGTCTACAGATATCTGGCAGCCAGAATGGGCTAGCCTGGAAAGCTGTTGCTCAGCCTCATCTGCCCATGGCACTGCTCGCACAGAGGCACAGAGACTGGGGCTGCTTGCTTGTCTTGCCACCTCCGAAGTCAGACATGGCTTAGGAGATGTGCACAGGGTAGCTAAGGCAGCACTGCTCCGAAAATGCGAACATTTGCAGATAGCTGGCAGCCAGAGGGGGCTAGGCAGGAAAGCTGTTGCTCAGCCTCATGTGCCCATGGCACTGCTCGCACAAAGGCACAGAGACTGGGGCTGCTTGCTTGTCTTGCCACCTCAAACTTCAAACCTAGGTTTGGGGTTCGCTGCCCAGTGCCTCCTGCAGCCCTGTTCCGAAAATGCGAATGTCTACAGAAATCTGGCAGCCAGAATGAGCTAGCCTGGAAAGCTGTTGCTCAGCCTCATCTGCCCCTGGCACTGCTCGCACAGAGGCACAGAGACTGGGGCTGCTTGCTTGTCTTGACACCTCAAACTTCAGAGGTAGCCTGGGAATGGTGAGAGTCCCTGCCAGGCTCCTTTCACAGCCGTGCTCCGAAAATGCGGAAGTCTGCAGATAGGTGGCAGCCAGAAGGGGCTAGCCTGGAAAGCTGTTGCTCAGCCTCATGTGCCCATGGCACTGCTCGCACAGAGGCACAGAGACTGGGGCTGCTTGCTTGTCTTGCCACCTCAAACTTCAGAGGTAGCCTGGGAATGGGGAGGGTCCCTGCCAGGCTCCTTTCACAGCCGTGCTCTGAAAATGCGAAAGTCTGCAGATAGCTGGGAGCCAGAATGGGCTAGGCTGGAAAGCTGTTGCTCAGCCTCATCTGCCCATGGCACTGCTCGCACAAAGGCACAGAGACTGGGTCTGCTTGCTTGTCTTGCCACCTCAAACTTCAAACCTAGGTTTGGGGTTCGCTGCCCAGTGCTTCCTGCAGCCCTGTTCCGAAAATGCGATTGTCTGCAAATAGCTGGCAGGCAGAAGGGGCTAGGCTGGAAAGCTGTTGCTCTGCCTCCTCTGCCCATGGCACTGCTCGCACAGAGGCACAGAGACTGGGGCTGCTTGCTTGTCTTGCCACCTCAAGCTTCAGAGGTAGCCTGGGAATGGGGATGGTCCCTGCCAGACTCATTTCGCAGCCCTGCTCCGAAAATGCGAACAAATGCAGATAGCTGGCAGCCAGAAGGGGCGAGCCTGGAAAGCTGTTGCTCAGCCTCATCTGCCCATGGCACTGCTCGCACAGAGGCACAGAGACTGGGGCTGCTTGCTTGTCTTGCCACCTCAAACTTCAGAGGTAGCCTGGGATTGGTGAGGGTCCCTGCCAGGCTCCTTTCACAGCCGTGCTCTGAAAATGCGAAAGTCTGCAGATAGCTGGCAGCCAGAAGGGGCTAGCCTGGAAAGCTGTTGCTCAGCCTCATGTGCCCATGGCACTGCTCGCACAAAGGCACAGAGACTGGTGCTGCTTGCTTGTCTTGCCACCTCAAACTTCAAACCTAGGTTTGGGGTTCGCTCCAGTGCCTCCTCCAGACCTGTTCCGAAAATGCGAATGTCTACAGATATCTGGCAGCCAGAATGGGCTAGCCTGGAAAGCTGTTGCTCAGCCTCATCTGCCCATGGCACTGCTCGCACAGAGGCACAGAGACTGGTGCTGCTTGCTTGTCTTGCCACCTCAAACTTCAAACCTAGGTTTGGGGTTCGCTGCCCAGTGCCTCCTGCAGCCCTGTTCCGAAAATGCGAATGTGTACAGAAATCTGGCAGCCAGAATGGGCTAGCCTGGAAAGCTGTTGCTCAGCCTCATCTGCCCATGGCACTGCTCGCACAGAGGCACAGAGACTGGGGCTGCTTGCCTGTCTTGCCACCTCAAGCCTCAGAGTTAGCCTGGGAATGGGGAGGGTCCCTGCCAGGCTCCTTTCGCAGCCCTTCTCCGAAAATGCGAACGTCTGCAGATAGCCGGCAGGCGGAAGGGGCTAGCCTGGAAAGCTGTTGCTCAGCCTCATCTGCCCATGGCACTGCTCGTACAGAGGCACAGAGACTGGGGCTGCTTGCTTGTCTTGTACCCTCAAACTTCAGAGGTAGCCTGGGAATGGGGAGAGTCCCTGCCAGACTCATTTCGCAGCCGTGCTCTGAAAATGCGAACAAATGCATATAGCTGGCAGCCAGAAGGGGCTAGCCTGGAAAGCTGTTGCTCAGCCTCATCTGCCCATGGCACTGCTCGCACAGAGGCACAGAGACTGGGGCTGCTTGCTTGTCTTGCCACCTCAAACTTCAAACCTAGGTTTGGGGTTCGCTGCCCAGTGCCTCCTGCAGCCCTGTTCCGAAAATGCGAATGTCTAGAGATATGTGGCAGCCAGAATGGGCTAGCCTGGAAAGCTGTTGCTCAGCCTCATCTGCCCATGACACTGCTCGCACAGAGGCACAGAGACTGGGGCTGCTTGCTTGTCTTGCCACCTGAAACTTCAGAGGTATCCTGAGAATGGGGAGTGTTCCCGCTAAGCTCCTTTCGCAGCACTGCTCCGAAAATGCGAACATGTGCAGATAGCTGGCAGCCAGAAGGGGCGAGCCTGGAAAGCTGTTGCTCAGCCTCATCTGCCCATGGCACTGCTCGCACAGAGGCACAGAGAGTGTGGCTGCTTGCTTGTCTTGCCACCTCAAACTTCAGAGGTAGCCTGGGATTGGTGAGGGTCCCTGCCAGGCTCCTTTCACAGCCGTGCTCTGAAAATGCGAAAGTCTGCAGATAGCTGGCAGCCAGAAGGGGCTAGCCTGGAAAGCTGTTGCTCAGCCTCATCTGCCCATGGCACTGCTCTCACAAAGGCACAGAGACTGGTGCTGCTTGCTTGTCTTGCCACCTCAAACTTCAAACCTAAGTTTGGGGTTCGCTGCCCAGTGCCTCCTGCAGCCCTGTTCCGAAAATGCGAATGTCTACAGATATCTGGCAGCCAGAATGGGCTAGCCTGGAAAGCTGTTGCTCAGCCTCATCTGCCCATGGCACTGCTCGCACAGAGGCACAGAGACTGGGGCTGCTTGCTTGTCTTGCCACCTCCGAAGTCAGACATGGCTTAGGAGATGTGCACAGGGTAGCTAAGGCAGCACTGCTCCGAAAATGCGAACATTTGCAGATAGCTGGCAGCCAGAGGGGGCTAGGCAGGAAAGCTGTTGCTCAGCCTCATGTGCCCATGGCACTGCTCGCACAAAGGCACAGAGACTGGGGCTGCTTGCTTGTCTTGCCACCTCAAACTTCAAACCTAGGTTTGGGGTTCGCTGCCCAGTGCCTCCTGCAGCCCTGTTCCGAAAATGCGAATGTCTACAGAAATCTGGCAGCCAGAATGAGCTAGCCTGGAAAGCTGTTGCTCAGCCTCATCTGCCCCTGGCACTGCTCGCACAGAGGCACAGAGACTGGGGCTGCTTGCTTGTCTTGACACCTCAAACTTCAGAGGTAGCCTGGGAATGGTGAGAGTCCCTGCCAGGCTCCTTTCACAGCCGTGCTCCGAAAATGCGGAAGTCTGCAGATAGGTGGCAGCCAGAAGGGGCTAGCCTGGAAAGCTGTTGCTCAGCCTCATGTGCCCATGGCACTGCTCGCACAGAGGCACAGAGACTGGGGCTGCTTGCTTGTCTTGCCACCTCAAACTTCAGAGGTAGCCTGGGAATGGGGAGGGTCCCTGCCAGGCTCCTTTCACAGCCGTGCTCTGAAAATGCGAAAGTCTGCAGATAGCTGGGAGCCAGAATGGGCTAGGCTGGAAAGCTGTTGCTCAGCCTCATCTGCCCATGGCACTGCTCGCACAAAGGCACAGAGACTGGGTCTGCTTGCTTGTCTTGCCACCTCAAACTTCAAACCTAGGTTTGGGGTTCGCTGCCCAGTGCTTCCTGCAGCCCTGTTCCGAAAATGCGATTGTCTGCAAATAGCTGGCAGGCAGAAGGGGCTAGGCTGGAAAGCTGTTGCTCTGCCTCCTCTGCCCATGGCACTGCTCGCACAGAGGCACAGAGACTGGGGCTGCTTGCTTGTCTTGCCACCTCAAGCTTCAGAGGTAGCCTGGGAATGGGGATGGTCCCTGCCAGACTCATTTCGCAGCCCTGCTCCGAAAATGCGAACAAATGCAGATAGCTGGCAGCCAGAAGGGGCGAGCCTGGAAAGCTGTTGCTCAGCCTCATCTGCCCATGGCACTGCTCGCACAGAGGCACAGAGACTGGGGCTGCTTGCTTGTCTTGCCACCTCAAACTTCAGAGGTAGCCTGGGATTGGTGAGGGTCCCTGCCAGGCTCCTTTCACAGCCGTGCTCTGAAAATGCGAAAGTCTGCAGATAGCTGGCAGCCAGAAGGGGCTAGCCTGGAAAGCTGTTGCTCAGCCTCATGTGCCCATGGCACTGCTCGCACAAAGGCACAGAGACTGGTGCTGCTTGCTTGTCTTGCCACCTCAAACTTCAAACCTAGGTTTGGGGTTCGCTCCAGTGCCTCCTCCAGACCTGTTCCGAAAATGCGAATGTCTACAGATATCTGGCAGCCAGAATGGGCTAGCCTGGAAAGCTGTTGCTCAGCCTCATCTGCCCATGGCACTGCTCGCACAGAGGCACAGAGACTGGTGCTGCTTGCTTGTCTTGCCACCTCAAACTTCAAACCTAGGTTTGGGGTTCGCTGCCCAGTGCCTCCTGCAGCCCTGTTCCGAAAATGCGAATGTGTACAGAAATCTGGCAGCCAGAATGGGCTAGCCTGGAAAGCTGTTGCTCAGCCTCATCTGCCCATGGCACTGCTCGCACAGAGGCACAGAGACTGTGGCTGCTTGCTTGTCTTGCCACCTCCTAAGTCAGACATGGCTTAGGAGGTGTGCGCAGGGTAGCTACTGCAGCACTGCTCCGAAAATGCGAACGTCTGCAGATAGCTGGCAGCCAGAAGGGGCTAGCCTGGAAAGCTGTTGCTCAGCCTCATCTGCCCATGGCACTGCTCGCACAAAGGCACAGAGACTGGGTCTGCTTGCTTGTCTTGCCACCTGAAACTTCAAATCTAGGTTTGGGGTTCGCAACCCAGTGCCTCCTGCAGCCCTGTTCCGAAAATGTGAATGTCTAGAGATATCTGGCAGCCAGAATGGGCTAGCCTGGAAAGCTGTTGCTCAGCCTCATCTGCCCATGGCACTGCTCGCACAGAGGCACAGAGACTGGGGCTGCTTGCTTGTCTTGCCACCTCCTAAGTCAGACATGGCTTAGGAGGTGTGCGCTGGGTAGCTAAGGCAGCACTGCTCCGAAAATGCGAACGTCTGCAGATAGCTGGCAGCCAGAAGGGGCTAGCCTGGAAAGCTGTTGCTCAGCCTCATCTGCGCATGGCACTGCTCGCACAAAGGCACAGAGACTGGGTCTGCTTGCTTGTCTTGCCACCTCAAACTTCAAACCTAGGTTTGGGGTTCGCAACCCAGTGCCTCCTGCAGCCCTGTTCCGAAAATGCGAATGTCTAGAGATATCTGGCAGCCAGAATGGGCTAGCCTGGAAAACTGTTGCTCAGCCTCATCTGCCCATGACACTGCTCGCACAGAGGCACAGAGACTGGGGCTGCTTGCTTGTCTTGCCACCTCCTAAGTCAGACATGGCTTAGGAGGTGTGCGCTGGGTAGCTAAGGCAGCACTGCTCCGAAAATGCGAACGTCTGCAGGTAGCTGGCAGCCAGAAGGGGCTAGCCTGGAAAGCTGTTGCTCAGCCTCATGTGCCCATGGCACTGCTCGCACAGAGGCACAGAGACTGGGGCTGCTTGCTTGTCTTGCCACCTCAAAATTCAAACGTATCCTGGGAATGGGGTGGGTCCCTGCAAGACTCCTTTCGCATCCCTGCTCCGAAAATGAGAATGTCTGCAGATAGTTGGCAGCCAGAAGGGGCTAGCCTGGAAAGCTGTTGCTCAGCCTCATCTGCCCATGGCACTGCTCGCACAGAGGCACAGAGACTGGGGCGGCTTGCTTGTCTTGCCACCTCAAACTTCAAACCTATTTTTGGGGTTCGCTGCCCAGTGCCTCCTGCAGCCCTGTTCCTAAAATGCGAATGTTTACAGATATCTGGCAGCCAGAAGGGGCTAGCCTGGAAAGCTGTTGCTCAGCCTCATCTGCCCATGGCACTGCTCGCACAGAGGCACAGAGACTGGGGCTGCTTGCCTGTCTGGCCACCTCAAGCCTCAGAGTTAGCCTGGGAATGGGGAGGGTCCCTGCCAGGCTCCTTTCGCAGCCCTGCTCCGAAAATGCGAACGTCTGCAGATAGCCGGCAGGCGGAAGGGGCTAGCCTGGAAAGCTGTTGCTCAGCCTCATCTGCCCATGGCACTGCTCGTACAGAGGCACAGAGACTGGGGCTGCTTGCTTGTCTTGTACCCTCAAACTTCAGAGGTAGCCTGGGAATGGGGAGAGTCCCTGCCAGACTCATTTCGCAGCCGTGCTCTGAAAATGCGAACAAATGCATATAGCTGGCAGCCAGAAGGGGCTAGCCTGGAAAGCTGTTGCTCAGCCTCATCTGCCCATGGCACTGCTCGCACAGAGGCACAGAGACTGGGGCTGCTTGCTTGTCTTGCCACCTCAAACTTCAAACCTAGGTTTGGGGTTCGCTGCCCAGTGCCTCCTGCAGCCCTGTTCCGAAAATGCGAATGTCTAGAGATATGTGGCAGCCAGAATGGGCTAGCCTGGAAAGCTGTTGCTCAGCCTCATCTGCCCATGACACTGCTCGCACAGAGGCACAGAGACTGGGGCTGCTTGCTTGTCTTGCCACCTGAAACTTCAGAGGTATCCTGAGAATGGGGAGTGTTCCCGCTAAGCTCCTTTCGCAGCCCTGCTCCGAAAATGCGAACATGTGCAGATAGCTGGCAGCCAGAAGGGGCGAGCCTGGAAAGCTGTTGCTCAGCCTCATCTGCCCATGGCACTGCTCGCACAGAGGCACAGAGAGTGTGGCTGCTTGCTTGTCTTGCCACCTCAAACTTCAGAGGTAGCCTGGGATTGGTGAGGGTCCCTGCCAGGCTCCTTTCACAGCCGTGCTCTGAAAATGCGAAAGTCTGCAGATAGCTGGCAGCCAGAAGGGGCTAGCCTGGAAAGCTGTTGCTCAGCCTCATCTGCCCATGGCACTGCTCTCACAAAGGCACAGAGACTGGTGCTGCTTGCTTGTCTTGCCACCTCAAACTTCAAACCTAAGTTTGGGGTTCGCTGCCCAGTGCCTCCTGCAGCCCTGTTCCGAAAATGCGAATGTCTACAGATATCTGGCAGCCAGAATGGGCTAGCCTGGAAAGCTGTTGCTCAGCCTCATCTGCCCATGGCACTGCTCGCACAGAGGCACAGAGACTGGGGCTGCTTGCTTGTCTTGCCACCTCCGAAGTCAGACATGGCTTAGGAGATGTGCACAGGGTAGCTAATGCAGCACTGCTCCGAAAATGCGAACATTTGCAGATAGCTGGCAGCCAGAGGGGGCTAGGCAGGAAAGCTGTTGCTCAGCCTCATGTGCCCATGGCACTGCTCGCACAAAGGCACAGAGACTGGGGCTGCTTGCTTGTCTTGCCACCTGAAACTTCAAATCTAGGTTTGGGGTTCGCTGCCCAGTGCCTCCTGCAGCCCTGTTCCGAAAATGCGAATGTCTACAGAAATCTGGCAGCCAGAATGAGCTAGCCTGGAAAGCTGTTGCTCAGCCTCATCTGCCCCTGGCACTGCTCGCACAGAGGCACAGAGACTGGGGCTGCTTGCTTGTCTTGACACCTCAAACTTCAGAGGTAGCCTGGGAATGGTGAGAGTCCCTGCCAGGCTCCTTTCACAGCCGTGCTCCGAAAATGCGGAAGTCTGCAGATAGGTGGCAGCCAGAAGGGGCTAGCCTGGAAAGCTGTTGCTCAGCCTCATGTGCCCATGGCACTGCTCGCACAGAGGCACAGAGACTGGGGCTGCTTGCTTGTCTTGCCACCTCAAACTTCAGAGGTAGCCTGGGAATGGGGAGGGTCCCTGCCAGGCTCCTTTCACAGCCGTGCTCTGAAAATGCGAAAGTCTGCAGATAGCTGGCAGCCAGAATGGGCTAGGCTGGAAAGCTGTTGCTCAGCCTCATCTGCCCATGGCACTGCTCGCACAAAGGCACAGAGACTGGGTCTGCTTGCTTGTCTTGCCACCTCAAACTTCAAACCTAGGTTTGGGGTTCGCTGCCCAGTGCTTCCTGCAGCCCTGTTCCGAAAATGCGATTGTCTGCAAATAGCTGGCAGGCAGAAGGGGCTAGGCTGGAAAGCTGTTGCTCTGCCTCCTCTGCCCATGGCACTGCTCGCACAGAGGCACAGAGACTGGGGCTGCTTGCTTGTCTTGCCACCTCAAGCTTCAGAGGTAGCCTGGGAATGGGGATGGTCCCTGCCAGACTCATTTCGCAGCCCTGCTCCGAAAATGCGAACAAATGCAGATAGCTGGCAGCCAGAAGGGGCGAGCCTGGAAAGCTGTTGCTCAGCCTCATCTGCCCATGGCACTGCTCGCACAGAGGCACAGAGACTGGGGCTGCTTGCTTGTCTTGCCACCTCAAACTTCAGAGGTAGCCTGGGATTGGTGAGGGTCCCTGCCAGGCTCCTTTCACAGCCGTGCTCTGAAAATGCGAAAGTCTGCAGATAGCTGGCAGCCAGAAGGGGCTAGCCTGGAAAGCTGTTGCTCAGCCTCATGTGCCCATGGCACTGCTCGCACAAAGGCACAGAGACTGGTGCTGCTTGCTTGTCTTGCCACCTCAAACTTCAAACCTAGGTTTGGGGTTCGCTCCAGTGCCTCCTCCAGACCTGTTCCGAAAATGCGAATGTCTACAGATATCTGGCAGCCAGAATGGGCTAGCCTGGAAAGCTGTTGCTCAGCCTCATCTGCCCATGGCACTGCTCGCACAGAGGCACAGAGACTGGTGCTGCTTGCTTGTCTTGCCACCTCAAACTTCAAACCTAGGTTTGGGGTTCGCTGCCCAGTGCCTCCTGCAGCCCTGTTCCGAAAATGCGAATGTGTACAGAAATCTGGCAGCCAGAATGGGCTAGCCTGGAAAGCTGTTGCTCAGCCTCATCTGCCCATGGCACTGCTCGCACAGAGGCACAGAGACTGTGGCTGCTTGCTTGTCTTGCCACCTCCTAAGTCAGACATGGCTTAGGAGGTGTGCGCAGGGTAGCTACTGCAGCACTGCTCCGAAAATGCGAACGTCTGCAGATAGCTGGCAGCCAGAAGGGGCTAGCCTGGAAAGCTGTTGCTCAGCCTCATCTGCCCATGGCACTGCTCGCACAAAGGCACAGAGACTGGGTCTGCTTGCTTGTCTTGCCACCTGAAACTTCAAATCTAGGTTTGGGGTTCGCAACCCAGTGCCTCCTGCAGCCCTGTTCCGAAAATGTGAATGTCTAGAGATATCTGGCAGCCAGAATGGGCTAGCCTGGAAAGCTGTTGCTCAGCCTCATCTGCCCATGGCACTGCTCGCACAGAGGCACAGAGACTGGGGCTGCTTGCTTGTCTTGCCACCTCCTAAGTCAGACATGGCTTAGGAGGTGTGCGCTGGGTAGCTAAGGCAGCACTGCTCCGAAAATGCGAACGTCTGCAGATAGCTGGCAGCCAGAAGGGGCTAGCCTGGAAAGCTGTTGCTCAGCCTCATCTGCGCATGGCACTGCTCGCACAAAGGCACAGAGACTGGGTCTGCTTGCTTGTCTTGCCACCTCAAACTTCAAACCTAGGTTTGGGGTTCGCAACCCAGTGCCTCCTGCAGCCCTGTTCCGAAAATGCGAATGTCTAGAGATATCTGGCAGCCAGAATGGGCTAGCCTGGAAAACTGTTGCTCAGCCTCATCTGCCCATGACACTGCTCGCACAGAGGCACAGAGACTGGGGCTGCTTGCTTGTCTTGCCACCTCCTAAGTCAGACATGGCTTAGGAGGTGTGCGCTGGGTAGCTAAGGCAGCACTGCTCCGAAAATGCGAACGTCTGCAGATAGCTGGCAGCCAGAAGGGGCTAGCCTGGAAAGCTGTTGCTCAGCCTCATGTGCCCATGGCACTGCTCGCACAGAGGCACAGAGACTGGGGCTGCTTGCTTGTCTTGCCACCTCAAAATTCAAACGTATCCTGGGAATGGGGTGGGTCCCTGCAAGACTCCTTTCGCATCCCTGCTCCGAAAATGAGAATGTCTGCAGATAGTTGGCAGCCAGAAGGGGCTAGCCTGGAAAGCTGTTGCTCAGCCTCATCTGCCCATGGCACTGCTCGCACAGAGGCACAGAGACTGGGGCGGCTTGCTTGTCTTGCCACCTCAAACTTCAAACCTATTTTTGGGGTTCGCTGCCCAGTGCCTCCTGCAGCCCTGTTCCTAAAATGCGAATGTTTACAGATATCTGGCAGCCAGAAGGGGCTAGCCTGGAAAGCTGTTGCTCAGCCTCATCTGCCCATGGCACTGCTCGCACAGAGGCACAGAGACTGGGGCTGCTTGCCTGTCTGGCCACCTCAAGCCTCAGAGTTAGCCTGGGAATGGGGAGGGTCCCTGCCAGGCTCCTTTCGCAGCCCTGCTCCGAAAATGCGAACGTCTGCAGATAGCCGGCAGGCGGAAGGGGCTAGCCTGGAAAGCTGTTGCTCAGCCTCATCTGCCCATGGCACTGCTCGTACAGAGGCACAGAGACTGGGGCTGCTTGCTTGTCTTGTACCCTCAAACTTCAGAGGTAGCCTGGGAATGGGGAGAGTCCCTGCCAGACTCATTTCGCAGCCGTGCTCTGAAAATGCGAACAAATGCATATAGCTGGCAGCCAGAAGGGGCTAGCCTGGAAAGCTGTTGCTCAGCCTCATCTGCCCATGGCACTGCTCGCACAGAGGCACAGAGACTGGGGCTGCTTGCTTGTCTTGCCACCTCAAACTTCAAACCTAGGTTTGGGGTTCGCTGCCCAGTGCCTCCTGCAGCCCTGTTCCGAAAATGCGAATGTCTAGAGATATGTGGCAGCCAGAATGGGCTAGCCTGGAAAGCTGTTGCTCAGCCTCATCTGCCCATGACACTGCTCGCACAGAGGCACAGAGACTGGGGCTGCTTGCTTGTCTTGCCACCTGAAACTTCAGAGGTATCCTGAGAATGGGGAGTGTTCCCGCTAAGCTCCTTTCGCAGCCCTGCTCCGAAAATGCGAACATGTGCAGATAGCTGGCAGCCAGAAGGGGCGAGCCTGGAAAGCTGTTGCTCAGCCTCATCTGCCCATGGCACTGCTCGCACAGAGGCACAGAGACTGGGGCTGCTTGCTTGTCTTGCCACCTCAAACTTCAGAGGTAGCCTGGGATTGGTGAGGGTCCCTGCCAGGCTCCTTTCACAGCCGTGCTCTGAAAATGCGAAAGTCTGCAGATAGCTGGCAGCCAGAAGGGGCTAGCCTGGAAAGCTGTTGCTCAGCCTCATCTGCCCATGGCACTGCTCTCACAAAGGCACAGAGACTGGTGCTGCTTGCTTGTCTTGCCACCTCAAACTTCAAACCTAAGTTTGGGGTTCGCTGCCCAGTGCCTCCTGCAGCCCTGTTCCGAAAATGCGAATGTCTACAGATATCTGGCAGCCAGAATGGGCTAGCCTGGAAAGCTGTTGCTCAGCCTCATCTGCCCATGGCACTGCTCGCACAGAGGCACAGAGACTGGGGCTGCTTGCTTGTCTTGCCACCTCCGAAGTCAGACATGGCTTAGGAGATGTGCACAGGGTAGCTAATGCAGCACTGCTCCGAAAATGCGAACATTTGCAGATAGCTGGCAGCCAGAGGGGGCTAGGCAGGAAAGCTGTTGCTCAGCCTCATGTGCCCATGGCACTGCTCGCACAGAGGCACAGAGACTGGGGCTGCTTGCTTGTCTTGCCACCTCAAACTTCAAACCTAGGTTTGGGGTTCGCTGCCCAGTGCCTCCTGCAGCCCTGTTCCGAAAATGCGAATGTCTACAGAAATCTGGCAGCCAGAATGAGCTAGCCTGGAAAGCTGTTGCTCAGCCTCATCTGCCCCTGGCACTGCTCGCACAGAGGCACAGAGACTGGGGCTGCTTGCTTGTCTTGCCACCTCCTAAGCCAAACATAGCTTAGGAGGTGTGCGCAGGGTAGCTACGGCAGCACTGCTGCGAAAATGCGAACATGTGCAGATATCTGGCAGCTAGAAGGAGCTTACCTGGAAAGCTGTTGCTCTGCCTCCTGTGCCCATGGCACTGCTCGCACAGAGGCACAGAGACTGGGGCTGCTTGCTTGTCTTTCCACCTCAAAGTTCAGAGGTAGCCTGGGAATGGGGAGGGTCCCTGCCAGGCTCATTTCGCAGCCCTGCTCCGAAAATGCGTACAAATGCAGATAGCTGGCAGCCAGAAGGGGCTAGCCTGGAAAGCTGTTGCTCAGCCTCATCTGCCCATGGCACTGCTCGCACAGAGGCACAGAGACTGGGGCTGCTTGCTTGTCTTGCCACCTCCGAAGTCAGACATGGCTTAGGAGTTGTGCGCAGGGTAGCTACGGCAGCACTGCTCCGAAAATGCGATCGTCTGCAGAGAGCTGGCAGCCAGAAGGGGCTAGCCTGGAAAGCTGTTGCTCAGCCTCATGTGCCCGTGGCACTGCTCGCACAGAGGCACAGAGACTGGGGCTTCTTGCTTGTCTTGCCACCTCAAAATTCAAACGTATCCTGGGAATGGGGTGGGTCCCTGCAAGGCTCCTTTCGCATCCCTGCTCCTTAAATGAGAATGTCTGCAGATAGTTGGCAGCCAGAAGGGGCTAGCCTGGAAAGCTGTTGCTCAGCCTCATCTGCCCATGGCACTGCTCGCACAGAGGCACAGAGACTGGGGCGGCTTGCTTGTCTTGCCACCTCAAACTTCAAACCTATTTTTGGGGTTCGCTGCCCAGTGCCTCCTGCATCCCTGTTCCTAAAATGCGAATGTCTACAGATATCTGGCAGCCAGAATGAGCTAGCCTGGAAAGCTGTTGCTCAGCCTCATCTGCCCATGGCACTGCTCGTACAGAGGCACAGAGACTGGGGCTGCTTGCTTGTCTTGTACCCTCAAACTTCAGAGGTAACCTGTGAATGGGGAGGGTCCCTGCCAGGCTCCTTTCGCAGCCCTGCTCCGAAAATGCGAACAAATGCATATAGCTGGCAGCCAGAAGGGGCTAGCCTGGAAAGCGGTTGCTCAGCCTCTTCTGCCCATGGCAGCGCTAGCTCAGAGGCACAGAGACTGGGGCTGCTTGCTTGTCTGGCCACCTCAAACTTCAGAGGTAGCCTGGGAATGGGGTGGGTCCCTGCAAGGCTCCTTTCGCAGCCCTGCTCCGAAAATGAGAATGTCTGCAGATAGTTGGCAGCCAGAAGGGGCTAGCCTGGAAAGCTGTTGCTCAGCCTCTATCTGCCCATGGCACTGCTCATACAGAGGCACAGAGACTGGGGCTGCTTGCTTGTCTTGCCACCTGAAACTTCAGAGGTAGCCTGGGAATGGGGAGGGTCCCTGCAAGGCTCCGTTCGCAGCCCTGCTCCGAAAATGCGTATGTCTGCAGATTGCTGGCAACCAGAAGGGGCTAGCCTGGAAAGCTGTTGCTCAGCCTCATCTGCCCATGGCACTGCTCTCACAAAGGCACAGAGACTGGGGCTGCTTGCTTGTCTTGCCACCTCAAACTTCAAACCTAGGTTTGGGGTTCGCTGTCCAGTGCCTCCTGCAGCCCTGTTCCGAAAATGCGAATGTCTAGAGATATCTGGCAGCCAGAATTGGCTAGCCTGGAAAGCTGTTGCTCAGCCTCATCTGCCCATGGCAAAGCTCGCACAGAGGCACAGAGACTGGGGCTGCTTGCTTGTCTTGCCACCTCCGAAGTCAGACATAGCTTAGGAGGTGTGCGCAGGGTAGCTACGGCAGCACTGCTCCGAAAATGCGAACATGTGCAGATAGTTGGCAGCCAGAAGGGGCTAGCCTGGAAAGCTGTTGCTGTGCCTCCCGTGCCCATGGCACTGCTCGCACAGAGGCACAGAGACTGGGGCTGCTTGCTTGTCTTGCCACCTCAAGCTTCAGAGGTAGCCTGGGAATGGGGAGGGTCCCTGCCAGACTCATTTCGCAGCCCTGCTCCGAAAATGCGAACAAATGCAGATAGCTGGCAGCCAGAAGGGGCGAGCCTGGAAAGCTGTTGCTCAGCCTCATCTGCCCATGGCACTGCTCGCACAGAGGCACAGAGACTGGTGCTGCTTGCTTGTCTTGCCACCTCAAACTTCAAACCTAGGTTTGGGGTTCGCTGCCCAGTGCCTCCTGCAGCCCTGTTCCGAAAATGCGAATGTCTACAGATATCTGGCAGCCAGAATGGGCTAGCCTGGAAAGCTGTTGCTCAGCCTCATCTGCCCATGGCACTGCTCACACAGAGGCACAGAGACTGGGGCTGCTTGCTTGTCTTGCCACCTCCTAAGTCAGACATGGCTTAGGAGGTGTGCGCAGGGTAGCTAATGCAGCACTGCTCCGAAAATGCGAACATCTGCAGATAGCTGGCAGCCAGAAGGGGCTAGCTTGGAAAGCTGTTGCTCAGCCTCCTGTGCCCATGGCACTGCTCGCACAGAGGCACAGAGACTGGGGCTGCTTGCTTGTCTTGCCACCTCAAACTTCAAACCTAGGTTTGGGGTTCGCTGCCCAGTGCCTCCTGCAGCCCTGTTCCGAAAATGCGAATGTCTACAGAAATCTGGCAGCCAGAATGGGCTAGCCTGGAAAGCTGTTGCTCAGCCTCATCTGCCCATGGCACTGCTCGCACAGAGGCACAGAGACTGGGGCTGCTTGCTTGTCTTGCCACCTCCTAAGTCAGACATGTCTTAGGAGGTGTGCGCTGGGTAGCTAAGGCAGCACTGCTCCGAAAATGCGAACGTCTGCAGATAGCTGGCAGCCAGAAGGGGCTAGCCTGGAAAGCTGTTGCTCAGCCTCATGTGCCCATGGCACTGCTCGCACAGAGGCACAGAGACTGGGGCTGCTTGCTTGTCTTGTACCCTCAAACTTCAGAGGTAGCGTGGGAATGGGGAGGGTGCCTGCCAGGCTCCGTTCACAGCCCTGCTCCGAAAATGCGATCGTCTGCAAACAGCTGGCAGGCAGAAGGGGCTAGGCTGGAAAGCTGTTGCTCAGCCTCATCTGCCCCTGGCACTGCTCGCACAGAGGCACAGAGACTGGGTCTGCTTGCTTGTCTTGCCACCTCCTAAGCCAAACATAGCTTAGGAGGTGTGCGCAGGGTAGCTACGGCAGCACTGCTGCGAAAATGCGAACATGTGCAGATAGCTGGCAGCTAGAAGGAGCTAGCCTGGAAAGCTGTTGCTGTGCCTCCTGTGCCCATGGCACTGCTCGCACAGAGGCACAGAGACTGGGGCTGCTTGCTTGTCTTGCCACCTCAAAGTTCAGAGGTAGCCTGGGAATGGGGAGGGTCCCTGCCAGGCTCATTTCGCAGCCCTGCTCCGAAAATGCGTACAAATGCAGATAGCTGGCAGCCAGAAGGGGCTAGCCTGGAAAGCTGTTGCTCAGCCTCATCTGCCCATGGCACTGCTCGCACAGAGGCACAGAGACTGGGGCTGCTTGCTTGTCTTGCCACCTCCGAAGTCAGACATGGCTTAGGAGGTGTGCGCAGGGTAGCTACGGCAGCACTGCTCCAAAAATGCGATCGTCTGCAGATAGCTGGCAGCCAGAAGGGGCTAGCCTGGAAAGCTGTTGCTCAGCCTCATGTGCCCGTGGCACTGCTCGCACAGAGGCACAGAGACTGGGGCTGCTTGCTTGTCTTGCCACCTCAAAATTCAAACGTATCCTGGGAATGGGGTGGGTCCCTGCAAGACTCCTTTCGCATCCCTGCTCCGAAAATGAGAATGTCTGCAGATAGTTGGCAGCCAGAAGGGGCTAGCCTGGAAAGCTGTTGCTCAGCCTCATCTGCCCATGGCACTGCTCGCACAGAGGCACAGAGACTGGGGCGGCTTGCTTGTCTTGCCACCTCAAACTTCAAACCTATTTTTGGGGTTCGCTGCCCAGTGCCTCCTGCAGCCTTGTTCCTAAAATGCGAATGTTTACAGATATCTGGCAGCCAGAAGGGGCTAGCCTGGAAAGCTGTTGCTCAGCCTCATCTGCCCATGGCACTGCTCGCACAGAGGCACAGAGACTGGGGCTGCTTGCCTGTCTTGCCACCTCAAGCCTCAGAGTTAGCCTGGGAATGGGGAGGGTCCCTGCCAGGCTCCTTTCGCAGCACTGCTCCGAAAATGCGAACGTCTGCAGATAGCCGGCAGGCGGAAGGGGCTAGTCTGGAAAGCTGTTGCTCAGCCTCATCTGCCCATGGCACTGCTCGTACAGAGGCACAGAGACTGGGGCTGCTTGCTTGTCTTGTACCCTCAAACTTCAGAGGTAGCCTGGGAATGGGGAGGGTCCCTGCCAGACTCATTTCGCAGCCGTGCTCTGAAAATGCGAACAAATGCATATAGCTGGCAGCCAGAAGGGGCTAGCCTGGAAAGCGGTTGCTCAGCCTCTTCTGCCCATGGCAGCGCTAGCTCAGAGGCACAGAGACTGGGGCTGCTTGCTTGTCTGGCCACCTCAAACTTCAGAGGTAGCCTGGGAATGGGGTGGGTCCCTGCAAGGCTCCTTTCGCAGCCCTGCTCCGAAAATGAGAATGTCTGCAGATAGTTGGCAGCCAGAAGGGGCGAGCCTGGAAAGCTGTTGCTGTGCCTCATCTGCCCATGGCACTGCTCATACAGAGGCACAGAGACTGGGGCTGCTTGCTTGTCTTGCCACCTCAAACTTCAGAGGTAGCCTGGGATTGGTGAGGGTCCCTGCCAGGCTCCTTTCACAGCCGTGCTCTGAAAATGCGAAAGTCTGCAGATAGCTGGCAGCCAGAAGGGGCTAGCCTGGAAAGCTGTTGCTCAGCCTCATCTGCCCATGGCACTGCTCTCACAAAGGCACAGAGACTGGTGCTGCTTGCTTGTCTTGCCACCTCAAACTTCAAACCTAGGTTTGGGGTTCGCTGCCCAGTGCCTCCTGCAGCCCTGTTCCGAAAATGCGAATGTCTACAGATATCTGGCAGCCAGAATGGGCTAGCTTGGAAAGCTGTTGCTCAGCCTCATCTGCCCATGGCACTGCTCGCACAGAGGCACAGAGACTGGGGCTGCTTGCTTGTCTTGCCACCTCCGAAGTCAGACATGGCTTAGGAGGTGTGCGCAGGGTAGCTAATGCAGCACTGCTCCAAAAATGCGAACGTCTGCAGATAGCTGGCAGCCAGAAGGGGCTAGCCTGGAAAGCTGTTGCTCAGCCTCATCTGCCCATGGCACTGCTCGCACAAAGGCACAGAGACTGGGTCTGCTTGCTTGTCTTGCCACCTCAAACTTCAAACCTAGGTTTGGGGTTCGCAACCCAGTGCCTCCTGCAGCCCTGTTCCGAAAATGCGAATGTCTAGAGATATCTGGCAGCCAGAATGGGCTAGCCTGGAAAGCTGTTGCTCAGCCTCATCTGCCCATGACACTGCTCGCACAGAGGCACAGAGACTGGGGCTGCTTGCTTGTCTTGCCACCTCCTAAGTCAGACATGGCTTAGGAGGTGTGCGCTGGGTAGCTAAGGCAGCACTGCTCCGAAAATGCGAACGTCTGCAGATAGCTGACAGCCAGAAGGGGCTAGCCTGGAAAGCTGTTGCTCAGCCTCACGTGCCCATGGCACTGCTCGCACAGAGGCACAGAGACTGCGGCTGCTTGCTTGTCTTGTACCCTCAAACTTCAGAGGTAGCGTGGGAATGGGGAGGGTGCCTGACAGGCTCCGTTCGCAGCCCTGCTCCGAAAATGCGATCGTCTGCAAATAGCTGGCAGGCAGAAGGGGCTAGGCTGGAAAGCTGTTGCTGAGCCTCATCTGCCCCTGGCACTGCTCGCACAGAGGCACAGAGACTGGGGCTGCTTGCTTGTCTTGCCACCTCCTAAGCCAAACATAGCTTAGGAGGTGTGCGCAGGGTAGCTACGGCAGCACTGCTGCGAAAATGCGAACATGTGCAGATAGCTGGCAGCTAGAAGGAGCTAGCCTGGAAAGCTGTTGCTCTGCCTCCTGTGCCCATGGCACTGCTCGCACAGAGGCACAGAGACTGGGGCTGCTTGCTTGTCTTGCCACCTCAAAGTTCAGAGGTAGCCTGGGAATGGGGAGGGTCCCTGCCAGGCTCATTTCGCAGCCCTGCTCCGAAAATGCGTACAAATGCAGATAGCTGGCAGCCAGAAGGGGCTAGCCTGGAAAGCTGTTGCTGAGCCTCATCTGCCCATGGCACTGCTCGCACAGAGGCACAGAGACGGGGGCTGCTTGCTTGTCTTGCCACCTCCGAAGTCAGACATGGCTTAGGAGGTGTGCGCAGGGTAGCTACGGCAGCACTGCTCCGAAAATGCGATCGTCTGCAGATAGCTGGCAGCCAGAAGGGGCTAGCCTGGAAAGCTGTTGCTCAGCCTCATGTGCCCGTGGCACTGCTCGCACAGAGGCACAGAGACTGGGGCTGCTTGCTTGTCTTGCCACCTCAAAATTCAAACGTATCCTGGGAATGGGGTGGGTCCCTGCAAGGCTCCTTTCGCATCCCTGCTCCGAAAATGAGAATGTCTGCAGATAGTTGGCAGCCAGAAGGGGCTAGCCTGGAAAGCTGTTGCTCAGCCTCATCTGCCCATGGCACTGCTCGCACAGAGGCACAGAGACTGGGGCTGCTTGCTTGTCTTGCCACCTCAAACTTCAAACCTATTTTTGGGGTTCGCTGCCCAGTGCCTCCTGCAGCCCTGTTCCTAAAATGCGAATGTCTACAGATATCTGGCAGCCAGAAGGGGCTAGCCTGGAAAGCTGTTGCTCAGCCTCATCTGCCCATGGCACTGCTCGCACAGAGGCACAGAGACTGGGGCTGCTTGCCTGTCTTGCCACCTCAAGCCTCAGAGTTAGCCTGGGAATGGGGAGGGTCCCTGCCAGGCTCCTTTCGCAGCCCTGCTCCGAAAATGAGAATGTCTGCAGATAGGTGGCAGGCAGAAGGGGCTAGCCTGGAAAGCTGTTGCTCAGCCTCATCTGCCCATGGCACTGCTCGTACAGAGGCACAGAGACTGGAGCTGCTTGCTTGTCTTGTACCCTCAAACTTCAGAGGTAGCCTGGGAATGGGGAGGGTCCCTGCCAGACTCATTTCGCAGCCCTGCTCCGAAAATGCGAACAAATGCATATAGCTGGCAGCCAGAAGGGGCTAGCCTGGAAAGCGGTTGCTCAGCCTCTTCTGCCCATGGCAGCGCTAGCTCAGAGGCACAGAGACTGGGGCTGCTTGCTTGTCTGGCCACCTCAAACTTCAGAGGTAGCCTGGGAATGGGGAGGGTCCCTGCAAGGCTCCTTTCGCAGCCCTGCTCCGAAAATGAGAATGTCTGCAGATAGTTGGCAGCCAGAAGGGGCTAGCCTGGAAAGCTGTTGCTCTGCCTCATCTGCCCATGGCACTGCTCATACAGAGGCACAGAGACTGGGGCTGCTTGCTTGTCTTGCCACCTGAAACTTCATAGGTAGCCTGGGAATGGGGAGGGTCCCTGCAAGGCTCCGTTCGCAGCCCTGCTCCAAAAATGCGAACGTCTGCAAATAGCTGGCAGACAGAAGGGGCTAGCCTGGAAAGCTGTTGCTGAGCCTCATCTGCCCATGGCACTGCTCGCACAGAGGCACAGAGACTGGGGCTGCTTGCTTGTCTTGCCACCTCAAACTTCAAACCTAGGTTTGGGGTTCGCTGCCCAGTGCCTCCTGCAGCCCTGTTCCGAAAATGCGAATGTCTAGAGATATGTGGCAGCCAGAATGGGCTAGCATGGAAAGCTGTTGCTCAGCCTCATCTGCCCATGGCACTGCTCACACAGAGGCACAGAGACTGGGGCTGCTTGCTTGTCTTGCCACCTGAAACTTCAGAGGTATCCTGAGAATGGGGAGGGTTCCCGCTAAGCTCCTTTCGCAGCCCTGCTCCGAAAATGCGTATGTCTGCAGATTGCTGGCAACCAGAAGGGGCTAGCCTGGAAAGCTGTTGCTCAGCCTCATCTGCCCATGGCACTGCTCGCACAGAGGCACAGAGACTGGTGCTGCTTGCTTGTCTTGCCACCTCAAACTTCAAACCTAGGTTTGGGGTTCGCTGCCCAGTGCCTCCTGCAGCCCTGTTCCGAAAATGCGAATGTCTACAGATATCTGGCAGCCAGAGTGGGCTAGCCTGGAAAGCTGTTGCTCAGCCTCATCTGCCCATGGCACTGCTCGCACAGAGGCACAGAGACTGGGGCTGCTTGCTTGTCTTGCCACCTCCTAAGTCAGACATGGCTTAGGAGGTGTGCGCAGGGTAGCTAATGCAGCACTGCTCCGAAAATGCGAACATTTGCAGATAGCTGGCAGCCAGAGGGGGCTAGCCTGGAAAGCTGTTGCTCAGCCTCATGTGCCCATGGCACTGCTCGCACAAAGGCACAGAGACTGGTGCTGCTTGCTTGTCTTGCCACCTCAAACTTCAAACCTAGGTTTGGGGTTCGCTGCCCAGTGCCTCCTGCAGCCCTGTTCCGAAAATGCGAATGTCTACAGAAATCTGGCAGCCAGAATTGGCTAGCCTGGAAAGCTGTTGCTCAGCCTCATGTGCCCATGGCACTGCTCGCACAGAGGCACAGAGACTGGGGCTGCTTGCTTGTCTTGTACCCTCAAACTTCAGAGGTAGCGTGGGAATGGGGAGGGTGCCTGACAGGCTCCGTTCGCAGCCCTGCTCCGAAAATGCGATCGTCTGCAAATAGCTGGCAGGCAGAAGGGGCTAGGCTGGAAAGCTGTTGCTCAGCCTCATCTGCCCCTGGCAGTGCTCGCACAGAGGCACAGAGACTGGGGCTGCTTGCTTGTCTTGCCACCTCCTAAGCCAAACATAGCTTAGGAGGTGTGCGCAGGGTAGCTACGGCAGCACTGCTGCGAAAATGCGAACATGTGCAGATATCTGGCAGCTAGAAGGAGCTAGCCTGGAAAGCTGTTGCTCAGCCTCATCTGCCCATGGCACTGCTCGCACAGAGGCACAGAGACTGGGGCTGCTTGCTTGTCTTGCCAACTCCGAAGTCAGACATGGCTTAGGAGGTGTGCGCAGGGTAGCTACGGCAGCACTGCTCCGAAAATGCGATCGTCTGCAGATAGCTGGCAGCCAGAAGGGGCTAGCCTGGAAAGCTGTTGCTCAGCCTCATGTGCCCGTGGCACTGCTCGCACAGAGGCACAGAGACTGGGGCTGCTTGCTTGTCTTGCCACCTCAAACTTCAAACCTAGGTTTGGGGTTCGCTGCCCAGTGCCTCCTGCAGCCCTGTTCCGAAAATGCGAATGTCTACAGAAATCTGGCAGCCAGAATGAGCTAGCCTGGAAAGCTGTTGCTCAGCCTCATCTGCCCCTGGCACTGCTCGCACAGAGGCACAGAGACTGGGGCTGCTTGCTTGTCTTGCCACCTCCTAAGCCAAACATAACTTAGGAGGTGTGCGCAGGGTAGCTACGGCAGCACTGCTGCGAAAATGCGAACATGTGCAGATATCTGGCAGCTAGAAGGAGCTTACCTGGAAAGCTGTTGCTCTGCCTCCTGTGCCCATGGCACTGCTCGCACAGAGGCACAGAGACTGGGGCTGCTTGCTTGTCTTTCCACCTCAAAGTTCAGAGGTATCCTGGGAATGGGGAGGGTCCCTGCCAGGCTCATTTCGCAGCCCTGCTCCGAAAATGCGTACAAATGCAGATAGCTGGCAGCCAGAAGGGGCTAGCCTGGAAAGCTGTTGCTCAGCCTCATCTGCCCATGGCACTGCTCGCACAGAGGCACAGAGACTGGGGCTGCTTGCTTGTCTTGCCACCTCCGAAGTCAGACATGGCTTAGGAGTTGTGCGCAGGGTAGCTACGGCAGCACTGCTCCGAAAATGCGATCGTCTGCAGATAGCTGGCAGCCAGAAGGGGCTAGCCTGGAAAGCTGTTGCTCAGCCTCATCTGCCCATGGCACTGCTCGCACAGAGGCACAGAGACTGGGGCTTCTTGCTTGTCTTGCCACCTCAAAATTCAAACGTATCCTGGGAATGGGGTGGGTCCCTGCAAGGCTCCTTTCGCATCCCTGCTCCGAAAATGAGAATGTCTGCAGATAGTTGGCAGCCAGAAGGGGCTAGCCTGGAAAGCTGTTGCTCAGCCTCATCTGCCCATGGCACTGCTCGCACAGAGGCACAGAGACTGGGGCGGCTTGCTTGTCTTGTCACCTCAAACTTCAAACCTATTTTTGGGGTTCGCTGCCCAGTGCCTCCTGCAGCCCTGTTCCTAAAATGCGAATGTCTACAGATATCTGGCAGCCAGAATGAGCTAGCCTGGAAAGCTGTTGCTCAGCCTCATCTGCCCATGGCACTGCTCGTACAGAGGCACAGAGACTGGGGCTGCTTGCTTGTCTTGTACCCTCAAACTTCAGAGGTATCCTGTGAATGGGGAGGGTCCCTGCCAGGCTCCTTTCGCAGCCCTGCTCCGAAAATGCGAACAAATGCATATAGCTGGCAGCCAGAAGGGGCTAGCCTGGAAAGCGGTTGCTCAGCCTCTTCTGCCCATGGCAGCGCTAGCTCAGAGGCACAGAGACTGGGGCTGCTTGCTTGTCTGGCCACCTCAAACTTCAGAGGTAGCCTGGGAATGGGGTGGGTCCCTGCAAGGCTCCTTTCGCAGCCCTGCTCCGAAAATGAGAATGTCTGCAGATAGTTGGCAGCCAGAAGGGGCTAGCCTGGAAAGCTGTTGCTCAGCCTCTATCTGCCCATGGCACTGCTCATACAGAGGCACAGAGACTGGGGCTGCTTGCTTGTCTTGCCACCTGAAACTTCAGAGGTAGCCTGGGAATGGGGAGGGTCCCTGCAAGGCTCCGTTCGCAGCCCTGCTCCGAAAATGCGTATGTCTGCAGATTGCTGGCAACCAGAAGGGGCTAGCCTGGAAAGCTGTTGCTCAGCCTCATCTGCCCATGGCACTGCTCGCACAGAGGCACAGAGACTGGGGCTGCTTGCTTGTCTTGCCACCTCAAACTTCAAACCTAGGTTTGGGGTTCGCTGTCCAGTGCCTCCTGCAGCCCTGTTCCGAAAATGCGAATGTCTAGAGGTATCTGGCAGCCAGAATGGGCTAGCCTGGAAAGCTGTTGCTCAGCCTCATGTGCCCATGGCAAAGCTCGCACAGAGGCACAGAGACTGGGGCTGCTTGCTTGTCTTGCCACCTCCGAAGTCAGACATAGCTTAGGAGGTGTGCGCAGGGTAGCTACGGCAGCACTGCTCCGAAAATGCGAACATGTGCAGATAGTTGGCAGCCAGAAGGGGCTAGCCTGGAAAGCTGTTGCTGTGCCTCCTGTGCCCATGGCACTGCTCGCACAGAGGCACAGAGACTGGGGCTGCTTGCTTGTCTTGCCACCTCAAGCTTCAGAGGTAGCCTGGGAATGGGGAGGGTCCCTGCCAGACTCATTTCGCAGCCCTGCTCCGAAAATGCGAACAAATGCAGATAGCTGGCAGCCAGAAGGGGCGAGCCTGGAAAGCTGTTGCTCAGCCTCATCTGCCCATGGCACTGCTCGCACAGAGGCACAGAGACTGGTGCTGCTTGCTTGTCTTGCCACCTCAAACTTCAAACCTAGGTTTGGGGTTCGCTGCCCAGTGCCTCCTGCAGCCCTGTTCCGAAAATGCGAATGTCTACAGATATCTGGCAGCCAGAATGGGCTAGCCTGGAAAGCTGTTGCTCAGCCTCATCTGCCCATGGAACTGCTCACACAGAGGCACAGAGACTGGGGCTGCTTGCTTGTCTTGCCACCTCCTAAGTCAGACATGGCTTAGGAGGTGTGCGCAGGGTAGCTAATGCAGCACTGCTCCGAAAATGCGAACATCTGCAGATAGCTGGCAGCCAGAAGGGGCTAGCTTGGAAAGCTGTTGCTCAGCCTCCTGTGCCCATGGCACTGCTCGCACAGAGGCACAGAGACTGGGGCTGCTTGCTTGTCTTGCCACCTCAAACTTCAAACCTAGGTTTGGGGTTCGCTGCCCAGTGCCTCCTGCAGCCCTGTTCCGAAAATGCGAATGTCTACAGAAATCTGGCAGCCAGAATGGGCTAGCCTGGAAAGCTGTTCTCAGCCTCATCTGCCCATGGCACTGCTCGCACAGAGGCACAGAGACTGGGGCTGCTTGCTTGTCTTGCCACCTCCTAAGTCAGACATGGCTTAGGAGGTGTGCGCTGGGTAGCTAAGGCAGCACTGCTCCGAAAATGCGAACGTCTGCAGATAGCTGGCAGCCAGAAGGGGCTAGCCTGGAAAGCTGTTGCTCAGCCTCATGTGCCCATGGCACTGCTCGCACAGAGGCACAGAGACTGGGGCTGCTTGCTTGTCTTGTACCCTCAAACTTCAGAGGTAGCGTGGGAATGGGGAGGGTGCCTGCCAGGCTCCGTTCACAGCCCTGCTCCGAAAATGCGATCGTCTGCAAACAGCTGGCAGGCAGAAGGGGCTAGGCTGGAAAGCTGTTGCTCAGCCTCATCTGCCCCTGGCACTGCTCGCACAGAGGCACAGAGACTGGGGCTGCTTGCTTGTCTTGCCACCTCCGAAGTCAGACATAGCTTAGGAGGTGTGCGCAGGGTAGCTACGGCAGCACTGCTCCGAAAATGCGAACATGTGCAGATAGTTGGCAGCCAGAAGGGGCTAGCCTGGAAAGCTGTTGCTGTGCCTCCTGTGCCCATGGCACTGCTCGCACAGAGGCACAGAGACTGGGGCTGCTTGCTTGTCTTGCCACCTCAAGCTTCAGAGGTAGCCTGGGAATGGGGAGGGTCCCTGCCAGACTCATTTCGCAGCCCTGCTCCGAAAATGCGAACAAATGCAGATAGCTGGCAGCCAGAAGGGGCTAGCCTGGAAAGCTGTTGCTCAGCCTCATCTGCCCATGGCACTGCTCGCACAGAGGCACAGAGACTGGTGCTGCTTGCTTGTCTTGCCACCTCAAACTTCAAACCTAGGTTTGGGGTTCGCTGCCCAGTGCCTCCTGCAGCCCTGTTCCGAAAATGCGAATGTCTACAGATATCTGGCAGCCAGAATGGGCTAGCCTGGAAAGCTGTTGCTCAGCCTCATCTGCCCATGGAACTGCTCACACAGAGGCACAGAGACTGGGGCTGCTTGCTTGTCTTGCCACCTCCTAAGTCAGACATGGCTTAGGAGGTGTGCGCAGGGTAGCTAATGCAGCACTGCTCCGAAAATGCGAACATCTGCAGATAGCTGGCAGCCAGAAGGGGCTAGCTTGGAAAGCTGTTGCTCAGCCTCCTGTGCCCATGGCACTGCTCGCACAGAGGCACAGAGACTGGGGCTGCTTGCTTGTCTTGCCACCTCAAACTTCAAACCTAGGTTTGGGGTTCGCTGCCCAGTGCCTCCTGCAGCCCTGTTCCGAAAATGCGAATGTCTACAGAAATCTGGCAGCCAGAATGGGCTAGCCTGGAAAGCTGTTCTCAGCCTCATCTGCCCATGGCACTGCTCGCACAGAGGCACAGAGACTGGGGCTGCTTGCTTGTCTTGCCACCTCCTAAGTCAGACATGGCTTAGGAGGTGTGCGCTGGGTAGCTAAGGCAGCACTGCTCCGAAAATGCGAACGTCTGCAGATAGCTGGCAGCCAGAAGGGGCTAGCCTGGAAAGCTGTTGCTCAGCCTCATGTGCCCATGGCACTGCTCGCACAGAGGCACAGAGACTGGGGCTGCTTGCTTGTCTTGTACCCTCAAACTTCAGAGGTAGCGTGGGAATGGGGAGGGTGCCTGCCAGGCTCCGTTCACAGCCCTGCTCCGAAAATGCGATCGTCTGCAAACAGCTGGCAGGCAGAAGGGGCTAGGCTGGAAAGCTGTTGCTCAGCCTCATCTGCCCCTGGCACTGCTCGCACAGAGGCACAGAGACTGGGGCTGCTTGCTTGTCTTGCCACCTCCTAAGCCAAACATAGCTTAGGAGGTGTGCGCAGGGTAGCTACGGCAGCACTGCTGCGAAAATGCGAACATGTGCAGATAGCTGGCAGCTAGAAGGAGCTAGCCTGGAAAGCTGTTGCTGTGCCTCCTGTGCCCATGGCACTGCTCGCACAGAGGCACAGAGACTGGGGCTGCTTGCTTGTCTTGCCACCTCAAAGTTCAGAGGTAGCCTGGGAATGGGGAGGGTCCCTGCCAGGCTCATTTCGCAGCCCTGCTCCGAAAATGCGTACAAATGCAGATAGCTGGCAGCCAGAAGGGGCTAGCCTGGAAAGCTGTTGCTCAGCCTCATCTGCCCATGGCACTGCTCGCACAGAGGCACAGAGACTGGGGCTGCTTGCTTGTCTTGCCACCTCAAAATTCAAACGTATCCTGGGAATGGGGTGGGTCCCTGCAAGACTCCTTTCGCATCCCTGCTCCGAAAATGAGAATGTCTGCAGATAGTTGGCAGCCAGAAGGGGCTAGCCTGGAAAGCTGTTGCTCAGCCTCATCTGCCCATGGCACTGCTCGCACAGAGGCACAGAGACTGGGGCGGCTTGCTTGTCTTGCCACCTCAAACTTCAAACCTATTTTTGGGGTTCGCTGCCCAGTGCCTCCTGCAGCCCTGTTCCTAAAATGCGAATGTTTACAGATATCTGGGAGCCAGAAGGGGCTAGCCTGGAAAGCTGTTGCTCAGCCTCATCTGCCCATGGCACTGCTCGCACAGAGGCACAGAGACTGGGGCTGCTTGCCTGTCTTGCCACCTCAAGCCTCAGAGTTAGCCTGGGAATGGGGAGGGTCCCTGCCAGGCTCCTTTCGCAGCACTGCTCCGAAAATGCGAACGTCTGCAGATAGCCGGCAGGCGGAAGGGGCTAGTCTGGAAAGCTGTTGCTCAGCCTCATCTGCCCATGGCACTGCTCGTACAGAGGCACAGAGACTGGGGCTGCTTGCTTGTCTTGTACCCTCAAACTTCAGAGGTAGCCTGGGAATGGGGAGGGTCCCTGCCAGACTCATTTCGCAGCCGTGCTCTGAAAATGCGAACAAATGCATATAGCTGGCAGCCAGAAGGGGCTAGCCTGGAAAGCGGTTGCTCAGCCTCTTCTGCCCATGGCAGCGCTAGCTCAGAGGCACAGAGACTGGGGCTGCTTGCTTGTCTGGCCACCTCAAACTTCAGAGGTAGCCTGGGAATGGGGTGGGTCCCTGCAAGGCTCCTTTCGCAGCCCTGCTCCGAAAATGAGAATGTCTGCAGATAGTTGGCAGCCAGAAGGGGCTAGCCTGGAAAGCTGTTGCTCTGCCTCATCTGCCCATGGCACTGCTCATACAGAGGCACAGAGACTGGGGCTGCTTGCTTGTCTTGCCACCTGAAACTTCAGAGGTAGCCTGGGAATGGGGAGGGTCCCTGCAAGGCTCCGTTCACAGCCCTGCTCCAAAAATGCGAACGTCTGCAAATAGCTGGCAGACAGAAGGGGCTAGCCTGGAAAGCTGTTGCTCAGCCTCATCTGCCCATGGCACTGCTCGCACAGAGGCACCGAGACTGGGGCTGCTTGCTTGTCTTGCCACCTCAAACTTCAAACCTAGGTTTGGGGTTCGCTGCCCAGTGCCTCCTGCAGCCCTGTTCCGAAAATGCGAATGTCTAGAGATATGTGGCAGCCAGAATGGGCTAGCCTGGAAAGCTGTTGCTCAGCCTCATCTGCCCATGACACTGCTCGCACAGAGGCACAGAGACTGGGGCTGCTTGCTTGTCTTGCCACCTGAAACTTCAGAGGTATCCTGAGAATGGGGAGTGTTCCCGCTAAGCTCCTTTCGCAGCCCTGCTCCGAAAATGCGAACATGTGCAGATAGCTGGCAGCCAGAAGGGGCGAGCCTGGAAAGCTGTTGCTGTGCCTCATCTGCCCATGGCACTGCTCGCACAGAGGCACAGAGACTGGGGCTGCTTGCTTGTCTTGCCACCTCAAACTTCAGAGGTAGCCTGGGATTGGTGAGGGTCCCTGCCAGGCTCCTTTCACAGCCGTGCTCTGAAAATGCGAAAGTCTGCAGATAGCTGGCAGCCAGAAGGGGCTAGCCTGGAAAGCTGTTGCTCAGCCTCATCTGCCCATGGCACTGCTCGCACAGAGGCACAGAGACTGGGGCTGCTTGCTTGTCTTGTACCCTCAAACTTCAGAGGTAGCGTGGGAATGGGGAGGGTGCCTGACAGGCTCCGTTCGCAGCCCTGCTCCGAAAATGCGATCGTCTGCAAATAGCTGGCAGGCAGAAGGGGCTAGGCTGGAAAGCTGTTGCTCAGCCTCATCTGCCCCTGGCAGTGCTCGCACAGAGGCACAGAGACTGGGGCTGCTTGCTTGTCTTGCCACCTCCTAAGCCAAACATAGCTTAGGAGGTGTGCGCAGGGTAGCTACGGCAGCACTGCTGCGAAAATGCGAACATGTGCAGATATCTGGCAGCTAGAAGGAGCTAGCCTGGAAAGCTGTTGCTCAGCCTCATCTGCCCATGGCACTGCTCGCACAGAGGCACAGAGACTGGGGCTGCTTGCTTGTCTTGCCAACTCCGAAGTCAGACATGGCTTAGGAGGTGTGCGCAGGGTAGCTACGGCAGCACTGCTCCGAAAATGCGATCGTCTGCAGATAGCTGGCAGCCAGAAGGGGCTAGCCTGGAAAGCTGTTGCTCAGCCTCATGTGCCCGTGGCACTGCTCGCACAGAGGCACAGAGACTGGGGCTGCTTGCTTGTCTTGCCACCTCAAACTTCAAACCTAGGTTTGGGGTTCGCTGCCCAGTGCCTCCTGCAGCCCTGTTCCGAAAATGCGAATGTCTACAGAAATCTGGCAGCCAGAATGAGCTAGCCTGGAAAGCTGTTGCTCAGCCTCATCTGCCCCTGGCACTGCTCGTACAGAGGCACAGAGACTGGGGCTGCTTGCTTGTCTTGCCACCTCCTAAGCCAAACATAACTTAGGAGGTGTGCGCAGGGTAGCTACGGCAGCACTGCTGCGAAAATGCGAACATGTGCAGATATCTGGCAGCTAGAAGGAGCTTACCTGGAAAGCTGTTGCTCTGCCTCCTGTGCCCATGGCACTGCTCGCACAGAGGCACAGAGACTGGGGCTGCTTGCTTGTCTTTCCACCTCAAAGTTCAGAGGTATCCTGGGAATGGGGAGGGTCCCTGCCAGGCTCATTTCGCAGCCCTGCTCCGAAAATGCGTACAAATGCAGATAGCTGGCAGCCAGAAGGGGCTAGCCTGGAAAGCTGTTGCTCAGCCTCATCTGCCCATGGCACTGCTCGCACAGAGGCACAGAGACTGGGGCTGCTTGCTTGTCTTGCCACCTCCGAAGTCAGACATGGCTTAGGAGTTGTGCGCAGGGTAGCTACGGCAGCACTGCTCCGAAAATGCGATCGTCTGCAGATAGCTGGCAGGCAGAAGGGGCTAGCCTGGAAAGCTGTTGCTCAGCCTCATGTGCCCGTGGCACTGCTCGCACAGAGGCACAGAGACTGGGGCTTCTTGCTTGTCTTGCCACCTCAAAATTCAAACGTATCCTGGGAATGGGGTGGGTCCCTGCAAGGCTCCTTTCGCATCCCTGCTCCGAAAATGAGAATGTCTGCAGATAGTTGGCAGCCAGAAGGGGCTAGCCTGGAAAGCTGTTGCTCAGCCTCATCTGCCCATGGCACTGCTCGCACAGAGGCACAGAGACTGGGGCGGCTTGCTTGTCTTGTCACCTCAAACTTCAAACCTATTTTTGGGGTTCGCTGCCCAGTGCCTCCTGCAGCCCTGTTCCTAAAATGCGAATGTCTACAGATATCTGGCAGCCAGAATGAGCTAGCCTGGAAAGCTGTTGCTCAGCCTCATCTGCCCATGGCACTGCTCGTACAGAGGCACAGAGACTGGGGCTGCTTGCTTGTCTTGTACCCTCAAACTTCAGAGGTATCCTGTGAATGGGGAGGGTCCCTGCCAGGCTCCTTTCGCAGCCCTGCTCCGAAAATGCGAACAAATGCATATAGCTGGCAGCCAGAAGGGGCTAGCCTGGAAAGCGGTTGCTCAGCCTCTTCTGCCCATGGCAGCGCTAGCTCAGAGGCACAGAGACTGGGGCTGCTTGCTTGTCTGGCCACCTCAAACTTCAGAGGTAGCCTGGGAATGGGGTGGGTCCCTGCAAGGCTCCTTTCGCAGCCCTGCTCCGAAAATGAGAATGTCTGCAGATAGTTGGCAGCCAGAAGGGGCTAGCCTGGAAAGCTGTTGCTCAGCCTCTATCTGCCCATGGCACTGCTCATACAGAGGCACAGAGACTGGGGCTGCTTGCTTGTCTTGCCACCTGAAACTTCAGAGGTAGCCTGGGAATGGGGAGGGTCCCTGCAAGGCTCCGTTCGCAGCCCTGCTCCGAAAATGCGTATGTCTGCAGATTGCTGGCAACCAGAAGGGGCTAGCCTGGAAAGCTGTTGCTCAGCCTCATCTGCCCATGGCACTGCTCGCACAGAGGCACAGAGACTGGGGCTGCTTGCTTGTCTTGCCACCTCAAACTTCAAACCTAGGTTTGGGGTTCGCTGTCCAGTGCCTCCTGCAGCCCTGTTCCGAAAATGCGAATGTCTAGAGGTATCTGGCAGCCAGAATGGGCTAGCCTGGAAAGCTGTTGCTCAGCCTCATGTGCCCATGGCAAAGCTCGCACAGAGGCACAGAGACTGGGGCTGCTTGCTTGTCTTGCCACCTCCGAAGTCAGACATAGCTTAGGAGGTGTGCGCAGGGTAGCTACGGCAGCACTGCTCCGAAAATGCGAACATGTGCAGATAGTTGGCAGCCAGAAGGGGCTAGCCTGGAAAGCTGTTGCTGTGCCTCCTGTGCCCATGGCACTGCTCGCACAGAGGCACAGAGACTGGGGCTGCTTGCTTGTCTTGCCACCTCAAGCTTCAGAGGTAGCCTGGGAATGGGGAGGGTCCCTGCCAGACTCATTTCGCAGCCCTGCTCCGAAAATGCGAACAAATGCAGATAGCTGGCAGCCAGAAGGGGCGAGCCTGGAAAGCTGTTGCTCAGCCTCATCTGCCCATGGCACTGCTCGCACAGAGGCACAGAGACTGGTGCTGCTTGCTTGTCTTGCCACCTCAAACTTCAAACCTAGGTTTGGGGTTCGCTGCCCAGTGCCTCCTGCAGCCCTGTTCCGAAAATGCGAATGTCTACAGATATCTGGCAGCCAGAATGGGCTAGCCTGGAAAGCTGTTGCTCAGCCTCATCTGCCCATGGAACTGCTCACACAGAGGCACAGAGACTGGGGCTGCTTGCTTGTCTTGCCACCTCCTAAGTCAGACATGGCTTAGGAGGTGTGCGCAGGGTAGCTAATGCAGCACTGCTCCGAAAATGCGAACATCTGCAGATAGCTGGCAGCCAGAAGGGGCTAGCTTGGAAAGCTGTTGCTCAGCCTCCTGTGCCCATGGCACTGCTCGCACAGAGGCACAGAGACTGGGGCTGCTTGCTTGTCTTGCCACCTCAAACTTCAAACCTAGGTTTGGGGTTCGCTGCCCAGTGCCTCCTGCAGCCCTGTTCCGAAAATGCGAATGTCTACAGAAATCTGGCAGCCAGAATGGGCTAGCCTGGAAAGCTGTTCTCAGCCTCATCTGCCCATGGCACTGCTCGCACAGAGGCACAGAGACTGGGGCTGCTTGCTTGTCTTGCCACCTCCTAAGTCAGACATGGCTTAGGAGGTGTGCGCTGGGTAGCTAAGGCAGCACTGCTCCGAAAATGCGAACGTCTGCAGATAGCTGGCAGCCAGAAGGGGCTAGCCTGGAAAGCTGTTGCTCAGCCTCATGTGCCCATGGCACTGCTCGCACAGAGGCACAGAGACTGGGGCTGCTTGCTTGTCTTGTACCCTCAAACTTCAGAGGTAGCGTGGGAATGGGGAGGGTGCCTGCCAGGCTCCGTTCACAGCCCTGCTCCGAAAATGCGATCGTCTGCAAACAGCTGGCAGGCAGAAGGGTCTAGGCTGGAAAGCTGTTGCTCAGCCTCATCTGCCCCTGGCACTGCTCGCACAGAGGCACAGAGACTGGGGCTGCTTGCTTGTCTTGCCACCTCCTAAGCCAAACATAGCTTAGGAGGTGTGCGCAGGGTAGCTACGGCAGCACTGCTGCGAAAATGCGAACATGTGCAGATAGCTGGCAGCTAGAAGGAGCTAGCCTGGAAAGCTGTTGCTGTGCCTCCTGTGCCCATGGCACTGCTCGCACAGAGGCACAGAGACTGGGGCTGCTTGCTTGTCTTGCCACCTCAAAGTTCAGAGGTAGCCTGGGAATGGGGAGGGTCCCTGCCAGGCTCATTTCGCAGCCCTGCTCCGAAAATGCGTACAAATGCAGATAGCTGGCAGCCAGAAGGGGCTAGCCTGGAAAGCTGTTGCTCAGCCTCATCTGCCCATGGCACTGCTCGCACAGAGGCACAGAGACTGGGGCTGCTTGCTTGTCTTGCCACCTCAAAATTCAAACGTATCCTGGGAATGGGGTGGGTCCCTGCAAGACTCCTTTCGCATCCCTGCTCCGAAAATGAGAATGTCTGCAGATAGTTGGCAGCCAGAAGGGGCTAGCCTGGAAAGCTGTTGCTCAGCCTCATCTGCCCATGGCACTGCTCGCACAGAGGCACAGAGACTGGGGCGGCTTGCTTGTCTTGCCACCTCAAACTTCAAACCTATTTTTGGGGTTCGCTGCCCAGTGCCTCCTGCAGCCCTGTTCCTAAAATGCGAATGTTTACAGATATCTGGCAGCCAGAAGGGGCTAGCCTGGAAAGCTGTTGCTCAGCCTCATCTGCCCATGGCACTGCTCGCACAGAGGCACAGAGACTGGGGCTGCTTGCCTGTCTTGCCACCTCAAGCCTCAGAGTTAGCCTGGGAATGGGGAGGGTCCCTGCCAGGATCCTTTCGCAGCACTGCTCCGAAAATGCGAACGTCTGCAGATAGCCGGCAGGCGGAAGGGGCTAGTCTGGAAAGCTGTTGCTCAGCCTCATCTGCCCATGGCACTGCTCGTACAGAGGCACAGAGACTGGGGCTGCTTGCTTGTCTTGTACCCTCAAACTTCAGAGGTAGCCTGGGAATGGGGAGGGTCCCTGCCAGACTCATTTCGCAGCCGTGCTCTGAAAATGCGAACAAATGCATATAGCTGGCAGCCAGAAGGGGCTAGCCTGGAAAGCGGTTGCTCAGCCTCTTCTGCCCATGGCAGCGCTAGCTCAGAGGCACAGAGACTGGGGCTGCTTGCTTGTCTGGCCACCTCAAACTTCAGAGGTAGCCTGGGAATGGGGTGGGTCCCTGCAAGGCTCCTTTCGCAGCCCTGCTCCGAAAATGAGAATGTCTGCAGATAGTTGGCAGCCAGAAGGGGCTAGCCTGGAAAGCTGTTGCTCTGCCTCATCTGCCCATGGCACTGCTCATACAGAGGCACAGAGACTGGGGCTGCTTGCTTGTCTTGCCACCTGAAACTTCAGAGGTAGCCTGGGAATGGGGAGGGTCCCTGCAAGGCTCCGTTCACAGCCCTGCTCCAAAAATGCGAACGTCTGCAAATAGCTGGCAGACAGAAGGGGCTAGCCTGGAAAGCTGTTGCTCAGCCTCATCTGCCCATGGCACTGCTCGCACAGAGGCACCGAGACTGGGGCTGCTTGCTTGTCTTGCCACCTCAAACTTCAAACCTAGGTTTGGGGTTCGCTGCCCAGTGCCTCCTGCAGCCCTGTTCCGAAAATGCGAATGTCTAGAGATATGTGGCAGCCAGAATGGGCTAGCCTGGAAAGCTGTTGCTCAGCCTCATCTGCCCATGACACTGCTCGCACAGAGGCACAGAGACTGGGGCTGCTTGCTTGTCTTGCCACCTGAAACTTCAGAGGTATCCTGAGAATGGGGAGTGTTCCCGCTAAGCTCCTTTCGCAGCCCTGCTCCGAAAATGCGAACATGTGCAGATAGCTGGCAGCCAGAAGGGGCGAGCCTGGAAAGCTGTTGCTGTGCCTCATCTGCCCATGGCACTGCTCGCACAGAGGCACAGAGACTGGGGCTGCTTGCTTGTCTTGCCACCTCAAACTTCAGAGGTAGCCTGGGATTGGTGAGGGTCCCTGCCAGGCTCCTTTCACAGCCGTGCTCTGAAAATGCGAAAGTCTGCAGATAGCTGGCAGCCAGAAGGGGCTAGCCTGGAAAGCTGTTGCTCAGCCTCATCTGCCCATGGCACTGCTCTCACAAAGGCACAGAGACTGGTGCTGCTTGCTTGTCTTGCCACCTCAAACTTCAAACCTAGGTTTGGGGTTCGCTGCCCAGTGCCTCCTGCAGCCCTGTTCCGAAAATGCGAATGTCTACAGATATCTGGCAGCCAGAATGGGCTAGCCTGGAAAGCTGTTGCTCAGCCTCATCTGCCCATGGCACTGCTCGCACAGAGGCACAGAGACTGGGGCTGCTTGCTTGTCTTGCCACCTCCGAAGTCAGACATGGCTTAGGAGGTGTGCGCAGGGTAGCTAATGCAGCACTGCTCAGAAAATGCGAACATTTGCAGATAGCTGGCAGCCAGAGGGGGCTAGCCTGGAAAGCTGTTGCTCAGCCTCATGTGCCCATGGCACTGCTCGCACAAAGGCACAGAGACTGGGGCTGCTTGCTTGTCTTGCCACCTCAAACTTCAAACCTAGGTTTGGGGTTCGCTGCCCAGTGCCTCCTGCAGCCCTGTTCCGAAAATGCGAATGTCTACAGAAATCTGGCAGCCAGAATGAGCTAGCCTGGAAAGCTGTTGCTCAGCCTCATCTGCCCATGACACTGTTCGCACAGAGGCACAGAGACTGGGGCTGCTTGCTTGTCTTGCCACCTCCTAAGTCAGACATGGCTTAGGAGGTGTGCGCTGGGTAGCTAAGGCAGCACTGCTCCGAAAATGCGAACGTCTGCAGATAGCTGACAGCCAGAAGGGGCTAGCCTGGAAAGCTGTTGCTCAGCCTCATGTGCCCATGACACTGCTCGCACAGAGGCACAGAGACTGGGGCTGCTTGCTTGTCTTGTACCCTCAAACTTCAGAGGTAGCGTGGGAATGGGGAGGGTGCCTGACAGGCTCCGTTCGCAGCCCTGCTCCGAAAATGCGATCGTCTGCAAATAGCTGGCAGGCAGAAGGGGCTAGGCTGGAAAGCTGTTGCTCAGCCTCATCTGCCCCTGGCACTGCTCGCACAGAGGCACAGAGACTGGGGCTGCTTGCTTGTCTTGCCACCTCCTAAGCCAAACATAGCTTAGGAGGTGTGCGCAGGGTAGCTACGGCAGCACTGCTGCGAAAATGCGAACATGTGCAGATAGCTGGCAGCTAGAAGGAGCTAGCCTGGAAAGCTGTTGCTCTGCCTCCTGTGCCCATGGCACTGCTCGCACAGAGGCACAGAGACTGGGGCTGCTTGCTTGTCTTGCCACCTCAAAGTTCAGAGGTAGCCTGGGAATGGGGAGGGTCCCTGCCAGGCTCATTTCGCAGCCCTGCTCCGAAAATGCGTACAAATGCAGATAGCTGGCAGCCAGAAGGGGCTAGCCTGGAAAGCTGTTGCTGAGCCTCATCTGCCCCTGGCACTGCTCGCACAGAGGCACAGAGACGGGGGCTGCTTGCTTGTCTTGCCACCTCCGAAGTCAGACATGGCTTAGGAGGTGTGCGCAGGGTAGCTACGGCAGCACTGCTCCGAAAATGCGATCGTCTGCAGATAGCTGGCAGCCAGAAGGGGCTAGCCTGGAAAGCTGTTGCTCAGCCTCATGTGCCCGTGGCACTGCTCGCACAGAGGCACAGAGACTGGGGCTGCTTGCTTGTCTTGCCACCTCAAAATTCAAACGTATCCTGGGAATGGGGTGGGTCCCTGCAAGGCTCCTTTCGCATCCCTGCTCCGAAAATGAGAATGTCTGCAGATAGTTGGCAGCCAGAAGGGGCTAGCCTGGAAAGCTGTTGCTCAGCCTCATCTGCCCATGGCACTGCTTGCACAGAGGCACAGAGACTGGGGCGGCTTGCTTGTCTTGCCACCTCAAACTTCAAACCTATTTTTGGGGTTCGCTGCCCAGTGCCTCCTGCAGCCCTGTTCCTAAAATGCGAATGTCTACAGATATCTGGCAGCCAGAAGGGGCTAGCCTGGAAAGCTGTTGCTCAGCCTCATCTGCCCATGGCACTGCTCGCACAGAGGCACAGAGACTGGGGCTGCTTGCCTGTCTTGCCACCTCAAGCCTCAGAGTTAGCCTGGGAATGGGGAGGGTCCCTGCCAGGCTCCTTTCGCAGCACTGCTCCGAAAATGAGAATGTCTGCAGATAGGTGGCAGGCAGAAGGGGCTAGCCTGGAAAGCTGTTGCTCAGCCTCATCTGCCCATGGCACTGCTCGTACAGAGGCACAGAGACTGGGGCTGCTTGCTTGTCTTGTACCCTCAAACTTCAGAGGTAGCCTGGGAATGGGGAGGGTCCCTGCCAGACTCATTTCGCAGCCCTGCTCCGAAAATGCGAACAAATGCATATAGCTGGCAGCCAGAAGGGGCTAGCCTGGAAAGCGGTTGCTCAGCCTCTTCTGCCCATGGCAGCGCTAGCTCAGAGGCACAGAGACTGGGGCTGCTTGCTTGTCTGGCCACCTCAAACTTCAGAGGTAGCCTGGGAATGGGGAGGGTCCCTGCAAGGCTCCTTTCGCAGCCCTGCTCCGAAAATGAGAATGTCTGCAGATAGTTGGCAGCCAGAAGGGGCTAGCCTGGAAAGCTGTTGCTCTGCCTCATCTGCCCATGGCACTGCTCATACAGAGGCACAGAGACTGGGGCTGCTTGCTTGTCTTGCCACCTGAAACTTCATAGGTAGCCTGGGAATGGGGAGGGTCCCTGCAAGGCTCCGTTCGCAGCCCTGCTCCAAAAATGCGAACGTCTGCAAATAGCTGGCAGACAGAAGGGGCTAGCCTGGAAAGCTGTTGCTCAGCCTCATCTGCCCATGGCACTGCTCGCACAGAGGCACAGAGACTGGGGCTGCTTGCTTGTCTTGCCACCTCAAACTTCAAACCTAGGTTTGGGGTTCGCTGCCCAGTGCCTCCTGCAGCCCTGTTCCGAAAATGCGAATGTCTAGAGATATGTGGCAGCCAGAATGGGCTAGCATGGAAAGCTGTTGCTCAGCCTCATCTGCCCATGACACTGCTCGCACAGAGGCACAGAGACTGGGGCTGCTTGCTTGTCTTGCCACCTGAAACTTCAGAGGTATCCTGAGAATGGGGAGGGTTCCCGCTAAGCTCCTTTCGCAGCCCTGCTCCGAAAATGCGTATGTCTGCAGATTGCTGGCAACCAGAAGGGGCTAGCCTGGAAAGCTGTTGCTCAGCCTCATCTGCCCATGGCACTGCTCGCACAGAGGCACAGAGACTGGTGCTGCTTGCTTGTCTTGCCACCTCAAACTTCAAACCTAGGTTTGGGGTTCGCTGCCCAGTGCCTCCTGCAGACCTGTTCCGAAAATGCGAATGTCTACAGATATCTGGCAGCCAGAGTGGGCTAGCCTGGAAAGCTGTTGCTCAGCCTCATCTGCCCATGGCACTGCTCGCACAGAGGCACAGAGACAGGGGCTGCTTGCTTGTCTTGCCACCTCCGAAGTCAGACATGGCTTAGGAGGTGTGCGCAGGGTAGCTAATGCAGCACTGCTCCGAAAATGCGAACATTTGCAGATAGCTGGCAGGCAGAAGGGGCTAGGCTGGAAAGCTGTTGCTCAGCCTCATCTTCCCATGGCACTGCTCGCACAGAGGCACAGAGACTGGGGCTGCTTGCTTGTCTTGACACCTCAAACTTCAGAGGTAGCCTGGGAATGGTGAGAGTCCCTGCCAGGCTCCTTTCACAGCCGTGCTCCGAAAATGCGGAAGTCTGCAGATAGGTGGCAGCCAGAAGGGGCTAGCCTGGAAAGCTGTTGCTCAGCCTCATCTGCCCATGGCACTGCTCGCACAGAGGCACAGAGACTGGGGCTGCTTGCTTGTCTTGCCACCTCAAACTTCAGAGGTAGCCTGGGAATGGGGAGGGTCCCTGCCAGGCTCCTTTCACAGCCGTGCTCTGAAAATGCGAAAGTCTGCAGATAGCTGGCAGCCAGAATGGGCTAGGCTGGAAAGCTGTTGCTCAGCCTCATCTGCCCATGGCACTGCTCGCACAAAGGCACAGAGACTGGGTCTGCTTGCTTGTCTTGCCACCTCAAACTTCAAACCTAGGTTTGGGGTTCGCTGCCCAGTGCTTCCTGCAGCCCTGTTCCGAAAATGCGATTGTCTGCAAATAGCTGGCAGGCAGAAGGGGCTAGGCTGGAAAGCTGTTGCTCTGCCTCCTCTGCCCATGGCACTGCTCGCACAGAGGCACAGAGACTGGGGCTGCTTGCTTGTCTTGCCACCTCAAGCTTCAGAGGTAGCCTGGGAATGGGGATGGTCCCTGCCAGACTCATTTCGCAGCCCTGCTCCGAAAATGCGAACAAATGCAGATAGCTGGCAGCCAGAAGGGGCGAGCCTGGAAAGCTGTTGCTCAGCCTCATCTGCCCATGGCACTGCTCGCACAGAGGCACAGAGACTGGGGCTGCTTGCTTGTCTTGCCACCTCAAACTTCATAGGTAGCCTGGGATTGGTGAGGGTCCCTGCCAGGCTCCTTTCACAGCCGTGCTCTGAAAATGCGAAAGTCTGCAGATAGCTGGCAGCCAGAAGGGGCTAGCCTGGAAAGCTGTTGCTCAGCCTCATGTGCCCATGGCACTGCTCGCACAAAGGCACAGAGACTGGTGCTGCTTGCTTGTCTTGCCACCTCAAACTTCAAACCTATGTTTGGGGTTCGCTCCAGTGCCTCCTCCAGCCCTGTTCCGAAAATGCGAATGTCTACAGATATCTGGCAGCCAGAATGGGCTAGCCTGGAAAGCTGTTGCTCAGCCTCATCTGCCCATGGCACTGCTCGCACAGAGGCACAGAGACTGGGGCTGCTTGCTTGTCTTGCCACCTCCTAAGTCAGACATGGCTTAGGAGGTGTGCGCTGGGTAGCTAAGGCAGCACTGCTCCGAAAATGCGAACGTCTGCAGATAGCTGGCAGCCAGAAGGGGCTAGCCTGGAAAGCTGTTGCTCAGCCTCATCTGCGCATGGCACTGCTCGCACAAAGGCACAGAGACTGGGTCTGCTTGCTTGTCTTGCCACCTCAAACTTCAAACCTAGGTTTGGGGTTCGCAACCCAGTGCCTCTTGCAGCCCTGTTCCGAAAATGCGAATGTCTAGAGATATCTGGCAGCCAGAATGGGCTAGCCTGGAAAACTGTTGCTCAGCCTCATCTGCCCATGACACTGCTCGCACAGAGGCACAGAGACTGGGGCTGCTTGCTTGTCTTGCCACCTCCTAAGTCAGACATGGCTTAGGAGGTGTGCGCTGGGTAGCTAAGGCAGCACTGCTCCGAAAATGCGAACGTCTGCAGATAGCTGGCAGCCAGAAGGGGCTAGCCTGGAAAGCTGTTGCTCAGCCTCATGTGCCCATGGCACTGCTCGCACAGAGGCACAGAGAGTGGGGCTGCTTGCTTGTCTTGTACCCTCAAACTTCAGAGGTAGCGTGGGAATGGGGAGGGTGCCTGCCAGGCTCCGTTCGCAGCCCTGCTCCGAAAATGCGATCGTCTGCAAACAGCTGGCAGGCAGAAGGGGCTAGGCTGGAAAGCTGTTGCTCAGCCTCATCTGCCCCTGGCACTGCTCGCACAGAGGCACAGAGACTGGGTCTGCTTGCTTGTCTTGCCACCTCCTAAGCCAAACATAGCTTAGGATGTGTGCGCAGGGTAGCTACGGCAGCACTGCTGCGAAAATGCGAACATGTGCAGATAGCTGGCAGCTAGAAGGAGCTAGCCTGGAAAGCTGTTGCTGTGCCTCCTGTGCCCATGGCACTGCTCGCACAGAGGCACAGAGACTGGGGCTGCTTGCTTGTCTTGCCACCTCAAAATTCAAACGTATCCTGGGAATGGGGTGGGTCCCTGCAAGACTCCTTTCGCATCCCTGCTCCGAAAATGAGAATGTCTGCAGATAGTTGGCAGCCAGAAGGGGCTAGCCTGGAAAGCTGTTGCTCAGCCTCATCTGCCCATGGCACTGCTCGCACAGAGGCACAGAGACTGGGGCGGCTTGCTTGTCTTGCCACCTCAAACTTCAAACCTATTTTTGGGGTTCGCTGCCCAGTGCCTCCTGCAGCCCTGTTCCTAAAATGCGAATGTTTACAGATATCTGGCAGCCAGAAGGGGCTAGCCTGGAAAGCTGTTGCTCAGCCTCATCTGCCCATGGCACTGCTCGCACAGAGGCACAGAGACTGGGGCTGCTTGCCTGTCTTGCCACCTCAAGCCTCAGAGTTAGCCTGGGAATGGGGAGGGTCCCTGCCAGGCTCCTTTCGCAGCACTGCTCCGAAAATGCGAACGTCTGCAGATAGCCGGCAGGCGGAAGGGGCTAGCCTGGAAAGCTGTTGCTCAGCCTCATCTGCCCATGGCACTGCTCGTACAGAGGCACAGAGACTGGGGCTGCTTGCTTGTCTTGTACCCTCAAACTTCAGAGGTAGCCTGGGAATGGGGAGGGTCCCTGACAGACTCATTTCGCAGCCGTGCTCTGAAAATGCGAACAAATGCATATAGCTGGCAGCCAGAAGGGGCTAGCCTGGAAAGCTGTTGCTCAGCCTCATCTGCCCATGGCACTGCTCGCACAGAGGCACAGAGACTGGGGCTGCTTGCTTCTCTTGCCACCTCAAACTTCAAACCTAGGTTTGGGGTTCGCTGCCCAGTGCCTCCTGCAGCCCTGTTCCGAAAATGCGAATGTCTAGAGATATGTGGCAGCCAGAATGGGCTAGCCTGGAAAGCTGTTGCTCAGCCTCATCTGCCCATGACACTGCTCGCACAGAGGCACAGAGACTGGGGCTGCTTGCTTGTCTTGCCACCTGAAACTTCAGAGGTATCCTGAGAATGGGGAGTGTTCCCGCTAAGCTCCTTTCGCAGCCCTGCTCCGAAAATGCGAACATGTGCAGATAGCTGGCAGCCAGAAGGGGCGAGCCTGGAAAGCTGTTGCTCAGCCTCATCTGCCCATGGCACTGCTCGCACAGAGGCACAGAGACTGGGGCTGCTTGCTTGTCTTGCCACCTCAAACTTCAGAGGTAGCCTGGGATTGGTGAGGGTCCCTGCCAGGCTCCTTTCACAGCCGTGCTCTGAAAATGCGAAAGTCTGCAGATAGCTGGCAGCCAGAAGGGGCTAGCCTGGAAAGCTGTTGCTCAGCCTCATCTGCCCATGGCACTGCTCTCACAAAGGCACAGAGACTGGTGCTGCTTGCTTGTCTTGCCACCTCAAACTTCAAACCTAGGTTTGGGGTTCGCTGCCCAGTGCCTCCTGCAGCCCTGTTCCGAAAATGCGAATGTCTACAGATATCTGGCAGCCAGAATGGGCTAGCCTGGAAAGCTGTTGCTCAGCCTCATCTGCCCATGGCACTGCTCGCACAGAGGCACAGAGACTGGGGCTGCTTGCTTGTCTTGCCACCTCCGAAGTCAGACATGGCTTAGGAGATGTGCGCAGGGTAGCTAATGCAGCACTGCTCCGAGAATGCGAACATTTGCAGATAGCTGGCAGCCAGAGGGGGCTAGGCAGGAAAGCTGTTGCTCAGCCTCATGTGCCCATGGCACTGCTCGCACAAAGGCACAGAGACTGGGGCTGCTTGCTTGTCTTGCCACCTCAAACTTCAAACCTAGGTTTGGGGTTCGCTGCCCAGTGCCTCCTGCAGCCCTGTTCCGAAAATGCGAATGTCTACAGAAATCTGGCAGCCAGAATGAGCTAGCCTGGAAAGCTGTTGCTCAGCCTCATCTGCCCCTGGCACTGCTCGCACAGAGGCACAGAGACTGGGGCTGCTTGCTTGTCTTGCCACCTCCTAAGCCAAACATAGCTTAGGAGGTGTGCGCAGGGTAGCTACGGCAGCACTGCTGCGAAAATGCGAACATGTGCAGATAGCTGGCAGCCAGAAGGGGCTAGCCTGGAAAGCTGTTGCTCAGCCTCATGTGCCCGTGGCACTGCTCGCACAGAGGCACAGAGACTGGGGCTTCTTGCTTGTCTTGCCACCTCAAAGTTCAGAGGTAGCCTGGGAATGGGGAGGGTCCCTGCCAGGCTCATTTCGCAGCCCTGCTCCGAAAATGCGTACAAATGCAGATAGCTGGCAGCCAGAAGGGGCTAGCCTGGAAAGCTGTTGCTCAGCCTCATCTGCCCCTGGCACTGCTCGCACAGAGGCACAGAGACTGGGGCTGCTTGCTTGTCTTGCCACCTCCGAAGTCAGACATGGCTTAGGAGTTGTGCGCAGGGTAGCTACGGCAGCACTGCTCCGAAAATGCGATCGTCTGCAGATAGCTGGCAGCCAGAAGGGGCTAGCCTGGAAAGCTGTTGCTCAGCCTCATGTGCCCGTGGCACTGCTCGCACAGAGGCACAGAGACTGGGGCTGCTTGCTTGTCTTTCCACCTCAAAGTTCAGAGGTAGCCTGGGAATGGGGAGGGTCCCTGCCAGGCTCATTTCGCAGCCCTGCTCCGAAAATGCGTACAAATGCAGATAGCTGGCAGCCAGAAGGGGCTAGCCTGGAAAGCTGTTGCTCAGCCTCATCTGCCCATGGCACTGCTCGCACAGAGGCACAGAGACTGGGGCTGCTTGCTTGTCTTGCCACCTCCGAAGTCAGACATGGCTTAGGAGTTGTGCGCAGGGTAGCTACGGCAGCACTGCTCCGAAAATGCGATCGTCTGCAGATAGCTGGCAGCCAGAAGGGGCTAGCCTGGAAAGCTGTTGCTCAGCCTCATGTGCCCGTGGCACTGCTCGCACAGAGGCACAGAGACTGGGGCTTCTTGCTTGTCTTGCCACCTCAAAATTCAAACGTATCCTGGGAATGGGGTGGGTCCCTGCAAGGCTCCTTTCGCATCCCTGCTCCGAAAATGAGAATGTCTGCAGATAGTTGGCAGCCAGAAGGGGCTAGCCTGGAAAGCTGTTGCTCAGCCTCATCTGCCCATGGCACTGCTCGCACAGAGGCACAGAGACTGGGGCGGCTTGCTTGTCTTGCCACCTCAAACTTCAAACCTATTTTTGGGGTTCGCTGCCCAGTGCCTCCTGCAGCCCTGTTCCTAAAATGCGAATGTCTACAGATATCTGGCAGCCAGAAGGGGCTAGCCTGGAAAGCTGTTGCTCAGCCTCATCTGCCCATGGCACTGCTCGTACAGAGGCACAGAGACTGGGGCTGCTTGCTTGTCTTGTACCCTCAAACTTCAGAGGTAGCCTGTGAATGGGGAGGGTCCCTGCCAGGCTCCTTTCGCAGCCCTGCTCCGAAAATGCGAACAAATGCATATAGCTGGCAGCCAGAAGGGGCTAGCCTGGAAAGCGGTTGCTCAGCCTCTTCTGCCCATGGCAGCGCTAGCTCAGAGGCACAGAGACTGGGGCTGCTTGCTTGTCTGGCCACCTCAAACTTCAGAGGTAGCCTGGGAATGGGGTGGGTCCCTGCAAGGCTCCTTTCGCAGCCCTGCTCCGAAAATGAGAATGTCTGCAGATAGTTGGCAGCCAGAAGGGGCTAGCCTGGAAAGCTGTTGCTCAGCCTCTATCTGCCCATGGCACTGCTCATACAGAGGCACAGAGACTGGGGCTGCTTGCTTGTCTTGCCACCTGAAACTGCAGAGGTAGCCTGGGAATGGGGAGGGTCCCTGCAAGGCTCCGTTCGCAGCCCTGCTCCGAAAATGCGTATGTCTGCAGATTGCTGGCAACCAGAAGGGGCTAGCCTGGAAAGCTGTTGCTTAGCCTCATCTGCCCATGGCACTGCTCGCACAGAGGCACAGAGACTGGGGCTGCTTGCTTGTCTTGCCACCTCAAACTTCAAACCTAGGTTTGGGGTTCGCTGTCCAGTGCCTCCTGCAGCCCTGTTCCGAAAATGCGAATGTCTAGAGATATCTGGCAGCCAGAATTGGCTAGCCTGGAAAGCTGTTGCTCAGCCTCATCTGCCCATGGCACTGCTCGCACAGAGGCACAGAGACTGGGGCTGCTTGCTTGTCTTGCCACCTCCGAAGTCAGACATAGCTTAGGAGGTGTGCGCAGGGTAGCTACGGCAGCACTGCTCCGAAAATGCGAACATGTGCAGATAGTTGGCAGCCAGAAGGGGCTAGCCTGGAAAGCTGTTGCTCAGCCTCATCTGCCCATGGCACTGCTCGCACAGAGGCACAGAGACTGGGGCTGCTTGCTTGTCTTGCCACCTCAAACTTCAGAGGTAGCCTGGGATTGGTGAGGGTCCCTGCCAGGCTCCTTTCACAGCCGTGCTCTGAAAATGCGAAAGTCTGCAGATAGCTGGCAGCCAGAAGGGGCTAGCCTGGAAAGCTGTTGCTCAGCCTCATCTGCCCATGGCACTGCTCTCACAAAGGCACAGAGACTGGTGCTGCTTGCTTGTCTTGCCACCTCAAACTTCAAACCTAGGTTTGGGGTTCGCTGCCCAGTGCCTCCTGCAGCCCTGTTCCGAAAATGCGAATGTCTACAGATATCTGGCAGCCAGAATGGGCTAGCCTGGAAAGCTGTTGCTCAGCCTCATCTGCCCATGGCACTGCTCGCACAGAGGCACAGAGACTGGGGCTGCTTGCTTGTCTTGCCACCTCCGAAGTCAGACATGGCTTAGGAGATGTGCGCAGGGTAGCTAATGCAGCACTGCTCCGAGAATGCGAACATTTGCAGATAGCTGGCAGCCAGAGGGGGCTAGGCAGGAAAGCTGTTGCTCAGCCTCATGTGCCCATGGCACTGCTCGCACAAAGGCACAGAGACTGGGGCTGCTTGCTTGTCTTGCCACCTCAAACTTCAAACCTAGGTTTGGGGTTCGCTGCCCAGTGCCTCCTGCAGCCCTGTTCCGAAAATGCGAATGTCTACAGAAATCTGGCAGCCAGAATGAGCTAGCCTGGAAAGCTGTTGCTCAGCCTCATCTGCCCCTGGCACTGCTCGCACAGAGGCACAGAGACTGGGGCTGCTTGCTTGTCTTGCCACCTCCTAAGCCAAACATAGCTTAGGAGGTGTGCGCAGGGTAGCTACGGCAGCACTGCTGCGAAAATGCGAACATGTGCAGATAGCTGGCAGCCAGAAGGGGCTAGCCTGGAAAGCTGTTGCTCAGCCTCATGTGCCCGTGGCACTGCTCGCACAGAGGCACAGAGACTGGGGCTTCTTGCTTGTCTTGCCACCTCAAAGTTCAGAGGTAGCCTGGGAATGGGGAGGGTCCCTGCCAGGCTCATTTCGCAGCCCTGCTCCGAAAATGCGTACAAATGCAGATAGCTGGCAGCCAGAAGGGGCTAGCCTGGAAAGCTGTTGCTCAGCCTCATCTGCCCCTGGCACTGCTCGCACAGAGGCACAGAGACTGGGGCTGCTTGCTTGTCTTGCCACCTCCGAAGTCAGACATGGCTTAGGAGTTGTGCGCAGGGTAGCTACGGCAGCACTGCTCCGAAAATGCGATCGTCTGCAGATAGCTGGCAGCCAGAAGGGGCTAGCCTGGAAAGCTGTTGCTCAGCCTCATGTGCCCGTGGCACTGCTCGCACAGAGGCACAGAGACTGGGGCTGCTTGCTTGTCTTTCCACCTCAAAGTTCAGAGGTAGCCTGGGAATGGGGAGGGTCCCTGCCAGGCTCATTTCGCAGCCCTGCTCCGAAAATGCGTACAAATGCAGATAGCTGGCAGCCAGAAGGGGCTAGCCTGGAAAGCTGTTGCTCAGCCTCATCTGCCCATGGCACTGCTCGCACAGAGGCACAGAGACTGGGGCTGCTTGCTTGTCTTGCCACCTCCGAAGTCAGACATGGCTTAGGAGTTGTGCGCAGGGTAGCTACGGCAGCACTGCTCCGAAAATGCGATCGTCTGCAGATAGCTGGCAGCCAGAAGGGGCTAGCCTGGAAAGCTGTTGCTCAGCCTCATGTGCCCGTGGCACTGCTCGCACAGAGGCACAGAGACTGGGGCTTCTTGCTTGTCTTGCCACCTCAAAATTCAAACGTATCCTGGGAATGGGGTGGGTCCCTGCAAGGCTCCTTTCGCATCCCTGCTCCGAAAATGAGAATGTCTGCAGATAGTTGGCAGCCAGAAGGGGCTAGCCTGGAAAGCTGTTGCTCAGCCTCATCTGCCCATGGCACTGCTCGCACAGAGGCACAGAGACTGGGGCGGCTTGCTTGTCTTGCCACCTCAAACTTCAAACCTATTTTTGGGGTTCGCTGCCCAGTGCCTCCTGCAGCCCTGTTCCTAAAATGCGAATGTCTACAGATATCTGGCAGCCAGAAGGGGCTAGCCTGGAAAGCTGTTGCTCAGCCTCATCTGCCCATGGCACTGCTCGTACAGAGGCACAGAGACTGGGGCTGCTTGCTTGTCTTGTACCCTCAAACTTCAGAGGTAGCCTGTGAATGGGGAGGGTCCCTGCCAGGCTCCTTTCGCAGCCCTGCTCCGAAAATGCGAACAAATGCATATAGCTGGCAGCCAGAAGGGGCTAGCCTGGAAAGCGGTTGCTCAGCCTCTTCTGCCCATGGCAGCGCTAGCTCAGAGGCACAGAGACTGGGGCTGCTTGCTTGTCTGGCCACCTCAAACTTCAGAGGTAGCCTGGGAATGGGGTGGGTCCCTGCAAGGCTCCTTTCGCAGCCCTGCTCCGAAAATGAGAATGTCTGCAGATAGTTGGCAGCCAGAAGGGGCTAGCCTGGAAAGCTGTTGCTCAGCCTCTATCTGCCCATGGCACTGCTCATACAGAGGCACAGAGACTGGGGCTGCTTGCTTGTCTTGCCACCTGAAACTGCAGAGGTAGCCTGGGAATGGGGAGGGTCCCTGCAAGGCTCCGTTCGCAGCCCTGCTCCGAAAATGCGTATGTCTGCAGATTGCTGGCAACCAGAAGGGGCTAGCCTGGAAAGCTGTTGCTTAGCCTCATCTGCCCATGGCACTGCTCGCACAGAGGCACAGAGACTGGGGCTGCTTGCTTGTCTTGCCACCTCAAACTTCAAACCTAGGTTTGGGGTTCGCTGTCCAGTGCCTCCTGCAGCCCTGTTCCGAAAATGCGAATGTCTAGAGATATCTGGCAGCCAGAATTGGCTAGCCTGGAAAGCTGTTGCTCAGCCTCATCTGCCCATGGCACTGCTCGCACAGAGGCACAGAGACTGGGGCTGCTTGCTTGTCTTGCCACCTCCGAAGTCAGACATAGCTTAGGAGGTGTGCGCAGGGTAGCTACGGCAGCACTGCTCCGAAAATGCGAACATGTGCAGATAGTTGGCAGCCAGAAGGGGCTAGCCTGGAAAGCTGTTGCTGTGCCTCCTCTGCCCATGGCACTGCTCGCACAGAGGCACAGAGACTGGGGCTGCTTGCTTGTCTTGCCACCTCAAGCTTCAGAGGTAGCCTGGGAATGGGGAGGGTCCCTGCCAGACTCATTTCGCAGCCCTGCTCCGAAAATGCGAACAAATGCAGATAGCTGGCAGCCAGAAGGGGCGAGCCTGGAAAGCTGTTGCTCAGCCTCATCTGCCCATGGCACTGCTCGCACAGAGGCACAGAGACTGGTGCTGCTTGCTTGTCTTGCCACCTCAAACTTCAAACCTAGGTTTGGGGTTCGCTGCCCAGTGCCTCCTGCAGCCCTGTTCCGAAAATGCGAATGTCTACAGATATCTGGCAGCCAGAATGGGCTAGCCTGGAAAGCTGTTGCTCAGCCTCATCTGCCCATGGCACTGCTCACACAGAGGCACAGAGACTGGGGCTGCTTGCTTGTCTTGCCACCTCCTAAGTCAGACATGGCTTAGGAGGTGTGCGCAGGGTAGCTAATGCAGCACTGCTCCGAAAATGCGAACATCTGCAGATAGCTGGCAGCCAGAAGGGGCTAGCTTGGAAAGCTGTTGCTCAGCCTCCTGTGCCCATGGCACTGCTCGCACAGAGGCACAGAGACTGGGGCTGCTTGCTTGTCTTGCCACCTCAAACTTCAAACCTAGGTTTGGGGTTCGCTGCCCAGTGCCTCCTGCAGCCCTGTTCCGAAAATGCGAATGTCTACAGAAATCTGGCAGCCAGAATGGGCTAGCCTGGAAAGCTGTTCTCAGCCTCATCTGCCCATGGCACTGCTCGCACAGAGGCACAGAGACTGGGGCTGCTTGCTTGTCTTGCCACCTCCTAAGTCAGACATGGCTTAGGAGGTGTGCGCTGGGTAGCTAAGGCAGCACTGCTCCGAAAATGCGAACGTCTGCAGATAGCTGGCAGCCAGAAGGGGCTAGCCTGGAAAGCTGTTGCTCAGCCTCATGTGCCCATGGCACTGCTCGCACAAAGGCACAGAGACTGGGGCTGCTTGCTTGTCTTGTACCCTCAAACTTCAGAGGTAGCGTGGGAATGGGGAGGGTGCCTGCCAGGCTCCGTTCACAGCCCTGCTCCGAAAATGCGTACAAATGCAGATAGCTGGCAGACAGAAGGGGCTAGCCTGGAAAGCTGTTGCTCAGCCTCATCTGCCCATGGCACTGCTCGCACAGAGGCACAGAGACTGGGGCTGCTTGCTTGTCTTGCCACCTCCGAAGTCAGACATGGCTTAGGAGGTGTGCGCAGGGTAGCTACGGCAGCACTGCTCCAAAAATGCGATCGTCTGCAGATAGCTGGCAGCCAGAAGGGGCTAGCCTGGAAAGCTGTTGCTCAGCCTCATGTGCCCGTGGCACTGCTCGCACAGAGGCACAGAGACTGGGGCTGCTTGCTTGTCTTGCCACCTCAAAATTCAAACATATCCTGGGAATGGGGTGGGTCCCTGCAAGACTCCTTTCGCATCCCTGCTCCGAAAATGAGAATGTCTGCAGATAGTTGGCAGCCAGAAGGGGCTAGCCTGGAAAGCTGTTGCTCAGCCTCATCTGCCCATGGCACTGCTCGCACAGAGGCACAGAGACTGGGGCGGCTTGCTTGTCTTGCCACCTCAAACTTCAAACCTATTTTTGGGGTTCGCTGCCCAGTGCCTCCTGCAGCCCTGTTCCTAAAATGCGAATGTTTACAGATATCTGGCAGCCAGAAGGGGCTAGCCTGGAAAGCTGTTGCTCAGCCTCATCTGCCCATGGCACTGCTCGCACAGAGGCACAGAGACTGGGGCTGCTTGCTTGTCTTGTACCCTCAAACTTCAGAGGTAGCCTGGGAATGGGGAGGGTCCCTGCCAGACTCATTTCGCAGCCGTGCTCTGAAAATGCGAACAAATGCATATAGCTGGCAGCCAGAAGGGGCTAGCCTGGAAAGCGGTTGCTCAGCCTCTTCTGCCCATGGCAGCGCTAGCTCAGAGGCACAGAGACTGGGGCTGCTTGCTTGTCTGGCCACCTCAAACTTCAGAGGTAGCCTGGGAATGGGGTGGGTCCCTGCAAGGCTCCTTTCGCAGCCCTGCTCCGAAAATGAGAATGTCTGCAGATAGTTGGCAGCCAGAAGGGGCTAGCCTGGAAAGCTGTTGCTCTGCCTCATCTGCCCATGGCACTGCTCATACAGAGGCACAGAGACTGGGGCTGCTTGCTTGTCTTGCCACCTGAAACTTCAGAGGTAGCCTGGGAATGGGGAGGGTCCCTGCAAGGCTCCGTTCACAGCCCTGCTCCAAAAATGCGAACGTCTGCAAATAGCTGGCAGACAGAAGGGGCTAGCCTGGAAAGCTGTTGCTCAGCCTCATCTGCCCATGGCACTGCTCGCACAGAGGCACCGAGACTGGGGCTGCTTGCTTGTCTTGCCACCTCAAACTTCAAACCTAGGTTTGGGGTTCGCTGCCCAGTGCCTCCTGCAGCCCTGTTCCGAAAATGCGAATGTCTAGAGATATGTGGCAGCCAGAATGGGCTAGCCTGGAAAGCTGTTGCTCAGCCTCATCTGCCCATGACACTGCTCGCACAGAGGCACAGAGACTGGGGCTGCTTGCTTGTCTTGCCACCTGAAACTTCAGAGGTATCCTGAGAATGGGGAGTGTTCCCGCTAAGCTCCTTTCGCAGCCCTGCTCCGAAAATGCGAACATGTGCAGATAGCTGGCAGCCAGAAGGGGCGAGCCTGGAAAGCTGTTGCTGTGCCTCATCTGCCCATGGCACTGCTCGCACAGAGGCACAGAGACTGGGGCTGCTTGCTTGTCTTGCCACCTCAAACTTCAGAGGTAGCCTGGGATTGGTGAGGGTCCCTGCCAGGCTCCTTTCACAGCCGTGCTCTGAAAATGCGAAAGTCTGCAGATAGCTGGCAGCCAGAAGGGGCTAGCCTGGAAAGCTGTTGCTCAGCCTCATCTGCCCATGGCACTGCTCTCACAAAGGCACAGAGACTGGTGCTGCTTGCTTGTCTTGCCACCTCAAACTTCAAACCTAGGTTTGGGGTTCGCTGCCCAGTGCCTCCTGCAGCCCTGTTCCGAAAATGCGAATGTCTACAGATATCTGGCAGCCAGAATGGGCTAGCCTGGAAAGCTGTTGCTCAGCCTCATCTGCCCATGGCACTGCTCGCACAGAGGCACAGAGACTGGGGCTGCTTGCTTGTCTTGCCACCTCCGAAGTCAGACATGGCTTAGGAGGTGTGCGCAGGGTAGCTAATGCAGCACTGCTCCGAAAATGCGAACGTCTGCATTTAGCTGGCAGCCAGAAGGGGCTAGCCTGGAAAGCTGTTGCTCAGCCTCATCTGCGCATGGCACTGCTCGCACAAAGGCACAGAGACTGGGTCTGCTTGCTTGTCTTGCCACCTCAAACTTCAAACCTAGGTTTGGGGTTCGCAACCCAGTGCCTCCTGCAGCCCTGTTCCGAAAATGCGAATGTCTAGAGATATCTGGCAGCCAGAATGGGCTAGCCTGGAAAGCTGTTGCTCAGCCTCATCTGCCCATGACACTGCTCGCACAGAGGCACAGAGACTGGGGCTGCTTGCTTGTCTTGCCACCTCCTAAGTCAGACATGGCTTAGGAGGTGTGCGCTGGGTAGCTAAGGCAGCACTGCTCCGAAAATGCGAACGTCTGCAGATAGCTGACAGCCAGAAGGGGCTAGCCTGGAAAGCTGTTGCTCAGCCTCATGTGCCCATGGCACTGCTCGCACAGAGGCACAGAGACTGGGGCTGCTTGCTTGTCTTGTACCCTCAAACTTCAGAGGTAGCGTGGGAATGGGGAGGGTGCCTGACAGGCTCCGTTCGCAGCCCTGCTCCGAAAATGCGATCGTCTGCAAATAGCTGGCAGGCAGAAGGGGCTAGGCTGGAAAGCTGTTGCTCAGCCTCATCTGCCCCTGGCACTGCTCGCACAGAGGCACAGAGACTGGGGCTGCTTGCTTGTCTTGCCACCTCCTAAGCCAAACATAGCTTAGGAGGTGTGCGCAGGGTAGCTACGGCAGCACTGCTGCGAAAATGCGAACATGTGCAGATAGCTGGCAGCTAGAAGGAGCTAGCCTGGAAAGCTGTTGCTCTGCCTCCTGTGCCCATGGCACTGCTCGCACAGAGGCACAGAGACTGGGGCTGCTTGCTTGTCTTGCCACCTCAAAGTTCAGAGGTAGCCTGGGAATGGGGAGGGTCCCTGCCAGGCTCATTTCGCAGCCCTGCTCCGAAAATGCGTACAAATGCAGATAGCTGGCAGCCAGAAGGGGCTAGCCTGGAAAGCTGTTGCTGAGCCTCATCTGCCCATGGCACTGCTCGCACAGAGGCACAGAGACGGGGGCTGCTTGCTTGTCTTGCCACCTCCGAAGTCAGACATGGCTTAGGAGGTGTGCGCAGGGTAGCTACGGCAGCACTGCTCCGAAAATGCGATCGTCTGCAGATAGCTGGCAGCCAGAAGGGGCTAGCCTGGAAAGCTGTTGCTCAGCCTCATGTGCCCGTGGCACTGCTCGCACAGAGGCACAGAGACTGGGGCTGCTTGCTTGTCTTGCCACCTCAAAATTCAAACGTATCCTGGGAATGGGGTGGGTCCCTGCAAGGCTCCTTTCGCATCCCTGCTCCGAAAATGAGAATGTCTGCAGATAGTTGGCAGCCAGAAGGGGCTAGCCTGGAAAGCTGTTGCTCAGCCTCATCTGCCCATGGCACTGCTCGCACAGAGGCACAGAGACTGGGGCGGCTTGCTTGTCTTGCCACCTCAAACTTCAAACCTATTTTTGGGGTTCGCTGCCCAGTGCCTCCTGCAGCCCTGTTCCTAAAATGCAAATGTCTACAGATATCTGGCAGCCAGAAGGGGCTAGCCTGGAAAGCTGTTGCTCAGCCTCATCTGCCCATGGCACTGCTCGCACAGAGGCACAGAGACTGGGGCTGCTTGCCTGTCTTGCCACCTCAAGCCTCAGAGTTAGCCTGGGAATGGGGAGGGTCCCTGCCAGGCTCCTTTCGCAGCCCTGCTCCGAAAATGAGAATGTCTGCAGATAGGTGGCAGGCAGAAGGGGCTAGCCTGGAAAGCTGTTGCTCAGCCTCATCTGCCCATGGCACTGCTCGTACAGAGGCACAGAGACTGGGGCTGCTTGCTTGTCTTGTACCCTCAAACTTCAGAGGTAGCCTGGGAATGGGGAGGGTCCCTGCCAGACTCATTTCGCAGCCCTGCTCCGAAAATGCGAACAAATGCATATAGCTGGCAGCCAGAAGGGGCTAGCCTGGAAAGCGGTTGCTCAGCCTCATCTGCCCATGGCAGCGCTAGCTCAGAGGCACAGAGACTGGGGCTGCTTGCTTGTCTGGCCACCTCAAACTTCAGAGGTAGCCTGGGAATGGGGTGGGTCCCTGCAAGGCTCCTTTCGCAGCCCTGCTCCGAAAATGAGAATGTCTGCAGATAGTTGGCAGCCAGAAGGGGCTAGCCTGGAAAGCTGTTGCTCTGCCTCATCTGCCCATGGCACTGCTCATACAGAGGCACAGAGACTGGGGCTGCTTGCTTGTCTTGCCACCTGAAACTTCAGAGGTAGCCTGGGAATGGGGAGGGTCTCTGCAAGGCTCCGTTCACAGCCCTGCTCCAAAAATGCGAACGTCTGCAAATAGCTGGCAGACAGAAGGGGCTAGCCTGGAAAGCTGTTGCTCAGCCTCATCTGCCCATGGCACTGCTCGCACAGAGGCACCGAGACTGGGGCTGCTTGCTTGTCTTGCCACCTGAAACTTCAGAGGTATCCTGAGAATGGGGAGTGTTCCCGCTAAGCTCCTTTCGCAGCCCTGCTCCGAAAATGCGAACATGTGCAGATAGCTGGCAGCCAGAAGGGGCGAGCCTGGAAAGCTGTTGCTGTGCCTCATCTGCCCATGGCACTGCTCGCACAGAGGCACAGAGACTGGGGCTGCTTGCTTGTCTTGCCACCTCAAACTTCAGAGGTAGCCTGGGATTGGTGAGGGTCCCTGCCAGGCTCCTTTCACAGCCGTGCTCTGAAAATGCGAAAGTCTGCAGATAGCTGGCAGCCAGAAGGGGCTAGCCTGGAAAGCTGTTGCTCAGCCTCATCTGCCCATGGCACTGCTCGCACAAAGGCACAGAGACTGGGTCTGCTTGCTTGTCTTGCCACCTCAAACTTCAAACCTAGGTTTGGGGTTCGCAACCCAGTGCCTCCTGCAGCCCTGTTCCGAAAATGCGAATGTCTAGAGATATCTGGCAGCCAGAATGGGCTAGCCTGGAAAGCTGTTGCTCAGCCTCATCTGCCCATGACACTGCTCGCACAGAGGCACAGAGACTGGGGCTGCTTGCTTGTCTTGCCACCTCCTAAGTCAGACATGGCTTAGGAGGTGTGCGCTGGGTAGCTAAGGCAGCACTGCTCCGAAAATGCGAACGTCTGCAGATAGCTGACAGCCAGAAGGGGCTAGCCTGGAAAGCTGTTGCTCAGCCTCATGTGCCCATGGCACTGCTCGCACAGAGGCACAGAGACTGGGGCTGCTTGCTTGTCTTGTACCCTCAAACTTCAGAGGTAGCGTGGGAATGGGGAGGGTGCCTGACAGGCTCCGTTCGCAGCCCTGCTCCGAAAATGCGATCGTCTGCAAATAGCTGGCAGGCAGAAGGGGCTAGGCTGGAAAGCTGTTGCTCAGCCTCATCTGCCCCTGGCACTGCTCGCACAGAGGCACAGAGACTGGGGCTGCTTGCTTGTCTTGCCACCTCCTAAGCCAAACATAGCTTAGGAGGTGTGCGCAGGGTAGCTACGGCAGCACTGCTGCGAAAATGCGAACATGTGCAGATAGCTGGCAGCTAGAAGGAGCTAGCCTGGAAAGCTGTTGCTCTGCCTCCTGTGCCCATGGCACTGCTCGCACAGAGGCACAGAGACTGGGGCTGCTTGCTTGTCTTGCCACCTCAAAGTTCAGAGGTAGCCTGGGAATGGGGAGGGTCCCTGCCAGGCTCATTTCGCAGCCCTGCTCCGAAAATGCGTACAAATGCAGATAGCTGGCAGCCAGAAGGGGCTAGCCTGGAAAGCTGTTGCTGAGCCTCATCTGCCCATGGCACTGCTCGCACAGAGGCACAGAGACGGGGGCTGCTTGCTTGTCTTGCCACCTCCGAAGTCAGACATGGCTTAGGAGGTGTGCACAGGGTAGCTACGGCAGCACTGCTCCGAAAATGCGATCGTCTGCAGATAGCTGGCAGCCAGAAGGGGCTAGCCTGGAAAGCTGTTGCTCAGCCTCATGTGCCCGTGGCACTGCTCGCACAGAGGCACAGAGACTGGGGCTGCTTGCTTGTCTTGCCACCTCAAAATTCAAACGTATCCTGGGAATGGGGTGGGTCCCTGCAAGGCTCCTTTCGCATCCCTGCTCCGAAAATGAGAATGTCTGCAGATAGTTGGCAGCCAGAAGGGGCTAGCCTGGAAAGCTGTTGCTCAGCCTCATCTGCCCATGGCACTGCTCGCACAGAGGCACAGAGACTGGGGCGGCTTGCTTGTCTTGCCACCTCAAACTTCAAACCTATTTTTGGGGTTCGCTGCCCAGTGCCTCCTGCAGCCCTGCTCCGAAAATGCGAACGTCTGCAGATAGCTGGCAGCCAGAAGGGGCTAGCCTGGAAAGCTGTTGCTCAGCCTCATCTGCCCATGGCACTGCTCGCACAGAGGCACAGAGACTGGGGCTGCTTGCCTGTCTTGCCACCTCAAGCCTCAGAGTTAGCCTGGGAATGGGGAGGGTCCCTGCCAGGCTCCTTTCGCAGCCCTGCTCCGAAAATGAGAATGTCTGCAGATAGGTGGCAGGCAGAAGGGGCTAGCCTGGAAAGCTGTTGCTCAGCCTCATCTGCCCATGGCACTGCTCGTACAGAGGCACAGAGACTGGGGCTGCTTGCTTGTCTTGTACCCTCAAACTTCAGAGGTAGCCTGGGAATGGGGAGGGTCCCTGCCAGACTCATTTCGCAGCCCTGCTCCGAAAATGCGAACAAATGCATATAGCTGGCAGCCAGAAGGGGCTAGCCTGGAAAGCGGTTGCTCAGCCTCTTCTGCCCATGGCAGCGCTAGCTCAGAGGCACAGAGACTGGGGCTGCTTGCTTGTCTGGCCACCTCAAACTTCAGAGGTAGCCTGGGAATGGGGAGGGTCCCTGCAAGGCTCCTTTCGCAGCCCTGCTCCGAAAATGAGAATGTCTGCAGATAGTTGGCAGCCAGAAGGGGCTAGCCTGGAAAGCTGTTGCTCTGCCTCATCTGCCCATGGCACTGCTCATACAGAGGCACAGAGACTGGGGCTGCTTGCTTGTCTTGCCACCTGAAACTTCATAGGTAGCCTGGGAATGGGGAGGGTCCCTGCAAGGCTCCGTTCGCAGCCCTGCTCCAAAAATGCGAACGTCTGCAAATAGCTGGCAGACAGAAGGGGCTAGCCTGGAAAGCTGTTGCTGAGCCTCATCTGCCCATGGCACTGCTCGCACAGAGGCACAGAGACTGGGGCTGCTTGCTTGTCTTGCCACCTCAAACTTCAAACCTAAGTTTGGGGTTCGCTGCCCAGTGCCTCCTGCAGCCCTGTTCCGAAAATGCGAATGTCTAGAGATATGTGGCAGCCAGAATGGGCTAGCATGGAAAGCTGTTGCTCAGCCTCATCTGCCCATGGCACTGCTCACACAGAGGCACAGAGACTGGGGCTGCTTGCTTGTCTTGCCACCTGAAACTTCAGAGGTATCCTGAGAATGGGGAGGGTTCCCGCTAAGCTCCTTTCGCAGCCCTGCTCCGAAAATGCGTATGTCTGCAGATTGCTGGCAACCAGAAGGGGCTAGCCTGGAAAGCTGTTGCTCAGCCTCATCTGCCCATGGCACTGCTCGCACAGAGGCACAGAGACTGGTGCTGCTTGCTTGTCTTGCCACCTCAAACTTCAAACCTAGGTTTGGGGTTCGCTGCCCAGTGCCTCCTGCAGCCCTGTTCCGAAAATGCGAATGTCTACAGATATCTGGCAGCCAGAGTGGGCTAGCCTGGAAAGCTGTTGCTCAGCCTCATCTGCCCATGGCACTGCTCGCACAGAGGCACAGAGACTGGGGCTGCTTGCTTGTCTTGCCACCTCCTAAGTCAGACATGGCTTAGGAGGTGTGCGCAGGGTAGCTAATGCAGCACTGCTCCGAAAATGCGAACATTTGCAGATAGCTGGCAGCCAGAGGGGGCTAGCCTGGAAAGCTGTTGCTCAGCCTCATGTGCCCATGGCACTGCTCGCACAAAGGCACAGAGACTGGTGCTGCTTGCTTGTCTTGCCACCTCAAACTTCAAACCTAGGTTTGGGGTTCGCTGCCCAGTGCCTCCTGCAGCCCTGTTCCGAAAATGCGAATGTCTACAGAAATCTGGCAGCCAGAAGGGGCTAGCCTGGAAAGCTGTTGCTCAGCCTCATGTGCCCGTGGCACTGCTCGCACAGAGGCACAGAGACTGGGGCTGCTTGCTTGTCTTGCCACCTCAAAATTCAAACGTATCCTGGGAATGGGGTGGGTCCCTGCAAGGCTCCTTTCGCATCCCTGCTCCGAAAATGAGAATGTCTGCAGATAGTTGGCAGCCAGAAGGGGCTAGCCTGGAAAGCTGTTGCTCAGCCTCATCTGCCCATGGCACTGCTCGCACAGAGGCACAGAGACTGGGGCGGCTTGCTTGTCTTGTCACCTCAAACTTCAAACCTATTTTTGGGGTTCGCTGCCCAGTGCCTCCTGCAGCCCTGTTCCTAAAATGCGAATGTCTACAGATATCTGGCAGCCAGAATGAGCTAGCCTGGAAAGCTGTTGCTCAGCCTCATCTGCCCATGGCACTGCTCGTACAGAGGCACAGAGACTGGGGCTGCTTGCTTGTCTTGTACCCTCAAACTTCAGAGGTAGCCTGTGAATGGGGAGGGTCCCTGCCAGGCTCCTTTCGCAGCCCTGCTCCGAAAATGCGAACAAATGCATATAGCTGGCAGCCAGAAGGGGCTAGCCTGGAAAGCGGTTGCTCAGCCTCTTCTGCCCATGGCAGCGCTAGCTCAGAGGCACAGAGACTGGGGCTGCTTGCTTGTCTGGCCACCTCAAACTTCAGAGGTAGCCTGGGAATGGGGTGGGTCCCTGCAAGGCTCCTTTCGCAGCCCTGCTCCAAAAATGAGAATGTCTGCAGATAGTTGGCAGCCAGAAGGGGCTAGCCTGGAAAGCTGTTGCTCAGCCTCTATCTGCCCATGGCACTGCTCATACAGAGGCACAGAGACTGGGGCTGCTTGCTTGTCTTGCCACCTGAAACTTCAGAGGTAGCCTGGGAATGGGGAGGGTCCCTGCAAGGCTCCGTTCGCAGCCCTGCTCCGAAAATGCGTATGTCTGCAGATTGCTGGCAACCAGAAGGGGCTAGCCTGGAAAGCTGTTGCTCAGCCTCATCTGCCCATGGCACTGCTCGCACAGAGGCACAGAGACTGGGGCTGCTTGCTTGTCTTGCCACCTCAAACTTCAAACCTAGGTTTGGGGTTCGCTGTCCAGTGCCTCCTGCAGCCCTGTTCCGAAAATGCGAATGTCTAGAGGTATCTGGCAGCCAGAATGGGCTAGCCTGGAAAGCTGTTGCTCAGCCTCATGTGCCCATGGCAAAGCTCACACAGAGGCACAGAGACTGGGGCTGCTTGCTTGTCTTGCCACCTCCGAAGTCAGACATAGCTTAGGAGGTGTGCGCAGGGCAGCTACGGCAGCACTGCTCCGAAAATGCGAACATGTGCAGATAGTTGGCAGCCAGAAGGGGCTAGCCTGGAAAGCTGTTGCTGTGCCTCCTGTGCCCATGGCACTGCTCGCACAGAGGCACAGAGACTGGGGCTGCTTGCTTGTCTTGCCACCTCAAGCTTCAGAGGTAGCCTGGGAATGGGGAGAGTCCCTGCCAGACTCATTTCGCAGCCCTGCTCCGAAAATGCGAACAAATGCAGATAGCTGGCAGCCAGAAGGGGCGAGCCTGGAAAGCTGTTGCTCAGCCTCATCTGCCCATGGCACTGCTCGCACAGAGGCACAGAGACTGGTGCTGCTTGCTTGTCTTGCCACCTCAAACTTCAAACCTAGGTTTGGGGTTCGCTGCCCAGTGCCTCCTGCAGCCCTGTTCCGAAAATGCGAATGTCTACAGATATCTGGCAGCCAGAATGGGCTAGCCTGGAAAGCTGTTGCTCAGCCTCATCTGCCCATGGAACTGCTCACACAGAGGCACAGAGACTGGGGCTGCTTGCTTGTCTTGCCACCTCCTAAGTCAGACATGGCTTAGGAGGTGTGCGCAGGGTAGCTAATGCAGCACTGCTCCGAAAATGCGAACATCTGCAGATAGCTGGCAGCCAGAAGGGGCTAGCTTGGAAAGCTGTTGCTCAGCCTCCTGTGCCCATGGCACTGCTCGCACAGAGGCACAGAGACTGGGGCTGCTTGCTTGTCTTGCCACCTCAAACTTCAAACCTAGGTTTGGGGTTCGCTGCCCAGTGCCTCCTGCAGCCCTGTTCCGAAAATGCGAATGTCTACAGAAATCTGGCAGCCAGAAGGGGCTAGCCTGGAAAGCTGTTCTCAGCCTCATCTGCCCATGGCACTGCTCGCACAGAGGCACAGAGACTGGGGCTGCTTGCTTGTCTTGCCACCTCCTAAGTCAGACATGGCTTAGGAGGTGTGCGCTGGGTAGCTAAGGCAGCACTGCTCCGAAAATGCGAACGTCTGCAGATAGCTGGCAGCCAGAAGGGGCTAGCCTGGAAAGCTGTTGCTCAGCCTCATGTGCCCATGGCACTGCTCGCACAGAGGCACAGAGACTGGGGCTGCTTGCTTGTCTTGTACCCTCAAACTTCAGAGGTAGCGTGGGAATGGGGAGGGTGCCTGCCAGGCTCCGTTCACAGCCCTGCTCCGAAAATGCGATCGTCTGCAAACAGCTGGCAGGCAGAAGGGGCTAGGCTGGAAAGCTGTTGCTCAGCCTCATCTGCCCCTGGCACTGCTCGCACAGAGGCACAGAGACTGGGGCTGCTTGCTTGTCTTGCCACCTCCTAAGCCAAACATAGCTTAGGAGGTGTGCGCAGGGTAGCTACGGCAGCACTGCTGCGAAAATGCGAACATGTGCAGATAGCTGGCAGCTAGAAGGAGCTAGCCTGGAAAGCTGTTGCTGTGCCTCCTGTGCCCATGGCACTGCTCGCACAGAGGCACAGAGACTGGGGCTGCTTGCTTGTCTTGCCACCTCAAAGTTCAGAGGTAGCCTGGGAATGGGGAGGGTCCCTGCCAGGCTCATTTCGCAGCCCTGCTCCGAAAATGCGTACAAATGCAGATAGCTGGCAGCCAGAATGGGCTAGCCTGGAAAGCTGTTGCTCAGCCTCATCTGCCCATGGCACTGCTCGCACAGAGGCACAGAGACTGGGGCTGCTTGCTTGTCTTGCCACCTCCGAAGTCAGACATGGCTTAGGAGGTGTGCGCAGGGTAGCTACGGCAGCACTGCTCCAAAAATGCGATCGTCTGCAGATAGCTGGCAGCCAGAAGGGGCTAGCCTGGAAAGCTGTTGCTCAGCCTCATGTGCCCGTGGCACTGCTCGCACAGAGGCACAGAGACTGGGGCTGCTTGCTTGTCTTGCCACCTCAAAATTCAAACGTATCCTGGGAATGGGGTGGGTCCCTGCAAGACTCCTTTCGCATCCCTGCTCCGAAAATGAGAATGTCTGCAGATAGTTGGCAGCCAGAAGGGGCTAGCCTGGAAAGCTGTTGCTCAGCCTCATCTGCCCATGGCACTGCTCGCACAGAGGCACAGAGACTGGGGCGGCTTGCTTGTCTTGCCACCTCAAACTTCAAACCTATTTTTGGGGTTCGCTGCCCAGTGCCTCCTGCAGCCCTGTTCCGAAAATGAGAATGTTTACAGATATCTGGCAGCCAGAAGGGGCTAGCCTGGAAAGCTGTTGCTCAGCCTCATCTGCCCATGGCACTGCTCGCACAGAGGCACAGAGACTGGGGCTGCTTGCCTGTCTTGCCACCTCAAGCCTCAGAGTTAGCCTGGGAATGGGGAGGGTCCCTGCCAGGCTCCTTTCGCAGCCCTGCTCCGAAAATGCAAACGTCTGCAGATAGGTGGCAGGCAGAAGGGGCTAGTCTGGAAAGCTGTTGCTCAGCCTCATCTGCCCATGGCACTGCTCGTACAGAGGCACAGAGACTGGGGCGGCTTGCTTGTCTTGTACCCTCAAACTTCAGAGGTAGCCTGGGAATGGGGAGGGTCCCTGCCAGGCTCATTTCGCAGCCGTGCTCTGAAAATGCGAACAAATGCATATAGCTGGCAGCCAGAAGGGGCTAGCCTGGAAAGCGGTTGCTCAGCCTCTTCTGCCCATGGCAGCGCTAGCTCAGAGGCACAGAGACTGGGGCTGCTTGCTTGTCTGGCCACCTCAAACTTCAGAGGTAGCCTGGGAATGGGGTGGGTCCCTGCAAGGCTCCTTTCGCAGCCCTGCTCCGAAAATGAGAATGTCTGCAGATAGTTGGCAGCCAGAAGGGGCTAGCCTGGAAAGCTGTTGCTCTGCCTCATCTGCCCATGGCACTGCTCATACAGAGGCACAGAGACTGGGGCTGCTTGCTTGTCTTGCCACCTGAAACTTCAGAGGTAGCCTGGGAATGGGGAGGGTCCCTGCAAGGCTCCGTTCACAGCCCTGCTCCAAAAATGCGAACGTCTGCAAATAGCTGGCAGACAGAAGGGGCTAGCCTGGAAAGCTGTTGCTCAGCCTCATCTGCCCATGGCACTGCTCGCACAGAGGCACCGAGACTGGGGATGCTTGCTTGTCTTGCCACCTCAAACTTCAAACCTAGGTTTGGGGTTCGCTGCCCAGTGCCTCCTGCAGCCCTGTTCCGAAAATGCGAATGTCTAGAGATATGTGGCAGCCAGAATGGGCTAGCCTGGAAAGCTGTTGCTCAGCCTCATCTGCCCATGGCACTGCTCGCACAGAGGCACAGAGACTGGGGCTGCTTGCTTGTCTTGCCACCTCCGAAGTCAGACATGGCTTAGGAGGTGTGCGCAGGGTAGCTAATGCAGCACTGCTCCGAAAATGCGAACATTTGCAGATAGCTGGCAGCCAGAGGGGGCTAGCCTGGAAAGCTGTTGCTCAGCCTCATGTGCCCATGGCACTGCTCGCACAAAGGCACAGAGACTGGTGCTGCTTGCTTGTCTTGCCACCTCAAACTTCAAACCTAGGTTTGGGGTTCGCTGCCCAGTGCCTCCTGCAGCCCTGTTCCGAAAATGCGAATGTCTACAGAAATCTGGCAGCCAGAATGAGCTAGCCTGGAAAGCTGTTGCTCAGCCTCATCTGCCCATGGCACTGCTCGCACAGAGGCACAGAGACTGGGGCTGCTTGCTTGTCTTGCCACCTCCTAAGTCAGACATGTCTTAGGAGGTGTGCGCAGGGTAGCTACTGCAGCACTGCTCCGAAAATGCGAACGTCTGCAGATAGCTGGCAGCCAGAAGGCGCTAGCCTGGAAAGCTGTTGCTCAGCCTCATGTGCCCATGGCACTGCTCGCACAAAGGCACAGAGACTGGTGCTGCTTGCTTGTCTTGCCACCTCAAACTTCAAACCTAGGTTTGGGGTTCGCAACCCAGTGCCTCCTGCAGCCCTGTTCCGAAAATGCGAATGTCTAGAGATATCTGGCAGCCAGAATGGGCTAGCCTGGAAAGCTGTTGCTCAGCCTCATCTGCCCATGACACTGCTCGCACAGAGGCACAGAGACTGGGGCTGCTTGCTTGTCTTGCCACCTCCTAAGTCAGACATGGCTTAGGAGGTGTGCGCTGGGTAGCTAAGGCAGCACTGCTCCGAAAATGCGAACGTCTGCAGATAGCTGACAGCCAGAAGGGGCTAGCCTGGAAAGCTGTTGCTCAGCCTCATGTGCCCATGACACTGCTCGCACAGAGGCACAGAGACTGGGGCTGCTTGCTTGTCTTGTACCCTCAAACTTCAGAGGTAGCGTGGGAATGGGGAGGGTGCCTGACAGGCTCCGTTCGCAGCCCTGCTCCGAAAATGCGATCGTCTGCAAATAGCTGGCAGGCAGAAGGGGCTAGGCTGGAAAGCTGTTGCTCAGCCTCATCTGCCCCTGGCAGTGCTCGCACAGAGGCACAGAGACTGGGGCTGCTTGCTTGTCTTGCCACCTCCTAAGCCAAACATAGCTTAGGAGGTGTGCGCAGGGTAGCTACGGCAGCACTGCTGCGAAAATGCGAACATGTGCAGATATCTGGCAGCTAGAAGGAGCTAGCCTGGAAAGCTGTTGCTCAGCCTCATCTGCCCATGGCACTGCTCGCACAGAGGCACAGAGACTGGGGCTGCTTGCTTGTCTTGCCAACTCCGAAGTCAGACATGGCTTAAGAGGTGTGCGCAGGGTAGCTACGGCAGCACTGCTCCGAAAATGCGATCGTCTGCAGATAGCTGGCAGCCAGAAGGGGCTAGCCTGGAAAGCTGTTGCTCAGCCTCATGTGCCCGTGGCACTGCTCGCACAGAGGCACAGAGACTGGGGCTGCTTGCTTGTCTTGCCACATCAAAATTCAAACGTATCCTGGGAATGGGGTGGGTCCCTGCAAGGCTCCTTTCGCATCCCTGCTCCGAAAATGCGTATGTCTGCAGATAGTTGGCAGCCAGAGGGGGCTAGCCTGGAAAGCTGTTGCTCAGCCTCATCTGCCCATGGCACTGCTCGCACAGAGGCACAGAGACTGGGGCGGCTTGCTTGTCTTGCCACCTCAAACTTCAAACCTATTTTTGGGGTTCGCTGCCCAGTGCCTCCTGCAGCCCTGTTCCTAAAATGCGAATGTCTACAGATATCTGGCAGCCAGAAGGGGCTAGCCTGGAAAGCTGTTGCTCAGCCTCATGTGCCCATGGCACTGCTCGCACAGAGGCACAGAGACTGGGGCTGCTTGCTTGTCTTGTACCCTCAAACTTCAGAGGTAGCGTGGGAATGGGGAGGGTGCCTGCCAGGCTCCGTTCACAGCCCTGCTCCGAAAATGCGATCGTCTGCAAACAGCTGGCAGGCAGAAGGGGCTAGGCTGGAAAGCTGTTGCTCAGCCTCATCTGCCCCTGGCACTGCTCGCACAGAGGCACAGAGACTGGGGCTGCTTGCTTGTCTTGCCACCTCCTAAGCCAAACATAGCTTAGGAGGTGTGCGCAGGGTAGCTACGGCAGCACTGCTGCGAAAATGCGAACATGTGCAGATAGCTGGCAGCTAGAAGGAGCTAGCCTGGAAAGCTGTTGCTGTGCCTCCTGTGCCCATGGCACTGCTCGCACAGAGGCACAGAGACTGGGGCTGCTTGCTTGTCTTGCCACCTCAAAGTTCAGAGGTAGCCTGGGAATGGGGAGGGTCCCTGCCAGGCTCATTTCGCAGCCCTGCTCCGAAAATGCGTACAAATGCAGATAGCTGGCAGCCAGAAGGGGCTAGCCTGGAAAGCTGTTGCTCAGCCTCATCTGCCCATGGCACTGCTCGCACAGAGGCACAGAGACTGGGGCTGCTTGCTTGTCTTGCCACCTCCGAAGTCAGACATGGCTTAGGAGGTGTGCGCAGGGTAGCTACGGCAGCACTGCTCCAAAAATGCGATCGTCTGCAGATAGCTGGCAGCCAGAAGGGGCTAGCCTGGAAAGCTGTTGCTCAGCCTCATGTGCCCGTGGCACTGCTCGCACAGAGGCACAGAGACTGGGGCTGCTTGCTTGTCTTGCCACCTCAAAATTCAAACGTATCCTGGGAATGGGGTGGGTCCCTGCAAGACTCCTTTCGCATCCCTGCTCCGAAAATGAGAATGTCTGCAGATAGTTGGCAGCCAGAAGGGGCTAGCCTGGAAAGCTGTTGCTCAGCCTCATCTGCCCATGGCACTGCTCGCACAGAGGCACAGAGACTGGGGCGGCTTGCTTGTCTTGCCACCTCAAACTTCAAACCTATTTTTGGGGTTCGCTGCCCAGTGCCTCCTGCAGCCCTGTTCCGAAAATGAGAATGTTTACAGATATCTGGCAGCCAGAAGGGGCTAGCCTGGAAAGCTGTTGCTCAGCCTCATCTGCCCATGGCACTGCTCGCACAGAGGCACAGAGACTGGGGCTGCTTGCCTGTCTTGCCACCTCAAGCCTCAGAGTTAGCCTGGGAATGGGGAGGGTCCCTGCCAGGCTCCTTTCGCAGCCCTGCTCCGAAAATGCAAACGTCTGCAGATAGGTGGCAGGCAGAAGGGGCTAGTCTGGAAAGCTGTTGCTCAGCCTCATCTGCCCATGGCACTGCTCGTACAGAGGCACAGAGACTGGGGCTGCTTGCTTGTCTTGTACCCTCAAACTTCAGAGGTAGCCTGGGAATGGGGAGGGTCCCTGCCAGGCTCATTTCGCAGCCGTGCTCTGAAAATGCGAACAAATGCATATAGCTGGCAGCCAGAAGGGGCTAGCCTGGAAAGCGGTTGCTCAGCCTCTTCTGCCCATGGCAGCGCTAGCTCAGAGGCACAGAGACTGGGGCTGCTTGCTTGTCTGGCCACCTCAAACTTCAGAGGTAGCCTGGGAATGGGGTGGGTCCCTGCAAGGCTCCTTTCGCAGCCCTGCTCCGAAAATGAGAATGTCTGCAGATAGTTGGCAGCCAGAAGGGGCTAGCCTGGAAAGCTGTTGCTCTGCCTCATCTGCCCATGGCACTGCTCATACAGAGGCACAGAGACTGGGGCTGCTTGCTTGTCTTGCCACCTGAAACTTCAGAGGTAGCCTGGGAATGGGGAGGGTCCCTGCAAGGCTCCGTTCACAGCCCTGCTCCAAAAATGCGAACGTCTGCAAATAGCTGGCAGACAGAAGGGGCTAGCCTGGAAAGCTGTTGCTCAGCCTCATCTGCCCATGGCACTGCTCGCACAGAGGCACCGAGACTGGGGATGCTTGCTTGTCTTGCCACCTCAAACTTCAAACCTAGGTTTGGGGTTCGCTGCCCAGTGCCTCCTGCAGCCCTGTTCCGAAAATGCGAATGTCTAGAGATATGTGGCAGCCAGAATGGGCTAGCCTGGAAAGCTGTTGCTCAGCCTCATCTGCCCATGGCACTGCTCGCACAGAGGCACAGAGACTGGGGCTGCTTGCTTGTCTTGCCACCTCCGAAGTCAGACATGGCTTAGGAGGTGTGCGCAGGGTAGCTAATGCAGCACTGCTCCGAAAATGCGAACATTTGCAGATAGCTGGCAGCCAGAGGGGGCTAGCCTGGAAAGCTGTTGCTCAGCCTCATGTGCCCATGGCACTGCTCGCACAAAGGCACAGAGACTGGTGCTGCTTGCTTGTCTTGCCACCTCAAACTTCAAACCTAGGTTTGGGGTTCGCTGCCCAGTGCCTCCTGCAGCCCTGTTCCGAAAATGCGAATGTCTACAGAAATCTGGCAGCCAGAATGAGCTAGCCTGGAAAGCTGTTGCTCAGCCTCATCTGCCCATGGCACTGCTCGCACAGAGGCACAGAGACTGGGGCTGCTTGCTTGTCTTGCCACCTCCTAAGTCAGACATGTCTTAGGAGGTGTGCGCAGGGTAGCTACTGCAGCACTGCTCCGAAAATGCGAACGTCTGCAGATAGCTGGCAGCCAGAAGGGGCTAGCCTGGAAAGCTGTTGCTCAGCCTCATGTGCCCATGGCACTGCTCGCACAAAGGCACAGAGACTGGTGCTGCTTGCTTGTCTTGCCACCTCAAACTTCAAACCTAGGTTTGGGGTTCGCAACCCAGTGCCTCCTGCAGCCCTGTTCCGAAAATGCGAATGTCTAGAGATATCTGGCAGCCAGAATGGGCTAGCCTGGAAAGCTGTTGCTCAGCCTCATCTGCCCATGACACTGCTCGCACAGAGGCACAGAGACTGGGGCTGCTTGCTTGTCTTGCCACCTCCTAAGTCAGACATGGCTTAGGAGGTGTGCGCTGGGTAGCTAAGGCAGCACTGCTCCGAAAATGCGAACGTCTGCAGATAGCTGACAGCCAGAAGGGGCTAGCCTGGAAAGCTGTTGCTCAGCCTCATGTGCCCATGACACTGCTCGCACAGAGGCACAGAGACTGGGGCTGCTTGCTTGTCTTGTACCCTCAAACTTCAGAGGTAGCGTGGGAATGGGGAGGGTGCCTGACAGGCTCCGTTCGCAGCCCTGCTCCGAAAATGCGATCGTCTGCAAATAGCTGGCAGGCAGAAGGGGCTAGGCTGGAAAGCTGTTGCTCAGCCTCATCTGCCCCTGGCAGTGCTCGCACAGAGGCACAGAGACTGGGGCTGCTTGCTTGTCTTGCCACCTCCTAAGCCAAACATAGCTTAGGAGGTGTGCGCAGGGTAGCTACGGCAGCACTGCTGCGAAAATGCGAACATGTGCAGATATCTGGCAGCTAGAAGGAGCTAGCCTGGAAAGCTGTTGCTCAGCCTCATCTGCCCATGGCACTGCTCGCACAGAGGCACAGAGACTGGGGCTGCTTGCTTGTCTTGCCAACTCCGAAGTCAGACATGGCTTAAGAGGTGTGCGCAGGGTAGCTACGGCAGCACTGCTCCGAAAATGCGATCGTCTGCAGATAGCTGGCAGCCAGAAGGGGCTAGCCTGGAAAGCTGTTGCTCAGCCTCATGTACCCGTGGCACTGCTCGCACAGAGGCACAGAGACTGGGGCTGCTTGCTTGTCTTGCCACATCAAAATTCAAACGTATCCTGGGAATGGGGTGGGTCCCTGCAAGGCTCCTTTCGCATCCCTGCTCCGAAAATGCGTATGTCTGCAGATAGTTGGCAGCCAGAGGGGGCTAGCCTGGAAAGCTGTTGCTCAGCCTCATCTGCCCATGGCACTGCTCGCACAGAGGCACAGAGACTGGGGCGGCTTGCTTGTCTTGCCACCTCAAACTTCAAACCTATTTTTGGGGTTCGCTGCCCAGTGCCTCCTGCAGCCCTGTTCCTAAAATGCGAATGTCTACAGATATCTGGCAGCCAGAAGGGGCTAGCCTGGAAAGCTGTTGCTCAGCCTCATCTGCCCATGGCACTGCTCGCACAGAGGCACAGAGACTGGGGCTGCTTGCCTGTCTTGCCACCTCAAGCCTCAGAGTTAGCCTGGGAATGGGGAGGGTCCCTGCCAGGCTCCTTTCGCAGCCCTGCTCCGAAAATAAGAATGTCTGCAGATAGGTGGCAGGCAGAAGGGGCTATCTGGAAAGCTGATGCTCAGCCTCATCTGCCCATGGCACTGCTCGTACAGAGGCACAGAGACTGGGGCTGCTTGCTTGTCTTGTACCCTCAAACTTCAGAGGTAGCCTGGGAATGGGGAGGGTCCCTGCCAGGCTCCTTTCGCAGCCCTGCTCCGAAAATGCGAACAAATGCAGATAGCTGGCAGCCAGAAGGGGCTAGCCTGGAAAGCGGTTGCTCAGCCTCTTCTGCCCATGGCACTGCTCGCACAGAGGCACAGAGACTGGGTCTGCTTGCTTGTCTTGCCACCTCAAACTTCAAACCTAGGTTTGGGGTTCGCTGCCCAGTGCCTCCTGTAGCCCTGTTCAGAAAATGCGAATGTCTAGAGATATGTGGCAGCCAGAATGGGCTAGCCTGGAAAGCTGTTGCTCAGCCTCATCTGCCCATGACACGGCTCGCACAGAGGCACAGAGACTGGGGCTGCTTGCTTGTCTTGCCACCTGAAACTTCAGAGGTAGCCTGGGAATGGGGAGGGTGCCTGCCAGGCTCCGTTCGCAGCCCTGCTCCGAAAATGCGATCGTCTGCAAATAGCTGGCAGGCAGAAGGGGCTAGGCTGGAAAGCTGTTGCTCAGCCTCATCTGCCCATGGCACTGCTCGCACAGAGGCACAGAGACTGGGGCTGCTTGCCTGTCTTGCCACCTCAAGCCTCAGAGTTAGCCTGAGAATGGGGAGAGTCCCTGCCAGGCTCCTTTCGCAGCCCTGCTCCGAAAATGCGTATGTCTGCAGATAGGTGGCAGGCAGAAGGGGCTAGCCTGGAAAGCTGTTGCTCTGCCTCCTGTGCCCATGGCACTGCTCGCACAGAGGCACAGAGACTGGGGCTGCTTGCTTGTCTTGCCACCTCAAGCTTCAGAGGTAGCCTGGGAATGGGGATGGTCCCTGCCAGGCTCATTTCGCAGCCCTGCTCCGAAAATGCGTACAAATGCAGATAGCTGGCAGCCAGAAGGGGCTAGCCTGGAAAGCTGTTGCTCAGCCTCATCTGCCCATGGCACTGCTCGCACAGAGGCACAGAGACTGGGGCTGCTTGCTTGTCTTGCCACTTCAAACTTCAGGGGTAGCCTGGGAATGGGGAGGGTTCCTGCCAGGCTCCTTTCGCAGCCCTGCTCCGAAAATGCGTATGTCTGCAGATAGCTGGCAGGCAGAAGGGGCTAGCCTGGAAAGCTGTTGCTCAGCCTCATCTGCCCATGGCACTGCTCGCACAGAGGCACAAAGACTGGGGCTGCTTGCTTGTCTTGCCACCTCAAAATTCGAAGGTATCCTGGGAATGGGGTGGGTCCCTGCAAGGCTCCTTTCGCAGCGCTGCTCCGAAAATGAGAATGTCTGCAGATAGTTGGCAGCCAGAAGGGGCTAGCCTGGAAAGCTGTTGCTCAGCCTCATCTGCCCATGGCACTGCTCGCACAGAGGCACAGAGACTGGGGTTGCTTGCTTGTCTTGCCACCTCAAACTTCAGAGGTATCTTGAGAATGGGGAGGGTCTCTGCCAGGCTCCTTTCGCAGCCTTTCTACGATAATGCGAACGTCTGCAGATAATTGGCAGCCAGAAGGGGCTAGCCTGGAAAGCTGTTGCTCAGCCTCATCTGCCCATGGCACTGCTCGCACACAGGCACAGAGACTGGGGCTGCTTGCTTGTCTTGCCACCTCAAACTTCAAACCTAGGTTTGGGGTTCGCTGCCCAGTGCCTCCTGCAGCCGTGTTCCGAAAAAGCGAATGTCTACAGATATCTGGCAGCCAGAATGGGCTAGCCTGGAAAGCTGTTGCTCAGCCTCATCTTCCCATGACACTGCTCGCACAGAGGCACAGAGACTGGGGCTGCTTGCTTGTCTTGCCACCTCAAACTTCAGAGGTAGCCTGGGAATGGGGAGGGTCCCTGCCAGGCTCCTTTCGCAGCCCTGCTCCGAAAATGCGTACAAATGCAGATAGCTGGCAGCCAGAAGGGGCTAGCCTGGAAAGCTGTTGCTCAGCCTCATGTGCCCATGGCACTGCTCGCACAGAGGCACAGAGAGTGGGGCTGCTTGCTTGTCATGCCACCTCAAACTTCAGAGGTATCCTGGGAATGGGGAGTGTCTCTGCCAGGCTCCTTTCGCAGCCCTTCTCCGAAAATGCGAACAAATGCAGATAGTTGGCAGCCAGAAGGGGTTAGCCTGGAAAGCTGTTGCTCAGCCTCATCTGCCCATGGCACTGCTCGCATAGAGGCACAGAGACTGGGGCTGCTTGCTTGTCTTGCCACCTCCTAAGTCAGACATGGCTTAGGAGGTGTGCGCAGGGTAGCTACGGCAGCACTGCTCCGAAAATGCGAAAGTCTGCAGATAACTGGCAGGCAGAAGGGGCTAGCCTGGAAAGCTGTTTCTCAGCCTCATCTGCCCATGGCACTGCTCGCACAGAGGCACAGAGACTGGGGCTGCTTGCTTGTCTTGCCACCTCAAAATTCGAAGGTATCCTGGGAATGGGGTGGGTCCCTGCAAGGCTCCTTTCGCAGCGCTGCTCCGAAAATGAGAATGTCTGCAGATAGTTGGCAGCCAGAAGGGGCTAGCCTGGAAAGCTGTTGCTCAGCCTCATCTGCCCATGGCACTGCTCGCACAGAGGCACAGAGACTGGGGTTGCTTGCTAGTCTTGCCACCTCAAACTTCAGAGGTATCTTGAGAATGGGGAGGGTCTCTGCCAGGCTCCTTTCGCAGCCTTTCTACGATAATGCGAACGTCTGCAGATAGTTGGCAGCCAGAAGGGGCTAGCCTGGAAAGCTGTTGCTCAGCCTCATCTGCCCATGGCACTGCTCGCACACAGGCACAGAGACTGGGGCTGCTTGCTTGTCTTGCCACCTCAAACTTCAAACCTAGGTTTGGGGTTCGCTGCCCAGTGCCTCCTGCAGCCGTGTTCCGAAAAAGCGAATGTCTACAGATATCTGGCAGCCAGAATGGGCTAGCCTGGAAAGCTGTTGCTCAGCCTCATCTGCCCATGACACTGCTCGCACAGAGGCACAGAGACTGGGGCTGCTTGCTTGTCTTGCCACCTCAAACTTCAGAGGTAGCCTGGGAATGGGGAGGGTCCCTGCCAGGCTCCTTTCGCAGCCCTGCTCCGAAAATGCGTACAAATGCAGATAGCTGGCAGCCAGAAGGGGCTAGCCTGGAAAGCTGTTGCTCAGCCTCATCTGCCCATGGCACTGATCGCACAGAGGCACAGAGACTGGGGCTGCTTGCTTGTCATGCCACCTGAAACTTCAGAGGTAGCCTGGGAATGGGGAGGGTGCCTGCCAGGCTCCTTTCGCAGCCCTGCTCCAAAAATGCGAACGTCTGCAAATGACTGGCAGGCAGAAGGGGCTAGGCTGGAAAGCTGTTGCTGAGCCTCATCTGCCCATGGCACTGCTCGCACAGAGGCACAGAGACTGGCGCTGCTTGCTTGTCTGGACACCTCCTAAGCCAAACATAGCTTAGGAGGTGTGCGCAGGGTAGCTACGGCAGCACTGCTCCGAAAATGCGAACATGTGCAGATAGCTGGCAGCTAGAAGGAGCTTACCTGGAAAGCTGTTGCTCTGCCTCCTCTGCCCATGGCACTGCTCGCACAGAAGCACAGAGACTGGGGCTGCTTGCTTGTCTTGCCACCTCAAACTTCAGAGGTAGCCTGGGAATGGGGAGGGTCCCTGCCAGGCTCATTTCGCAGCCCTGCTCCGAAATGCGTATGTCTGCAGATAGCTGGCAGCCAGAAGGGGCTAGCCTGGAAAGCTGGTGCTCAGCCTCATCTGCCCATGGCACTGCTCGCACAGAGGCACAGAGACTGGGGCTGCTTGCTTGTCTTGACACCTCAAACTTCAGAGGTAGCCTGGGATTGGTGAGGGTCCCTGCCAGGCTCCTTTCGCAGCCGTGCTCTGAAAATGCGAAAGTCTGCAGATAGCTGGCAGCCAGAATGGGCTAGGCTGGAAAGCTGTTGCTCAGCCGCATCTGCCCATGGCACTGCTCGCACAAAGGCACAGAGACTGGGTCTGCTTGCCTGTCTTGCCACCTCCAAAGTCAGACATGGCTTAGGAGGTGTGCGCAGGGTAGCTACGGCAGCCCTGTTCCGAAAATGGGAAAGTCTGCAGATAGCTGGCAGGCAGAAGGGGCTAGCCTGGAAAGCTGTTGCTCAGCCTCATGTGCCCGTGGCACTGCTTGCACAGAGGCACAGAGACTGGGGATGCTTGCTTGTCTTGCCACCTCAAAATTCAAACGTATCCTGGGAATGGGGTGGGTCCCTGCATGGCTCCTTTCGCAGCCCTGCTCCGAAAATGAGAATGTCTGCAGATAGTTTGCAGCCAGAAGGGGCTAGCCTGGAAAGCTGTTGCTCAGCCTCATCTGCCCATGGCACTGCTCGCACAGAGGCACAGAGACTGGGGCTGCTTGCTTGTCTTGCCACCTCAAAATTCAAACCTAGGTTTGGGGTTCGCTGTCCAGTGCCTCCTGCAGCCCTGTTCCGAAAATGCGAATGTCTAGAGATATCTGGCAGCCAGAATGGGCTAGCCTGGAAAGCTGTTGCTCAGCCTCATGTGCCCATGGCAGGGCTCGCACAGTGAAACAGAGACTGGGGCTGCTTGCTTGTCTTGCCACCTCCTAAGTCAGACATAGCTTAGGAGGTGTGCGCAGGGTAGCTACGGCAGCACTGCTCCGAAAATGCGAACAAGTGCAGATAGTTTGCAGCCAGAAGGGGCTAGCCTGGAAAGCTGTTGCTCTGCCTCCTGTGCCCATGGCACTGCTCGCACAGAGGCACAGAGACTGGGGCTGCTTGCCTGTCTTGCCACCTCAAGCCTCAGAGTTAGCCTGGGAATGGGGAGGGTCCCTGCCAGGCTCCTTTCGCAGCCCTGCTCCGAAAATGCGTATGTCTGCAGATAGGTGGCAGGCAGAAGGCGCTAGCCTGGAAAGCTGTTGCTCAGCCTCATCTGCCCATGGCACTACTCGCACAGAGGCACAGAGACTTGCCTGTCTTGTACCCTCAAACTTCAGAGGTAGCCTGGGAATGGTGAGGTTCCCTGCCAGGCTCCTTTCGCAGCCCTGCTCCGAAAATGCGAACAAATGCATATAGCTGGCAGCCAGAAGGGGCTAGCCTGGAAAGCTGTTGCTCAGCCTCTTCTGCCCATGGCACTGCTCGCACAGAGGCACAGAGACTGGGGCTGCTTGCTTGTCTTGCCACCTCAAACTTCAGAGGTAGCCTGGGAATGGGGTGGGTCCCTGAAAGGCTTCTTTCGCAGCCCTACTCCGAAAATGAGAATGTCTGCAGATAGTTGGCAGCCAGAAGGGGCTAGCCTGGAAAACTGTTGCTCAGCCTCATCTGCCCATGGCACTGCTCATACAGAGGCACAGAGACTGGGGCTGCTTGCTTGTCTTGCCACGTGAAACTTCAGAGGTAGCCTGGGAATGGGGAGGGTCCCTGCCAGGCTCCGTTCGCAGCCCTGCTGCAAAAATGCGAACATCTGCAAATAGCTGGCAGGCAGAAGGGGCTAGGCTGGAAAGCTGTTGCTCAGCCTCATCTGCCCATGGCACTGATCGCACAGAGGCACAGAGACTGGGGCTGCTTGCTTGTCATGCCACCTCCTAAGCGAAACATAGCTTAGGAGGTGTGCGCAGGGTAGCTACGGCAGCACTGCTCCGAAAATACGAACATGTGCAGATAGCTGGCAGCTAGAAGGAGCTAGCCTGGAAAGCTGTTGCTCTGCCTCCTGTGCCCATGGCACTGCTCACACAGAGGCACAGAGACTGGGGCTGCTTGCTTGTCTTGCCACCTCAAAATTCAAACGTATCCTGGGAATGGGGGGGGTCCCTGCAAGGCTCCTTTCGCAGCCCTGCTCCGAAAATGAGAATGTCTGCAGATAGTTGGCAGCCAGAAGGGGTTAGCCTGGAAAGCTGTTGCTCAGCCTCATCTGCCCATGGCACTGCTCATACAGAGGCACAGAGCCTGCGGCTGCTTGCTTGTCTTGCCACCTGAAACTTCAGAGGTAGCCTGGGAATGGGGAGGGTGCCTGCCAGGCTCCGTTCGCAGCCCTGCTCCAAAAATGCGAACGTCTGCAAATGACTGGCAGGCAGAAGGGGCTAGGCTGGAAAGCTGTTGCTGAGCCTCATCTGCCCATGGCACTGCTCGCACAGAGGCACAGAGACTGGCGCTGCTTGCTTGTCTGGACACCTCCTAAGCCAAACATAGCTTAGGAGGTGTGCGCAGGGTAGCTACGGCAGCACTGCTCCGAAAATGCGAACATGTGCAGATAGCTGGCAGCTAGAAGGAGCTAGCCTGGAAAGCTGTTGCTCTGCCTCCTCTGCCCATGGCACTGCTCGCACAGAGGCACAGAGACTGAGGCTGCTTGCTTGTCTTGCCACCTCAAACTTCAGAGGTAGCCTGGGAATGGGGAGGGTCCCTGCCAGGCTCCTTTCGCAGCCCTGCTCCGAAATGCGTACAAATGCAGATAGCTGGCAGCCAGAAGGGGCTAGCCTGGAAAGCTGTTGCTCAGCCTCATCTGCCCATGGCACTGCTCGCACAGAGGCACAGAGACTGGGGCTGCTTGCTTGTCTTGACACCTCAAACTTCAGAGGTAGCCTGGGATTGGTGAGGGTCCCTGCCAGGCTCCTTTCACAGCCGTGCTCTGAAAATGCGAAAGTCTGCAGATAGCTGGCAGCCAGAATGGGCTAGGCTGGAAAGCTGTTGCTCAGCCGCATCTGCCCATGGCACTGCTCGCACAAAGGCACGGAGACTGGGTCTGCTTGCTTGTCTTGCCACCTCAAACTTCAAACCTAGGTTTGCGGTTCGCTGTCCAGTGCCTCCTGCAGCCCTGTTCCGAAAATGCGAATGTCTACAGATATCTGGCAGCCAGAATGGGCTAGCCTGGAAAGCTGTTGCTCAGCCTCATCTGCCCATGACACTGCTCGCACAGAGGCAGAGAGACTGGGGCTGCTTGCCTGTCTTGCCACCTCCAAAGTCAGACATGGCTTAGGAGGTGTGCGCAGGGTAGCTACGGCAGCCCTGTTCCGAAAATGGGAAAGTCTGCAGATAGCTGGCAGGCAGAAGGGGCTAGCCTGGAAAGCTGTTGCTCAGCCTCATGTGCCCGTGGCACTGCTTGCACAGAGGCACAGAGACTGGGGATGCTTGCTTGTCTTGCCACCTCAAAATTCAAACGTATCCTGGGAATGGGGTGGGTCCCTGCATGGCTCCTTTCGCAGCCCTGCTCCGAAAATGAGAATGTCTGCAGATAGTTTGCAGCCAGAACGGGCTAGCCTGGAAAGCTGTTGCTCAGCCTCATCTGCCCATGGCACTGCTCGCACAGAGGCACAGAGACTGGGGCTGCTTGCTTGTCTTGCCACCTCAAAATTCAAACCTAGGTTTGGGGTTCGCTGTCCAGTGCCTCCTGCAGCCCTGTTCCGAAAATGCGAATGTCTAGAGATATCTGGCAGCCAGAATGGGCTAGCCTGGAAAGCTGTTGCTCAGCCTCATGTGCCCATGGCAGGGCTCGCACAGAGAAACAGAGACTGGGGCTGCTTGCTTGTCTTGCCACCTCCTAAGTCAGACATAGCTTAGGAGGTGTGCGCAGGGTAGCTACGGCAGCACTGCTCCGAAAATGCGAACAAGTGCAGATAGTTTGCAGCCAGAAGGGGCTAGCCTGGAAAGCTGTTGCTCTGCCTCCTGTGCCCATGGCACTGCTCGCACAGAGGCACAGAGACTGGGGCTGCTTGCCTGTCTTGCCACCTCAAGCCTCAGAGTTAGCCTGGGAATGGGGAGGGTCCCTGCCAGGCTCCTTTCGCAGCCCTGCTCCGAAAATGCGTATGTCTGCAGATAGGTGGCAGGCAGAAGGGGCTAGCCTGGAAAGCTGTTGCTCAGCCTCATCTGCCCATGGCACTACTCGCACAGAGGCACAGAGACTTGCCTGTCTTGTACCCTCAAACTTCAGAGGTAGCCTGGGAATGGTGAGGGTCCCTGCCAGGCTCCTTTCGCAGCCCTGCTCCGAAAATGCGAACAAATGCATATAGCTGGCAGCCAGAAGGGGCTAGCCTGGAAAGCTGTTGCTCAGCCTCTTCTGCCCATGGCACTGCTCGCACAGAGGCACAGAGACTGGGGCTGCTTGCTTGTCTTGCCACCTCAAACTTCAGAGGTAGCCTGGGAATGGGGTGGGTCCCTGAAAGGCTTCTTTCGCAGCCCTACTCCGAAAATGAGAATGTCTGCAGATAGTTGGCAGCCAGAAGGGGCTAGCCTGGAAAACTGTTGCTCAGCCTCATTTGCCCATGGCACTGCTCATACAGAGGCACAGAGACTGGGGCTGCTTGCTTGTCTTGCCACGTGAAACTTCAGAGGTAGCCTGGGAATGGGGAGGGTCCCTGCCAGGCTCCGTTCGCAGCCCTGCTGCAAAAATGCGAACATCTGCAAATAGCTGGCAGGCAGAAGGGGCTAGGCTGGAAAGCTGTTGCTCAGCCTCATCTGCCCATGGCACTGCTCGCACAGAGGCACAGAGACTGGGTCTGCTTGCTTGTCTTGCCACCTCAAACTTCAAACCTAGGTTTGGGGTTCGCTGCCCAGTGCCTCCTGCAGCCCTGTTCCGAAAATGCGAATGTCTAGAGATATCTGGCAGCCAGAATGGGCTAGCCTGGAAAGCTGTTGCTCAGCCTCATCTGCCCATGACACTGCTCGCACAGAGGCACAGAGACTGGGGCTGCTTGCTTGTCTTGCCACCTGAAACTTCAGAGGTAGCCTGGGAATTGGGAGGGTGCCTGCCAGGCTCCGTTCGCAGCCCTGCTCCGAAAATGCGATCGTCTGCAAATAGCTGGCAGGCAGAAGGGGCTAGGCTGGAAAGCTGTTGCTCAGCCTCATCTGCCCATGGCACTGCTCGCACAGAGGCACAGAGACTGGGTCTGCTTGCTTGTCTTGCCACCTCCTAAGCCAAACATAGCTTAGGAAGTGTGCGCAGGGTAGCTACGGCAGCACTGCTCCGAAATTGCGAACATGTGCAGATAGCTGGCAGCTAGAAGGAGCTAGCCTGGAAAGCTGTTGCTCTGCCTCCTGTGCCCATGGCACTGCTCGCACAGAGGCACAGAGACTGGGGCTGCTTGCTTGTCTTGCCACCTCAAACTTCAGAGGTAGCCTGGGAATGGGGAGGGTCCCTGCCAGGCTCATTTCGCAGCCCTGCTCCGAAAATGCGTACAAATGCAGATAGCTGGCAGCCAGAAGGGGCTAGCCTGGAAAGCTGTTGCTCAGCCTCATCTGCCCATGGCACTGCTCGCACAGAGGCAGAGAGACTGGGGCTGCTTGCTTGTCTTGCCACCTCCTAAGTCAGACATGGCTTAGGAGGTGTGCGCAGGGTAGATACGGCAGCACTGCTCCGAAAATGCGAACATGTGCAGATAGTTGGCAGCCAGAAGGGGCTAGCCTGGAAAGCTGTTGCTCTGCCTCCTGAGCCCATGGCACTGCTCGCACAGAGGCACAGAGATTGGGGCTGCTTGCCTGTCTTGCCACCTCAAGCCTCACTGTTAGCCTGGGAATGGGGAGGGTCCCTGCCAGGCTCCTTTCGCAGCCCTGCTCCGAAAATGCGTATGTCTGCAGATAGGTGGCAGGCAGAAGGGCTAGCCTGGAAAGCTGGTGGTCAGCCTCATCTGCCCATGGCACTACTCGCACAGAGGCACAGAGACTGGGGCTGCTTGCTTGTCTTGTACCCTCAAACTTCAGAGGTAGCCTGGGAATGGGGAGGGTCCCTGTAGGGCTCCTTTCGCAGCCCTGCTCCGAAAATGCGAACAAATGCATATAGCTGGCAGCCAGAAGGGGCTAGCCTGGAAAGCTGTTGCTCAGCCTCTTCTGCCCATGGCAGCGCTAGCTCAGAGGCACAGAGACTGGGGCTGCTTGCTTGTCTTGCCACCTCAAACTTCAGAGGTAGCCTGGGAATGGGGTGGGTCCCTGCCAGGCTCCTTTCGCAGCCCTGCTCCGAAAATGAGAATGTCTGCAGATAGTTGGCAGCCAGAAGGGGCTAGCCTGGAAAGCTGTTGCTCAGCCTCATCTGCCCATGGCACTGCTCATACAGAGGCACAGAGACCGGGGCTGCTTGCTTGTCTTGCCACCTGAAACTTCAGAGGTAGCCTGGGAATGGGGAGTGTCCCTGCCAGGCTCCGTTCGCAGCCCTGCTCCAAAAATGCGAACATCTGCAAATAGCTGGCAGCCAGAAGGGGCTAGCCTGGAAAGCTGTTGCTCAGCCTCATCTGCCCATGGCACTGCTCGCACAGAGGCACAGAGACTGGGGCTGCTTGCTTGTCTTGCCACCTCAAAATTCAAACCTAGGTTTGGGGTTCGCTGTCCAGTGCCTCCTGCAGCCCTGTTCCGAAAATGCGAATGTCTAGAGATATCTGGCAGCCAGAATGGGCTAGCCTGGAAAGCTGTTGCTCAGCCTCATGTGCCCATGGCAGGGCTAGCACAGAGGGACAGAGACTGGGGCTGCTTGCTTGTCTTGCCACCTCCTAAGTCAGACATAGATTAGGAGGTGTGCGCAGGGTAGCTACGGCAGCACTGCTCCGAAAATGCGTATGTCTGCAGATAGGTGGCAGGCAGAAGGGGCTAGCCTGGAAAGCTGTTGCTCAGCCTCATCTGCCCATGGCACTACTCGCACAGAGGCACAGAGACTTGCCTGTCTTGTACCCTCAAACTTCAGAGGTAGCCTGGGAATGGGGAGGGTCCCTGCCAGGCTCCTTTCGCAGCCCTGCTCCGAAAATGCGAACAAATGCATATAGCTGGCAGCCAGAAGGGGCTAGCCTGGAAAGCTGTTGCTCAGCCTCTTCTGCCCATGGCAGCGCTAGCTCAGAGGCACAGAGACTGGGGCTGCTTGCTTGTCTTGCCACCTCAAACTTCAGAGGTAGCCTGGGAATGGGGTGGGTCCCTGCAAGGCTCCTTTCGCAGCCCTGCTCCGAAAATGAGAATGTCTGCAGATAGTTGGCAGCCAGAAGGGGCTAGCCTGGAAAACTGTTGCTCAGCCTCATCTGCCCATGGCACTGCTCATACAGAGGCACAGAGACTGGGGCTGCTTGCTTGTCTTGCCACCTGAAACTTCAGAGGTAGCCTGGGAATGGGGAGGGTCCCTGCCAGGCTCCGTTTGCAGCCCTGCTCCAAAAATGCGAACATCTGCAAATAGCTGGCAGGCAGAAGGGGCTAGGCTGGAAAGCTGTTGCTCAGCCTCATCTGCCCATGGCACTGCTCGCACAGAGGCACAGAGACTGGGTCTGCTTGCTTGTCTTGCCACCTCAAACTTCAAACCTAGGTTTGGGGTTCGCTGCCCAGTGCCTCCTGCAGCCCTGTTCCGAAAATGCGAATGTCTAGAGATATCTGGCAGCCAGAATGGGCTAGCCTGGAAAGCTGTTGCTCAGCCTCATCTGCCCATGACACTGCTCGCACAGAGGCACAGAGACTGGGGCTGCTTGCTTGTCTTGCCACCTGAAACTTCAGAGGTAGCCTGGGAATGGGGAGGGTGCCTGCCAGGCTCCGTTCGCAGCCCTGCTCCGAAAATGCGATCGTCTGCAAATAGCTGGCAGGCAGAAGGGGCTAGGCTGGAAAGCTGTTGCTCAGCCTCATCTGCCCCTGGCACTGCTCGCACAGAGGCAGAGAGACTGGGGCTGCTTGCTTGTCTTGCCACCTCCTAAGCAAAACATAGCTTAGGAGGTGTGCGCAGGGTAGCTACGGCAGCACTGCTCCGAAATTGCAAACATGTGCAGATAGCTGGCAGCTAGAAGGAGCTAGCCTGGAAAGCTGTTGCTCTGCCTCCTGTGCCCATGGCACTGCTCGCACAGAGGCACAGAGACTGGGGCTGCTTGCTTGTCTTGCCACCTCAAGCTTCAGAGGTAGCCTGGGAATGGGGAGGGTCCCTGCCAGGCTCATTTCGCAGCCCTGCTCCGAAAATGCGTACAAATGCAGATAGCTGGCAGCCAGAAGGGGCTAGCCTGGAAAGCTGTTGCTCAGCCTCATCTGCCCATGGCACTGCTCGCACAGAGGCAGAGAGACTGGGGCTGCTTGCTTGTCTTGCCACCTCCTAAGTCAGACATGGCTTAGGAGGTGTGCGCAGGGTAGCTACGGCAGCACTGCTCCAAAAATGCGATCGTCTGCAGATAGCTGGCAGCCAGAAGGGGCTAGCCTGGAAAGCTGTTGCTCTGCCTCCTGTGCCCATGGCACTGCTCGCACAGAGGCACAGAGACTGGGGCTGCTTGCCTGTCTTGCCACCTCAAGCCTCAGAGTTAGCCTGGGAATGGGGAGGGTCCCTGCCAGGCTCCTTTCGCAGCCCTGCTCCGAAAATGCGTATGTCTGCAGATAGGTGGCAGGCAGAAGGGGCTAGCCTGGAAAGCTGTTGCTCAGCCTCATCTGCCCATGGCACTACTCGCACAGAGGCACAGAGACTTGCCTGTCTTGTACCCTCAAACTTCAGAGGTAGCCTGGGAATGGTGAGGGTCCCTGCCAGGCTCCTTTCGCAGCCCTGCTCCGAAAATGCGAACAAATGCATATAGCTGGCAGCCAGAAGGGGCTAGCCTGGAAAGCTGTTGCTCAGCCTCTTCTGCCCATGGCAGCGCTAGCTCAGAGGCACAGAGACTGGGTCTGCTTGCTTGCCTTGCCACCTCAAACTTCAAACCTAGGTTTGGGGTTCGCTGCCCAGTGCCTCCTGCAGCCCTGTTCCGAAAATGCGAATGTCTAGAGATATCTGGCAGCCAGAATGGGCTAGCCTGGAAAGCTGTTGCTCAGCCTCATCTGCCCATGACACTGCTCGCACAGAGGCACAGAGACTGGGGCTGCTTGCTTGTCTTGCCACCTGAAACTTCAGAGGTAGCCTGGGAATGGGGAGGGTGCCTGCCAGGCTCCGTTCGCAGCCCTGCTCCGAAAATGCGATCGTCTGCAAATAGCTGGCAGGCAGAAGGGGCTAGGCTGGAAAGCTGTTGCTCAGCCTCATCTGCCCCTGGCACTGCTCGCACAGAGGCACAGAGACTGGGGCTGCTTGCTTGTCTTGCCACCTCCTAAGCCAAACATAGCTTAGGAGGTATGCGCAGGGCAGCTACGGCAGCACTGCTCCGAAATTGCGAACATGTGCAGATAGCTGGCAGCTAGAAGGAGCTAGCCTGGAAAGCTGTTGCTCTGCCTCCTGTGCCCATGGCACTGCTCGCACAGAGGCACAGAGACTGGGGCTGCTTGCTTGTCTTGCCACCTCAAGCTTCAGAGGTAGCCTGGGAATGGGGAGGGTCCCTGCCAGGCTCATTTCGCAGCCCTGCTCCGAAAATGCGTACAAATGCAGATAGCTGGCAGCCAGAAGGGGCTAGCCTGGAAAGCTGTTGCTCAGCCTCATCTGCCCATGGCACTGCTCGCACAGAGGCAGAGAGACTGGGGCTGCTTGCTTGTCTTGCCACCTCCTAAGTCAGACATGGCTTAGGAGGTGTGCGCAGGGTAGCTACGGCAGCACTGCTCCGAAAATGCGAACATGTGCAGATAGTTGGCAGCCAGAAGGGGCTAGCCTGGAAAGCTGTTGCTCTGCCTCCTGAGCCCATGGCACTGCTCGCACAGAGGCACAGAGATTGGGGCTGCTTGCCTGTCTTGCCACCTCAAGCCTCACTGTTAGCCTGGGAATGGGGAGGGTCCCTGCCAGGCTCCTTTCGCAGCCCTGCTCCGAAAATGCGTATGTCTGCAGATAGGTGGCTGGCAGAAGGGCTAGCCTGGAAAGCTGGTGGTCAGACTCATCTGCCCATGGCACTACTCGCACAGAGGCACAGAGACTGGGGCTGCTTGCTTGTCTTGTACCCTCAAACTTCAGAGGTAGCCTGGGAATGGGGAGGGTCCCTGCCAGGCTCCTTTCGCAGCCCTGCTCCGAAAATGCGAACAAATGCATATAGCTGGCAGCCAGAAGGGGCTAGCCTGGAAAGCTGTTGCTCAGCCTCTTCTGCCCATGGCAGCGCTAGCTCAGAGGCACAGAGACTGGGGCTGCTTGCTTGTCTTGCCACCTCAAACTTCAGAGGTAGCCTGGGAATGGGGTGGGTCCCTGCCAGGCTCCTTTGGCAGCCCTGCTCCGAAAATGAGAATGCCTGCAGATAGTTGGCAGCCAGAAGGGGCTAGCCTGGAAAGCTGTTGCTCAGCCTCATCTGCCCATGGCACTGCTCATACAGAGGCACAGAGACTGGGGCTGCTTGCTTGTCTTGCCACCTGAAACTTCAGAGGTAGCCTGTGAATGGGGAGGGTCCCTGCCAGGCTCTGTTCGCAGCCCTGCTCCAAAAATGCGAACATCTGCAAATAGCTGGCAGCCAGAAGTGGCTAGCCTGGAAAGCTGTTGCTCAGCCTCATCTGCCCATGGCACTGCTCGCACAGAGGCACAGAGACTGGGGCTGCTTGCTTGTCTTGCCACCTCAAAATTCAAACCTAGGTTTGGGGTTCGCTGTCCAGTGCCTCCTGCAGCCCTGTTCCGAAAATGCGAATGTCTAGAGATATCTGGCAGCCAGAATGGGCTAGCCTGGAAAGCTGTTGCTCAGCCTCATGTGCCCATGGCAGGGCTAGCACAGAGGGACAGAGACTGGGGCTGCTTGCTTGTCTTGCCACCTCCTAAGTCAGACATAGATTAGGAGGTGTGCGCAGGGTAGCTACGGCAGCACTGCTCCGAAAATGCGTATGTCTGCAGATAGGTGGCAGGCAGAAGGGGCTAGCCTGGAAAGCTGTTGCTCAGCCTCATCTGCCCATGGCACTACTCGCACAGAGGCACAGAGACTTGCCTGTCTTGTACCCTCAAACTTCAGAGGTAGCCTGGGAATGGGGAGGGTCCCTGCCAGGCTCCTTTCGCAGCCCTGCTCCGAAAATGCGAACAAATGCATATAGCTGGCAGCCAGAAGGGGCTAGCCTGGAAAGCTGTTGCTCAGCCTCTTCTGCCCATGGCAGCGCTAGCTCAGAGGCACAGAGACTGGGGCTGCTTGCTTGTCTTGCCACCTCAAACTTCAGAGGTAGCCTGGGAATGGGGTGGGTCCCTGCAAGGCTCCTTTCGCAGCCCTGCTCCGAAAATGAGAATGTCTGCAGATAGTTGGCAGCCAGAAGGGGCTAGCCTGGAAAACTGTTGCTCAGCCTCATCTGCCCATGGCACTGCTCATACAGAGGCACAGAGACTGGGGCTGCTTGCTTGTCTTGCCACCTGAAACTTCAGAGGTAGCCTGGGAATGGGGAGGGTCCCTGCCAGGCTCCGTTTGCAGGCCTGCTCCAAAAATGCGAACATCTGCAAATAGCTGGCAGGCAGAAGAGGCTAGGCTGGAAAGCTGTTGCTCAGCCTCATCTGCCCCTGGCACTGCTCGCACAGAGGCACAGAGACTGGGGCTGCTTGCTTGTCTTGCCACCTCCTAAGCCAAACATAGCTTAGGAGGTGTGCGCAGGGTAGCTACGGCAGCACTGCTCCGAAATTGCAAACATGTGCAGATAGCTGGCAGCTAGAAGGAGCTAGCCTGGAAAGCTGTTGCTCTGCCTCCTGTGCCCATGGCACTGCTCGCACAGAGGCACAGAGACTGGGGCTGCTTGCTTGTCTTGCCACCTCAAGCTTCAGAGGTAGCCTGGGAATGGGGAGGGTCCCTGCCAGGCTCATTTCGCAGCCCTGCTCCGAAAATGCGTACAAATGCAGATAGCTGGCAGCCAGAAGGGGCTAGCCTGGAAAGCTGTTGCTCAGCCTCATCTGCCCATGGCACTGCTCGCACAGAGGCAGAGAGACTGGGGCTGCTTGCTTGTCTTGCCACCTCCTAAGTCAGACATGGCTTAGGAGGTGTGCGCAGGGTAGCTACGGCAGCACTGCTCCAAAAATGCGATCGTCTGCAGATAGCTGGCAGCCAGAAGGGGCTAGCCTGGAAAGCTGTTGCTCAGCCTCATCTGCCCATGGCACTACTCGCACAGAGGCACAGAGACTGGAGCTGCTTGCTTGTCTTGTACCCTCAAACTTCAGAGGTAGCCTGGGAATGGGGGGGGGTCCCTGCCAGGCTCCTTTCGCAGCCCTGCTCCGAAAATGTGAACAAATGCATATAGCTGGCAGCCAGAAGGGGCTAGCCTGGAAAGCTGTTGCTCAGCCTCTTCTGCGCATGGCAGCGCTAGCTCAGAGGCACAGAGACTGGGGCTGCTTGCTTGTCTTGCCACCTCAAACTTCAGAGGTAGCCTGGGAATGGGGTGGGTCCCTGCCAGGCTCCTTTCGCAGCCCTGCTCCGAAAATGAGAATGTCTGCAGATAGCTGGCAGGCAGAAGGGGCTAGGCTGGAAAGCTGTTGCTCAACTTCATCTGACCATGGCACTGCTCGCACAGAGGCACAGAGATTGGGGCTGCTTGCTTGTCTTGCCACCTCAAACTTCAAACCTAGGTATGGGTTCGCTGCCCAGTGCCTACCGCAGCCCTGTTCCGAAAATGCGAATGTCTAGAGATATGTGGCAGCCAGAATGGGCTAGCCTGGAAAGCTGTTGCTCAGCCTCATCTGCCCATGACGCGGCTCACACAGAGGCACAGAGACTGGGGCTGCTTGCTTGTCTTGCCACCCGAAACTTCAGAGGTAGCCTGGGAATGGGGAGGGTGCCTGCCAGGCTCCTTTTGCAGCCCTGCTCCGAAAATGCGAACGTCTGCAAATAGCTGGCAGGCAGAAGGGGCTAGGCTGGAAAGCTGTTGCTCAGCCTCATCTGCCCCTGGCACTGCTCGCACAGAGGCACAGAGACTGGGGCTGCTTGCTTGTCTTGCCACCTCCTAAGCCAAACATAGCTTAGGAGGTGTGCGCAGGATAGCTACGGCAGCACTGCTGCGAAAATGCGAACATGTGCAGATAGCTGGCAGCTAGAAGGAGCTAGCCTGGAAAGCTGTTGCTCTGCCTCCTGTGCCCATGGCACTGCTCACACAGAGGCACAGAGACTGGGGCTGCTTGCTTGTCTTGCCACCTCAAGCTTCAGAGGTGGCCTGGGAATGGGGAGGGTCCCTGCCAGGCTCATTTCACAGCCCTGCTCCGAAAATGCGTACAAATGCAGATAGCTGGCAGCCAGAAGGGGCTAGCCTGGAAAGCTGTTGCTCAGACTCATCTGCCCATGGCACTGCTCATACAGAGCCACAGAGACTGGGGCTGCTTGCTTGTCTTGCCACCTCAAAGTTCAGAGGTAGCCTGGGAATGGGGAGGGTCCCTGCCAGGCTCCGTTCGCAGCCCTGCTCCAAAAATGCGAACGTCTGCAGATAGCTGGCAGCCAGAAGGAGCTAGCCTGGAAAGCTGTTGCTCAGCCTCATCTGCCCATGGCAGTGCTCGAACAGAGGCACAGAGACTGGGGCTGCTTGCTTGTCTTGCCACCTCAAACTTCAGAGGTAGCCTGGGAATGGGGAGGGTCCCTGCCAGGCTCCTTTCGCAGCCCTGCTCCGAAAATGGGGATGTCTGAATATTGCTGGCAGCCAGAAGGAGCTAGCCTGGAAAGCTGTTGCTCAGCCTCATCTGCCCATGGCACTGCTCGCACAGAGGCACAGAGACTGGGGCTGCTTGCTTGTCTTGCCACCTCAAACTTCAGAGGTAGCCTGGGAATGCGGAGGGTCCCTGGCAGGCTTATTTCGCAGCCCTGCTCCGAAAATGCAAACGTCTGCAGATAGCTTGCAGCCAGAAGGGGTTAGCCTGGAAAACTCTTGCTCAGCCTCATCTGCCCATGGCACTGCTCGCACAGAGGCACAGAGACTGGGGCTGCTTGCTTGTCTTGCCACCTCAAACTTCAGAGGTAGCCTGTGAATGGGGAGGGTCCCTGCCATTCTCCTTTTGCAGCCATGCTCCGAAAATGCGAACGTCTGCAGATAGGTGGCAGCCAGAAGGGGCTAGCCTGGAAAGCTGTTGCTCAGCCTCATCTGCCCATGGCACTGCTCGCACAGAGTCACAGAGAGTGGGGCTGCTTGCTTGTCTTGCCATCTCAAACTTCAGAGGTAGCCTGGGAATGGGGAGGGTCCCTGCCAGGCTCCTTTTGCAGCCCTGCTCCAAAAATGCGAACGTCTGCAGATAGGTCGCAGCCAGAAGGGGCTAGCCTGGAAAGCTGTTGCTCAGCCTCATCTGCCCATGGCACTGCTCGCACAGAGGCACAGAGACTGGGGCTGCTTGCTTGTCTTGCCGCCTCAAACTTCAGAGGTAGCCTGGGAATGGGAAGGGTCCCTGCCAGGCTCCGTTCGCAGCCCTGCTCCAAAAATGCGAACGTCTGCAGATAGCTGGCAGGCACAAGGGGCTAGCCTGGAAAGCTGATGCTCAGCCTCATCTGCCCATGGCACTGCTCGAACAGAGGCACAGAGACTGGGGCTGCTTGCTTGTCTTGCCACCTCTAACTTCAAACTAAGCCTGGGAATGGGGAGGGTCCCTGCCAGGCTCCTTTCGCAGCCCTGCTCCGAAAATGCGTATGTCTGCAGATAGGTGGGAGGAAGAAGGGGCTAGCCTGGAAAGCTGTTGCTCAGCCTCATCTGCCCATGGCACTACTCGCACAGAGGCACAGAGACTGGGGCTGCTTGCTTGTCTTGTACCCTCAAACTTCAGAGGTAGCCTGGGAATGGGGGGGGTCCCTGCCAGGCTCCTTTCGCAGCCCTGCTCCGAAAATGCGTACAAATGCAGATAGCTGGCAGCCAGAAGGGGCTAGCCTGGAAAGCTGTTGCTCAGCCTCATCTGCCCATGGCACTGCTCGCACAGAGGCAGAGAGACTGGGGCTGCTTGCTTGTCTTGCCACCTCCTAAGTCAGACATGGCTTAGGAGGTGTGCGCAGGGTAGCTACGGCAGCACTGCTCCAAAAATGCGATCGTCTGCAGATAGCTGGCAGCCAGAAGGGGCTAGCCTGGAAAGCTGTTGCTCAGCCTCATCTGCCCATGGCACTACTCGCACAGAGGCACAGAGACTGGGGCTGCTTGCTTGTCTTGTACCCTCAAACTTCAGAGGTAGCCTGGGAATGGGGGGGGGTCCCTGCCAGGCTCCTTTCGCAGCCCTGCTCCGAAAATGTGAACAAATGCATATAGCTGGCAGCCAGAAGGGGCTAGCCTGGAAAGCTGTTGCTCAGCCTCTTCTGCGCATGGCAGCGCTAGCTCAGAGGCACAGAGACTGGGGCTGCTTGCTTGTCTTGCCACCTCAAACTTCAGAGGTAGCCTGGGAATGGGGTGGGTCCCTGCCAGGCTCCTTTCGCAGCCCTGCTCCGAAAATGAGAATGTCTGCAGAGAGCTGGCAGGCAGAAGGGGCTAGGCTGGAAAGCTGTTGCTCAACTTCATCTGACCATGGCACTGCTCGCACAGAGGCACAGAGACTGGGGCTGCTTGCTTGTCTTGCCACCTCAAACTTCAAACCTAGGTTTGGGGTTCGCTGCCCAGTGCCTACCGCAGCCCTGTTCCGAAAATGCGAATGTCTAGAGATATGTGGCAGCCAGAATGGGCTAGCCTGGAAAGCTGTTGCTCAGCCTCATCTGCCCATGACGCGGCTCACACAGAGGCACAGAGACTGGGGCTGCTTGCTTGTCTTGCCACCCGAAACTTCAGAGGTAGCCTGGGAATGGGGAGGGTGCCTGCCAGGCTCCTTTTGCAGCCCTGCTCCGAAAATGCGATCGTCTGCAAATAGCTGGCAGGCAGAAGGGGCTAGGCTGGAAAGCTGTTGCTCAGCCTCATCTGCCCCTGGCACTGCTCGCACAGAGGCACAGAGACTGGGGCTGCTTGCTTGTCTTGCCACCTCCTAAGCCAAACATAGCTTAGGAGGTGTGCGCAGGATAGCTACGGCAGCACTGCTGCGAAAATGCGAACATGTGCAGATAGCTGGCAGCTAGAAGGAGCTAGCCTGGAAAGCTGTTGCTCTGCCTCCTGTGCCCATGGCACTGCTCACACAGAGGCACAGAGACTGGGGCTGCTTGCTTGTCTTGCCACCTCAAGCTTCAGAGGTGGCCTGGGAATGGGGAGGGTCCCTGCCAGGCTCATTTCACAGCCCTGCTCCGAAAATGCGTACAAATGCAGATAGCTGGCAGCCAGAAGGGGCTAGCCTGGAAAGCTGTTGCTCAGACTCATCTGCCCATGGCACTGCTCATACAGAGCCACAGAGACTGGGGCTGCTTGCTTGTCTTGCCACCTCAAAGTTCAGAGGTAGCCTGGGAATGGGGAGGGTCCCTGCCAGGCTCCGTTCGCAGCCCTGCTCCAAAAATGCGAACGTCTGCAGATAGCTGGCAGCCAGAAGGAGCTAGCCTGGAAAGCTGTTGCTCAGCCTCATCTGCCCATGGCAGTGCTCGAACAGAGGCACAGAGACTGGGGCTGCTTGCTTGTCTTGCCACCTCAAACTTCAGAGGTAGCCTGGGAATGGGGAGGGTCCCTGCCAGGCTCCTTTCGCAGCCCTGCTCCGAAAATGGGGATGTCTGCATATTGCTGGCAGCCAGAAGGAGCTAGCCTGGAAAGCTGTTGCTCAGCCTCATCTGCCCATGGCACTGCTCGCACAGAGGCACAGAGACTGGGGCTGCTTGCTTGTCTTGCCACCTCAAACTTCAGAGGTAGCCTGGGAATGCGGAGGGTCCCTGGCAGGCTTATTTCGCAGCCCTGCTCCGAAAATGCAAACGTCTGCAGATAGCTTGCAGCCAGAAGGGGTTAGCCTGGAAAACTCTTGCTCAGCCTCATCTGCCCATGGCACTGCTCGCACAGAGGCACAGAGACTGGGGCTGCTTGCTTGTCTTGCCACCTCAAACTTCAGAGGTAGCCTGTGAATGGGGAGGGTCCCTGCCATTCTCCTTTTGCAGCCATGCTCCGAAAATGCGAACGTCTGCAGATAGGTGGCAGGCAGAAGGGGCTAGCCTGGAAAGCTGTTGCTCAGCCTCATCTGCCCATGGCACTGCTCGCACAGAGGCACAGAGACTGGGGCTGCTTGCTTGTCTTGCCATCTCAAACTTCAGAGGTAGCCTGGGAATGGGGAGGGTCCCTGCCAGGCTCCTTTTGCAGCCCTGCTCCAAAAATGCGAATGTCTGCAGATAGCTGGCAGCCAGAAGGAGCTAGCCTGGAAAGCTGTTGCTCAGCCTCATCTGCCCATGGCACTGCTCGCACAGAGGCACAGAGACTGGGGCTGCTTGCTTGTCTTGCCGCCTCAAACTTCAGAGGTAGCCTGGGAATGGGAAGGGTCCCTGCCAGGCTGCTTTCGCAGCCCTGCTCCAAAAATGCGAACGTCTGCAGATAGCTGGCAGGCACAAGGGGCTAGCCTGGAAAGCTGATGCTCAGCCTCATCTGCCCATGGCACTGCTCGAACAGAGGCACAGAGACTGGGGCTGCTTGCTTGTCTTGCCACCTCAAACTTCAAACTAAGCCTGGGAATGGGGAGGGTCCCTGCCAGGCTCCTTTTGCAGCCCTGCTCCAAAAATGCGAATGTCTGCAGATATCTGGCAGCCAGAATGGGCTAGCCTGGAAAGCTGTTGCTCAGCCTCATCTGCCCATGGCACTGCTCGCACAGAGGCACAGAGACTGGGTCTGCTTGCTTCTCTTGCCACCTCAAACTTCAAACCTATTTTTGGGGTTCGCTGCCCAGTACCTCCTGCAGCCCTGTTCCTAAAATGCGAATGTCTACAGATATCTGGCAGCCAGAAGAGGCTAGCCTGGAAAGCTGTTGCTCAGCCTCATCTGCCCATGGTACTGCTCGCACAGAGGCACAGAGACTGGGGCTTCTTGCCTGTCTTGCCACCTCAAGCCTCAGAGTTAGCCTGGGAATGGGGAGGGTCCCTGCCAGGCTCCTTTCGCAGCCCTGCTCCGAAAATGCGTATGTCTGCAGATAGGTGGGAGGAAGAAGGGGCTAGCCTGGAAAGCTGTTGCTCAGCCTCATCTGCCCATGGCACTACTCGCACAGAGGCACAGAGACTGGGGCTGCTTGCTTGTCTTGTACCCTCAAACTTCAGAGGTAGCCTGGGAATGGGGGGGGTCCCTGCCAGGCTCCTTTCGCAGCCCTGCTCCGAAAATGTGAACAAATGCATATAGCTGGCAGCCAGAAGGGGCTAGCCTGGAAAGCTGTTGCTCAGCCTCTTCTGCCCATGGCAGCGCTAGCTCAGAGGCACAGAGACTGGGGCTGCTTGCTTGTCTTGCCACCTCAAACTTCAGAGGTAGCCTGGGAATGGGGTGGGTCCCTGCCAGGCTCCTTTCGCAGCCCTGCTCCGAAAATGAGAATGTCTGCAGATAGCTGGCAGGCAGAAGGGGCTAGGCTGGAAAGCTGTTGCTCAACTTCATCTGCCCATGGCACTGCTCGCACAGAGGCACAGAGACTGGGGCTGCTCGCTTGTCTTGCCACCTCAAACTTCAAACCTAGGTTTGGGGTTAGCTGCCCAGTGCCTACCGCAGCCCTGTTCCGAAAATGCGAATGTCTAGAGATATGTGGCAGCCAGAATGGGCTAGCCTGGAAAGCTGTTGCTCAGCCTCATCTGCCCATGACGCGGCTCACACAGAGGCACAGAGACTGGGGCTGCTTGCTTGTCTTGCCACCTGAAACTTCAGAGGTAGCCTGGGAATGGGGAGGGTGCCTGCCAGGCTCCTTTTGCAGCCCTGCTCCGAAAATGCGATCGTCTGCAAATAGCTGGCAGGCAGAAGGGGCTAGGCTGGAAAGCTGTTGCTCAGCCTCATCTGCCCCTGGCACTGCTCGCACAGAGGCACAGAGACTGGGGCTGCTTGCTTGTCTTGCCACCTCCTAAGCCAAACATAGCTTAGGAGGTGTGCGCAGGGTAGCTACGGCAGCACTGCTGCGAAAATGCGAACATGTGCAGATAGCTGGCAGCTAGAAGGAGCTAGCCTGGAAAGCTGTTGCTCTGCCTCCTGTGCCCATGGCACTGCTCACACAGAGGCACAGAGACTGGGGCTGCTTGCTTGTCTTGCCACCTCAAGCTTCAGAGGTGGCCTGGGAATGGGGAGGGTCCCTGCCAGGCTCATTTCGCAGCCCTGCTCCGAAAATGCGTACAAATGCAGATAGCTGGCAGCCAGAAGGGGCTAGCCTGGAAAGCTGTTGCTCAGACTCATCTGCCCATGGCACTGCTCATACAGAGCCACAGAGACTGGGGCTGCTTGCTTGTCTTGCCACCTCAAAGTTCAGAGGTAGCCTGGGAATGGGGAGGGTCCCTGCCAGGCTCCGTTCGCAGCCCTGCTCCAAAAATGCGAATGTCTGCAGATAGCTGGCAGCCAGAAGGAGCTAGCCTGGAAAGCTGTTGCTCAGCCTCATCTGCCCATGGCACTGCTCGAACAGAGGCACAGAGACTGGGGCTGCTTGCTTGTCTTGCCACCTCAAACTTCAGAGGTAGCCTGGGAATGGGGAGGGTCCCTGCCAGGCTCCTTTCGCAGCCCTGCTCCGAAAATGGGGATGTCTGCATATTGCTGGCAGCCAGAAGGAGCTAGCCTGGAAAGCTGTTGCTCAGCCTCATCTGCCCATGGCACTGCTCGCACAGAGGCACAGAGACTGGGGCTGCTTGCTTGTCTTGCCACCTCAAACTTCAGAGGTAGCCTGGGAATGCGGAGGGTCCCTGGCAGGCTTATTTCGCAGCCCTGCTCCGAAAATGCAAACGTCTGCAGATAGCTTGCAGCCAGAAGGTGTTAGCCTGGAAAACTCTTGCTCAGCCTCATCTGCCCATGGCACTGCTCGCACAGAGGCACAGAGACTGGGGCTGCTTGCTTGTCTTGCCACCTCAAACTTCAAACTAAGCCTGGGAATGGGGAGGGTCCCTGCCAGGCTCCTTTTGCAGCCCTGCTCCAAAAATGCGAATGTCTGCAGATATCTGGCAGCCAGAATGGGCTAGCCTGGAAAGCTGTTGCTCAGCCTCATCTGCCCATGGCACTGCTTGCACAGAGGCACAGAGACTGGGGCTGCTTGCTTGTCTTGCCACCTCAAACTTCAAACTAAGCCTGGGAATGGGGAGGATCTCTACCAGGCTCCTTTTGCAGCCCTGCTCCAAAAATGCGAACGTCTGCAGATAGCTGACAGGCAGAAGGAGCTAGCCTGGAAAGCTGTTGCTCAGCCTCATCTGCCCATGGCACTGCTGGCACAGAGGCACAGAGACTGGGGCTGCTTGCTTGTCTTGCCACCTCAAACTTCAGAGGTAGCCTGGGAATGGGGAGGGTCCCTGCCAGGCTCCTTTTGCAGCCCTGCTCCAAAAATGCGAACGTCTGCAGATAGCTGGCTGCCAGAAGGGCTAGCCTGGAAAGCTGTTGCTCAGCCTCATCTGCCCATGGCACTGCTCGCACAGAGGCACAGAGACTGGGGCTGCTTGCTTGTCTTGCCACCTCAAACTTCAGAGGTAGCCTGGGAATGGGGAGGGTCCCTGCCAGGCTCCTTTCGCAGCCCTGCTCCAAAAATGCGAACGTCTGCAGATAACTGGCAGCCAGAAGGGCTAGCCTGGAAAGCTGGTGCTCAGCCTCATCTGCCCATGGCACTGCTCGCACAGAGGCACAGAGACTGGGGCTGCTTGCTTGTCTTGCCACCTCAAACTTCAGAGGTAGCCTGGGAATGGTGAGTGTCCCAGCCAGGCTCCTTTCGCAGCCCTGCTCCAAAAACTCAAACTTCTGCAGATAGCTGGCAGCCAGAAGGAGCTAGCTTGGAAAACTGTTGCTCAGCCTCATCTGCCCATGTCACTGCTCGCACAGAGGCACAGAGACTGGGGCTGCTTGCTTGTCTTGCCACCTCAAACTTCAGAGGTAGCCTGGGAATGGGGAGGGTCCCTGCCAGGCTCCTTTTGCAGCCCTGCTCCAAAAATGCGAACGTCTGCAGATATCTGGCAGCCAGAATGGGCTAGCCTGGAAAGCTGTTGCTCAGCCTCATCTGCCCATGGCACTGCTTGCACAGAGGCACAGAGACTGGGGCTGCTTGCTTGTCTTGCCACCTCAAACTTCAAACTAAGCCTGGGAATGGGGAGGATCTCTACCAGGCTCCTTTTGCAGCCCTGCTCCAAAAATGCGAACGTCTGCAGATAGCTGACAGGCAGAAGGAGCTAGCCTGGAAAGCTGTTGCTCAGCCTCATCTGCCCATGGCACTGCTGGCACAGAGGCACAGAGACTGGGGCTGCTTGCTTGTCTTGCCACCTCAAACTTCAGAGGTAGCCTGGGAATGGGGAGGGTCCCTGCCAGGCTCCTTTTGCAGCCCTGCTCCAAAAATGCGAACGTCTGCAGATAGCTGGCTGCCAGAAGGGCTAGCCTGGAAAGCTGTTGCTCAGCCTCATCTGCCCATGGCACTGCTCGCACAGAGGCACAGAGACTGGGGCTGCTTGCTTGTCTTGCCACCTCAAACTTCAGAGGTAGCCTGGGAATGGGGAGGGTCCCTGCCAGGCTCCTTTCGCAGCCCTGCTCCAAAAATGCGAACGTCTGCAGATAACTGGCAGCCAGAAGGGCTAGCCTGGAAAGCTGGTGCTCAGCCTCATCTGCCCATGGCACTGCTCGCACAGAGGCACAGAGACTGGGGCTGCTTGCTTGTCTTGCCACCTCAAACTTCAGAGGTAGCCTGGGAATGGTGAGTGTCCCAGCCAGGCTCCTTTCGCAGCCCTGCTCCAAAAACTCAAACTTCTGCAGATAGCTGGCAGCCAGAAGGAGCTAGCTTGGAAAACTGTTGCTCAGCCTCATCTGCCCATGTCACTGCTCGCACAGAGGCACAGAGACTGGGGCTGCTTGCTTGTCTTGCCACCTCAAACTTCAGAGGTAGCCTGGGAATGGGGAGGGTCCCTGCCAGGCTCCTTTTGCAGCCCTGCTCCAAAAATGCGAACGTCTGCAGATATCTGGCAGCCAGAATGGGCTAGCCTGGAAAGCTGTTGCTCAGCCTCATCTGCCCATGGCACTGCTTGCACAGAGGCACAGAGACTGGGGCTGCTTGCTTGTCTTGCCACCTCAAACTTCAAACTAAGCCTGGGAATGGGGAGGATCTCTACCAGGCTCCTTTTGCAGCCCTGCTCCAAAAATGCGAACGTCTGCAGATAGCTGACAGGCAGAAGGAGCTAGCCTGGAAAGCTGTTGCTCAGCCTCATCTGCCCATGGCACTGCTGGCACAGAGGCACAGAGACTGGGGCTGCTTGCTTGTCTTGCCACCTCAAACTTCAGAGGTAGCCTGGGAATGGGGAGGGTCCCTGCCAGGCTCCTTTCGCAGCCCTGCTCCAAAAATGCGAACGTCTGCAGATAGCTGGCTGCCAGAAGGGCTAGCCTGGAAAGCTGTTGCTCAGCCTCATCTGCCCATGGCACTGCTCGCACAGAGGCACAGAGACTGGGGCTGCTTGCTTGTCTTGCCACCTCAAACTTCAGAGGTAGCCTGGGAATGGGGAGGGTCCCTGCCAGGCTCCTTTCGCAGCCCTGCTCCAAAAATGCGAACGTCTGCAGATAGCTGGCAGCCAGAAGGGCTAGCCTGGAAAGCTGGTGCTCAGCCTCATCTGCCCATGGCACTGCTCGCACAGAGGCACAGAGACTGGGGCTGCTTGCTTGTCTTGCCACCTCAAACTTCAGAGGTAGCCTGGGAATGGTGAGTGTCCCAGCCAGGCTCCTTTCGCAGCCCTGCTCCAAAAATTCAAACTTCTGCAGATAGCTGGCAGCCAGAAGGAGCTAGCTTGGAAAACTGTTGCTCAGCCTCATCTGCCCATGGCACTGCTCGCACAGAGGCACAGAGACTGGGGCTGCTTGCTTGTCTTGCCACCTCAAACTTCAGAGGTATCCTGGGCATGGGGTGGGTCCGTGCCAGGCTCCTTTCGCAGCCCTGCTCCGAAAATGCGAACGTCTGCTGATAAGTCGCAGCCAGAAGGGGCTAGCTTGGAAAACTGTTGCTCAGCCTCATCTGCCCATGGCACTGCTCGCACAGAGGCACAGAGACTGGGGCTGCTTGCTTGTCTTGCCACCTCAAACTTCAAACTAAGCCTGGGAATGGGGAGGATCTCTGCCAGGCTCCCTTTGCAGCCCTGCTCCAAAAATGCGAATGTCTGCAGACAACTGGCAGGCAGAAGGGGCTAGCCTGGAAAGCTGTTGCTCAACCTCATCTTCCCATGGCACTGCTCGCACAGAGTCACAGAGACTGGGGCTGCTTGCTTGTCTTGCCATCTCAAACTTCAGAGGTAGCCTGGGAATGGTGAGGGTCCCTGCCAGGCTCCTTTTGCAGCCCTGCTCCAAAAATGCGAACGTCTGCAGATAGCTGGCAGCCAGAAGGAGCTAGCCTGGAAAGCTGTTGCTCAGCCTCATCTGCCCATGGCACTGCTCGCACAGAGGCACAGAGACTGGGGCTGCTTGCTTGTCTTGCCACCTCAAACTTCAGAGGTAGCCTGGGAATGGGGAGGGTCCCTGCCAGGCTGCTTTCGCAGCCCTGCTCCAAAAATGCGAACGTCTGCAGATAGCTGGCAGGCACAAGGGGCTAGCCTGGAAAGCTGTTGCTCAGCCTCATCTGCCCATGGCACTGCTCGCACAGAGGCACAGAGACTGGGGCTGCTTGCTTGTCTTGCCACCTCAAACTTCAGAGGTAGCCTTGGAATGCGGAGGGTCCCTGCCAGGCTCCTTTCGCAGCCCTGCTCCAAAAATGCGAACGTCTGCAGATAGCTTGCAGCCAGAAGGGGTTAGCCTGGAAAACTCTTGCTCAGCCTCATCTGCCCATGGCACTGCTCGCACAGAGGCACAGAGACTGGGGCTGCTTGCTTGTCTTGCCACCTCAAACTTCAGAGGTAGCCTGTGAATGGGGAGGGTCCCTGCCATTCTCCTTTTGCAGCCATGCTCCGAAAATGCGAACGTCTGCAGATAGGTGGCAGCCAGAAGGGGCTAGCCTGGAAAGCTGTTGCTCAGCCTCATCTGCCCATGGCACTGCTCGCACAGAGGCACAGAGACTGGGGCTGCTTGCTTGTCTTGCCATCTCAAACTTCAGAGGTAGCCTGGGAATGGTGAGGGTCCCTGCCAGGCTCCTTTTGCAGCCCTGCTCCAAAAATGCGAACATCTGCAGATAGCTGGCAGCCAGAAGGAGCTAGCCTGGAAAGCTGTTGCTCAGCCTCATCTGCCCATGGCACTGCTCGCACAGAGGCACAGAGACTGGGGCTGCTTGCTTGTCTTGCCACCTCAAATTTCAGAGGTAGCCTGGGAATGGGGAGGGTCCCTGCCAGGCTGCTTTCGCAGCCCTGCTCCAAAAATGCGAACGTCTGCAGATATCTGGCAGGCACAAGGGGCTAGCCTGGAAAGCTGATGCTCAGCCTCATCTGCCCATGGCACTGCTCGAACAGAGGCACAGAGACTGGGGCTGCTTGCTTGTCTTGCCACTCAAACTTGAAACTAAGCCTGGGAATGGGGAGGGTCCCTGCCAGGCTCCTTTTGCAGCCCTGCTCCAAAAATGCGAACGTCTACAGATAGGTGGCAGCCAGAAGGGGCTAGCCTGGAAAGCTGTTGCTCAGCCTCATCTGCCCATGGCACTGCTCGCACAGAGTCACAGAGACTGGGGCTGCTTGCTTGTCTTGCCACCTCAAAGTTCAGAGGTAGCCTGGGAATGCAGAGGGTCCCTGCCAGGCTCCTTTCGCAGCCCTGCTCCAAAAATGCAATCGTCTGCAGATAGCTGGCAGCCAAAAGGGGCTAGCCTGGAAAGCTGTTGCTCAGCCTCATCTGCCCATGGCACTGCTCGCACAGAGCCACAGAGACTGGGGCTGCTTGCTTGTCTTGCCACCTCAAACTTCAGAGGTAGCCTGGGAATGGGGAGGGTCCCTGCCAGGCTGCTTTCGCAGCCCTGCTCCAAAAATGCGAACGTCTGCAGATAGCTGGCAGCCAGAAGGGCTAGCCTGGAAAGCTGGTGCTCAGCCTCATCTGCCCATGGCACTGCTCGCACAGAGGCACAGAGACTGGGGCTGCTTGCTTGTCTTGCCACCTCAAACTTCAGAGGTAGCCTGTGAATGGTGAGGGTCCCAGCCAGGCTCCTTTCGCAGCCCTGCTCCAAAAACTCAAACTTCTGCAGATAGCTGGCAGCCAGAAGGAGCTAGCCTAGAAAGCTGTTGCTCAGCCTCATCTGCCCATGGCACTGCTCGCACAGAGGCACAGAGACTGGGGCTGCTTGCTTGCCTTGCCACCTCAAACTTCAGAGGTAACCTGGGCATGGGGTGGGTCCCTGCCAGGCTCCTTTCGCAGCCCTGCTCCGAAAATGCGAACGTCTGCTGATAGGTCGCAGCCAGAAGGGACTAGCTTGGAAAACTCTTGCTCAGCCTCATCTGCCCATGGCACTGCTCGCACAGAGGCACAGAGACTGGGGCTGCTTGCTTGTCTTGCCACCTCAAACTTCAAACTAAGCCTGGGAATGGGGAGGATCTCTGCCAGGCTCCTTTTGCAGCCCTGCTCCAAAAATGCGAATGTCTGCAGACAGCTGGCAGGCAGAAGGGGCTAGCCTGGAAAGCTGTTGCTCAGCCTCATCTTCCCATGGCACTGCTCGCACAGAGGCACAGAGACTGGGGCTGCTTGCTTGTCTTGCCACCTCAAACTTCAGAGGTAGCCTGGGAATGGGGAGGGTCCCTGCCAGGCTCCTTTCGCAGCCCTGCTCCGAAAATGCGAACGTCTGCTGATAGGTCGCAGCCAGAAGGGGCTAGCTTGGAAAACTGTTGCTCAGCCTCATCTGCCCACGGCACTGCTCGCACAGAGGCACAGAGACTGGGGCTGCTTGCTTGTCTTGCCACCTCAAACTTCAGAGGTAGCCTGGGAATGGGGAGGATCTCTGCCAGGCTCCTTTTGCAGCCCTGCTCCAAAAATGCGAATGTCTGCAGACAGCTGGCAGGCAGAAGGGGCTAGCCTGCAAAGCTGTTGCTCAACCTCATCTTCCCATGGCACTGCTCGCACAGAGGCACAGAGACTGGGGCTGCTTGCTTGTCTTGCCACCTCAAACTTCAGAGGTAGCCTGGGAATGGGGAGGGTCCCAGCCAGGCTCCTTTCGCAGCCCTGCTCCGAAAATGAGGATGTCTGCAGATTGCTGGCAGCCAGAAGGAGCTAGCCTGGAAAGCTGTTGCTCAGCCTCATCTGCCCATGGCACTGCTCGCACAGAGGCACAGAGACTGGGGCTGCTTGCTTGTCTTGCCACCTCAAACTTCAAACTAAGCCTGGGAATGGGGAGGATCTCTGCCAGGCTCCTTTCGCAGCCCTGCTCCAAAAATGCGAACGTCTGCAGATAGCTGGCAGCCAGAAGGAGCTAGCCTGGAAAGCTGTTGCTCAGCCTCATCTGCCCATGGCACTGCTCGCACAGAGGCACAGAGACTGGGGCTGCTTGCTTGTCTTGCCACCTCAAACTTCAGAGGTAGCCTGTGAATGGGGAGGGTCCCTCCCAGGCTCCTTTCGCAGCCCTGCTCCGAAAATGCGAACGTCTGCAGATAGGTGGCCGCCAGAAGGGGCTAGCTTGGAAAGCTGTTGCTCAGCCTCATCTGCCCATGGCACTGCTGGCACAGAGGCACAGAGACTGGGGCTGCTTGCTTGTCTTGCCACCTCAAACTTCAGAGGTAGCCTGGGAATGGTGAGTGTCCCTGCCAGGCTCCTTTCGCAGCCCTGCTCCGAAAATGAGGATGTCTGCAGATTGCTGACAGGCAGAAGGGGCTATCCTGGAAAGCTGTTGCTCAGCCTCATCTGCCCATGGCACTGCTCGCACAGAGGCACAGAGACTGGGGCTGCTTGCTTGTCTTGCCACCTCAAACTTCAGAGGTAACCTGGGCATGGGGTGGGTCCCTGCCAGGCTCCTTTCGCAGCCCTGCTCCGAAAATGCGAACGTCTGCTGATAGGTCCCAGCCAGAAGGGACTAGCTTGGAAAACTCTTGCTCAGCCTCATCTGCCCATGGCACTGCTCGCACAGAGGCACAGAGACTGGGGCTGCTTGCTTGTCTTGCCACCTCAAACTTCAAACTAAGCCTGGGAATGGGGAGGATCTCTGCCAGGCTCCTTTTGCAGCCCTGCTCCAAAAATGCGAATGTCTGCAGACAGCTGGCAGGCAGAAGGGGCTAGCCTGGAAAGCTGTTGCTCAACCTCATCTTCCCATGGCACTGCTGGCACAGAGGCACAGAGACTGGGGCTGCTTGCTTGTCTTGCCAACTCAAACTTCAGAGGTAGCCTGGGAATGGGGAGGGTCCCTGCCAGGCTCATTTCGCAGCCCTGCTCCGAAAATGCGAACGTCTGCTGATAGGTCGCAGCCAGAAGGGGCTAGCTTGGAAAACTGTTGCTCAGCCTCATCTGCCCATGGCACTGCTCGCACAGAGGCAGAGAGACTGGGGCTGCTTGCTTGTCTTGCCACCTCAAACTTCAAACTAAGCCTGGGAATGGGGAGGATCTCTGCCAGGCTCCTTTCGCAGCCCTGCTCCAAAAATGCGAATGTCTGCAGACAGCTGGCAGGCAGAAGGGGCTAGCCTGGAAAGCTGTTGCTCAACCTCATCTTCCCATGGCACTGCTGGCACAGAGGCACAGAGACTGGGGCTGCTTGCTTGTCTTGCCACCTCAAACTTCAGAGGTAGCCTGGGAATGGTGAGTGTCCCTGCCAGGCTCCTTTCGCAGCCCTGCTCCGAAAATGTGGATGTCTGCAGATTGCTGACAGGCAGAAGGGGCTAGCCTGGAAAGCTGTTGCTCAGCCTCATCTGCCCATGGCACTGCTGGCACAGAGGCACAGAGACTGGGGCTGCTTGCTTGTCTTGCCACCTCAAACTTCAGAGGTAGCCTGGGAATGGTGAGTGTCCCTGCCAGGCTCCTTTCGCAGCCCTGCTCCGAAAATGAGGATGTCTGCAGATTGCTGACAGGCAGAAGGGGCTAGCCTGGAAAGCTGGTGCTCAGCCTCATCTGCCCATGGCACTGCTCGAACAGAGGCACAGAGACTGGGGCTGCTTGCTTGTCTTGCCACCTCAAACTTCAGAGGTAACCTGGGAATGATGAGTGTCCCTGCCAGGCTCCTTTCGCAGCCCTGCTCCGAAAATGCAAACGTCTGCAGATAGCTTGCAGCCAGAAGGGGTTAGCCTGGAAAACTCTTGCTCAGCCTCATCTGCCCATGGCACTGCTCGCACAGAGGCACAGAGACTGGGGCTGCTTGCTTGTCTTGCCACCTCAAACTTCAGAGGTAGCCTGTGAATGGGGAGGGTCCCTGCCATTCTCCTTTTGCAGCCCTGCTCCGAAAATGCGATCGTCTGCAGGTAGGTGGCATCCAGAAGGGTCTAGCCTGGAAAGCTGTTGCTCAGCCTCATCTGCCCATGGCACTGCTCGCACAGAGGCACAGAGACTGGGGCTGCTTGCTTGTCTTGCCACCTCAAACTTCAAACTAAGCCTGGGAATGCGGAGCGTCCCAGCCAGGCTCCTTTTCCAGCCCTGCTCCGAAATTGCGAACGTCTGCAGATAGCTGGCAACCAGAAAGGGCTAGCCTGGAAAGCTGTTGCTCAGCCTCATCTGCCCATGGCACTGCTCGCACAGAGGCACAGAGACTGGGGCTGCTTGCTTGTCTTGCCACCTCAAACTTCAAACTAATCCTGGGAATGGGGAGGATCTCTACAAGGCTCCTTTTGCAGCCCTGCTCCAAAAACGCAAACGTCTGTAGATAGCTGGCAGGCACAAGGGGCTAGCCTGGAAAGCTGTTGCTCAGCCTCATCTGCCCATGACACTGCTCGAACAGAGGCACAGAGACTGGGGCTGCTTGCTTGTCTTGCCACCTCAAACTTGAAACTAAGCCTGGGAATGGGGAGGGTCCCTGCCAGGCTCCTTTCGCAGCCCTGCTCCAAAAATGCGAACATCTGCATATAGCTGGCAGCCAGAAGGAGCTAGCCTGGAAAGCTGTTGCTCAGCCTCATCTGCCCATGGCACTGCTCGCACAGAGGCACAGAGACTGGGGCTGCTTGCTTGTCTTGCCACCTCAAACTTCAGAGGTAGCCTGGGAATGGGGAGGGTCCCTGCCAGGCTCCTTTTGAATCCCTGCTCCGAAAATGCGAACGTCTGCAGATAGCTGGCAGCCAGAAGGGCTAGCCTGTAAAGATGTTGCTCAGCCTCATCTGCCCATGGCACTGCTCGCACAGAGGCACAGAGACTGGGGCTGCTTGCTTGTCTTGCCACCTCAAACTTCAGAGGTAGCCTGGGAATGGTGAGGGTCCCTGCCAGGCTCCTTTCGCAGCCCTGCTCCAAAAATGCGAACGTCTGCAGATAGCTGGCAGCCAGAAGGAGCTAGCCTGGAAAGCTGGTGCTCAGCCTCATCTGCCCATGGCACTGCTCGCACAGAGGCACAGAGACTGGGGCTGCTTGCTTGTCTTGTCACCTCAAACTTCAGAGGTAGCCTGGGAATGGGGAGGGACCCTGCCATGCTCCTTTTGCAGCCCTGCTCCAAAAATGCGAACGTCTGCAAATAGCTGGCAGCCAGAAGGAGCTAGCCTGGAAAGCTGTTGCTCAGCCTCATCTGCCCATGGCACTGCTCATACAGAGGCACAGAGACTGGGGCTGCTTGCTTGTCTTGCCACCTCAAACTTCAGAGGTAGCCTGGGAATGGTGAGTGTCCCTGCCAGGCTCCTTTCGCAGCCCTGCTCCGAAAATGGGGATGTCTGCATATTGCTGGCAGCCAGAAGGAGCTAGCCTGGAAAGCTGTTGCTCAGCCTCATCTGCCCATGGCACTGCTCGCACAGAGGCACAGAGACTGGGGCTGCTTGCTTGTCTTGCCACCTCAAACTTCAGAGGTAGCCTGGGAATGGGGAGGGTCCCTGCCAGGCTCCTTTCGCAGCCCTGCTCCGAAAATGCAAACGTCTGCAGATAGCTTGCAGCCAGAAGGGGATAGCCTGGAAAACTCTTGCTCAGCCTCATCTGCCCATGGCACTGCTCATACAGAGGCACAGAGACTGGGGCTGCTTGCTTGTCTTGCCACCTCAAACTTCAAACTAATCCTGGGAATGGGGAGAATCTGTACAAGGCTCCTTTTGCAGCCCTGCTCCAAAAACGCGAACGTCTGCAGATAGGTGGCAGCCAGAAGGGGCTAGCCTGGAAAGCTGTTGCTCAGCCTCATCTGCCCATGGCACTGCTCGCACAGAGGCACAGAGACTGGGGCTGCTTGCTTGTCTTGCCACCTCAAACTTCAGAGGTAGCCTGTGAATGGGGAGGGTCCCTGCCAGGCTCCTTTTGCAGCCCTGCTACGAAAATGCGAACGTCTGCAGATAGGTGGCAGCCAGAAGGGGCTAGCCTGGAAACCTGTTGCTCAGCCTCATCTGCCCATGGCACTGCTCGCACAGAGGCAGAGAGACTGGGACTGCTTGCTTGTCTTGCCACCTCAAACTTCAGAGGTAGCCTGTGAATGGTGAGGGTCCCAGCCAGGCTCCTTTCGCAGCCCTGCTCCAAAAACTCAAACTTCTGCAGATAGCTGGCAGCCAGAAGGAGCTAGCCTGGAAAGCTGTTGCTCAGCCTCATCTGCCCATGGCACTGCTCGCACAGAGGCACAGAGACTGGGGCTGCTTGCTTGTCTTGCCACCTCAAACTTCAGAGGTAGCCTGTGAATGGTGAGGGTCCCAGCCAGGCTCCTTTCGCAGCCCTGCTCCAAAAACTCAAACTTCTGCAGATAGCTGGCAGCCAGAAGGAGCTAGCCTGGAAAGCTGTTGCTCAACCTCATCTGCCCATGGCACTGCTCGCACAGAGGCACAGAGACTGGGGCTGCTTGCTTGTCTTGCCACCTCAAACTTCAAACTAAGCCTGGGAATGGGGAGGATCTCTGCCAGGCTCCTTTTGCAGCCCTTCTCTGAAAATGCGAATGTCTGCACATATCTGGCAGCCAGAATGGGCTAGCCTGGAAAGCTGTTGCTCAGCCTCATCTGCCCATGGCACTGCTTGCACAGAGGCACAGAGACTGGGGCTGCTTGCTTGTCTTGCCACCTCAAACTTCAAACTAAGCCTGGGAATGGGGAGGATCTCTACCAGGCTCCTTTTGCAGCCCTGCTCCAAAAATGCGAACGTCTGCAGATAGCTGGCAGGCAGAAGGAGCTAGCCTGGAAAGCTGTTGCTCAGCCTCATCTGCCCATGGCACTGCTCGCACAGAGGCACAGAGACTGGGGCTGCTTGCTTGTCTTGCCACCTCAAACTTCAGAGGTAGCCTGGGAATGGGGAGGGTCCCTGCCAGGCTCCTTTCGCAGCCCTGCTCCAAAAATGCGAACGTCTGCAGATAGCTGGCAGCCAGAAGGGCTAGCCTGGAAAGCTGTTGCTCAGCCTCATCTGCCCATGGCACTGCTCGCACAGAGGCACAGAGACTGGGGCTGCTTGCTTGTCTTGCCACCTCAAACTTCAGTGGTAGCCTGGGAATGGGGAGGGTCCCTGCCAGGCTGCTTTCGCAGCCCTGCTCCAAAAATGCGAACGTCTGCAGATAGCTGGCAGCCAGAAGGGCTAGCCTGGAAAGCTGGTGCTCAGCCTCATCTGCCCATGGCACTGCTCGCACAGAGGCACAGAGACTGGGGCTGCTTGCTTGTCTTGCCACCTCAAACTTCAGAGGTAGCCTGGGAATGGTGAGGGTCCCAACCAGGCTCCTTTCGCAGCCCTGCTCCAAAAACTCAAACTTCTGCAGATAGCTGGCAGCCAGAAGGAGCTAGCCTGGAAAGCTGGTGCTCAGCCTCATCTGCCCATGGCACTGCTCGCACTGAGGCACAGAGACTGGGGCTGCTTGCTTGTCTTGCCAGCTCAAACTTCAGAGGTAACCTGGGCATGGGGTGGGTCCCTGCCAGGCTCCTTTCGCAGCCCTGCTCCGAAAATGCGAATGTCTGCTGATAGGTCGCAGCCAGAAGGGGCTAGCTTGGAAAACTGTTGCTCAGCCTCATCTGCCCATGGCACTGCTCGCACAGAGGCACAGAGACTGGGGCTGCTTGCTTGTCTTGCCACCTCAAACTTCAAACTAAGCCTGGGAATGGGGAGGATCTCTGCCAGGCTCCTTTTGCAGCCCTGCTCCAAAAATGCGAATGTCTGCAGACAGCTGGCAGGCAGAAGGGGCTAGCCTGGAAAGCTGTTGCTCAACCTCATCTTCCCATGGCACTGCTCGCACAGAGGCACAGAGACTGGGGCTGCTTGCTTGTCTTGCCACCTCAAACTTCAGAGGTAGCCTGGGAATGGGGAGGGTCCCTGCCAGGCTCCTTTCGCAGCCCTGCTCCGAAAATGAGGATGTCTGCAGATTGCTGGCAGCCAGAAGGAGCTAGCCTGGAAAGCTGTTGCTCAGCCTCATCTGCCCATGGCACTGCTCGCACAGAGGCACAGAGACTGGGGCTGCTTGCTTGTCTTGCCACCTCAAACTTCAAACTAAGCCTGGGAATGGGGAGGATCTCTGCCAGGCTCCTTTTGCAGCCCTGCTCCAAAAATGCGAACGTCTGCAGATAGCTGGCAGCCAGAAGGGCTAGCCTGGAAAGCTGTTGCTCAGCCTCATCTCCCATGGCACTGCTCGAACAGAGACACAGAGACTGGGGCTGCTTGCTTGTCTTGCCACCTCAAACTTCAGAGGTAGCCTGTGAATGGGGAGGGTCGCCCCCAGGCTCCTTTTGCAGCCCTGCTCCGAAAATGCGAACGTCTGCAGATAGGTGGCAGCCAGAAGGGGCTAGCCTGGAAAGCTGTTGCTCAGCCTCATCTGCCCATGGCACTGCTCGCACAGAGGCACAGAGACTGGGGCTGCTTGCTTGTCTTGCCACCTCAAACTTCAGAGGTAGCCTGGGAATGGTGAGGGTCCCTGCCAGGCTCCTTTCGCAGCCCTGCTCCAAAAATGCGAACGTCTGCAGATAGCTGGCAGCCAGAAGGAGCTAGCCTGGAAAGCTGTTGCTCAGCCTCATCTGCCCATGGCACTGCTCGCACAGAGGCACAGAGACTGGGGCTGCTTGCTTGTCTTGCCACCTCAAACTTAAGAGGTACCCTGGGAATGGGGAGGGACCCTGCCCTGCTCCTTTTGCAGCCCTGCTCCAAAAATGCGAACGTCTGCAGATAGCTGGCAGCCAGAAGGAGCTAGCCTGGAAAGCTGTTGCTCAGCCTCATCTGCCCATGGCACTGCTCATACAGAGGCACAGAGACTGGGGCTGCTTGCTTGTCTTGCCACCTCAAACTTCAGAGGTAGCCTGGGAATGGGGAGGGTCCCTGCCAGGCTCCTTTCGCAGCCCTGCTCCGAAAATGGGGATGTCTGCATATTGCTGGCAGCCAGAAGGAGCTAGCCTGGAAAGCTGTTGCTCAGCCTCATCTGCCCATGGCACTGCTCGCACAGAGGCACAGAGACTGGGGCTGCTTGCTTGTCTTGCCACCTCAAACTTCAGAGGTAGCCTGGGAATGGGGAGGGTCCCTGCCAGGCTCCTTTCGCAGCCCTACTCCGAAAATGCAAACGTCTGCAGATAGCTTGCAGCCAGAAGGGGTTAGCCTGGAAAACTCTTGCTCAGCCTCATCTGCCCATGGCACTGCTGGCACAGAGGCACAGAGACTGGGGCTGCTTGCTTGTCTTGCCACCTCAAACTTCAGAGGTAGCCTGTGAATGGGGAGGGTCCCTGCCATTCTCCTTTTGCAGCCATGCTCCGAAAATGCGAACGTCTGCAGATAGGTGGCAGCCAGAAGGGGCTAGCCTGGAAAGCTGTTGCTCAGCCTCATCTGCCCATGGCACTGCTCGCACAGAGTCACAGAGACTGGGGCTGCTTGCTTGTGTTGCCATCTCAAACTTCAGAGGTAGCCTGGGAATGGGGAGGGTCCCTGCCAGGCTCCTTTTGCAGCCCTGCTCCAAAAATGCGAACGTCTGCAGATAACTGGCAGCCAGAAGGGGCTAGCCTGGAAAGCTGTTGCTCAGCCTCATCTGCCCATGGCACTGCTCGCACAGAGGCACAGAGACTGGGGCTGCTTGCTTGTCTTGCCACCTCAAACTTCAGAGGTAGCCTGGGAATGCGGAGGGTCCCTGCCAGGCTCCTTTCGCAGCCCTGCTACGAAAATGCAAACGTCTGCAGATAGGCGGCAGCCAGAATGGGCTAGCCTGGAAAGCTGTTGCTCAGCCTCATCTGCCCATGGCACTGCTCGCACAGAGGCACAGAGACTGGGGCTGCTTGCTTGTCTTGCCACCTCAAACTTCAAACTAAGCCTGGGAATGGGGAGGATCTCTGCCAGGCTCCTTTTGCAGCCCTTCTCTGAAAATGCGAATGTCTGCACATATCTGGCAGCCAGAATGGGCTAGCCTGGAAAGCTGTTGCTCAGCCTCATCTGCCCATGGCACTGCTTGCACAGAGGCACAGAGACTGGGGCTGCTTGCTTGTCTTGCCACCTCAAACTTCAAACTAAGCCTGGGAATGGGGAGGATCTCTACCAGGCTCCTTTTGTAGCCCTGCTCCAAAAATGCGAATGCCTGCAGATAGCTGGCAGGCAGAAGGAGCTAGCCTGGAAAGCTGTTGCTCAGCCTCATCTGCCCATGGCACTGCTCGCACAGAGGCACAGAGACTGGGGCTGCTTGCTTGTCTTGCCACCTCAAACTTCAGAGGTAGCCTGGGAATGGGGAGGGTCCCTGCCAGGCTCCTTTCGCAGCCCTGCTCCAAAAATGAGAACGTCTGCAGATAGCTGGCAGCCAGAAGGGCTAGCCTGGAAAGCTGTTGCTCAGCCTCATCTGCCCATGGCACTGCTCGCACAGAGGCACAGAGACTGGGGCTGCTTGCTTGTCTTGCCACCTCAAACTTCAGAGGTAGCCTGGGAATGGTGAGGGTCCCTGCCAGGCTGCTTTCGCAGCCCTGCTCCAAAAATGCGAACGTCTGCAGATAGCTGGCAGCCAGAAGGGCTAGCCTGGAAAGCTGATGCTCAGCCTCATCTGCCCATGGCACTGCTCGCACAGAGGCACAGAGACTGGGGCTGCTTGCTTGTCTTGCCACCTCAAACTTCAGAGGTAGCCTGGGAATGGTGAGGGTCCCAGCCAGGCTCCTTTCGCAGCCCTGCTCCAAAAACTCAAACTTCTGCAGATAGCTGGCAGCCAGAAGGAGCTAGCCTGGAAAGCTGTTGCTCAGCCTCATCTGCCCATGGCACTGCTCGCACAGAGGCAGAGAGACTGGGGCTGCTTGCTTGTCTTGCCACCTCAAACTTCAGAGGTAACCTGGGCATGGGGTGGGTCCCTGCCAGGCTCCTTTCGCAGCCCTGCTCCGAAAATGCGAACGTCTGCTGATAGGTCGCAGCCAGAAGGGGCTAGCTTGGAAAACTGTTGCTCAGCCTCATCTGCCCATGGCACTGCTCGCACAGAGGCACAGAGACTGGGGCTGCTTGCTTGTCTTGCCACCTCAAACTTCAAACTAAGCCTGGGAATGGGGAGGATCTCTGCCAGGCTCCTTTTGCAGCCCTGCTCCAAAAATGCGAATGTCTGCAGACAGCTGGCAGCCAGAAGGGGCTAGCCTGGAAAGCTGTTGCTCAACCTCATCTTCCCATGGCACTGCTCGCACAGAGGCACAGAGACTGGGGCTGCTTGCTTGTCTTGCCACCTCAAACTTCAGAGGTAGCCTGGGAATGGGGAGGGTCCCTGCCAGGCTCCTTTCGCAGCCCTGCTCCGAAAATGCGAACGTCTGCTGATAGGTCGCAGCCAGAAGGGGCTAGCTTGGAAAACTGTTGCTCAGCCTCATCTGCCCATGGCACTGCTCGCACAGAGGCACAGAGACTGGGGCTGCTTGCTTGTCTTGCCACCTCAAACTTCAAACTAAGCCTGGGAATGGGGAGGATCTCTGCCAGGCTCCTTTTGCAGCCCTGCTCCAAAAATGCGAATGTCTGCAGACAGCTGGCAGGCAGAAGGGGCTAGCCTGGAAAGCTGTTGCTCAACCTCATCTTCCCATGGCACTGCTCGCACAGAGGCACAGAGACTGGGGCTGCTTGCTTGTCTTGCCACCTCAAACTTCAGAGGTAGCCTGTGAATGGGGAGGGTCCCAGCCAGGCTCCTTTCGCAGCCCTGCTCCGAAAATGAGGATGTCTGCAGATTGCTGGCAGCCAGAAGGAGCTAGCCTGGAAAGCTGTTGCTCAGCCTCATCTGCCCATGGCACTGCTCGAACAGAGACACAGAGACTGGGGCTGCTTGCTTGTCTTGCCACCTCAAACTTCAGAGGTAGCCTGGGAATGGGGAGGGACCCTGCCATGCTCCTTTTGCAGCCCTGCTCCAAAAATGCGAACGTCTGCAGATAGCTGGCAGCCAGAAGGAGCTAGCCTGGAAAGCTGTTGCTCAGCCTCATCTGCCCATGGCACTGCTGGCACAGAGGCACAGAGACTGGGGCTGCTTGCTTGTCTTGCCACCTCAAACTTCAGAGGTAGCCTGGGAATGGTGAGGGTCCCTGCCAGGCTCCTTTCGCAGCCCTGCTCCGAAAATGGGGATGTCTGCATATTGCTGGCAGCCAGAAGGAGCTAGCCTGGAAAGCTGTTGCTCAGCCTCATCTGCCCATGGCACTGCTCGCACAGAGGCACAGAGACTGGGGCTGCTTGCTTGTCTTGCCACCTCAAACTTCAGAGGTAGCCTGGGAATGGGGAGGGTCCCTGCCAGGCTCCTTTCGCAGCCCTGCTCCGAAAATGCAAACGTGTGCAGATAGCTTGCAGCCAGAAGGGGTTAGCCTGGAAAACTCTTGCTCAGCCTCATCTGCCCATGGCACTGCTGGCACAGAGGCACAGAGACTGGGGCTGCTTGCTTGTCTTGCCACCTCAAACTTCAGAGGTAGCCTGTGAATGGGGAGGGTCCCTGCCATTCTCCTTTTGCAGCCATGCTCCGAAAATGCGAACGTCTGCAGATAGGTGGCAGCCAGAAGGGGCTAGCCTGGAAAGCTCTTGCTCAGCCTCATCTGCCCATGGCACTGCTCGCACAGAGTCACAGAGACTGGGGCTGCTTGATTGTCTTGCCATCTCAAACTTCAGAGGTAGCCTGGGAATGGTGAGGGTCCCTGCCAGGCTCCTTTGGCAGCCCTGCTCCAAAAATGCGAACGTCTGCAGATAGCTGGCAGCCAGAAGGAGCTAGCCTGGAAAGCTGTTGCTCAGCCTCATCTACCCATGGCACTGCTCGCACAGAGGCACAGAGACTGGGGCTGATTGCTTGTCTTGCCACCTCAAACTTCAGAGGTAGCCTGGGAATGGGGAGGGTCCCTGCCAGGCTGCTTTCGCAGCCCTGCTCCAAAAATGCGAACGTCTGCAGATAGCTGGCAGGCACAAGGGGCTAGCCTGGAAAGCTGATGCTCAGCCTCATCTGCCCATGGCACTGCTCGAACAGAGGCACAGAGACTGGGGCTGCTTGCTTGTCTTGCCACCTCAAACTTCAAACTAAGCCTGATAATGGGGAGGGTCCCTGCCAGGCTCCTTTTGCAGCCCTGCTCCAAAAATGCGAACGTCTACAGATAGCTGGCAGCCAGAAGGGGCTAGCCTGGAAAGCTGTTGCTCAGCCTCATCTGCCCATGGCACTGCTCGCACAGAGGCACAGAGACTGGGGCTGCTTGCTTGTCTTGCCACCTCAAAGTTCAGAGGTAGCCTGGGAATGCGGAGGGTCCCTGGCAGGCTCCTTTCGCAGCCCTGCTCCAAAAATGCGAACGTCTGCAGATAGCTGGCAGCCAAAAGGGGCTAGCCTGGAAAGCTGTTGCTCAGCCTCATCTGCCCATGGCACTGCTCGCACAGAGGCACAGAGACTGGGGCTGCTTGCTTGTCTTGCCACCTCAAACTTCAAACTAAGCCTGGGAATGGGGAGGGTCCCTGCCAGGCTCCTTTCGCAGCCCTGCTCCGAAAATGAGAATGTCTGCAGATTGCTGGCAGGCAGAAGGGGCTAGCCTGGAAAGCTGTTGCTCAGCCTCATCTGCCCATGGCACTGCTCGCACAGAGGCACAGAGACTGGGACTGCTTGCTTGTCTTGCCACCTCAAACTTCAGAGGTAGCCTGGGAATGCGGAGGGTCCCTGCCAGGCTCCTTTCGCAGCCCTGCTACGAAAATGCAAACGTCTGCAGATAGGCGGCAGCCAGAATGGGCTAGCCTGGAAAGCTGTTGCTCAGCCTCATCTGCCCATGGCACTGCTCTCAGAGAGGCACAGAGACTGGGGCTGCTTGCTTGTCTTGCCACCTCAAACTTCAAACTAAGCCTGGGAATGGGGAGGGTCCCTGCCAGGCTCCTTTCGCAGCCCTGCTCCGAAAATGAGAATGTCTGTAGATTGCTGGCAGCCAGAAGGGCTAGCCTGTAAAGCTGTTGCTCAGCCTCATCTGCCCATGGCACTGCTCTCAGAGAGGCACAGAGACTGGGGCTGCTTGCTTGTCTTGCCATCTCAAACTTCAGAGGTAGCCTGGGAATGGGGAGGGTCCCAGCCAGGCTCCTTTCGCAGCCCTGCTCCAAAAACTCAGACTTCTGCAGATAGCTGGCAGCCAGAAGGAGCTAGCCTGGAAAGCTGTTGCTCAGCCTCATCTGCCCATGGCACTGCTCGCACAGAGGCACAGAGACTGGGGCTGCTTGCTTGTCTTGCCACCTCAAACTTCAAACTAAGCCTGGGAATGGGGAGGATCTCTGCCAGGCTCCTTTTGCAGCCCTTCTCTGAAAATGCGAATGTCTGCACATATCTGGCAGCCAGAATGGGCTAGCCTGGAAAGCTGTTGCTCAGCCTCATCTGCCCATGGCACTGCTTGCAGAGAAGCACAGAGACTGGGGCTGCTTGCTTGTCTTGCCACCTCAAACTTCAAACTAAGCCTGGGAATGGGGAGGATCTCTGCCAGGCTCCTTTTGCAGCCCTGCTCCAAAAATGCGAATGCCTGCAGATAGCTGGCAGCCAGAAGGAGCTAGCCTGGAAAGCTGTTGCTCAGCCTCATCTGCCCATGGCACTGCTCGCACAGAGGCACAGAGACTGGGGCTGCTTGCTTGTCTTGCCACCTCAAACTTCAGAGGTAGCCTGGGAATGGGGAGGGTCCCAGCCAGGCTCCTTTTGCAGCCCTGCTCCGAAATTGCGAATGTCTGCAGATAGCTGGCAGCCAGAAGGGCTAGCCTGGAAAGCTGTTGCTCAGCCTCATCTGCCCATGGCACTGCTCGCACAGAGGCACAGAGACTGGGGCTGCTTGCTTGTCTTGCCACCTCAAACTTCAGAGGTAGCCTGGGAATGGTGAGGGTCCCAGCCAGGCTCCTTTCGCAGCCCTGCTCCAAAAACTCAAACTTCTGCAGATAGCTGGCAGCCAGAAGGAGCTAGCCTAGAAAGCTGTTGCTCAGCCTCATCTGCCCATGGCACTGCTCGCACAGAGGCACAGAGACTGTGGCTGCTTGCTTGTCTTGCCACCTCAAACTTCAGAGGTAGCCTGGGCATGGGGTGGGTCCCTGCCAGGCTCCTTTCGCAGCCCTGCTCCGAAAATGCAAACGTCTGCTGATAGGTCGCAGCCAGAAGGGGCTAGCTTGGAAAACTGTTGCTCAGCCTCATCTGCCCATGGCACTGCTCGCACAGAGGCACAGAGACTGGGGCTGCTTGCTTGTCTTGCCACCTCAAACTTCAAATTAAGCCTGGGAATGGTGAGGGTCCCTGCCAGGCTCCTTTCGCAGCCCTGCTCCACAAATGCGAACGTCTGCAGATTGCTGGCAGGCAGAAGGGGCTAGCCTGGAAAGCTGTTGCTCAACCTCATCTTCCCATGGCACTGCTCGCACAGAGGCACAGAGACTGGGGCTGCTTGCTTGTCTTGCCACCTCAAACTTCAGAGGTAGCCTGGGAATGGTGAGGGTCCCTGCCAGGCTCCTTTCGCAGCCCTGCTGCGAAAATGCGAACGTCTGCTGATAGGTCGCAGCCAGAAGGAGCTAGCCTGGAAAGCTGTTGCTCAGCCTCATCTGCCCATGGCACTGCTCGCACAGAGGCACAGAGACTGGGGCTGCTTGCTTGTCTTGCCACCTCAAACTTCAGAGGTAGCCTGTGAATGGGGAGGGTCCCTCCCAGGCTCCTTTTGCAGCCCTGCTCCGAAAATGCGAACGTCTGCAGATAGGTGGCAGCCAGAAGGGGCTAGCCTGGAAAGCTGTTGCTCAGCCTCATCTGCCCATGGCACTGCTGGCACAGAGGCACAGAGACTGGGGCTGCTTGCTTGTCTTGCCACCTCAAACTTCAGAGGTAGCCTGGGAATGGTGAGGGTCCCTGCCAGGCTCCTTTCGCAGCCCTGCTCCGAAAATGAGGATGTCTGCAGATTGCTGACAGGCAGAAGGGGCTATCCTGGAAAGCTGTTGCTCAGCCTCATCTGCCCATGGCACTGCTCGCACAGAGGCACAGAGACTAGGGCTGCTTGCTTGTCTTGCCACCTCAAACTTCAAACTAAGCCTGGGAATGGGGAGGGTCCCAGCCAGGCTCCTTTTGCAGCCCTGCTCCGAAATTGCGAATGTCTGCAGATAGCTGGCAGCCAGAAGGGCTAGCCTGGAAAGCTGTTGCTCAGCCTCATCTGCCCATGGCACTGCTCGCACAGAGGCACAGAGACTGGGGCTGCTTGCTTGTCTTGCCACCTCAAACTTCAGAGGTAGCCTGGGAATGGTGAGGGTGCCAGCCAGGCTCCTTTCGCAGCCCTGCTCCAAAAACTCAAACTTCTGCAGATAGCTGGCAGCCAGAAGGAGCTAGCCTGGAAAGCTGTTGCTCAACCTCATCTGCCCATGGCACTGCTCGCACAGAGGCACAGAGACTGGGGCTGCTTGCTTGTCTTGCCACCTCAAACTTCAGAGGTAGCCTGGGAATGGTGAGGGTCCCTGCCAGGCTCCTTTCGCAGCCCTGCTCCACAAATGCGAACGTCTGCAGATTGCTGGCAGGCAGAAGGGGCTAGCCTGGAAAGCTGTTGCTCAGCCTCATCTGCCCATGGCACTGCTGGCACAGAGGCACAGAGACTGGGGCTGCTTGCTTGTCTTGCAACCTCAAACTTCAAACTAAGCCTGGGAATGGGGAGAGTCCCTGCCAGGCTCCTTTCGCAGCCCTGCTACGAAAATGCAAACGTCTGCAGATAGGCGGCAGCCAGAATGGGCTAGCCTGGAAAGCTGTTGCTCAGCCTCATCTGCCCATGGCACTGCTCTCAGAGAGGCACAGAGACTGGGGCTGCTTGCTTGTCTTGCCACCTCAAACTTCAAACTAAGCCTGGGAATGGGGAGGGTCCCTGCCAGGCTCCTTTCGCAGCCCTGCTCCGAAAATGAGAATGTCTGTAGATTGCTGGCAGCCAGAAGGGCTAGCCTGTAAAGCTGTTGCTCAGCCTCATCTGCCCATGGCACTGCTCTCAGAGAGGCACAGAGACTGGGGCTGCTTGCTTGTCTTGCCATCTCAAACTTCAGAGGTAGCCTGGGAATGGGGAGGGTCCCAGCCAGGCTCCTTTCGCAGCCCTGCTCCAAAAACTCAGACTTCTGCAGATAGCTGGCAGCCAGAAGGAGCTAGCCTGGAAAGCTGTTGCTCAGCCTCATCTGCCCATGGCACTGCTCGCACAGAGGCACAGAGACTGGGGCTGCTTGCTTGTCTTGCCACCTCAAACTTCAAACTAAGCCTGGGAATGGGGAGGATCTCTGCCAGGCTCCTTTTGCAGCCCTTCTCTGAAAATGCGAATGTCTGCACATATCTGGCAGCCAGAATGGGCTAGCCTGGAAAGCTGTTGCTCAGCCTCATCTGCCCATGGCACTGCTTGCAGAGAAGCACAGAGACTGGGGCTGCTTGCTTGTCTTGCCACCTCAAACTTCAAACTAAGCCTGGGAATGGGGAGGATCTCTGCCAGGCTCCTTTTGCAGCCCTGCTCCAAAAATGCGAATGCCTGCAGATAGCTGGCAGCCAGAAGGAGCTAGCCTGGAAAGCTGTTGCTCAGCCTCATCTGCCCATGGCACTGCTCGCACAGAGGCACAGAGACTGGGGCTGCTTGCTTGTCTTGCCACCTCAAACTTCAGAGGTAGCCTGGGAATGGGGAGGGTCCCAGCCAGGCTCCTTTTGCAGCCCTGCTCCGAAATTGCGAATGTCTGCAGATAGCTGGCAGCCAGAAGGGCTAGCCTGGAAAGCTGTTGCTCAGCCTCATCTGCCCATGGCACTGCTCGCACAGAGGCACAGAGACTGGGGCTGCTTGCTTGTCTTGCCACCTCAAACTTCAGAGGTAGCCTGGGAATGGTGAGGGTCCCAGCCAGGCTCCTTTCGCAGCCCTGCTCCAAAAACTCAAACTTCTGCAGATAGCTGGCAGCCAGAAGGAGCTAGCCTAGAAAGCTGTTGCTCAGCCTCATCTGCCCATGGCACTGCTCGCACAGAGGCACAGAGACTGTGGCTGCTTGCTTGTCTTGCCACCTCAAACTTCAGAGGTAGCCTGGGCATGGGGTGGGTCCCTGCCAGGCTCCTTTCGCAGCCCTGCTCCGAAAATGCAAACGTCTGCTGATAGGTCGCAGCCAGAAGGGGCTAGCTTGGAAAACTGTTGCTCAGCCTCATCTGCCCATGGCACTGCTCGCACAGAGGCACAGAGACTGGGGCTGCTTGCTTGTCTTGCCACCTCAAACTTCAAATTAAGCCTGGGAATGGTGAGGGTCCCTGCCAGGCTCCTTTCGCAGCCCTGCTCCACAAATGCGAACGTCTGCAGATTGCTGGCAGGCAGAAGGGGCTAGCCTGGAAAGCTGTTGCTCAACCTCATCTTCCCATGGCACTGCTCGCACAGAGGCACAGAGACTGGGGCTGCTTGCTTGTCTTGCCACCTCAAACTTCAGAGGTAGCCTGGGAATGGTGAGGGTCCCTGCCAGGCTCCTTTCGCAGCCCTGCTGCGAAAATGCGAACGTCTGCTGATAGGTCGCAGCCAGAAGGAGCTAGCCTGGAAAGCTGTTGCTCAGCCTCATCTGCCCATGGCACTGCTCGCACAGAGGCACAGAGACTGGGGCTGCTTGCTTGTCTTGCCACCTCAAACTTCAGAGGTAGCCTGTGAATGGGGAGGGTCCCTCCCAGGCTCCTTTTGCAGCCCTGCTCCGAAAATGCGAACGTCTGCAGATAGGTGGCAGCCAGAAGGGGCTAGCCTGGAAAGCTGTTGCTCAGCCTCATCTGCCCATGGCACTGCTGGCACAGAGGCACAGAGACTGGGGCTGCTTGCTTGTCTTGCCACCTCAAACTTCAGAGGTAGCCTGGGAATGGTGAGGGTCCCTGCCAGGCTCCTTTCGCAGCCCTGCTCCGAAAATGAGGATGTCTGCAGATTGCTGACAGGCAGAAGGGGCTATCCTGGAAAGCTGTTGCTCAGCCTCATCTGCCCATGGCACTGCTCGCACAGAGGCACAGAGACTAGGGCTGCTTGCTTGTCTTGCCACCTCAAACTTCAAACTAAGCCTGGGAATGGGGAGGGTCCCAGCCAGGCTCCTTTTGCAGCCCTGCTCCGAAATTGCGAATGTCTGCAGATAGCTGGCAGCCAGAAGGGCTAGCCTGGAAAGCTGTTGCTCAGCCTCATCTGCCCATGGCACTGCTCGCACAGAGGCACAGAGACTGGGGCTGCTTGCTTGTCTTGCCACCTCAAACTTCAGAGGTAGCCTGGGAATGGTGAGGGTGCCAGCCAGGCTCCTTTCGCAGCCCTGCTCCAAAAACTCAAACTTCTGCAGATAGCTGGCAGCCAGAAGGAGCTAGCCTGGAAAGCTGTTGCTCAACCTCATCTGCCCATGGCACTGCTCGCACAGAGGCACAGAGACTGGGGCTGCTTGCTTGTCTTGCCACCTCAAACTTCAGAGGTAGCCTGGGAATGGTGAGGGTCCCTGCCAGGCTCCTTTCGCAGCCCTGCTCCACAAATGCGAACGTCTGCAGATTGCTGGCAGGCAGAAGGGGCTAGCCTGGAAAGCTGTTGCTCAGCCTCATCTGCCCATGGCACTGCTGGCACAGAGGCACAGAGACTGGGGCTGCTTGCTTGTCTTGCAACCTCAAACTTCAAACTAAGCCTGGGAATGGGGAGAGTCCCTGCCAGGCTCCTTTCGCAGCCCTGCTCCGAAAATGCGAACGTCTGCAGATAGGTGGCAGCCAGAAGGGGTTAGCCTGGAAAGCTGTTGCTCAGCCTCATCTGCCCATGGCACTGCTCGCACAGAGGCACAGAGACTGGGGCTGCTTGCTTGTCTTGCCACCTCAAACTTCAGAGGTAGCCTGGGAATGGCGAGGGACCCTGCCATGCTCCTTTCGCAGCCCTGCTCCAAAAATGCGAACGTCTGCAGATAGCTGGCAGCCAGAAGGAGTTAGCCTGGAAAGCTGTTGCTCAGCCTCATCTGCCCATGGCACTGCTCGAACAGAGGCACAGAGACTGGGGCTGCTTGCTTGTCTTGCCACCTCAAACTTCAGAGGTAGCCTGGGAATGGGGAGGGTCCCTGCCAGGCTCCTTTGGCAGCCCTGCTCCGAAAATGCGAACGTCTGCAGATAGCTGGCAACCAGAAAGGTCTAGCCTGGAAAGCTGTTGCTCAGCCTCATCTGCCCATGGCACTGCTCGCACAGAGGCACAGAGACTGGGGCTGCTTGCTTGTCTTGCCACCTCAAACTTCAAACTAAGAATGGGAATGGGGAGGATCTCTACCAGGCTCCTTTTGCAGCCCTGCTCCAAAAATGCGAACGTCTGCAGATAGCTGGCAGGCAGAAGGAGCTAGCCTGGAAAGCTGTTGCTCAGCCTCATCTGCCCATGGCACTGCTCGCACAGAGGCACAGAGACTGGGGCTGCTTGCTTGTCTTGCCACCTCAAACTTCAGAGGTAGCCTGGGAATGGGGAGGGTCCCTGCCAGGCTCCTTTCGCAGCCCTGCTCCAAAAATGCGAACGTCTGCAGATAGCTGGCAGCCAGAAGGGCTAGCCTGGAAAGCTGTTGCTCAGCCTCATCTGCCCATGGCACTGCTCGCACAGAGGCACAGAGACTGGGGCTGCTTGCTTGTCTTGCCACCACAAACTTCAGAGGTAGCCTGGGAATGGGGAGGGTCCCTGCCAGGCTGCTTTCGCAGCCCTGCTCCAAAAATGCGAACGTCTGCAGATAGCTGGCAGCCAGAAGGGCTAGCCTGGAAAGCTGGTGCTCAGCCTCATCTGCCCATGGCACTGCTCGCACAGAGGCACAGAGACTGGGGCTGCTTGCTTGTCTTGCCACCTCAAACTTCAGAGGTAGCCTGGGAATGGTGAGGGTCCCAGCCAGGCTTCTTTTCGCAGCCCTGCTCCAAAAACTCAAACTTCTGCAGATAGCTGGCAGCCAGAAGGAGCTAGCCTGGAAAGCTGGTGCTCAGCCTCATCTGCCCATGGCACTGCTCGCACAGAGGCACAGAGACTGGGGCTGCTTGCTTGTCTTGCCACCTCAAACTTCAGAGGTAACCTGGGCATGGGGTGGGTCCCTGCCAGGCTCCTTTTGCAGCCCTGCTCCGAAAATGCGAACGTCTGCTGATAGGTCGCAGCCAGAAGGGGCTAGCTTGGAAAACTGTTGCTCAGCCTCATCTGCCCATGGCACTGCTCGCACAGAGGCACAGAGACTGGGGCTGCTTGCTTGTCTTGCCACCTCAAACTTCAAACTAAGCCTGGGAATGGGGAGGATCTCTGCCAGGCTCCTTTTGCAGCCCTGCTCCAAAAATGCGAATGTCTGCAGACAGCTGGCAGGCAGAAGGGGCTAGCCTGGAAAGCTGTTGCTCAACCTCATCTTCCCATGGCACTGCTCGCACAGAGGCACAGAGACTGGGGCTGCTTGCTTGTCTTGCCCCCTCAAACTTCAGAGGTAGCCTGGGAATGGTGAGGGTCCCTGCCAGGCTCCTTTCGCAGCCCTGCTCCGAAAATGCGAACGTCTGCTGATAGGTCGCAGCCAGAAGGGGCTAGCTTGGAAAACTGTTGCTCAGCCTCATCTGCCCATGGCACTGCTCGCACAGAGGCACAGAGACTGGGGCTGCTTGCTTGTCTTGCCACCTCAAACTTCAAACTAAGCCTGGGAATGGGGAGGATCTCTGCCAGGCTCCTTTTGCAGCCCTGCTCCAAAAATGCGAATGTCTGCAGACAGCTGGCAGGCAGTAGGGGCTAGCCTGGAAAGCTGTTGCTCAACCTCATCTTCCCATGGCACTGCTCGCACAGAGGCACAGAGACTGGGGCTGCTTGCTTGTCTTGCCACCTCAAACTTCAGAGGTAGCCTGGGAATGGTGAGGGTCCCAGCCAGGCTCCTTTCGCAGCCCTGCTCCGAAAATGAGGATGTCTGCAGATTGCTGGCAGCCAGAAGGAGCTAGCCTGGAAAGCTGTTGCTCAGCCTCATCTGCCCATGGCACTGCTCGCACAGAGGCACAGAGACTGGGGCTGCTTGCTTGTCTTGCCACCTCAAACTTCAAACTAAGCCTGGGAATGGGGAGGATCTCTGCCAGGCTCCTTTCGCAGCCCTGCTCCAAAAATGCGAACGTCTGCAGATAGCTGGCAGCCAGAAGGAGCTAGCCTGGAAAGCTGTTGCTCAGCCTCATCTGCCCATGGCACTGCTCGCACAGAGGCACAGAGACTGGGACTGCTTGCTTGTCTTGCCACCTCAAACTTGAAACTAAGCCTGGGAATGGGGAGGGTCCCTGCCAGGCTCCTTTCGCAGCCCTGCTCCAAAAATGCGAACGTCTGCAGATAGCTGGCAGCCAGAAGGGCTAGCCTGGAAAGCTGTTGCTCAGCCTCATCTGCCCATGGCACTGCTCGCACAGAGGCACAGAGACTGGGGCTGCTTGCTTGTCTTGCCACCTCAAACTTCAAACTAAGCCTGGGAATGGGGAGGATCTCTGCCAGGCTCCTTTTGCAGCCCTGCTCCAAAAATGCGAATGTCTGCAGACAGCTGGCAGGCAGAAGGGGCTAGCCTGGAAAGCTGTTGCTCAACCTCATCTTCCCATGGCACTGCTCGCACAGAGGCACAGAGACTGGGGCTGCTTGCTTGTCTTGCCACCTCAAACTTCAGAGGTAGCCTGGGAATAGGGAGGGTCCCTGCCAGGCTGCTTTCGCAGCCCTGCTCCAAAAATGCGAACGTCTGCAGATAGCTGGCAGCCAGAAGGGCTAGCCTGGAAAGCTGGTGCTCAGCCTCATCTGCCCATGGCACTGCTCGCACAGAGGCACAGAGACTGGGGCTGCTTGCTTGTCTTGCCACCTCAAACTTCAGAGGTAGCCTGGGAATGGTGAGGGTCCCAGCCAGGCTCCTTTCGCAGCCCTGCTCCAAAAACTCAAACTTCTGCAGATAGCTGGCAGCCAGAAGGAGCTAGCCTGGAAAGCTGTTGCTCAGCCTCATCTGCCCATGGCACTGCTCGCACAGAGGCACAGAGACTGGGACTGCTTGCTTGTCTTGCCACCTCAAACTTCAAACTAAGCCTGGGAATGGGGAGGATCTCTGCCAGGCTCCTTTTGCAGCCCTGCTCCAAAAATGCGAATGTCTGCAGACAGCTGGCAGGCAGAAGGGGCTAGCCTGGAAAGCTGTTGCTCAACCTCATCTTCCCATGGCACTGCTCGCACAGAGGCACAGAGACTGGGGCTGCTTGCTTGTCTTGCCACCTCAAACTTCAGAGGTAGCCTGGGAATGGGGAGGGTCCCTGCCAGGCTGCTTTCGCAGCCCTGCTCCGAAAATGCGAACGTCTGCTGATAGGTCGCAGCCAGAAGGGGCTAGCTTGGAAAACTGTTGCTCAGCCTCATCTGCCCATGGCACTGCTCGCACAGAGGCACAGAGACTGGGGCTGCTTGCTTGTCTTGCCACCTCAAACTTCAAACTAAGCCTGGGAATGGGGAGGATCTCTGCCAGGCTCCTTTTGCAGCCCTGCTCCAAAAATGCGAACGTCTGCAGACAGCTGGCAGGCAGAAGGGGCTAGCCTGGAAAGCTGTTGCTCAACCTCATCTTCCCATGGCACTGCTCGCACAGAGGCACAGAGACTGGGGCTGCTTGCTTGTCTTGCCACCTCAAACTTCAGAGGTAGCCTGGGAATGGTGAGGGTCCCAGCCAGGCTCCTTTCGCAGCCCTGCTCCGAAAATGAGGATGTCTGCAGATTGCTGGCAGCCAGAAGGAGCTAGCCTGGAAAGCTGTTGCTCAGCCTCATCTGCCCATGGCACTGCTCGCACAGAGGCACAGAGACTGGGGCTGCTTGCTTGTCTTGCCACCTCAAACTTCAAACTAAGCCTGGGAATGGGGAGGGTCCCTGCCAGGCTGCTTTCGCAGCCCTGCTCCAAAAATGCGAACGTCTGCAGATAGCTGGCAGCCAGAAGGAGCTAGCCTGGAAAGCTGTTGCTCAGCCTCATCTTCCCATGGCACTGCTCGAACAGAGACACAGAGACTGGGGCTGCTTGCTTGTCTTGCCACCTCAAACTTCAAACTAAGCCTGGGAATGGGGAGGGTCCCTGCCAGGCTCCTTTTGCAGCCCTGCTCCGAAAATGCGAACGTCTGCAGATAGGTGGCAGCCAGAAGGGGCTAGCCTGGAAAGCTGTTGCTCAGCCTCATCTGCCCATGGCACTGCTGGCACAGAGGCACAGAGACTGGGGCTGCTTGCTTGTCTTGCCACCTCAAACTTCAGAGGTAGCCTGGGAATGGTGAGTGTCCCTGCCAGGCTCCTTTCGCAGCCCTGCTCCGAAAATGAGGATGTCTGCAGATTGCTGACAGGCAGAAGGGGCTATCCTGGAAAGCTGTTGCTCAGCCTCATCTGCCCATGGCACTGCTCGCACAGAGGCACAGAGACTGGGGCTGCTTGCTTGTCTTGCCACCTCAAACTTCAGAGGTAGCCTGGGAATGGTGAGGGTCCCTGCCAGGCTCCTTTCGCAGCCCTGCTCCAAAAACTCAAACTTCTGCAGATAGCTGGCAGCCAGAAGGAGCTAGCCTGGAAAGCTGTTGCTCAGCCTCATCTGCCCATGGCACTGCTGGCACAGAGGCACAGAGACTGTGGCTGCTTGCTTGTCTTGCAACCTCAAACTTCAAACTAAGCCTGGGAATGGGGAGAGTCCCTGCCATGCTCCTTTCGCAGCCCTGCTCCAAAAATGCAAACGTCTGCAGATAGCTGGCAGGCACAAGGGGCTAGCCTGGAAAGCTGTTGCTCAGCCTCATCTGCCCATGGCACTGCTCGCACAGAGGCACAGAGACTGGGACTGCTTGCTTGTCTTGCCACATCAAACTTCAAAATAAGACTGGGAATGGGGAGTGTCCCTGCCGGGCTCCTTTCGCAGCCCTGCTCCGAAAATGAGGATGTCTGCAGATTGCTGGCAGGCAGAAGGGGCTAGCCTGGAAAGCTGTTGCTCAGCCTCATCTGCCCATGGCACTGCTCGCACAGAGGCACAGAGACTGGGGCTGCTTGCTTGTCTTGCCACCTCAAACTTCAGAGGTAGCCTGGGAATGGGGAGGGTCCCTGCCAGGCTCCTTTCGCAGCCCTGCTCCGAAAATGCGAACGTCTGCAGATAGCTGGCAACCAGAAAGGTCTAGCCTGGAAAGCTGTTGCTCAGCCTCATCTGCCCATGGCACTGCTCGCACAGAGGCACAGAGACTGGGGCTGCTTTTCTTGTCTTGCCACCTCAAACTTCAGAGGTAGCCTGTGAATGGGGAGGGTCCCTGCCAGGCTCCTTTCGCAGCCCGGCTCCAAAAACTCAAACTTCTGCAGATAGGTGGCAGCCAGAAGGAGCTAGCCTGGAAAGCTGTTGCTCAGCCTCATCTGCCCATGGCACTGCTCGCACAGAGGCACAGAGACTGGGGCTGCTTGCTTGTCTTGCCACCTCAAACTTCAAACTAAGACTGGGAATGGGGAGGATCTCTGCCAGGCTCCTTTTGCAGCCCTGCGCCGAAAATGCGAATGTCTGCAGATAGCTGGCAGCCAGAAGGGGCTAGCCTGGAAAGCTGTTGCTCAGCCTCATCTGCCCATGGCACTGCTCGCACAGAGGCACAGAGACTGGGGCTGCTTGCTTGTCTTGCCATCTCAAACTTCAGAGGTAGCCTGGGAATGGTGAGGGTCCCTGCCAGGCTCCTTTTGCAGCCCTGCTCCGAAAATGCGAACGTCTGCAGATAGCTGGCAGGCACAAGGGGCTAGCCTGGAAAGCTGTTGCTCAGCCTCATCTGCCCATGGCACTGCTCGCACAGAGGCACAGAGACTGGGACTGCTTGCTTGTCTTGCCACCTCAAACTTCAGAGGTAGCCTGGGAATGGGGAGGGTCCCTGCCAGGCTGCTTTCGCAGCCCTGCTCCAAAAATGCAAACGTCTGCAGATAGCTGGCAGGCAGAAGGGGCTAGCCTGGAAAGCTGTTGCTCAGCCTCATCTGCCCATGGCACTGCTGGCACAGAGGCACAGAGACTGGGGCTGCTTGCTTGTCTTGCAACCTCAAACTTCAAACTAAGCCTGGGAATGGGGAGAGTCCCTGCCATGCTCCTTTCGCAGCCCTGCTCCAAAAATGCAAACGTCTGCAGATAGCTGGCAGGCACAAGGGGCTAGCCTGGAAAGCTGTTGCTCAGCCTCATCTGCCCATGGCACTGCTCGCACAGAGGCACAGAGACTGGGACTGCTTGCTTGTCTTGCCACATCAAACTTCAAACTAAGACTGGGAATGGGGAGTGTCCCTGCCGGGCTCCTTTCGCAGCCCTGCTCCAAAAATGAGGATGTCTGCAGATTGCTGGCAGGCAGAAGGGGCTAGCCTGGAAAGCTGTTGCTCAGCCTCATCTGCCCATGGCACTGCTCGCACAGAGGCACAGAGACTGGGGCTGCTTGCTTGTCTTGCCACCTCAAACTTCAGAGGTAGCCTGGGAATGGGGAGGGTCCCTGCCAGGCTCCTTTCGCAGCCCTGCTCCGAAAATGCGAACGTCTGCAGATAGGTGGCAGCCAGAAGGGGCTAGCCTGGAAAGCTGTTGCTCAACCTCATCTGCCCATGGCACTGCTCGCACAGAGGCACAGAGACTGGGGCTGCTTTTCTTGTCTTGCCGCCTCAAACTTCAGAGGTAGCCTGGGAATGGGGAGGGTCCCTGCCAGGCTCCTTTCGCAGCCCTGCTCCAAAAACTCAAACTTCTGCAGATAGCTGGCAGCCAGAAGAAGCTAGCCTGGAAAGCTGATGCTCAGCCTCATCTGCCCATGGCACTGCTCGCACAGAGGCACAGAGACTGGGGCTGCTTTTCTTGTCTTTCCACCTCAAACTTCAAACTAAGTCTGGGAATGGGGAGGGTCCCTGCCAGGCTGCTTTCGCAGCCCTGCTCCAAAAATGCGAACGTCTGCAGATAGCTCGCAGGCACAAGGGGCTAGCCTGGAAAGCTGTTGCTCAGCCTCATCTGCCCATGGCACTGCTCGCACAGAGGCACAGAGACTGGGGCTGCTTGCTTGTCTTGCCACCTCAAACTTCAGAGGTAGCCTGGGAATGGGGAGTGTCCTTGCCAGGCTCCTTTCGCAGCCCTGCTCCAAAAATGCGAACGTCTGCAGATAGCTGGCAGCCAGAAGGAGCGAGCCTGGAAAGCTGGTGCTCAGCCTCATCTGCCCATGGCACTGCTCGCACAGAGGCACAGAGACTGGGGCTGCTTGCTTGTCTTCCCACCTCAAACTTCAGAGGTATCCTGGGAATGGGGAGGGTCCCTGCCAGGCTGCTTTCGCAGCCCTGCTCCAAAAATGCGAACGTCTGCAGATAGCTGGCAGGCACAAGGGGCTAGCCTGGAAAGCTGTTGCTCAGCCTCATCTGCCCATGGCACTGCTCGCACAGAGGCACAGAGACTGGGGCTGCTTGCTTGTCTTGCCACCTCAAACTTCAGAGGTAGCCTGGGAATGGTGAGTGTCCCTGCCAGGCTCCTTTCGCAGCCCTGCTCCGAAAATGAGGATGTCTGCAGATTGCTGACAGGCAGAAGGGGCTATCCTGGAAAGCTGTTGCTCAGCCTCATCTGCCCATGGCACTGCTCGCACAGAGGCACAGAGACTGGGGCTGCTTGCTTGTCTTGCCACCTCAAACTTCAGAGGTAGCCTGGGAATGGGGAGGGTCCCTGCCAGGCTCCTTTCGCAGCCCTGCTCCGAAAATGCGAACGTCTGCAGATAGCTGGCAACCAGAAAGGTCTAGCCTGGAAAGCTGTTGCTCAGCCTCATCTGCCCATGGCACTGCTCGCACAGAGGCACAGAGACTGGGGCTGCTTTTCTTGTCTTGCCACCTCAAACTTCAGAGGTAGCCTGGGAATGGGGAGGGTCCCTGCCAGGCTCCTTTCGCAGCCCGGCTCCAAAAACTCAAACTTCTGCAGATAGGTGGCAGCCAGAAGGAGCTAGCCTGGAAAGCTGTTGCTCAGCCTCATCTGCCCATGGCACTGCTCGCACAGAGGCACAGAGACTGGGACTGCTTGCTTGTCTTGCCACCTCAAACTTCAGAGGTAGCCTGGGAATGGGGAGGGTCCCTGCCAGGCTGCTTTCGCAGCCCTGCTCCAAAAATGCAAACGTCTGCAGATAGCTGGCAGGCACAAGGGGCTAGCCTGGAAAGCTGTTGCTCAGCCTTATCTGCCCATGGCACTGCTCGCACAGAGGCACAGAGACTGGGGCTGCTTTTCTTGTCTTGCCACATCAAACTTCAAACTAAGACTGGGAATGGGGAGTGTCCCTGCCGGGCTCCTTTCGCAGCCCTGCTACGAAAATGAGGATGTCTGCAGATTGCTGGCAGGCAGAAGGGGCTAGCCTGGAAAGCTGTTGCTCAGCCTCATCTGCCCATGGCACTGCTCGCACAGAGGCACAGAGACTGGGGCTGCTTGCTTGTCTTGCCACCTCAAACTTCAGAGGTAGCCTGGGAATGGGGAGGGTCCCTGCCAGGCTCCTTTCGCAGCCCTGCTCCGAAAATGCGAACGTCTGCAGATAGGTGGCAGCCAGAAGGGGCTAGCCTGGAAAGCTGTTGCTCAACCTCATCTGCCCATGGCACTGCTCGCACAGAGGCACAGAGACTGGGGCTGCTTTTCTTGTCTTGCCGCCTCAAACTTCAGAGGTAGCCTGGGAATGGGGAGGGTCCCTGCCAGGCTCCTTTCGCAGCCCTGCTCCAAAAACTCAAACTTCTGCAGATAGCTGGCAGCCAGAAGAAGCTAGCCTGGAAAGCTGATGCTCAGCCTCATCTGCCCATGGCACTGCTCGCACAGAGGCACAGAGACTGGGGCTGCTTTTCTTGTCTTTCCACCTCAAACTTCAAACTAAGTCTGGGAATGGGGAGGGTCCCTGCCAGGCTGCTTTCGCAGCCCTGCTCCAAAAATGCGAACGTCTGCAGATAGCTCGCAGGCACAAGGGGCTAGCCTGGAAAGCTGTTGCTCAGCCTCATCTGCCCATGGCACTGCTCGCACAGAGGCACAGAGACTGGGGCTGCTTGCTTGTCTTGCCACCTCAAACTTCAGAGGTAGCCTGGGAATGGGGAGTGTCCTTGCCAGGCTCCTTTCGCAGCCCTGCTCCAAAAATGCGAACGTCTGCAGATAGCTGGCAGCCAGAAGGAGCGAGCCTGGAAAGCTGGTGCTCAGCCTCATCTGCCCATGGCACTGCTCGCACAGAGGCACAGAGACTGGGGCTGCTTGCTTGTCTTCCCACCTCAAACTTCAGAGGTATCCTGGGAATGGGGAGGGTCCCTGCCAGGCTGCTTTCGCAGCCCTGCTCCAAAAATGCGAACGTCTGCAGATAGCTGGCAGCCAGAAGGAGCTAGCCTGGAAAGCTGGTGCTCAGCCTCATCTGCCCATGGCACTGCTCGCACAGAGGCACAGAGACTGGGGCTGCTTGCTTGTCTTGCCACCTCAAACTTCAGAGGTAGCCTGGGAATGGTGAGTGTCCCTGCCAGGCTCCTTTCGCAGCCCTGCTCCGAAAATGAGGATGTCTGCAGATTGCTGACAGGCAGAAGGGGCTATCCTGGAAAGCTGTTGCTCAGCCTCATCTGCCCATGGCACTGCTCGCACAGAGGCACAGAGACTGGGGCTGCTTGCTTGTCTTGCCACCTCAAACTTCAGAGGTAGCCTGGGAATGGGGAGGGTCCCTGCCAGGCTCCTTTCGCAGCCCTGCTCCGAAAATGCGAACGTCTGCAGATAGCTGGCAACCAGAAAGGTCTAGCCTGGAAAGCTGTTGCTCAGCCTCATCTGCCCATGGCACTGCTCGCACAGAGGCACAGAGACTGGGGCTGCTTTTCTTGTCTTGCCACCTCAAACTTCAGAGGTAGCCTGGGAATGGGGAGGGTCCCTGCCAGGCTCCTTTCGCAGCCCGGCTCCAAAAACTCAAACTTCTGCAGATAGGTGGCAGCCAGAAGGAGCTAGCCTGGAAAGCTGTTGCTCAGCCTCATCTGCCCATGGCACTGCTCGCACAGAGGCACAGACACTGGGGCTGCTTGCTTGTCTTGCCACCTCAAACTTCAAACTAAGACTGGGAATGGGGAGGATCTCTGCCAGGCTCCTTTTGCAGCCCTGCGCCGAAAATGCGAATGTCTGCAGATAGCTGGCAGCCAGAAGGGGTTAGCCTGGAAAGCTGTTGCTCAGCCTCATCTGCCCATGGCACTGCTCGCACAGAGGCACAGAGACTGGGGCTGCTTGCTTGTCTTGCCATCTCAAACTTCAGAGGTAGCCTGGGAATGGTGAGGGTCCCTGCCAGGCTCCTTTTGCAGCCCTGCTCCGAAAATGCGAACGTCTCCAGATAGCTGGCAGGCACAAGGGGCTAGCCTGGAAAGCTGTTGCTCAGCCTCATCTGCCCATGGCACTGCTCGCACAGAGGCACAGAGACTGGGACTGCTTGCTTGTCTTGCCACCTCAAACTTCAGAGGTAGCCTGGGAATGGGGAGGGTCCCTGCCAGGCTGCTTTCGCAGCCCTGCTCCAAAAATGCAAACGTCTGCAGATAGCTGGCAGGCACAAGGGGCTAGCCTGGAAAGCTGTTGCTCAGCCTCATCTGCCCATGGCACTGCTCGCACAGAGGCACAGAGACTGGGGCTGCTTGCTTGTCTTGCCACATCAAACTTCAGACTAAGACTGGGAATGGGGAGTGTCCCTGCCAGGGTCCTTTCGCAGCCCTGCTCCGAAAATGAGGATGTCTGCAGATTGCTGGCAGGCAGAAGGGGCTAGCCTGGAAAGCTGTTGCTCAGCCTCATCTGCCCATGGCACTGCTCGCACAGATGCACAGAGACTGGGGCTGCTTGCTTGTCTTGCCACCTCAAACTTCAAACTAAGCCTGATAATGGGGAGGGTCCCTGCCAGGCACCTTTCGCAGCCCTGCTCCGAAAATGCAAACGTCTGTAGATACGTGGCAGCCAGAAGGGATTAGCCTGTAAAACTGTTGCTCAGCCTCATCTGCCCATGGCACTGCTCGCACAGAGGCACAGAGACTGGGGCTGCTTGCTTGTATTGCCACCTCAAACTTCAGAGGTAGCCTGTGAATTGGGAGGGTCCCTGCCATTCTCCTTTTGCAGCCCTGCTCCGAAAATGCGAACGTCTGCAGATAGGTGGCAGCCAGAAGGGGCTAGCCTGGAAAGCTGTTGCTCAGCCTCATCTGCCCATGGCACTGCTCGCACAGAGGCACAGAGACTGGGGCTGCTTTTCTTGTCTTGCCGCCTCAAACTTCAGAGGTAGCCTGGGAATGGGGAGGGTCCCTGCCAGGCTCCTTTCGCAGCCCTGCTCCAAAAACTCAAACTTCTGCAGATAGCTGGCAGCCAGAAGAAGCTAGCCTGGAAAGCTGATGCTCAGCCTCATCTGCCCATGGCACTGCTTGCACAGAGGCACAGAGACTGGGGCTGCTTTTCCTGTCTTTCCGCCTCAAACTTCAAACTACGTCTGGGAATGGGGAGGGTCCCTGCCAGGCTGCTTTCGCAGCCCTGCTCCAAAAATGCGAACGTCTGCAGATAGCTCGCAGGCACAAGGGGCTAGCCTGGAAAGCTGTTGCTCAGCCTCATCTGCCCATGGCACTGCTCGCACAGAGGCACAGAGACTGGGGCTGCTTGCTTGTCTTGCCACCTCAAACTTCAGAGGTAGCCTGGGAATGGGGAGTGTCCTTGCCAGGCTCCTTTCGCAGCCCTGCTCCAAAAATGCGAACGTCTGCAGATAGCTGGCAGCCAGAAGGAGCGAGCCTGGAAAGCTGGTGCTCAGCCTCATCTGCCCATGGCACTGCTCGCACAGAGGTACAGAGACTAGGGCTGCTTGCTTGTCTTGCCACCTCAAACTTCAAACTAATCCTGGGAATGGGGAGGGTCCCAGCCAGGCTCCTTTTCCAGCCCTGCTCCGAAATTGCGAATGTCTGCAGATAGCTGGCAGCCAGAAGGGCTAGCCTGGAAAGCTGTTGCTCAGCCTCATCTGCCCATGGCACTGCTCGCACAGAGGCACAGAGACTGGGGCTGCTTGCTTGTCTTGCCACCTCAAACTTCAGAGGTAGCCTGGGAATGGTGAGGGTCCCAGCCAGGCTCCTTTCGCAGCCCTGCTCCAAAAACTCAAACTTCTGCAGATAGCTGGCAGCCAGATGGAGCTAGCCTGGAAAGCTGTTGCTCAGCCTCATCTGCCCATGGCACTGCTCGCACAGAGGCACAGAGACTGGGGCTGCTTGCTTGTCTTGCCACCTCAAACTTCAGAGGTAGCCTGGGAATGGGGAGGATCTCTGCCAGGCTCCTTTCGCAGCCCTGCTCCAAAAATGCGAACGTCTGCAGATTGCTGGCAGGCAGAAGGGGCTAGCCTGGAAAGCTGTTGCTCAGCCTCATCTGCCCATGGCACTGCTCGCACAGAGGCACAGAGACTGGGGCTGCTTGCTTGTCTTGCAACCTCAAACTTCAAACTAAGCCTGGGAATGGGGAGAGTCCCTGCCAGGCTCCTTTCGCAGCCCTGCTACGAAAATGCGAACGTCTGCAGATAGGTGGCAGCCAGAAGGGGTTAGCCTGGAAAGCTGTTGCTCAGCCTCATCTGCCCATGGCACTGCTCGCACAGAGGCACAGAGACTGGGGCTGCTTGCTTGTCTTGCCACCTCAAACTTCAGAGGTAGCCTGGGAATGGGGAGGGACCCTGCCATGCTCCTTTCGCAGCCCTGCTCCAAAAATGCGAACGTCTGCAGATAGCTGGCAGCCAGAAGGAGCTAGACTGGAAAGCTGTTGCTCAGCCTCATCTGCCCATGGCACTGCTCGAACAGAGGCACAGAGACTGGGGCTGCTTGCTTGTCTTGCCACCTCAAACTTCAGAGGTAACCTGTGAATGGGGAGGGTCCCTCCCAGGCTCCTTTCGCAGCCCTGCTCCGAAAATGCAAACGTCTGCAGATAGCTGGCAACCAGAAAGGTCTAGCCTGGAAAGCTGTTGCTCAGCCTCATCTGCCCATGGCACTGCTCGCACAGAGGCACAGAGACTGGGGCTGCTTTTCTTGTCTTGCCACCTCAAACTTCAGAGGTAGCCTGGGAATGGGGAGGGTCCCTGCCAGGCTCCTTTCGCAGCCCTGCTCCAAAAACTCAAACTTCTGCAGATAGCTGGCAGCCAGAAGGAGCTAGCCTGGAAAGCTGTTGCTCAGCCTCATCTGCCCATGGCACTGCTCGCACAGAGGCACAGAGACTGGGGCTGCTTGCTTGTCTTGCCACCTCAAACTTCAAACTAAGCCTGGGAATGGGGAGGATCTCTGCCAGGCTCCTTTTGCAGCCCTGCGCGGAAAATGCGAATGTCTGGAGATAGCTGGCAGCCAGAAGGGGCTAGCCTGGAAAGCTGTTGCTCAGCCTCATCTGCCCATGGCACTGCTCGCACAGAGGCACAGAGACTGGGGCTGCTTGCTTGTCTTGCCATCTCAAACTTCAGAGGTAGGCTGGGAATGGTGAGGGTCCCTGCCAGGCTCCTTTTGCAGCCCTGCTCCAAAAATGCGAACGTCTGCAGATAGCTGGCACACAGAAGGAGCTAGCCTGGAAAGGTGGTGCTCAGCCTCATCTGCCCATGGCACTGCTCGCACTGAGGCACAGAGACTGGGGCTGCTTGCTTGTCTTGCCACCTCAAACTTCAGAGGTAGCCTGGGAATGGGGTGGGTCCCTGCCAGGCTGCTTTCGCAGCCCTGCTCCAAAAATGCAAACGTCTGCAGATAGCTGGCAGGCACAAGGGGCTAGCCTGGAAAGCTGTTGCTCAGCCTCATCTGCCCATGGCACTGCTCGCACAGAGGCACAGAGACTGGGACTGCTTTTCTTGTCTTGCCACATCAAACTTCAGACTAAGACTGGGAATGGGGAGTGTCCCTGCCGGGCTCCTTTCGCAGCCCTGCTCCGAAAATGAGGATGTCTGCAGATTGCTGGCAGGCAGAAGGGGCTAGCCTGGAAAGCTGTTGCTCAGCCTCATCTGCCCATGGCACTGCTCGCACAGAGGCACAGAGACTGGGGCTGCTTGCTTGTCTTGCCACCTCAAACTTCAGAGGTAGCCTGGGAATGGTGAGGGTCCCTGCCAGGCTGCTTTCGCAGCCCTGCTCCGAAAATGCGAACGTCTGCAGATAGCTGGCAACCAGAAAGGTCTAGCCTGGAAAGCTGTTGCTCAGCCTCATCTGCCCATGGCACTGCTCGCACAGAGGCACAGAGACTGGGGCTGCTTTTCTTGTCTTGCCACCTCAAACTTCAGAGGTAGCCTGGGAATGGTGAGGGTCCCTGCCAGGCTCCTTTCGCAGCCCGGCTCCAAAAACTCAAACTTCTGCAGATAGGTGGCAGCCAGAAGGAGCTAGCCTGGAAAGCTGTTGCTCAGCCTCATCTGCCCATGGCACTGCTCGCACAGAGGCACAGACACTGGGGCTGCTTGCTTGTCTTGCCACCTCAAACTTCAAACTAAGACTGGGAATGGGGAGGATCTCTGCCAGGCTCCTTTTGCAGCCCTGCTCCGATAATGCGAACGTCTGCAGATAGCTGGCAGGCACAAGGGGCTAGCCTGGAAAGCTGTTGCTCAGCCTCATCTGCCCATGGCACTGCTCGCACAGAGGCACAGAGACTGGGACTGCTTGCTTGTCTTGCCACCTCAAACTTCAGAGGTAGCCTGGGAATGGGGAGGGTCCCTGCCAGGCTGCTTTCGCAGCCCTGCTCCAAAAATGCAAACGTCTGCAGATAGCTGGCAGGCACAAGGGGCTAGCCTGGAAAGCTGTTGCTCAGCCTCATCTGCCCATGGCACTGCTCGCACAGAGGCACAGAGACTGGGGCTGCTTGCTTGTCTTGCCACATCAAACTTCAGACTAAGACTGGGAATGGGGAGTGTCCCTGCCGGGCTCCTTTCGCAGCCCTGCTCCGAAAATGAGGATGTCTGCAGATTGCTGGCAGGCAGAAGGGGCTAGCCTGGAAAGCTGTTGCTCAGCCTCATCTGCCCATGGCACTGCTCGCACAGATGCACAGAGACTGGGGCTGCTTGCTTGTCTTGCCACCTCAAACTTCAGAGGTAGCCTGGGAATGGTGAGGGTCCCTGCCAGGCTGCTTTCGCAGCCCTGCTCCGAAAAGGCGAACGTCTGCAGATAGCTGGCAACCAGAAAGGTCTAGCCTGGAAAGCTGTTGCTCAGCCTCATCTGCCCATGGCACTGCTCGCACAGAGGCACAGAGACTGGGGCTGCTTTTCTTGTCTTGCCACCTCAAACTTCAGAGGTAGCCTGGGAATGGTGAGGGTCCCTGCCAGGCTCCTTTCGCAGCCCGGCTCCAAAAACTCAAACTTCTGCAGATAGGTGGCAGCCAGAAGGAGCTAGCCTGGAAAGCTGTTGCTCAGCCTCATCTGCCCATGGCACTGCTCGCACAGAGGCACAGACACTGGGGCTGCTTGCTTGTCTTGCCACCTCAAACTTCAAACTAAGACTGGGAATGGGGAGGATCTCTGCCAGGCTCCTTTTGCAGCCCTGCTCCGATAATGCGAACGTCTGCAGATAGCTGGCAGGCACAAGGGGCTAGCCTGGAAAGCTGTTGCTCAGCCTCATCTGCCCATGGCACTGCTCGCACAGAGGCACAGAGACTGGGACTGCTTGCTTGTCTTGCCACCTCAAACTTCAGAGGTACCCTGGGAATGGGGAGGGTCCCTGCCAGGCTGCTTTCGCAGCCCTGCTCCAAAAATGCAAACGTCTGCAGATAGCTGGCAGGCACAAGGGGCTAGCCTGGAAAGCTGTTGCTCAGCCTCATCTGCCCATGGCACTGCTCGCACAGAGGCACAGAGACTGGGGCTGCTTGCTTGTCTTGCCACATCAAACTTCAGACTAAGACTGGGAATGGGGAGTGTCCCTGCCGGGCTCCTTTCGCAGCCCTGCTCCGAAAATGAGGATGTCTGCAGATTGCTGGCAGGCAGAAGGGGCTAGCCTGGAAAGCTGTTGCTCAGCCTCATCTGCCCATGGCACTGCTCGCACAGATGCACAGAGACTGGGGCTGCTTGCTTGTCTTGCCACCTCAAACTTCAGAGGTAGCCTGGGAATGGGGAGGGTCCCTGCCAGGCACCTTTCGCAGCCCTGCTCCGAAAATGCAAACGTCTGTAGATACGTGGCAGCCAGAAGGGATTAGCCTGGAAAACTGTTGCTCAGCCTCATCTGCCCATGGCACTGCTCGCACAGAGGCACAGAGACTGGGGCTGCTTGCTTGTATTGCCACCTCAAACTTCAGAGGTAGCCTGTGAATTGGGAGGGTCCCTGCCATTCTCCTTTGGCAGCCCTGCTCCGAAAATGCGAACGTCTGCAGATAGGTGGCAGCCAGAAGGGGCTAGCCTGGAAAGCTGTTGCTCAGCCTCATCTGCCCATGGCACTGCTCGCACAGAGGCACAGAGACTGGGGCTGCTTTTCTTGTCTTGCCGCCTCAAACTTCAGAGGTAGCCTGGGAATGGGGAGGGTCCCTGCCAGGCTCCTTTCGCAGCCCTGCTCCAAAAACTCAAACTTCTGCAGATAGCTGGCAGCCAGAAGAAGCTAGCCTGGAAAGCTGATGCTCAGCCTCATCTGCCCATGGCACTGCTCGCACAGAGGCACAGAGACTGGGGCTGCTTGCTTGTCTTGCCACCTCAAACTTCAGAGGTAGCCTGGGAATGGGGAGGGACCCTGCCATGCTCCTTTCGCAGCCCTGCTCCAAAAATGCGAACGTCTGCAGATAGCTGGCAGCCAAAAGGAGCTAGACTGGAAAGCTGTTGCTCAGCCTCATCTGCCCATGGCACTGCTCGAACAGAGGCACAGAGACTGGGGCTGCTTGCTTGTCTTGCCACCTCAAACTTCAGAGGTAGCCTGGGAATGGGGAGGGTCCCTCCCAGGCTCCTTTCGCAGCCCTGCTCCGAAAATGCAAACGTCTGCAGATAGCTTGCAGCCAGAAGGGGTTAGCCTGGAAAACTCTTGCTCAGCCTCATCTGCCCATGGCACTGCTCGCACAGAGGCACAGAGACTGGGGCTGCTTGCTTGTCTTGCCACCTCAAACTTCAGAGGTAGCCTGTGAATGGGGAGGGTCCCTGCCATTCTCCTTTTGCAGCCCTGCTCCGAAAATGCGATCGTCTGCACGTAGGTGGCATCCAGAAGGGTCTAGCCTGGAAAGCTGTTGCTCAGCCTCATCTGCCCATGGCACTGCTCTCAGAGAGGCACAGAGACTGGGGCTGCTTTTCTTGTCTTGCCACCTCAAACTTCAGAGGTAGCCTGGGAATGGGGAGGGTCCCTGCCAGGCTACTTTCGCAGCCCTGCTCCAAAAACTCAAACTTCTGCAGATAGCTGGCAGCCAGAAGGAGCTAGCCTGGAAAGCTGTTGCTCAGCCTCATCTGCCCATGGCACTGCTCGCACAGAGGCACAGAGACTGGGGCTGCTTGCTTGTCTTGCCACCTCAAACTTCAAACTAAGACTGGGAATGGGGAGGATCTCTGCCAGGCTCCTTTTGCAGCCCTGCGCCGAAAATGCGAATGTCTGCAGATAGCTGGCAGCCAGAAGGGGCTAGCCTGGAAAGCTGTTGCTCAGCCTCATCTGCCCATGGCACTGCTCGCACAGAGGCACAGAGACTGGGGCTGCTTTTCTTGTCTTTCCGCCTCAAACTTCAGAGGTAGCCTGGGAATGGGGAGGGTCCCTGCCAGGCTCCTTTCGGAGCCCTGCTCCAAAAACTCAAACTTCTGCAGATAGCTGGCAGCCAGAAGAAGCTAGCCTGGAAAGCTGATGCTCAGCCTCATCTGCCCATGGCACTGCTCGCACAGAGGCACAGAGACTGGGGCTGCTTTTCTTGTCTTTCCGCCTCAAACTTCAAACTAAGTCTGGGAATGGGGAGGGTCCCTGCCAGGCTCCTTTCGCAGCCCTGCTCCAAAAATGCGAACGTCTGCAGATAGCTGGCAGGCACAAGGGGCTAGCCTGGAAAGCTGATGCTCAGACTCATCTGCCCATGGCACTGCTCGAACAGAGGCACAGAGACTGGGGCTGCTTGCTTGTCTTGCCACTCAAACTTCAAACTAAGCCTGGGAATGGGTAGTGTCCCTGCCAGGCTCCTTTCGCAGCCCTGCTCCAAAAATGCGAACGTCTGCAGATAGCTGGCAGCCAGAAGGAGCGAGCCTGGAAAGCTGTTGCTCAGCCTCATCTGCCCATGGCACTGCTCGCACAGAGGCACAGAGACTGGGGCTGCTTGCTTGTCTTCCCACCTCAAACTTCAGAGGTATCCTGGGAATGGGGAGGGTCCCTGCCAGGCTGCTTTCGCAGCCCTGCTCCAAAAATGCGAACGTCTGCAGATAGCTGGCAGGCACAAGGGGCTAGCCTGGAAAGCTGTTGCTCAGCCTCATCTGCCCATGGCACTGCTCGAACAGAGGCACAGAGACTGGGGCTGCTTGCTTGTCTTGCCACCTCAAACTTCAGAGGTAGCCTGGGAATGGGGAGGGTCCCTGCCAGGCTCCTTTCGCAGCCCTGCTCCGAAAATGCGAACGTCTGCAGATAGCTGGCAACCAGAAAGGGCTAGCCTGGAAAGCTGTTGCTCAGCCTCATCTGCCCATGGCACTGCTCGCACAGAGGCACAGAGACTGGGGCTGCTTGCTTGTCTTGCCACCTCAAACTTCAGAGGTAGCCTGGGAATGGGGAGGGTCCCTGCCAGGCTCCTTTCGCAGCCCTGCTCCAAAAACTCAAACTTCTGCAGATAGCTGGCAGCGAGAAGGAGCTAGCCTGCAAAGCTGATGCTCTGCCTCATCTGCCCATGGCACTGCTCGCACAGAGACACAGAGACTGGGGCTGCTTGCTTGTCTTGCCACCTCAAACTTCAAACTAAGCCTGGGAATGGGGAGGATCTCTGCCAGGCTCCTTTTGCAGCCCTGTGCCGAAAATGCGAATGTCTACAGATAGCTGGCAGCCAGAAGGGGCTAGCCTGCAAAGCTGTTGCTCAGCCTCATCTGCCCATGGCACTGCTCGCACAGAGGCACAGAGACTGGGGCTGCTTGCTTGTCTTGCCACCTCAAACTTCAGAGGTAACCTGGGCATGGGGTGGGTCCCTGCCAGGCTCCTTTCGCAGCCCTGCTCCGAAAATGCGAACGTCTGCAGATAGGTCGCAGCCAGAAGGGGCTAGGCTGGAAAGCTGTTGCTCAGCCTCATCTGCCCATGGCACTGCTCGCACAGAGGCACAGAGACTGGGGCTGCTTGCTTGTCTTGCCACCTCAAACTTCAAACTAAGCCTGGGAATGGGGAGGATCTCTGCCAGGCTCCTTTTGCAGCCCTGCTCCAAAAATGCGAATGTCTGCAGACAGCTGGCAGCCAGAAGGGGCTAGCCTGGAAAGCTGTTGCTCAGCCTCATCTGCCCATGGCACTGCTCGCACAGAGGCACAGAGACTGGGGCTGCTTGCTTGTCTTGCCACCTCAAACTTCAGAGGTAACCTGGGCATGGGGTGGGTCCGTGCCAGGCTCCTTTCGCAGCCGTGCTCCGAAAATGCGAACGTCTGCAGATAGGTCGCAGCCAGAAGGGGCTAGCCTGGAAAACTGTTGCTCAGCCTCATCTGCCCATGGCACTGCTCGCACAGAGGCACAGAGACTGGGGCTGCTTGCTTGTCTTGCCACCTCAAACTTCAAACTAAGCCTGGGAATGGGGAGGATCTCTGCCAGGCTCCTTTTGCAGCCCTGCTCCAAAAATGCGAATGTCTGCAGACAGCTGGCAGGCAGAAGGGGCTAGCCTGGAAAGCTGTTGCTCAACCTCATCTTCCCATGGCACTGCTCGCACAGAGGCACAGAGACTGGGGCTGCTTGCTTGTCTTGCCACCTCAAACTTCAGAGGTAGCCTGGGAATGGGGAGAGTCCCTCCCAGGCTCCTTTCGCAGCCCTGCTCCGAAAATGCAAACGTCTGCAGATAGCTGGCAACCAGAAAGGTCTAGCCTGGAAAGCTGTTGCTCAGCCTCATCTGCCCATGGCACTGCTCGCACAGAGGCACAGAGACTGGGGCTGCTTTTCTTGTCTTGCCACCTCAAACTTCAGAGGTAGCCTGGGAATGGGGAGGGTCCCTGCCAGGCTCCTTTCGCAGCCCTGCTCCAAAAACTCAAACTTCTGCAGATAGCTGGCAGCCAGAAGGAGCTAGCCTGGAAAGCTGTTGCTCAGCCTCATCTGCCCATGGCACTGCTCGCACAGAGGCACAGAGACTGGGGCTGCTTGCTTGTCTTGCCACCTCAAACTTCAAACTAAGACTGGGAATGGGGAGGATCTCTGCCAGGCTCCTTTTGCAGCCCTGCGCGGAAAATGCGAATGTCTGGAGATAGCTGGCAGCCAGAAGGGGCTAGCCTGGAAAGCTGTTGCTCAGCCTCATCTGCCCATGGCACTGCTCGAACAGAGGCACAGAGACTGGGGCTGCTTGCTTGTCTTGCCATCTCAAACTTCAGAGGTAGGCTGGGAATGGTGAGGGTCCCTGCCAGGCTCCTTTTGCAGCCCTGCTCCAAAAATGCGAACGTCTGCAGATAGCTGGCACACAGAAGGAGCTAGCCTGGAAAGGTGGTGCTCAGCCTCATCTGCCCATGGCACTGCTCGCACAGAGGCACAGAGACTGGGGCTGCTTGCTTGTCTTGCCACCTCAAACTTCAGAGGTAGCCTGGGAATGGGGTGGGTCCCTGCCAGGCTGCTTTCGCAGCCCTGCTCCAAAAATGCAAACGTCTGCAGATAGCTGGCAGGCACAAGGGGCTAGCCTGGAAAGCTGTTGCTCAGCCTCATCTGCCCATGGCACTGCTCGCACAGAGGCGCAGAGACTGGGACTGCTTGCTTGTCTTGCCACATCAAACTTCAGACTAAGACTGGGAATGGGGAGTGTCCCTGCCGGGCTCCTTTCGCAGCCCTGCTCCGAAAATGAGGATGTCTGCAGATTGCTGGCAGGCAGAAGGGGCTAGCCTGGAAAGCTGTTGCTCAGCCTCATCTGCCCATGGCACTGCTCGCACAGAGGCACAGAGACTGGGGCTGCTTGCTTGTCTTGCCACCTCAAACTTCAGAGGTAGCCTGGGAATTGTGAGGGTCCCTGCCAGGCTGCTTTCGCAGCCCTGCTCCGAAAACTGAACGTCTGCAGATAGCTGGCAACCAGAAAGGTCTAGCCTGGAAAGCTGTTGCTCAGCCTCATCTGCCCATGGCACTGCTCGCACAGAGGCACAGAGACTGGGGCTGCTTTTCTTGTCTTGCCACCTCAAACTTCAGAGGTAGCCTGGGAATGGGGAGGGTCCCTGCCAGGCTCCTTTCGCAGCCCGGCTCCAAAAACTCAAACTTCTGCAGATAGGTGGCAGCCAGAAGGAGCTAGCCTGGAAAGCTGTTGCTCAGCCTCATCTGCCCATGGCACTGCTCGCACAGAGGCACAGACACTGGGGCTGCTTGCTTGTCTTGCCACCTCAAACTTCAAACTAAGACTGGGAATGGGGAGGATCTCTGCCAGGCTCCTTTTGCAGCCCTGCTCCGAAAATGCGAACGTCTGCAGATAGCTGGCAGGCACAAGGGGCTAGCCTGGAAAGCTGTTGCTCAGCCTCATCTGCCCATGGCACTGCTCGCACAGAGGCACAGAGACTGGGACTGCTTGCTTGTCTTGCCACCTCAAACTTCAGAGGTAGCCTGGGAATGGGGAGGGTCCCTGCCAGGCTGCTTTCGCAGCCCTGCTCCAAAAATGCAAACGTCTGCAGATAGCTGGCAGGCACAAGGGGCTAGCCTGGAAAGCTGTTGCTCAGCCTCATCTGCCCATGGCACTGCTCGCACAGAGGCACAGAGACTGGGGCTGCTTGCTTGTCTTGCCACATCAAACTTCAGACTAAGACTGGAAATGGGGAGTGTCCCTGCCGGGCTCCTTTCGCAGCCCTGCTCCGAAAATGAGGATGTCTGCAGATTGCTGGCAGGCAGAAGGGGCTAGCCTGGAAAGCTGTTGCTCAGCCTCATCTGCCCATGGCACTGCTCGCACAGATGCACAGAGACTGGGGCTGCTTGCTTGTCTTGCCACCTCAAACTTCAGAGGTAGCCTGGGAATGGGGAGGGTCCCTGCCAGGCACCTTTCGCAGCCCTGCTCCGAAAATGCAAACGTCTGTAGATACGTGGCAGCCAGAAGGGATTAGCCTGGAAAACTGTTGCTCAGCCTCATCTGCCCATGGCACTGCTCGCACAGAGGCACAGAGACTGGGGCTGCTTGCTTGTATTGCCACCTCAAACTTCAGAGGTAGCCTGTGAATTGGGAGGGTCCCTGCCATTCTCCTTTTGCAGCCCTGCTCCGAAAATGCGAACGTCTGCAGATAGGTGGCAGCCAGAAGGGGCTAGCCTGGAAAGCTGTTGCTCAGCCTCATCTGCCCATGGCACTGCTCGCACAGAGGCACAGAGACTGGGGCTGCTTTTCTTGTCTTGCCGCCTCAAACTTCAGAGGTAGCCTGGGAATGGGGAGGGTCCCTGCCAGGCTCCTTTCGCAGCCCTGCTCCAAAAACTCAAACTTCTGCAGATAGCTGGCAGCCAGAAGGAGCTAGCCTGGAAAGCTGATGCTCAGCCTCATCTGCCCATGGCACTGCTCGCACAGAGGCACAGAGACTGGGGCTGCTTGCTTGTCTTGCCACCTCAAACTTCAGAGGTAGCCTGGGAATGGGGAGTGTCCTTGCCAGGCTCCTTTCGCAGCCCTGCTCCAAAAATGCGAACGTCTGCAGATAGCTGGCAGCCAGAAGGAGCGAGCCTGGAAAGCTGGTGCTCAGCCTCATCTGCCCATGGCACTGCTCACAGAGAGGCACAGAGACTGGGGCTGCTTGCTTGTCTTCCCACCTCAAACTTCAGAGGTATCCTGGGAATGGGGAGGGTCCCTGCCAGGCTGCTTTCGCAGCCCTGCTCCAAAAATGCGAACGTCTGCAGATAGCTGGCAGGCACAAGGGGCTAGCCTGGAAAGCTGTTGCTCAGCCTCATCTGCCCATGGCACTGCTCGCACAGAGGCACAGAGACTGGGGCTGCTTGCTTGTCTTGCCACCTCAAACTTCAGAGGTAGCCTGGGAATGGTGAGTGTCCCTGCCAGGCTCCTTTCGCAGCCCGGCTCCGAAAATGCGAACGTCTGCAGATAGCTGGCAACCAGAAAGGGCTAGCCTGGAAAGCTGTTGCTCAGCCTCATCTGCCCATGGCACTGCTCGCACAGAGGCACAGAGACTGGGGCTGCTTTTCTTGTCTTGCCACCTCAAACTTCAGAGGTAGCCTGGGAATGGTGAGTGTCCCTGCCATTCTCCTTTCGCAGCCCTGCTCCGAAAATGCGAACGTCTGCTGATAGGTCGCAGCCAGAAGGGGCTAGCTTGGAAAACTGTTGCTCAGCCTCATCTGCCCATGGCACTGCTCGCACAGAGGCACAGAGACTGGGGCTGCTTGCTTGTCTTGCCACCTCAAAATTCAAACTAAGCCTGGGAATGGGGAGGATCTCTGCCAGGCTCCTTTTGCAGCCCTGCTCCAAAAATGCGAATGTCTGCAGACAGCTGGCAGGCAGAAGGGGCTAGCCTGGAAAGCTGTTGCTCAGCCTCATCTTCCCATGGCACTGCTCGCACAGAGGCACAGAGACTGGGGCTGCTTGCTTGTCTTGCAACCTCAAACTTCAAACTAAGCCTGGGAATGGGGAGAGTCCCTGCCAGGCTCCTTTCGCAGCCCTGCTCCGAAAATGCGAACGTCTGCAGATAGGTGGCAGCCAGAAGGGGTTAGCCTGGAAAGCTGTTGCTCAGCCTCATCTGCCCATGGCACTGCTCGCACAGAGGCACAGAGACTGGGGCTGCTTGCTTGTCTTCCCACCTCAAACTTCAGAGGTAGCCTGGGAATGGGGAGGGACCCTGCCATGCTCCTTTCGCAGCCCTGCTCCAAAAATGCGAACGTCTGCAGATAGCTGGCAGCCAGAAGGAGCTAGACTGGAAAGCTGTTGCTCAGCCTCATCTGCCCATGGCACTGCTCGAACAGAGGCACAGAGACTGGGGCTGCTTGCTTGTCTTGCCACCTCAAACTTCAGAGGTAACCTGTGAATGGGGAGGGTCCCTCCCAGGCTCCTTTCGCAGCCCTGCTCCGAAAATGCAAACGTCTGCAGATAGCTTGCAGCCAGAAGGGGTTAGCCTGGAAAACTCTTGCTCAGCCTCATCTGCCCATGGCACTGCTCGCACAGAGGCACAGAGACTGGGGCTGCTTGCTTGTCTTGCCACCTCAAACTTCAGAGGTAGCCTGTGAATGGGGAGGGTCCCTGCCAGGCTCCTTTTGCAGCCCTGCTCCGAAAATGCGAACGTCTGCAGGTAGGTGGCATCCAGAAGGGTCTAGCCTGGAAAGCTGTTGCTCAGCCTCATCTGCCCATGGCACTGCTCTCAGAGAGGCACAGAGACTGGGGCTGCTTGCTTGTCTTGCCACCTCAAACTTCAGAGGTAGCCTGGGAATGGGGAGGGTCCCTGCCAGGCTCCTTTGGCAGCCCTGCTCCGAAAATGCGAACGTCTGCAGATAGCTGGCAACCAGAAAGGTCTAGCCTGGAAAGCTGTTGCTCAGCCTCATCTGCCCATGGCACTGCTCGCACAGAGGCACAGAGACTGGGGCTGCTTTTCTTGTCTTGCCACCTCAAACTTCAGAGGTAGCCTGGGAATGGGGAGGGTCCCTGCCAGGCTACTTTCGCAGCCCTGCTCCAAAAACTCAAACTTCTGCAGATAGCTGGCAGCCAGAAGGAGCTAGCCTGGAAAGCTGTTGCTCAGCCTCATCTGCCCATGGCACTGCTCGCACAGAGGCACAGAGACTGGGGCTGCTTGCTTGTCTTGCCACCTCAAACTTCAAACTAAGACTGGGAATGGGGAGGATCTCCGCCAGGCTCCTTTTGCAGCCCTGCGCCGAAAATGCGAATGTCTGCAGATAGCTGGCAGCCAGAAGGGGCTAGCCTGGAAAGCTGTTGCTCAGCCTCATCTGCCCATGGCACTGCTCGAACAGAGGCACAGAGACTGGGGCTGCTTTTCTTGTCTTTCCGCCTCAAACTTCAGAGGTAGCCTGGGAATGGGGAGGGTCCCTGCCAGGCTCCTTTCAGAGCCCTGCTCCAAAAATGCGAACGTCTGCAGATAGCTGGCAGGCACAAGGGGCTAGCCTGGAAAGCTGATGCTCAGACTCATCTGCCCATGGCACTGCTCGCACAGAGGCACAGAGACTGGGGCTGCTTGCTTGTCTTCCCACCTCAAACTTCAGAGGTATCCTGGGAATGGGGAGGGTCCCTGCCAGGCTGCTTTCGCAGCCCTGCTCCAAAAATGCGAACGTCTGCAGATAGCTGGCAGGCACAAGGGGCTAGCCTGGAAAGCTGTTGCTCAGCCTCATCTGCCCATGGCACTGCTCGAACAGAGGCACAGAGACTGGGGCTGCTTGCTTGTCTTGCCACCTCAAACTTCAGAGGTAGCCTGGGAATGGGGAGGGTCCCTGCCAGGCTCCTTTCGCAGCCCTGCTCCGAAAATGCGAACGTCTGCAGATAGCTGGCAACCAGAAAGGGCTAGCCTGGAAAGCTGTTGCTCAGCCTCATCTGCCCATGGCACTGCTCGCACAGAGGCACAGAGACTGGGGCTGCTTTTCTTGTCTTGCCACCTCAAACTTCAGAGGTAGCCTGGGAATGGGGAGGGTCCCTGCCAGGCTCCTTTTGCAGCCCTGCTCCAAAAACTCAAACTTCTGCAGATAGCTTTCAGCCAGAAGGAGCTAGCCTGCAAAGCTGATGCTCTGCCTCATCTGCCCATGGCACTGCTCGCACAGAGACACAGAGACTGGGGCTGCTTGCTTGTCTTGCCACCTCAAACTTCAAACTAAGCCTGGGAATGGGGAGGATCTCTGCCAGGCTCCTTTTGCAGCCCTGTGCCGAAAATGCGAATGTCTACAGATAGCTGGCAGCCAGAAGGGGCTAGCCTGGAAAGCTGTTGCTCAGCCTCATCTGCCCATGGCACTGCTCGCACAGAGGCACAGAGACTGGGGCTGCTTGCTTGTCTTGCCACCTCAAACTTCAGAGGTAACCTGGGCATGGGGTGGGTCCCTGCCAGGCTCCTTTCGCAGCCCTGCTCCGAAAATGCGAACGTCTGCAGATAGGTCGCAGCCAGAAGGGGCTAGCCTGGAAAGCTGTTGCTCAGCCTCATCTGCCCATGGCACTGCTCGCACAGAGGCACAGAGACTGGGGCTGCTTGCTTGTCTTGCCACCTCAAACTTCAAACTAAGCCTGGGAATGGGGAGGATCTCTGCCAGGCTCCTTTTGCAGCCCTGCTCCAAAAATGCGAATGTCTGCAGACAGCTGGCAGCCAGAAGGGGCTAGCATGGAAAGCTGTTGCTCAGCCTCATCTGCCCATGGCACTGCTCGCACAGAGGCACAGAGACTGGGGCTGCTTGCTTGTCTTGCCACCTCAAACTTCAGAGGTAACCTGGGCATGGGGTGGGTCCCTGCCAGGCTCCTTTCGCAGCCCTGCTCCGAAAATGCGAACGTCTGCAGATAGGTCGCAGCCAGAAGGGGCTAGCTTGGAAAACTGTTGCTCAGCCTCATCTGCCCATGGCACTGCTCGCACAGAGGCACAGAGACTGGGGCTGCTTTCTTGTCTTGCCACCTCAAACTTCAAACTAAGCCTGGGAATGGGGAGGATCTCTGCCAGGCTCCTTTCGCAGCCCTGCTCTGAAAATGCGAATGCCTGCAGGTAGCTGGCAGGCACAAGGGGCTAGCCTGGAAAGCTGTTGCTCAGCCTCATCTGCCCATGGCACTGCTCGCACAGAGGCACAGAGACTGGGGCTGCTTGCTTGTCTTGCCACCTCAAACTTCAGAGGTAGCCTGGGAATGGTGAGGGTCCCTGCCGGGCTCCTTTTGCAGCCCTGCTCCAAAAATGCGAACATCTGCAGATAGCTGGCAGCCAGAAGGGGCTACCCTGGAAAGCTGTTGCTCAGCCTCATCTGCCCATGGCACTGCTCGAACGGAGGCACAGAGACTGGGGCTGCTTGCTTGTCTTGCCACCTCAAACTTCAAACTAAGCCTGGGAATGGGGAGGATCTCTGCCAGGCTCCTTTTGCAGCCCTGCGCCGAAAATGCGAATGTCTGCAGATAGCTGGCAGCCAGAAGGGGCTAGCCTGGAAAGCTGTTGCTCAGCCTCATCTGCCCATGGCACTGCTCGCACAGAGGCACAGAGACTGGGGCTGCTTGCTTGTCTTGCCATCTCAAACTTCAGAGGTAGCCTGGGAATGGTGAGGGTCCCTGCCAGGCTCCTTTTGCAGCCCTGCTCCGAAAATGCGAACGTCTGCAGATAGCTGGCAGGCACAAGGGGCTAGCCTGGAAAGCTGTTGCTCAGCCTCATCTGCCCATGGCACTGCTCGCACAGAGGCACAGAGACTGGGGCTGCTTGCTTGTCTTGCCACATCAAACTTCAGACTAAGACTGGGAATGGGGAGTGTCCCTGCCGGGCTCCTTTCGCAGCCCTGCTCCGAAAATGAGGATGTCTGCAGATTGCTGGCAGGCAGAAGGGGCTAGCCTGGAAAGCTGTTGCTCAGCCTCATCTGCCCATGGCACTGCTCGCACAGATGCACAGAGACTGGGGCTGCTTGCTTGTCTTGCCACCTCAAACTTCAGAGATAGCCTGGGAATGGGGAGGGTCCCTGCCAGGCTCCTTTCGCAGCCCTGCTCCAAAAACTCAAACTTCTGCAGATAGCTGGCAGCCAGAAGAAGCTAGCCTGGAAAGCTGTTGCTCAGCCTCATCTGCCCATGGCAGTGCTCGCACAGAGGCACAGAGACTGGGGCTGCTTTTCTTGTCTTGCCGCCTCAAACTTCAGACTAAGTCTGGGAATGGGGAGGGTCCCTGCCAGGCTGCTTTCGCAGCCCTGCTCCAAAAATGCGAACGTCTGCAGATAGCTGGCAGGCACAAGGGGCTAGCCTGGAAAGCTGTTGCTCAGCCTCATCTGCCCATGGCACTGCTCGCACAGAGGCACAGAGACTGGGGCTGCTTGCTTGTCTTGCCACCTCAAATTTAAGAGGTAGCCTGGGAATGGGGAGTGTCCCTGCCAGGCTCCTTTCGCAGCCCTGCTCCAAAAATGCGAACGTCTGCAGATAGCTGGCAGCCAGAAGGAGCGAGCCTGGAAAGCTGGTGCTCAGCCTCATCTGCCCATGGCACTGCTCGCACAGAGGCACAGAGACTGGGGCTGCTTCCTTGTCTTCCCACCTCAAACTTCAGAGGTATCCTGGGAATGGGGAGGGTCCCTGCCAGGATGCTTTCGCAGCCCTGCTCCAAAAATGCGAACGTCTGCAGATAGCTGGCAGGCACAAAGGGCTAGCCTGGAAAGCTGTTGCTCAGCCTCATCTGCCCATGGCACTGCTCGAACAGAGGCACAGAGACTGGGGCTGCTTGCTTGTCTTGCCACCTCAAACTTCAGAAGTAGCCTGGGAATGGGGAGGGTCCCTGCCAGGCTCCTTTCGCAGCCCTGCTCCGAAAATGCGAACGTCTGCAGATAGCTGGCAACCAGAAAGGGCTAGCCTGGAAAGCTGTTGCTCAGCCTCATCTGCCCATGGCACTGCTCGCACAGAGGCACAGAGACTGGGGCTGCTTGCTTGTCTTGCCACCTCAAACTTCAGAGGTAACCTGGGCATGGGGTGGGTCCCTGCCAGGCTCCTTTCGCAGCCCTGCTCCGAAAATGCGAACGTCTGCAGATAGGTCGCAGCCAGAAGGGGCTAGCCTGGAAAACTGTTGCTCAGCCTCATCTGCCCATGGCACTGCTCGCACAGAGGCACAGAGACTGGGGCTGCTTTCTTGTCTTGCCACCTCAAACTTCAAACTAAGCCTGGGAATGGGGAGGATCTCTGCCAGGCTCCTTTTGCAGCCCTGCTCCAAAAATGCGAATGTCTGCAGACAGCTGGCAGGCAGAAGGGGCTAGCCTGGAAAGCTGTTGCTCAACCTCATCTGCCCATGGCACTGCTCGCACAGAGGCACAGAGACTGGGGCTGCTTGCTTGTCTTGCCACCTCAAACTTGAGAGGTAGCCTGTGAATGGGGAGGGTCCCTGCCATTCTCCTTTTGCAGCCCTGCTCCGAAAATGCGAACGTCTGCAGATAGTTGGCAGCCAGAAGGGGCTAGCCTGGAAAGCTGTTGCTCAGCCTCATCTGCCCATGGCACTGCTCGCACAGAGGCACAGAGACTGGGGCTGCTTGCTTGTCTTGCCACCTCGAACTTCAGAGGTAGCCTGGGAATGGGGAGGGTCCCTGCCAGGCTCCTTTCGCAGCCCTGCTCCGAAAATGCGAACGTCTGCAGATAGCTGGCAACCATAAAGGGCTAGCCTGGAAAGCTGTTGCTCAGCCTCGTCTGCCCATGGCACTGCTCGCACAGAGGCACAGAGACTGGGACTGCTTTTCTTGTCTTGCCACCTCAAACTTCAGAGGTAGCCTGGGAATGGGGAGTGTCTTTGCCAGGCTCCTTTCGCAGCCCTGCTCCAAAAACTCAAACTTCTGCAGATAGCTGGCAGCCAGAAGGAGCTAGCCTGGAAAGCTGATGCTCAGCCTCATCTGCCCATGGCACTGCTCGAACAGAGTCACAGAGACTGGGGCTGCTTGCTTGTCTTGCCACCTCAAACTTCAAACTAAGCCTGGGAATGGGGAGGATCTCTGCCAGTCTCCTTTTGCAGCCCTGTGCCGAAAATGCGAATGTCTACAGATAGCTGGCAGCCAGAAGGGGCTAGCCTGGAAAGCTGTTGCTCAGCCTCATCTGCCCATGGCACTGCTCGCACAGAGGCACAGAGACTGGGGCTGCTTGCTTGTCTTGCCACCTCAAACTTCAGAGGTAGCCTGTGAATGGGCAGAGTCCCTGCCAGGCTCCTTTCGCAGCCCTGCTCCGAAAATGCGAACGTCTGCAGATAGCTGGCAGGCACAAGGGGCTAGCCTGGAAAGCTGTTGCTCAGCCTCATCTGCCCATGGCACTGCTCGAACGGAGGCACAGATACTGGGGCTGCTTGCTTGTCTTGCCACCTCAAACTTCAAACTAAGCCTGGGAATGGGGAGGGTCCCTGCCAGGCTCCTTTCGCAGCCCTACTCCGAAAATGCGAACGTCTGCAGATAGGTCGCTGCCAGAAGGGGCTAGCCTGGAAAACTGTTGCTCAGCCTCATCTGCCCATGGCACTGCTCGCACAGAGGCACAGAGACTGGGGCTGCTTGCTTGTCTTGCCACCTCAAACTTCAAACTAAGCCTGGGAATGGGGAGGGTCCCTGCCAGGCTCCTTTCGCAGCCCTGCTCCAAAAACTCAAACTTCTGCAGATAGCTGGCAGGCACAAGGGGCTAGCCTGGAAAGCTGTTGCTCAGCCTCATCTGCCCATGGCACTGCTCGCACAGAGACACAGAGACTGGGGCTGCTTGCTTGTCCTGCCACCTCAAACTTCAAACTAAGCCTGGGAATGAGGAGGGTCCTTGCCAGGCTCCTTTCGCAGCGCTGCTCCGAAAATGAGATTGTCTGCAGATAACTGGCAGGCACAAGGGGCTAGCCTGGAAAGCTGTTGCTCAGCCTCATGTGCCCATGGCACTGCTCGCACAGAGGCACAGAGACTGGGGCTGCTTGCTTGTCTTGCCACCTCAAACTTCAGAAGTAACCTGGGCATGGGGTGGGTCCCTGCCAGGCTCCTTTCACAGCCCTGCTCCGAAAATGCGAACGTCTGCAGATTGCTGGCAGGCAGAAGGGGCTAGCCTGGAAAGCTGTTGCTCAGCCTCATCTGCCCATGGCACTGCTCGCACAGAGGCACAGAGACTGGGGCTGCTTGCTTGTCTTGCCACCTCAAACTTCAGAGGTAGCCTGGGAATGGGGAGGATCTCTGCCAGGCTCCTTTTGCAGCCCTGCTCCAAAAATGCGAATGTCTGCAGACAGCTGGCAGGCAGAAGGGGCTAGCCTGGAAAGCTGTTGCTCAACCTCATCTGCCCATGGCACTGCTCGCACAGAGTCACAGAGACTGGGACTGCTTGCTTGTCTTGCCACCTCAAACTTCAGAGGTAGCCTGGGAATGGTGAGTGTCCCTGCCAGGCTCCTTTCGCAGCCCTGCTCCGAGAATGAGGATGTCTGCAGATTGCTGGCAGCCAGAAGGGGTTAGCCTGGAAAACTGTTGCTCAGCCTCATCTGCCCATGGCACTGCTCGCACAGAGGCACAGAGACTGGGGCTGCTTTCTTGTCTTGCCACCTCAAACTTCAGAGGTAGCCTGGGAATGGGGAGGGTCCCTGCCAGGCTCCTTTCGCAGCCCTGCTCCGAAAATGCAAACGTCTGCAGATAGCTTGCAGCCAGAAGGGGCTAGCCTGGAAAGCTGTTGCTCAGCCTCATCTGCCCATGGCACTGCTCGCACAGAGGCACAGAGACTGGGGCTGCTTGCTTGTCTTGCCACCTCAAACTTCAAACTAAGCCTGGGAATGGGGAGGGTCCCTGCCAGGCTCCTTTCGCAGCCCTGCTCCAAAAATGCGAACGTCTGCAGATAGCTGGCAACCATAAAGTGTAGCCTGGAAAGCTGTTGCTCAGCCTCATCTGCCCATGGCACTGCTCGCACAGAGGCACAGAGACTGGGGCTGCTTTTCTTGTCTTGCCACCTCAAACTTCAGAGGTAGCCTGTGAATGGGGAGGGTCCCTGCCAGGCTCCTTTCGCAGCCCTGCTCCAAAAACTCAAACTTCTGCAGATAGCTGGCAGCCAGAAGGAGCTAGCCTGGAAAGCTGATGCTCAGCCTCATCTGCCCATGGCACTGCTCGCACAGAGGCACAGAGACTGGGGCTGCTTGCTTGTCTTGCCACCTCAAACTTCAAACTAAGCCTGGGAATGGGGAGGGTCCCTGCCAGGCTCCTTTCGCAGCCCTGCTCCGAAAATGCGAATGTCTACAGATAGCTGGCAGGCACAAGGGGCTAGCCTGGAAAGCTGTTGCTCAGCCTCATCTGCCCATGGCACTGCTCGCACAGAGGCACAGACACTGGGGCTGCTTGCTTGTCTTGCCAACTCAAACTTCAGAGGTAGCCTGTGAATGGGGAGAGTCCCTGCCAGGCTCCTTTCGCAGCCCTGCTCTGAAAATGCGAACGTCTGCAGATAGCTGGCAGCCAGAAGGGGCTAGCCTGGAAAGCTGTTGCTCAGCCTCATCTGCCCATGGCACTGCTCGCACAGAGGCACAGAGACTGGGGCTGCTTGCTTGTCTTGCCACCTCAAAGTTCAGAGGTAGCCTGGGAATGGTGAGGGTCCCTGCCAGGCTCCTTTTGCTGCCCTGCTCCAAAAATGCAAACATCTGCAGATAGGTGACAGCCAGAAGGAGCTAGCCTGGAAAGCTGTTGCTCAGCCTCATCTGCCCATGGCACTGCTCGCACAGAGGCACAGAGACTGGGGCTGCTTGCTTGTCTTGCCACCTCAAACTTCAGAGGTAGCCTGTGAATGGGCAGAGTCCCTGCCAGGCTCCTTTCGCAGCCCTGCTCCGAAAATGCGAACGTCTGCAGATAGGTGGCAGCCAGAAGGGGCTAGCCTGGAAAGCTGTTGCTCAGCCTCATCTGCCCATGGCACTGCTCGAACGGAGGCACAGAGACTGGGGCTGCTTGCTTGTCTTGCCACCTCAAACTTCAAACTAAGCCTGGGAATGGGGAGGGTCCCTGCCAGGCTCCTTTCGCAGCCCTACTCCGAAAATGCGAACGTCTGCAGATAGGTCGCTGCCAGAAGGGGCTAGCCTGGAAAACTGTTGCTCAGCCTCATCTGCCCATGGCACTGCTCGCACAGAGGCACAGAGACTGGGGCTGCTTGCTTGTCTTGCCACCTCAAACTTCAAACTAAGCCTGGGAATGGGGAGGGTCCCTGCCAGGCTCCTTTCGCAGCCCTGCTCCAAAAACTCAATCTTCTGCAGATAGCTGGCAGGCACAAGGGACTAGCCTGGAAAGCTGTTGCTCAGCCTCATCTGCCCATGGCACTGCTCGCACAGAGACACAGAGACTGGGGCTGCTTGCTTGTCCTGCCACCTCAAACTTCAAACTAAGCCTGGGAATGAGGAGGGTCCTTGCCAGGCTCCTTTCGCAGCGCTGCTCCGAAAATGAGATTGTCTGCAGATAACTGGCAGGCACAAAGGGGTTGCCTGGAAAGCTGTTGCTCAGCCTCATGTGCCCATGGCACTGCTCGCACAGAGGCACAGAGACTGGGGCTGCTTGCTTGTCTTGCCACCTCAAACTTCAGAAGTAACCTGGGCATGGGGTTGGTCCCTGCCAGGCTCCTTTCACAGCCCTGCTCCGAAAATGCGAACGTCTGCAGATTGCTGGCAGGCAGAAGGGGCTAGCCTGGAAAGCTGTTGCTCAGCCTCATCTGCCCATGGCACTGCTCGCACAGAGGCACAGAGACTGGGGCTGCTTGCTTGTCTTGCCACCTCAAACTTCAGAGGTAGCCTGGGAATGGGGAGGATCTCTGCCAGGCTCCTTTTGCAGCCCTGCTCCAAAAATGCGAATGTCTGCAGACAGCTGGCAGGCAGAAGGGGCTAGCCTGGAAAGCTGTTGCTCAACCTCATCTGCCCATGGCACTGCTCGCACAGAGTCACAGAGACTGGGACTGCTTGCTTGTCTTGCCACCTCAAACTTCAGAGGTAGCCTGGGAATGGTGAGTGTCCCTGCCAGGCTCCTTTCGCAGCCCTGCTCCGAGAATGAGGATGTCTGCAGATTGCTGGCAGCCAGAAGGGGTTAGCCTGGAAAACTGTTGCTCAGCCTCATCTGCCCATGGCACTGCTCGCACAGAGGCACAGAGACTGGGGCTGCTTTCTTGTCTTGCCACCTCAAACTTCAGAGGTAGCCTGGGAATGGGGAGGGTCCCTGCCAGGCTCCTTTCGCAGCCCTGCTCCGAAAATGCAAACGTCTGCAGATAGCTTGCAGCCAGAAGGGGCTAGCCTGGAAAGCTGTTGCTCAGCCTCATCTGCCCATGGCACTGCTCGCACAGAGGCACAGAGACTGGGGCTGCTTGCTTGTCTTGCCACCTCAAACTTCAAACTAAGCCTGGGAATGGGGAGGGTCCCTGCCAGGCTCCTTTCGCAGCCCTGCTCCAAAAATGCGAACGTCTGCAGATAGCTGGCAACCATAAAGTGTAGCCTGGAAAGCTGTTGCTCAGCCTCATCTGCCCATGGCACTGCTCGCACAGAGGCACAGAGACTGGGGCTGCTTTTCTTGTCTTGCCACCTCAAACTTCAGAGGTAGCCTGTGAATGGGGAGGGTCCCTGCCAGGCTCCTTTCGCAGCCCTGCTCCAAAAACTCAAACTTCTGCAGATAGCTGGCAGCCAGAAGGAGCTAGCCTGGAAAGCTGATGCTCAGCCTCATCTGCCCATGGCACTGCTCGCACAGAGGCACAGAGACTGGGGCTGCTTGCTTGTCTTGCCACCTCAAACTTCAAACTAAGCCTGGGAATGGGGAGGGTCCCTGCCAGGCTCCTTTCGCAGCCCTGCTCCGAAAATGCGAATGTCTACAGATAGCTGGCAGGCACAAGGGGCTAGCCTGGAAAGCTGTTGCTCAGCCTCATCTGCCCATGGCACTGCTCGCACAGAGGCACAGACACTGGGGCTGCTTGCTTGTCTTGCCAACTCAAACTTCAGAGGTAGCCTGTGAATGGGGAGAGTCCCTGCCAGGCTCCTTTCGCAGCCCTGCTCTGAAAATGCGAACGTCTGCAGATAGCTGGCAGCCAGAAGGGGCTAGCCTGGAAAGCTGTTGCTCAGCCTCATCTGCCCATGGCACTGCTCGCACAGAGGCACAGAGACTGGGGCTGCTTGCTTGTCTTGCCACCTCAAAGTTCAGAGGTAGCCTGGGAATGGTGAGGGTCCCTGCCAGGCTCCTTTTGCTGCCCTGCTCCAAAAATGCAAACATCTGCAGATAGCTGACAGCCAGAAGGAGCTAGCCTGGAAAGCTGTTGCTCAGCCTCATCTGCCCATGGCACTGCTCGCACAGAGGCACAGAGACTGGGGCTGCTTGCTTGTCTTGCCACCTCAAACTTCAGAGGTAGCCTGGGAATGGGGAGGGTCCCTGCCAGGCTGCTTTCGCAGCCCTGCTCCAAAAATGCGAACGTCTGCAGATAGCTGGCAGCCAGAAGGGGCTAGCCTGGAAAGCTGTTGCTCAGCCTCATCTGCCCATGGCACTGCTCGCACAGAGGCACAGAGACTGGGGCTGCTTGCTTGTCTTGCCACCTCAAACTTCAAACTAAGCCTGGGAATGGGGAGGGTCCCTGCCAGGCTCCTTTCGCAGCCCTGCTCCGAAAATGAGAATTTCTGCAGATTGCTGGCAGCCAGAAGGGGCTAGCCTGGAAAGCTGTTGCTCAGCCTCATCTGCCCATGGCACTGCTCGCACAGAGGCACAGAGACTGGGGCTGCTTGCTTGTCTTGCCACCTCAAACTTCAAACTAAGCCTGGGAATGGGGAGGATCTCTGCCAGGCTCCTTTTGCAGCCCTGCTCCAAAAATGCGAATGTCTGCAGACAGCTGGCAGGCACAAGGGGCTAGCCTGGAAAGCTGTTGCTCAGCCTCATCTGCCCATGGCACTGCTCGCACAGAGGCACAGAGACTGGGGCTGCTTTTCTTGTCTTGCCACCTCAAACTTCAGAGGTAACCTGGGAATGGGGAGGGTCCCTGCCAGGCTCCTTTCGCAGCCCTGCTCCAAAAACTTAAACTTCTGCAGATAGCTGGCAGCCAGAAGGGGCTAGCCTGGAAAGCTGTTGCTCAGCCTCATCTGCCCATGGCACTGCTCGCACAGAGGCACAGAGACTGGGGCTGCTTGCTTGTCTTGCCATCTCAAACTTCAGAGGTACCCTGGGAATGGTGAGGGTCCCTGCCAGGCTCCTTTCGCAGCCCTGCTCCGAAAATGCGAACGTCTGCAGATAGCTGTGATAGAGAGGATTGTAAGAAATGTGAAACTACAACAAAAAGGCCTTAATATTCTCTAGTTTTTAGTAGTCTTTAGTATTGTAACTTGTATTTCTGCATGCATAGTGATCTAACAATATAACTGTTACACTAATCCCTGTTTTCTCATTAAGGAATGTAGTGGAAGGACATGGGCACAAGCTATCACTTAGTCGTTAGACAAAATAATTAAGTGAAACAAAAGTGGTCTTGATTTTCAGCAAATAATTGGGATAATTGTGGGATAAAAGAGACTCCTAAATAACTCTACTCCAGACAGCTCAGCCTTGGGAGGGCAAATGCGCTAAGCTACAGAGATAAGGAGGCACCAAGAGAGCAACAAGACTGGAGCAAAACAACCTGAAGGACATGATATACGTAATGCTAGAACTGAGTTTGCGCAGAAAACAAATGTCAATCAGTGAACAGCGTGATGAAGAGGATGGGCCTTCATCTTGGGACCCCCGAAGACCACCCAAAGATACTAGCAGACATGCGTGAAAGATATTTACATATGCTAATTAGTTCCTAGAAATATAATGAATAATTACCTGTGTGATTGTATTTAACCTGAAGCAACAGGGTGTCTGGCGCGCACGTTTGGAGGAGAAATCCCCCGTGTGCCCGGCGCCGCAATAAAGAATACCTGCTTAACAGTATACATTGTACTGTTAGGTTTTTCTTACCGGATCTTCGAATCAATTTGGCGACCCAGATGGGACCCACTCTGTTCGGCTGCGGGACCCGGTAAGAACAGGACCCCCTTGGGCCCTCGGGAGCCTTTTCCCGAAGGGGCTCCTCGCCTTATCTGGATCACCGCGGGAACAGACAAGGACCATCCGTGAGTAAAGGTATTCTTTTACTACTTTTTACTAAGCAACGGGGTTCGAGTCCCCTAAGTCGTAATTTAATTACGCAGGGAGAGTATACCGGGCTGCTAGCACCTTAGAGGTATATAGGGGTTTGAGTCCCCACTGTGGGGGGTTTGAGTCCCCACTGGACACGGTCTTGACTGATACATGGATCATTATTCTTGAAATTGACTACGGTTCTGGCAAACGGTTCGGATTGCAGTAACTCCGGGTTAAAATTGTGTGACTGTGTGTGAGGCCTCTGTGTGAATGAGACATAGAAACAAGGGTGAGTGTGGAGTTTTGACCTGCGGTTCTGTTCTCCCGCGAGGGAAGCAGCCGGTAAAGAACAAAGCGTAAGAAAACAGTGAATGTTTATTTTAAAGTAATTATCCCATTGTTGTTATCGACGGAATACTACTAGTGATAATTATAATAGTTGTTTTGTTTTAAGTGTTGTATAACGTTCTGGTGTAAAATCGCGGTTCAGTAATTATTTCTCTTAGCTTAAAGTATAGAATTTTGGTTAAGTAATTAGAGCTATCGGCATTAGAAGGATTTGTTTAGATTTGTTTGTTAGGGTTTGCTGTACATTGATTGGGGAACAAAGAGGTGGACGTGCTGCATAATGGGAACTTCACAGAGCAAAGAGATTCTGAAGAAGAGCCCCTTGGGCTGTATTTTGCAACATTGGAAGGAGATAGGGGGACCCCCAGGAGGTAGTGTGAATAAAAGGACGTTAGTTAAGTATTGTAATCAATGGTGGCCGTTATACAAGTTAGATGAGGAGGCAAAGTGGCCTGAGAATGGGACCCTGGATTATAATACTTTGCTACAGCTAATGTTGTTCTTGAGAAGAGAAGGAAAATGGGATGAGGTCTCATATGCCGATATGTTTTTCACTTTGCGAAATCACCCCGAGTGGCAAAAAGAAAGTGGTATAAATCTAGCCCCGCAGGATCCCCTTGTGTTGGCATTGGAAAGGGATAGAAAGAAAGAGCCGAAAAGACTTAAGCGGTGTTGTTCTGCGTGCAGCATAGGGCAAAGGTGTCTAAAAACAAAAGCGAATCGGAAGAAATTAGAGGAGCGTATGGAGGATTTTGTGTCACCCCCTCCTCTCCCTGATGCTGGGTCGGCTGCGGGAACCCCCGCCCGCGCAGACGGGGACGAGTCCTCTGATGAGGGCGGAACGCCATCTAGCGGGTCAAGTCCCATCACTGCTCGGACTCGTAGTAGGGTGGGACCCATCATCCAAGCCCCTTTAAGACAGGCGATGGGGCCGGGGGGGCCAACCCTGATAAGAACACCCTTCCAGATGGAAGATATAGACAAATGGAGAGAAACTGTAAGGGAATACAGGGAAGATCCTAGCAGGGTAGCCAAGAAATTTGAATGGATAGTTAAGAATTTGGATCCGGATTGGAAAGATGTGGATTTGATGTTAGAGGCAATGACAGAGACTGAGAAAGGAATTGTGTTAAAAACAGCAAGGGATCATGTGAGGGCACAAATTACTGCAGGTACTTTACAAGGGACCGAGGAGCAACATGTTCCACTTAGAGACCCGGGGTGGGACCCTAATGATCAAACCCAGTATCGACTGTTACAGCAATACCGTATTTGGATTCAGTATGGGCTGGAACACGGGATCCCGAAAGCAGTAAACTGGTCAGCCTTGTATGAAGTAAAACAAGGTCCGACAGAAACTCCGACAGAATTCTTAGATAAATTACGAACCGCAGTGCGGAAATACACTACCATGGATCCAGCATCAGATGCAGCTAGACAGCAGCTAATATCTCTATTTATAGGACAGGCTGCTAACGATATTAGAAAGAAGCTGCAGAGACTTAAAGAACCAGATGTAAGGAATTTAGAGAAACTAGTGGAAGAGGCGTGGCGAGTGTATCGTAACAGGGATGAGAACAGTAAGAGGAATTACGATCAAAGGAGACTAAAAAGCAATCAGTGTGCTCGTTGTAAAGGATTTGGACATTGGCAGAGGGAATGTCCACAGAAGAAAAAGGCACCCTGCCCCAGAATAGTTGCTGACCTACAGGATACTGAATGACGGGGACCTGGGGAATCCACCCTAGCGGATCCACTGGTTAACATAAAGCTAGGGAAACAGAATGTGGAATTTTTGGTAGACACTGGTGCGTCGTTTTCTGTTTTAAATCAACAACTGATGCCTTTGGATAAGGATTTTATAACCGTTGTGGGTGCTACAGGCCAATCGGAAAAGGCATATTTTCTAAAACCATTAAAGTACAAATTAGGTAAACACATTGGAATACACAGATTTTTGTACCTGCCTGGGGCCCCTAAGTCCCTTCTAGGACGAGACCTATTGGAGCAACTGAATGCCACAATAATTTTCAGAAAGGGACAAATAAAATTTAAAATTGAGGATACTAAATTAACCGAAATTCTGAGCCTGGCATTGATTCAAATTATAGAAAAAGGAGAAATACCTCAGGATATACTGGACCAAGTGTATCCAGGTGTATGGGCTTCGGGAACTCCAGGCAGAGCCAAAAATGCAGACCCAATAGAGATAAAATTGAAGCCTGGAGCTCGACCAGTTAAGATCAAACAATACCCCCTTAAGCTAGAGGACCGAAGAGGAATTAAGAAAATAATTGATAGTTTTATAAATTTTGGATTGTTAATAGAATGTGAATCTGAATACAACACCCCCATTTTGCCAGTGAAAAAGTCGGATGGGAAAAGTTACAGGTTAGTACAAGATTTGAGGGCAATTAATAAAATCGTGGAAGATCTCTACCCAGTAGTAGCTAATCCCTATACCTTGTTGAATAAACTGGAAGATAGCCAGGGATGGTTTACTGTACTGGATTTAAAAGATGCCTTTTTCTGTTTACCTCTGGCCTCAAACAGTCAGAACCTATTCGCTTTTGAATGGGAAAATCCAGATTCTGGACGAAAAACCCAGTTAACCTGGACAGTGTTACCCCAAGGTTTCAAAAATAGCCCTACCATCTTTGGAAATCAGCTAGCTCGGGATCTCGAAAAGTGGAATCCTCCGACACAAAAGGGGACTTTGTTACAATATGTCGATGATCTCCTCATCGCTGCAGAAACAGAGGGGGATTGCAGAAAATGGACAGTGAGTCTTCTTAATTTTCTGGGACTTAATGGTTATCGAGTTTCTCAACAGAAAGCTCAGATGATTCAACAACAAGTGACTTACCTCGGACTCAAAATCTCAAGAGGACAACGAGAACTGGGAAGAGAGAGGAAAGAAGCAATCTGCCGGACTCCAGAACCACAAACGGTAAAAGAATTAAGAACCTTTTTAGGAATGACAGGATGGTGTAGACTATGGATATATAATTATGGAATAATGGTAAAGCCCTTGTATGAACTGTTGAAAAATAATGCCAGATGCCTAATTTGGACCGGAGATGCAAAAAGGGCTTTTGAACAGTTAAAAAAGGAACTTATGAGAGCCCCGGCTCTTGGACTTCCAAATGTTCTAAAACCCTTTTGGCTATTTTCTCACGAGAGACAAGGCATTGCCCTGGGAGTGCTCGCTCAACAGCTGGGGCCACACAAGAGAGCAGTGGCATATTTCTTCAAACAATTGGATGAGGTAAGCAAAGGATGGCCTGGGTGTCTGCGAGCTGTGGCAGCAGTTGTCCTTAACATTCAAGAAGCTCGTAAGTTCACTATGGGCCAGAAAATGACAGTCATAGTCTCACACACAGTTTCTGCAGTATTGGAACAAAAAGGGGGCCATTGGCTCTCACCATCCCGATTCCTAAAGTACCAGGCTATTTTGGTGGAACAAGATGATGTTAATATTGTGACAGCTAACATTGTAAATCCAGCATCTTTTCTTAGTAAAGATTCCGCCACTATGGAACCCCTAACGCACGACTGCTTGGAGACTATTGAAACAGTCTATTCCAGCAGACCTGATTTAAAGGAGGAACCGCTGGAAAGCGCAGAGGACTCCTGGTTCACCGATGGCAGCAGCTTCATAAAAGACGGAGCTCGTAAAGCAGGGTATGCAGTAACCACCGCACACAAGGTAATCGAGGCAGAACCTTTACCTGCAGGTACGTCTGCTCAAAAGGCAGAGATAATCGCTTTAACCAGAGCCTTAGAATTGGCGAAAGGAAAGAAAATAAATATTTGGACAGACTCCAAATACGCCTTCGGGGTCGTCCATGCTCATGGAGCATTGTGGAAAGAACGAGGACTGCTCACAGCTCAAGGTAAACAGATCAAACATGCAAAAGAAATCTTACAGCTTTTGGACGCTATAAATCTACCAGAACAAGTGGCAATAATGCATTGCAGAGGACATCAAAAAGGTAACACTAAACAGGAACTGGGAAATAAACTAGCAGATCAAGAGGCCAAAAGGGCAGCAGAAAGAAGTTTTGTAAAAACCTTGGCACTGGTACCAGATGGTAAACTCGTAGATACAGAAATGGAATTTAAATATTCAAAAGAAGATATGAAATTAGTAAAAGATTTGGGAGCAAGTGAACAAGGTAAGATGTATTTAACACCAGATAATCGTACAGTTATACCTTCAAATCTATTATGGGAAATAGTCAGAAAAGAACACAACAAAACTCACTGGGGAGCAGATGCACTATATAAAGACCTGAACAAGAGAATAGTAGGCAGAAACCTGTACACTACTGTAAAACAAGCAACACAAATGTGTGAAATTTGTCTGAGAAATAATCCAAATACAACATGCAAAGTACACTTGGGGAAAATTGGAAAGGGGAACATACCAGGACAACATTGGCAAATAGATTTTTCAGAACTTCCAAGAAAAGGGGGGTATAGATACTTATTGGTTATAACAGACACGTTTTCCGGATGGCCTGAAGCATTTCCCTGTAGAACAAATAAGGCTCGGGAAGTGGTACGAATTCTGTTAAATGAAATCATACCACGGTTTGGGGTACCAGCAATCATATCCTCAGATAGAGGGTCACATTTTTGTGCACAAATAGTACAACACATCAGTAAAATTTTGGGTATTGATTGGCAGCTACACACCCCCTACAGACCACAGGCAAGTGGCCAAGTAGAAAAAATGAATCATTTGATCAAACAACAACTGGCAAAAATCGGTCAGGAGGCAAATTTGTCTTGGGACAAAGCTCTACCCTTAGCTTTACTGAGAATCAGAGTAAAACCCAGGAGCAAAGAGGGCATTAGTCCATTTGAAATTTTGTTTGGAAGGCCTTATCAATTGTCATATCAAGGGGAGAATATGGTGCAAATTGGGGAGGGATACTTACAAGAATATCTGATAGCTTTGGGAAAGCAGATAAATAATGTTCAGAAATTAGTTCTAGAAGCACGGGGTAGGGGCCTAGACCAACCAATACACTTGATTAAACCTGGAGATTGGGTTTTTGTTAAGACTCTTTCAGGTGATCCCCTTGGAGAGAAGTGGAACGGACCTTATCAAGTGCTGCTAACCACTTTTACTGCAATCAAAATCCGAGAACAACCAGCTTGGATTCATTATTCAAGGGTCAAGAAAGCCTCTGTTCCCTGGACTGTAGAACAACAGTCACCTCTCAAGATAAAAATAACAAGACGACCATGATGGATCTAACTCCGTGGGTAATGATGGTAGCCATGAGTCCAGCTATTTGGACAATACAATGGGACAGGAATTTGCATCTAACCCTAGTCCAGAACATCACTCAGATACTACACAAAAATGATTGTTGGATTTGTACTCAAATGCCAACTTCAGGAGAGAGCAGGGGAACCCTCATAGGGATACCCATCCCCGGCAGCTTACATTTAAAGGTAGACCAAAAATGGGAATCGGGTAACATGAGCACCCAGCAAGAAATTCAAATAGAGGAACCCAAAACATGGTACAATTATACCTGCATACAACGATGCCACATACAGGGAGAGATCAACACCCCATTCTGCAAGAGTAATACTACCATAGATGTGGGGAAAACAACAGGGTGTAGCAGATATAAAGATTTGTTTGGGGAGGGAAGTTGGGACGAAGATTTACTAGCGGGCTTTAAGGCAACTAATACTAAACCTGACGTTGGGTGGCCGGTGCCTAAAAGTCCTGAGAAAACAGGATGGTACTGGCTGTGCGGAAATCGAGCTTGGAAGGTTCTACCTTTTGGGTGGAAAGGGGTATGCACTCTGGGAGCTGTAATCCCCAATATTACAATTACTGACAAAATACATCAACAGGAGGGATGGATCAAGACTTTCTTTAGGCGAATTAAAAGGACCCCAAATACTCCCAATCCCATCGTAAAAAGGCCTACTAGCTTTCACAGCTTTGTTAGATGGTTCCTTCCATGGCTTGGAGTAAGTGAATTAGAAAAAGCCATCGTAAACATATCAGCAGTGATAGAAAACCTCGAAAATAGAACCACAGATGCCATAAGTGCCCTGCAAACTGAAGTATCAAGCCTATCAAAGGTAGTGATCCAAAACAGAATGGCCCTTGATTTACTACTAGCCTCACAGGGTGGTGTCTGCACAGTCATAAACACAAGCTGCTGTGTGTATATAGACCAAAGTGGTAGAGTCTCGACGGATCTAGAGGAAATTTGGAAACAAACCAGAATATTACACGAAGTAGTTAAAGATGATACTTCCTACGGATTTGAGGAAATGTGGAATAAACTCACCTCATGGCTACCAAATTTATCCTGGTTAAAGAACCTATTTTTCCTAGCTCTTGTGATAGTAGGTGTATGTGTTTTGGCCTGCATAATGATTCAGTGCTGCAAGTGCTGTAATCAATTATGCTGGCAATGTAAGAATGGACTGATCTGATGATTACTAAGACTTTTTGATCTAAAAGAAGCAAAAGTCTTAAAAGAAAAGGGGGGAATGATAGAGAGGATTGTAAGAAATGTGAAACTACAACAAAAAGGCCTTAATATTCTCTAGTTTTTAGTAGTCTTTAGTATTGTAACTTGTATTTCTGCATGCATAGTGATCTAACAATATAACTGTTACACTAATCCCTGTTTTCTCATTAAGGAATGTAGTGGAAGGACATGGGCACAAGCTATCACTTAGTCGTTAGACAAAATAATTAAGTGAAACAAAAGTGGTCTTGATTTTCAGCAAATAATTGGGATAATTGTGGGATAAAAGAGACTCCTAAATAACTCTACTCCAGACAGCTCAGCCTTGGGAGGGCAAATGCGCTAAGCTACAGAGATAAGGAGGCACCAAGAGAGCAACAAGACTGGAGCAAAACAACCTGAAGGACATGATATACGTAATGCTAGAACTGAGTTTGCGCAGAAAACAAATGTCAATCAGTGAACAGCGTGATGAAGAGGATGGGCCTTCATCTTGGGACCCCCGAAGACCACCCAAAGATACTAGCAGACATGCGTGAAAGATATTTACATATGCTAATTAGTTCCTAGAAATATAATGAATAATTACCTGTGTGATTGTATTTAACCTGAAGCAACAGGGTGTCTGGCGCGCACGTTTGGAGGAGAAATCCCCCGTGTGCCCGGCGCCGCAATAAAGAATACCTGCTTAACAGTATACATTGTACTGTTAGGTTTTTCTTACCGGATCTTCGAATCAGCTGGCAGCCAGAAGAAGCTAGCCTGTAAAGCTGTTGCTCAGCCTCATCTGCCCATGGCACTGCTCGCACAGAGGCACAGAGACTGGGGCTGCTTGCTTGTCTTGCCACCTAAAACTTCAGAGGTAACCTGGGCATGGGGTGGGTCCCTGCCAGGCTCCTTTCGCAGCCCTGCTCCAAAAATGCGAACGTCTGCAGATAGGTGGCAGCCAGAAGGGGCTAGCCTGGAAAACTGTTTCTCAGCCTCATCTGCCCATGGCACTGCTCGCACAGAGGCACAGAGACTGGGGCTGCTTGCTTGTCTTGCCACCTCAAACTTCAAACTAAGCCTGGGAATGGGGAGGATCTCTGCCAGGCTCCTTTTGCAGCCCTGCTCCAAAAATTCGAATGTCTGCAGACAGCTGGCAGGCAGAAGGGGCTAGCCTGGAAAGCTGTTGCTCAGCCTCATCTGCCCATGGCACTGCTCGCACAGAGGCACAGAGACTGGGGCTGCTTGCTTGTCTTGCCACCTCAAACTTCAAACTAAGCCTGGGAATGGGGTGGGTCCCTGCCAGGCTCCTTTCGCAGCCCTGCTCCAAAAATGCGAATGTCTGCAGACAGCTGGCAGGCAGAAGGGGCTAGCCTGGAAAGCTGTTGCTCAGCCTCATCTGCCCATGGCACTGCTCGCACAGAGGCACAGAGACTGGGGCTGCTTTCTTGTCTTGCCACCTCAAACTTCAGAGGTAGCCTGGGAATGGGGAGGGTCCCTGCCAGGCTCCTTTCGCAGCCCTGCTCCGAAAATGCAAACGTCTGCAGATAGCTTGCAGCCAGAAGGGGTTAGCCTGGAAAACTGTTGCTCAGCCTCATCTGCCCATGGCACTGCTCGCACGGAGGCACAGAGACTGGGGCTGCTTGCTTGTCTTGCCACCTCAAACTTCAGAGGTGGCCTGTGAATGGGGAGGGTCCCTGCCATTCTCCTTTTGCAGCCCTGCTCCGAAAATGCGAACGTCTGCAGATAGGTGGCAGCCAGAAGGGGCTAGCCTGGAAAGCTGTTGCTCAGCCTCATCTGCCCATGGCACTGCTCTCAGAGAGGCACAGAGACTGGGGCTGCTTGCTTTTCTTGCTACCTCAAACTTCAAACTAAGCCTGGGAATGGGGAGGGTCCCTGCCAGGCTCCTTTCGCAGCCCTGCTCCGAAAATGAGAATTTCTGCAGATTGCTGGCAGGCAGAAGGGGCTAGGCTGGAAAGCTGTTGCTCAACCTCATCTGCCCATGGCACTGCTCGCACAGAGGCACAGAGACTGGGGCTGCTTGCTTGTCTTGCCAACTCAAACTTCAGAGGTAGCCTGGGCTTGGGGTGGGTCCCTGCCAGGCTCCTTTCCCAGCCCTGCTCCGAAAATGCGAACGTCTGCAGATAGGTCGCAGCCAGAAGGGGCTAGCCTGGAAAACTGTTGCTCAGCCTCATCTGCCCATGGCACTGCTCGCACAGAGGCACAGAGACTGGGGCTGCTTGCTTGTCTTGCCACCTCATACTTCAAACTAAGACTGGGAATGGGGAGGATCTCTGCCAGGCTCCTTTAGCAGCCCTGCTCCAAAAATGCGAATGTCTGCAGAAAGCTGACAGGCAGAAGGGGCTAGCCTGGAAAGCTGTTGCTCAACCTCATCTGCCCATGGCACTGCTCGCACAGAGGCACAGAGACTGGGGCTGCTTGCTTGTCTTCCCACCTCAAACTTCAGAGGTAGCCTGGGAATGGGGAGGGTCCCTGCCATTCTCCTTATGCAGCCCTGCTCCGAAAATGCAAACGTCTGCAGATAGGTGGCAGCCAGAAGGGGCTAGCCTGGAAAACTGTTGCTCAGCCTCATCTGCCCATGGCACTGCTCTCAGAGAGGCACAGAGACTGGGGCTGCTTGCTTGTCTTGCCACCTCAAACTTCAAACAAAGCCTGGGAGTGGGGAGGGTCCCTGCCAGGCTCCTTTCGCAGCCCTGCTCCGAAAATGAGAATGTCTGCAGATTGCTGACAGTCAGAAGGGGCTAGCCTGGAAAGCTGTTGCTCAGCCTCATCTGCCCATGGCACTGCTCGCACAGAGGCACCGAGACTGGGGCTGCTTGCTTGTCTTGCTACCTCAAACTTCAGAGGTAACCTGGGAATGGGGAGGGTCCCTGCCAGGCTCCTTTCGCAGCCCTGCTCCGAAAATGCGAACGTCTGCAGATAGCTGGCAACCAGAAAGGGCTAGCCTGGAAAGCTGTTGCTCAGCCTCATCTGCCCATGGCACTGCTCGCACAGAGGCACAGAGACTGGGGCTGCTTGCTTGTCTTGCCACCTCAAACTTCAAACTAAGACTGGGAATGGGGAGGATCTCTGCCAGGCTCCTTTTGCAGCCCTGCGCCGAAAATGCGAATGTCTGCAGATAGCTGGCAGCCAGAAGGGGCTAGCCTGGAAAGCTGGTGCTCAGCCTCATCTGCCCATGGCACTGCTGGCACAGAGGCACAGAGACTGGGGCTGCTTGCTTGTCTTGCCATCTCAAACTTCAGAGGTAGCCTGGGAATGGTGAGGGTCCCTGCCAGGCTCCTTTCGCAGCCCTGCTCCAAAAATGCGAACGTCTGCAGATAGCTGGCAGCCAGAAGAAGCTAGCCTGGAAAGCTGTTGCTCAGCCTCATCTGCCCAAGGCACTGCTCGCACAGAGGCACAGAGACTGGGGCTGCTTGCTTGTCTTGCCACCTCAAACTTCAGAGGTAGCCTGGGAATGGGGAGGGTCCCTGCCAGGCTCCTTTCGCAGCCCTGCTCCGAAAATGCGAACGTCTGCAGATAGCTGGCAACCAGAAAGGGCTAGCCTGGAAAGCTGTTGCTCAGCCTCATCTGCCCATGGCACTGCTCGCACAGAGGCACAGAGACTGGGGCTGCTTGCTTGTCTTGCCACCTCAAACTTCAGAGGTAACCTGGGCTTGGGGTGGGTCCCTGCCAGGCTCCTTTCCCAGCCCTGCTCCGAAAATGCGAACGTCTGCAGATAGGTCGCAGCCAGAAGGGGCTAGCCTGAAAAACTGTTGCTCAGCCTCATCTGCCCATGGCACTGCTCGCACAGAGGCACAGAGACTGGGGCTGCTTGCTTGTCTTGCCACCTCAAACTTCAAACTAAGCCTGGGAATGGGGAGGATCTCTGCCAGGCTCCTTTAGCAGCCCTGCTCCAAAAATGCGAATGTCTGCAGAAAGCTGGCAGGCAGAAGGGGCTAGCCTGGAAAGCTGTTGCTCAACCTCATCTGCCCATGGCACTGCTCGCACAGAGGCACAGAGACTGGGGCTGCTTGCTTGTCTTGCCACCTCAAACTTCAGAGGTAGCCTGGGAATGGGGAGGGTCCCTGCCATTCTCCTTATGCAGCCCTGCTCCGAAAATGCAAACGTCTGCAGATAGGTGGCAGCCAGAAGGGGCTAGCCTGGAAAGCTGTTGCTCAGCCTCATCTGCCGATGGCACTGCTCGCACAGAGGCACAGAGACTGGGGCTGCTTGCTTGTCTTGCCATCTCAAACTTCAGAGGTAGCCTGGGAATGGTGAGGGTCCCTGCCAGGCTCCTTTCGCAGCCCTGCTCCAAAAATGCGAACGTCTGCAGATAGCTGGCAGCCAGAAGAAGCTAGCCTGGAAAGCTGTTGCTCAGCCTCATCTGCCCATGGCACTGCTCGCACAGAGGCACAGAGACTGGGGCTGCTTGCTTGTCTTGCCACCTCAAACTTCAGAGGTAGCCTGGGAATGGGGAGGGTCCCTGCCAGGCTCCTTTCGCAGCCCTGCTCCAAAAATGCGAACGTCTGCAGATAGCTGGCAACCAGAAAGGGCTAGCCTGGAAAGCTGTTGCTCAGCCTCATCTGCCCATGGCACTGCTCGCACAGAGTCACAGAGACTGGGGCTGCTTTTCTTGTCTTGCCACCTCAAACTTCAGAGGTAGCCTGGGAATGGGGAGGGTCCCTGCCAGGCTCCTTTCGCAGCCCTGCTCCAAAAACTTAAACTTCTGCAGATAGCTGGCAGCCAGAAGGGGCTAGCCTGGAAAGCTGTTGCTCAGCCTCATCTGCCCATGGCACTGCTGGCACAGAGGCACAGAGACTGTGGCTGCTTGCTTGTCTTGCCACCTCAAACTTCAGAGGTAGCCTGTGAATGGGGAGAGTCCCTGCCAGGCTCCTTTCGCAGCCCTGCTCTGAAAATGCGAATGCCTGCAGATAGCTGGCAGCCAGAAGGGGTTAGCCTGGAAAACTGTTGCTCAGCCTCATCTGCCCATGGCACTGCTCGCACAGAGGCACAGAGACTGGGGCTGCTTGCTTGTCTTGGCACCTCAAACTTCAAACTAAGCCTGGGAATGGGGAGGGTCTCTGCAAGGCTTCTTTCGCAGCCCTGCTTCAAAAATGCGAACGTCTGCAGACAGCTGGCAGGCACAAGGGTCTAGCCTTGAAAGCTGTTGCTCAGCCTCATCTGCCCATGGCACTGCTCGAACAGAGGCACAGAGACTGGGGCTGCTTGCTTGTCTTGCCACCTCAAACTTCAGAGGTAGCCTGTGAAAGGGGAGAGTCCCTGCCAGGCTCCTTTCGCAGCCCTGCTCTGAAAATGCGAATGTCTGCAGATAGCTGGCAGCCAGAAGGGGCTAGCCTGGAAAGCTGTTGCTCAGCCTCATCTGCCCATGGCACTGCTCGCACAGAGGCACAGAGACTGGGGCTGCTTGCTTGTCTTGCCATCTCAAACTTCAGAGGTAGCCTGGGAATGGTGAGGGTCCCTGCCAGGCTCCTTTCGCAGCCCTGCTCCAAAAATGCGAACGTCTGCAGATAGCTGGCAGCCAGAAGGAGCTAGCCTGGAAAGCTGGTGATCAGCCTCATCTGCCCATGGCACTGCTCGCACAGAGGCACAGAGACTGGGGCTGCTTGCTTGTCTTGCCACCTCAAACTTCAGAGGTGGCCTGGGAATGGTGAGGGTCCCTGCCAGGCTCCTTTCGCAGCCCTGCTCCGAAAATGCGAACGTCTGCAGATTGCTGGCAGGCAGAAGGGGCTAGCCTGGAAAGCTGTTGCTCAGCCTCATCTGCCCATGGCACTGCTCGCACAGAGGCACAGAGACTGGGGCTGCTTGCTTGTCTTGCCACCTCAAACTTCAGAGGTAGCCTGGGAATGGGGAGGGTCCCTGCCATTCTCCTTATGCAGCCCTGCTCCGAAAATGCAAACGTCTGCAGATTGCTGGCAGGCAGAAGGGGCTAGCCTGGAAAGCTGTTGCTCAGCCTCATCTGCCCATGGCACTGCTCGCACAGAGGCACAGAGACTGGGGCTGCTTGCTTGTCTTGCTACCTCAAACTTCAGAGGTAGCCTGGGAATGGGGAGGGTCCCTGCCAGGCTCCTTTCGCAGCCCTGCTCCGAAAATGCGAACGTCTGCAGATAGCTGGCAACCAGAAAGGGCTAGCCTGGAAAGCTGTTGCTCAGCCTCATCTGCCCATGGCACTGCTCGCACAGAGGCACAGAGACTGGGGCTGCTTGCTTGTCTTGCCACCTCAAACTTCAGAGGTAACCTGGGCTTGGGGTGGGTCCCTGCCAGGCTCCTTTCGCAGCCCTGCTCCGAAAATGCGAACGTCTGCAGATAGGTCGCAGCCAGAAGGGGCTAGCCTGGAAAGCTGTTGCTCAGCCTCATCTGCCCATGGCACTGCTCGCACAGAGGCACAGAGACTGGGGCTGCTTGCTTGTCTTGCCACCTCAAACTTCAAACTAAGCCTGGGAATGGGGAGGATCTCTGCCAGGCTCCTTTAGCAGCCCTGCTCCAAAAATGCGAATGTCTGCAGAAAGCTGGCAGGCAGAAGGGGCTAGCCTGGAAAGCTGGTGCTCAGCCTCATCTGCCCATGGCACTGCTCGCACCGAGGCACAGAGACTGGGGCTGCTTGCTTGTCTTGCCACCTCAAACTTCAGAGGTAGCCTGGGAATGGTGAGGGTCCCTGCCAGGCTCCTTTCGCAGCCCTGCTCCGAAAATGAGAACGTCTGCAGATTGCTGGCAGGCAGAAGGGGCTAGCCTGGAAAGCTGTTGCTCAGCCTCATCTGCCCATGGCACTGCTCGCAGAGAGGCACAGAGACTGGGGCTGCTTGCTTGTCTTGCCACCTCAAACTTCAGAGGTAGCCTGGGAATGGGGAGGGTCCCTGCCAGGCTCCTTTCGCAGCCCTGCTCCGAAAATGCGAACGTCTGCAGATAGGTCGCAGCCAGAAGGGGCTAGCTTGGAAAACTGTTGCTCAGCCTCATCTGCCCATGGCACTGCTCGCACAGAGGCACAGAGACTGTGGCTGCTTGCTTGTCTTGCCACCTCAAACTTCAGAGGTAGCCTGTGAATGGGGAGAGTCCCTGCCAGGCTCCTTTAGCAGCCCTGCTCTGAAAATGCGAATGCCTGCAGATAGCTGGCAGCCAGAAGGGGTTAGCCTGGAAAACTGTTGCTCAGCCTCATCTGCCCATGGCACTGCTCGCACAGAGGCACAGAGACTGGGGCTGCTTGCTTGTCTTGGCACCTCAAACTTCAAACTAAGCCTGGGAATGGGGAGGGTCTCTGCAAGGCTTCTTTCGCAGCCCTGCTTCAAAAATGCGAACGTCTGCAGACAGCTGGCAGGCACAAGGGTCTAGTCTTGAAAGCTGTTGCTCAGCCTCATCTGCCCATGGCACTGCTCGAACAGAGGCACAGAGACTGGGGCTGCTTGCTTGTCTTGCCACCTCAAACTTCAGAGGTAGCCTGTGAAAGGGGAGAGTCCCTGCCAGGCTCCTTTCGCAGCCCTGCTCTGAAAATGCGAATGTCTGCAGATAGCTGGCAGCCAGAAGGGGCTAGCCTGGAAAGCTGTTGCTCAGCCTCATCTGCCCATGGCACTGCTCGCACAGAGGCACAGAGACTGGGGCTGCTTGCTTGTCTTGCCATCTCAAACTTCAGAGGTAGCCTGGGAATGGTGAGGGTCCCTGCCAGGCTCCTTTCGCAGCCCTGCTCCAAAAATGCGAACGTCTGCAGATAGCTGGCAGCCAGAAGGAGCTAGCCTGGAAAGCTGGTGATCAGCCTCATCTGCCCATGGCACTGCTCGCACAGAGGCACAGAGACTGGGGCTGCTTGCTTGTCTTGCCACCTCAAACTTCAGAGGTGGCCTGGGAATGGTGAGGGTCCCTGCCAGGCTCCTTTCGCAGCCCTGCTCCGAAAATGCGAACGTCTGCAGATAGCTGGCAGCCAGAAGGGGCTAGCCTGGAAAGCTGTTGCTCAGCCTCATCTGCCCATGGCACTGCTCGCACAGAGGCACAGAGACTGGGGCTGCTTGCTTGTCTTGCCACCTCAAACTTCAGAGGTAGCCTGGGAATGGGGAGGGTCCCTGCCATTCTCCTTATGCAGCCCTGCTCCGAAAATGCAAACGTCTGCAGATTGCTGGCAGGCAGAAGGGGCTAGCCTGGAAAGCTGTTGCTCAGCCTCATCTGCCCATGGCACTGCTCGCACAGAGGCACAGAGACTGGGGCTGCTTGCTTGTCTTGCTACCTCAAACTTCAGAGGTAGCCTGGGAATGGGGAGGGTCCCTGCCAGGCTCCTTTCGCAGCCCTGCTCCGAAAATGCGAACGTCTGCAGATAGCTGGCAACCAGAAAGGGCTAGCCTGGAAAGCTGTTGCTCAGCCTCATCTGCCCATGGCACTGCTCGCACAGAGGCACAGAGACTGGGGCTGCTTGCTTGTCTTGCCACCTCAAACTTCAAACTAAGACTGGGAATGGGGAGGATCTCTGCCAGGCTCCTTTTGCAGCCCTGCGCCGAAAATGCGAATGTCTGCAGATAGCTGGCAGACAGAAGGGGCTAGCCTGGAAAACTGGTGCTCAGCCTCATCTGCCCGTGGCACTGCTCGCACAGAGGCACAGAGACTGGGGCTGCTTGCTTGTCTTGCCACCTCAAAGTTCAGAGGTAACCTGGGAATGGGGAGAGTCCCTGCCAGGCTCCTTTCGCAGCCCTGCTCTGAAAATGCGAATGCCTGCAGATAACGGGCATGCAGAAGGGGCTAGGCTGGAAAGCTGTTGCTCAGCCTCATCTGCCCATGGCACTGCTCGCACAGAGGCACAGAGACTGGGGCTGCTTGCTTGTCTTGCCATCTCAAACTTCAGAGGTAGCCTGGGAATGGTGAGGGTCCCTGCCAGGCTCCTTTCGCAGCCCTGCTCCAAAAATGCGAACGTCTCCAGATAGCTGGCAGCCAGAAGAAGCTAGCCTGGAAAGCTGTTGCTCAGCCTCATCTGCCCATGGCACTGCTCGCACAGAGGCACAGAGACTGGGGCTGCTTTTCTTGTCTTGCCACCTCAAACTTCAGAGGTAGCCTGGGAATGGGGAGGGTCCCTGCCAGGCTCCTTTCGCAGCCCTGCTCCAAAAACTTAAACTTCTGCAGATAGCTGGCAGCCAGAAGGGGCTAGCCTGGAAAGCTGTTGCTCAGCCTCATCTGCCCATGGCACTGCTGGCACAGAGGCACAGAGACTGTGGCTGCTTGCTTGTCTTGCCACCTCAAACTTCAGAGGTAGCCTGGGAATGGGGAGAGTCCCTGCCAGGCTCCTTTCGCAGCCCTGCTCTGAAAATGCGAATGCCTGCAGATAGCTGGCAGCCAGAAGGGGTTAGCCTGGAAAACTGTTGCTCAGCCTCATCTGCCCATGGCACTGCTCGCACAGAGGCACAGAGACTGGGGCTGCTTGCTTGTCTTGCCACCTCAAACTTCAAACTAAGCCTGGGAATGGGGAGGGTCTCTGCAAGGCTTCTTTCGCAGCCCTGCTTCAAAAATGCGAACGTCTGCAGATAGCTGGCAGGCACAAGGGGCTAGCCTGGAAAGCTGTTGCTCAGCCTCATCTGCCCATGGCACTGCTCGAACAGAGGCACAGAGACTGGGGCTGCTTGCTTGTCTTGCCACCTCAAACTTCAGAGGTAGCCTGTGAAAGGGGAGAGTCCCTGCCAGGCTCCTTTCGCAGCCCTGCTTCGAAAATGCGAACGTCTGCAGATAGGTGGCAGCCAGAAGGGGCTAGCCTGGAAAGATGTTGCTCAGCCTCATCTGCCCATGGCACTGCTCTCAGAGAGGCACAGAGACTGGGGCTGCTTGCTTGGTGTTGCCACCTCAAACTTCAAACTAAGCCTGGGAATGGGGAGGGTCCCTGCCAGGCTCCTTTCGCAGCCCTGCTCCGAAAATGAGAATGTCTGCAGATTGCTGGCAGGCAGAAGGGGCTAGCCTGGAAAGCTGTTGCTCAGCCTCATCTGCCCATGGCACTGCTCGCACAGAGGCACAGAGACTGGGGCTGCTTGCTTGTCTTGCCACCTCAAACTTCAGAGGTAGCCTGGGAATGGGGAGGGTCCCTGCCAGGCTCCTTTCGCAGCCCTGCTCCGAAAATGCGAACGTCTGCAGATAGCTGGCAACCAGAAAGGGCTAGCCTGGAAAGCTGTTGCTCAGCCTCATCTGCCCATGGCACTGCTCGCACAGAGGCACAGAGACTGGGGCTGCTTTTCTTGTCTTGCCACCTCAAACTTCAGAGGTAGCCTGGGAATGGGGAGGGTCCCTGCCAGGCTCCTTTCGCAGCCCTGCTCCAAAAACTTAAACTTCTGCAGATAGCTGGCAGCCAGAAGGAGCTAGCCTGGAAAGCTGATGCTCAGCCTCATCTGCCCATGGCACTGCTCGCACAGAGGCACAGAGACTGGGGCTGCTTGCTTGTCTTGCCACCTCAAACTTCAAACAAAGACTGGGAATGGGGAGGATCTCTGCCAGGCTCCTTTTGCAGCCCTGCGCCAAAAATGCGAATGTATGCAGATAGCTGGCAGCCAGAAGGGGCTAGCCTGGAAAGCTGTTGCTCAGCCTCATCTGCCCATGGCACTGCTGGCACAGAGGCACAGAGACTGGGGCTGCTTGCTTGTCTTGCCACCTCAAACTTCAGAGGTAGCCTGTGAATGGGGAGAGTCCCTGCCAGGCTCCTTTCGCAGCCCTGCTCTGAAAATGCGAATGCCTGCAGATAGCTGGCAGCCAGAAGGGGCTAGCCTGGAAAGCTGTTGCTCAGCCTCATCTGCCCATGGCACTGCTGGCACAGAGGCACAGAGACTGGGGCTGCTTGCTTGTCTTGCCATGTCAAACTTCAGAGGTAGCCTGGGAATGGTGAGGGTCCCTGCCAGGCTCCTTTCGCAGCCCTGCTCCAAAAATGTGAACGTCTGCAGATAGCTGGCAGCCAGAAGGAGCTAGCCTGGAAAGCTGGTGCTCAGCCTCATCTGCCCATGGCACTGCTCGCACAGAGGCACAGAGACTGGGGCTGCTTGCTTGTCTTGCCACCTCAAACTTCAGAGGTAGCCTGGGAATGGTGAGGGTCCCTGCCAGGCTCCTTTCGCAGCCCTGCTCCGAAAATGAGAACGTCTGCAGATTGCTGGCAGGCAGAAGGGGCTAGCCTGTAAAGCTGTTGCTCAGCCTCATCTGCCCATGGCACTGCTCGCAGAGAGGCACAGAGACTGGGGCTGCTTGCTTGTCTTGCCACCTCAAACTTCAGAGGTAGCCTGGGAATGGGGAGGGTCCCTGCCAGGCTCCTTTCGCAGCCCTGCTCAGAAAATGCGAACGTCTGCAGATAGCTGGCAACCAGAAAGGGCTAGCCTGTAAAACTGTTGCTCAGCCTCATCTGCCCATGGCACTGCTCGCACAGAGGCACAGAGACTGGGGCTTCTTTTCTTGTCTTGCCACCTCAAACTTCAGAGGTAGCCTGGGAATGGGGAGGGTCCCTGCCAGGCTCCTTTCGCAGCCCTGCTCCAAAAACTCAAACTTCTGCAGATAGCTGGCAGGCACAAGGGGCTAGCCTGGAAAGCTGTTGCTCAGCCTCATCTGCCCATGGCACTGCTCGCACAGAGGCACAGAGACTGGGGCTGCTTGCTTGTCTTGCCACCTCAAACTTCAGAGGTAACGTGGCCTTGGGGTGGGTCCCTGCCAGGCTCCTTTTGCAGCCCTGCTCCGAAAATGCGAACGTCTGCAGATAGGTCGCAGCCAGAAGGGGCTAGCCTGGAAAACAGTTGCTCAGCCTCATCTGCCCATGGCACTGCTCGCACAGAGGCACAGAGACTGGGGCTGCTTTCTTGTCTTGCCACCTCAAACTTCAGAGGTAGCCTGGGAATGGGGAGGGTCCCTGCCAGGCTCCTTTCGCAGCCCTGCTCCGAAAATGCGAACGTCTGCAGATAGCTTGCAGCCAGAAGGGGTTAGCCTGGAAAACTGTTGCTCAGCCTCATCTGCCCATGGCACTGCTCGCACAGAGGCACAGAGACTGGGGCTGCTTGCTTGTCTTGCCACCTCAAACTTCAGAGGTAGCCTGGGAATGTGGAGGGTCCCTGCCATTCTCCTTTTGCAGCCCTGCTCCGAAAATGCGAACGTCTGCAGATAGGTGGCAGCCAGAAGGGGCTAGCCTGGAAAGCTGTTGCTCAGCCTCATCTGCCCATGGCACTGCTCTCAGAGAGGCACAGAGACTGGGGCTGCTTGCTTGTCTTACCACCTCAAACTTCAAACTAACCCTGGGAATGGGGAGGGTCCCTGCCAGGCTCCTTTCGCAGCCCTGCTCCGAAAATGAGAATTTCTGCAGATTGCTGGCAGGCAGAAGGGGCTAGCCTGGAAAGCTGTTGCTCAACCTCATCTGCCCATGGCACTGCTCGCACAGAGGCACAGAGACTGGGGCTGCTTGATTGTCTTGCCAACTCAAACTTCAGAGGTAGCCTGGGAATGGGGAGGGTCCCTGCCAGGCTCCTTTCGCAGCCCTGCTCCGAAAATGCAAACGTCTGCAGATAGCTGTCAACCAGAAAGAGCTAGACTGGAAAGCTGTTGCTCAGCCTCATCTGCCCATGGCACTGCTCGCACAGAGGCACAGAGACTGGGGCTGCTTGCTTGTCTTGCCACCTCAAACTTCAGAGGTAGCCTGGGAATGGGGAGGGTCCCTGCCATTCTCCTTTTGCAGCCCTGCTCCGAAAATGCGAACGTCTGCAGATAGCTGGCAGCCAGAAGGGGCTAGCCTGGAAAGCTGTTGCTCAGCCTCATCTGCCCATGGCACTGCTCGCACAGAGGCACAGAGACTGGGGCTGCTTGCTTGTCTTGCCACCTCAAACTTGAGAGGTAACCTGGGCATGGGGTGGGTCCTTGCCAGGCTCCTTTCGCAGCCCTGCTCCGAAAATGCGAACGTCTGCAGATAGGTCGCAGCCAGAAGGGGCTAGCCTGGAAAACTGTTGCTCAGCCTCATCTGCCCATGGCACTGCTCGCACAGAGGCACAGAGACTGGGGCTGCTTGCTTGTCTTGCCACCTCAAACTTCAAACTAAGCCTGGGAATGGGGAGGGTCCCTGCCAGGCTCCTTTTGCAGCCCTGCTCCGAAAATGAGAATTTCTGCAGATTGCTGGCAGGCAGAAGGGGCTAGCCTGGAAAGCTGTTGCTCAACCTCATCTGCCCATGGCACTGCTCGCACAGAGGCACAGAGACTGGGGCTGCTTGCTTGTCTTGCCAACTCAAACTTCAGAGGTAGCCTGGGAATGGGGAGGGTCCCTGCCAGGCTCCTTTCGCAGCCCTGCTCCGAAAATGAGAACGTCTGCAGATAGCTGGCAACCAGAAAGGGCTAGCCTGGAAAGCTGTTGCTCAGCCTCATCTGCCCATGGCACTGCTCTCAGAGAGGCACAGAGACTGGGGCTGCTTGCTTGTCTTGCAACCTCAAACTTCAGAGGTAGCCTGGGAATGGGGAGGGTCCCTGCCAGGCTGCTTTCGCAGCCCTGCTCCAAAAATGCGAACGTCTGCAGATAGCTGGCAGGCACAAGGGGCTAGCCTGGGAAGCTGTTGCTCAGCCTCATCTGCCCATGGCACTGCTCACACAGAGGCACAGAGACTGGGGCTGCTTGCTTCTCTTGCCACCTCAAACTTCAGAGGTAGCCTGGGAATGGGGAGGGTCCCTGCCAGGCTCCTTTCGCAGCCCTGCTCCGAAAATGAGAATGTCTGCAGATAGCTGGCAGCCAGAAGGGGCTAGCCTGGAAAGCTGTTGCTCAGCCTCATCTGCCCATGGCACTGCTCGCACAGAGGCACAGAGACTGGGGCTGCTTGCTTGTCTTGCCACCTCAAACTTCAGAGGTAACCTGGGCATGGGGTGGGTCCTTGCCAGGCTCCTTTCGCAGCCCTGCTCCAAAAATGCGAACGTCTGCAGATAGGTCGCAGCCAGAAGGGGCTAGCCTGGAAAACTGTTGCTCAGCCTCATCTGCCCATGGCACTGCTCGCACAGAGGCACAGAGACTGGGGCTGCTTGCTTGTCTTGCCACCTCAAACTTCAGAGGTAGCCTGGGAATGGTGAGGGTCCCTGCCAGGCTCCTTTTGCAGCCCTGCTCCAAAAATGCGAATGTCTGCAGACAGCTGACAGGCAGAAGGGGCTAGACTGGAAAGCTGTTGCTCAACCTCATCTGCCCATGGCACTGCTCGCACAGAGGCACAGAGACTGGGGCTGCTTGCTTGTCTTGCCACCTCAAACTTCAGAGGGAGCCTGGGAATGGGGAGGGTCTCTGCCAGGCTCCTTTCGCAGCCCTGCTCCGAAAATGCAAACGTCTGCAGATAGCTTGCAGCCAGAAGGGGTTAGCCTGGAAAACTGTTGCTCAGCCTCATCTGCCCATGGCACTGCTCGCACAGAGGCACAGAGACTGGGGCTGCTTGCTTCTCTTGCCACCTCAAACTTCAGAGGTAGCCTGGGAATGGGGAGGGTCCCTGCCATTCTCCTTATGCAGCCCTGCTCCGAAAATGCAAACGTCTGCAGATAGGTGGCAGCCAGAAGGGGCTAGCCTGGAAAGCTGTTGCTCAGCCTCATCTGCCCATGGCACTGCTCGCACAGAGGCACAGAGACTGGGGCTGCTTGCTTGGTCTTGCCACCTCAAACTTCAAACTAAGCCTGGGAATGGGGAGGGTCCCTGCCAGGCTCCTTTCGCAGCCCTGCTCCGAAAATGAGGATGTATGCAGATTGCTGGCAGGCAGAAGGGGCTAGCCTGGAAAGCTGTTGCTCGGCCTCATCTGCCCATGGCACTGCTCGCACAGATGCACAGAGACTGGGGCTGCTTGCTTGTCTTGCCACCTCAAACTTCAGAGGTAGCCTGGGAATGGGGAGGGTCCCTGCCAGGCTCCTTTCGCAGCCCTGCTCCGAAAATGCGAACGTTTGCAGATAGCTGGCAACCAGAAAGGGCTAGCCTGGAAAGCTGTTGCTCAGCCTCATCTGCCCATGGCACTGCTGGCACAGAGGCACAGAGACTGGGGCTGCTTGCTTGTCTTGCCACCTCAAACTTCAGAGGTAGCCTGTGAATGGGGAGAGTCCCTGCCAGGCTCCTTTAGCAGCCCTGCTCTGAAAATGCGAATGCCTGCAGATAGCTGGCAGCCAGAAGGGGCTAGCCTGGAAAGCTGTTGCTCAGCCTCATCTGCCCATGGCACTGCTCACACAGAGGCACAGAGACTGGGGCTGCTTGCTTGTCTTGCCACCTCAAACTTCAGAGGTAGCCTGGGAATGGTGAGGGTCCCTGCCAGGCTCCTTTCGCAGCCCTGCTCCAAAAATGCGAACGTCTGCAGATAGCTGGCAGCCAGAAGGAGCTAGCCTGGAAAGCTGTTGCTCAGCCTCATCTGCCCATGGCACTGCTCGCACAGAGGCACAGAGACTGGGGCTGCTTGCTTGTCTTGCCACCTCAAACTTCAGAGGTAGCCTGGGAATGGTGAGGGTCCCTGCCAGGCTCCTTTCGCAGCCCTGCTCCGAAAATGAGAACGTCTGCAGATTGCTGGCAGGCAGAAGGGGCTAGCCTGGAAAGCTGTTGCTCAGCCTCATCTGCCCATGGCACTGCTCGCACAGAGGCACAGAGACTGGGGCTGCTTGCTTGTCTTGCCACCTCAAACTTCAGAGGTAGCCTGGGAATGGGGAGGGTCCCTGCCAGGCTCCTTTCGCAGCCCTGCTCCGAAAATGCGAACGTCTGCAGATAGCTGGCAACCAGAAAGGGCTAGCCTGTAAAGCTGTTGCTCAGCCTCATCTGCCCATGGCACTGCTCGCACAGAGGCACAGAGACTGGGGCTGCTTTTCTTGTCTTGCCACCTCAAACTTCAGAGGTAGCCTGGGAATGGGGAGGGTCCCTGCCAGGCTCCTTTCGCAGCCCTGCTCCGAAAATGCGAACGTCTGCAGATAGCTGGCAGGCACAAGGGGCTAGCCTGGAAAGCTGTTGCTCAGCCTCATCTGCCTATGGCACTGCTCGCACAGAGGCACAGAGACTGGGGCTGCTTGCTTGTCTTGCCACCTCAAACTTCAGAGGTAGCCTGGGCTTGGGGAGGGTCCCTGCCAGGCTCCTTTCGCAGCCCTGCTCCGAACATGCGAACGTCTGCAGATAGGTCGCAGCCAGAAGGGGCTAGCCTGGAAAATTGTTCCTCAGCCTCATCTGCCCATGGCACTGCTCGCACAGAGGCACAGAGACTGGGGCTGCTTGCTTGTCTTGCCACCTCAAACTTCAGAGGTAGCCTGTGAATGGGGAGAGTCCCTGCCAGGCTCCTTTAGCATCCCTGCTCCAAAAATGCGAATGTCTGCAGAAATCTGCAGGCAGAAGGGGCTAGCCTGGAAAGCTGTTGCTCAACCTCATCTGCCCATGGCACTGCTCGCACAGAGGCACAGAGACTGGGGCTGCTTGCTTGTCTTGCCACCTCAAACTTCAAACTAAGACTTGGAATGGGGAGGATTTCTGCCAGGCTCCTTTTGCAGCCCTGCGCCGAAAATGCGAATGTCTGCAGATAGCTGGCAGCCAGAAGGGGCTAGCCTGGAAAGCTGGTGCTCAGCCTCATCTGCCCATGGCACTGCTGGCACAGAGGCACAGAGACTGGGGCTGCTTGCTTGTCTTGCCACCTCAAAGTTCAGAGGAAACCTGGGAATGGGGAGAGTCCCTGCCAGGCTCCTTTCGCAGCCCTGCTCTGAAAATCCGAATGCCTGCAGATAGCGGGCAGCCAGAAGGGGCTAGCCTGGAAAGCTGTTGCTCAGCCTCATCTGCCCATGGCACTGCTGGCACAGAGGCACAGAGACTGGGGCTGCTTGCTTGTCTTGCCATCTCAAACTTCAGAGGTAGCCTGGGAATGGTGAGGGTCCCTGCCAGGCTCCTTTCGCAGCCCTGCTCCAAAAATGCGAACGTCTGCAGATAGCTGGCAGCCAGAAGAAGCTAGCCTGGAAAGCTGTTGCTCAGCCTCATCTGCCCATGGCACTGCTCGCACAGAGGCACAGAGACTGGGGCTGCTTGCTTGTCTTGCCACCTCAAACTTCAGAGGTATCCTGGGAATGGGGAGGGTCCCTGTCAGGCTCCTTTCGCAGCCCTGCTCCGAAAATGCGAACGTCTGCAGATAGCTGGCAACCAGAAAGGGCTAGCCTGGAAAGCTGTTGCTCAGCCTCATCTGCCCATGGCACTGCTCGCACAGAGGCACAGAGACTGGGGCTGCTTTTCTTGTCTTGCCACCTCAAACTTCAGAGGTAGCCTGGGAATGGGGAGGGTCCCTGCCAGGCTCCTTTCGCAGCCCTGCTCCAAAAACTTAAACTTCTGCAGATAGCTGGCAGCCAGAAGGGGCTAGCCTGGAAAGCTGTTGCTCAGCCTCATCTGCCCATGGCACTGCTGGCACAGAGGCACAGAGACTGTGGCTGCTTGCTTGTCTTGCCACCTCAAACTTCAGAGGTAGCCTGGGAATGGGGAGAGTCCCTGCCAGGCTCCTTTCGCAGCCCTGCTCTGAAAATGCGAATGCCTGCAGATAGCTGGCAGCCAGAAGGGGTTAGCCTGGAAAACTGTTGCTCAGCCTCATCTGCCCATGGCACTGCTCGCACAGAGGCACAGAGACTGGGGCTGCTTGCTTGTCTTGCCACCTCAAACTTCAAACTAAGCCTCGGAATGGGGTGGGTCCCTGCCAGGCTCCTTTCCCAGCCCTGCTCCGAAAATGCGAACGTCTGCAGATAGGTCGCAGCCAGAAGGGCTAGCCTGGAAAACTGTTGCTCAGCCTCATCTGCCCATGGCACTGCTCGCACAGAGGCACAGAGACTGGGGCTGCTTGCTTGTCTTGCCACCTCAAACTTCAAACTAAGCCTGGGAATGGGGAGGATCTCTGCCAGGCTCCTTTTGCAGCCCTGTGCCGAAAATGCGAATGTCTGCAGATAGCTGGCAGCTAGAAGGGGCTAGCCTGGAAAGCTGTTGCTCAGCCTCATCTGCCCATGGCACTGCTGGCACAGAGGCACAGAGACTGGGGCTGCTTGCTTGTCTTGCCACCTCAAACTTCAGAGGTAGCCTGTGAATGGGGAGAGTCCCTGCCAGGCTCCTTTCGCAGCCCTGCTCTGAAAATGCGAATGCCTGCAGATAGCTGGCAGTCAGAAGGCGCTAGCCTGGAAAGCTGTTGCTCAGCCTCATCTGCCCATGGCACTGCTCTCAGAGAGGCACAGAGACTGGGGCTGCTTGCTTGTCTTGCCACCTCAAACTTCAAACTAAGCCTGGGAATGGGGAGGGTCCCTGCCAGGCTCCTTTCGCAGCCCTGCTCCGAAAATGAGAATGTCTGCAGATAGCTGGCAGCCAGAAGGGGCTAGCCTGGAAAGCTGTTGCTCAGCCTCATCTGCCCATGGCACTGCTCGCACAGAGGCACAGAGACTGGGGCTGCTTGCTTGTCTTGCCACCTCAAACTTCAGAGGTAACGTGGGCATGGGGTGGGTCCCTGCCAGGCTCCTTTCCCAGTCCTGCTCCGAAAATGCGAACGTCTGCAGATAGGTCGCAGCCAGAAGGGGCTAGCCTGGAAAACTGGTGCTCAACCTCATCTGCCCATGGCACTGCTCGCACAGAGGCACAGAGACTGGGGCTGCTTGCTTGTCTTGCCACCTCAAACTTCAGAGGTAGCCTGGGAATGGGGAGGGTCCCTGCCAGTCTCCTTTCGCAGCCCTGCTCCGAAAATGCAAACGTCTGCAGATAGCTTGCAGCCAGAAGGGGTTAGCCTGGAAAACTGTTGCTCAGCCTCATCTGCCCATGGCACTGCTCGCACAGAGGCACAGAGACTGGGGCTGCTTGCTTGTCTTGCCACCTCAAACTTCAGAGGTAGCCTGTGAATGGGGAGGGTCCCTGCCATTCTCCTTATGCAGCCCTGCTCCGAAAATGCGAACGTCTGCAGATAGGTGGCAGCCAGAAGGGGCTAGCCTGGAAAGCTGGTGCTCAGCCTCATCTGCCCATGGCACTGCTCGCACAGAGGCACAGAGACTAGGGCTGCTTGCTTGTCTTGCCACCTCAAACTTCAAACTAAGCCTGGGAATGGGGAGGGTCCCTGCCAGGCTCCTTTCGCAGCCCTGCTCCGAAAATGAGAATGTCTGCAGATTGCTGGCAGGCAGAAGGGGCTAGCCTGGAAAGCTGTTGCTCAGCCTCATCTGCCCATGGCACTGCTCGCACAGAGGCACAGAGACTGGGGCTGCTTGCTTGTCTTGCCACCTCAAACTTCAAACTAAGACTGGGAATGGGGAGGATCTCTGCCAGGCTCCTTTTGCAGCACTGCGCCGAAAATGCGAATGCCTGCAGATAGCTGGCAGCCAGAAGGGGCTAGCCTGGAAAGCTGTTGCTCAGCCTCATCTGCCCATGGCACTGCTCGCACAGAGGCACAGAGACTGGGGCTGCTTGCTTGTCTTGCCATCTCAAACTTCAGAGGTAGCCTGGGAATTGTGAGGGTCCCTGCCAGGCTCCTTTCGCAGCCCTGCTCCGAAAATGCGAACGTCTGCAGATAGCTGGCAGCCAGAAGGAGCTAGCCTGGAAAGCTGTTGCTCAGCCTCATCTGCCCATGGCACTGCTCGCACAGAGGCACAGAGACTGGGGCTGCTTGCTTGTCTTGCCACCTCAAACTTCAGAGGTAGCCTGGGAATGCGGAGGGTCTCTGCAAGGCTGCTTTCGCTGCCCTGCTCCAAAAATGCGAACGTCTGCAGATAGCTGGCAGGCACAAGGGGCTAGCCTGGAAAGCTGTTGCTCAGCCTCATCTGCCCATGGCACTGCTCGCACAGAGGCACAGAGACTGGGGCTGCTTGCTTGTCTTGCCACCTCAAACTTCAGAGGTAGCCTGGGAATGGTGAGGGTCCCTGCCAGGCTCCTTTTGCAGCCCTGTGCCGAAAATGCGAATGTCTGCAGATAGCTAGCAGCCAGAAGGGGCTAGCCTGGAAAGCTGGTGCTCAGCCTCATCTACCCGTGGCACTGCTCGCACAGAGGCACAGAGACTGGGGCTGCTTGCTTGTCTTGCCACCTCAAACTTCAGAGGTAGCCTGGGAATGGTGAGTGTCCCTGCCAGGCTCCTTTCGCAGCCCTGCTCCAAAAATGCGAACATCTGCAGATTGCTGGCAGGCAGAAGGAGCTAGCCTGGAAAGCTGGTGCTCAGCCTCATCTGCCCATGGCACTGTTTGCACAGAGGCACAGAGATTGGGGCTGCTTGCTTGTCTTGCCACCTCAAACTTCAGAGGTAGCCTGTGAATGGGGAGGGTCCCTGCCATTCTCCTTATGCAGCCCTGCTCCGAAAATGCGAACGTCTGCAGATAGGTGGCAGCCAGAAGGGGCTAGCCTGGAAAGCTGGTGCTCAGCCTCATCTGCCCATGGCACTGCTCGCACAGAGGCACAGAGACTAGGGCTGCTTGCTTGTCTTGCCACCTCAAACTTCAAACTAAGCCTGGGAATGGGGAGGGTCCCTGCCAGGCTCCTTTCGCAGCCCTGCTCCGAAAATGAGAATGTCTGCAGATTGCTGGCAGGCAGAAGGGGCTAGCCTGGAAAGCTGTTGCTCAGCCTCATCTGCCCATGGCACTGCTCGCACAGAGGCACAGAGACTGGGGCTGCTTGCTTGTCTTGCCACCTCAAACTTCAAACTAAGACTGGGAATGGGGAGGATCTCTGCCAGGCTCCTTTTGCAGCACTGCGCCGAAAATGCGAATGCCTGCAGATAGCTGGCAGCCAGAAGGGGCTAGCCTGGAAAGCTGTTGCTCAGCCTCATCTGCCCATGGCACTGCTCGCACAGAGGCACAGAGACTGGGGCTGCTTGCTTGTCTTGCCATCTCAAACTTCAGAGGTAGCCTGGGAATTGTGAGGGTCCCTGCCAGGCTCCTTTCGCAGCCCTGCTCCGAAAATGCGAACGTCTGCAGATAGCTGGCAGCCAGAAGGAGCTAGCCTGGAAAGCTGTTGCTCAGCCTCATCTGCCCATGGCACTGCTCGCACAGAGGCACAGAGACTGGGGCTGCTTGCTTGTCTTGCCACCTCAAACTTCAGAGGTAGCCTGGGAATGCGGAGGGTCTCTGCAAGGCTGCTTTCGCTGCCCTGCTCCAAAAATGCGAACGTCTGCAGATAGCTGGCAGGCACAAGGGGCTAGCCTGGAAAGCTGTTGCTCAGCCTCATCTGCCCATGGCACTGCTCGCACAGAGGCACAGAGACTGGGGCTGCTTGCTTGTCTTGCCACCTCAAACTTCAGAGGTAGCCTGGGAATGGTGAGGGTCCCTGCCAGGCTCCTTTTGCAGCCCTGTGCCGAAAATGCGAATGTCTGCAGATAGCTAGCAGCCAGAAGGGGCTAGCCTGGAAAGCTGGTGCTCAGCCTCATCTACCCGTGGCACTGCTCGCACAGAGGCACAGAGACTGGGGCTGCTTGCTTGTCTTGCCACCTCAAACTTCAGAGGTAGCCTGGGAATGGTGAGTGTCCCTGCCAGGCTCCTTTCGCAGCCCTGCTCCAAAAATGCGAACATCTGCAGATTGCTGGCAGGCAGAAGGAGCTAGCCTGGAAAGCTGGTGCTCAGCCTCATCTGCCCATGGCACTGTTTGCACAGAGGCACAGAGATTGGGGCTGCTTGCTTGTCTTGCCACCTCAAACTTCAGAGGTAGCCTGGGAATGGGGAGGGTCCCTGCCAGGCTGCTTTCGCAGCCCTGCTCCAAAAATGCGAACGTCTGCAGATAGCTGGCAGGCACAAGGGGCTAGCCTGGAAAGCTGTTGCTCAGCCTCATCTGCCCATGGCACTGCTCTCAGAGAGGCACAGAGACTGGGGCTGCTTGCTTGTCTTGCCACCTCAAACTTCAAACTAAGCCTGGGAATGGGGAGGGTCCCTGCCAGGCTCCTTTCGCAGCCCTGCTCCGAAAATGAGAATGTCTGCACATTGCTGGCAGGCAGAAGGGGCTAGCCTGGAAAGCTGTTGCTCAGCCTCATCTGCCCATGGCACTGCTCGCACAGAGGCACAGAGACTGGGGCTGCTTGCTTGTCTTGCCACCTCAAACTTCAAACTAAGCCTGGGAATGGGGAGGGTCCCTGCCAGGCTCCTTTCGCAGCCCTGCTCCGAAAATGAGAATGTCTGCAGATAGCTGGCAGCCAGAAGGGGCTAGCCTGGAAAGCTGTTGCTCAGCCTCATCTGCCCATGGCACTGCTCGCACAGAGGCACAGAGACTGGGGCTGCTTGCTTGTCTTGCCACCTCAAACTTCAGAGGTAACGTGGGCATGGGGTGGGTCCCTGCCAGGCTCCTTTCCCAGCCCTGCTCCGAAAATGCGAACGTCTGCAGATAGGTCGCAGCCAGAAGGGGCTAGCCTGGAAAACTGTTGCTCAGCCTCATCTGCCCATGGCACTGCTGGCACAGAGGCACAGAGACTGGGGCTGCTTGCTTGTCTTGCCACCTCAAACTTCAAACTAAGCCTGGGAATAGGGAGGATCTCTGCCAGGCTCCTTTTGCAGCCCTGCTCCAAAAATGCGAATGTCTGCAGAGAGCTGGCAGGCAGAAGGGGCTAGCCTGGAAAGCTGTTGCTCAACCTCATCTGCCCATGGCACTGCTCGCACAGAGGCACAGAGACTGGGGCTGCTTGCTTGTCTTGCCACCTCAAACTTCAGAGGTAGCCTGGGAATGGGGAGGGTCCCTGCCATTCTCCTTATGCAGCCCTGCTCCGAAAATGCGAACGTCTGCAGATAGGTGGCAGCCAGAAGGGGCTAGCCTGGAAAGCTGGTGCTCAGCCTCATCTGCCCATGGCACTGCTCGCACAGAGGCACAGAGACTGGGGCTGCTTGCTTGTCTTGCCATCTCAAACTTCAGAGGTAGCCTGGGAATTGTGAAGGTCCCTGCCAGGCTCCTTTCGCAGCCCTGCTCCGAAAATGCGAACGTCTGCAGATAGCTGGCAGCCAGAAGGAGCTAGCCTGGAAAGCTGTTGCTCAGCCTCATCTGCCCATGGCACTGCTCGCACAGAGGCACAGAGACTGTGGCTGCTTGCTTGTCTTGCCACCTCAAACTTCAGAGGTAGCCTGGGAATGCGGAGGGTCTCTGCAAGGCTGCTTTCGCTGCCCTGCTCCAAAAATGCGAACGTCTGCAGATAGCTGGCAGGCACAAGGGGCTAGCCTGGAAAGCTGTTGCTCAGCCTCATCTGCCCATGGCACTGCTCGCACAGAGGCACAGAGACTGGGGCTGCTTGCTTGTCTTGCCACCTCAAACTTCAGAGGTAGCCTGGGAATGGTGAGGGTCCCTGCCAGGCTCCTTTTGCAGCCCTGTGCCGAAAATGCGAATGTCTGCAGATAGCTGGCAGCCAGAAGGGGCTAGCCTGGAAAGCTGTTGCTCAGCCTCATCTGCCCGTGGCACTGCTCGCACAGAGGCACAGAGACTGGGGCTGCTTGCTTGTCTTGCCACCTCAAACTTCAGAGGTAGCCTGGGAATGGTGAGTGTCCCTGCCAGGCTCCTTTCGCAGCCCTGCTCCAAAAATGCGAACATCTGCAGATTGCTGGCAGGCAGAAGGAGCTAGCCTGGAAAGCTGGTGCTCAGCCTCATCTGCCCATGGCACTGTTTGCACAGAGGCACAGAGATTGGGGCTGCTTGCTTGTCTTGCCACCTCAAACTTCAGAGGTAGCCTGGGAATGGGGAGAGTCCCTGCCAGGCTGCTTTCGCAGCCCTGCTCCAAAAATGCGAACGTCTGCAGATAGCTGGCAGGCACAAGGGGCTAGCCTGGAAAGCTGTTGCTCAGCCTCATCTGCCCATGGCACTGCTCTCAGAGAGGCACAGAGACTGGGGCTGCTTGCTTGTCTTGCCACCTCAAACTTCAAACTAAGCCTGGGAATGGGGAGGGTCCCTGCCAGGCTCCTTTCGCAGCCCTGCTCCGAAAATGAGAATGTCTGCAGATTGCTGGCAGGCAGAAGGGGCTAGCCTGGAAAGCTGTTGCTCAGCCTCATCTGCCCATGGCACTGCTCGCACAGAGGCACAGAGACTGGGGCTGCTTGCTTGTCTTGCCACCTCAAACTTCAAACTAAGCCTGGGAATGGGGAGGGTCCCTGCCAGGCTCCTTTCGCAGCCCTGCTCCGAAAATGAGAATGTCTGCAGATACCTGGCAGCCAGAAGGGGCTAGCCTGGAAAGCTGTTGCTCAGCCTCATCTGCCCATGGCACTGCTCGCACAGAGGCACAGAGACTGGGGCTGCTTGCTTGTCTTGCCACCTCAAACTTCAGAGGTAACGTGGGCATGGGGTGGGTCCCTGCCAGGCTCCTTTCCCAGCCCTGCTCCGAAAATGCGAACGTCTGCAGATAGGTCGCAGCCAGAAGGGGCTAGCCTGGAAAACTGTTGCTCAGCCTCATCTGCCCATGGCACTGCTCGCACAGAGGCACAGAGACTGGGGCTGCTTGCTTGTCTTGCCACCTCAAACTTCAAACTAAGCCTGGGAATGGGGAGGATCTCTGCCAGGCTCCTTTTGCAGCCCTGCTCCAAAAATGCGAATGTCTGCAGACAGCTGGCAGGCAGAAGGGGCTAGCCTGGAAAGCTGTTGCTCAACCTCATCTGCCCATGGCACTGCTCGCACAGAGGCACAGAGACTGGGGCTGCTTGCTTGTCTTGCCACCTCAAACTTCAGAGGTAGCCTGGGAATGGGGAGGGTCCCTGCCAGGCTCCTTTCGCAGCCCTGCTCCGAAAATGCAAACGTCTGCAGATAGCTTGCAGCCAGAAGGGGTTAGCCTGGAAAACTGTTGCTCAGCCTCATCTGCCCATGGCACTGCTCGCACAGAGGCACAGAGACTGGGGCTGCTTGCTTGTCTTGCCACCTCAAACTTCAGAGGTAGCCTGTGAATGGGGAGGGTCCCTGCCATTCTCCTTATGCAGCCCTGCTCCGAAAATGCGAACGTCTGCAGATAGGTGGCAGCCAGAAGGGGCTAGCCTGGAAAGCTGGTGCTCAGCCTCATCTGCCCATGGCACTGCTCGCACAGAGGCACAGAGACTGGGGCTGCTTGCTTGTCTTGCCACCTCAAACTTCAAACTAAGCCTGTGAATGGGGAGAGTCCCTGCCAGGCTCCTTTCGCAGCCCTGCTCCGAACATGAGAATGTCTGCAGATTGCTGGCAGGCAGAAGGGGCTAGCCTGGAAAGCTGTTGCTCAGCCTCATCTGCCCATGGCACTGCTCGCACAGAGGCACAGAGACTGGGGCTGCTTTTCTTGTCTTGCCACCTCAAACTTCAGAGGTAGCCTGGGAATGGAGATGGTCCCTGCCAGGCTCCTTTCGCAGCCCTGCTCCAAAAACTTAAACTTCTGCAGATAGCTGGCAGCCAGAAGGAGCTAGCTGGAAAGCTGATGCTCAGCCTCATCTGCCCATGGCACTGCTCGCACAGAGGCACAGAGACTGGGGCTGCTTGCTTGTCTTGCCACCTCAAACTTCAAACTAAGACTGGGAATGGGGAGGATCTCTGCCAGGCTCCTTTTGCAGCACTGCGCCGAAAATGCGAATGTGTGCAGATAGCTGGCAGCCAGAAGGGGCTAGCCTGGAAAGCTGTTGCTCAGCCTCATCTGCCCATGGCACTGCTCGCACAGAGGCACAGAGACTGGGGCTGCTTGCTTGTCTTGCCACCTCAAACTTCAGAGGTATCCTGTGAATGGGGAGAGTCCCTGCCAGGCTCCTTTCGCAGCCCTGCTCTGAAAATGCGAATGCCTGCAGATAACTGGCAGCCAGAAGGGGCTAGCCTGGAAAGCTGTTGCTCAGCCTCATCTGCCCATGGCACTGCTCGCACAGAGGCACAGAGACTGGGGCTGCTTGCTTGTCTTGCCATCTCAAACTTCAGAGGTAGCCTGGGAATTGTGAGGGTCCCTGCCAGGCTCCTTTCGCAGCCCTGCTCCAAAAATGCGAACGTCTGCAGATAGCTGGCAGCCAGAAGGAGCTAGCCTGGAAAGCTGTTGCTCAGCCTCATCTGCCCATGGCACTGCTCGCACAGAGGCACAGAGACTGGGGCTGCTTGCTTGTCTTGCCACCTCAAACTTCAGAGGTAGCCTGGGAATGCGGAGGGTCTCTGCAAGGCTCCTTTCGCTGCCCTGCTCCAAAAATGCGAACGTCTGCAGATAGCTGGCAGGCACAAGGGGCTAGCCTGGAAAGCTGTTGCTCAGCCTCATCTGCCCATGGCACTGCTCGAACAGAGGCACAGAGACTGGGGCTGCTTGCTTGTCTTGCCACCTCAAACTTCAGAGGTAGCCTGGGAATGGTGAGTGTCCCTGCCAGGCTCCTTTTGCAGCCCTGTGCCGAAAATGCGAATGTCTGCAGATAACTGGCAGCCAGAAGGGGCTAGCCTGGAAAGCTGGTGCTCAGCCTCATCTGCCCATGGCACTGCTCGCACAGAGGCACAGAGACTGGGGCTGCTTGCTTGTCTTGCCACCTCAAACTTCAGAGGTAGCCTGGGAATGGTGAGTGTCCCTGCCAGGCTCCTTTCGCAGCCCTGCTCCAAAAATGCGAACATCTGCAGATTGCTGGCAGGCAGAAGGAGCTAGCCTGGAAAGCTGGTGCTCAGCCTCATCTGCCCATGGCACTGTTTGCACAGAAGCACAGAGACTGGGGCTGCTTGCTTGTCTTGCCACCTCAAACTTCAGAGGTAGCCTGTGAATGGGGAGGGTCCCTGCCATTCTCCTTATGCAGCCCTGCTCCGAAAATGCGAACGTCTGCAGATAGGTGGCAGCCAGAAGGGGCTAGCCTGGAAAGCTGGTGCTCAGCCTCATCTGCCCATGGCACTGCTCGCACAGAGGCACAGAGACTGGGGCTGCTTGCTTGTCTTGCCACCTCAAACTTCAAACTAAGCGTGGGAATGGGGTGGGTCCCTGCCAGGCTCCTTATGCAGCCCTGCTCCGAAAATGCGAACGTCTGCAGATAGGTGGCAGCCAGAAGGGGCTAGCCTGGAAAGCTGGTGCTCAGCCTCATCTGCCCATGGCACTGCTCGCACAGAGGCACAGAGACTGGGGCTGCTTGCTTGTCTTGCCACCTCAAACTTCAGAGGTAGCCTGTGAATGGGGAGGGTCCCTGCCAGGCTCCTTTCGCAGCCCTGCTCCGAAAATGCGAACGTCTGCAGATAGCTGGCAACCAGAAAGGGCTAGCCTGGAAAGCTGTTGCTCAGCCTCATCTGCCCATGGCACTGCTCGCACAGAGGCACAGAGACTGGGGCTGCTTTTCTTGTCTTCCCACCTCAAACTTCAGAGGTAGCCTGGGAATGGAGAGGGTCCCTGCCAGGCTCCTTTCACAGCCCTGTTCAAAAAACTTAAACTTCTGCAGATAGCTGGCAGCCAGAAGGAGCTAGCTGGAAAGCTGATGCTCAGCCTCATCTGCCCATGGCACTGCTCGCACAGAGGCACAGAGACTGGGGCTGCTTGCTTGTCTTGCCACCTCAAACTTCAAACTAAGACTGGGAATGGGGAGGATCTCTGCCAGGCTCCTTTTGCAGCACTGCGCCGAAAATGCGAATGTGTGCAGATAGCTGTCAGCCAGAAGGGGCTAGCCTGGAAAGCTGGTGCTCAGCCTCATCTGCTAATGGCACTGCTCGCACAGAGGCACAGACACTGGAGCTGCTTGCTTGTCTTGCCACCTCAAACTTCAGAGGTAGCCTGGGAATGGGGAGTGTCCCTGCCAGGTTCCTTTCGCAGCCCTGCTCCGAAAATACGAACGTCTGCAGATTGCTGGCAGGCAGAAAGATCTAGCCTGGAAAGCTGGTGCTCAGCCTCATCTGCCCATGGCAGTGTTTGCACAGAGGCACAGAGATTGGGGCTGCTTGCTTGTCTTGCCACCTCAAACTTCAGAGGTAGCCTGGGAATGGGGAGGGTCCCTGCCAGGCTCCTTTCGCAGCCCTGCTCCAAAAACTTAAACTTCTGCAGATAGCTGGCAGGCACAAGGGGCTAGCCTGGAAAGCTGTTGCTCAGCCTCATCTGCCCATGGCACTGCTCTCAGAGAGGCACAGAGACTGGGGCTGCTTGCTTGTCTTGCCACCTCAAACTTCAGAGGTAGCCTGGGAATGGGGAGGGTCCCTGCCAGGCTCCTTTCGCAGCCCTGCTCCGAAAATGAGAATGTCTGCAGATTGCTGGCAGGCACAAGGGGCTAGCCTGGAAAGCTGTTGCTCAGCCTCATCTGCCCATGGCACTGCTCGCACAGAGGCACAGAGACTGGGGCTGCTTGCTTGTCTTGCCACCTCAAACTTCAAACTAAGCCTGGGAATGGGGAGGGTCCCTGCCAGGCTCCTTTCGCAGCCCTGCTCCGAAAATGAGAATGTCTGCAGATAGCTGGCAGCCAGAAGGGGCTAGCCTGGAAAGCTGTTGCTCAGCCTCATCTGCCCATGGCACTGCTCGCACAGAGGCACAGAGACTGGGGCCGCTTGCTTGTCTTGCCACCTCAAACTTCAGAGGTAACGTGGGCATGGGGTGGGTCCCTGCCAGGCTCCTTTCCCAGCCCTGCTCCGAAAATGCGAACGTCTGCAGATAGGTCGCAGCCAGAAGGGGCTAGCCTGGAAAACTGTTGCTCAGCCTCATCTGCCCATGGCACTGCTCGCACAGAGGCACAGAGACTGGGGCTGCTTGCTTGTCTTGCCACCTCAAACTTCAAACTAAGCCTGGGAATGGGGAGGATCTCTGCCAGGCTCCTTTTGCAGCCCTGCTCCAAAAATGCGAATGTCTGCAGACAGCTGGCAGGCAGAAGGGGCTAGCCTGGAAAGCTGTTGCTCAACCTCATCTGCCCATGGCACTGCTCGCACAGAGGCACAGAGACTGGGGCTGCTTGCTTGTCTTGCCACCTCAAACTTCAGAGGTAGCCTGGGAATGGGGAGGGTCCCTGCCAGGCTCCTTTCGCAGCCCTGCTCCGAAAATGCAAACGTCTGCAGATAGCTTGCAGCCAGAAGGGGTTAGCCTGGAAAGCTGTTGCTCAGCCTCATCTGCCCATGGCACTGCTCGCACAGAGGCACAGAGACTGGGGCTGCTTGCTTGTCTTGCCACCTCAAACTTCAGAGGTAGCCTGTGAATGGGGAGGGTCCCTGCCATTCTCCTTATGCAGCCCTGCTCCGAAAATGCGAACGTCTGCAGATAGGTGGCAGCCAGAAGGGGCTAGCCTGGAAAGCTGTTGCTCAGCCTCATCTGCCCATGGCACTGCTCGCACAGAGGCACAGAGACTGGGGCTGCTTGCTTGTCTTGCCACCTCAAACTTCAGAGGTAGCCTGGGAATGGTGAGTGTCCCTGCCAGGCTCCTTTCGCAGCCCTGCTCCGAAAATGAGAATGTCTGCAGATTGCTGGCAGGCAGAAGGGGCTAGCCTGGAAAGCTGTTGCTCAGCCTCATCTGCCCATGGCACTGCTCGCACAGAGGCACAGAGACTGAGGCTGCTTGCTTGTCTTGCCACCTCAAACTTCAGAGGTAGCCTGGGAATGGGGAGGGTCCCTGCCAGGCTCCTTTCGCAGCCCTGCTCCGAAAATGCAAACGTCTGCAGATAGCTTGCAGCCAGAAGGGGTTAGCCTGGAAAGCTGTTGCTCAGCCTCATCTGCCCATGGCACTGCTCGCACAGAGGCACAGAGACTGGGGCTGCTTGCTTGTCTTGCCACCTCAAACTTCAGAGGTAGCCTGGGAATGGGGAGGGTCCCTGCCATTCTCCTTTTGCAGCCCTGCTCCGAAAATGCGAACGTCTGCAGATAGGTGGCAGCCAGAAGGGGCTAGCCTGGAAAGCTGTTGCTCAGCCTCATCTGCCCATGGCACTGCTCGCACAGAGGCACAGAGACTGGGGCTGCTTGCTTGTCTTGCCACCTCAAACTTCAGAGGTAACGTGGGCATGGGGTGGGTCCCTGCCAGGCTCCTTTCCCAGCCCTGCTCCGAAAATGCGAACGTCTGCAGATAGGTCGCAGCCAGAAGGGGCTAGCCTGGAAAACTGTTGCTCAGCCTCATCTGCCCATGGCACTGCTCGCACAGAGGCACAGAGACTGGGGCTGCTTGCTTGTCTTGCCACCTCAAACTTCAAACTAAGCCTGGGAATGGGGAGGATCTCTGCCAGGCTCCTTTTGCAGCCCTGCTCCAAAAATGCGAATGTCTGCAGACAGCTGGCAGGCAGAAGGGGCTAGCCTGGAAAGCTGTTGCTCAACCTCATCTGCCCATGGCACTGCTCGCACAGAGGCACAGAGACTGGGGCTGCTTGCTTGTCTTGCCACCTCAAACTTCAGAGGTAGCCTGGGAATGGGGAGGGTCCCTGCCAGGCTCCTTTCGCAGCCCTGCTCCGAAAATGCAAACGTCTGCAGATAGGTGGCAGCCAGAAGGGGCTAGCCTGGAAAGCTGTTGCTCAGCCTCATCTGCCCATGGCACTGCTCGCACAGAGGCACAGAGACTGGGGCTGCTTGCTTGTCTTGCCACCTCAAACTTCAGAGGTAGCCTGGGAATGGGGAGGGTCCCTGCCATTCTCCTTTTGCAGCCCTGCTCCGAAAATGCGAACGTCTGCAGATAGGTGGCAGCCAGAAGGGGCTAGCCTGGAAAGCTGTTGCTCAGCCTCATCTGCCCATGGCACTGCTCGCACAGAGGCACAGAGACTGGGGCTGCTTGCTTGTCTTGCCACCTCAAACTTCAAACTAATCCTGGGAATGGGGAGGGTCCCTGCCAGGCTCCTTTCGCAGCCCTGCTCTGAAAATGCGAACGTCTGCAGATAGCTGGCAGCCAGAAGGAGCTAGCCTGGAAAGCTGTTGCTCAGCCTCATCTGCCCATGGCACTGCTCGCACAGAGGCACAGAGACTGGGGCTGCTTGCTTGTCTTGCCACCTCAAACTTCAGAGGTAGCCTGGGAATGGGGAGGGTCCCTGCCAGGCTGCTTTCGCAGCCCTGCTCCAAAAATGCGAACGTCTGCAGATAGCTGGCAGGCACAAGGGGCTAGCCTGGAAAGCTGTTGCTCAGCCTCATCTGCCCATGGCACTGCTCGCACAGAGGCACAGAGACTGGGGCTGCTTGCTTGTCTTGCCACCTCAAACTTCAGAGGTAGCCTGGGAATGGTGAGTGTCCCTGCCAGGCTCCTTTTGCAGCCCTGTGCCGAAAATGCGAATGTCTGCAGATAGGTCGCAGCCAGAAGGGGCTAGTCTGGAAAACTGTTGCTCAACCTCATCTGCCCATGGCACTGCTCGCACAGAGGCACAGAGACTGGGGCTGCTTGCTTGTCTTGCCACCTCAAACTTCACACTAAGCCTGGGAATGGGGAGGATCTCTGCCAGGCTCCTTTTGCAGCCCTGCTCCAAAAATGCGAATGTCTGCAGACAGCTGGCAGGCAGAAGGGGCTAGCCTGGAAAGCTGTTGCTCAGCCTCATCTGCCCATGGCACTGCTCGCACAGAGGAACAGAGACTGGGGCTGCTTGCTTGTCTTGCCACCTCAAACTTCAGAGGTAGCCTGGGAATGGGGAGGATCTCTTCCAGGCTCCTTTCGCAGCCCTGCTCCAAAAATGCGAATGTCTGCAGACAGCTGGCAGGCAGAAGGGGCTAGCCTGGAAAGCTGTTGCTCAACCTCATCTGCCCATGGCACTGCTCGCACAGAGGCACAGAGACTGGGGCTGCTTGCTTGTCTTGCCACCTCAAAGTTCAGAGGTAGCCTGGGAATGGGGAGGGTCCCTGCCAGGCTCCTTTCGCAGCCCTGCTCCGAAAATGCAAACGTCTGCAGATAGCTTGCAGCCAGAAGGGGTTAGCCTGGAAAGCTGTTGCTCAGCCTCATCTGCCCATGGCACTGCTCGCACAGAGGCACAGAGACTGGGGCTGCTTGCTTGTCTTGCCACCTCAAACTTCAGAGGTAGCCTGTGAATGGGGAGGTTCCCTGCCATTCTCCTTATGCAGCCCTGCTCCGAAAATGCGAACGTCTGCAGATAGGTGGCAGCCAGAAGGGGCTAGCCTGGAAAGCTGTTGCTCAGCCTCATCTGCCCATGGCACTGCTCTCAGAGAGGCACAGAGACTGGGGCTGCTTGCTTGTCTTGCCACCTCAAACTTCAAACTAAGCCTGGGAATGGGGAGGGTCCCTGCCAGGCTCCTTTCGCAGCCCTGCTCCGAAAATGAGAATGTCTGCAGATTGCTGGCAGGCAGAAGGGGCTAGCCTGGAAAGCTGTTGCTCAGCCTCATCTGCCCATGGCACTGCTCGCACAGAGGCACAGAGACTGGGGCTGCTTGCTTGTCTTGCCACCTCAAACTTCAGAGGTAGCCTGGGAATGGGGAGGGTCCCTGCCAGGCTCCTTTCGCAGCCCTGCTCCGAAAATGCGAACGTCTGCAGATAGCTGGCAACCAGAAAGGGCTAGCCTGGAAAGCTGTTGCTCAGCCTCATCTGCCCATGGCACTGCTCGCACAGAGGCACAGAGACTGGGGCTGCTTGCTTGTCTTGCCACCTCAAACTTCAGAGGTAGCCTGGGAATGCGGAGGGTCTCTGCAAGGCTGCTTTCGCTGCCCTGCTCCAAAAATGCGAACGTCTGCAGATAGCTGACATCCAGAAGGGGCTAGCCTGGAAAGCTGTTGCTCAGCCTCATCTGCCCATGGCACTGCTCGCACAGAGGCACAGAGACTGGGGCTGCTTGCTTGTCTTGCCACCTCAAACTTCAGAGGTAGCCTGGGAATGGTGAGGGTCCCTGCCAGGCTCCTTTTGCAGCCCTGTGCCGAAAATGCGAATGTCTGCAGATAGCTGGCAGGCAGAAGGGGCTAGCCTGGAAAGCTGCTGCTCAGCCTCATCTGCCCATGGCACTGCTCGCACAGAGGCACAGAGACTGGGGCTGCTTGCTTGTCTTGCCACCTCAAACTTCAGAGGTAGCCTGGGAATGGGGAGGGTCCCTGCCAGGCTCCTTTCGCAGCCCTGCTCCAAAAATGCGAACATCTGCAGATTGCTGGCAGGCAGAAGGAGCTAGCCTGGAAAGCTGGTGCTCAGCCTCATCTGCCCATGGCACTGTTTGCACAGAGGCACAGAGATTGGGGCTGCTTGCTTGTCTTGCCACCTCAAACTTCAGAGGTAGCCTGGGAATGGGGAGGGTCCCTGCCAGGCTGCTTTCGCAGCCCTGCTCCAAAAATGCGAACGTCTGCAGATAGCTGGCAGGCACAAGGGGCTAGCCTGGAAAGCTGTTGCTCAGCCTCATCTGCCCATGGCACTGCTCTCAGAGAGGCACAGAGACTGGGGCTGCTTGCTTGTCTTGCCACCTCAAACTTCAAACTAAGCCTGGGAATGGGGAGGGTCCCTGCCAGACTCCTTTCGCAGCCCTGCTCCGAAAATGAGAATGTCTGCAGATTGCTGGCAGGCAGAAGGGGCTAGCCTGGAAAGCTGTTGCTCAGCCTCATCTGCCCATGGCACTGCTCGCACAGAGGCACAGAGACTGGGGCTGCTTGCTTGTCTTGCCACCTCAAACTTCAAACTAAGCCTGGGAATGGGGAGGGTCCCTGCCAGGCTCCTTTCGCAGCCCTGCTCCGAAAATGAGAATGTCTGCAGATTGCTGGCAGGCAGAAGGGGCTAGCCTGGAAAGCTGTTGCTCAGCCTCATCTGCCCATGGCACTGCTCGCACAGAGGCACAGAGACTGGGGCTGCTTGCTTGTCTTGCCACCTCAAACTTCAGAGGTAGCCTGGGAATGGGGAGGGTCCCTGCCAGGCTCCTTTCGCAGCCCTGCTCCGAAAATGCGAACGTCTGCAGATAGCTGGCAACCAGAAAGGGCTAGCCTGGAAAGCTGTTGCTCAGCCTCATCTGCCCATGGCACTGCTCGCACAGAGGCACAGAGACTGGGGCTGCTTGCTTGTCTTGCCACCTCAAACTTCAGAGGTAGCCTGGGAATGCGGAGGGTCTCTGCAAGGCTGCTTTCGCTGCCCTGCTCCAAAAATGCGAACGTCTGCAGATAGCTGACATCCAGAAGGGGCTAGCCTGGAAAGCTGTTGCTCAGCCTCATCTGCCCATGGCACTGCTCGCACAGAGGCACAGAGACTGGGGCTGCTTGCTTGTCTTGCCACCTCAAACTTCAGAGGTAGCCTGGGAATGGTGAGGGTCCCTGCCAGGCTCCTTTTGCAGCCCTGTGCCGAAAATGCGAATGTCTGCAGATAGCTGGCAGGCAGAAGGGGCTAGCCTGGAAAGCTGCTGCTCAGCCTCATCTGCCCATGGCACTGCTCGCACAGAGGCACAGAGACTGGGGCTGCTTGCTTGTCTTGCCACCTCAAACTTCAGAGGTAGCCTGGGAATGGTGAGTGTCCCTGCCAGGCTCCTTTCGCAGCCCTGCTCCAAAAATGCGAACATCTGCAGATTGCTGGCAGGCAGAAGGAGCTAGCCTGGAAAGCTGGTGCTCAGCCTCATCTGCCCATGGCACTGTTTGCACAGAGGCACAGAGATTGGGGCTGCTTGCTTGTCTTGCCACCTCAAACTTCAGAGGTAGCCTGGGAATGGGGAGGGTCCCTGCCAGGCTGCTTTCGCAGCCCTGCTCCAAAAATGCGAACGTCTGCAGATAGCTGGCAGGCACAAGGGGCTAGCCTGGAAAGCTGTTGCTCAGCCTCATCTGCCCATGGCACTGCTCTCAGAGAGGCACAGAGACTGGGGCTGCTTGCTTGTCTTGCCACCTCAAACTTCAAACTAAGCCTGGGAATGGGGAGGGTCCCTGCCAGACTCCTTTCGCAGCCCTGCTCCGAAAATGAGAATGTCTGCAGATTGCTGGCAGGCAGAAGGGGCTAGCCTGGAAAGCTGTTGCTCAGCCTCATCTGCCCATGGCACTGCTCGCACAGAGGCACAGAGACTGGGGCTGCTTGCTTGTCTTGCCACCTCAAACTTCAAACTAAGCCTGGGAATGGGGAGGGTCCCTGCCAGGCTCCTTTCGCAGCCCTGCTCCGAAAATGAGAATGTCTGCAGATTGCTGGCAGGCAGAAGGGGCTAGCCTGGAAAGCTGTTGCTCAGCCTCATCTGCCCATGGCACTGCTCGCACAGAGGCACAGAGACTGGGGCTGCTTGCTTGTCTTGCCACCTCAAACTTCAGAGGTAGCCTGGGAATGGGGAGGGTCCCTGCCAGGCTCCTTTCGCAGCCCTGCTCCGAAAATGCGAACGTCTGCAGATAGCTGGCAACCAGAAAGGGCTAGCCTGGAAAGCTGTTGCTCAGCCTCATCTGCCCATGGCACTGCTCGCACAGAGGCACAGAGACTGGGGCTGCTTGCTTGTCTTGCCTCCTCAAACTTCAAACTAAGACTGGGAATGGGGAGGATCTCTGCCAGGCTCCTTTTGCAGCACTGCGCCGAAAATGCGAATGTCTGCAGATAGCTTGCAGCCAGAAGGGGGTAGCCTGGAAAGCTGTTGCTCAGCCTCATCTGCCCATGGCACTGCTCGCACAGAGGCACAGAGACTGGGGCTGCTTGCTTGTCTTGCCACGTCAAACTTCAGAGGTAGCCTGGGAATGCGGAGGGTCTCTGCAAAGCTGCTTTCGCTGCCCTGCTCCAAAAATGCGAACGTCTGCAGATAGCTGGCAGGCACAAGGGGCTAGCCTGGAAAGCTGTTGCTCAGCCTCATCTGCCCATGGCACTGCTCGCACAGAGGCACAGAGACTGGGGCTGCTTGCTTGTCTTGCCACCTCAAACTTCAGAGGTAGCCTGGGAATGGTGAGGCTCCCTGCCAGGCTCCTTTTGCAGCCCTGTGCCGAAAATGCGAATGTCTGCAGATAGCTGGCAGCCAGAAGGGGCTAGCCTGGAAAGCTGGTGCTCAGCCTCATCTGCCCATGGCACTGCTCGCACAGAGGCACAGAGACTGGGGCTGCTTGCTTGTCTTGCCACCTCAAACTTCAGAGGTAGCATGGGAATGGTGAGTGTCCCTGCCAGGCTCCTTTCGCAGCCCTGCTCCAAAAATGCGAACATCTGCAGATTGCTGGCAGGCAGAAGGAGCTAGACTGGAAAGCTGTTGCTCAGCCTCATCTGCCCATGGCACTGTTTGCACAGAGGCACAGAGATTGGGGCTGCTTGCTTGTCTTGCCACCTCAAACTTCAGAGGTAGCCTGGGAATGGGGAGGGTCCCTGCCAGGCTGCTTTCGCAGCCCTGCTCCAAAAATGCGAACGTCTGCAGATAGCTGGCAGGCACAAGGGGCTAGCCTGGAAAGCTGTTGCTCAGCCTCATCTGCCCATGGCACTGCTCGAACAGAGGCACAGAGACTGGGGCTGCTTGCTTGTCTTGCCACCTCAAACTTCAGAGGTAGCCTGGGAATGGTGAGGGTCCCTGCCAGGCTCCTTTTGCAGCCCTGTGCCGAAAATGCGAATGTCTGCAGATAGCTGGCAGCCAGAAGGGGCTAGGCTGGAAAGATGTTGCTCAGCCTCATCTGCCCATGGCACTGCTCGCACAGAGGCACAGAGACTGGGGCTGCTTGCTTGTCTTGCCACCTCAAACTTCAGAGGTAGCCTGTGAATGGGGAGGGTCCCTGCCAGGCTCCTTTCGCAGCCCTGCTCCGAAAATGCGAACGTCTGCAGATAGCTTGCAGCCAGAAGGGGCTAGCCTGGAAAGCTGTTGCTCAGCCTCATCTGCCCATGGCACTGCTCGCACAGAGGCACAGAGACTGGGGCTGCTTGCTTGTCTTGCCACCTCAAACTTCAGAGGTAGCCTGGGAATGGTGAGTGTCCCTGCCAGGCTCCTTTCGCAGCCCTGCTCCGAAAATGGGGATGTATGCAGATTGCTGGCAGGCAGAAGGGGCTAGCCTGGAAAGCTGTTGCTCAGCCTCATCTGCCCATGGCACTGCTCGCACAGAGGCACAGAGACTGAGGCTGCTTGCTTGTCTTGCCACCTCAAACTTCAGAGGTAGCCTGGGAATGGGGAGGGTCCCTGCCAGGCTCCTTTCGCAGCCCTGCTTCGAAAATGCAAACGTCTGCAGATAGCTTGCAGCCAGAAGGGGTTAGCCTGGAAAACTGTTGCTCAGCCTCATCTGCCCATGGCACTGCTCGCACAGAGGCACAGAGACTGGGGCTGCTTGCTTGTCTTGCCACCTCAAACTTCAGAGGTAGCCTGGGAATGGGGAGGGTCCCTGCCATTCTCCTTTTGCAGCCCTGCTCCGAAAATGCGAACGTCTGCAGATAGGTGGCAGCCAGAAGGGGCTAGCCTGGAAAGCTGTTGCTCAGCCTCATCTGCCCATGGCACTGCTCGCACAGAGGCACAGAGACTGGGGCTGCTTGCTTGTCTTGCCACCTCAAACTTCAAACTAAGCCTGGGAATGGGGAGGGTCCCTGCCAGGCTCCTTTCGCAGCCCTGCTCCGAAAATGAGAATGTCTGCAGATTGCTGGCAGGCAGAAGGGGCTAGCCTGGAAAACTGTTGCTCAGCCTCATCTGCCCATGGCACTGCTCGAACAGAGGCACAGAGCCTGGGGCTGCTTGCTTGTCTTGCCACCTCAAACTTCAGAGGTAGCCTGGGAATGGTGAGTGTCCCTGCCAGGCTCCTTTCGCAGCCCTGTGCCGAAAATGCGAATGTCTGCAGATAGGTCGCAGCCAGAAGGGGCTAGTCTGGAAAACTGTTGCTCAGCCTCATCTGCCCATGGCACTGCTCGCACAGAGGCACAGAGACTGGGGCTGCTTGCTTGTCTTGCCACCTCAAACTTCAGAGGTAGCCTGGGAATGGGGAGGATCTCTGCCAGGCTCCTTTTGCAGCCCTGCTCCAAAAATGCGAATGTCTGCAGACAGCTGGCAGGCAGAAGGGGCTAGCCTGGAAAGCTGTTGCTCAACCTCATCTGCCCATGGCACTGCTCGCACAGAGGCACAGAGACTGGGGCTGCTTGCTTGTCTTGCCACCTCAAACTTCAAACTAATCCTGGGAATGGGGAGGGTCCCTGCCATTCTCCTTAAGCAGCCCTGCTCCGAAAATGCGAACGTCTGCAGATAGCTGGCAGCCAGAAGGGGCTAGCCTGGAAAGCTGTTGCTCAGCCTCATCTGCCCATGGCACTGCTCGCACAGAGGCACAGAGACTGGGGCTGCTTGCTTGTCTTGCCACCTCAAACTTCAGAGGTAACGTGGACATGGGGTGGGTCCCTGCCAGGCTCCTTTCCCAGCCCTGCTCCGAAAATGCGAACGTCTGTAGATAGGTCGCAGCCAGAAGGGGCTAGCCTGGAAAGCTGATGCTCAGCCTCATCTGCCCATGGCACTGCTCGCACAGAGGCACAGAGACTGGGGCTGCTTGCTTGTCTTGCCACCTCAAACTTCAGAGGTAGCCTGGGAATGGGGAGGATCTCTGCCAGGCTCCTTTTGCAGCCCTGCTCCAAAAATGCGAATGTCTGCAGACAGCTGGCAGGCAGAAGGGGCTAGCCTGGAAAGCTGTTGCTCAACCTCATCTGCCCATGGCACTGCTCGCACAGAGGCACAGAGACTGGGGCTGCTTGCTTGTCTTGCCACCTCAAACTTCAGAGGTAGCCTGTGAATGGGGAGGGTCCCTGCCAGGCTCCTTTCGCAGCCCTGCTCCGAAAATGCAAACGTCTGCAGATAGCTTGCAGCCAGAAGGGGTTAGCCTGGAAAACTGTTGCTCAGCCTCATCTGCCCATGGCACTGCTCGCACAGAGGCACAGAGACTGGGGCTGCTTGCTTGTCTTGCCACCTCAAACTTCAGAGGTAGCCTGTGAATGGGGAGGGTCCCTGCCATTCTCCTTATGCAGCCCTGCTCCGAAAATGCGAACGTCTGCAGATAGGTGGCAGCCAGAAGGGGCTAGCCTGGAAAGCTGTTGCTCAGCCTCATCTGCCCATGGCACTGCTCTCAGAGAGGCACAGAGACTGGGGCTGCTTGCTTGTCTTGCCACCTCAAACTTCAAACTAAGCCTGGGAATGGGGAGGGTCCCTGCCAGGCTCCTTTCGCAGCCCTGCTCCGAACATGAGAATGTCTGCAGATAGCTGGCAGGCACAAGGGGCTAGCCTGGAAAGCTGTTGCTCAGCCTCATCTGCCCATGGCACTGCTCGCACAGAGGCACAGAGACTGGGGCTGCTTGCTTGTCTTGCCACCTCAAACTTCAGAGGTAGCCTATGAATGGGGAGGGTCCCTGCCAGGCTCCTTTCGCAGCCCTGCTCCGAAAATGCGAACGTCTGCAGATAGCTGGCAACCAGAAAGGGCTAGCCTGGAAAGCTGTTGCTCAGCCTCATCTGCCCATGGCACTGCTCGCACAGAGGCACAGAGACTGGGGCTGCTTGCTTGTCTTGCCACCTCAAACTTCAGAGGTAACCTGGGAATGCGGATGGTCTCTGCAAGGCTGCTTTCGCTGCCCTGCTCCAAAAATGCGAACGTCTGCAGATAGCTGGCAGCCAGAAGGGGCTAGCCTGGAAAGCTGTTGCTCAGCCTCATCTGCCCATGGCACTGCTCGAACAGAGGCACAGAGACTGGGGCTGCTTGCTTGTCTTGCCACCTCAAACTTCAGAGGTAGCCTGGGAATGGTGAGTGTCCCTGCCATTCTCCTTTTGCAGCCCTGTGCCGAAAATGCGAATGTCTGCAGATTGCTGGCAGCCAGAAGGGGCTAGCCTGGAAAGCTGGTGCTCAGCCTCATCTGCCCATGGCACTGCTCGCACAGACCCACAGAGACTGGGGCTGCTTGCTTGTCTTGCCACCTCAAACTTCAGAGGTAGCCTGTGAATGGGGAGGGTCCCTGCCAGGCTCCTTTCGCAGCCCTGCTCCGAAAATGCGAACGTCTGCAGATAGCTTGCAGCCAGAAGGGGCTAGCCTGGAAAGCTGGTGCTCAGCCTCATCTGCCCATGGCACTGCTTGCACAGAGGCACAGAGACTGGGGCTGCTTGCTTGTCTTGCCACCTCAAACTTCAGAGATAGCCTGGGAATGGTGAGTGTCCCTGCCAGGCTCCTTTCGCAGCCCTGCTACGAAAATGAGGATGTATGCAGATTGCTGGCAGGCAGAAGGGGCTAGCCTGGAAAGCTGTTGCTCAGCCTCATCTGCCCATGGCACTGCTCGCACAGAGGCACAGAGACTGGGGCTGCTTGCTTGTCTTGCCACCTCAAACTTCAGAGGTAGCCTGGGAATGGGGAGGGTCCCTGCCAGGCTCCTTTCGCAGCCCTGCTCCGAAAATGCAAACGTCTGCAGATAGCTTGCAGCCAGAAGGGGTTAGCCTGGAAAGCTGTTGCTCAGCCTCATCTGCCCATGGCACTGCTCGCACAGAGGCACAGAGACTGGGGCTGCTTGCTTGTCTTGCCACCTCAAACTTCAGAGGTAGCCTGGGAATGGGGAGGGTCCCTGCCAGGCTGCTTTCGCAGCCCTGCTCCAAAAATGCGAACGTCTGCAGATAGGTGGCAGCCAGAAGGGGCTAGCCTGGAAAGCTGTTGCTCAGCCTCATCTGCCCATGGCACTGCTCGCACAGAGGCACAGAGACTGGGGCTGCTTGCTTGTCTTGCCACCTCAAACTTCAAACTAAGCCTGGGAATGGGGAGGGTCCCTGCCAGGCTCCTTTTGCAGCCCTGCTCCGAAAATGAGAATGTCTGCAGATTGCTGGCAGGCAGAAGGGGCTAGCCTGGAAAGCTGTTGCTCAGCCTCATCTGCCCATGGCACTGCTCGCACAGAGGCACAGAGACTGGGGCTGCTTGCTTGTCTTGCCACCTCAAACTTCAGAGGTAGCCTGGGAATGGGGAGGGTCTCTGCAAGGCTGCTTTCGCTGCCCTGCTCCAAAAATGCGAACGTCTGCAGATAGCTGGCAGGCACAAGGGGCTAGCCTGGAAAGCTGTTGCTCAGCCTCATCTGCCCATGGCACTGCTCGAACAGAGGCACAGAGACTGGGGCTGCTTGCTTGTCTTGCCACCTCAAACTTCAGAGGTAGCCTGGGAATGGGGAGGGTCCCTGCCAGGCTCCTTTTGCAGCCCTGTGCCGAAAATGCGAATGTCTGCAGATAGCTGGCAGCCAGAAGGGGCTAGCCTGGAAAGCTGCTGCTCAGCCTCATCTGCCCATGGCACTGCTCGCACAGAGGCACAGAGACTGGGGCTGCTTGCTTGTCTTGCCACCTCAAACTTCAGAGGTAGCCTGGGAATGGTGAGTGTCCCTGCCAGGCTCCTTTCGCAGCCCTGCTCCAAAAATGCGAACATCTGCAGATTGCTGGCAGGCAGAAGGAGCTAGCCTGGAAAGCTGGTGCTCAGCCTCATCTGCCATGGCACTGTTTGCACAGAGGCACAGAGACTGGGGCTGCTTGCTTGTCTTGCCACCTCAAACTTCAGAGGTAGCCTGGGAATGGGGAGGGTCTCTGCCAGGCTCCTTTCGCAGCCCTGCTCCGAAAATGCGAATGCCTGCAGATAGCTGGCAGACAGAAGGGGCTAGCCTGGAAAGATGTTGCTCAGCCTCATCTGCCCATGGTAATGCTCGCACAGAGGCACAGAGACCGGGGCTGCTTGCTTGTCTTGCCATCTCAAACTTCAGAGGTAGCCTGGGAATGGTGAGGGTCCCTGCCAGGCTCCTTTCGCAGCCCTGCTACAAAAATGCGAACGTCTGCAGATAGCTGGCAGCCAGAAGGAGCTAGCCTGGAAAGCTGGTGCTCAGCCTCATCTGCCCATGGCACTGCTCGCACAGAGGCACAGAGACTGGGGCTGCTTGCTTGTCTTGCCACCTCAAACTTCAGAGGTAGCCTGGGAATGGGGAGGGTCTCTGCAAGGCTGCTTTCGCAGCCCTGCTGCAAAAAAGCGAACGTCTGCAGATAGCTGGCAGGCACAAGGGGATAGCCTGGAAAGCTGTTGCTCAGCCTCATCTGCCCATGGCACTGCTCGAACAGAGGCACAGAGACTGGGGCTGCTTGCTTGTCTTGCCACCTCAAACTTCAGAGGTAGCCTGGGAATGGGGAGGGTCCCTGCCAGGCTCCTTTTGCAGCCCTGTGCCGAAAATGCGAACGTCTGCAGATAGCTTGCAGCCAGAAGGGGCTAGCCTGGAAAACTGTTGCTCAGCCTCATCTGCCCATGGCACTGCTCGCACAGAGGCACAGAGACTGGGGCTGCTTGCTTGTCTTGCCACCTCAAACTTCAGAGGTAGCCTGGGAATGGGGAGGGTCTCTGCCAGGCTCCTTTCGCAGCCCTGCTCTGAAAATGCGAATGCCTGCAGATAGCTGGCAGCCAGAAGGGGCTATCCTGGAAAGCTGTTGCTCAGCCTCATCTGCCCATGGCACTGCTCGCACAGAGGCACAGAGACTGGGGCTGCTTGCTTGTCTTGCCACCTCAAACTTCAGAGGTAGCCTGGGAATGGTGAGTGTCCCTGCCAGGCTCCTTTCGCAGCCCTGCTCCAAAAATGCGAACATCTGCAGATTGCTGGCAGGCAGAAGGAGCTAGCCTGGAAAGCTGGTGCTCAGCCTCATCTGCCCATGGCACTGTTTGCACAGAGGCACAGAGACTGGGGCTGCTTGCTTGTCTTGCCACCTCAAACTTCAGAGTTAGCCTGGGAATGGGGAGGGTCCCTGCCAGGCTGCTTTCGCAGCCCTGCTCCAAAAATGCGAACGTCTGCAGATAGCTGGCAGGCACAAGGGGCTAGCCTGGAAAGCTGTTGCTCAGCCTCATCTGCCCATGGCACTGCTCGCACAGAGGCACAGAGACTGGGGCTGCTTGCTTGTCTTGCCACCTCAAACTTCAGAGGTAGCCTGGGAATGGGGAGGGTCCCTGCCAGGCTCCTTTCGCAGCCCTGCTCCAAAAATGCGAACATCTGCAGATTGCTGGCAGGCAGAAGGATCTAGCCTGGAAAGCTGTTGCTCAGCCTCATCTGCCCATGGCACTGTTTGCACAGAGGCACAGAGACTGGGGCTGCTTGCTTGTCTTGCCACCTCAAACTTCAGAGTTAGCCTGGGAATGGGGAGGGTCCCTGCCAGGCTGCTTTCGCAGCCCTGCTCCAAAAATGCGAACGTCTGCAGATAGCTGGCAGGCACAAGGGGCTAGCCTGGAAAGCTGTTGCTCAGCCTCATCTGCCCATGGCACTGCTCGAATAGAGGCACAGAGACTGGGGCTGCTTGCTTGTCTTGCCACCTCAAACTTCAGAGGTAGCCTGGGAATGGGGAGGGTCCCTGCCAGGCTCCTTTTGCAGCCCTGTGCCGAAAATGCGAATGTCTGCAGATAGCTTGCAGCCAGAAGGGGCTAGCCTGGAAAGCTGCTGCTCAGCCTCATCTGCCCATGGCACTGCTCGCACAGAGGCACAGAGACTGGGGCTGCTTGCTTGTCTTGCCACCTCAAACTTCAGAGGTAGCCTGGGAATGGTGAGTATCCCTGCCAGGCTCCTTTCACAGCCCTGCTCCGAAAATGAGGATGTATGCAGATTGCTGGCAGGCAGAAGGGGCTAGCCTGGAAAGCTGTTGCTCAGCCTCATCTGCCCATGGCACTGCTCGCACAGAGGCACAGAGACTGGGGCTGCTTGCTTGTCTTGCCACCTCAAACTTCAGAGGTAGCCTGTGAATGGGGAGGGTCCCTGCCAGGCTCCTTTCGCAGCCCTGCTCCGAAAATGCAAACGTCTGCAGATAGCTTGCAGCCAGAAGGGGTTAGCCTGGAAAACTGTTGCTCAGCCTCATCTGCCCATGGCACTGCTCGCACAGAGGCACAGAGACTGGGGCTGCTTGCTTGTCTTGCCACCTCAAACTTCAAACTAAGCCTGGGAATGCGGAGGGTCCCTGCCAGGCTCCTTTTGCAGCCCTGCTCCGAAAATGCAAACGTCTGCAGATAGCTTGCAGCCAGAAGGGGTTAGCCTGGAAAACTGTTGCTCAGCCTCATCTGCCCATGGCACTGCTCGCACAGAGGCACAGAGACTGGGGCTGCTTGCTTGTCTTGCCACCTCAAACTTCAAACTAAGCCTGGGAATGGGGAGGGTCCCTGCCAGGCTCCTTTCGCAGAGCTTCTCCAAAAATGAGAATGTCTGCAGATTGCTGGCAGGCAGAAGGGGCTAGCCTGGAAAGCTGTTGCTCAGCCTCATCTGCCCATGGCACTGCTCGCACAGAGGCACAGAGACTGGGGCTGCTTTTCTTGTCTTGCCACCTCAAACTTCAGAGGTAGCCTGGGAATGGGGAGGGTCTCTGCCAGGCTCCTTTCGCAGCCCTGCTCCAAAAATGCGAACGTCTGCAGATAGCTGGCAGCCAGAAGGAGCTAGCCTGGAAAGCTGGTGCTCAGCCTCATCTGCCCATGGCACTGCTCGCACAGAGGCACAGAGACTGGGGCTGCTTGCTTGTCTTGCCACCTCAAACTTCAGAGGTAGCCTGGCAATGGGGAGGGTCTCTGCAAGGCTGCTTTCGCAGCCCTGCTGCAAAAATGCGAACGTCTGCAGATAGCTGGCAGGCACAAGGGGCTAGCCTGGAAAGCTGTTGCTCAGCCTCATCTGCCCATGGCACTGCTCGAACAGAGGCACAGAGACTGGGGCTGCTTGCTTGTCTTGCCACCTCAAACTTCAGAGGTAGCCTGGGAATGGTGAGGGTCCCTGCCAGGCTCCTTTTGCAGCCCTGTGCCGAAAATGCGAATGTCTGCAGATAGCTGGCAGCCAGAAGGGGCTAGCCTGGAAAGCTGTTGCTCAGCCTCATCTGCCCATGGCACTGCTCGCACAGAGGCACAGAGACTGGGGCTGCTTGCTTGTCTTGCCACCTCAAACTTCAGAGGTAGCCTGTGAATGGGCAGAGTCCCTGCCAGGCTCCTTTCGCAGCCCTGCTCTGAAAATGCGAATGCCTGCAGATAGCTTGCAGCCAGAAGGGGCTAGCCTGGAAAGCTGTTGCTCAGCCTCATCTGCCCATGGCACTGCTCGCACAGAGGCACAGAGACTGGGGCTGCTTGCTTGTCTTGCCACCTCAAACTTCAGAGGTAGCCTGGGAATGGGGAGGGTCTCTGCCAGGCTCCTTTCGCAGCCCTGCTCTGAAAATGCGAATGCCTGCAGATAGCTGGCAGCCAGAAGAAGCTATCCTGGAAAGCTGTTGATCAGCCTCATCTGCCCATGGCACTGCTCGCACAGAGGCACAGAGACTGGGGCTGCTTGCTTGTCTTGCCACCTCAAACTTCAGAGGTAGCCTGGGAATGGTGAGTGTCCCTGCCAGGCTCCTTTCGCAGCCCTGCTCCAAAAATGCGAACATCTGCAGATTGCTGGCAGGCAGAAGGAGCTAGCCTGGAAAGCTGTTGCTCAGCCTCATCTGCCCATGGCACTGCTCGCACAGAGGCACAGAGACTGGGGCTGCTTGCTTGTCTTGCCACCTCAAACTTCAGAGGTAGCCTGTGAATGGGGAGGGTCCCTGCCAGGCTCCTTTCGCAGCCCTGCTCCGAAAATGCGAACGTCTGCAGATAGCTTGCAGCCAGAAGGGTTTAGCCTGGAAAACTGTTGCTCATCCTCATCTGCCCATGGCACTGCTCGCACAGAGGCACAGAGACTGGGGCTGCTTGCTTGTCTTGCCACCTCAAACTTCAGAGGTAGCCTGGGAATGGTGAGTGTCCCTGCCATTCTCCTTATGCAGCCCTGCTCCGAAAATGCGAACGTCTGCAGATAGGTGGCAGCCAGAAGGGGCTAGCCTGGAAAGCTGGTGCTCAGCCTCATCTGCCCATGGCACTGCTCTCAGAGAGGCACAGAGACTGGGGCTGCTTGCTTGTCTTGCCACCTCAAACTTCAAACTAAGCCTGGGAATGGGGAGGGTCCCTGCCAGGCTCCTTTCGCAGCCCTGCTCCGGAAATGAGAATGTCTGCAGATTGCTGGCAGGCAGAAGGGGCTAGCCTGGAAAGCTGTTGCTCAGCCTCATCTGCCCATGGCACTGCTCGCACAGAGGCACAGAGACTGGGGCTGCTTGCTTGTCTTGCCACCTCAAACTTCAGAGGTAGCCTGTGAATGGGGAGGGTCCCTGCCAGGCTCCTTTCGCAGCCCTGTTCCGAAAATGCGAACGTCTGCAGATAGCTGGCAACCAGAAAGGGCTAGCCTGGAAAGCTGTTGCTCAGCCTCATCTGCCCATGGCACTGCTCGCACAGAGGCACAGAGACTGGGGCTGCTTGCTTGTCTTGCCACCTCAAACTTCAGAGGTAGCCTGGGAATGGGGAGGGTCCCTGCCAGGCTCCTTTTGCAGCCCTGCTCCGAAAATGCGAACGTCTGCAGATAGCTGGCAGCCAGAAGGGGCTATCCTGGAAAGCTGTTGCTCAGCCTCATCTGCCCATGGCACTGCTCGCACAGAGGCACAGAGACTGGGGCTGCTTGCTTGTCTTGCCACCTCAAACTTCAGAGGTAGCCTGGGAATGGTGAGTGTCCCTGCCAGGCTCCTTTCGCAGCCCTGCTCCAAAAATGCGAACGTCTGCAGATTGCTGGCAGGTAGAAGGAACTAGCCTGGAAAGCTGTTGCTCAGCCTCATCTGCCCATGGCACTGTTTGCACAGAGGCACAGAGACTGGGGCTGCTTGCTTGTCTTGCCACCTCAAACTTCAGAGGTAGCCTGGGAATGGGGAGGGTCCCTGCCAGGCTGCTTTCGCAGCCCTGCTCCAAAAATGCGAACGTCTGCAGATAGCTTGCAGCCAGAAGGGGTTAGCCTGGAAAACTGTTGCTCAGCCTCATCTGCCCATGGCACTGCTCGCACAGAGGCACAGAGACTGGGGCTGCTTGCTTGTCTTGCCACCTCAAACTTCAAACTAAGCCTGGGAATGGGGAGGGTCCCTGCCAGGCTCCTTTTGCAGCCCTGCTCCGAAAATGCGAACGTCTGCAGATAGGTGGCAGCCAGAAGGGGCTAGCCTGGAAAGCTGTTGCTCAGCCTCATCTGCCCATGGCACTGCTCGCACAGAGGCACAGAGACTGGGGCTGCTTGCTTGTCTTGCCACCTCAAACTTCAAACTAAGCCTGGGAATGGGGAGGGTCCCTGCCAGGCTCCTTTCGCAGCCCTTCTCCAAAAATGAGAATGTCTGCAGATTGCTGGCAGGCAGAAGGGGCTAGCCTGGAAAGCTGTTGCTCAGCCTCATCTGCCCATGGCACTGCTCGCACAGAGGCACAGAGACTGGGGCTGCTTTTCTTGTCTTGCCACCTCAAACTTCAGAGGTAGCCTGGGAATGGGGAGGGTCTCTGCCAGGCTCCTTTCGCAGCCCTGCTCCAAAAATGCGAACGTCTGCAGATAGCTGGCAGCCAGAAGGAGCTAGCCTGGAAAGCTGGTGCTCAGCCTCATCTGCCCATGGCACTGCTCGCACAGAGGCACAGAGACTGGGGCTGCTTGCTTGTCTTGCCACCTCAAACTTCAGAGGTAGCCTGGCAATGGGGAGGGTCTCTGCAAGGCTGCTTTCGCAGCCCTACTGCAAAAATGCGAACGTCTGCAGATAGCTGGCAGGCACAAGGGGCTAGCCTGGAAAGCTGTTGCTCAGCCTCATCTGCCCATGGCACTGCTCGAACAGAGGCACAGAGACTGGGGCTGCTTGCTTGTCTTGCCACCTCAAACTTCAGAGGTAGCCTGGGAATGGTGAGGGTCCCTGCCAGGCTCCTTGTGCAGCCCTGTGCCGAAAATGCGAATGTCTGCAGATTGCTGGCAGGCAGAAGGGGCTAGCCTGGAAAGCTGTTGCTCAGCCTCATCTGCCCATGGCACTGCTCGCACAGAGGCACAGAGACTGGGGCTGCTTGCTTGTCTTGCCACCTCAAACTTCAGAGGTAGCCTGGGAAAGGGGAGGGTCTCTGCCAGGCTCCTTTCGCAGCACTGCTCTGAAAATGCGAATGCCTGCAGATAGCTGGCAGCCAGAAGGAGCTATCCTGGAAAGCTGTTGATCAGCCTCATCTGCCCATGGCACTGCTCGCACAGAGGCACAGAGACTGGGGCTGCTTGCTTGTCTTGCCACCTCAAACTTCAGAGGTAGCCTGGGAATGGGGAGGGTCCCTGCCAGGCTCCTTTCGCAGCCCTGCTCCAAAAATGCGAACATCTGCAGATTGCTGGCAGGCAGAAGGAGCTAGCCTGGAAAGCTGTTGCTCAGCCTCATCTGCCCATGGCACTGCTCGCACAGAGGCACAGAGACTGGGGCTGCTTACTTGTCTTGCCACCTCAAACTTCAGAGGTAGCCTGTGAATGGGGAGGGTCCCTGCCAGGCTCCTTTCGCAGCCCTGCTCCAAAAATGCGAACGTCTGCAGATAGCTTGCAGCCAGAAGGGGTTAGCCTGGAAAACTGTTGCTCAGCCTCATCTGCCCATGGCACTGCTCGCACAGAGGCACAGAGACTGGGGCTGCTTGCTTGTCTTGCCACCTCAAACTTCAGAGGTAGCCTGGGAATGGTGAGTGTCCCTGCCATTCTCCTTATGCAGCCCTGCTCCGAAAATGCGAACGTCTGCAGATAGGTGGCAGCCAGAAGGGGCTAGCCTGGAAAGCTGGTGCTCAGCCTCATCTGCCCATGGCACTGCTCTCAGAGAGGCACAGAGACTGGGGCTGCTTGCTTGTCTTGCCACCTCAAACTTCAAACTAAGCCTGGGAATGGGGAGGGTCCCTGCCAGGCTCCTTTCGCAGCCCTGCTCCGAAAATGAGAATGTCTGCAGATTGCTGGCAGGCAGAAGGGGCTAGCCTGGAAAGCTGTTGCTCAGCCTCATCTGCCCATGGCACTGCTCGCACAGAGGCACAGAGACTGGGGCTGCTTGCTTGTCTTGCCACCTCAAACTTCAGAGGTAGCCTGTGAATGGGGAGGGTCCCTGCCAGGCTCCTTTTGCAGCCCTGCTCCGAAAATGCGAACGTCTGCAGATAGCTGGCAACCAGAAAGGGCTAGACTGGAAAGCTGTTGCTCAGCCTCATCTGCCCATGGCACTGCTCGCACAGAGGCACAGAGACTGGGGCTGCTTGCTTGTCTTGCCACCTCAAACTTCAGAGGTAGCCTGGGAATGGTGAGTGTCCCTGCCAGGCTCCTTTCGCAGCCCTGCTCCAAAAATGCGAACAACTGCAGATTGCTGGCAGGCAGAAGGAACTAGCCTAGAAAGCTGTTGCTCAGCCTCATCTGCCCATGGCACTGTTTGCACAGAGGCACAGAGACTGGGGCTGCTTGCTTGTCTTGCCACCTCAAACTTCAGAGGTAGCCTGGGAATGGGGAGGGTCCCTGCCAGGCTGCTTTCGCAGCCCTGCTCCAAAAATGCGAACGTCTGCAGATAGCTTGCAGCCAGAAGGGGCTAGCCTGGAAAGCTGTTGCTCAGCCTCATCTGCCCATGTCACTGCTCGAACAGAGGCACAGAGACTGGGGCTGCTTGCTTGTCTTGCCACCTCAAACTTCAGAGGTAGCCTGGGAATGGTGAGGGTCCCTGCCAGGCTCCTTTTGCAGCCCTGTGCCGAAAATGCGAATGTCTGCAGATAGCTGGCAGCCAGAAGGGGCTAGCCTGGAAAGCTGTTGCTCAGCCTCATCTGCCCATGGCACTGCTCGCACAGAGGCACAGAGACTGGGGCTGCTTGCTTGTCTTGCCACCTGAAACTTCAGAGGTAGCCTGGGAATGGGGAGAGTCCCTGCCAGGCTCCTTTCGCAGCCCTGCTCCGAAAATGCGAACGTCTGCAGATAGCTGGCAGCCAGAAGGGGCTAGCCTGGAAAGCTGTTGCTCAGCCCCATCTGCCCATGGCACTGCTCGCACAGAGGCACAGAGACTGGGGCTGCTTGCTTGTCTTGCCACCTCAAACTTCAGAGGTAGCCTGGGAATGGTGAGTGTCCCTGCCAGGCTCCTTTCGCAGCCCTGCTCCGAAAATGAGGATGTATGCAGATAGCTGGCAGGCAGAAGGGGCTATCCTGGAAAGCTGTTGCTCAGCCTCATCTGCCCATGGCACTGCTCGCACAGAGGCACAGAGACTGGGGCTGCTTGCTTGTCTTGCCACCTCAATCTTCAGAGGTAGCCTGGGAATGCGGAGGGTCCCTGCCAGGCTCCTTTCGCAGCCCTGCTCCGAAAATGCAAACGTCTGCAGATAGCTGGCAGGCAGAAGGGGCTAGCCTGGAAAGCTGTTGCTCAGCCTCATCTGCCCATGGCACTGCTCGCACAGAGGCACAGAGACTGGGGCTGCTTTTCTTGTGTTGCCACCTCAAACTTCAGAGGTAGCCTGGGAATGGGGAGGGTCTCTGCCAGGCTCCTTTCGCAGCCCTGCTCTGAAAATGCGAATGCCTGCAGATAGCTGGCAGACAGAAGGGGCTAGCCTGGAAAGATGTTGCTCAGCCTCATCTGCCCATGGTACTGCTCGCACAGAGGCACAGAGACCGGGGCTGCTTGCTTGTCTTGCCATCTCAAACTTCAGAGGTAGCCTGGGAATGGTGAGGGTCCCTGCCAGGCTCCTTTCGCAGCCCTGCTCCAAAAATGCGAACGTCTGCAGATAGCTGGCAGCCAGAAGGAGCTAGCCTGGAAAGCTGGTGCTCAGCCTCATCTGCCCATGGCACTGCTCGCACAGAGGCACAGAGACTGGGGCTGCTTGCTTGTCTTGCCACCTCAAACTTCAGAGGTAGCCTGGGATTGCGGAAGGTCTCTGCAAGGCTGCTTTCGCAGCCCTGCTCCAAAAATGCGAACGTCTGCAGATAGCTGGCAGGCACAAGGGGCTAGCCTGGAAAGCTGTTGCTCAGCCTCATCTGCCCATGGCACTGCTCGAACAGAGGCACAGAGACTGGGGCTGCTTGCTTGTCTTGCCACCTCAAACTTCAGAGGTAGCCTGGGAATGGTGAGGGTCCCTGCCAGGCTCCTTTTGCAGCCCTGTGCCGAAAATGCGAATGTCTGCAGATAGCTGGCAGCCAGAAGGGGCTAGCCTGGAAAGCTGTTGCTCAGCCTCATCTGCCCATGGCACTGCTCGCACAGAGGCACAGAGACTGGGGCTGCTTGCTTGTCTTGCCACCTCAAACTTGAGAGGTAGCCTGTGAATGGGCAGAGTCCCTGCCAGGCTCCTTTCGCAGCCCTGCTCCGAAAATGCGAACGTCTGCAGATAGCTTGCAGGCAGAAGGGGCTAGCCTGGAAAGCTGTTGCTCAGCCTCATCTGCCCATGGCACTGCTCGCACAGAGGCACAGAGACTGGGGCTGCTTGCTTGTCTTGCCACCTCAAACTTCAGAGGTAGCCTGGGAATGGGGAGGGTCTCTGCCAGGCTCCTTTCGCAGCCCTGCTCTGAAAATGCGAACGTCTGCAGATAGCTGGCAGCCAGAAGGGGCTATCCTGGAAAGCTGTTGCTCAGCCTCATCTGCCCATGGCACTGCTCGCACAGAGGCACAGAGACTGGGGCTGCTTGCTTGTCTTGCCACCTCAAACTTCAGAGGTAGCCTGGGAATGGTGAGTGTCCCTGCCAGGCTCCTTTCGCAGCCCTGCTCCAAAAATGCGAACATCTGCAGATTGCTGGCAGGCAGAAGGAGCTAGCCTGGAAAGCTGTTGCTCATCCTCATCTGCCCATGGCACTGCTCGCACAGAGGCACAGAGACTGGGGCTGCTTGCTTGTCTTGCCATCTCAAACTTCAGAGGTAGCCTGGGAATGGGGAGGGTCCCTGCCATTCTCCTTATGCAGCCCTGCTCCGAAAATGCGAACGTCTGCAGATAGGTGGCAGCCAGAAGGGGCTAGCCTGGAAAGCTGGTGCTCAGCCTCATCTGCCCATGGCACTGCTCTCAGAGAGGCACAGAGACTGGGGCTGCTTGCTTGTCTTGCCACCTCAAACTTCAAACTAAGCCTGGGAATGGGGAGGGTCCCTGCCAGGCTCCTTTCGCAGCCCTGCTCCGAAAATGAGAATGTCTGCAGATTGCTGGCAGGCAGAAGGGGCTAGCCTGGAAAGCTGTTGCTCAGCCTCATCTGCCCATGGCACTGCTCGCACAGAGGCACAGAGACTGGGGCTGCTTGCTTGTCTTGCCACCTCAAACTTCAGAGGTAGCCTGGGAATGAGGAGGGTCCCTGCCAGGCTCCTTTCGCAGCCCTGCTCCGAAAATGCGAACGTCTGCAGATAGCTGGCAACCAGAAAGGGCTAGCCTGGAAAGCTGTTGCTCAGCCTCATCTGCCCATGGCACTGCTCGCACAGAGGCACAGAGATTGGGGCTGCTTTTCTTGTCTTGCCACCTCAAACTTCAGAGGTAGCCTGGGAATGCTGAGTATCCCTGCCAGGCTCCTTTCGCAGCCCTGCTCCGAAAATGCGAACGTCTGCAGATAGCTGGCAGGCACAAGGGGCTAGCCTGGAAAGCTGTTGCTCAGCCTCATCTGCCCATGGCACTGCTCGAACAGAGGCACAGAGACTGGGGCTGCTTGCTTGTCTTGCCACCTCAAACTTCAGAGGTAGCCTGGGAATGGTGAGGGTCCCTGCCAGGCTCCTTTCGCAGCCCTGTGCCGAAAATGCGAATGTCTGCAGATAGCTGACATCCAGAAGGGGCTAGCCTGGAAAGCTGTTGCTCAGCCTCATCTGCCCATGGCACTGCTCGCACAGAGGCACAGAGACTGGGGCTGCTTGCTTGTCTTGCCACCTCAAACTTGAGAGGTAGCCTGGGAATGGGGAGAGTCCCTGCCAGGCTCCTTTCGCAGCCCTGCTCCGAAAATGCGAACGTCTGCAGATAGCTGGCAGCCAGAAGGGGCTAGCCTGGAAAGCTGTTTCTCAGCCTCATCTGCCCATGGCACTGCTCGCACAGAGGCACAGAGACTGGGGCTGCTTGCTTGTCTTGCCACCTCAAACTTCAGAGGTAGCCTGGGAATGGTGAGTGTCCCTGCCAGGCTCCTTTCGCAGCCCTGCTCCGAAAATGAGGATGTATACAGATTGCTGGCAGACAGAAGGGGCTAGCCTGGAAATCTGTTGCTCAGCCTCATCTGCCCATGGCACTGCTCGCACAGAGGCACAGAGACTGGGGCTGCTTTTCTTGTGTTGCCACCTCAAACTTCAGAGGTAGCCTGGGAATGGGGAGGGTCTCTGCCAGGCTCCTTTCGCAGCCCTGCTCCGAAAATGCGAACGTCTGCAGATAGCTGGCAGCCAGAAGGGGCTATCCTGGAAAACTGTTGCTCAGCCTCATCTGCCCATGGCACTGCTCGCACAGAGGCACAGAGACTGGGGCTGCTTGCTTGTCTTGCCACCTCAAACTTCAGAGGTAGCCTGGGAATGGTGAGTGTCCCTGCCAGGCTCCTTTCGCAGCCCTGCTCCGAAAATGCGAACATCTGCAGATTGCTGGCAGGCAGAAGGAGCTAGCCTGGAAAGCTGTTGCTCATCCTCATCTGCCCATGGCACTGCTCGCACAGAGGCACAGAGACTGGGGCTGCTTGCTTGTCTTGCCATCTCAAACTTCAGAGGTAGCCTGGGAATGGGGAGGGTCCCTGCCAGGCTCCTTATGCAGCTCTGCTCCGAAAATGCGAACGTCTGCAGATAGGTGGCAGCCAGAAGGGGCTATCCTGGAAAGCTGGTGCTCAGCCTCATCTGCCCATGGCACTGCTCTCAGAGAGGCACAGAGACTGGGGCTGCTTGCTTGTCTTGCCACCTCAAACTTCAAACTAAGCCTGGGAATGGGGAGGGTCCCTGCCAGGCTCCTTTCGCAGCCCTGCTCCGAAAATGAGAATGTCTGCAGATTGCTGGCAGGCAGAAGGGGCTAGCCTGGAAAGCTGTTGCTCAGCCTCATCTGCCCATGGCACTGCTCGCACAGAGGCACAGAGACTGGGGCTGCTTGCTTGTCTTGCCACCTCAAACTTCAGAGGTAGCCTGGGAATGGTGAGTGTCCCTGCCAGGCTCCTTTCGCAGCCCTGCTCCGAAAATGCGAACGTCTGCAGATAGCTGGCAACCAGAAAGGGCTAGCCTGGAAAGCTGTTGCTCAGCCTCATCTGCCCATGGCACTGCTCGCACAGAGGGACAGAGACTGGGGCTGCTTTTCTTGCTTGCCACCTCAAACTTCAGAGGTAGCCTGGGAATGCTGAGTGTCCCTGCCAGGCTCCTTTCGCAGCCCTGCTCCAAAAATGCGAATGTCTGCAGATAGCTGGCAGGCACAAGGGGCTAGCCTGGAAAGCTGTTGCTCAGCCTCATCTGCCCATGGCACTGCTCGAACAGAGGCACAGAGACTGGGGCTGCTTGCTTGTCTTGCCACCTCAAACTTCAGAGGTAGCCTGGGAATGGGGAGAGTCCCTGCCAGCCTCCTTTGGCAGCCCTGCTCCGAAAATGCGAACGTCTGCAGATAGCTGGCAGCCAGAAGGGGCTAGCCTGGAAAGCTGTTTCTCAGCCTCATCTGCCCATGGCACTGCTCGCACAGAGGCACAGAGACTGGGGCTGCTTGCTTGTCTTGCCACCTCAAACTTCAGAGGTAGCCTGGGAATGGTGAGTGTCCCTGCCAGGCTCCTTTCGCAGCCCTGCTCCGAAAATGAGGATGTCTGCAGATTGCTGGCAGGCAGAAGGGGCTAGCCTGGAAAGCTGTTGCTCAGCCTCATCTGCCCATGGCACTGCTCGCACAGAGGCACAGAGACTGGGGCTGCTTTTCTTGTGTTGCCACCTCAAACTTCAGAGGTAGCCTGGGAATGGGGAGGGTCTCTGCCAGGCTCCTTTCGCAGCCCTGCTCTGAAAATGCGAATGCCTGCAGATAGCTGGCAGACAGAAGGGGCTAGCCTGGAAAGATGTTGCTCAGCCTCATCTGCCCATGGTACTGCTCGCACAGAGGCACAGAGACCGGGGCTGCTTGCTTGTCTTGCCATCTCAAACTTCAGAGGTAGCCTGGGAATGGTGAGGGTCCCTGCCAGGCTCCTTTCGCAGCCCTGCTCCAAAAATGTGAACGTCTGCAGATAGCTGGCAGCCAGAAGGAGCTAGCCTGGAAAGCTGGTGCTCAGCCTCATCTGCCCATGGCACTGCTCGCACAGAGGCACAGAGACTGGGGCTGCTTGCTTGTCTTGCCACCTCAAACTTCAGAGGTAGCCTGGGATTGCGGAAGGTCTCTGCAAGGCTGCTTTCGCAGCCCTGCTGCAAAAAAGCGAACGTCTGCAGATAGCTGGCAGGCACAAGGGGCTAGCCTGGAAAGCTGTTGCTCAGCCTCATCTGCCCATGGCACTGCTCGAACAGAGGCACAGAGACTGGGGCTGCTTGCTTGTCTTGCCACCTCAAACTTCAGAGGTAGCCTGGGAATGGTGAGGGTCCCTGCCAGGCTCCTTTTGCAGCCCTGTGCCGAAAATGCGAATGTTTGCAGATAGCTGGCAGCCAGAAGGGGCTAGCCTGGAAAGCTGTTGCTCAGCCTCATCTGCCCATGGCACTGCTCGCACAGAGGCACAGAGACTGGGGCTGCTTGCTTGTCTTGCCACCTCAAACTTCAGAGGTAGCCTGTGAATGGGCAGAGTCCCTGCCAGGCTCCTTTCGCAGCCCTGCTCCGAAAATGCGAACGTCTGCAGATAGCATGCAGGCAGAAGGGGCTAGCCTGGAAAGCTGTTGCTCAGCCTCATCTGCCCATGGCACTGCTCGCACAGAGGCACAGAGACTGGGGCTGCTTGCTTGTCTTGCCACCTCAAACTTCAGAGGTAGCCTGGGAATGGGGAGGGTCTCTGCCAGGCTCCTTTCGCAGCCCTGCTCTGAAAATGCGAACGTCTGCAGATAGCTGGCAGCCAGAAGGGGCTATCCTGGAAAGCTGTTGCTCAGCCTCATCTGCCCATGGCACTGCTCGCACAGAGGCACAGAGACTGGGGCTGCTTGCTTGTCTTGCCACCTCAAACTTCAGAGGTAGCCTGGGAATGGTGAGTGTCCCTGCCAGGCTCCTTTCGCAGCCCTGCTCCAAAAATGAGGATGTATGCAGATTGCTGGCAGGCAGAAGGGGCTAGCCTGGAAAGCTGTTGCTCAGCCTCATCTGCCCATGGCACTGCTCGCACAGAGGCACAGAGACTGGGGCTGCTTGCTTGTCTTGCCACCTCAAACTTCAGAGGTAGCCTGGGAATGGGGAGGGTCCCTGCCAGGCTCCTTTCGCAGCCCTGCTCCGAAAATGCGAACGTCTGCAGATAGCTTGCAGCCAGAAGGGGTTAGCCTGGAAAACTGTTGCTCAGCCTCATCTGCCCATGGCACTGCTCGCACAGAGGCACAGAGACTGGGGCTGCTTGCTTGTCTTGCCACCTCAAACTTCAAACTAAGCCTGGGAATGGGGAGGGTCCCTGCCAGGCTCCTTTTGCAGCCCTGCTCCGAAAATGCGAACGTCTGCAGATAGGTGGCAGCCAGAAGGGGCTAGCCTGGAAAGCTGTTGCTCAGCCTCATCTGCCCATGGCACTGCTCGCACAGAGGCACAGAGACTGGGGCTGCTTGCTTGTCTTGCCACCTCAAACTTCAAACTAAGCCTGGCAATGGGGAGGGTCCCTGCCAGGCTCCTTTCGCAGCCCTGCTCCAAAAATGAGAATGTCTGCAGATTGCTGGCAGTCAGAAGGGGCTAGCCTGGAAAGCTGTTGCTCAGCCTCATCTGCCCATGGCACTGCTCGCACAGAGGCACAGAGACTGGGGCTGCTTTTCTTGTCTTGCCACCTCAAACTTCAGAGGTAGCCTGGGAATGGGGAGGGTCTCTGCCAGGCTCCTTTCGCCGCCCTGCTCTGAAAATGCGAATGCCTGCAGATAGCTGGCAGACAGAAGGGGCTAGCCTAGAAAGATGTTGCTCAGCCTCATCTGCCCATGGTACTGCTCGCACAGAGGCACAGAGACCGGGGCTGCTTGCTTGTCTTGCCATCTCAAACTTCAGAGGTAGCCTGGGAATGGTGAGGGTCCCTGCCAGGCTCCTTTCGCAGCCCTGCTCCAAAAATGCGAACGTCTGCAGATAGCTGGCAGCCAGAAGGATCTAGCCTGGAAAGCTGGTGCTCAGCCTCATCTGCCCATGGCACTGCTCGCACAGAGGCACAGAGACTGGGGCTGCTTGCTTGTCTTGCCACCTCAAACTTCAGAGGTAGCCTGGGAATGGGGAGGGTCTCTGCAAGGCTCCTTTCGCAGCCCTGCTGCAAAAATGCGAACGTCTGCAGATAGCTGGCAGGCACAATGGGCTAGCCTGGAAAGCTGTTGCTCAGCCTCATCTGCCCATGGCACTGCTCGAACAGAGGCACAGAGACTGGGGCTGCTTGCTTGTCTTGCCACCTCAAACTTCAGAGGTAGCCTGGGAATGGTGAGGGTCCCTGCCAGGCTCCTTTCGCAGCCCTGTGCCGAAAATGCGAATGTCTGCAGATAGCTGGCAGCCAGAAGGGGCTAGCCTGGAAAGCTGTTGCTCAGCCTCATCTGCCCATGGCACTGCTCGCACAGAGGCACAGAGACTGGGGCTGCTTGCTTGTCTTGCCACCTCAAACTTCAGAGGTAGCCTGGGAATGGGCAGAGTCCCTGCCAGGCTCCTTTCGCAGCCCTGCTCCGAAAATGCGAGCGTCTGCAGATAGCTTGCAGCCAGAAGGGGCTAGCCTGGAAAGCTGTTGCTCAGCCTCATCTGCCCATGGCACTGCTCGCACAGAGGCACAGAGACTGGGGCTGCTTGCTTGTCTTGCCACCTCAAACTTCAGAGGTACCCTGGGAATGGTGAGTGTCCCTGCCAGGCTCCTTTCGCAGCCCTGCTCCAAAAATGAGAATGTCTGCAGATTGCTGGCAGGCAGAAGGGGCTAGCCTGGAAAGCTGTTGCTCAGCCTCATCTGCCCATGGCACTGCTCGCACAGAGGCACAGAGACTGGGGCTGCTTTTCTTGTCTTGCCACCTCAAACTTCAGAGGTAGCCTGGGAATGGGGAGGGTCTCTGCCAGGCTCCTTTCGCAGCCCTGCTCTGAAAATGCGAATGCCTGCAGATAGCTGGCAGACAGAAGGGGCTAGCCTGGAAAGATGTTGCTCAGCCTCATCTGCCCATGGTACTGCTCGCACAGAGGCACAGAGACCGGGGCTGCTTGCTTGTCTTGCCATCTCAAACTTCAGAGGTAGCCTGGGAATGGTGAGGGTCCCTGCCAGGCTCCTTTTGCAGCCCTGTGCCGAAAATGCGAATGTCTGCAGATAGCTGGCAGCCAGAAGGGGCTAGCCTGGAAAGCTGTTGCTCAGCCTCATCTGCCCATGGCACTGCTCGCACAGAGGCACAGAGACTGGGGCTGCTTGCTTGTCTTGCCACCTCAAACTTCAGAGGTAGCCTGTGAATGGGCAGAGTCCCTGCCAGGCTCCTTTCGCAGCCCTGCTCCGAAAATGCGAACGTCTGCAGATAGCTGGCAGCCAGAAGGGGCTAGCCTGGAAAGCTGTTGCTCAGCCTCATCTGCCCATGGCACTGCTCGCACAGAGGCACAGAGACTGGGGCTGCTTGCTTGTCTTGCCACCTCAAACTTCAAACTAAGACTGGGAATGGGGAGAGTCTCTGCCAGGCTCCTTTCGCAGCCCTGCTCTGAAAATGCGAATGCCTGCAGATAGCTGGCAGCCAGAAGGGGCTATCCTGCAAAGCTGTTGCTCAGCCTCATCTGCCCATGGCACTGCTCGTACAGAGCCACAGAAAATGGGTCTGCTTGCTTGTCTTGCCACCTCAAACTTCCAACATACCTTAGGGAGTCAGTGCCAATCGTGTCCGGCAGCCCTGCTGCAAAAATGCAACTGTCTGCAGATAGCGGGCAGGCAGAAGGGGCTAGCCTGGAAAGCTGTTACTCAGCCTCATCTGCCCATGGCACTGCTCGCACAGAGGCACAGAGACAGGGGCTGCTTGCTTGTCTTGCCACCTCAAAATTCCAATGTAGCCTGGGAATAGTGGGGGTCCTTGACACACTCCTTTCGCAGCCCTCCTACGAAAATATGAACATCTGCTGATAGCTGCCACACAGAAGGGGCTATCCTGGAAAGCTGTTGCTCAGCCTCATCTGCCCATGGCACTGCTCGCACAGAGGCACAGAGCCTGGGTCTGCTTGCTTGTCTTGCCACCTCAAACGTCAAACGTATCTTTGGGTTTCTGTGCAGCCTGCCTCCGGCATCCCTCCTAAAAATACGAACGTCTGCAGATAGCTGTAAGCCAGAATAGGCTAGCCTGGAAAGCTGTTGCTCAGCCTCATCTGCCCATGAAACTGCTCGCACAGAGGCACAGAGGCTGGGGTGCTTGCTATTTTGCTACCTCAAACTTCAAACGTAGCATTTGTCGTTGTGCAGGGTGCCTCCGACAGCCCTGCTCCGAAAATGCGAACGTCAGCAGATAGCTGGCAGCCAGAAGAGGCTAGCCTGGAAAGCTGTTGCTCAGCCTCATCTGCCCATGGCACTGCTCGTACAGAGCCACAGAAAATTGGTCTGCTTGCTTGTCTTGCCACCTCAAACTTCCAACATACCTTAGGGAGTCAGTGCCAGTCGTGTCCGGCAGCCCTTCTGCAAAAATGCGACTGTCTGCAGATAGCGGGCAGCCAGAAGGGGCTAGCCTGGAAAGCTGTTGCTCAGCCTCATCTGCCCATGGCACTGCTCGCACAGAGGCACAGAGACTGGGGCTGCTTGCTTGTCTTGCCACCTCAAAATTCCAATGTAGCCTGGGAATAGTGGGGGTCCTTGACAGACTCCTTTCGCAGCCCTCCTACGAAAATATGAACATCTGCTGACAGCTGGCACACAGAAGGGGCTACCCTGGAAAGCTGTTGCTCAGCCTCATCTGCCCATGGCACTGCTCGCACAGAGGCACAGAGCCTGGGTCTGCTTGCTTGTTTTGCCACCTCAGACGTCAAATGTAGATTAGGGGGTCCGAGTCGGGCGCCTCCAGGAGTCCAGCTCCAAAAATGCGAACGTCTGCAGATAGCTGGCAGCCAGAAGGGGCTAGCCTGGAAAGCTGTTGCTCAGCCTCATCTGCCCATGGCACTGCTCGCACAGTGGCACAGAGACTGGGTCTGCTTGCTTGTCTTGCCACCTCAAACGTCAAACGTATCTTTGCGGTTCTGTGCAGCATGCCTCCGGCAGCCCTGCTAAAAATATGAACGTCTGGAGATAGCTGGCAGCCAGAAGGGGCTAGCCTGGAAAGCAGTTACTCAGCCTCATATGCCCATGGCACTGCTCGCACAGAGGCACAAAGACTGGGGCTGCTGGCTTGTCTTGTCACCTCAAACTTCAAACGAACCCTGGAATGGGGAGTGTCCCTGTCAGGCTCCTTTCACAGCCCTGCTCCGAAAATGTGAACGTTTGCATATAGATGGCAGCCAGAAGGGGCTAGCCTGGAAAGCTGTTGCTCAGCCTCATGTGCCCATGGCACTTCTCACACAGAGGCACAGAGACTAGGGCTGCTTGCTTGTCTTCCCACTTCCAACTTCAAACGTAGTTCAGGGAGTCCCTGCCGGGCGCCTCCTGCAGCCCTGCTCCAAAAATACGAAGCTCTGCAGATAGCTGGCAGCCAGAAAGTGCTAGCCTGGAAAGCTGTTCCTCAGCCTCATGTGCCCATGGCACTGCTCGCACAGAGGCACAGAGACTGGGGCTGCTTGCTTGTCTAGCCACCTCAATATTCCAGTGTAGCCTGGGAATATTGGGGGTCCTTCCCAGACTCCTTTCGCAGCCCTCCTCCAAAAATATGAACATCTGCTGATAGCTGGCAGCCAGAAGGGGCTAGCCTGGAAAGCTGTTGCTCAGCCTCATCTGCCCATGGCACTGCTCGCACAGAGGCACAGAGACTGGAGCTGCTTGCTTGTCTTGCCACCTCAAACGCCAATCGTATCTTTGGGGTTCTGTGCAGCCTGGCTCCGGCATCCCTGCTAACAATACGAATGTCTGTAGATAGATGGAAGCCAGAAGAGGCTAGCCTGGAAAGCTGTTGCTCAACCTCATGTGCCCATGGCACTGCTCGCACAGAGGCACAGAGGCTGGGGTGCTTGCTATTTTGCTACCTCAAACTTCAAACGTAGCATTTGTCGTTGTACAGGGTGCCTCCGACAGCCCTGCTCCGAAAATGCGAACGTCAGCAGATAGCTGGCAGCCAGAAGGGGCTAGCCTGCAAAGCTGTTGCTCAGCCTCATCTGCCCATGGCACTGCTCGTACAGAGGCACAGAAAATGGGTCTGCTTGCTTGTCTTGCCACCTCAAACTTCCAACATACCTTAGGGAGTCAATGCCAATCGTGTCCGGTAGCCCTGCTGCAAAAATGCGACTGTCTGCAGATAGAGGGCAGCCAGAAGGGGCTAGCCTGGAAAGCTGTTGCTCAGCCTCATCTGCCCATGGCACTGCTCGCATAGAGACACAGAGACTGGGATGCTTGCTTGTGTTGCCACCTCAAATTTCAAACGAACCCTTCAAAGGGGAGTGTCCCTGTCAGGCTCCTTTCGCAGCCCTGCTCTGAAAATGTGAACGTTTGCAGATAGCTGGCAGCCAGAACTGGCTAGCCTGGAAAGCTGTTGCTCAGCGTCATCTGCCCATGGCACTGCTCGCAAAGAGGCACAGAGACTGGGGCTGCTTGCTTGTCTTGCCACCTCAAACTTCAAACTAAGCCTGGGAATGGGGAGGGTCCCTGCCAGGCTCCTTTTGCAGCCCTGCTCCGAAAATGCGAACGTCTGCAGATAGGTGGCAGCCAGAAGGGGCTAGCCTGGAAAGCTGTTGCTCAGCCTCATCTGCCCATGGCACTGCTCGCACAGAGGCACAGAGACTGGGGCTGCTTGCTTGTCTTGCCACCTCAAACTTCAAACTAAGCCTGGCAATGGGGAGGGTCCCTGCCAGGCTCCTTTCGCAGCCCTGCTCCAAAAATGAGAATGTCTGCAGATTGCTGGCAGTCAGAAGGGGCTAGCCTGGAAAGCTGTTGCTCAGCCTCATCTGCCCATGGCACTGCTCGCACAGAGGCACAGAGACTGGGGCTGCTTTTCTTGTCTTGCCACCTCAAACTTCAGAGGTAGCCTGGGAATGGGGAGGGTCTCTGCCAGGCTCCTTTCGCCGCCCTGCTCTGAAAATGCGAATGCCTGCAGATAGCTGGCAGACAGAAGGGGCTAGCCTAGAAAGATGTTGCTCAGCCTCATCTGCCCATGGTACTGCTCGCACAGAGGCACAGAGACCGGGGCTGCTTGCTTGTCTTGCCATCTCAAACTTCAGAGGTAGCCTGGGAATGGTGAGGGTCCCTGCCAGGCTCCTTTTGCAGCCCTGCTCCAAAAATGCGAACGTCTGCAGATAGCTGGCAGCCAGAAGGATCTAGCCTGGAAAGCTGGTGCTCAGCCTCATCTGCCCATGGCACTGCTCGCACAGAGGCACAGAGACTGGGGCTGCTTGCTTGTCTTGCCACCTCAAACTTCAGAGGTAGCCTGGGAATGGGGAGGGTCTCTGCAAGGCTCCTTTCGCAGCCCTGCTGCAAAAATGCGAACGTCTGCAGATAGCTGGCAGGCACAAGGGGCTAGCCTGGAAAGCTGTTGCTCAGCCTCATCTGCCCATGGCACTGCTCGAACAGAGGCACAGAGACTGGGGCTGCTTGCTTGTCTTGCCACCTCAAACTTCAGAGGTAGCCTGGGAATGGTGAGGGTCCCTGCCAGGCTCCTTTTGCAGCCCTGTGCCGAAAATGCGAATGTCTGCAGATAGCTGGCAGCCAGAAGGGGCTAGCCTGGAAAGCTGTTGCTCAGCCTCATCTGCCCATGGCACTGCTCGCACAGAGGCACAGAGACTGGGGCTGCTTGCTTGTCTTGCCACCTCAAACTTCAGAGGTAGCCTGTGAATGGGCAGAGTCCCTGCCAGGCTCCTTTCGCAGCCCTGCTCCGAAAATGCGAGCGTCTGCAGATAGCTTGCAGCCAGAAGGGGCTAGCCTGGAAAGCTGTTGCTCAGCCTCATCTGCCCATGGCACTGCTCGCACAGAGGCACAGAGACTGGGGCTGCTTGCTTGTCTTGCCACCTCAAACTTCAGAGGTACCCTGGGAATGGTGAGTGTCCCTGCCAGGCTCCTTTCGCAGCCCTGCTCCAAAAATGAGAATGTCTGCAGATTGCTGGCAGGCAGAAGGGGCTAGCCTGGAAAGCTGTTGCTCAGCCTCATCTGCCCATGGCACTGCTCGCACAGAGGCACAGAGACTGGGGCTGCTTTTCTTGTCTTGCCACCTCAAACTTCAGAGGTAGCCTGGGAATGGGGAGGGTCTCTGCCAGGCTCCTTTCGCAGCCCTGCTCTGAAAATGCGAATGCCTGCAGATAGCTGGCAGACAGAAGGGGCTAGCCTGGAAAGATGTTGCTCAGCCTCATCTGCCCATGGTACTGCTCGCACAGAGGCACAGAGACCGGGGCTGCTTGCTTGTCTTGCCATCTCAAACTTCAGAGGTAGCCTGGGAATGGTGAGGGTCCCTGCCAGGCTCCTTTCGCAGCCCTGCTCCAAAAATGCGAACGTCTGCAGATAGCTGGCAGCCAGAAGGAGCTAGCCTGGAAAGCTGTTGCTCAGCCTCATCTGCCCATGGCACTGCTCGCACAGAGGCACAGAGACTGGGGCTGCTTGCTTGTCTTGCCACCTCAAACTTCAGAGGTAGCCTGGGAATGGGGAGGGTCTCTGCAAGGCTGCTTTCGCAGCCCTGCTGCAAAAATGCGAACGTCTGCAGATAGCTGACAGGCACAAGGGGGTAGCCTGGAAAGCTGTTGCTCAGCCTCATCTGCCCATGGCACTGCTCGAACAGAGGCACAGAGACTGGGGCTGCTTGCTTGTCTTGCCACCTCAAACTTCAGAGGTAGCCTGGGAATGGTGAGGGTCCCTGCCAGGCTCCTTTTGCAGCCCTGTGCCGAAAATGCGAATGTCTGCAGATAGCTGGCAGCCAGAAGGGGCTAGCCTGGAAAGCTGTTGCTCAGCCTCATCTGCCCATGGCACTGCTCGCACAGAGGCACAGAGACTGGGGCTGCTTGCTTGTCTTGCCACCTCAAACTTCAGAGGTAGCCTGTGAATGGGCAGAGTCCCTGCCAGGCTCCTTTCGCAGCCCTGCTCCGAAAATGCGAACGTCTGCAGATAGCTGGCAGCCAGAAGGGGCTAGCCTGGAAAGCTGTTGCTCAGCCTCATCTGCCCATGGCACTGCTCGCACAGAGGCACAGAGACTGGGGCTGCTTGCTTGTCTTGCCACCTCAAACTTCAAACTAAGACTGGGAATGGGGAGAGTCTCTGCCAGGCTCCTTTCGCAGCCCTGCTCTGAAAATGCGAATGCCTGCAGATAGCTGGCAGCCAGAAGGGGCTATCCTGCAAAGCTGTTGCTCAGCCTCATCTGCCCATGGCACTGCTCGTACAGAGCCACAGAAAATGGGTCTGCTTGCTTGTCTTGCCACCTCAAACTTCCAACATACCTTAGGGAGTCAGTGCCAATCGTGTCCGGCAGCCCTGCTGCAAAAATGCAACTGTCTGCAGATAGCGGGCAGGCAGAAGGGGCTAGCCTGGAAAGCTGTTACTCAGCCTCATCTGCCCATGGCACTGCTCGCACAGAGGCACAGAGACAGGGGCTGCTTGCTTGTCTTGCCACCTCAAAATTCCAATGTAGCCTGGGAATAGTGGGGGTCCTTGACACACTCCTTTCGCAGCCCTCCTACGAAAATATGAACATCTGCTGATAGCTGCCACACAGAAGGGGCTATCCTGGAAAGCTGTTGCTCAGCCTCATCTGCCCATGGCACTGCTCGCACAGAGGCACAGAGCCTGGGTCTGCTTGCTTGTCTTGCCACCTCAAACGTCAAACGTATCTTTGGGTTTCTGTGCAGCCTGCCTCCGGCATCCCTCCTAAAAATACGAACGTCTGCAGATAGCTGTAAGCCAGAATAGGCTAGCCTGGAAAGCTGTTGCTCAGCCTCATCTGCCCATGAAACTGCTCGCACAGAGGCACAGAGGCTGGGGTGCTTGCTATTTTGCTACCTCAAACTTCAAACGTAGCATTTGTCGTTGTGCAGGGTGCCTCCGACAGCCCTGCTCCGAAAATGCGAACGTCAGCAGATAGCTGGCAGCCAGAAGAGGCTAGCCTGGAAAGCTGTTGCTCAGCCTCATCTGCCCATGGCACTGCTCGTACAGAGCCACAGAAAATTGGTCTGCTTGCTTGTCTTGCCACCTCAAACTTCCAACATACCTTAGGGAGTCAGTGCCAGTCGTGTCCGGCAGCCCTTCTGCAAAAATGCGACTGTCTGCAGATAGCGGGCAGCCAGAAGGGGCTAGCCTGGAAAGCTGTTACTCAGCCTCATCTGCCCATGGCACTGCTCGCACAGAGGCACAGAGACTGGGGCTGCTTGCTTGTCTTGCCACCTCAAAATTCCAATGTAGCCTGGGAATAGTGGGGGTCCTTGACAGACTCCTTTCGCAGCCCTCCTACGAAAATATGAACATCTGCTGACAGCTGGCACACAGAAGGGGCTACCCTGGAAAGCTGTTGCTCAGCCTCATCTGCCCATGGCACTGCTCGCACAGAGGCACAGAGCCTGGGTCTGCTTGCTTGTTTTGCCACCTCAGACGTCAAATGTAGATTAGGGGGTCCGAGTCGGGCGCCTCCAGGAGTCCAGCTCCAAAAATGCGAACGTCTGCAGATAGCTGGCAGCCAGAAGGGGCTAGCCTGGAAAGCTGTTGCTCAGCCTCATCTGCCCATGGCACTACTCGCACAGTGGCACAGAGACTGGGTCTGCTTGCTTGTCTTGCCACCTCAAACGTCAAACGTATCTTTGCGGTTCTGTGCAGCATGCCTCCGGCATCCCTGCTAAAAATATGAACGTCTGGAGATAGCTGGCAGCCAGAAGGGGCTAGCCTGGAAAGCAGTTACTCAGCCTCATATGCCCATGGCACTGCTCGCACAGAGGCACAAAGACTGGGGCTGCTGGCTTGTCTTGTCACCTCAAACTTCAAACGAACCCTGGAATGGGGAGTGTCCCTGTCAGGCTCCTTTCACAGCCCTGCTCCGAAAATGTGAACGTTTGCATATAGATGGCAGCCAGAAGGGGCTAGCCTGGAAAGCTGTTGCTCAGCCTCATGTGCCCATGGCACTTCTCACACAGAGGCACAGAGACTAGGGCTGCTTGCTTGTCTTCCCACTTCCAACTTCAAACGTAGTTCAGGGAGTCCCTGCCGGGCGCCTCCTGCAGCCCTGCTCCAAAAATACGAAGCTCTGCAGATAGCTGGCAGCCAGAAGGGGCTAGCCTGGAAAGCTGTTGCTCAGCCTCATCTGCCCATGGCACTGCTCGCACAGAGGCACAGAGACTGGGGCTGCTTGCTTGTCTTGCCACCTCAAACGCCAATCGTATCTTTGGGGTTCTGTGCAGCCTGGCTCCGGCATCCCTGCTAACAATACGAATGTCTGTAGATAGATGGAAGCCAGAAGAGGCTAGCCTGGAAAGCTGTTGCTCAACCTCATGTGCCCATGGCACTGCTCGCACAGAGGCACAGAGGCTGGGGTGCTTGCTATTTTGCTACCTCAAACTTCAAACGTAGCATTTGTCGTTGTACAGGGTGCCTCCGACAGCCCTGCTCCGAAAATGCGAACGTCAGCAGATAGCTGGCAGCCAGAAGGGGCTAGCCTGCAAAGCTGTTGCTCAGCCTCATCTGCCCATGGCACTGCTCGTACAGAGGCACAGAAAATGGGTCTGCTTGCTTGTCTTGCCACCTCAAACTTCCAACATACCTTAGGGAGTCAGTGCCAATCGTGTCCGGTAGCCCTGCTGCAAAAATGCGACTGTCTGCAGATAGAGGACAGCCAGAAGGGGCTAGCCTGGAAAGCTGTTGCTCAGCCTCATCTGCCCATGGCACTGCTCGCACAGAGACACAGAGACTGGGATGCTTGCTTGTGTTGCCACCTCAAATTTCAAACGAACCCTTCAAAGGGGAGTGTCCCTGTCAGGCTCCTTTCGCAGCCCTGCTCTGAAAATGTGAACGTTTGCAGATAGCTGGCAGCCAGAACTGGCTAGCCTGGAAAGCTGTTGCTCAGCGTCATCTGCCCATGGCACTGCTCGCAAAGAGGCACAGAGACTGGGGCTGCTTGCTCGTTTTGCCACCTCAAACTTCAAACGTAATTTAGGGGGTCCGTGCCGGGTGCCTACGGCAATCCTGCTCCGAAAATGCGAATGTCTGCAGATAGGTGACAGCCAGAAGGGGCTAGCCTGGAAAGCTGTTGCTCAGCCTCATCTGCCCATGGCACTGCTCGCACAGAGGCACAGAGACTGGGGCTGCTTGTTTGCTTTCCCATCTCAAACGTTAAACGTAGATTAGGGGGTCCGAGTCGGGCGCCTCCGGTAGCCCTGCTCCAAAAATGCGAACGTCTGCAGATAGCTGGCAGCCAGAAGAGGCTAGCCTGGAAAGCTGTTGCTCAGCCTCATCTGCCCATGGCACTGCTTGCACAGAGGCACAGAGACTGGGACTGCTTGCTTGTCTTGCCACCTCAAACGTCAAACGTATCTTTGGGTTTCTGTGCAGCCTGCCTCCGGCATCCCTCCTAAAAATACGAACGTCTGCAGATAGCTGGAAGCCAGAAGAGGCTAGCCTGGAAAGCTGTTGCTCAGCCTCATCTGCCCATGGCACTGCTCGTACAGACGCACAGAAAATGGGTCTGCTTGCTTGTCTTGCCACCTCAAACTTCCAACATACCTTAGGGAGTCAGTGCCAATCGTGTCCGGCAGCTCTGCTGCAAAAATGCGACTGTCTGCAGATAGCGGGCAGCCAGAAGGGGCTAGCCTGGAAAGCTGTTACTCAGCCTCATTTGCCGATGGCACTGCTCGCACAGAGGCACAGAGACTGGGGCTGCTTGCTTGTCTTGCCACCTCAAAATTCCAATGTAGCCTGGGAATAGTGGGGGTCCTTGACAGACACCTTTCGCAGCCCTCCTACGAAAATATGAACATCTGCTGATAGCTGGCACACAGAAGGGGCTAGCCTGGAAAGCTGTTGCTCAGCCTCATCTGCACATGGCACTGCTCGCACAGAGGCACAGAGCCTGGGTCTGCTTGCTTGTTTTGCCACCTCAGACGTCCAACGTAGATTAGGGGATCCGAGTCGTGCGCTTCCAGGAGTCCAGCTACAAAAATGCGAACGTCTGCAGTTAGCTGGCAGCCAGCAGGGGCTAGCCTGGAAAGCTGTTGCTCAGCCTCGTCTGCCCATGGCACTGCTCGCACAGTGGCACGGAGACTGGGTCTGCTTGCTTGTCTTGCCACCTCAAACGTCAAAGGCATCTTTGGGGTTCTGTGCAGCATGATTCCGGCAGCCCTGCTAAAAAAATGAACGTCTGGAGATAGCTGGCAGCCAGAAGGGGCTAGCCTGGAAAGCAGTTACTCAGCCTCATATGCCCATGGCACTGCTCGCACAGAGGCACAAAGACTGGGGCTGCTGGCTTGTCTTGCCACCTCAAACTTCAAACGAACCCTGGAATGGGGAGTGTCCCTCTCAGGCTCCTTTCGCAGCCCTGCTCCGAAAATGTGAACGTTTGCATATAGATGGCAGCCAGAAGGGGCTAGCCCGGAAAGCTGTTGCTCAGCCTCATGTGCCCATGGCACTGCTCACACAGAGGCACAGAGACTAGGACTGCTTGCTTGTCTTCCCACTTCCAACTTCAAACGTACTTCAGGGAGTCCCTGCCGGGCGCCTCCGGCAGCCCTGCTCCAAAAATACGAAGGTCTGCAGATAGCTGGCAGCCAGAAAGTGCTAGCCTGGAAAGCTGTTCCTCAGCCTCATGTGCCCATGGCACTGCTCGCACAGAGGCACAGAGACTGGGGCTGCTTGCTTGTCTAGCCACCTCAATATTCCAGTGTAGCCTGGGAATATTGGGGGTCCTTCCCAGACTCCTTTCGCAGCCCTCCAAAAATATGAACGTCTGCAGATAGCTGGCAGCCAGAAGGGGCTAGCCTGGAAAGCTGTTGCTCAGCCTCATCTGCCCATGGCACTGCTCGCACAGAGGCACAGAGACTGGGGCTGCTTGCTTGTCTTGCCACCTCACACGTCAAACGTATCTTTGGGGTTCTGTGCAGCCTGGCTCCGGCATCCCTGCTAACAATACGAATGTCTGTTGATAGATGGAAGCCAGAAGAGGCTAGCCTGGAAAGCTGTTGCTCAACCTCATGTGCCCATGGCACTGCTCGCACAGAGGCACAGAGGCTGGGGTGCTTGCTATTTTGCTACCTCAAACTTCAAACGTAGCATTTGTCGTTGTACAGGGTGCCTCCGACAGCCCTGCTCCGAAAATGCGAACGTCAGCAGATAGCTGGCAGCCAGAAGGGGCTAGCCTGCAAAGCTGTTGCTCAGCCTCATCTGCCCATGGCACTGCTCGTACAGAGCCACAGAAAATGGGTCTGCTTGCTTGTCTTGCCACCTCAAACTTCCAACATACCTTAGGGAGTCAGTGCCAATCGTGTCCGGCAGCCCTGCTGCAAAAATGCAACTGTCTGCAGATAGCGGGCAGCCAGAAGGGGCTAGCCTGGAAAGCTGTTGCTCAGCCTCATCTGCCCATGGCACTGCTTGCACAGAGGCACAGAGACTGGGACTGCTTGCTTGTCTTGCCACCTCAAACGTCAAACGTATCTTTGGGTTTCTGTGCAGCCTGCCTCCGGCATCCCTCCTAAAAATACGAACGTCTGCAGATAGCTGGAAGCCAGAAGAGGCTAGCCTGGAAAGCTGTTGCTCAGCCTCATCTGCCCATGGCACTGCTCGTACAGACGCACAGAAAATGGGTCTGCTTGCTTGTCTTGCCACCTCAAACTTCCAACATACCTTAGGGAGTCAGTGCCAATCGTGTCCGGCAGCTCTGCTGCAAAAATGCGACTGTCTGCAGATAGCGGGCAGCCAGAAGGGGCTAGCCTGGAAAGCTGTTACTCAGCCTCATTTGCCGATGGCACTGCTCGCACAGAGGCACAGAGACTGGGGCTGCTTGCTTGTCTTGCCACCTCAAAATTCCAATGTAGCCTGGGAATAGTGGGGGTCCTTGACAGACACCTTTCGCAGCCCTCCTACGAAAATATGAACATCTGCTGATAGCTGGCACACAGAAGGGGCTAGCCTGGAAAGCTGTTGCTCAGCCTCATCTGCACATGGCACTGCTCGCACAGAGGCACAGAGCCTGGGTCTGCTTGCTTGTTTTGCCACCTCAGACGTCCAACGTAGATTAGGGGATCCGAGTCGTGCGCTTCCAGGAGTCCAGCTACAAAAATGCGAACGTCTGCAGTTAGCTGGCAGCCAGCAGGGGCTAGCCTGGAAAGCTGTTGCTCAGCCTCGTCTGCCCATGGCACTGCTCGCACAGTGGCACGGAGACTGGGTCTGCTTGCTTGTCTTGCCACCTCAAACGTCAAAGGCATCTTTGGGGTTCTGTGCAGCATGATTCCGGCAGCCCTGCTAAAAAAATGAACGTCTGGAGATAGCTGGCAGCCAGAAGGGGCTAGCCTGGAAAGCAGTTACTCAGCCTCATATGCCCATGGCACTGCTCGCACAGAGGCACAAAGACTGGGGCTGCTGGCTTGTCTTGCCACCTCAAACTTCAAACGAACCCTGGAATGGGGAGTGTCCCTCTCAGGCTCCTTTCGCAGCCCTGCTCCGAAAATGTGAACGTTTGCATATAGATGGCAGCCAGAAGGGGCTAGCCCGGAAAGCTGTTGCTCAGCCTCATGTGCCCATGGCACTGCTCACACAGAGGCACAGAGACTAGGACTGCTTGCTTGTCTTCCCACTTCCAACTTCAAACGTACTTCAGGGAGTCCCTGCCGGGCGCCTCCGGCAGCCCTGCTCCAAAAATACGAAGGTCTGCAGATAGCTGGCAGCCAGAAAGTGCTAGCCTGGAAAGCTGTTCCTCAGCCTCATGTGCCCATGGCACTGCTCGCACAGAGGCACAGAGACTGGGGCTGCTTGCTTGTCTAGCCACCTCAATATTCCAGTGTAGCCTGGGAATATTGGGGGTCCTTCCCAGACTCCTTTCGCAGCCCTCCAAAAATATGAACGTCTGCAGATAGCTGGCAGCCAGAAGGGGCTAGCCTGGAAAGCTGTTGCTCAGCCTCATCTGCCCATGGCACTGCTCGCACAGAGGCACAGAGACTGGGGCTGCTTGCTTGTCTTGCCACCTCACACGTCAAACGTATCTTTGGGGTTCTGTGCAGCCTGGCTCCGGCATCCCTGCTAACAATACGAATGTCTGTTGATAGATGGAAGCCAGAAGAGGCTAGCCTGGAAAGCTGTTGCTCAACCTCATGTGCCCATGGCACTGCTCGCACAGAGGCACAGAGGCTGGGGTGCTTGCTATTTTGCTACCTCAAACTTCAAACGTAGCATTTGTCGTTGTACAGGGTGCCTCCGACAGCCCTGCTCCGAAAATGCGAACGTCAGCAGATAGCTGGCAGCCAGAAGGGGCTAGCCTGCAAAGCTGTTGCTCAGCCTCATCTGCCCATGGCACTGCTCGTACAGAGCCACAGAAAATGGGTCTGCTTGCTTGTCTTGCCACCTCAAACTTCCAACATACCTTAGGGAGTCAGTGCCAATCGTGTCCGGCAGCCCTGCTGCAAAAATGCAACTGTCTGCAGATAGCGGGCAGCCAGAAGGGGCTAGCCTGGAAAGCTGTTGCTCAGCCTCATCTGTCCATGGCACTGCTTGCCCAGAGGCACAGAGACTGGTACTGCTTGCTTGTCTTACCACCTCAAACGTCAAATGTAGTTTAGGGAGTCCGTGTCGGGCGCCTCAGGCAGACCTGCTCTGAAAATGCGAATGTCTGCAGATACCAGGCAGCCAGAAGGAGCTAGTTTGGAAAGCTGTTGCTCAGCCTCATCTGCCCATGGCACTGCTCGCACAGAGACACAGAGACTGGGCTGCTGGCTTGTGTTGCCTCCTCAAATTTCAAACGAACCCTTCAAAGGGGAGTGTCCCTGTCAGGCTCCTTTCGCAGCCCTGCTCTGAAAATGTGAACGTTTGCAGATAGCTGTCAGCCAGAACTGGCTAGCCTGGAAAGCTGTTGCTCAGCCTCATCTGCCCATGGCACTGCTCGCAAAGAGGCACAGAGACTGGGGCTGCTTGCTCGTTTTGCCACCTCAAACTTCAAACGTAATTTAGGGGGTCCGTGCCGGGTGCCTACGGCAATCCTGCTCCGAAAATGCGAATGTCTGCAGATAGGTGACAGCCAGAAGGGGCTAGCCTGGAAAGCTGTTGCTCAGCCTCATCTGCCCATGGCACTGCTTGCACAGAGGCACAGAGACTGGGACTGCTTGCTTGTCTTGCCACCTCAAACGTCAAACGTATCTTTGGGTTTCTGTGCAGCCTGCCTCCGGCATCCCTCCTAAAAATACGAACGTCTGCAGATAGCTGGAAGCCAGAAGAGGCTAGCCTGGAAAGCTGTTGCTCAGCCTCATCTGCCCATGAAACTCCTCGCACAGAGGCACAGAGGCTGGGGTGCTTGCTATTTTGCTACCTCAAACTTCAAACGTAGCATTTGTCGTTGTGCAGGGTGCCTCCGACAGCCCTGCTCCGAAAATGCGAACGTCAGCAGATAGCTGGCAGCCAGAAGAGGCTAGCCTGGAAAGCTGTTGCTCAGCCTCATCTGCCCATGGCACTGCTCGTACAGAGCCACAGAAAATGGGTCTGCTTGCTTGTCTTGCCACCTCAAACTTCCAACATACCTTAGGGAGTCAGTGCCAATCGTGTCCGGCAGCTCTGCTGCAAAAATGCGACTGTCTGCAGATAGCGGGCAGCCAGAAGGGGCTAGCCTGGAAAGCTGTTACTCAGCCTCATTTGCCCATGGAACTGCTCGCACAGAGGCACAGAGACTGGGGCTGCTTGCTTGTCTTGCCACCTCAAAATTCCAATGTAGCCTGGGAATAGTGGGGGTCCTTGACAGACACCTTTCGCAGCCCTCCTACGAAAATATGAACATCTGCTGATAGCTGGCACACAGAAGGGGCTAGCCTGGAAAGCTGTTGCTCAGCCTCATCTGCACATGGCACTGCTCGCACAGAGGCACAGAGCCTGGGTCTGCTTGCTTGTTTTGCCACCTCAGACGTCCAACGTAGATTAGGGTGTCCGAGTCGTGCGCCTCCAGGAGTCCAGCTACAAAAATGCGAACGTCTGCAGATAGCTGGCAGCCAGAAGGGGCTAGCCTGGAAAGCTGTTGCTCAGCCTCGTCTGCCCATGGCACTGCTCGCACAGTGGCACCGAGACTGGGTCTGCTTGCTTGTCTTGCCACCTCAAACGTCAAAGGCATCTTTGGGGTTCTGTGCAGCATGATTCCGGCAGCCCTGCTAAAAAAATGAACGTCTGGAGATAGCTGGCAGCCAGAAGGGGCTAGCCTGGAAAGCAGTTACTCAGCCTCATGTGCCCATGGCACTGCTCGCACAGAGGCACAAAGACTGGGGCTGCTGGCTTGTCTTGCCACCTCAAACTTCAAACGAACCCTGGAATGGAGAGTGTCCCTCTCAGGCTCCTTTCGCAGCCCTGCTCCGAAAATGTGAACGTTTGCATATAGATGGCAGCCAGAAGGGGCTAGCCCGGAAAGCTGTTGCTCAGCCTCATGTGCCCATGGCACTGCTCACACAGAGGCACAGAGACTTGGACTGCTTGCTTGTCTTCCCACTTCCAACTTCAAACGTACTTCAGGGAGTCCCTGCCGGGCGCCTCCGGCAGCCCTGCTCCAAAAATACGAAGGTCTGCAGATAGCTGGCAGCCAGAAAGTGCTAGCCTGGAAAGCTGTTCCTCAGCCTCATCTGCCCATGGCACTGCTCGCACAGAGGCACAGAGACTGGGGTGCTTGCTTGTCTTGCCACCTAAAACTGGAATCATAACTGACAGTCTCCGTGCCGTGCGCCTCCGGTACCCCTGCTTCAAAAATGTGAACGTCTGCAGATAGCTGGCAGCCAGAAGGGGCTAGCCTGTAAAGCAGTTACTCAGCCTCATCTGCCCATGGCACTGCTCGAACAGAGGCACAAAGACTGGGGCTGCTGGATTGTCTTGCCACCTCAAACTTCACACGAACCCTGGAATGGGGAGTGTCCCTGTCAGGCTCCTTTCGCAGCCCTGCTCCGAAAATGTGAACGTTTGCATATAGATGGCAGCCAGAAGGTGCTAGCCCGGAAAGCTGTTGCTCAGCCTCATCTGCCCATGGCACTGCTCACACAGAGGCACAGAGACTGGAGCTGCTTGCTTCTCTTGCCACCTAAAACTTGAAGCATAAATTACAGTCTCCGTGCCGTGCGCCTCCGGTAGCCCTGCTCCGAAAATGTGAATGTCTGCAGGTAGCTGACAGCCAGAAAGGGTAGCCTGGAAAGCTGTTGCTCAGCCTCATCTGCCCATGGCACTGCTCGCACAGAGGCACAGAGGCTGGGGCTGCTTGCTCGTCTTGCCACCTCAAACTTCCAACGTACTTCAGATAGCCCGTGTCTTACGCCTCCACAGCCAAGCTCAGAAAATGCGAACGTCTGCAGATAGCTGGCAGCCAGAAGGGACTAGCCTGGAAAGCTGTTGCTCAACCTCATCTGTCCATGGCACTGCTTGCCCAGAGGCACAGAGACTGGTACTGCTTGCTTGTCTTACCACTTCAAACGTCAAATGTAGTTTAGGGAGTCCGTGTCGGGCGCCTCAGGCAGACCTGCTCTGAAAATGCGAATGTCTGCAGATACCTGGCAGGCAGAAGGGGCTATCCTGGAAAGCTGTTGCTCAGCGTCATCTGCCCATGGCACTGCTCGTACAGAGGCACAGAGACTGGGGCTGCTGGCTTGTCTTGCCAACTCAAAATTCCAATGTAGCCTGGGAATACAGGGGGTCCTTGCCAGACTCCTTTAACAGCCCTCCTCCGAAAATATGAACATCTGCAGATAGCTGGGAGCCAGAAGGGGCTAGCCTGGAAAGCTGTTGCTCAGCCTCATCTGCCCATGGCACTGCTCACACAGAGGCACAGAGACTGGGGCTGCTTGCTTGTCTTGCCACCTCACACGTCAAACGTTGATTAGGGGGTCCGAGTCGGGTGCCTCCGTCAGTACTGCTCTGAAAATGCGAACGTCTGCAGATAGCTAGCAGCCAGAAGGGGCTATCCTGCAAAGCTGTTGCTCAGCCTCATCTGCCCATGGCACTGCTCTCACAGAGGCACAGAGACTGGGGCTGCTTGCTTGTCTTGCCACCTCAAACTTCAAACGAACCCTGGAATGAAGAGTGTCCCTGTCAGGCTCCTTTCGCAGCCCTTCTCCAAATATGTGAACATTTGCAGATAGATGGCAGCCAGATGGGGCTAGCCCGGAAAGCTGTTGCTCAGCCTCATCTGCCCATGGCACTGCTCGCACAGAGGCACAGAGACTGGTACTGCTTGCTTGTTTTACCACCTCAAACGTCAAATGTATTTTAGGGAGTCCGTGTCGGGCGCCTCTGGCAGACCTGCTCCGTAAATCCGAATGTCTGCACATACCAGACAGCCAGAAGGGCTAGCCTGGAAAGCTGTATCTCAGCCTCAACTGCCCATGGCACTGCTCGCACAGAGGCACAGAGACTGGGGCTGCTTGCTTGTCTTGCCACCTCAAAATTCCAATGTATCCCGGGAATATGTGTGGTCCTTGCCAGTCTTTTTTTGCAGCCCTCCTCCGAAAATATGAACATCTGCAGATAGCTGGCAGCCAGAAGGGGCTAGCCTGGAAAGCTGTTGCTCAGCCTCATCTGCCCATGGCACTGCTCACACAGAGGCACAGAGACTGGGGCTGCTTGCTTGTCTTGCCACCTCAAACGTCAAACGTTGATTAGGGGGTCCGAGTCGGGAGCCTCCGACAGGCCTGCTCCGAAAATGCGAACGTCTGCAGATAGCTGGCAGCCAGAAGGGGCTAGCCTGGAAAGCTGTTTCTCAGCCTCATTGCCCATGGCACTGCTCGCACAGAGGCACAGAGACTGGGGCTGCTTGCTTGTCTTACCACCTCAAACGTCAAATGTAGTTTAGGGAGTCCGTGTCGGGCGCCTCCTGCAGACCTGCTTTGAAAATGCGAAACTCTGCGGATAGCTGGCAGCCAGAAGGGCTAGCCTGCAAAGCTGTTGCTCAGACTCAACTGCCCATGGCACTGCTCTCACAAAGGCACAGAGACTGGGGCTGCTTGCTTGTCTTGCCACCTCAAAATTCCAATGTAGCCTGGGAATATGGGTGGTCCTTGCCAGACTCCTTTTGCAGCCCTCCTCCGAAAATATGAACATCTGATGATAGTTGGCAGCCAGAAGGGGCTAGCCTGGAAAGCTGTTGCTCAGCCTCATCTGCCCATGGCACTGCTCGCACAGAGGCACAGAGACTGGGGCTGCTTGCTTGTCTTGCCACCTCAAACGTCAAACGAAGATTAGGGGGTCCACGTCGGGCGCCTCCAGCAGTCCTGCTCCGAAAATGCGAACGTCTGCAGATAGCTAGCAGCCAGAAGGGGCTAGCCTGGTGTTTTGGTTTCGGCTGCCGCCGGCAACAAAAGCGCCACGCGGCGGCCCCTCCCCCCGCCGGCGTGCGGAGGAGAATGGAAAGAAAGAGGCAGAAACTGGTGGGTCGGGATAAGGGCAGTTTAACAGAACAGCAAACAGAGGGAAAACAGGAACAACAACGATACAGATAAGGAGAAAACACAACCACGAACCGTACAACAGCCGCTCTCCCGAAACCGGACCGGCGCTGCGCCCGCCCCAAGCCGCGAGTGCGTTCCCGCCGCGCCGCTCCCCCCCCACCGGAACCCAGCGTGACGTCACATGGTATGGAATACCGGGCTCTGTTTGGCCAGGTGGGGTCAGCCCCCACCCCCCGGCTGTGCCCCTTCCTGGAGTCCGGTGAAAATTAACCCTGTTCTGGCCAAACCCAGGACATTATCCACCCCTTATTCCATACCATCTACGTCATGCCCAGGTCCCCCATTGTCCAGTTGATCACCACCACTTCTCTTGTCTCCAGATATCATTCCTTTAGTCTATGGATCATCACTCTAAAAGTGTCCATTGAGTTCATTTAATCCATGACTTCAGGCTCCATCTGTCGTTATGGTCTTCCATGGCAGGAGAGGTGATGTGTGGTGATGGGCGGTCACTTGCTGCATCCGGAGCTCACGGCTGATGTATCTGGTGCGGCCCGTGCCCACAGTCTGCAGGAGATGTTGATCTTGATGAGGTTGCTGGATGCCAGTTGTTGAAAACCAGGTCCAGTTCCATCATTGCTGTGCTCTGCTAGGTTTTCATCGAAAAAGTCCATCCTTCTTTAATCTGGACGATTCTTACTATGCTACTACTGGTACAAAATATAACAATTATAACAGTGATAACAGACAGTGACAGGGTTATTTAACAATTAACTTTATACAATTTATTTATGGACTATTCTCGCCCAAAATTAAATCCCCATGAGGTACACATCGGACTTCCCCATCCTTCCGCATTACCCACCAGGTACACCCGGGTCCTTGAGCAAAGGCAATCCCGCGGACGGGCTTGCCTTTGCCTGAGGCAGGACTAACCCAAACCGTCTTCCCTAACATGTTCCGCATGTGCACTACAGGGACTTTATCCCCTTCTACTGGGCGCTGAGGTTTTGACTGGGCAGGACCAGCCCGGTTGGTGGACCCTCTGGTGTTAACCAACCAGGTGGCCTTTGCTAAATGGGTATCCCAATTTTTGAAAGTCCCACCCCCCATTGCCCTCAAAGTGGTTTTTAGCAGCCCATTGTAATGTTCGATCTTTCCAGAGGCTGGTGCATGGTAGGGGATGTGATACACCCACTCAATACCGTGTTCTTTGGCCCAGGTGTCTATGAGGCTGTTGCGAAAATGAGTCCCGTTGTCCGACTCGATTCTTTCAGGAGTGCCATGTCGCCACAGGACTTGTTTTTCCAGGCCCAGGATGGTATTCCGGGCGGTGGCATGGGGCACAGGGTAGGTTTCCAGCCATCCGGTGGTGGCCTCCACCATTGTGAGCACGTAGCGCTTGCCTTGGCGGGTCTGTGGCAGTGTGATATAGTCAATCTGCCAAGCCTCCCCATATTTATATTTTAGCCATCGTCCTCCATACCACTGAGGCTTTACCCGCTTGGCTTGCTTTATTGCAGCGCATGTCTCACATTCATGGATAACCTGTGCAATAGTGTCCATGGTCAAGTCCACCCCTCGGTCACGAGCCCATCTGTATGTCGCGTCTCTTCCTTGGTGGCCCGAGGTGTCATGGGCCCACCGAGCTATAAAGAGTTCACCCTTATGTTGCCAGTCCAGATCCACCTGAGCCACTTCAATCTTAGCAGCCTGATCTACCTGGTGGTTGTTTTGATGTTCTTCAGTGGCCCGACTCTTAGGGACGTGGGCGTCCACGTGACGGACTTTTACAGCCAACTGCTCTAGCCGGGCAGCAATATCTTGCCACAATGGGGCAGCCCAGATAGGTTTGCCTCTGCGCTGCCAGTTGTTCTTCTTCCATTGCTGCAGCCACCCCCACAAGGCATTGGCCACCATCCAAGAGTCGGTGTAAAGATAGAGCACTGGCCACTTCTCTCGACTGGCAATGTCTAAAGCCAGCTGGATGGCTTTCACCTCTGCAAACTGGCTGGACTCACCTTCTCCCTCGGCAGTTTCCGCGACTTGTCGTGTAGGGCTCCATACAGCAGCCTTCCACCTCCTCTGCTTCCCCACAATGCGACAGGACCCATCCGTGAACAGGGCATACTGTTTCTTATCTTCTGGCAGCTGGTTATACAGTGGGGCCTCTTCAGCACGTGTCACCTCCTCCTCTGGCGATGCTCCAAAATCTTTGCCTTCTGGCCAGTCCATGATGACCTCCAGAATTCCTGGGCGACTGGGGTTTCCCATTCGGGCACGCTGGGTGATCAGAGCGACCCACTTACTCCACGTAGCATCGGTGGCATGATGCGTAGAGGGGACCCTCTCTTTGAACATCCAGCCCAGGACCGGCAATCGTGGAGCTAGGAGGAGCTGTGCTTCAGTGCCGACCACTTCTGAAGCAGCTCGAACGCCTTCATATGCTGCCAGAATCTCTTTTTCAGTGGGAGTATAGCGGGCCTCGGATCCTTTGTATCCCCGGCTCCAGAACCCCAGGGGTCGACCTCGAGTCTCCCCTGGTGCTTTCTGCCAGAGGCTCCAGGTTGGGCCATTCTCCCCAGCTGCGGTGTAGAGCACGTTTTTAACATCTTGCCCTGACCGGACTGGACCAAGGGCTACGGCATGAACTATCTCCCTTTTAATCTGTTCAAATGCCTGTCGTTGCTCAGGGCCCCATTCAAAATCATTCTTCTTCCGGGTCACGTGGTACAGAGGACTCACAATTTGGCTGTAATTTGGGATGTGCATCCTCCAAAAACCCACAACACCCAGGAAGGCCTGTGCTTCCTTTTTGCTGGTTGGTGGAGACATAGCTGCTATTTTGTTGATGACATCCATTGGGATTTGACGGCGCCCATCCTGCCATTTTATTCCCAAAAACTGGATCTCTTGCGCAGGTCCCTTTACTTTACTTCGCTTAATGGCGAAACCGGCTTTCAGAAGGATCTGAACTATTTTCTCCCCTTTCTCGAAAACCTCCTCCGCTGTGTCGCCCCATATAATGATGTCGTCGATGTACTGCAGATGTTCTGGGGCTTCACCCTTTTCCAGTGCAGTCTGGATTAGTCCATGGCAAATGGTGGGACTGTGTTTCCACCCCTGGGGCAGTCGATTCCAGGTGTACTGGATGCCCCTCCAGGTGAAAGCAAACTGTGGCCTGCACTCTGCTGCCAAAGGGATGGAGAAGAATGCATTAGCGATGTCAATTGTAGCATACCACTTGGCTGCCTTTGACTCCAGCTGATATTGAAGTTCTAGCATGTCTGGCACGGCAGCACTCAGCGGTGGTGTGACTTCATTCAGGCCACGGTAGTCTATTGTCAGTCTCCACTCTCCAGTAGATTTTCTCACTGGCCATATGGGACTATTAAAGGGTGAGCGAGTTTTGGTGATCACTCCTTGACTCTCCAGCTGGCGGATCAGCTGATGAATGGGGAGAAGGGAGTCTCGGTTGGTACGATACTGTCGCCGGTGCACTGTTGTGGTCGCGATGGGTACCTGTTGTTCTTCAACCCTCAGCAACCCCACAACGGAAGGATCCTCCGAGAGACCAGGCAAAATGGACAGCTGTTTAATTTCTTCCGTCTCCACAGCAGCTATGCCAAAAGCCCACCGATACCCCTTTGGGTCCTTGAAATAGCCTCTCCTAAGATAGTCTATCCCAAGGATGCACGGAGCCTCGGGGCCAGTTACAATGGGGTGCTTCTGCCAGTCCTGCCCAGTGAGGCTCACTTCAGCCTCCAGTAGACTCAGCTCTTGGGACCCCCCTGTCACTCCCGAAATGCAAATGGACTCTGACCCTTTGAACTCTGATGGCATTAAAGTACACTGTGCACCAGTGTCCACTAGAGCTTTATACTCTTGTGGATCTGACGTGCCAGGCCACCGAATCCACACTGTCCAATAGACACGGTTGTCCCTTTCCTCCACCTGGCTGGAGGCAGGGCCCCTCTAATCCTCGTCAGAGAAATTGCTGCTCACCTGCTGTAAAAATGACTTGGAGGTTCCCTCTAGAGGATCGGAATCAAGGTCAAACTGTCTACCTGGTCTGGAGAGCTGGCTTTTGGAAACTGGAGCGGCATTTTTCCTAACAGAATCCCCTTTGGTGATTGTTTTACCTCGCAACTCACGTACTCGTGCCTCTAGACTTGAGGTGGGTTTTCCATCCCACTTCCTCATGTCCTCTCCGTGGTCACGCAGGTAAAACCACAGGGTGCCCCGGGGTGTATAGCCTCTGTATTCCCTCTCCTGGGCAGAGAAACGCTTGCCCCTAATAGCTGAGATGCGGGCCCGCACAGGTGGGGAGTAGGACATATTCCTGTCTAGTCGCTTGACCAGTTTCTCCACGGCTGAGACAAGGGAGGAAGAGAGACTTTCCTCATATTGCCGGAGTCTGACAGCCACCTCGTCCACTGTTGGTGCGTCTTTGCCTTTCCAGTTTACAACTGCCAGTGAGTTGGCATGCGAGGAGGGTGCACTCCGCACAAACTTCCTCCACATGGCTTGTGAGCACTGGAGTTCATCTGGGTCTGTGGGTACCTGCTCATCGTCTGTGTCACAGTAAACCAGCTCCCGCACAGCTAATTCCCTCAAGTACTGAATACCCCTTTCCATATTGGTCCACTTGCCAGGATAGCATACAAAATCGTCACTGAAGGGGTACCGCTCCCTCACGCCTGACAGAAGTCTCCTCCAGAGGCTGAGGATTTGTTCCTTTTTCCCAATGGCCTTGTCAATGCCCCCATCCCTGGCCAGGGATCCCAGCTGCTTGGCTTCCTTGCCCTCTAATTCCAAGCTGCTGGCCCCGTTATCCCAGCACCGCAGCAGCCAGGTGGCAATGTGCTCGCCTGGGTGGCGGCTGAAATCTTTCCGCATGTCTCGCAGCTCGCCCAGGGACAGGGACCGGGTGATGATCTCTGTCTCTATCTCCCGTGATGACCCTGGCTCATCATCATCCCTCCCGGAGCGATCTGCTCTCTTTGCGTCTTTCTTTAGTTTTACAGGGGCGACTGCTACCTGCACAGGTTGGTCATTGGGCTCAGTCACTATGCCTGCAGCTGGAGCTGGGGCTGGAGCAGCTGCTGTGCCCGCTGGGGAAATCGAGGCAGACCCTGCAGCTGTGGCTGCAGCAGCCGTGGTGCCAGTCGGGGGGGCTGGGACTGCCTGCTGGGCTGGAGGGGCTGCAGGGCCGGCTGGGGAGGCAGCGCCAGCTGCAGTGCCTGCCGCTTCGTTTCCCCCTCTTTCCCCTTTAGGGCACTGAACAGTGTTAAACAGTGCAGCTCGGTAGGCGTGGGCCAGACCCCAGCACGTTGCTGTGATCTGTGTCTCTCTGGAGTTCCCAGGGTGGCAGCACACTTTTTGCAGATATTTTACTAGTTTGTCCGGATTCTGTACTTGCTCAGGGGTGAGTTTAAAAAACATCGGGGGTGTCCACTGCCCTAGGTACTTGCCCATGCTGTCCCACACACCCAGCCACTCACAGCTATCCCGCCCCGGGGCAGGTCTCTGCACGATGTTCTTAACGACTTGCTTAACCCTAAACAAAAGCTGAAACCCATTCAGGAGGCAGAACAAAAGGAGAGTGCTGGCCTGAGCATCCCACGGGTACTCGAAATTCTCAAAAGCCATTAGGACCAGCCTGAGGGAGAGAGGGGGGGCGAAAGAGTGGGGGAAGGTATCCCCTTCGGTTTTCCCCACAGATTGGGTTTGATTACTAACAAAATCTAAGACATAGGACCCGAGGTACGGAAATGACCGCAGTGCCGCATGCAAACACAAGCCTAATTTCATGCACATTGACGTTATCATGTCATAAGTCGACATCATACAGTATAGCAAAATCATAATCCTGATCCTTTTCCCCGCGATGATGAACAGCACCACAGGGAACAAGTACAGCAAGTACGGATTCAAAAACCACAGCCATCTGATGAAAGACAGAAACATTTTTACCGGCGAGTATTTTAACACAGAAAAATGCGTATAACAAAATTTAACAAAATGTAAGAAAGCAGTTTTAACACCCGCTGCTCAGCCCTGCCGTTATCCATGCCCCACGTCTGGGCGCCAATTTAATGTTTTGGTTTCGGCTGCCGCCGGCAACAAAAGCGCCACGCGGCGGCCCCTCCCCCCGCCGGCGTGCGGAGGAGAATGGAAAGAAAGAGGCAGAAACTGGTGGGTCGGGATAAGGGCAGTTTAACAGAACAGCAAACAGAGGGAAAACAGGAACAACAACGATACAGATAAGGAGAAAACACAACCACGAACCGTAGAACAGCCGCTCTCCCGAAACCGGACCGGCGCTGCGCCCGCCCCAAGCCGCGAGTGCGTTCCCGTCGCGCCGCTCCCCCCCCCCCACCGGAACCCAGCATGACGTCACATGGTATGGAATACCGGGCTCTGTTTGGCCAGGTGGGGTCAGCCCCCACCCCCCGGCTGTGCCCCTTCCTGGAGTCCGGTGAAAATTAACCCTGTTCTGGCCAAACCCAGGACACCTGGAAAGCTGTTGCTCAGCCTCATCTGCCCATGGCACTGCTCGCACAGAGGCACAGAGACTGGGGCTGCTTGCTTGTCTTGCCACGTCAAACTTCAAACGTATTTCAGGGATTCCGTGCCAGGTGCCTCCAGCAGCTCTGCTTTGAAAATGCGACTGTCTGCAGATAGCTGGCAGCCAGAAAGTGCTAGCCCGGAAAGCTGTTGCTGAGCCTCATCTGCCCATGGCACTGCTCACACAGAGGCACAGAGACCGGGGCTGCATGCTTGTCTTGCCATCTCAAACTTCAAATGTAATTCAGGGAGTCCCTGCCATGCACCTCCGGTACCCCTGCTCCAAAAATGTGAATGTCTGCAGATAGCTGGCAGCGAGAAGAGACTAGCCTGGAAAGCTGTTGCTCAGCCTCATCTGCCCATGGCACTGCTTGCACAGAGGCACAGATACTGGGGCTGCTTGCTTGTCTTGCCACCTCAAACTTCCAACGTACTTCAGATAGCCCGTGTCGGACACCTTCACAGCCCAGCTCAGAAAATGCGAACGTCTGCAGATAGCTGGCAGTCAGAAGGCACTAGCCTGGAAAGCTGTTGCTCAGCCTCATCTGTCCATGGCACTGCTTGCCCAGAGGCACAGAGACTGGTACTGCTTGCTTGTCTTACCACTTCAAACGTCAAATGTAGTTTAGGGAGTCCGTGTCGGGCGCCTCAGGCAGACCTGCTCTGAAAATGCGAATGTCTGCAGATACCTGGCAGACAGAAGGAGCTAGTTTGGAAAGCTGTTGCTCAGCCTCAACTGCCCATGGCACTGGTCGCACAGAGGCACAGAGACTGGGGCTGCTTGCTTGTCTTGCCACCTCAAAATTCCAGTGTAACCTGGGAATATCGGGGGTCCTTGCCAGACTCCTTTTGCAGCCCTCCTCCGAAAATATGAACATCTGCAGATAGCTGGGAGCCAGAAGGGGCTGGCCTGGAAAGCTGGTGCTCAGCCTCATCTGCCCATGGCACTGCTCGTACAGAGGCACAGAAAATGGGTCTGCTTGCTTGTCTTGCCACCTCAAACTTCCAACATACCTTAGGGAGTCAGTGCCAATCGTGTCCTGCAGCCCCGCTGCAAAAATGCGACTGTCTGCAGATAGAGGGCAGCCAGAAGGGGCTAGCCTGGAAAGCTGTTACTCAGCCTCATCTGCCCATGGCACTGCTCACACAGGGGCACAGAGACTGGGGTGCTTGCTTGTCTTGCCACCTAAAACTTGAAGCATGACTTACAGTCTCCGTGCCGTGCGCCTCTGGTAGCCCTGCTCCAAAAATGAGAACGTCTGCAGATAGCTGACAGCCAGAAAGGGCTAGCCTGGAAAGCTGTTGCTCAGCCTCTTCTGCCCATGGCACTGCTCGCACAGACGCATACAGACTGGGGCTGCTGGCTAGTCTTGCCACCTCAAAATTCCAATGTAGCCTGGGAATACTGGGGGTCCTTGACAGACTCCTTTCGCAGTCCTCCTACGAAAATATGAACATCTGCTGATAGCTGGCACACGGAAGAGGCTAGCCTGGAAAGCTGTTGCTCAGCCCCATCTGCCCATGGCACTGCTCGCACAGAGACACAGAGACTGGGCTGCTTGCTTGTGTTGCCACCTCAAATTTCAAACGAACCCTTCAAAGGGGACTGTCCCTGTCAGGCTCCTTTCGCAGCCCTGCTCTGAAAATGTGAACGTTTGCAGATAGCTGGCAGAAAGAAGGGGCTAGCCTGGAAAGCTGTTGCTCAGCCTCATCTGCCCATGGCACTGCTCGCACAGAGGCACAGAGACTGGGGCTGCTTGCTTGTCTTGCCACCTCAAACTTCAAACGTATCTTTGGGGTTCTGTGCAGCATGCCTCCGGCAGCCCTGCTAATATTACGAACGTCAGCAGATTGGTGGCAGCCAGAAGGGGCTAGCCTGGAAAGCTGTTGCTCAGCCTCATCTGCCCATGGCACTGCTCGCACAGAGGCACAGAGACTGGGGCTGCTTGCTTGTCTTGCCACCTCAAACTTCAAACGTGTTTCAGGGATTCCGTGCCAGGTGCCTCCAGCAGCTCTACTTTGAAAATGCGAACGTCTGCAGATAGCTGGCAGCCAGAAAGTGCTAGCCCGGAAAGCTGTTGCTGAGCCTCATCTGCCCATGGCACTGCTCACACAGAGGCACAGAGACCGGGGCTGCATGCTTGTCTTGCCATCTCAAACTTCAAATGTAATTCTGGGAGTCCCTGCCATGCACCTCCGGTACCCCTGCTCCAAAAATGTGAATGTCTGCAGATAGCTGGCAGCCAGAAGAGACTAGCCTGGAAAGCTGTTGCTCAGCCTCATCTGCCCATGGCACTGCTCGCACAGAGGCACAGAGACTGGGGTGCTTGCTTGTCTTTCCACCTCAAACTTCAAACGTATCTTTGGGGTTCTGTGCAGCATGCCTCCGGCAGCCCTGCTAATATTACGAACGTCAGCAGATTGGTGGCAGCCAGAAGGGGCTAGCCTGGAAAGCTGTTGCTCAGCCTCATCTGCCCATGGCACTGCTCGCACAGAGGCACAGAGACTGGGGTGCTTGCTTGTCTTTCCACCTCAAACGTCAAAAGTATCTTTGGGGTTCTGTGCAGCATGCCTCCGGCAGCCCTGCTAAAAATATGAACGTCTGCAGATAGCTGGCAGCCAGAAGGGGCTAGCCTGGAAAGCTGTTACTCAGCCTCATCTGCACATGGCACTGCTCGCACAGAGGCACAGAGACTGGGGCTGCTTGCTTGTCTTGCCACCTCAAACTTCAAACGAACCCTGGAATGGAGAGTGTCCCTGTCAGGCTCCTTTCGCAGCGCTTCTCCAAAAATGGGAACATTTGCAGATAGATGGCAGCCAGAAGGGGCTAGCCCGGAAAGCTGTTGCTCAGCCTCATCTGCCCATGGCACTGCTCACACAGAGGCACAGAGACTGGGGCTGCATGCTTGTCTTCCCACTTCAAACTTCAAATGTACTTCAGGGAGTCCCTGCCGGGCGCCTCCTGCAGCCGTGCTCTAAAAATGCGAAGGTCTGCAGATAGCTGGCAGCCAGAAAGTGCTAGCCTGGAAATTTGTTGCTCAGCCTCATCTGCCCATGGCACTGCTTGCACAGAGGCACAGAGACTGGGGTGCTTGCTTTTCTTGCCACCTAAAACTTGAAGCATGACTTACAGTCTCCGTGCCGTGCGCCTCCGGTAAGCCTGGTTCAAAAATGCGAATGTCTGCAGATAGCTGGCAGCCAGAAGGGGCTAGCCTGGAAAGCTGTTGCTCAGCCTCATCTGCCCATGTCGCTGCTCGCACAGAGGCACAGAGACTGGGGCTGCTTACTCTTTTTGCCACCTCAAACTTTAAACTTATTTTAGGGGGTCCATGCCGCACGGCTAAGGCAATCCTGCTCTGAAAATGCGAACGTCTGCAGATCGCTGGCAGCCAGAAGGGGCTAGCCTGGAAAGCTGTTGCTCAGCCTCATCTGCCCATGGCACTGCACGCACAGAGGCAAGGAGACTAAGGCTCCTTGCTTGTCTTGCCACCTCAAACTTCCAACGTACTTCAGAGAGCCCGTGTCGGACGCCTTCACAGCCCTGCTCAGAAAATGCGAACTTCTGCAGATAGCTGGCAGTCAGAAGGGACTAGCCTGGAAAGCTGTTGCTCAGCCTCATCTGTCCATGGCACTGCTTGCCCAGAGGCACAGAGACTGGGACTGCTTGCTTGTCTTACCACCTCAAACGTCAAATGTATTTTAGGGAGTCCGTGTCGGGCGCCTCAGACAGACCTGCTCCGTAAATGCGAATGTCTGCAGATACCAGGCAGCCAGAAGGGCTAGCCTGGAAAGCTGTTGCTCAGCCTCATCTGCCCATGGCACTGCTCGCACAGAGGCACAGAGACGGGGACTGCTTGCTTGTCTTACCACCTGAAACGTCAAATGTAGTTTAGGGAGTCCGTGTCGGGCGCCTCCAGCAGACCTGCTCTGAAAATGCGAATGTCTGCAGATAGCTGGCAGAAAGAAGGGGCTAGTCTGTAAAGCTGTTGCTCAGCCTCAACTGCCCATGGCACTGCTCACACAGAGGCACAGAGACTGGGGCTGCTTGCTCGTTTTGCCACCTCAAACTTCAAACATAATTTAGGGGGTCCGTGCCGGGCGCCTACGGCAATCCTGCTCCGAAAATGCGAATGTCTGCAGACAGGTGACAGCCAGAAGGGGCTAGGCTGGAAAGCTGTTGCTCAGCCTCATCTGCCCATGGCACTGCTCGCACAGAGGCACAGAGACTGGGGCTGCTTGTTTGTCTTCCCATCTCAAACGTCAAACGTAGATTAGGGGGTCCGAGTCGGGCGCCTCCGGTAGCCCTGCTCCAAAAATGGGAACGTCTGCAGATAGCTGGCAGCCAGAAGAGTGTAGCCTGGAAAGCTGTTGCTCAGCCTCATCTGCCCATGGCACTGCTCGCACAAAGGCACAGAGACTGGGGCTGCTTGCTCGTCTTGCCACCTCAAACTTCCAACGTACTTCAGATAGCCCGTGTCGGACGCCTCCACAGCCAAGCTCAGAAAATGCGAACGTCTGCAGATAGCTTGCAGCCAGAAGGGACTAGCCTGGATAGCTGTTGCTCAGCCTCATCTGTCCATGGCACTGCTTGCCCAGAGGCACAGAGACTGGTACTGCTTGCTTGTCTTACCACTTCAAACGTCAAATGTAGTTTAGGGAGTCCGTGTCGGGCGCCTCAGGCAGACCTGCTCTGAAAATGCGAATGTCTGCAGATACCTGGCAGGCAGAAGGGGCTAGTCTGGAAAGCTGTTGCTCAGCCTCATCTGCCCATGGCACTGCTCGTACAGAGGCACAGAAAATGGGTCTGCTTGCTTGTCTTGCCACCTCAAACTTCCAACATACCTTAGGGAGTCAGTGCCAATCGTGTCCTGCAGCCCCGCTGCAAAAATGCGACTGTCTGCAGATAGAGGGCAGCCAGAAGGGGCTAGCCTGGAAAGCTGTTACTCAGCCTCATCTGCCCATGGCACTGCTCGCACAGGGGCACAGAGACTGGGGTGCTTGCTTGTCTTGCCACCTAAAACTTGAAGCATGACTTACAGTCTCCGTGCCGTGCGCCTCTGGTAGCCCTGCTCCGACAATGTGAACGTCTGCAGATAGCTGACAGCCAGAAAGGGCTAGCCTGGAAAGCTGTTGCTCAGCCTCATCTGCCCATGGCACTGCTCGCACAGACGCATACAGACTGGGGCTGCTGGCTAGTCTTGCCACCTCAAAATTCCAATGTAGCCTGGGAATAGTGGGGGTCCTTGACAGACTCCTTTCGCAGTCCTCCTACGAAAATATGAACATCTGCTGATAGCTGGCACACGGAAGAGGCTAGCCTGGAAAGCTGTTGCTCAGCCCCATCTGCCCATGGCACTGCTCGCACAGAGACACAGAGACTGGGCTGCTTGCTTGTCTTGCCACCTCAAATTTCAAACGAACCCTTCAAAGGGGACTGTCCCTGTCAGGCTCCTTTCGCAGCCCTGCTCTGAAAATGTGAACGTTTGCAGATAGCTGGCAGAAAGAAGGGGCTAGCCTGGAAAGCTGTTGCTCAGCCTCATCTGCCCATGGCACTGCTCGCACAGAGGCACAGAGACTGGGGCTGCTTGCTTGTCTTGCCACCTCAAACTTCAAACGTATCTTTGGGGTTCTGTGCAGCATGCCTCCGGCAGCCCTGCTAATATTACGAACGTCAGCAGATTGGTGGCAGCCAGAAGGGGCTAGCCTGGAAAGCTGTTGCTCAGCCTCATCTGCCCATGGCACTGCTCGCACAGAGGCACAGAGACTGGGGCTGCTTGCTTGTCTTGCCACCTCAAACTTCAAACGTGTTTCAGGGATTCCGTGCCAGGTGCCTCCAGCAGCTCTGCTTTGAAAATGCGAACGTCTGCAGATAGCTGGCAGCCAGAAAGTGCTAGCCCGGAAAGCTGTTGCTGAGCCTCATCTGCCCATGGCACTGCTCACACAGAGGCACAGAGACCGGGGCTGCATGCTTGTCTTGCCATCTCAAACTTCAAATGTAATTCTGGGAGTCCCTGCCATGCACCTCCGGTACCCCTGCTCCAAAAATGTGAATGTCTGCAGATAGCTGGCAGCCAGAAGAGACTAGCCTGGAAAGCTGTTGCTCAGCCTCATCTGCCCATGGCACTGCTCGCACAGAGGCACAGAGACTGGGGTGCTTGCTTGTCTTTCCACCTCAAACGTCAAAAGTATCTTTGGGGTTCTGTGCAGCATGCCTCCGGCAGCCCTGCTAAAAATATGAACGTCTGCAGATAGCTGGCAGCCAGAAGGGGCTAGCCTGGAAAGCTGTTACTCAGACTCATCTGCCCATGGCACTGCTCGCACAGAGGCACAGAGACTGGGGCTGCTTGCTTGTCTTGCCACCTCAAACTTCAAACGAACCCTGGAATGGAGAGTGTCCCTGTCAGGCTCCTTTCGCAGCGCTTCTCCAAAAATGGGAACATTTGCAGATAGATGGCAGCCAGAAGGGGCTAGCCCGGAAAGCTGTTGCTCAGCCTCATCTGCCCATGGCACTGCTCACACAGAGGCACAGAGACTGGGGCTGCATGCTTGTCTTCCCACTTCAAACTTCAAATGTACTTCAGGGAGTCCCTGCCGGGCGCCTCCTGCAGCCGTGCTCTAAAAATGCGAACGTCTGCAGATAGCTGGCAGCCAGAAAGTGCTAGCCTGGAAATCTGTTGCTCAGCCTCATCTGCCCATGGCACTGCTTGCACAGAGGCACAGAGACTGGGGTGCTTGCTTTTCTTGCCACCTAAAACTTGAAGCATAACTTACAGTCTCCGTGCCGTGCGCCTCCGGTAAGCCTGGTTCAAAAATGCGAATGTCTGCAGATAGCTGGCAGCCAGAAGGGGCTAGCCTGGAAAGCTGTTGCTCAGCCTCATCTGCCCATGTCGCTGCTCGCACAGAGGCACAGAGACTGGGGCTGCTTACTCTTTTTGCCACCTCAAACTTTAACCTTATTTTAGGGGGTCCATGCCGCACGGCTAAGGCAATCCTGCTCTGAAAATGCGAACGTCTGCAGATCGCTGGCAGCCAGAAGGGGCTAGCCTGGAAAGCTGTTGCTCAGCCTCATCTGCCCATGGCACTGCACGCACAGAGGCAAGGAGACTAAGGCTCCTTGCTTGTCTTGCCACCTCAAACTTCCAACGTACTTCAGAGAGCCCGTGTCGGACGCCTTCACAGCCCTGCTCAGAAAATGCGAACTTCTGCAGATAGCTGGCAGTCAGAAGGGACTAGCCTGGAAAGCTGTTGCTCAGCCTCATCTGTCCATGGCACTGCTTGCCCAGAGGCACAGAGACTGGTACTGCTTGCTTGTCTTACCACTTCAAACGTCAAATGTATTTTAGGGAGTCCGTGTCGGGCGCCTCAGGCAGACCTGCTCTGAAAATGCGAATGTCTGCAGATACCTGGCAGACAGAAGGGGCTAGTCTGGAAAGCTGTTGCTCAGCCTCATCTGCCCATGGCACTGCTCGTACAGAGGCACAGAAAATGGGTCTGCTTGCTTGTCTTGCCACCTCAAACTTCCAACATACCTTAGGGAGTCAGTGCCAATCGTGTCCTGCAGCCCCGCTGCAAAAATGCGACTGTCTGCAGATAGAGGTCAGCCAGAAGGGGCTAGCCTGGAAAGCTGTTACTCAGCCTCATCTGCCCATGGCACTGCTCGCACAGGGGCACAGAGACTGGGGTGCTTGCTTGTCTTGCCACCTAAAACTTGAAGCATGACTTACAGTCTCCGTGCCGTGCGCCTCTGGTAGCCCTGCTCCGAAAATGTGAACGTCTGCAGATAGCTGACAGCCAGAAAGGGCTAGCCTGGAAAGCTGTTGCTCAGCCTCATCTGCCCATGGCACTGCTCGCACAGACGCATACAGACTGGGGCTGCTGGCTAGTCTTGCCACCTCAAAATTCCAATGTAGCCTGGGAATAGTGGGGGTCCTTGACAGACTCCTTTCGCAGTCCTCCTACGAAAATATGAACATCTGCTGATAGCTGGCACACGGAAGAGGCTAGCCTGGAAAGCTGTTGCTCAGCCCCATCTGCCCATGGCACTGCTCGCACAGAGACACAGAGACTGGGCTGCTTGCTTGTGTTGCCACCTCAAATTTCAAACGAACCCTTCAAAGGGGACTGTCCCTGTCAGGCTCCTTTCGCAGCCCTGCTCTGAAAATGTGAACGTTTGCAGATAGCTGGCAGAAAGAAGGGGCTAGCCTGGAAAGCTGTTGCTCAGCCTCATCTGCCCATGGCACTGCTCGCACAGAGGCACAGAGACTGGGGCTGCTTGCTTGTCTTGCCACCTCAAAGTTCAAACGTATCTTTGGGGTTCTGTGCAGCATGCCTCCGGCAGCCCTGCTAATATTACGAACGTCAGCAGATTGGTGGCAGCCAGAAGGGGCTAGCCTGGAAAGCTGTTGCTCAGCCTCATCTGCCCATGGCACTGCTCGCACAGAGGCACAGAGACTGGGGCTGCTTGCTTGTCTTGCCACCTCAAACTTCAAACGTGTTTCAGGGATTCCGTGCCAGGTGCCTCCAGCAGCTCTGCTTTGAAAATGCGAACGTCTGCAGATAGCTGGCAGCCAGAAAGTGCTAGCCCGGAAAGCTGTTGCTGAGCCTCATCTGCCCATGGCACTGCTCACACAGAGGCACAGAGACCGGGGCTGCATGCTTGTCTTGCCATCTCAAACTTCAAATGTAGTTCTGGGAGTCCCTGCCATGCACCTCCGGTACCCCTGCTCCAAAAATGTGAATGTCTGCAGATAGCTGGCAGCCAGAAGAGACTAGCCTGGAAAGCTGTTGCTCAGCCTCATCTGCCCATGGCACTGCTCGCACAGAGGCACAGAGACTGGGGTGCTTGCTTGTCTTTCCACCTCAAACGTCAAAAGTATCTTTGGGGTTCTGTGCAGCATGCCTCCGGCAGCCCTGCTAAAAATATGAACGTCTGCAGATAGCTGGCAGCCAGAAGGGGCTAGCCTGGAAAGCTGTTACTCAGCCTCATCTGCCCATGGCACTGCTCGCACAGAGGCACAGAGACTGGGGCTGCTTGCTTGTCTTGCCACCTCAAACTTCAAACGAACCCTGGAATGGAGAGTGTCCCTGTCAGGCTCCTTTCGCAGCGCTTCTCCAAAAATGGGAACATTTGCAGATAGATGGCAGCCAGAAGGGGCTAGCCTGGAAAGCTGTTGCTCAGCCTCATCTGCCCATGGCACTGCTCACACAGAGGCACAGAGACTGGGGCTGCATGCTTGTCTTCCCACTTCAAACTTCAAATGTACTTCAGGGAGTCCCTGCCGGGCGCCTCCTGCAGCCGTGCTCTAAAACTGCGAAGGTCTGCAGATAGCTGGCAGCCAGAAAGTGCTAGCCTGGAAATCTGTTGCTCAGCCTCATCTGCCCATGGCACTGCTCGCACAGAGGCACAGAGACTGGGGTGCTTGCTTTTCTTGCCACCTAAAACTTGAAGCATAACTTACAGTCTCCGTGCCGTGCGCCTCCGGTAAGCCTGCTTCAAAAATGCGAATGTCTGCAGATAGCTGGCAGCCAGAAGGGGCTAGCCTGGAAAGCTGTTGCTCAGCCTCATCTGCCCATGTCGCTGCTCGCACAGAGGCACAGAGACTGGGGCTGCTTACTCTTTTTGCCACCTCAAACTTTAAACTTATTTTAGGGGGTCCATGCCGCACGGCTAAGGCAATCCTGCTCTGAAAATGCGAACGTCTGCAGATCGCTGGCAGCCAGAAGGGGCTAGCCTGGAAAGCTGTTGCTCAGCCTCATCTCCCATGGCACTGCACGCACAGAGGCAAGGAGACTAAGGCTCCTTGCTTGTCTTGCCACCTCAAACTTCCAACGTACTTCAGAGAGCCCGTGTCGGACGCCTTCACAGCCCTGCTCAGAAAATGCGAACTTCTGCAGATAGCAGGCAGTCAGAAGGGACTAGCCTGGAAAGCTGTTGCTCAGCCTCATCTGTCCATGGCACTGCTTGCCCAGAGGCACAGAGACTGGGACTGCTTGCTTGTCTTACCACCTCAAACGTCAAATGTATTTTAGGGAGTCCGTGTCGGGCGCCTCAGGCAGACCTGCTCCGTAAATGCGAATGTCTGCAGATACCAGGCAGCCAGAAGGGCTAGCCTGGAAAGCTGTTGCTCAGCCTCAACTGCCCATGGCACTGCTCGCACAGAGGCACAGAGACTGGGGCTGCTTGCTTGTCTTGCCACCTCAAACGTCAAACGTTGATTAGGGGGTCCGAGTCGGGAGCCTCCGGCAGTCCTGCTTCGAAAATGCGAACGTCTGCAGATAGCTGGCAGCCAGAAGGGGCTGGCCTGGAAAGCTGTTTCTCAGCCTCATTGCCCATGGCACTGCTCGCACAGAGGCACAGAGACTGGGGCTGCTTGCTTGTCTTACCACCTCAAACGTCAAATGTAGTTTAGGGAGTCCGTGTCGGGCGCCTCCGGCAGACCTACTTTGAAAATGCGTATCTCTGCAGATAGCTGGCAGACAGAAGGGCTAGCCTGGAAAGCTGTTGCTCAGCCTCAACTGCCCATGGCACTGCTCGCACAAAGGCCCAGAGACTGGGGCTGCTTGCTCGTCTTGCCACCTCAAACTTCCAACGTACTTCAGATAGCCCGTGTCGGACGCCTCCACAGCCAAGCTCAGAAAATGCAAACGTCTGCAGATAGCTGGCAGCCAGAAGGGACTAGCCTGGAAAGCTGTTGCTCAGCCTTATCTGTCCATGGCACTGCTTGCCCAGAGGCACAGAGACTGGTACTGCTTGCTTGTCTTACCACTTCAAACGTCAAATGTAGTTTAGGGAGTCCGTGTCGGGCGCCTCAGGCAGACCTGCTCTGAAAATGCGAATGTCTGCAGATACCTGGCAGGCAGAAGGGGCTAGTCTGGAAAGCTGTTGCTCAGCCTCATCTGCCCATGGCACTGCTCGTACAGAGGCACAGAAAATGGGTCTGCTTGCTTGTCTTGCCACCTCAAACTTCCAACATACCTTAGGGAGTCAGTGCCAATCTTGTCCTGCAGCCCCGTGGCAAAAATGCGACTGTCTGCAGATAGCGGGCAACCAGAAGGGGCTAGCCTGAAAGCTGTTACTCAGCCTCATCTGCCCATGGCACTGCTCGCACAGGGGCACAGAGACTGGGGTGCTTGCTTGTCTTGCCACCTAAAACTTGAAGCATGACTTACAGTCTCCGTGCCGTGCGCCTCCGGTAGCCCTGCTCCGAAAATGTGAACGTCTGCAGATAGCTGGCAGCCAGAAAGGGCTAGCCTGGAAAGCTGTTGCTCAGCCTCATCTGCCCATGGCACTGCTCGCACAGACGCACACAGACTGGGGCTGCTGGCTAGTCTTGCCACCTCAAAATTCCAATGTAGCCTGGGAATAGTGGGGGTCCTTGACAGACTCCTTTCGCAGTCCTCCTACGAAAATATGAACATCTGCTGATAGCTGGCACACAGAAGAGGCTAGCCTGGAAAGCTGTTGCTCAGCCTCATCTGCCCATGGCACTGCTCGCACAGAGACACAGAGACTGGGCTGCTTGCTTGTGTTGCCACCTGAAATTTCAAACGAACCCTTGAAAGGGGAGTGTCCCTGTCAGGCTCCTTTCGCAGCCCTGCTCTGAAAATGTGAACGTTTGCAGATAGCTGGCAGCCAGAAGGGGCTAGCCTGGAAAGCTGTTGCTCAGCCTCATCTGCCCATGGCACTGCTCGCAAAGAGGCACAGAGACTGGGGCTGCTTGCTCGTTTTGCCACCTCAAACTTCAAACGTAATTTAGGGTGTCCGTGCCGGGCGCCTACGGCAATCCTGCTCCGAAAATGCGAATGGCTGCAGATAGGTGACAGCCAGAAGGGGCTAGGCTGGAAAGCTGTTGCTCAGCCTCATCTGCCCATGGCACTGCTCGCACAAAGGCACAGAGACTGGGTCTGCTTGCTTGTCTTGCCACCTCAAACTTCCAACGTACTTCAGATAGCCCGTGTCGGACGCCTCCACAGCCAAGCTCAGAAAATGCGAACGTCTGCAGATAGCTGGCAGCCAGAAGGGACTAGCCTGGAAAGCTGTTGCTCAGCCTCATCTGTCCATGGCACTGCTTGCCCAGAGGCACAGAGACTGGTACTGCTTGCTTGTCTTACCACTTCAAACGTCAAATGTAGTTTAGGGAGTCCGTGTCGGGCGCCTCAGGCAGACCTGCTCTGTAAAATGCGAATGTCTGCAGATACCTGGCAGGCAGAAGGGGCTATCCTGGAAAGCTGTTGCTCAGCCTCATCTGCCCATGGCACTGCTCGTACAGAGGCACAGAGACTGGGGCTGCTTGCTTGTCTTGCCACCTCACACGTCAAACGTTGATTAGGGGGTCCGAGTCGGGTGCCTCCGTCAGTACTGCTCCGAAAATGCGAACGTCTGCAGATAGCTGGCAGCCAGAAGGGTCTAGCCTGGAAAGCTGTTACTCAGCCTCATCTGCACATGGCACTGCTCGCACAGAGGCACCGAGACTGGGTCTGCTTGCTTGTCTTGCCACCTCAAACTTCAAACGAACCCTGGAATGGAGAGTGTCCCTGTCATGCTCCTTTCGCAGCCCTTCTCCAAAAATGTGAACATTTGCAGATAGATGGCAGCCAGATGGGGCTAGCCCGGAAATCTGTTGCTCAGCCTCATCTGCCCATGGCACTGCTTAAACAGATGCACAGAGACTGGGGTGCTTGCTTTTCTTGCCACCTAAAACTTGAAGCATAACTTACAGTCTCCGTGCCGTGCGCCTCCGGTAAGCCTGCTTCAAAAATGCGAATGTCTGCAGATAGCTGGCAGCCAGAAGGGGCTAGCCTGGAAAGCTGTTGCTCAGCCTCATCTGCCCATGTCGCTGCTCGCACAGAGGCACAGAGACTGGGGCTGCTTACTCTTTTTGCAACCTCAAACTTTAAACTTATTTTAGGGGGTCCGTTCCGCAAGGCTAAGGCAATCCTGCTCCGAAAATGCGAACGTCTGCAGATCGCTGGCAGCCAGAAGGGGCTAGCCTGGAAAGCTGTTGCTCAGCCTCATCTGCCCATGGCACTGCACGCACAGAGGCAAGGAGACTAAGGCTCCTTGCTTGTCTTGCCACCTCAAACTTCCAATGTACTTCAGAGAGCCCGTGTCGGACGCCTCCGACAGCCCTGCTCAGAAAATGCGAACTTCTGCAGATAGCTGGCAGTCAGAAGGGACTAGCCTGGAAAGCTGTTGCTCAGCCTCATCTGTCCATGGCACTGCTTGCCCAGAGGCACAGAGACTGGGACTGCTTGCTTGTCTTCCCACCTCAAACGTCAAATGTATTTTAGGGAGTCCGTGTTGGGCGCCTCTGGCAGACCTGCTCCGTAAATCCGAATGTCTGCAGATACCAGGCAGCCAGAAGGGCTAGCCTGGAAAGCTGTTGCTCAGCCTCAACTGCCCATGGCACTGCTCACACAGAGGCACAGAGACTGGGGCTGCTTGCTTGTCTTGCCACCTCAAAATTCCAATGTATCCCGGGAATATGTGTGGCCCTTGCCAGACTCCTTTTGCAGCCCTCCTACGAAAATATGAACATCTGCAGATAGCTGGCAGCCAGAAGGGGCTAGCCTGGAAAGCTGTTGCTCAGCCTCATCTGCCCATGGCACTGCTCACACAGAGGCACAGAGACTGGGGCTGCTTGCTTGTCTTGCCACCTCAAACGTCAAACGTTGATTAGGGGGTCCGAGTCGGGAGCCTCTGGCAATTCTGCTCCGAAAATGCGAACGTCTGCAGATAGCTGGCAGCGAGAAGGGGCTAGCCTGGAAAGCTGTTTCTCAGCCTCATTGCCCATGGCACTGCTCGAACAGAGGCACAGAGACTGGGGCTGCTTGCTTGTCTTACCACCTCAAACGTCAAATGTAGTTTAGGGAGTCCGTGTCGGGCGCCTCGGCAGACCTGCTTTGAAAATGCGAAACTCTGCAGATAGCTGGCAGCCAGAAGGGCTAGCCTGGAAAGCTGTTGCTCAGCCTCAACTGCCCATGGCACTGCTCGCACAAAGGCACAGAGACTGGGGCTGCTTGCTTGTCTTGCCACCTCAAAATTCCAATGTAGCCTGGGAATATGGGTGGTCCTTGCCAGACTCCTTTCGCAGCCCTCCTCCGAAAATATGAACATCTGATGATAGTTGGCAGCCAGAAGGGGCTAGCCTGGAAAGCTGTTGCTCAGCCTCATCTGCCCATGGCACTGCTCGCACAGAGGCACAGAGACTGGGGCTGCTTGCTTGTCTTGCCACCTCAAACGTCAAACGTAGATTAGGGGGTCCAAGTCGGGCGCCTCCAGCAGTCCTGCTCCGAAAATGCGAACGTCTGCAGATCGCTAGCAGCCAGAAGGGGCTAGCCTGTAAAGCTGTTGCTCAGCATCATCTGCCCATGGCACTGCTCGCACAGAGGCACAGAGACCGGGGCTGCATGCTTGTCTTGCCACCTCAAACTTCAAATGTAATTCAGGGAGTCCCTGCCATGCACCTCCGGTACCCCTGCTCCAAAAATGTGAACGTTTGCAGATAGCTGGCAGCCAGAAGGGGCTAGCCTGAAAAGCTGTTGCTCAGCCTCATCTGCCCATGGCACTGCTCGCAAAGAGGCACAGAGACTGGGGCTGCTTGCTCGTTTTGCCACCTCAAACTTCAAACGTAATTTAGGGTGTCCGTGCCGGGCGCCTACGGCAATCCTGCTCCGAAAATGCGAATGTCTGCAGATAGGTGACAGCCAGAAGAGGCTAGGCTGGAAAGCTGTTGCTCAGCCTCATCTGCCCATGGCACTGCTCGCACAAAGGCACAGAGACTGGGGCTGCTTGCTCGTCTTGCCACCTCAAACTTCCAACGTACTTCAGATAGTCCGTGTCGGACGCCTCCACAGCCAAGCTCAGAAAATGCGAACGTCTGCAGATAGCTGGCAGCCAGAAGGGACTAGCCTGGAAAGCTGTTGCTCAGCCTCATCTGTCCATGGCACTGCTTGCCCAGAGGCACAGAGACTGGTACTGCTTGCTTGTCTTACCACTTCAAACGTCAAATGTATTTTAGGGAGTCCGTGTCGGGCGCCTCAGGCAGACCTGCTCTGAAAATGCGAATGTCTGCAGATACCTGGCAGGCAGAAGGGGCTAGTCTGGAAAGCTGTTGCTCAGCCTCATCTGCCCATGGCACTGCTCGTACAGAGGCACAGAAAATGGGTCTGCTTGCTTGTCTTGCCACCTCAAACTTCCAACATACCTTAGGGAGTCAGTGCCAATCGTGTCCGACAGCCCCGTGGCAAAAATGCGACTGTCTGCAGATAGAGGGCAGCCACAAGGGGCTAGCCTGGAAAGCTGTTACTCAGCCTCATCTGCCCATGGCACTGCTCGCACAGGTGCACAGAGACTGGGGTGCTTGCTTGTCTTGCCACCTAAAACTTGAAGCATGACTTACAGTCTCCGTGCCGTGCGCCTCCGGTAAGCCTGCTTCAAAAATGCGAATGTCTGCAGATAGCTGGCAGCCAGAAGGGGCTAGCCTGGAAAGCTGTTGCTCAGCCTCATCTGCCCATGTCGCTGCTCGCACAGAGGCACAGAGACTGGGGCTGCTTACTCTTTTTGCAACCTCAAACTTTAAACTTATTTTAGGGGGTCCGTTCCGCAAGGCTAAGGCAATCCTGCTCCGAAAATGCGAACGTCTGCAGATCGCTGGCAGCCAGAAGGGGCTAGCCTGGAAAGCTGTTGCTCAGCCTCATCTGCCCATGGCACTGCACGCACAGAGGCAAGGAGACTAAGGCTCCTTGCTTGTCTTGCCACCTCAAACTTCCAATGTACTTCAGAGAGCCCGTGTCGGACGCCTCCGACAGCCCTGCTCAGAAAATGCGAACTTCTGCAGATAGCTGGCAGTCAGAAGGGACTAGCCTGGAAAGCTGTTGCTCAGCCTCATCTGTCCATGGCACTGCTTGCCCAGAGGCACAGAGACTGGGACTGCTTGCTTGTCTTCCCACCTCAAACGTCAAATGTATTTTAGGGAGTCCGTGTTGGGCGCCTCTGGCAGACCTGCTCCGTAAATCCGAATGTCTGCAGATACCAGGCAGCCAGAAGGGCTAGCCTGGAAAGCTGTTACTCAGCCTCATCTGCCCATGGCACTGCTCGCACAGAGGCACAGAGACTGGGGCTGCTTGCTCGTTTTGCCACCTCAAACTTCAAACGTAATTTAGGGTGTCCGTGCCGGGCGCCTACGGCAATCCTGCTCCGAAAATGCGAATGTCTGCAGATAGGTGACAGCCAGAAGAGGCTAGGCTGGAAAGCTGTTGCTCAGCCTCATCTGCCCATGGCACTGCTCGCACAAAGGCACAGAGACTGGGGCTGCTTGCTCGTCTTGCCACCTCAAACTTCCAACGTACTTCAGATAGTCCGTGTCGGACGCCTCCACAGCCAAGCTCAGAAAATGCGAACGTCTGCAGATAGCTGGCAGCCAGAAGGGACTAGCCTGGAAAGCTGTTGCTCAGCCTCATCTGTCCATGGCACTGCTTGCCCAGAGGCACAGAGACTGGTACTGCTTGCTTGTCTTACCACTTCAAACGTCAAATGTAGTTTAGGGAGTCCGTGTCGGGCGCCTCAGGCAGACCTGCTCTGAAAATACGAATGTCTGCAGATACCTGGCAGGCAGAAGGGGCTAGTCTGGAAAGCTGTTGCTCAGCCTCATCTGCCCATGGCACTGCTCGTACAGAGGCACAGAAAATGGGTCTGCTTGCTTGTCTTGCCACCTCAAACTTCCAACATACCTTAGGGAGTCAGTGCCAATCGTGTCCGACAGCCCCGTGGCAAAAATGCGACTGTCTGCAGATAGAGGGCAGCCACAAGGGGCTAGCCTGGAAAGCTGTTACTCAGCCTCATCTGCCCATGGCACTGCTCGCACAGGTGCACAGAGACTGGGGTGCTTGCTTGTCTTGCCACCTAAAACTTGAAGCATGACTTACAGTCTCCGTGCCGTGCGCCTCCGGTAAGCCTGCTTCAAAAATGCGAATGTCTGCAGATAGCTGGCAGCCAGAAGGGGCTAGCCTGGAAAGCTGTTGCTCAGCCTCATCTGCCCATGTCGCTGCTCGCACAGAGGCACAGAGACTGGGGCTGCTTACTCTTTTTGCAACCTCAAACTTTAAACTTATTTTAGGGGGTCCGTTCCGCAAGGCTAAGGCAATCCTGCTCCGAAAATGCGAACGTCTGCAGATCGCTGGCAGCCAGAAGGGGCTAGCCTGGAAAGCTGTTGCTCAGCCTCATCTGCCCATGGCACTGCACGCACAGAGGCAAGGAGACTAAGGCTCCTTGCTTGTCTTGCCACCTCAAACTTCCAATGTACTTCAGAGAGCCCGTGTCGGACGCCTCCGACAGCCCTGCTCAGAAAATGCGAACTTCTGCAGATAGCTGGCAGCCAGAAGGGGCTAGCCTGGAAAGCTGTTGCTCAGCCTCATCTGCCCATGGCACTGCTCACACAGAGGCACAGAGACTGGGGCTGCTTGCTTGTCTTGCCACCTCAAACGTCAAACGTTGATTAGGGGGTCCGAGTCGGGAGCCTCTGGCAATTCTGCTCCGAAAATGCGAACGTCTGCAGATAGCTGGCAGCGAGAAGGGGCTAGCCTGGAAAGCTGTTTCTCAGCCTCATTGCCCATGGCACTGCTCGAACAGAGGCACAGAGACTGGGGCTGCTTGCTTGTCTTACCACCTCAAACGTCAAATGTAGTTTAGGGAGTCCGTGTCGGGCGCCTCGGCAGACCTGCTTTGAAAATGCGAAACTCTGCAGATAACTGGCAGCCAGAAGGGCTAGCCTGGAAAGCTGTTGCTCAGCCTCAACTGCCCATGGCACTGCTCACACAAAGGCACAGAGACTGGGGCTGCTTGCTTGTCTTGCCACCTCAAAATTCCAATGTAGCCTGGGAATATGGGTGGTCCTTGCCAGACTCCTTTCGCAGCCCTCCTCCGAAAATATGAACATCTGATGATAGTTGGCAGCCAGAAGGGGCTAGCCTGGAAAGCTGTTGCTCAGCCTCATCTGCCCATGGCACTGCTCGCACAGAGGCACAGAGACTGGGGCTGCTTGCTTGTCTTGCCACCTCAAACGTCAAACGTAGATTAGGGGGTCCAAGTCGGGTGCCTCCAGCAGTCCTGCTCCGAAAATGCGAACGTCTGCAGATCGCTAGCAGCCAGAAGGGGCTAGCCTGGAAAGCTGTTGCTCAGCATCATCTGCCCATGGCACTGCTCGCACAGAGGCACAGAGACCGGGGCTGCATGCTTGTCTTGCCACCTCAAACTTCAAATGTAATTCAGGGAGTCCCTGCCATGCACCTCCGGTACCCCTGCTCCAAAAATGTGAACGTTTGCAGATAGCTGGCAGCCAGAAGGGGCTAGCCTGGAAAGCTGTTGCTCAGCCTCATCTGCCCATGGCACTGCTCGCACAGAGGCACAGAGACTGGGGCTGCTTGCTCGTTTTGCCACCTCAAACTTCAAACGTAATTTAGGGTGTCCGTGCCGGGCGCCTACGGCAATCCTGCTCCGAAAATGCCACTGTCTGCAGATAGGTGACAGCCAGAAGAGGCTAGGCTGGAAAGCTGTTGCTCAGCCTCATCTGCCCATGGCACTGCTCGCACAAAGGCACAGAGACTGGGGCTGCTTGCTCGTCTTGCCACCTCAAACTTCCAACGTACTTCAGATAGTCCGTGTCGGACGCCTCCACAGCCAAGCTCAGAAAATGCGAACGTCTGCAGATAGCTGGCAGCCAGAAGGGACTAGCCTGGAAAGCTGTTGCTCAGCCTCATCTGTCCATGGCACTGCTTGCCCAGAGGCACAGAGACTGGTACTGCTTGCTTGTCTTACCACTTCAAACGTCAAATGTAGTTTAGGGAGTCCGTGTCGGGCGCCTCAGGCAGACCTGCTCTGAAAATGCGAATGTCTGCAGATACCTGGCAGGCAGAAGGGGCTAGTCTGGAAAGCTGTTGCTCAGCCTCATCTGCCCATGGCACTGCTCGTACAGAGGCACAGAAAATGGGTCTGCTTGCTTGTCTTGCCACCTCAAACTTCCAACATACCTTAGGGAGTCAGTGCCAATCGTGTCCGACAGCCCCGTGGCAAAAATGCGACTGTCTGCAGATAGAGGGCAGCCACAAGGGGCTAGCCTGGAAAGCTGTTACTCAGCCTCATCTGCCCATGGCACTGCTCGCACAGGTGCACAGAGACTGGTACTGCTTGTTTGTCTTGCCACCTAAAACTTGAAGCATGACTTACAGTCTCCGTGCCGTGTGCCTCCGGTTGCCCTGCTCCGAAAATGTGAACGTCTGCAGATAGCTGACAGCCAGAAAGGGCTAGCCTGGAAAGCTGTTGCTCAGCCTCATCTGCCCATGGCACTGCTTGCACAGACGCATACAGACTGGGGCTGCTGGCTAGTCTTGCCACCTCAAAATTCCAATGTAGCCTGGGAATAGTGGGGGTCCTTGACAGACTCCTTTCGCAGTCCTCCTACGAAAATATGAACATCTGCTGATAGCTGGCACACGGAAGAGGCTAGCCTGGAAAGCTGTTGCTCAGCCCCATCTGCCCATGGCACTGCTCGCACAGAGACACAGAGACTGGGCTGCTTGCTTGTGTTGCCACCTCAAATTTCAAACGAACCCTTCAAAGGGGACTGTCCCTGTCAGGCTCCTTTCGCAGCCCTGCTCTGAAAATGTGAACGTTTGCAGATAGCTGGCAGCCAGAAGGGGCTAGCCTGGAAAGCTGTTGCTCAGCCTCATCTGCCCATGGCACTGCTCACACAGAGGCACAGAGACCGGGGCTGCATGCTTGTCTTGCCATCTCAAACTTCAAATGTAATTCTGGGAGTCCCTGCCATGCACCTCCGGTACCCCTGCTCCAAAAATGTGAATGTCTGCAGATAGCTGGCAGCCAGAAGAGACTAGCCTGGAAAGCTGTTGCTCAGCCTCATCTGCCCATGGCACTGCTTGCACAGAGGCACAGAGACTGGGGTGCTTGCTTGTCTTTCCACCTCAAACGTCAAAAGTATCTTTGGGGTTCTGTGCAGCATGCCTCCGGCAGCCCTGCTAAAAATATGAACGTCTGCAGATAGCTGGCAGCCAGAAGGGGCTAGCCTGGAAAGCTGTTACTCAGCCTCATCTGCACATGGCACTGCTCGCACAGAGGCACAGAGACTGGGGCTGCTTGCTTGTCTTGCCACCTCAAACTTCAAACGAACCCTGGAATGGAGAGTGTCCCTGTCAGGCTCCTTTCGCAGCGCTTCTCCAAAAATGGGAACATTTGCAGATAGATGGCAGCCAGAAGGGGCTAGCCTGGAAAGCTGTTGCTCAGCCTCATCTGCCCATGGCACTGCTCACACAGAGGCACAGAGACTGGGGCTGCATGCTTGTCTTCCCACTTCAAACTTCAAATGTACTTCAGGGAGTCCCTGCCGGGCGCCTCCTGCAGCCGTGCTCTAAAAATGCGAAGGTCTGCAGATAGCTGGCAGCCAGAAAGTGCTAGCCTGGAAATCTGTTACTCAGCCTCATCTGCCCATGGCACTGCTTGCACAGAGGCACAGAGACTGGGGTGCTTGCTTTTCTTGCCACCTAAAACTTGAAGCATAACTTACAGTCTCCGTGCCGTGCGCCTCCGGTAAGCCTGCTTCAAAAATGCGAATGTCTGCAGATAGCTGGCAGCCAGAAGGGGCTAGCCTGGAAAGCTGTTGCTCAGCCTCATCTGCCCATGTCGCTGCTCGCACAGAGGCACAGAGACTGGGGCTGCTTACTCTTTTTGCCACCTCAAACTTTAAACTTATTTTAGGGGGTCCATGCCGCACGGCTAAGGCAATCCTGCTCTGAAAATGCGAACATCTGCAGATCGCTGGCAGCCAGAAGGGGCTAGCCTGGAAAGCTGTTGCTCAGCCTCATCTGCCCATGGCACTGCACGCACAGAGGCAAGGAGACTAAGGCTCCTTGCTTGTCTTGCCACCTCAAACTTCCAATGTACTTCAGAGAGCCCGTGTCGGACGCCTTCACAGCCCTGCTCAGAAAATGCGAACTTCTGCAGATAGCTGGCAGTCAGAAGGGACTAGCCTGGAAAGCTGTTGCTCAGCCTCATCTGTCCATGGCACTGCTTGCCCAGAGGCACAGAGACTGGGACTGCTTGCTTGTCTTACCACCTCAAACGTCAAATGTATTTTAGGGAGTCCGTGTCGGGCGCCTCAGGCAGACCTGCTCCGTAAATGCGAATGTCTGCAGATACCAGGCAGCCAGAAGGGCTAGCCTGGAAAGCTGTTGCTCAGCCTCAACTGCCCATGGCACTGCTCGCACAGAGGCACAGAGACTGGGGCTGCTTGCTTGTCTTGCCACCTCAAAATTCCAATGTATCCCGGGAATATGTGTGGCCCTTGCCAGACTCCTTTTGCAGCCCTCCTCCGAAAATATGAACATCTGCAGATAGCTGGCAGCCAGAAGGGGCTAGCCTGGAAAGCTGTTTCTCAGCCTCATTGCCCATGGCACTGCTCGCACAGAGGCACAGAGACTGGGGCTGCTTGCTTGTCTTACCACCTCAAACGTCAAATGTAGTTTAGGGAGTCCGTGTCGGGCGCCTCGGCAGACCTGCTTTGAAAATGCGTAACTCTGCAGATACCTGGCAGCCAGAAGGGCTAGCCTGGAAAGCTGTTGCTCAGCCTCAACTGCCCATGGCACTGCTCGCACAAAGGCACAGAGACTGGGTCTGCTTGCTTGTCTTGCCACCTCAAAATTCCAATGTAGCCTGGGAATATGGGTGGTCCTTGCCAGACTCCTTTCGCAGCCCTCCTCCGAAAATATGAACATCTGATGATAGTTGGCAGCCAGAAGGGGCTAGCCTGGAAAGCTGTTGCTCAGCCTCATCTGCCCATGGCACTGCTCGCACAGAGGCACAGAGACTGGGGCTGCTTGCTTGTCTTGCCACCTCAAACGTCAAACGTAGATTAGGGGGTCCAAGTCGGGCGCCTCCAGCAGTCCTGCTCCGAAAATGCGAACGTCTGCAGATCGCTAGCAGCCAGAAGGGGCTAGCCTGGAAAGCTGTTGCTCAGCCTCATCTGCCCATGGCACTGCTCGCACAGAGGCACAGAGACCGGGGCTGCATGTTTGTCTTGCCACCTCAAACTTCAAATGTAATTCAGGGAGTCCCTGCCATGCACCTCCGGTACCCCTGCTCCAAAAATGTGAACGTTTGCAGATAGCTGGCAGCCAGAAGGGGCTAGCCTGGAAAGCTGTTGCTCAGCCTCATCTGCCCATGGCACTGCTCGCAAAGAGGCACAGAGACTGGGGCTGCTTGCTCGTTTTGCCACCTCAAACTTCAAACGTAATTTAGGGTGTCCGTGCCGGGCGCCTACGGCAATCCTGCTCCGAAAATGCGAATGTCTGCAGATAGGTGACAGCCAGAAGGGGCTAGGCTGGAAAGCTGTTGCTCAGCCTCATCTGCCCATGGCACTGCTCGCACAAAGGCACAGAGACTGGGGCTGCTTGCTCGTCTTGCCACCTCAAACTTCCAACGTACTTCAGATAGCCCGTGTCGGACGCCTCCACAGCCAAGCTCAGAAAATGCGAACGTCTGCAGATAGCTGGCAGCCAGAAGGGACTAGCCTGGAAAGCTGTTGCTCAGCCTCATCTGTCCATGGCACTGCTTGCCCAGAGGCACAGAGACTGGGGCTGCTTGCTTGTCTTACCACCTCAAACTTCAAACATAATTTAGGGGGTCCGTGCCGGGCGCCTACGGCAATCCTGCTCCGAAAATGCGAATGTCTGCAGATAGGTGACAGCCAGAAAGGGCTAGCCTGGAAAGCTGTTGCTCAGCCTCATCTGCCCATGGCACTGCTCGCACAGACGCATACAGACTGGGGCTGCTGGCTAGTCTTGCCACCTCAAAATTCCAATGTAGCCTGGGAATAGTGGGGGTCCTTTACAGACTCCTTTCGCAGTCCTCCTACGAAAATATGAACATCTGCTGATAGCTGGCACATGGAAGATGCTAGCCTGGAAAGCTGTTGCTCAGCCCCATCTGCCCATGGCACTGCTCGCACAGAGACACAGAGACTGGGCTGCTTGCTTGTGTTGCCACCTCAAATTTCAAACGAACCCTTCAAAGGGGAGTGTCCCTGTCAGGCCCCTTTCGCAGCCCTGCTCTGAAAATGTGAACGTTTGCAGATAGCTGGCAGCCAGAAGGGGCTAGCCTGGAAAGCTGTTGCTCAGCCTCATCTGACCATGGCACTGCTCGCAAAGAGGCACAGAGACTGGGGCTGCTTGCTCGTTTTGCCACCTCAAACTTCAAACATAATTTAGGGGGTCCGTGCCGGGCGCCTACGGCAATCCTGCTCCGAAAATGCGAATGTCTGCAGATAGGTGACAGCCAGAAGGGGCTAGGCTGGAAAGCTGTTGCTCAGCCTCATCTGCCCATGGCACTGCTCGCACAGAGGCACAGAGACTGGGGCTGCTTGTTTGTCTTCCCATCTCAAACGTCAAACGTAGATTAGGGGGTCCGAGTCGGGCGCCTCCGGTAGCCCTGCTCCAAAAATGGGAACGTCTGCAGATAGCTGGCAGCCAGAAGGGGCTAGCCTGGAAAGCTGTTGCTCAGCCTCATCTGCCCATGGCACTGCTCGCACAAAGGCACAGAGACTGGGGCTGCTTGCTCGTCTTGCCACCTCAAACTTCCAACGTACTTCAGATAGTCCGTGTCGGACGCCTCCACAGCCAAGCTCAGAAAATGCGAACGTCTGCAGATAGCTGGCAGCCAGAAGGGACTAGCCTGGAAAGCTGTTGCTCAGCCTCATCTGTCCATGGCACTGCTTGCCCAGAGGCACAGAGACTGGTACTGCTTGCTTGTCTTACCACTTCAAACGTCAAATGTAGTTTAGGGAGTCCGTGTCGGGCGCCTCAGGCAGACCTGCTCTGAAAATGCGAATGTCTGCAGATACCTGGCAGGCAGAAGGGGCTAGTCTGGAAAGCTGTTGCTCAGCCTCATCTGCCCATGGCACTGCTCGCACAGAGGCACAGAGTCTGGGGTGCTTGCTTGTCTTGCCACCTAAAACTTGAATCATAACTTACAGTCTCCGTGCCGTGCGCCTCCGGTAGCCCTGCTCCAAAAATGTGAACGACTGCAGATAGGTGGCAGCCAGAAGAGGCTAGCCTGGAAAGCTGTTGCTCAGCCTCATCTGCCCATGAAACTGCTCGCACAGAGGCACAGAGTCTGGGGTGCTTGCTATTTTGCTACCTCAAACTTAAAACGTGGCATTTGTCGTTGTGCAGGGTGCCTCCGACAGCCCTGTTCCGAAAGTGCGAACGTCAGCAGATAGCTGGCATCCAGAAGGGGCTAGCCTGGAAAGCTGTTGCTCAGCCTCATCTGCCCATGGCACTGCTCGTACAGAGGCACAGAAAATGGGTCTGCTTGCTTGTCTTGCCACCTCAAACTTCCAACATACCTTAGGGAGTCAGTGCCAATCTTGTCCGGCAACCCCGTGGCAAAAATGCGACTGTCTGCAGATAGCGGGCAACCAGAAGGGGCTAGCCTGGAAAGCTGTTACTCAGCCTCATCTGCCCATGGCACTGCTCGCACAGGGGCAAAGAGACTGGGGTGCTTGCTTGTCTTGCCACCTAAAACTTGAAGCATGACTTACAGTCTCCGTGCCGTGCGCCTCCGGTAGGCCTGCTTTGAAAATGTGAACGTCTGCAGATAGCTGGCAGCCAGAAAGGGCTAGCCTGGAAAGCTGTTGCTCAGCCTCATCTGCCCATGGCACTGCTTGCACAGACGCACACAGACTGGGGCTGCTGGCTAGTCTTGCCACCTCAAAATTCCAATGTAGCCTGGGAATAGTGGGGGTCCTTGACAGACTCCTTTCGCAGTCCTCCTACGAAAATATGAACATCTGCTTATAGCTGGCACACAGAAGAGGCTAGCCTGGAAAGCTGTTGCTCAGCCTCATCTGCCCATGGCTCTGCTCGCACAGAGACACAGAGACTGGGCTGCTTGCTTGTGTTGCCACCTGAAATTTCAAATGAACCCTTGAAAAGGGAGTGTCCCTGTCAGGCTCCTTTCGCAGCCCTGCTCTGAAAATGTGAACGTTTGCAGATAGCTGGCAGCCAGAAGGGGCTAGCCTGGAAAGCTGTTGCTCAGCCTCATCTGACCATGGCACTGCTCGCAAAGAGGCACAGAGACTGGGGCTGCTTGCTCGTTTTGCCACCTCAAACTTCAAACGTAATTTAGGGTGTCCGTGCCGGGCGCCTACGGCAATCCTGCTCCGAAAATGCGAATGTCTGCAGATAGGTGACAGCCAGAAGGGGCTAGGCTGGAAAGCTGTTGCTCAGCCTCATCTGCCCATGGCACTGCTCGCACAAAGGCACAGAGACTGGGGCTGCTTGCTCGTCTTGCCACCTCAAACTTCCAACGTACTTCAGATAGCCCGTGTCGGACGCCTCCACAGCCAAGCTCAGAAAATGCGAACGTCTGCAGATAGCTGGCAGCCAGAAGGGACTAGCCTGGAAAGCTGTTGCTCAGCCTCATCTGTCCATGGCACTGCTTGCCCAGAGGCACAGAGACTGGTACTGCTTGCTTGTCTTACCACTTCAAACGTCAAATGTAGTTTAGGGAGTCCGTGTCGGGCGCCTCAGGCAGACCTGCTCTGAAAATGCGAATGTCTGCAGATACCTGGCAGGCAGAAGGGGCTATCCTGGAAAGCTGTTGCTCAGCGTCATCTGCCCATGGCACTGCTCGTACAGAGGCACAGAGACTGGGGCTGCTGGCTTGTCTTGCCACCTCAAAATTCCAATGTAGCCTGGGAATACAGGGGGTCCTTGCCAGACTCCTTTAACAGCCCTCCTCCGAAAATATGAACATCTGCAGATAGCTGGGAGCCAGAAGGGGCTAGCCTGGAAAGCTGTTGCTCAGCCTCATCTGCCCATGGCACTGCTCACACAGAGGCACAGAGACTGGGGCTGCTTGCTTGTCTTGCCACCTCACACGTCAAACGTTGATTAGGGGGTCCGAGTCGGGTGCCTCCGTCAGTACTGCTCCGAAAATGCGAACGTCTGCAGATAGCTGGCAGCCAGAAGGGGCTAGCCTGGAAAGCTGTTACTCAGCCTCATCTGCACATGGCACTGCTCGCACAGAGGCACAGAGACTGGGGCTGCTTGCTTGTCTTGCCACCTCAAACTTCAAACGAACCCTGGAATGGAGAGTGTCCCTGTCAGGCTCCTTTCGCAGCCCTTCTCCAAAAATGTGAATATTTGCAGATAGATGGCAGCCAGATGGGGCTAGCCCGGAAAGCTGTTGCTCAGCCTCATCTGCCCATGGCACTGCTCACACAGAGGCACAGAGACGGGGGCTGCATGCTTGTCTTCCCACTTCAAACTTCAAATGTACTTCAGGGAGTCCCTGCCGGGCGCCTCCTGCAGCCGTGCTCTAAAAATGCGAAGGTCTGCAGATAGCTGGCAGCCAGAAAGTGCTAGCCTGGAAATCTGTTACTCAGCCTCATCTGCCCATGGCACTGCTTGCACAGATGCACAGAGACTGGGGTGCTTGCTTTTCTTGCCACCTAAAACTTGAAGCATAACTTACAGTCTCCGTGCCGTGCGCCTCCGGTAAGCCTGCTTCAAAAATGCGAATGTCTGCAGATAGCTGGCAGCCAGAAGGGGCTAGCCTGGAAAGCTGTTGCTCAGCCTCATCTGCCCATGTCGCTGCTCGCACAGAGGCACAGAGACTGGGGCTGCTTACTCTTTTTGCAACCTCAAACTTTAAACTTATTTTAGGGGGTCCGTTCCGCAAGGCTAAGGCAATCCTGCTCCGAAAATGCGAACGTCTGCAGATCGCTGGCAGCCAGAAGGGGCTAGCCTGGAAAGCTGTTGCTCAGCCTCATTGCCCATGGCACTGCTCGCACAGAGGCACAGAGACTGGGGCTGCTTGCTTGTCTTACCACCTCAAACTTCCAACGTACTTCAGAGAGCCCGTGTCGGACGCCTCCGACAGCCCTGCTCAGAAAATGCGAACTTCTGCAGACAGCTGGCAGTCAGAAGGGACTAGCCTGGAAAGCTGTTGCTCAGCCTCATCTGTCCATGGCACTGCTTGCCCAGAGGCACAGAGACTGGTACTGCTTGCTTGTCTTCCCACCTCAAACGTCAAATTTATTTTAGGGAGTCCGTGTCGGGCGCCTCTGGCAGACCTGCTCCGTAAATGCGAATGTCTGCAGATACCAGGCAGCCAGAAGGGCTAGCCTGGAAAGCTGTTGCTCAGCCTCAACTGCCCATGGCACTGCTCGCACAGAGGCACAGAGACTGGGGCTGCTTGCTTGTCTTGCCACCTCAAAATTCCAATGTATCCCGGGAATATGTGTGGCCCTTGCCAGACTCCTTTTGCAGCCCTCCTCCGAAAATATGAACATCTGCAGATAGCTGGCAGCCAGAAGGGGCTAGCCTGGAAAGCTGTTTCTCAGCCTCATTGCCCATGGCACTGCTCGCACAGAGGCACAGAGACTGGGGCTGCTTGCTTGTCTTACCACCTCAAACGTCAAATGTAGTTTAGGGAGTCCGTGTCGGGCGCCTCGGCAGACCTGCTTTGAAAATGCGTAACTCTGCAGATACCTGGCAGCCAGAAGGGCTAGCCTGGAAAGCTGTTGCTCAGCCTCAACTGCCCATGGCACTGCTCGCACAAAGGCACAGAGACTGGGTCTGCTTGCTTGTCTTGCCACCTCAAAATTCCAATGTAGCCTGGGAATATGGGTGGTCCTTGCCAGACTCCTTTCGCAGCCCTCCTCCGAAAATATGAACATCTGATGATAGTTGGCAGCCAGAAGGGGCTAGCCTGGAAAGCTGTTGCTCAGCCTCATCTGCCCATGGCACTGCTCGCACAGAGGCACAGAGACTGGGGCTGCTTGCTTGTCTTGCCACCTCAAACGTCAAACGTAGATTAGGGGGTCCAAGTCGGGCGCCTCCAGCAGTCCTGCTCCGAAAATGCGAACGTCTGCAGATCGCTAGCAGCCAGAAGGGGCTAGCCTGGAAAGCTGTTGCTCAGCCTCATCTGCCCATGGCACTGCTCGCACAGAGGCACAGAGACCGGGGCTGCATGTTTGTCTTGCCACCTCAAACTTCAAATGTAATTCAGGGAGTCCCTGCCATGCACCTCCGGTATCCCTGCTCCAAAAATGTGAACGTTTGCAGATAGCTGGCAGCCAGAAGGGGCTAGCCTGGAAAGCTGTTGCTCAGCCTCATCTGCCCATGGCACTGCTCGCAAAGAGGCACAGAGACTGGGGCTGCTTGCTCGTTTTGCCACCTCAAACTTCAAACGTAATTTAGGGTGTCCGTGCCGGGCGCCTACGGCAATCCTGCTCCGAAAATGCGAATGTCTGCAGATAGGTGACAGCCAGAAGGGGCTAGGCTGGAAAGCTGTTGCTCAGCCTCATCTGCCCATGGCACTGCTCGCACAAAGGCACAGAGACTGGGGCTGCTTGCTCGTCTTGCCACCTCAAACTTCCAACGTACTTCAGATAGCCCGTGTCGGACGCCTCCACAGCCAAGCTCAGAAAATGCGAACGTCTGCAGATAGCTGGCAGCCAGAAGGGACTAGCCTGGAAAGCTGTTGCTCAGCCTCATCTGTCCATGGCACTGCTTGCCCAGAGGCACAGAGACTGGGGCTGCTTGCTTGTCTTACCACCTCAAACTTCAAACATAATTTAGGGGGTCCGTGCCGGGCGCCTACGGCAATCCTGCTCCGAAAATGCGAATGTCTGCAGATAGGTGACAGCCAGAAAGGGCTAGCCTGGAAAGCTGTTGCTCAGCCTCATCTGCCCATGGCACTGCTCGCACAGACGCATACAGACTGGGGCTGCTGGCTAGTCTTGCCACCTCAAAATTCCAATGTAGCCTGGGAATAGTGGGGGTCCTTTACAGACTCCTTTCGCAGTCCTCCTACGAAAATATGAACATCTGCTGATAGCTGGCACATGGAAGATGCTAGCCTGGAAAGCTGTTGCTCAGCCCCATCTGCCCATGGCACTGCTCGCACAGAGACACAGAGACTGGGCTGCTTGCTTGTGTTGCCACCTCAAATTTCAAACGAACCCTTCAAAGGGGAGTGTCCCTGTCAGGCCCCTTTCGCAGCCCTGCTCTGAAAATGTGAACGTTTGCAGATAGCTGGCAGCCAGAAGGGGCTAGCCTGGAAAGCTGTTGCTCAGCCTCATCTGACCATGGCACTGCTCGCAAAGAGGCACAGAGACTGGGGCTGCTTGCTCGTTTTGCCACCTCAAACTTCAAACATAATTTAGGGGGTCCGTGCCGGGCGCCTACGGCAATCCTGCTCCGAAAATGCGAATGTCTGCAGATAGGTGACAGCCAGAAGGGGCTAGGCTGGAAAGCTGTTGCTCAGCCTCATCTGCCCATGGCACTGCTCGCACAGAGGCACAGAGACTGGGGCTGCTTGTTTGTCTTCCCATCTCAAACGTCAAACGTAGATTAGGGGGTCCGAGTCGGGCGCCTCCGGTAGCCCTGCTCCAAAAATGGGAACGTCTGCAGATAGCTGGCAGCCAGAAGGGGCTAGCCTGGAAAGCTGTTGCTCAGCCTCATCTGCCCATGGCACTGCTCGCACAAAGGCACAGAGACTGGGGCTGCTTGCTCGTCTTGCCACCTCAAACTTCCAACGTACTTCAGATAGTCCGTGTCGGACGCCTCCACAGCCAAGCTCAGAAAATGCGAACGTCTGCAGATAGCTGGCAGCCAGAAGGGACTAGCCTGGAAAGCTGTTGCTCAGCCTCATCTGTCCATGGCACTGCTTGCCCAGAGGCACAGAGACTGGTACTGCTTGCTTGTCTTACCACTTCAAACGTCAAATGTAGTTTAGGGAGTCCGTGTCGGGCGCCTCAGGCAGACCTGCTCTGAAAATGCGAATGTCTGCAGATACCTGGCAGGCAGAAGGGGCTAGTCTGGAAAGCTGTTGCTCAGCCTCATCTGCCCATGGCACTGCTCGCACAGAGGCACAGAGTCTGGGGTGCTTGCTTGTCTTGCCACCTAAAACTTGAATCATAACTTACAGTCTCCGTGCCGTGCGCCTCCGGTAGCCCTGCTCCAAAAATGTGAACGACTGCAGATAGGTGGCAGCCAGAAGAGGCTAGCCTGGAAAGCTGTTGCTCAGCCTCATCTGCCCATGAAACTGCTCGCACAGAGGCACAGAGTCTGGGGTGCTTGCTATTTTGCTACCTCAAACTTAAAACGTGGCATTTGTCGTTGTGCAGGGTGCCTCCGACAGCCCTGTTCCGAAAGTGCGAACGTCAGCAGATAGCTGGCATCCAGAAGGGGCTAGCCTGGAAAGCTGTTGCTCAGCCTCATCTGCCCATGGCACTGCTCGTACAGAGGCACAGAAAATGGGTCTGCTTGCTTGTCTTGCCACCTCAAACTTCCAACATACCTTAGGGAGTCAGTGCCAATCTTGTCCGGCAACCCCGTGGCAAAAATGCGACTGTCTGCAGATAGCGGGCAACCAGAAGGGGCTAGCCTGGAAAGCTGTTACTCAGCCTCATCTGCCCATGGCACTGCTCGCACAGGGGCAAAGAGACTGGGGTGCTTGCTTGTCTTGCCACCTAAAACTTGAAGCATGACTTACAGTCTCCGTGCCGTGCGTCTCCGGTAGGCCTGCTTTGAAAATGTGAACGTCTGCAGATAGCTGGCAGCCAGAAAGGGCTAGCCTGGAAAGCTGTTGCTCAGCCTCATCTGCCCATGGCACTGCTTGCACAGACGCACACAGACTGGGGCTGCTGGCTAGTCTTGCCACCTCAAAATTCCAATGTAGCCTGGGAATAGTGGGGGTCCTTGACAGACTCCTTTCGCAGTCCTCCTACGAAAATATGAACATCTGCTTATAGCTGGCACACAGAAGAGGCTAGCCTGGAAAGCTGTTGCTCAGCCTCATCTGCCCATGGCTCTGCTCGCACAGAGACACAGAGACTAGGGCTGCTTGCTTGTGTTGCCACCTGAAATTTCAAATGAACCCTTGAAAAGGGAGTGTCCCTGTCAGGCTCCTTTCGCAGCCCTGCTCTGAAAATGTGAACGTTTGCAGATAGCTGGCAGCCAGAAGGGGCTAGCCTGGAAAGCTGTTGCTCAGCCTCATCTGACCATGGCACTGCTCGCAAAGAGGCACAGAGACTGGGGCTGCTTGCTCGTTTTGCCACCTCAAACTTCAAACGTAATTTAGGGTGTCCGTGCCGGGCGCCTACGGCAATCCTGCTCCGAAAATGCGAATGTCTGCAGATAGGTGACAGCCAGAAGGGGCTAGGCTGGAAAGCTGTTGCTCAGCCTCATCTGCCCATGGCACTGCTCGCACAAAGGCACAGAGACTGGGGCTGCTTGCTCGTCTTGCCACCTCAAACTTCCAACGTACTTCAGATAGCCCGTGTCGGACGCCTCCACAGCCAAGCTCAGAAAATGCGAACGTCTGCAGATAGCTGGCAGCCAGAAGGGACTAGCCTGGAAAGCTGTTGCTCAGCCTCATCTGTCCATGGCACTGCTTGCCCAGAGGCACAGAGACTGGTACTGCTTGCTTGTCTTACCACTTCAAACGTCAAATGTAGTTTAGGGAGTCCGTGTCGGGCGCCTCAGGCAGACCTGCTCTGAAAATGCGAATGTCTGCAGATACCTGGCAGGCAGAAGGGGCTATCCTGGAAAGCTGTTGCTCAGCGTCATCTGCCCATGGCACTGCTCGTACAGAGGCACAGAGACTGGGGCTGCTGGCTTGTCTTGCCACCTCAAAATTCCAATGTAGCCTGGGAATACAGGGGGTCCTTGCCAGACTCCTTTAACAGCCCTCCTCCGAAAATATGAACATCTGCAGATAGCTGGGAGCCAGAAGGGGCTAGCCTGGAAAGCTGTTGCTCAGCCTCATCTGCCCATGGCACTGCTCACACAGAGGCACAGAGACTGGGGCTGCTTGCTTGTCTTGCCACCTCACACGTCAAACGTTGATTAGGGGGTCCGAGTCGGGTGCCTCCGTCAGTACTGCTCCGAAAATGCGAACGTCTGCAGATAGCTGGCAGCCAGAAGGGGCTAGCCTGGAAAGCTGTTACTCAGCCTCATCTGCACATGGCACTGCTCGCACAGAGGCACAGAGACTGGGGCTGCTTGCTTGTCTTGCCACCTCAAACTTCAAACGAACCCTGGAATGGAGAGTGTCCCTGTCAGGCTCCTTTCGCAGCCCTTCTCCAAAAATGTGAATATTTGCAGATAGATGGCAGCCAGATGGGGCTAGCCCGGAAAGCTGTTGCTCAGCCTCATCTGCCCATGGCACTGCTCACACAGAGGCACAGAGACGGGGGCTGCATGCTTGTCTTCCCACTTCAAACTTCAAATGTACTTCAGGGAGTCCCTGCCGGGTGCCTCCTGCAGCCGTGCTCTAAAAATGCGAAGGTCTGCAGATAGCTGGCAGCCAGAAAGTGCTAGCCTGGAAATCTGTTACTCAGCCTCATCTGCCCATGGCACTGCTTGCACAGATGCACAGAGACTGGGGTGCTTGCTTTTCTTGCCACCTAAAACTTGAAGCATAACTTACAGTCTCCGTGCCGTGCGCCTCCGGTAAGCCTGCTTCAAAAATGCGAATGTCTGCAGATAGCTGGCAGCCAGAAGGGGCTAGCCTGGAAAGCTGTTGCTCAGCCTCATCTGCCCATGTCGCTGCTCGCACAGAGGCACAGAGACTGGGGCTGCTTACTCTTTTTGCAACCTCAAACTTTAAACTTATTTTAGGGGGTCCGTTCCGCAAGGCTAAGGCAATCCTGCTCCGAAAATGCGAACGTCTGCAGATCGCTGGCAGCCAGAAGGGGCTAGCCTGGAAAGATGTTGCTCAGCCTCATTGCCCATGGCACTGCTCGCACAGAGGCACAGAGACTGGGGCTGCTTGCTTGTCTTACCACCTCAAACGTCAAATGTAGTTTAGGGAGTCCGTGTCGGGCGCCTCCGGCAGACCTGCTTTGAAAATGCGAAACTCTGCAGATAGCTGGCAGCCAGAAGGGCTAGCCTGGAAAGCTGTTGCTCAGCCTCAACTGCCCATGGCACTGCTCGCACAAAGACACAGAGACTGGGGCTGCTTGCTTGTCTTGCCACCTCAAAATTCCAATGTAGCCTGGGAATATGGGTGGTCCTTGCCAGACTCCTTTCGCAGCCCTCCTCCGAAAATATGAACATCTGATGATAGTTGGCAGCCAGAAGGGGCTAGCCTGGAAAGCTGTTGCTCAGCCTCATCTGCCCATGGCACTGCTCGCACAGAGGCACAGAGACTGGGGCTGCTTGCTTGTCTTGCCACCTCAAACGTCAAACGTAGATTAGGGGGTCCACGTCGGGCGCCTCCAGCAGTCCTGCTCGAAAACGCGAACGTCTGCAGATAGCTTGCAGCCAGAAGGGGCTAGCCTGGAAAGCTGTTGCTCAGCCTCATCTGCCCATGGCACTGCTCGCACAGAGGCACAGAGACTGGGGCTGCCTTCTTGTCTTGCCACGTCAAACTCCAAACGTATCTTTGGGGTTCTGTGCAGCATGCCTCCGGCAGCCCTGCTAATATTACGAACGTCAGCAGATTGGTGGCAGCCAGAAGGGACTAGCCTGGAAAGCTGTTGCTGAGCCTCATCTGCCCATGGCACTGCTCACACAGAGGCACAGAGACCGGGGCTGCATGCTTGTCTTGCCATCTCAAACTTCAAATGTAATTCAGGGAGTCCCTGCCATGCACCTCCGGTACCCCTGCTCCAAAAATGTGAATGTCTGCAGATAGCTGGCAGCCAGAAGAGTCTAGCCTGGAAAGCTGTTGCTCAGTCTCATCTGCCCATGGCACTGCTTGCACAGAGGCACAGAGACTGGGGCTGCTTGCTTGTCTTGCCACCTCAAACTTCCAACGTACCTCAGATAGCCCGTGTCGGACGCCTTCACAGTCCAGCTCAGAAAATGCGAACGTCTGCAGATAACTGGCAGCCAGAAGGGACTAGCCTGGAAAGCTGTTGCTCAGCCTCAGCTGTCCATGGCAGTGCTTGCCCAGAGGCACAGAGACTGGTACTGCTTGCTTGTCTTACCACCTCAAACGTCAAATGTAGTTTAGGGAGTCCGTGTCGGGCGCCTCAGGCAGACCTGCTCTGAAAATGCGAATGTCTGCAGATACCTGGCAGACAGAAGGGGCTAGTTTGGAAAGCTGTTGCTCAGCCTCATTGCCCATGGCACTGCTCGCACAGAGGCACAGAGACTGGGGCTGCTTGCTTGTCTTTCCACCTCAAACGTCAAACGTATCTTTGGGGTTCTGTGCAGCATGCCTCCGGCAGCCCTTCTCCAAAGATGTGAACATTTGCAGATAGCTGGCAGTCAGAAGAGACTAGCCTGGAAAGGTGTTGCTCAGCCTCATCTGTCCATGGCACTGCTTGCCCAGAGGCACAGAGACTGGGACTGCTTGCTTGTCTTACCACCTCAAACGTCAAATGTATTTTAGGGAGTCCGTGTCGGGCGCCTCTGGCAGACCTGCTCCGTAAATGCGAATGTCTGCAGATACCAGGCAGCCAGAAGGGCTGGCCTGGAAAGCTGTTGCTCAGCCTCAACTGCCCATGGCACTGCTCGCACAGAGGCACAGAGACTGGGGCTGCTTGCTTGTCTTGCCACCTCAAACGTCAAACGTTGATTAGGGGGTCCGAGTCGGGAGCCTCCGGCAGTCCTGCTCCGAAAATGCGAACGTCTGCAGATAGCTGGCAGCCAGAAGGGGCTAGCCTGGAAAGCTGTTTCTCAGCCTCATTGCCCATGGCACTGCTCGCACAGAGGCACAGAGACTGGGGCTGCTTGCTTGTCTTACCACCTCAAACGTCAAATGTAGTTTAGGGAGTCCGTGTCGGGCGCCTCCGGCAGACCTGCTTTGAAAATGCGTATCTCTGCAGATAGCTGGGAGACAGAAGGGCTAGCCTGGAAAGCTGTTGCTCAGCCTCAACTGCCCATGGCACTGCTCGCACAAAGGCACAGAGACTGGGGCTGCTTGCTAGTCTTTCCACCTCAAAATTCCAATGTATCCTGGGAATATGGGTGGTCCTTGCCAGACTCGTTTCGCAGCCCTCCTCCGAAAATATGAACATCTGATGATAGCTGGCAGCCAGAAGGGGCTAGCCTGGAAAGCTGTTGCTCAGCCTCATCTGCCCATGGCACTGCTCGCACAGAGGCACAGAGACTGGGGCTGCTTGCTTGTCTTGCCACCTCAAACTTCAAACGTATTTCAGGGATTCCGTGCCAGGTGCCTCCAGCAGCTCTGCTTTGAAAACGCGAACGTCTGCAGATAGCTGGCAGCCAGAAAGTGCTAGCCCGGAAAGCTGTTGCTGAGCCTCATCTGCCCATGGCACTGCTCACACAGAGGCACAGAGACCGGGGCTGCATGCTTGTCTTGCCATCTCAAACTTCAAATGTAATTCAGGGAGTCCCTGCCATGCACCTCCGGTACCCCTGCTCCGAAAATGTGAATGTCTGCTTATAGCTGGCAGCCAGAAGAGACTAGCCTGGAAAGCTGTTGCTCAGCCTCATCTGCCCATTGCACTGCTTGCACAGAGGCACAGAGACTGGGGCTGCTTGCTTGTCTTGCCACCTCAAACTTCCAACGTACTTCAGATAGCCCGTGTCGGACGCCTTCACAGCCCAGCTCTGAAAATGCGAACGTCTGCAGATAGCTGGCAGCCAGAAGGGACTAGCCTGGAAAGCTGTTGCTCAGCCTCATCTGTCCATGGCACTGCTTGCCCAGAGGCACAGAGACTAGTACTGCTTGCTTGTCTTACCACCTCAAACGTCAAATGTAGTTTAGGGAGTCCGTGTCGGGCGCCTCCGGCAGACCTGCTCTGAAAATGTGAATGTCTGCAGATACCTGGCAGACAGAAGGGGCTAGTTTGGAAAGCTGTTGCTCAGCCTCAACTGCCCATGGCACTGCTCGCACAGAGGCACAGAGACTGGGGCTGCTTGCTTGTCTTGCCACCTCAAAATTCCAATGTAACCTGGGAATATGGGGGGTCCTTGCCAGACTCCTTTTGCAGCCCTCCTCCGAAAATATGAACATCTGCAGATAGCTGGCAGCCAGAAGGGGCTAGCCTGGAAAGCTGTTGCTCAGCCTCATCTGCCCATGGCACTGCTCGCACAGAGGCACAGAGACTGGGGTGCTTGCTTGTCTTGCCACCTCAAACGTCAAAAGTATCTTTGGGGTTCTGTGCAGCATGCCTCCGGCAGCCCTGCTAAAAATATGAACGTCTGCAGATAGCTGGCAGCCAGAAAGAGCTAGCCTGGAAAGCTGTTGCTCAGCCTCATCTGCACATGGCACTGCTCGCACAGAGGCACAGAGACTGTGGTGCTTGCTTTTCTTGCCACCTAAAACTTGAAGCATAGCTTACAGTCTCCATGCCGTGCGCCTCCGGTAAGCCTGCTTCAAAAATGCGAATGTCTGCAGATAGCTGGCAGCCAGAAGGGGCTAGCCTGGAAAGCTGTTGCTCAGCCTCATCTGCCCATGTCGCTGCTCGCACAGAGGCACAGAGACTGGGGCTGCTTACTCTTTTTGCCACCTCAAACTTCAAACTTATTTTAGGGGGTCCGTGCCGCACGGCTAAGGCAATCCTGCTCCGAAAATGCGAACGTCTGCAGATCGCTGGCAGCCAGAAGGGCTAGCCTGGAAAGCTGTTGCTCAGCCTCATCTGCCCATGGTACTGCTCGCACAAAGGCACAGAGACTGGGGCTGCTTGCTAGTCTTGCCACCTCAAAATTCCAATGTATCCTGGGAATATGGGTGGTCCTTGCCAGACTCCTTTCGCAGCCCTCCTCCGAAAATATGAACATCTGATGATAGCTGGCAGCCAGAAGGGGCTAGCCTGGAAAGCTGTTGCTCAGCCTCATCTGCCCATGGCACTGCTCGCACAGAGGCACAGAGACTGGGGCTGCTTGCTTGTCTTGCCACCTCAGACTTCCAACGTACTTCAGATAGCCCGTGTCGGACGCCTTAACAGCCCAGCTCAGAAAATGCGAACGTCTGCAGATAGCTGGCAGCCAGAAGGGAGTAGCCTGGAAAGGTGTTGCTCAGCCTCATCTATCCATGGCACTGCTTGCCCAGAGGCACAGAGACTGGTACTGCTTGCTTGTCTTACCACCTCAAACGTCAAATGTAGTTTAGGGAGTCCGTGTCGGGCGCCTCCGGCAGACCTGCTCTGAAAATGCGAATGTCTGCAGATACCTGGCAGGCAGAAGGGGCTGGTTTGGAAAGCTCTTGCTCATCCTCAACTGCCCATGGCACTGCTCGCACAGAGGCACAGAGATTGGGGCTGCTTGCTTGTCTTGCCACCTCAAAATTCCAATGTAACCTGGGAATATGGGGGGTCCTTGCCAGACTCCTTTTGCAGCCCTCCTCCGATAATATGAACATCTGCAGATAGCTGGCAGCCAGAAGGGGCTAGCCTGGAAAGCTGTTGCTCAGCCTCATCTGCCCATGGCACTGCTCACACAGAGGCACAGAGACTGGGGCTGCTTGCTTGTCTTCCCACCTCATACGTCAAACGTTCATTAGGGGGTCCGAGTCGTGTGCCTCCGTCAGTACTGCTCCGAAAATGCGAACGTCTGCAGATAGCTGGCAGCCAGAAGGGGCTAGCCTGAAAAGCTGTTGCTCAGCCTCATCTGTCCATGGCACTGCTCGCACAGTGGCACAGAGACTGGGGCTGCTTGCGTGTCTTGCCACCTCAAACTTCAAAAGTATTACAGGGATTCCGTGCCAGGTGCCTCCAGCAGCCCTGAATTGAAAATGCGACTGTCTGCAGATAGCGGGCAGCCAGAAGGGGCTAGCCTGGAAAGCTGTTGCTCAGCCTCATCTGCCCATGGCACTGCTCGCACAGAGGCACAGAGACGGGGACTGCTTGCTTGTCTTAACACCTCAAACGTCAAATGTAGTTTAGGGAGTCCGTGTCGGGCGCCTCAGGCAGACCTGCTCTGAAAATGCGAATGTCTGCAGATACCTGGCAGGCAGAAGGGGCTAGTCTGTAAAGCTGTTGCTCAGCCTCAACTGCCCATGGCACTGCTCACACAGAGGCACAGAGACTGGGGCTGCTTGCTTGTCTTGCCACCTCAAAATTCCAATGTATCCTGGGAATATGGGGGGTCCTTGCCAGACTCCTTTCGCAGCCCTCCTCCGAAAATACGAACATCTGATGATAGCTGGCAGCCAGAAGGGGCTAGCCTGGAAAGCTGTTGCTCAGCCTCATCTGCCCATGGCACTGCTCGCACAGAGGCACAGAGACTGGGGCTGCTTGCTTGTCTTGCCACCTCAGACTTCCAACGTACTTCAGATAGCCCGTGTCGGACGCCTTCACAGCCCAGCTCAGAAAATGCGAACGTCTGCAGATAGCTGCCAGCCAGAAGGGAGTAGCCTGGAAAGGTGTTGCTCAGCCTCATCTATCCATGGCACTGCTTGCCCAGAGGCACAGAGACTGGTACTGCTTGCTTGTCTTACCACCTCAAACGTCAAATGTAGTTTAGGGAGTCCGTGTCGGGCGCCTCCGGCAGACCTGCTCTGAAAATGCGAATGTCTGCAAATACCTGGCAGGCAGAAAGGGCTGGTTTGGAAAGCTCTTGCTCATCCTCAACTGCCCATGGCACTGCTCGCACAGAGGCACAGAGATTGAGGCTGCTTGCTTGTCTTGCCACCTCAAAATTCCAATGTAACCTGGGAATATGGGGGGTCCTTGCCAGACTCCTTTTGCAGCCCTCCTCCGAAAATATGAACATCTGCAGATAGCTGGCAGCCAGAAGGGGCTAGCCTGGAAAGCTGTTGCTCAGCCTCATGTGCCCATGGCACTGCTCACACAGAGGCACAGAGACTGGGGCTGCTTGCTTGTCTTCCCACCTCATACGTCAAACGTTTATTAGGGGGTCCGAGTCGTGTGCCTCCGTCAGTACTGCTCCGAAAATGCGAACGTCTGCAGATAGCTGGCAGCCAGAAGGGGCTAGCCTGAAAAGCTGTTGCTCAGCCTCATCTGTCCATGGCACTGCTCGCACAGTGGCACAGAGACTGGGGCTGCTTGCGTGTCTTGCCACCTCAAACTTCAAAAGTATTACAGGGATTCCGTGCCAGGTGCCTCCAGCAGCCCTGATTTGAAAATGCGACTGTCTGCAGATAGCGGGCAGCCAGAAGGGGCTAGCCTGGAAAGCTGTTGCTCAGCCTCATCTGCCCATGGCACTGCTCGCACAGAGGCACAGAGACGGGGACTGCTTGCTTGTCTTAACACCTCAAACGTCAAATGTAGTTTAGGGAGTCCGTGTCGGGCGCCTCAGGCAGACCTGCTCTGAAAATGCGAATGTCTGCAGATACCTGGCAGGCAGAAGGGGCTAGTCTGTAAAGCTGTTGCTCAGCCTCAACTGCCCATGCCACTGCTCACACAGAGGCACAGAGACTGGGGCTGCTTGCTTGTCTTGCCACCTCAAAATTCCAATGTATCCTGGGAATATGGGGGGTCCTTGCCAGACTCCTTTAACAGCCCTCCTCCGAAAATATGAACATCTGCAGATAGCTGGCAGCCAGAAGAGGCTAGCCTGGAAAGCTGTTGCTCAGCCTCATCTGCCCATGGCACTGCTCGCACAGAGGCACAGAGACTGGGGTGCTTGCTTGTCTTGCCACCTCAAACGTCAAACGTATCTTTGGGGTTCTGTACAGCATGCCTCCGGCAGCCCTGCTAAAAATATGAACGTCTGCAGATAGCTGGCAGCCAGAAGTGTCTAGCCTGGAAAGCTGTTGCTCAGCCTCATCTGCCCATGGCACTGCTCGCACAGAGGCAAAGAGACTGGGGTGCTTGCTTGTCTTTCCACCTCAAACGTCAAACGTATCTTTGGGGTTCTGTGCAGCATGCCTCCGGCAGCCCTTCTCCAAAAATGTGAACATTTGCAGATAGATTGCAGCCAGAAGGGGCTAGCCCGGAAAGCTGTTGCTCAGCCTCATCTGCCCATGGCACTGCTCACGCAGAGGCACAGAGACTGAGGCTGCATGCTTGTCTTCCCACTTCAAACTTCAAATGTACTTCAGGGAGTCCCTACCGGGCGCCTCCTGCAGCCGTGCTCTAAAAATGCGAAGGTCTGCAGATAGCTGGCAGCCAGAAGGAGCTAGCCTGGAAATCTGTTGCTCAGCCTCATCTGCCCATGGCACTGGTTGCACAGAGGCACAGAGACTGGGGTGCTTGCTTGTCTTGCCACCTAAAACTTGAAGCATAACTTTCAGTCTTCGTGCCGTGCGCCTCCTTTACCCCTGCTTCAAAAATGCGAATGTCTGCAGATAGCTGGCAGCTAGAAGGGTCTAGCCTGGAAAGCTGTTGCTCAGCCTCATCTGCCCATGTCACTGCTCGCACAGAGGCACAGAGACTGGGGCTGCTTACTCTTTTTGCCACCTCAAACTTTAAACTTATTTTAGGGGGTCCGTGCCGCACGGCTAAGGCGATCCTGCTCCTAAAATGCGAACGTCTGCAGATCGCTGGCAGCCAGAAGGGGCTAGCCTGGAAAGCTGTTGCTCAGCCTTATCTACCCATGGCACTGCACGCACAGAGGCAAGGAGACTAAGGCTCCTTGCTTGTCTTGCCACCTCAAACTTCCAACGTACTTCAGAGAGCCCGTGTCGGACGCCTCCGACAGCCCTGCTCAAAAAATGCGAACTTCTGCAGATAGTTGGCTGTCAGAAGGGACTAGCCTGGAAAGCTGGTGCTCAGCCTCATCTGTCCATGGCACTGCTTGCCCAGAGGCACAGAGACTGGTACTGCTTGCTTGTCTTACCACCTCAAATGTCAAATGTATTTTAGGGAGTCCGTATCGGGCGCCTCCGGCAGACCTGCTCCGTAAATGCGAATGTCTGCAGATACCTGGCAGCCAGAAGGGCTAGCCTGGAAAGCTGTTGCTCAGCCTCAACTGCCCATGGCACTGCTCGCACAGAGGCACAGAGACTGGGGCTGCTTGCTTGTCTTGCCACCTCAAAATTCCAATGTATCCCGGGAATATGTGTGGTCCTTGCCAGACCCCTTTTGCAGCCCTCCTCCGAAAATATGAACATCTGCAGATAGCTGGGAGCCAGAAGGGGCTAGCCTGGAAAGCTGTTGCTCAGCCTCATGTGCCCATGGCACTGCTCGCACAGAGGCACAGAGACTGGTACTGCTTGCTTGTCTTGCCACCTCAAACGTCAAACGTTGATTAGGGGGTCCGAGTCGGGCGCCTCCAGCAGTCCTGCTCCGAAAATGCGAACGTCTGCAGATAGCTGGCAGCCAGAAGGGGCTGGCCTGGAAAGCTGTTGCTCAGCCTCATCTGCCCATGGCACTGCTCGCACAGTGGCACAGAGACGGGGACTGCTTGCTTGTCTTACCACCTCAAACGTCAAACGTATCTTTGGGGTTCTGTACAGCATGCCTCTGGCAGCCCTGCTAATATTACGAACGTCAGCAGATTGGTGGCAGCCAGAAGGGGCTAGCCTGGAAAGCTGTTGCTCAGCCTCATCTGCCCATGGCACTGCTCGCACAGAGGCACAGAGACTGTGGCTGCTTGCTTGTCTTGCCACCTCAAACTTCAAAAGTATTTCAGGGATTCCGTGCCAGGTGCCTTTAGCAGCTCTGCTTTGAAAATGCGAACGTCTGCAGATAGCTGGCAGCCAGAAAGTGCTAGCCCGGAAAGCTGTTGCTGAGCCTCATCTGCCCATGGCACTGCTCACACAGAGGCACAGAGACCGGGGCTGCATGCTTGTCTTGCCACCTCAAACTTCAAATGTAATTCAGGGAGTCCCTGCCATGCACCTCCGGTACCCCTGCTCCAAAAATGTGAACGTCTGCAGATAGCTGGCAGCCAGAAGGGACTAGCCTGGAAAGCTGTTGCTCAGCCTTATCTGCCCATGGCACTGCTTGCACAGAGGCACAGAGACTAGGGCTGCTTGAATGTTTTGCCACCTCAAATTTGAAACGTGTCTTCGAAATGCCAAGGGTCCCTGCCAGGCGCACTTCGCAGCCCTGCTCCTAAAATACAAGACAAGCACGGAACCCCTGAAGTACGTCTGAAGTGTGACAGCGGCCTGGCGCAAGCACCCCTTATTGCCAGGTTACGTTTGAAGTTTGATATGCTTTTAATATAGGTACGACGTTTGACATAGCAAAACAAGCAAGCAGCCCAAAACTCTGTGCCTCTGTGCGAGCTATGCCATGGGCAGAAGTGACTGAGCAACAGCTTTCCAGGCTAGCCATCTCTGGCTGCCAGCTATCTGCAGACGTTCGCATTTTCACAGCAAGACTGTGACAGGAGCCTGAAGCAAACCACCCTTATTGCCAGGTTACATTTGGATTTTGAGATGGCAAGACAAGCAAGCAGCCCCAGTCTCTGTGCCTCTGTGCGAGCAGTGCCATGGGCAGATGAGGCCGACGAACAGCTTTCCAGGCTAGACCCTTCTGGCTGCCAGCTATCTGCAGACCATAGCATTTTCGCAGCAGAGCTAACAAACGAGCCTGGCAGGCACCACCCCATTTTTAAGGCAGGGCTGACAGAGAGTAGCCTGGCACTGATCTTGATAGGTATATTTCAAGACAAGAAAGCACCCCAGTCTCTTTGCCTCTATGCGAGCAGTGCCATGGGCAGATGAGCCTGAGCAGACGCTTTGCAGGCTAGCCCCTTCTGCATGCCAGCTATATGCAGACATTCGCATTTTCAGAGCAGGGCTGCCGGAGCAGCCTGGCACGGATATTGTTAGGTATATTTGACGTTTGAGGTGGCAAAACAAGCAAGCAGCCCCAGTCTCTGTGCCTCTGTGCCAGCAGTGCCATGGGCAGATGAGGCTGTGAAACAGCTTTCCAGGCTAGCCCCTTCTGGCTGCCAGCTATCTGCATACGTTTGCATTTTTGAAGCAGGGCTGCCGGTGGTGCCAGGCACGGACATGCTAAGGTACGTTAGAAGAATGAGGTGGCAGGGCAAGCAAGCAGTCCTGGTCTCTTTCCCTCTGTGCGAGCAGTTTCATGGGCAGATGAGGCTGAGCAACAGTTTTCCAGGTTTTGCCATTCTTGCTGCCAGCGATCTGCAGACGTTTGCATTTTCGGAGCAGTGCTGGCCGAGGCGCCCGGCATGAACGCCCTAAGGTACGTTTGAAGTCTGAGGTGGCAAGACAAGCAAGCACCCCAGTCGCTTTACCTCTGTGCGAGCAGTGCCATGGGCAGATGAGGCTGAGCAACAGCTTTCCAGGCTAGCCCCTTCTGTCTGACTTCTATCTGCAGACGTTCACATTTTCGAAGCAGGGCTGCCTCAGGCTCTCGACATAAACCGCCTAAGCTATGCTTCAAGTTTGAGATAGTAAAACAAGCAAGCAGCCACTGTCTCCGTGCTTCTGAGAGAGCAGTGCCATTGACAGATGAGGCTGAGCAGCATCTTATCAGGCTAGACCCTTATGGCTGCGAGCTTTCGGTAGACGTTCGTATTTTCGGAGCAGGGCTGCGAAAGGAGCCTGCCAGGGGTCTCCCTCATTCCCAGGCTACGTTTGAAGTTTGAGGTGGCAAGACAAGCAAGCAGCCCTAGTCTCTGTGCCTCTGTGCGAGCAGTGCCATGGGCAGATGAGGCTGAGCAACAGCTTTACAGTCTAGCCCCTTCTGACTGCCAGCTGTCGGCAGACCTTCGCATTTTTGGAGCAGGGCTGACGGAGGCTCCCGGCACGTTCCCCTTAAGATACGTTTGAGGTGGCAAGACAAGCAAGTAGACCCAGTCTCTGTGCCCCTGTGTGAGCAGTGCCATGGGCAGATGAGGCTAAGTAACTGCTTTCCAGGCTAGCCCCTTCTGGCTGCCAGCTATCTGCAGACGTTTGCATTTACGGAGCATGGCTGCTGGAGCCGCACTGCACAGACCCCCAAAGATACGTTTGAGATTTGATGTGGGAAGACAACCAAGCAGCCCCAGTCTCTGTGCATCTGTGCGAGCAGTGCCATGGGCAGATGAGGCTGAGCAACAGCTTTCCCGGCTAGCCCCTTCTGGCTGCCAGCAATCTGCAGACATTCGCATTTTTGGAGCAGGGCTGCGAAAGGAGCCTGACAGGGATCACCCTGATTCCCAGGCTACGTTTGAAGTTTGAGGTGACAAGATATGCAAGCAGCCCCAGTCTCTGTGCCTCTGTGTGAGCAGTGCCATGGGCAGATGAGGCTGAGCAACAGCTTTCCTGGCTAGCCCCTTCTTCCTTCCAGCTATCTGGAGACGTTTGCATTTTTGAAGCAGGGCTGCCGGTGGCGCCAGGCACGGATAGGCTAAGTTACGTTTGAAGTTTGAGGTTGCAGGACAAGCAAGTAGCTCCAGAATCTGTGCCTCTGTGCGAGAATTGCCATGGGCAGATGAGGCTGAGCAGCAGATTTCCAGGAAGGCCCCTTCTGTCTGCCAGCTATCTGCAGACCTTCGCATTTTTGGAGCAGGGCTGACGGAGGCGCCCTACATGAACCCCCTAAGATATCTTTGAAGTTTGAGGTGGCAAGACAAGCCAGCAGCCCCAGTCTCTTTGCCTCTGTGCGAGCAGTGCCATAGACAGATGAGGCTGAGCAACAGCTTTCCCGGCTAGCCCCTTCTGGCTGCCAGCTATCTGCAGATGTTCGAATTTTTGGAGTAGGTTTGCCAGAGGAGCCTGGCAGGGACCACCCCACTTTGCCATAATAACTTTGAAGTTTGAGGTGGCAAGACAAGCAAGCAGCCACTGTCTCCGTGCCTCTGAGAGAGCAGTGCCATTGACAGATGAGGCTGAGCAGCATCTTATCAGGCCAGCCCCTTCTGGCTGCTAGCTTTCGTATTTTCGAAGCAGGGCTGCGAAAGGAGTCTGCCAGGGGTCTACCTCATTCCCAGGCTACTTTTAAAGTTTGAGGTGTCAAGACAAGCAAGCATCCCCAGTCTCTGTGCCTCTGTGCGAGCAGTGCCATGGGCAGATGAGGCTGAGCAACAGCTTTCGAGGCTAGCCACTTCTGGCTGCCATCAATCTGCAGACTTTCGCATTTTTCGAGCAGACTTGACGGAGGCTCCAGGCAAGTTCCCCCTAAGATATGTTTGAAGTTTGAGGTGGCAAGACAAGTAAGCAGCCCCAGTCTCTGTGCCTCTGTGCGAGCAGTGCCATGGGCAGATAAGGCTGAGAAACATATTTCCCGGCTAGCCACTTCTGGCTTCGATCTATTCTCAGACGTTCGCTTTTTGTCAGTAGCGCTGCGAAAGGAGCATTATAGGGACCCCCCAATTCTCAGGTTACGTTTGAAGTTTGAGGTTGCAAGACAAGCCAGCAGCCCCAGTCTCTGTGCCTCTGTGCGAGCAGTGGCATTGGCAGATGAGGCTGAGCAACATCTTTCCCGGCTAGCCCCTTCTGGCTGCGAGCTGTCGGCAGACGTTCGCATTTTCGGAGCAGGGCTGCGAAAGGAGTCTGGCATGGATCACCCTCATTCCCAGGCTACGAATGAAGTTTGAGGTGGCAAGACAAGCAAGCAGCCCCTGTCTCCGTGTCTCTGAGAGAGCAGTGCCATGGGCAGATGAGGCTGAGCAACAGCTTTCCACGCTAGCCCCTTCTGTCTGCCAGCTACCTGCAGACATGCGCATTTTCAGAGTATGGCTGCCGGAGTCGCCCGGCACGGACCACCTAAATTACACCGGACTTTTGAGGTGGCAAGACAAGCAAGAAGGCCCAGTCTCTTTGCCTCTGTGCGAGCAGTGCCATGGGCAGATGAGGCTGAGAAAAAGCTTTCGATGCTAGCCCCTTCTGGCTCCCTCTATCTGCAGAAGATCGCATTTTCGGAGCAGATTTGCCGCAGGCACCAAGAACGGACACCCGAAGAACTGTTTGAAGTTTGAGGTGGCAGGACAAGCAAGCAGCCCCAGTCTCTGTGCCTCTGTGCGAGCAGTGCCATGGGCAGATGAGGCTGAGAAACAGCTTTCCAGGCTAGCCCCTTCTGACTGCCACCTATCTGCAGACGTTCGCAGTTTCAGAGCAGAGCTGCCGCGGCCACTGGACACGGACTCACGTAAATACGTTTGATCTTTGAGGTGCAAGACAAGCAAGCAGCCCCAGTCTCTGTGCCTCTGTGCGAGCTGTGCCATGGGCACATGAGGCTGAGCAACAGCTTTCCAGGCTAGCCCCTTCTGGCTGCCAGCTATCTGCAGACATTCACATTTTAGGAGCAGAGCTAAGAAAGGAGCGTGCCAGGCACAACCACAATTCCCAGGCTACGTTTGAATTCTGAGGTGGCAAGAGAAGCAAGCAGCCCCAGTCTCTGTGCCTCTGTGCGAGCAGTGCCATGGGCAGATGAGGCTGAGCACCAACTTTCCAGGCTAGCCCCTTCTGGCTGCCATCTATATGCAGACGTTCGCATTTTCGGAGCAGGATTGCCGCAGGCACCATGAACGAACACCCGAAGATCTGTTTGAAGTTTGAGGTGGCAGGACAAGCAAGTAGCCCCAGTCTCTGTGCCTCTGTGCGAGCATTGCCATGGGCAGATGAGGCTGAGCAACAGCTTTCCAGGCTAGCCCCTTCTGGCTGCCAGCTACCTGCAGACGTTTGCATTTTTGGAGCAGGGCTCTTGGAGGTTCCCGGCATGGACTGCCAAAGAAACTTTTGAAGTTTGATGTGGCAAGGCAAGAGAGCAGCCTAAGTCTCTGTGCCTCTGTGCGAGCAGTGCCATGGGCAGATGAGGCTGAGAAAGAGCTTTCCAGGCTAGCCCCTTCTGGCTGCCAGCTATCTCCAGCCCTTCGCATTTTCGCAGCACAGCTAAGAAAGGCGCCTGGCAGGCACCACCCCCATTCCAAGGCTACGTTTGAAGTTTTATGTGGCAAGACAAGCAAGAAGCCCCAGTCTCTTTGCCCCTGTGCGAGCAGTGCCATGGGCATATGAGGCTGCGAAACAGCTTTCCAGGCTAGCCCCTTCTGGCTGCCAGCTATCTGCAGACGTTCGCATTTTCGGAGCAGGTTTGCCACAGGCACCATGAACGGACACCCGAAGATCTGTTTGAAGTTTGAGGTGGCAGGACAAGCAAGCAGCCCCAGTCTCTGTGCCTCTGTGCGAGCAGTGCCATGGGCAGATGAGGCTAAGCAACAGCTTTCCAGGATAGCCCCTTCTGGCTGCCAGCTATCTGCAGACCTTCGCACTTTCGGAGCAGAACTAAGAAAGGAGCCCGCTAGGCACAACCACAATTCCAAGGCTGCGTTTGACGTTTCAGGTGGCAAGACAAGCAAGCAGCCCCCGTCTCTCTGCCCCTGTGCGAGCAGTGCCATGGGCAGATGAGGCTGAGCAACAGCTTTCCAGGCTAGCCCCTTCTGTCTGCCTAGCTATCTGCAGACGTTCGCATTATTGGAGCAGGTTTGCCGCAGGCACCATGAACGGACACCCGAAGATCAGTTTGAAGTTTGAGGTGGCAGGACAAGCAAGCAGCCCCAGTCTCTATGCCTCTGTGCGAGCAGTGCCATGGGCAGATAAGGCTGAGGAACAGCTTTCCAGACAAGCCCCATCTAGCTCCCAGCTATCTGCAGACATTCGCATTTTTGCATCAGAACTAAGAAAGGATCCTGCAGGCACCACCCCATTCCAAGGCTACGTTTGAAGTTTGATGTGGCAAGACAAGCAAGAAGCCCCAGTCTCTCTACCTCTGTGCGAGCAGTGCCATGGGCAGATGAGGCTGAGAAACAGCTTTCCAGGCTAGACCCTTCTGGCTGCCAGCTATCTGCAGACGTTCGCAGTTTCGGAGCAGAGCTGCCGCAGCCACTGGGCACGAACTCCCAAAGTTACGTTTGATGTTTGAGGTGGCAAGAGAAGCAAGCAGCCCGAGTCTCTGTGCCTCTGTGCGAGCAGTGCCATGGGTAGATGAGGCTGAGCAACAGCTTTCCAGGCTAGCCCCTTCTGGCTGCCAGCTATCTGCAGACGTTTGCAGTTTCGGAGCAGAGCTGCCGCAGCCACTGGGCACGGACTCCCTTAATTACGTTTGATCTTTGAGGTGGCAAGACAAGCAAGCAACCCCAGTCTCTGTGCCTCTGTGCGAGCAGTGCCATGGGCAGATGAGGCTGAGCATCAGCTTTCCAGGCTAGCCCCTTCTGGCTGCCAGCTATCTGCAGACGTTCGCATTTTCGGAGCAGAGCTAAGAAAGGAGTCTGGCAGGCACAACCACAATTCCCAGGCTACGTTAGAAGTCTGAGGTTGCAAGACAAGCAAGCAGCCCCAGTCTCTGTGCCTCTGTGCGAGCAGTGCCATGGGCAGATGAGGCTGAGCAACAGCTTTCCAGGCTAGCCCCTTCTGGCTGCCAGCTATCTGCAGACGTTCGCACTTTCGCAGCAGGTTTGCCGCAGGCACCATGAACGGACACCCGAAGATCTGTTTGAAGTTTGAGGTGGCAGGATGTTTTGGTTTCGGCTGCCGCCGGCAACAAAAGCGCCACGCGGCCGCCCCTCCCCCCGCCGGTGTGCGGAGGAGAATGAAAAGAAAGAGGCAGAAACTGGTGGGTCGGGAGAAGGGCAGTTTAACAGAACAGCAAACAGAGGGAAAACAGGAACAACAACGATACAAATAGGGAGAAAACACAACCACGAACCGTACAGACAGCCGCTCTCCCGAAACAGGACCGACGCTGCGCCCCCCCAAGCCGCGAGTGCCTTCCCGCCGCACCACCCCCCCCCACCGGAACCCAGCGTGACGTCACATGGTATGGAATACCGGGCTCTGTTTGGCCAGGTGGGGTCAGCCCCCACCCCCCGGCTGTGCCCCTTCCTGGATTCCGGTGAAAATTAACCCTGTTCTGGCCAAACCCAGGACATTATCCACCCCTTATTCCATACCATCTACGTCATGCCCAGGTCCCCCATTGTCCAGTTGATCACCACCACTTCTCCTGTCTCCAGATATCATTCCTTTAGTCTATGGATCATCACTCTAAAAGTGTCCATTGAGTTCATTTAATCCATGACTTCAGGCTCCATCTGTCATTACGGTCTTCCGTGGCGGGGAGGTGATGTGTGGTGATGGGCGGTCACTTGCTGCATCCGGAGCTCACGGCTGATGTATCTGGTGCGGCCCGTGCCCACAGTCTGCAGGAGATGTTGATCTTGATGAAGTTGCTGGATGCCAGTTGTTGAAAACCAGGTCCGGTTCCATCATCGCTGTGCTCTGCTAGGTTTTCATCGAAAAAGTCCATCCTTCTTTAATCTGGACGATTCTTACTATGCTACTACTGGTACAAAATATAACAATTATAACAGTGATAACAGACAGTGACAGGGTTATTTAACAACTAACTTTATACAATTTATTTATGGACTATTCTCGCCCAAAATTAAATCCCCATGAGGTACACATCGGACTTCCCCATCCTTCCGCATTACCCACCAGGTACACCCAGGTCCTTGAGCAAAGGCAATCCCGCGGACGGGCTTGCCTTTGCCCGAGGCAGGACTAACCCAAACCGTCTTCCCTAACATGTTCCGCATGTGCACTACAGGGACTTTATCCCCTTCTACGGGGCGCTGAGGTTTTGACTGGGCAGGACCAGCCTGGTTGGTGGACCCTCTGGTGTTAACCAACCAGGTGGCCTTTGCTAAATGGGTATCCCAGTTTTTGAAAGTCCCACCCCCCATTGCCCTCAAAGTGGTTTTTAGCAGCCCATTGTAACGTTCGATCTTTCCAGAGCCTGGTGCATGGTAGGGGATGTGATACACCCACTCAATACCGTGTTCTTTGGCCCAGGTGTCTAGTGAGTCCCGTTGTCCTACTCGATTCTTTCGGGAGTGCCATGTCGCCACAGGACTTGTTTTTCCAGGCCCAGGATGGTATTCCGGGCAGTGGCATGGGGCACAGGGTAGGTTTCCAGCCATCCGGTGGTGGCCTCCACCATTGTGAGTACATAGCGCTTGCCTTGGCGGGTTTGTGGCAGTGTGATATAGTCAATCTGCCAAGCCTCCCCATATTTATATTTTAGCCATCATCCTCCATACCACTGAGGCTTTACCCGCTTGGCTTGCTTTATTGCAGCGCATGTCTCACATTCATGGATAACCTGTGCAATAGTGTCCATGGTCAAGTCCACCCCTCGGTCACGAGCCCATCTGTATGTCGCGTCTCTTCCTTGGTGGCCCGAGGTGTCATGGGCCCACCGAGCTATAAACAGTTCACCCTTATGTTGCCAGTCCAGATCCACGTGAGCCACTTCAATCTTAGCAGCCTGATCTACCTGGTGGTTGTTTTGATGTTCTTCAGTGGCCCGACTCTTAGGGACGTGGGCGTCCACGTGACGGACTTTTACAGCCAACTGCTCTAGCCGGGCAGCAATATCTTGCCACAATGGGGCAGCCCAGATAGGTTTGCCTCTGCGCTGCCAGTTGTTCTTCTTCCATTGCTGCAGCCACCCCCACAAGGCATTGGCCACCATCCAAGAGTCGGTGTAAAGATAGAGCACTGGCCACTTCTCTCGACTGGCAATGTCTAAAGCCAGCTGGATGGCTTTCACCTCTGCAAACTGGCTGGACTCACCTTCTCCCTCGGCAGTTTCTGCGACTTGTCGTGTAGGGCTCCATACAGCAGCCTTCCACCTCCTCTGCTTCCCCACAATGCGACAGGACCCATCCGTGAACAGGGCATACTGTTTCTTATCTTCTGGCAGCTGGTTATACAGTGGGGCCTCTTCAGCACGTGTCACCTCCTCCTCTGGCGATGCTCCAAAATCTTTGCCTTCTGGCCAGTCCATGATGACCTCCAGAATTCCTGGGCGACTGGGGTTTCCCATTCAGGCACGCTGTGTGATCAGCGCGACCCACTTACTCCACGTAGCATCGGTGGCATGATGCGTAGAGGGGACCCTCTCTTTGAACATCCAGCCCAGGACCGGCAATCGTGGTGCTAGGAGGAGCTGTGCTTCAGTGCCGACCACTTCTGAAGCAGCTCGAACGCCTTCATATGCTGCCAGAATCTCTTTTTCAGTGGGAGTATAGTGGGCCTCGGATCCTTTGTATCCCCGGCTCCAGAACCCCAGGGGTCGACCTCGAGTCTCCCCTGGTGCTTTCTGCCAGAGACTCCAGGTTGGACCATTCTCCCCGGCTGCGGTGTAGAGCACGTTTTTAACATCTTGCCCTGACTGGACTGGACCAAGGGCTACGGCATGAACTATCTCCCGTTTAATTTGTTCAAATGCCTGTCGTTGCTCAGGGCCCCATTCAAAATCATTCTTCTTCCGGGTCACGTGGTACAGAGGACTTACAATCTGGCTGTAATTTGGGATGTGCATCCTCCAAAAACCCACAACACCCAGGAAGGCCTGTGCTTCCTTTTTGCTGGTTGGTGGAGACATGGCTGCTATTTTGTTGATGACATCCATTGGGATTTGACGGCGCCCATCCTGCCATTTTATTCCCAAAAACTGGATCTCTTGCGCAGGTCCCTTGACTTTACTTCGCTTAATGGCAAAACCGGCTTTCAGAAGGATCTGAACTATTTTCTCCCCTTTCTCGAAAACCTCCTCCGCTGTGTCGCCCCATATAATGATGTCGTCGATGTACTGCAGATGTTCTGGGGCTTCACCCTTTTCCAGTGCAGTCTGGATTAGTCCATGGCAAATGGTGGGACTGTGTTTCCACCCCTGGGGCAATCGATTCCAGGTGTACTGGATGCCCCTCCAGGTGAAAGCAAACTGTGGCCTGCACTCTGCTGCCAAAGGGATGGAGAAGAATGCATTAGCGATGTCAATTGTAGCGTACCACTTGGCTGCCTTTGACTCCAGCTGATATTGAAGTTCTAGCATGTCTGGCACGGCAGCACTCAGCGGTGGTGTGACTTCATTCAGGCCACGGTAGTCTATTGTCAGTCTCCACTCTCCAGTAGATTTTCTTACTGGCCATATGGGACTATTAAAGGGTGAGCGAGTTTTGGTGATCACTCCTTGACTCTCCAGCTGGCGAATCAGCTGATGAATGGGGAGAAGGGAGTCTTGGTTGGTACGATACTGTCGCCGGTGCACTGTTGTGGTCGCGATGGGTACCTGTTGTTCTTCAACCCTCAGCAACCCCACAACGGAAGGATCCTCCGAGAGACCAGGCAAAATGGACAGCTGTTTAATTTCTTCCGTCTCCACAGCAGCTATGCCAAAAGCCCACCGATACCCCTTTGGGTCCTTGAAATAGCCTCTCCTAAGATAGTCTATCCCAAGGATGCACGGAGCCTCGGGGCCAGTTACAATGGGGTGTTTCTGCCAGTCCTGCCCAGTGAGGCTCACTTCAGCCTCCAGTAGACTCAGCTCTTGGGACCCCCCTGTCACTCCCGAAATGCAAATGGACTCTGACCCTTTGAACTCTGATGGCATTAAAGTACACTGTGCACCAGTGTCCACTAGAGCTTGATACTCTTGTGGATCTGACGTGCCAGGCCACCGAATCCACACCGTCCAATAAACACGGTTGTCCCTTTCCTCCACCTGGCTGGAGGCAGGGCCCCTCTAATCCTCGTCAGAGAATTTGCTGCTCACTTGCTGTAAGAATGACTTGGAGGTCCCCTCCAGAGGATCGGAATCAAGGTCAAACTGTCTACCTGGTCTGGAGAGCTGGCTTCTGGAAACTGGAGCGGCATTTTTCCTAACAGAATCCCCTTTTGTGATTGTTTTACCTCGCAGCTCACGCACTCGTGCCTCTAGACTTGAGGTGGGTTTTCCATCCCACTTCCTCATGTCCTCTCCGTGGTCACGCAGGTAAAACCACAGGGTGCCCCGGGGTGTATAGCCTCTGTATTCCCTCTCCTGAGCAGAGAAACGCCTGCCCCTAATAGCTGAGACACTGGCCCATACAGGTGGGGAGTAGGACATATTCCTGTCTAGTCGCTTGACCAGTTTCTCCACAGCTGAGACAAGGGAGGAAGAGAGACTTTCCTCATATTGGCGGAGTCTGACAGCCACCTCGTCCACTGTTGGTGCGTCTTTACCTTTCCAGTTTACAACTGCCAGTGAGTTGGCATGCGAGGAGGGTGCGCTCCGCGCAAACTTCCTCCACATGGATTGTGAGCGCTGGAGTTCATCTGGGTCTGTGGGTACCTGCTCATCGTCTGTGTCACAGTAAACCAGCTCCCGCACAGCTAATTCCCTCAAGTACTGAATACCCCTTTCCATATTGGTCCACTTGCCAGGATAGCATACAAAATCGTCACTGAAGGGGTACCTCTCCCTCACGCCTGACAGAAGTCTCCTCCAGAGGCTGAGGATTTGTTCTTTTTTCCCAATGGCCTTGTCAATGCCCCCATCCATGGCCAGGGATCCCAGCTGCTTGGCTTCCTTGCCCTCTAATTCCAAGCTGCTGGCCCCGTTATCCCAGCACCGCAGCAGCCAGGTGGCAATGTGCTCGCCTGGGTGGCGGCTGAAGTCTTTCCGCATGTCTCGCAGCTCGCCCAGGGACAGGGACCGGGTGATGATCTCTGTCTCTATCTCCCATGATGACCCTGGCTCATCGTCATCCCTCCCAGAGCGATCTGCTCTCTTTGCGTCTTTCTTTAGTTTTACAGGGGCGACTGCTACCGGCACAGGTTGGTCATTGGGCTCAGCCACGCTGCCTGCAGCTGGAGCTGGGGCTGGAGCAGCTGCTGTGCCTGCCAGGGAAACCGAGGCAGACCCTGCAGCTGTGGCAGCGGCGGTGCCAGTCTGGGGGGCTGTGACTGCCTGCTGGGCTGGAGGGGCTGCAGGGCCGGCTGGGGGGGCAGCGCCAGTTGCAGCGCCTGCCGCTTCGCTTCCCCCCATTTCCCCTTTAAGGCACTGAACAGTGTTGAACATGGCTCGGTAGGCATGGGCCAGACCCCAGCACATTGTGGTGATCTGTGTCTCTCTGGAGTTCCCAGGGTGGCAGCACACTTTTTTCAGATATTTTACCAGATTGTCCGGATTCTGTATTTGTTCAGGGGTGAGTTTAAAACACACCGGTGGTGCCCACTGCTCTAGACATCTGCCCATGCTGTCCCACACACCCAGCCACTCACAGCTATCCAGCCCCAGGGCAGGTCTCTGCAGGATGTTCTTAACGACTTGCTTAACCCTAAACAAAACCCAGAACCCGCTCAGCAGGCAGAACAAAAGGAGAGTGCTGGCCTGAGCATCCCACGGGTACTGAAATTCTCAAAAGCAGTTAGGACCAGCCTGAGGAAGAGAGGGGGGGCGAAAGAGTGGGGGAAGGTATCCCCTTCGGTTTTCCCCACAGACTGGGTTTGATTATTAACAAAATCTAAGACATAGGATCCGAGGTACGGAAATGACCGCAGTGCCGCATGCAAATACAAGACTAATTTCATGCACAGTGATGTTATCATATCATAAGTCGATATCGTACAGTAGAGGAAAATCATCATCCTGATCTTTTTCCCAGCCATGATGAACAGCATGGCAATGAACACATAGTGCAAGTACGGATTTACATAGCAGAGCCACTTGATCAAAGTCAGAAACATTTTTCTTCTTTTTTTACCGGCGAATACTTAACACAGAAAAATGCGTAAAACAAGATTTAAGCAAATCTAAGGAAACAGTTTTAACACCCGCTGCTCAGCACTGCCGTTATCCCTGCCCCATGTCTGGGTGCCAATTTAATGTTTTGGTTTCGGCTGCCGCCGGCAACAAAAGCGCCATGCGGCCGCCCCTCCCCCCGCCGGCGTGCGGAGGAGAATGAAAAGAAAGAGGCAGAAACTGGTGGGTCGGGAGAAGGGCAGTTTAACAGAACAGCAAACAGAGGGAAAACAGGAACAACAACGATACAAATAGGGAGAAAACACAACCACGAACCGTACAGACAGCCGCTCTCCCGAAACAGGACCGACGCTGCGCCCCCCCAAGCCGCGAGTGCCTTCCCGCCGCACCGCCCCCCCCCACCGGAACCCAGCGTGACGTCACATGGTATGGAATACCGGGCTCTGTTTGGCCAGGTGGGGTCAGCCCCCACCCCCCGGCTGTGCCCCTTCCTGGATTCCGGTGAAAATTAACCCTGTTCTGGCCAAACCCAGGACACAGGACAAGCAAGCAGCCCCAGTCTCTGTGTCTCTGTGTGAGCAGTGCCATGGGCAGATGAGGCTGAGCAACAGCTTTCGAGGCTAGCCCCTTCTGGCTGCTAGCTATCTGCAGCCGTTCGCAGTTTCGGAGCAGGTTTGCCACAGGCACCATGAACGGACACCGGAAGATCTGTTTGAAGTTTGAGGTGGCAGGACAAGCAAGCAGCCCCAGTCTCTGTGCCTCTGTGCGAGCAGTGCCATGGGCACATGAGGCTGAGTAACAGCTTTCGAGGCTAGCCTCTTCTGGCTGCCTCCTATCTGCAGACCTTCGCATTTTTGGAGCAGAGCTAAGAAAGGAGCCTGGCAGGTACCACACCCTTTCCTAGGCTACATTTGAAGTTTCATGTGGCAAGACAAGCAAGCAGCCCCAGTCTCTGTGCCTCTGTGCGAGCAGTGCCATGGGCAGATGAGGCTGAGCAACAGCTTTCCAGGCTAGCCCCTTCTGACTGCCAGCTATCTGCAGACGTTCGCAATTTCGGAGCAGGTCTCTTGGAGGTGCCCAGCACCGACCCCCAAAAATGCCTTTGACATTTGATGTGGCAAGACAATCAAGCAGTCCCAGTCTCTGTGCCTCTGTGCGAGCAGTGCCATGGGCAGATGAGGCTGAGCAACAGCTTTCCAGGCTAGCCCCTTCTGGATGCCAGCTATCTGTAGACATTCGCTTTTTCGGAGCAGGGCTGTCGAAGGAGCCTGGCACGGACACCCGAAGATACGTTTGATGTTTGAGGTAGCAAGACAAGTAAGCAGCCCCAGTCTCTGTGCCTCTGTGCGAGCAGTGCCATGGGCAGATGAGGCTGAGCAACAGCTTTCCAGGCTAGCCCCTTCTGGCTGTCAGCTGTCTGCAGACTTTGGCATTTACTGAATAGGGCAGCGAAGTTAGCCTTTCAGGCACCCCCTCAATACCAGCATACGTCTGAATTTTGAGGTGGCAAGACAAGCAAGCAGCCCCAGTCTCTGTGCCTCTGTGCGAGCAGTGCCATGGACAGATGAGGCTGAGCAACAGCTTTCCAAGCTAGCCCCTTCTGGTTCACAGCTATTGGGAGACATGCACATTTTGGAGTAGGGCTGCGAAAGAAGTCTAGCAGTCACCCCCGCTTGTTCCCAGGCTACGTTTGAAATTTGAGGTGGCAAGACAAGCAAGCAGCCACAGCCTCTGTGCCTCTGTGCGAGCAGTGCCATGGGCAGATGAGGCTGAGCAACAGCTTTCCAGGCTAGCCCGTTCTGACTGCGAGCTCTCGGCAGATGTTCCCTTTTTCGGAGCTGGGCTTGGGGAGGCGCCCGGCAGGGACTCCTCTCACATACACTGGAAGTTTGAGGTGGCAAGACAAGCAAGCAGCCCCAGTCTCTGTGCCTCGGTGCGAGCAGTTGCATGGGCAGATGAGGATGAGCAACAGCTTTCCAGGCTAGCCCCTTCTGCCTGCCAGCTATCTGAAGATGTTCGCATCTTTGCAGCAGAGCTAAGACAGGAGCTGGCAGGCACCAGTCCCATTCCAAGACTACGTTTGACATTTCAGGTGGCAAGACAAGCAAGCAGCCCCAGTCTCTGTGCCTCTGTGCGAGAAGTGCCATGGGCACATGAGGCTGAGAAATAGCTTGCCAAGCTAGCCCCTTCTGGCTGCCACCTATCTGCAGACGTTCGCATTTTCGGAGCAGGGCTGAGAAAGAAGCCTCACAGGCACCACCCCCATTCCCAGGCTTTGTTTTCATTTGAGGTGACAAGACAAGCAAGCAGCCCCAGTCTCTGTGCCTCTGTGCGAGCAGTGCCATGAGCAGATTAGGTTGAGCAACGGCTTTCCAAGCTAGCCCCTTCTGGTTACCAGCTATTTGGAGACATGCACATTTTGGAGCAGGGCTGAGAAAGAAGCCTAGCAGTCACCCCCCCTTGTTCCCAGGCTACGTTTGAAATTTGAGGTGCCAAGACAAGCAAGCAGCCACAGCCTCTGTGCCTCTGTGCGAGCAGTGCCATGGGCAGATGAGGCTGAGCAACAGCTTTCCAGGCTAGACCCTTCTGGCTGCCAGCTATCTGCAGACGTTCGCATTTTCGGACCAGCATTGCCGCAGGCACCATGGACGGACATCCGAAGATCTGTTTGAAGTTTGAGATGGCAGGACAAGCAAGCAGCCCCAGTCTCTGTGCCTCTGTGCGAGCAGTGCCATGGGCATATGAGGCTGAGAAAAAGCTTTCCAGGCTAACCCCTTCTTGCTGCCAGCTACCTGCAGACGTTCGCATTTTTGGAGCAGGGCTCTTGGAGGTTCCCGGCAAGGACTGCCAAAGATACTTTTGAAGTTTGATGTGGCAAGACAAGAGAGCAGCCCATGTCTCTGTGCCTCTGTGTGAGCAGTGCCATGGGCAGATGACGCTGAGCAACCGCTTTCGAGGCTAGACCCTGCTGGCTGCCAGCTCTCTGCAGACATTCGCATTTTCGCACCAGACCTAAGAAAGGAGCCTGGCAGGCACCATCCCCATTCCAAGGCTACGTTTGAAGTTTGATGTGGCAAGACAAGCAAGCAGCCCCAGTCTCTCTGCCCCTGTGCGAGCAGTGCCATGGGCATATGAGGCTGAGAAAAAGCTTTCCAGGCTAACCCCTTCTTGCTGCCAGCTACCTGCAGACGTTCGCATTTTTGGAGCAGGGCTCTTGGAGGTTCCCGGCAAGGACTGCCAAAGATACTTTTGAAGTTTGATGTGGCAAGACAAGAGAGCAGCCCATGTCTCTGTGCCTCTGTGTGAGCAGTGCCATGGGCAGATGACGCTGAGCAACTGCTTTCGAGGCTAGACCCTGCTGGCTGCCAGCTCTCTGCAGACATTCGCACTTTCGGAGCAGAGCTGCCGCAGCCACTGAGCACAGACTCCCTTAATTACGTTTGACGTTTCAGGTGGCAAGGCAAGCAAGCAGCGCCTCTCTCTGTGCCTCTGTGCGAGCAGTGCCATGGGCAGATGAGGCTGAGCAACAGCTTTCCAGGCTAGCACCTTCTGGCTGCCAGCTATCTGCAGACGTTTGCAATTTTGTAGCAGGTCTCTTGGAGGTTCCCGGAACGGACTGCCAAAGATACTTCTGAAGTTTGATGTGGTAAGACCAGCGAGCAGCCCAAGTCTCTGTGCCTGTGTGCGAGCAGTGCCATGGACAGATGAGGCTGAGAAACAGCTTTCCAGGCTAGCCCCTTCTGGCTGCCAGCTATCTGCAGACGTTCGCATTTTCGGAGCAGAGCTGCCGGAGGCGCCCGGCATAGACCCCCAAAGATACGTTTGACTTTTCAGTTCACAAGACAAGCAAGAAACCACAGTCTCTGTGCCTCTGTGTCAGCAGTGCCATGGGCATATGAGGCTGAGCAACATCTTTCGAGGCTAGCCCCTCCTAGCTGCCATCTATCTGCAGACTTTCGCATTTTCGGAGCAGAGCTAAGAAAGCAGCCTGGCAGGCACAACCACAATTTCCAGCCTAAGGTTGAAATTTGAGTTGGCAAGACAAGCAAGCAGCCCCAGCCTCTGTGCCTCTGTGCGAGCAGTGCCATGGGCAGATGAGGCTGAGCAACAGCTTTCCAGGCTAGCCTCTTCTGGCTGCGAGTTCTCTGCAGATGTTCCCTTTTTCTGAGCTGGGATTGGGGAGGCGCCCAGCAGCGACTTCCCTAACATACACTGGAACTTTGAGGTGGCAAGACAAGCAAGCAGCCCCAGTCTCTGTGCCTTTGTGCGAGCAGTGCCATGGGCAGATGAGGCTGAGCAACAGCTTTCCAGGCTAGCCCCTTCTGCCTGCCAGCTATCTGAAGATGTTCGCATCTTTGCAGCAGAGCTAAGACAGGAGCTTGGCAGGCACCAGTCCCATTCCAAGACTACGTTTGACGTTTGAGGTGGCAAGACAAGCAAGAAGCCCCAGTCTCTGTGCCTCTGTGCGACCAGTGCCATGGGCACATGAGGCTGAGAAATAGCTTTCAAGCTAGCCCCTTCTGGCTGCCACCTATCTGCAGACATTCGCATTTTCGGAGCAGGGCTAAGAAAGGAACCTCACAGGCACCACCCCTATTCCCAGGCTTCGTTTGCATTTGAGTTGACAAGACAAGCAAGCAGCCCCAGTCTCTGTGCCTCAGTGTGAGCAGTGCCATGGGCAGATGAGGCTGAGCAACAGCTTTCCAGGCTAGCCCTTTCTGGATGCCAGCAATCTGCAGAATTTCACATTTTTGGAGCAGGGCTGTGAAAGAAGTCTAGCAGGCACCCCCCTCACTCCCAGGCAATGTTTGAAGTTTGAGGTTGGAAGACAAGCAAGCAGCCCCAGTCTCTGTGCCTCTGTGTGAGCAGTTGCATGGGCAGATGAAGCTGGGCAACAGCTTTTCAGACTAGCCCCTTCTGGCTGCCAGCTATCTGCAGACGTTCGCATTTTTGCAGCAGTGCTAAGACAGTAGCCTGGCAGGCACTTCCACCATTCCAAGGCTATATTTCACATTTCAGGTGGCAAGACAAGCAAGCAGCCCCAGTCTCTGTGCCTCTGTGCGAGCAGTGCCATGGGCAGATGAGGCTGAGAAACAGCTTTCCAGGCTAGCCCCTTCTGACTGCGAGCTCTCGGCAGATGTTCCCTTTTTCGGACCTGGGCTTGGGGAGGCGCCCGGCAGGGACTCCCCTCACATACACTGGAAGTTTGAGGTGGCAAGACAAGCAAGCAGCCCCAGTCTCTGTGCCTCGGTGCGAGCAGTGCCATGGGCAGATGAAGCTGAGCAACAGCTTTCCAGGCTAGCCCCTTCTGGCTGCCAGCTATCTGAAGATGTTCAGATCTTTGCAGCAGAGCTAAGACAGGAGCTTGGCAGGCACCAGTCCCATTCCAAGACTACGTTTGACGTTTGAGGGTGGCAAGACAAGCAAGCAGCCCCAGTCTCTGTGCCTCTGTGCGAGCAGTGCCATGGGCACATAAAGCTGAGCAACAGCTTTTCTGACTAGCCACTTCTGGCTGCCTCCTATCTGCAGACGTTCGCATTTTCGCAGCAGACCTGAGAAAGAAGCCTCACAGGCACCACCCCCATTCCCAGGCTTCGTTTGCATTTGAGGTGACAAGACAAGCAAGCAGCCCCAGTCTCTGTGCCTCTGTGCGAGCAGTGCCATGGGCAGATGAGGCTGAGCAACAGCTTTCCAGGCTAGCTCCTTCTGGCTGCCAGCTATCGGCATACGTTCGAATTTTCGGAGCAGGGCTGTTGGAGGCGCCCTGCACGGACATCCTAAGATACACTGCAAGTTTGAGGTGAGAAGTAAAACAAGCAGCCCCAGTCTCTGTGCCTCAGTGCGAGCAGTGCCATGGGCACATGAAGCTGAGCAACAGCTTTTCTGACTAGCCACTTCTGGCTGCGAGCTATCTGTAGACATTCGCTTTTTTTGAGCAGGACTGCCGAAGGTGCCCGGCACGGACACCCAAAGTTACGTTTGACGTTTGAGGTGGCAAGACAAGCAAGCAGCCCCAGTCTCTGTGCCTCTGTGCGAGCAGTGCCATGGGCAGATGAGGTTGAGCAACAGCTTTTCAGGCTAGCCACTTCTGGCTGCCAGCTATCTGTACACATTCGCTTTTTCGGAGCAGGGCTGCCGAAGGAGCCCGGCACGGACACCCAAAGTTACTTTTGATGTTTGAGGTAGCAAGACAAGTAAGCAGCCCCAGTCTCTGTGCCTCTGTGCAAGCAGTGCCATGGGCAGATGAGGCTGAGCAACACCTTTCCAGGCTAGCCCCTTCTGGCTGCCAGCTATCTGCAGACGTTCGCATTTTTGGAGCAGAGCTAGGACAGGAGCTTGGCAGACACCAGTCCCATTCCAAGACTACGTTTGACGTTTGAGGTGGCAAGACAAGCAAGCAGCCGCAGTCTCTGTGCCTCTGTGCGAGCAGTGCCATGGGCAGATGAGGCTGAGCAACAGCTTCCCAGGCTAGCCCCTTCTGACTGCCAGCTGTCTGCAGACGTATGCATTTTCAGAGCAGGACTGTCGCTGCCACCGTGCACAGACTCCCAGAGATGTGTTTGACGTTTGAGGTGGCAAGACAAGCAAGCAGCCCCAGTCTCTGTGCCTCGGTGCAAACAGTGCCATGGGCAGATGAGGCTGAGCAACAGCTTCCCAGGCTAGCCTGTTCTGACTGCCAGCTGTCTGCAGATGTTCGCATTTTTGCAGCAGAGCTAGGACAGGAGCTTGGCAGGCACCAGTCCCATTCCAAGACTACGTTTGACGTTTGAGGTGGCAAGACAAGCAAGCAGCCCCAGTCTCTGTGCCTCCGTGCGAGCAGTGCCATGGGCAGATGAGGCTGAGAAACAGCTTGCCAAGCTAGCCCCTTCTGGCTGCCAGCTATCGGCAGACGTTCGCATTTTCGGAGGAGGGCTGAGAAAGGAGCCTCACAGGCACCACTCCTATTCCCAGGCTTTGTTTGCATTTGAGGTGACAAGACAAGCAAGCAGCCCGTGTCTCTGTGCCTCTGTGCGAGCAGTGCCATGGGCAGATGAGGCTGAGCAACAGCTCTCCAGGCTAGACCTTTCTGGATGCCAGCTATCTGCAGAATTTCACATTTTTAAAGCAGGGCTGTGAAAGAATTCTAGCAGGCACCCCCTTCACTCCCAGGCTATGTTTGAAGTTTGAGGTTGGAAGACAAGCAAGCAGCCCCAGTTTCTGTGCCTCTGTGCGAGCAGTTGCATGGGCAGATGAAGCTGAGCAACAGCTTCCCAGGCTAGCCCCTTCTGACTGCCAGCTATCTGCAGATGTTCGCATTTTTGCAGCAGAGCTAAGACAGGAGCTTGGCAGGCACCAGTCCCATTCCAACACAAAGTTTGACGTTTGAGGTTGCAGGACAAGCAAGCAGCCCCAGTCTTTGTGCCTCTGTGCGAGAAGTTGCATGGGTAGATGAGACTGAGAAACAGCTTTTCAGACTAGCCACTTCTGGCTGCCAGCTATCTGTACACATTCGCTTTTTCGAGCAGGGCTGCCGAAGGAGCCCGGCACGGACACCCAAAGTTACGTTTGATGTTTGAGGTAGCAAGACAAGTAAGCAGCCCCAGTCTCTGTGCCTCTGTGCGAGCAGTGCCATGGGCAGATAAGGCTGGGCAACAGCTTTCCAGGCTAGCCCCTTCTGGCTGCCAGCTATCTGCAGACGTTCGCATTTTTGGAGCAGAGCTAAGACAGGAGCCTGGCAGGCACTTCCACCATTCCAAGGCTAAGTTTCACATTTCAGGTGGCAAGACAAGCAAGCAGCCCCAGTCTCTGTGCCTCTGTGCGAGCAGTGCCATGGGTAAATGAGGCTGAGCAACAGCTTTCCAGGCTAGCCCCTTCTGGCTGCCAGCTATCCGCAGACTTTCGCATTTACTGAATAGGGCAACGAAGTTAGCCTTTCAGGCACCCCCTCAATCCCAGCATACGTCTGAATTTTGAGGTGGCAAGACAAGCAAGCAGCCCCAGTCTCTGTGCCTCTGTGCGAGCAGTGCCATGGGCAGATGAGGCTGAGCAACAGCTTTCCAAGCTAGCCCCTTCTGGTTAACAGCTATTGGGAGACATGCACATTTTGGAGCAGGGTTGCGAAAGAAGTCTAGCAGTCACCCCCCCTTGTTCCCAGGCTACGTTTGAAATTTGAGGTGGCAAGACAAGCAAGCTGCCCCAGCCTCTGTGCCTCTGTGCGAGCAGTGCCATGGGCAGATGAGGGTGAGAAACAGCTTTCCAGTCTAGCCCCTTCTGACTGCGAGCTCTCGGCAGATGTTCCCTTTTTCGGAGCTGGGCTTGGGGAGGCGCCCGGCAGGGACTCCCCTAACATACACTGGAAGTTTGAGGTGGCAAGACAAGCAAGCAGCCCCAGTCTCTGTGCCTCGGTGCGAGCAGTTGCATGGGCAGATGAGGATGAGCAACAGCTTTCCAGGCTAGCCCCTTCTGACTGCCAGCTATCTGAAGATGTTCGCATCTTTGCAGCAGAGCTAAGACAGGAGCTTGGCAGGCACCAGTCCCATTCCAAGACTACGTTTGACGTTTGAGGTGGCAAGACAAGCAAGCAGCCCCAGTCTCTGTGCCTCTGTGCGAGCAGTGCCATGGGCACATGACGCTGAGAAATAGCTTGCCAAGCTAGCCCCTTCTGGCTGCCACCTATCTGCAGACGTTCGCATTTTCGGAGCAGGGCTGAGAAAGAAGCATCACAGGCACCACCCCCATTCCCAGGCTTTGTTTTCATTTGAGGTGACAAGACAAGCAAGCAGCCCGTGTCTCTGTGCCTCTGTGCGAGCAGTGCCATGAGCAGATTAGGCTGAGCAACGGCTTTCCAAGCTAGCCCCTTCTGGTTACCAGCTATTTGGAGACATGCACATTTTGGAGCAGGGCTGAGAAAGAAGCCTAGCAGTCACCCCCCCTTGTTCCCAGGCTACGTTTGAAATTTGAGGTGGCAAGACAAGCAAGCAGCCACAGCCTCTGTGCCTCTGTGCGAGCAGTGCCATGGGCAGATGAGGCTGAGCAACAGCTTTCGAGGCTAGCCCCTTCTGGCTGCCAGCTAACTGCAGACGTTCGCATTTTCGGGGCAGAGCTAAGTTATGAGCCTGCTAGGCAGAACTACAATTCCAAGGCTGCGTTTGACGTTTGAGGTGGCAAGACAAGCAAGCAGCCCCAGTCTCTGTGCCTCTGTGCGAGCAGTGCCATGGGCAGATGAGGCTGAGCAACAGCTTTCCAGGCTAGCCCCTTCTGGCTGCCAGCTATCTGCAGACGTTCGCATTTTTGGAGCAGAGCTAGGACAGGAGCTTGGCAGACACCAGTCCCATTCCAAGACTACGTTTGACGTTTGAGGTGGCAAGACAAGCAAGCAGCCGCAGTCTCTGTGCCTCTGTGCGAGCAGTGCCATGGGCAGATGAGGCTGAGCAACAGCTTCCCAGGCTAGCCCCTTCTGACTGCCAGATGTCTGCAGACGTATGCATTTTCAGAGCAGGACTGTCGCTGCCACCGTGCACAGACTCCCAGAGATGTGTTTGACGTTTGAGGTGGCAAGACAAGCAAGCAGCCCCAGTCTCTGTGCCTCGGTGCAAACAGTGTCATGGGCAGATGAGGCTGAGCAACAGCTTCCCAGGCTAGCCTGTTCTGACTGCCAGCTGTCTGCAGATGTTCGCATTTTTGCAGCAGAGCTAGGACAGGAGCTTGGCAGGCACCAGTCCCATTCCAAGACTACGTTTGACGTTTGAGGTGGCAAGACAAGCAAGCAGCCCCAGTCTCTGTGCCTCCGTGCGAGCAGTGCCATGGGCAGATGAGGCTGAGAAACAGCTTTCAAGCTAGCCCCTTCTGGCTGCCACCTATCTGCAGACGTTCGCATTTTCGGAGGAGGGCTGAGAAAGGAGCCTCACAGGCACCACTCCTATTCCCAGGCTTTGTTTGCATTTGAGGTGACAAGACAAGCAAGCAGCCCGTGTCTCTGTGCCTCTGTGCGAGCAGTGCCATGGGCAGATGAGGCTGAGCAACAGCTCTCCAGGCTAGACCTTTCTGGATGCCAGCTATCTGCAGAATTTCACATTTTTAAAGCAGGGCTGTGAAAGAATTCTAGCAGGCACCCCCTTCACTCCCAGGCTATGTTTGAAGTTTGAGGTTGGAAGACAAGCAAGCAGCCCCAGTTTCTGTGCCTCTGTGCGAGCAGTTGCATGGGCAGATGAAGCTGAGCAACAGCTTCCCAGTCTAGCCCCTTCTGACTGCCAGCTATCTGCAGATGTTCGCATTTTTGCAGCAGAGCTAAGACAGGAGCTTTGCAGGCACCAGTCCCATTCCAACACAAAGTTTGACGTTTGAGGTTGCAGGACAAGCAAGCAGCCCCAGTCTTTGTGCCTCTGTGCGAGAAGTTGCATGGGTAGATGAGACTGAGAAACAGCTTTTCAGACTAGCCACTTCTGGCTGCCAGCTATCTGTACACATTCGCTTTTTCGAGCAGGGCTGCCGAAGGAGCCCGGCACGGACACCCAAAGTTACGTTTGATGTTTGAGGTAGCAAGACAAGGAAGCAGCCCCAGTCTCTGTGCCTCTGTGCCAGCAGTGCCATGGGCAGATAAGGCTGGGCAACAGCTTTCCAGGCTAGCCCCTTCTGGCTGCCAGCTATCTGCAGACGTTCGCATTTTTGGAGCAGAGCTAAGACAGGAGCCTGGCAGGCACTTCCACCATTCCAAGGCTAAGTTTCACATTTCAGGTGGCAAGACAAGCAAGCAGCCGCAGTCTCTGTGCCTCTGTGCGAGCAGTGCCATGGGCAAATGAGGCTGAGCAACAGCTTTCCAGGCTAGCCCCTTCTGGCTGCCAGCTATCCGCAGACTTTCGCATTTACTGAATAGGGCAACGAAGTTAGCCTTTCAGGCACCCCCTCAATCCCAGCATACGTCTGAATTTTGAGGTGGCAAGACAAGCAAGCAGCCCCAGTCTCTGTGCCTCTGTGCGAGCAGTGCCATGGGCAGATGAGGCTGAGCAACAGCTTTCCAAGCTAGCCCCTTCTGGTTAACAGCTATTGGGAGACATGCACATTTTGGAGCAGGGCTGCGAAAGAAGTCTAGCAGTCACCCCCCCTTGTTCCCAGGCTACGTTTGAAATTTGAGGTGGCAAGACAAGCAAGCTGCCCCAGCCTCTGTGCCTCTGTGCGAGCAGTGCCATGGGCAGATGAGGGTGAGAAACAGCTTTCCAGTCTAGCCCCTTCTGACTGCGAGCTCTCGGCAGATGTTCCCTTTTTCGGAGCTGGGCTTGGGGAGGCGCCCGGCAGGGACTCCCCTAACATACACTGGAAGTTTGAGGTGGCAAGACAAGCAAGCAGCCCCAGTCTCTGTGCCTCGGTGCGAGCAGTTGCATGGGCAGATGAGGATGAGCAACAGCTTTCCAGGCTAGCCCCTTCTGACTGCCAGCTATCTGAAGATGTTCGCATCTTTGCAGCAGAGCTAAGACAGGAGCTTGACAGGCACCAGTCCCATTCCAAGACTACGTTTGACGTTTCAGGTGGCAAGACAAGCAAGCAGCCCCAGTCTCTGTGCCTCTGTGCGAGCAGTGCCATGAGCAGATTAGGCTGAGCAACGGCTTTCCAAGCTAGCCCCTTCTGGTTACCAGCTATTTGGAGACATGCACATTTTGGAGCAGGGCTGAGAAAGAAGCCTAGCAGTCACCCCCCCTTGTTCCCAGGCTACGTTTGAAATTTGAGGTGGCAAGACAAGCAAGCAGCCACAGCCTCTGTGCCTCTGTGCGAGCAGTGCCATGGGCAGATGAGGCTGAGCAACAGCTTTCGAGGCTAGCCCCTTCTGGCTGCCAGCTAACTGCAGACGTTCGCATTTTCGGGGCAGAGCTAAGTTATGAGCCTGCTAGGCAGAACCACAATTCCAAGGCTGCGTTTGACGTTTGAGGTGGCAAGACAAGCAAGCAGCCCCAGTCTCTGTGCCTCTGTGCGAGCAGTGCCATGGGCAGATGAGGCTGAGCAACAGCTTTCCAGGCTAGCCCCTTCTGGCTGCAGCTATCTGCAGACGTTCGCAGTTTCGGAGCAGGGATCTTGGAGGTGCACAGCACCGACCCCCAAAGATGCCTTTGACGTTTGATGTGGCAATACAATCAAGCAGCCCCAGTCTCTGTTCCTCAGTGCGAGCAGTGCCATGGGCAGATGAGGCTGAGCAACAGCTTTCCAAGCTAGCCCCTTCTGGTTGCCAGCTATTTGGAGACCTTCGCATTTTCGCAGCAGAGCTAAGAAATGGGCCTGCTAGGCACAACCGCAATTCCAAGGCTCCGTTTGACGTTTGAGGTGGCAAGACAAGCAAGAAGCCCCAGTCTCTCTGCCCCTGTGCGATCAGTGCCATGGGCAGATGAGGGTGAGAAACAGCTTTCCAGTCTAGCCCCTTCTGACTGCGAGCTCTCGGCAGATGTTCCCTTTTTCGGAGCTGGGCTTGGGGAGGCGCCCGGCAGGGACTCCCCTAACATACACTGGAAGTTTGAGGTGGCAAGACAAGCAAGCAGCCCCAGTCTCTGTGCCTCGGTGCAAGCAGTTGCATGGGCAGATGAGGATGAGCAACAGCTTTCCAGGCTAGCCCCTTCTGACTGCCAGCTATCTGCAGATGTTCGCATCTTTGCAGCAGAGCTAAGACAGGAGCTTGGCAGGCACCAGTCCCATTCCAAGACTACGTTTGACGTTTGAGGTGGCAAGACAAGCAAGCAGCCCCAGTCTCTGTGCCTCTGTGCGAGCAGTGCCATGGGCACATGAGGCTGAGAAATAGCTTGCCAAGCTAGCCCCTTCTGGCTGCCACCTATCTGCAGACGTTCGCATTTTCGGAGCAGGGCTGAGAAAGAAGCCTCACAGGCACCACCCCCATTCCCAGGCTTTGTTTTCATTTGAGGTGACAAGACAAGCAAGCAGCCCCAGTCTCTGTGCCTCTGTGCGAGCAGTGCCATGAGCAGATTAGGCTGAGCAACGGCTTTCCAAGCTAGCCCCTTCTGGTTACCAGCTATTTGGAGACATGCACATTTTGGAGCAGGGCTGAGAAAGAAGCCTAGCAGTCACCCCCCCTTGTTCCCAGGCTACGTTTGAAATTTGAGGTGGCAAGACAAGCAAGCAGCCCCAGTCTCTGTTCCTCAGTGCGAGCAGTGCCATGGGCAGATGAGGCTGAGCAACAGCTTTCCAAGCTAGCCCCTTCTGGTTGCCAGCTATTTGGAGACCTTCGCATTTTCGCAGCAGAGCTAAGAAATGGGCCTGCTAGGCACAACCGCAATTCCAAGGCTCCGTTTGACGTTTGAGGTGGCAAGACAAGCAAGAAGCCCCAGTCTCTCTGCCCCTGTGCGATCAGTGCCATGGGCAGATGAGGCTGAGAAACAGCTTTCCAGGCTAGCCCCTTCTGGCTGCCAGCTATCTGCAGACGTTCGCATTTTCGGATCAGGTTTGCCGCAGGCACCATGAACGGACACCCGGAGATCTGTTTGAAGTTTGAGGTATCAGGACAAGCAAGCAGCCCCAGTCTCGTTGCCTCTGTGCGAGCAGTGCCATGGGCAGATGAGGCTGAGCAACAGCTTTCTAGGCAAGCGCCTTCTGGCTGACAGCTATCTGCAGACCTTCGCATTTTCGCAGCAGAGCTAAGAAAGGAGCCTGGCAGGCACCATCCCCATTCCAAGGCTACGTTTGAAGTTTGAGGTGGCAAGACAAGCAAGCAGCCCCAGTCTCTCTGCCCCTGTGCGAGCAGTGTCATGGGCATATGAGGCTGAGAAAAAGCTTTCTAGGCTAGCCCCTTCTGGCTGACAGCTACATGCAGACGTTCGCATTTTTGGAGCAGGGCTCTTGGAGGTTCCCGGCAAGGACTGCCAAAGATACTTTTGAAGTTTGATGTGGCAAGACAAGAGAGCAGCCCACGTCTCTGTGCCTCTGTGCGAGCAGTGCCATGGGCAGATGACGCTGAGCAACAGCTTTCGAGGCTAGACCCTGCTGGCTGCCAGCTATCTGCAGACATTCGCACTTTCGGAGCAGAGCTGCCGCAGCCACTGAGCACAGACTCCCTTAATTACGTTTGACGTTTCAGGTGGCAAGACAAGCAAGCAGCGCCACTCTCTGTGCCTCTGTGCGAGCAGTGCCATGGGCAGATGAGGCTGAGCAACAGCTTTCCAGACTAGCCCCTTCTGGCTTCCAGCTATCTGCAGACGTTTGCAATTTTGTAGCAGGTCTCTTGGAGGTTCCCGGCACGGACTGCCAAAGATAATTTTGAAGTTTGATGTGGTAAGACAAGCGAGCAGCCCAAGTCTCTGTGCCTGTGTGCGAGCAGTGCCATGGGCAGATGAGGCTGAGCAACAGCTTTCCTGCCTAGCCTCTTCTGGCTGCGAGTTCTCTGCAGATGTTCCCTTTTTCTGAGCTGGGATTGGTTAGGCGCCCGGCAGGGACTCCCCTAACATACACTGGAAGTTTGAGGTGGCAAGACAAGCAAGCAGCCCCAGTCTCTGTGCCTTTGTGCGAGCAGTGCCATGGGCAGATGAGGCTGAGCAACAGCTTTCCAGGCTAGCCCCTTCTGACTGCCAGCTATCTGAAGATGTTCGCATCTTTGCAGCAGAGCTAAGACAGGAGCTTGGCAGGCACCAGTCCCATTCCAAGACTACGTTTGACGTTTGAGGTGGCAAGACAAGCAAGCAGCCCCAGTCTCTGTTCCTCTGTGCGACCAGTGCCATGGGCACATGAGGCTGAGAAATAGCTTGCCAAGCTAGCCCCTTCTGGCTGCCACCTATCTGCAGACGTTTGCATTTTCGGAGCAGGGCTGAGAAAGGAGCCTCACAGGCACCACCCCTATTCCCAGGCTTCCTTTGCATTTGAGGTGACAAGACAAGCAAGCAGCCCCAGTCTCTGTGCCTCTGTGCGAGCAGTGCCTTGGGCAGATGAGGCTGAGCAACAGCTTTCCAGGCTAGCCCCTTCTGACTGCGAGCTCTCGGCAGATGTTCCCTTTTTCGGAGCTGGGCTTGGGGAGGCGCCCGGCAGGGACTCCCCTAACATAAACTGGAAGTTTGAGGTGGCAAGACAAGCAAGCAGCCCCAGTCTCTGTGCCTCGGTGCGAGCAGTTGCATGGGCAGATGAGGCTGAGCAACAGCTTTCCAGGCTAGCTCCTTCTGGTTGCCAGCTATCGGCATACGTTCGAATTTTCGGAGCAGGGCTGTTGGAGGCTCCCTGCACGGACTCCCTAAGATACAGTGCAAGTTTGAGGTGAGAAGAAAAACAAGCAGCCCCAGTCTCTGTGCCTCAGTGCGAGCAGTGCCATGGGCACATGATGCTGAGCAAGAGCTTTTCTGACTAGCCACTTCTGGCTGCCAGCTGTCTGCAGACATTCGCTTTTTTTGAGCAGGACTGCCGAAGGTGCCCGGCACGGACACCCAAAGTTACGTTTGACGTTTGAGGTGGCAAGACAAGCAAGCAGCCCCAGCCTCTGTGCCTCTGTGCGAGCAGTGCCATGGGCAGATGAGGTTGAGAAACAGCTTTTCAGGCTAGCCACTTCTGGCTGCCAGCTATCTGTACACATTCGCTTTTTCGGAGCAGGGCTGCCGAAGGAGCCCGGCACGGACACCCAAAGTTACGTTTGATGTTTCAGGTAGCAAGACAAGTAAGCAGCCCCAGTCTCTGTGCCTCTGTGCGAGCAGTGCCATGGGCAGATGAGGCTGAGCAACAGCTTTCCAGGCTAGCCCCTTCTGGCTGCCAGCTATCTGCAGACGTTCGCATTTTTGGAGCAGAGCTAGGACAGGAGCTTGGCAGACACCAGTCCCATTCCAAGACTACGTTTGACGTTTGAGGTGGCAAGACAAGCAAGCAGCCGCAGTCTCTGTGCCTCTGTGCGAGCAGTGCCATGGGCAGATGAGGCTGAGCAACAGCTTTCCAGGCTAGCCCCTTCTGACTGCCAGCTATCTGCAGACGTACGCATATTCAGAGCAGGACTGTCGCTGCCACCGTGCACAGACTCCCAAAGATGTGTTTGACGTTTGAGGTGGCAAGACAAGCAAGCAGCCCCAGTCTCTGTGCCTCGGTGCAAACAGTGCCATGGGCAGATGAGGCTGAGCAACAGCTTCCCAGGCTAGCCTGTTCTGACTGCCAGCTGTCTGCAGATGTTCGCATTTTTGCAGCAGAGCTAGGACAGGAGCTTGGCAGGCACCAGTCCCATTCCAAGACTACGTTTGACGTTTGAGGTGGCAAGACAAGCAAGCAGCCCCAGTCTCTGTGCCTCCGTGCGAGCATTACCATGGGCAGATGAGGCTGAGAAACAGCTTTCAATCTAGCCCCTTCTGGCTGCCACCTATCTGCAGACGTTCGCATTTTCGGAGCTGGGCTGAGAAAGGAGCCTCACAGGCACCACTCCTATTCCCAGGCTTTGTTTGCATTTGAGGTGACAAGACAAGCAAGCAGCCCGTGTCTCTGTGCCTCTGTGCGAGCAGTGCCATGGGCAGATGAGGCTGAGCAACAGCTCTCCAGGCTAGACCTTTCTGGATGCCAGCTATCTGCAGAATTTCACATTTTTAAAGCAGGGCTGTGAAAGAATTCTAGCAGGCACCCCCTTCACTCCCAGGCTATGTTTGAAGTTTGAGGTTGGAAGACAAGCAAGCAGCCCCAGTTTCTGTGCCTCTGTGCGAGCAGTTGCATGGGCAGATGAAGCTGAGCAACAGCTTCCCAGGCTAGCCCCTTCTGACTGCCAGCTATCTGCAGATGTTCGCATTTTTGCAGCAGAGCTAAGACAGGAGCTTGGCAGGCACCAGTCCCATTCCAACACAAAGTTTGACGTTTGAGGTTGCAGGACAAGCAAGCAGCCCCAGTCTTTGTGCCTCTGTGCGAGAAGTTGCATGGGTAGATGAGACTGAGAAACAGCTTTTCAGACTAGCCACTTCTGGCTGCCAGCTATCTGTACACATTCGCTTTTTCGAGCAGGGCTGCCGAAGGAGCCCGGCACGGACACCCAAAGTTACGTTTGATGTTTGAGGTAGCAAGACAAGTAAGCAGCCCCAGTCTCTGTGCCTCTGTGCGAGCAGTGCCATGGGCAGATAAGGCTGGGCAACAGCTTTCCAGGCTAGCCCCTTCTGGCTGCCAGCTATCTGCAGACGTTCGCATTTTTGGAGCAGAGCTAAGACAGGAGCCTGGCAGGCACTTCCACCATTCCAAGGCTAAGTTTCACATTTCAGGTGGCAAGACAAGCAAGCAGCCCCAGTCTCTGTGCCTCTGTGCGAGCAGTGCCATGGGCAGATGAGGCTGAGCAACAGCTTGCCAGGCTAGCCCCTTCTGGCTGCCAGCTATCCGCAGACTTTCGCATTTACTGAATAGGGCAGCGAAGTTAGCCTTTCAGGCACCCCCTCAATCCCAGCATACGTCTGAATTTTGAGGTGGCAAGACAAGCAAGCAGCCCCAGTCTCTGTGCCTCTGTGCGACCAGTGCCATGGGCAGATGAGGCTGAGCAACAGCTTTCCAAGCTAGCCCCTTCTGGTTAACAGCTATTGGGAGACATGCACATTTTGGAGCAGGGCTGCGAAAGAAGTCTAGCAGTCACCCCCCCTTGTTCCCAGGCTACGTTTGAAATTTGAGGTGGCAAGACAAGCAAGCTGCCCCAGCATCTGTGCCTCTGTGCGAGCAGTGCCATGGGCAGATGAGGCTGAGAAACAGCTTTCCAGTCTAACCCCTTCTGACTGCGAGCTCTCGGCAGATGTTCCCTTTTTCGGACCTGGGCTTGGGGAGGCACCCGGCAGGGACTCCCCTAACATACACTGGAAGTTTGAGGTGGCAAGACAAGCAAGCAGCCCCAGTCTCTGTGCCTCGGTGCGAGCAGTTGCATGGGCAGATGAGGATGAGCAACAGCTTTCCAGGCTAGCCCCTTCTGACTGCCAGCTATCTGCAGATGTTCGCATCTTTGCAGCAGAGCTAAGACAGGAGCTTGGCAGGCACCAGTCCCATTCCAAGACTACGTTTGACGTTTTAGGTGGCAAGACAAGCAAGCAGCCCCAGTCTCTGTGCCTCTGTGCGAGCAGTGCCATGGGCACATGAGGCTGAGAAATAGCTTGCCAAGCTAGCCCCTTCTGGCTGCCACCTATCTGCAGACGTTCGCATTTTCGGAGCAGGGCTGAGAAAGAAGCCTCACAGGCACCACCCCCATTCCCAGGCTTTGTTTTCATTTGAGGTGACAAGACAAGCAAGCAGCCCCAGTCTCTGTGCCTCTGTGCGAGCAGTGCCATGAGCAGATTAGGCTGAGCAACGGCTTTCCAAGCTAGCCCCTTCTGGTTACCAGCTATTTGGAGACATGCACATTTTAAAGCAGGGCTGAGAAAGAAGCCTAGCAGTCACCCCCCCTTGTTCCCAGGCTACGTTTGAAATTTGAGTTGGCAAGATAAGCAAGCAGCCACAGCCTCTGTGCCTCTGTGCGAGCAGTGCCATGGGCAGATGAGGCTGAGCAACAGCTTTCGAGGCTAGCCCCTTCTGGCTGCCAGCTAACTGCAGACGTTCGCATTTTCGGAGCAGAGCTAAGTTATGAGCCTGCTAGGCAGAACCACAATTCCAAGGCTGCATTTGACGTTTGAGGTGGCAAGACAAGCAAGCAGCCCCAGTCTCTGTGCCTCTGTGCGAGCAGTGCCATGGGCAGATGAGGCTGAGCAACAGTTTTCCACGCTAGCCCCTTCTGGCTGCAGCTATCTGCAGACGTTCGCAGTTTCGGAGCAGGGATCTTGGAGGTGCACAGCACCGACCCCCAAAGATGCCTTTGACGTTTGATGTGGCAATACAATCAAGCAGCCCCAGTCTCTGTTCCTCAGTGCGAGCAGTGCCATGGGCAGATGAGGCTGAGCAACAGCTTTCCAAGCTAGCCCCTTCTGGTTGCCAGCTATTTGGAGACCTTCGCATTTTCGCAGCAGAGCTAAGAAATGGGCCTGCTAGGCACAACCGCAATTCCAAGGCTCCGTTTGACGTTTGAGGTGGCAAGACAAGCAAGAAGCCCCAGTCTCTCTGCCCCTGTGCGATCAGTGCCATGGGCAGATGAGGGTGAGAAACAGCTTTCCAGTCTAGCCCCTTCTGACTGCGAGCTCTCGGCAGATGTTCCCTTTTTCGGACCTGGGCTTGGGGAGGCGCCCGGCAGGGACTCCCCTAACATACACTGGAAGTTTGAGGTGGCAAGACAAGCAAGCAGCCCCAGTCTCTGTGCCTCGGTGCGAGCAGTTGCATGGGCAGATGAGGATGAGCAACAGCTTTCCAGGCTAGCCCCTTCTGACTGCCAGCTATCTGAAGATGTTCGCATCTTTGCAGCAGAGCTAAGACAGGAGCTTGGCAGGCACCAGTCCCATTCCAAGACTACGTTTGACGTTTGAGGTGGCAAGACAAGCAAGCAGCCCCAGTCTCTGTGCCTCTGTGCGAGCAGTGCCATGGGCACATGAGGCTGAGAAATAGCTTGCCAAGCTAGCCCCTTCTGGCTGCCACCTATCTGCAGACTTTCGCATTTTTGGAGCAGGGCTGAGAAAGAAGCCTCACAGGCACCACCCCCATTCCCAGGCTTTGTTTTCATTTGAGGTGACAAGACAAGCAAGCAGCCCCAGTCTCTGTGCCTCTGTGCGAGCAGTGCCATGAGCAGATTAGGCTGAGCAACGACTTTCCAAGCTAGCCCCTTCTGGTTACCAGCTATTTGGAAACATGCACATTTTGGAGCAGGGCTGAGAAAGAAGCCTAGCAGTCACCCCCCCTTGTTCCCAGGCTACGTTTAAATTTGAGGTGCCAAGACAAGCAAGCAGCCACAGCCTCTGTGCCTCTGTGCGAGCAGTGCCATGGGCAGATGAGGCTGAGCAACAGCTTTCCAGGCTAGCCCCTTCTGGCTGCCAGCTAACTGCAGACGTTCGCATTTTCGGGGCAGAGCTAAGTTATGAGCCTGCTAGGCAGAACCACAATTCCAAGGCTGCGTTTGACGTTTGAGGTGGCAAGACAAGCAAGCAGCCCCAGTCTCTGTGCCTCTGTGCGAGCAGTGCCATGGGCAGATGAGGCTGAGCAACAGCTTTCCACGCTAGCCCCTTCTGGCTGCCAGCTATCTGCAGACTTTCGCAGTTTCGGAGCAGGGATCTTGGAGGTGCACAGCACCGACCCCCAAAGATGCCTTTGACGTTTGATGTGGCAATACAATCAAGCAGCCCCAGTCTCTGTTCCTCAGTGCGAGCAGTGCCATGGGCAGATGAGGCTGAGCAACAGCTTTCCAAGCTAGCCCCTTCTGGTTGCCAGCTATTTGGAGACCTTCGCATTTTCGCAGCAGAGCTAAGAAATGGGCCTGCTAGGCACAACCGCAATTCCAAGGCTCCGTTTGACGTTTCAGGTGGCAAGACAAGCAAGAAGCCCCAGTCTCTCTGCCCCTGTGCGATCAGTGCCATGGGCAGATGAGGCTGAGAAACAGCTTTCCAGGCTAGCCCCTTCTGGCTGCCAGCTATCTGCAGACGTTCGCATTTTTGGAGCAGAGCTAGGACAGGAGCTTGGCAGACACCAGTCCCATTCCAAGACTACGTTTGACGTTTGAGGTGGCAAGACAAGCAAGCAGCCGCAGTCTCTGTGCCTCTGTGCGAGCAGTGCCATGGGCAGATGAGGCTGAGCAACAGCTTTCCAGGCTAGCCCCTTCTGACTGCCAGCTATCTGCAGACGTACGCATATTCAGAGCAGGACTGTCGCTGCCACCGTGCACAGACTCCCAAAGATGTGTTTGACGTTTGAGGTGGCAAGACAAGCAAGCAGCCCCAGTCTCTGTGCCTCGGTGCAAACAGTGCCATGGGCAGATGAGGCTGAGCAACAGCTTCCCAGGCTAGCCTGTTCTGACTGCCAGCTGTCTGCAGATGTTCGCATTTTTGCAGCAGAGCTAGGACAGGAGCTTGGCAGGCACCAGTCCCATTCCAAGACTACGTTTGACGTTTGAGGTGGCAAGACAAGCAAGCAGCCCCAGTCTCTGTGCCTCCGTGCGAGCATTACCATGGGCAGATGAGGCTGAGAAACAGCTTTCAATCTAGCCCCTTCTGGCTGCCACCTATCTGCAGACGTTCGCATTTTCGGAGGTGGGCTGAGAAAGGAGCCTCACAGGCACCACTCCTATTCCCAGGCTTTGTTTGCATTTGAGGTGACAAGACAAGCAAGCAGCCCGTGTCTCTGTGCCTCTGTGCGAGCAGTGCCATGGGCAGATGAGGCTGAGCAACAGCTCTCCAGGCTAGACCTTTCTGGATGCCAGCTATCTGCAGAATTTCACATTTTTAAAGCAGGGCTGTGAAAGAATTCTAGCAGGCACCCCCTTCACTCCCAGGCTATGTTTGAAGTTTGAGGTTGGAAGACAAGCAAGCAGCCCCAGTTTCTGTGCCTCTGTGCGAGCAGTTGCATGGGCAGATGAAGCTGAGCAACAGCTTCCCAGGCTAGCCCCTTCTGACTGCCAGCTATCTGCAGATGTTCGCATTTTTGCAGCAGAGCTAAGACAGGAGCTTGGCAGGCACCAGTCCCATTCCAACACAAAGTTTGACGTTTGAGGTTGCAGGACAAGCAAGCAGCCCCAGTCTTTGTGCCTCTGTGCGAGAAGTTGCATGGGTAGATGAGACTGAGAAACAGCTTTTCAGACTAGCCACTTCTGGCTGCCAGCTATCTGTACACATTCGCTTTTTCGAGCAGGGCTGCCGAAGGAGCCCGGCACGGACACCCAAAGTTACGTTTGATGTTTGAGGTAGCAAGACAAGTAAGCAGCCCCAGTCTCTGTGCCTCTGTGCGAGCAGTGCCATGGGCAGATAAGGCTGGGCAACAGCTTTCCAGGCTAGCCCCTTCTGGCTGCCAGCTATCTGCAGACGTTCGCATTTTTGGAGCAGAGCTAAGACAGGAGCCTGGCAGGCACTTCCACCATTCCAAGGCTAAGTTTCACATTTCAGGTGGCAAGACAAGCAAGCAGCCCCAGTCTCTGTGCCTCTGTGCGAGCAGTGCCATGGGCAGATGAGGCTGAGCAACAGCTTGCCAGGCTAGCCCCTTCTGGCTGCCAGCTATCCGCAGACTTTCGCATTTACTGAATAGGGCAGCGAAGTTAGCCTTTCAGGCACCCCCTCAATCCCAGCATACGTCTGAATTTTGAGGTGGCAAGACAAGCAAGCAGCCCCAGTCTCTGTGCCTCTGTGCGACCAGTGCCATGGGCAGATGAGGCTGAGCAACAGCTTTCCAAGCTAGCCCCTTCTGGTTAACAGCTATTGGGAGACATGCACATTTTGGAGCAGGGCTGCGAAAGAAGTCTAGCAGTCACCCCCCCTTGTTCCCAGGCTACGTTTGAAATTTGAGGTGGCAAGACAAGCAAGCTGCCCCAGCATCTGTGCCTCTGTGCGAGCAGTGCCATGGGCAGATGAGGCTGAGAAACAGCTTTCCAGTCTAACCCCTTCTGACTGCGAGCTCTCGGCAGATGTTCCCTTTTTCGGACCTGGGCTTGGGGAGGCACCCGGCAGGGACTCCCCTAACATACACTGGAAGTTTGAGGTGGCAAGACAAGCAAGCAGCCCCAGTCTCTGTGCCTCGGTGCGAGCAGTTGCATGGGCAGATGAGGATGAGCAACAGCTTTCCAGGCTAGCCCCTTCTGACTGCCAGCTATCTGCAGATGTTCGCATCTTTGCAGCAGAGCTAAGACAGGAGCTTGGCAGGCACCAGTCCCATTCCAAGACTACGTTTGACGTTTTAGGTGGCAAGACAAGCAAGCAGCCCCAGTCTCTGTGCCTCTGTGCGAGCAGTGCCATGGGCACATGAGGCTGAGAAATAGCTTGCCAAGCTAGCCCCTTCTGGCTGCCACCTATCTGCAGACGTTCGCATTTTCGGAGCAGGGCTGAGAAAGAAGCCTCACAGGCACCACCCCCATTCCCAGGCTTTGTTTTCATTTGAGGTGACAAGACAAGCAAGCAGCCCCAGTCTCTGTGCCTCTGTGCGAGCAGTGCCATGAGCAGATTAGGCTGAGCAACGGCTTTCCAAGCTAGCCCCTTCTGGTTACCAGCTATTTGGAGACATGCACATTTTAAAGCAGGGCTGAGAAAGAAGCCTAGCAGTCACCCCCCCTTGTTCCCAGGCTACGTTTGAAATTTGAGTTGGCAAGATAAGCAAGCAGCCACAGCCTCTGTGCCTCTGTGCGAGCAGTGCCATGGGCAGATGAGGCTGAGCAACAGCTTTCGAGGCTAGCCCCTTCTGGCTGCCAGCTAACTGCAGACGTTCGCATTTTCGGAGCAGAGCTAAGTTATGAGCCTGCTAGGCAGAACCACAATTCCAAGGCTGCATTTGACGTTTGAGGTGGCAAGACAAGCAAGCAGCCCCAGTCTCTGTGCCTCTGTGCGAGCAGTGCCATGGGCAGATGAGGCTGAGCAACAGTTTTCCACGCTAGCCCCTTCTGGCTGCAGCTATCTGCAGACGTTCGCAGTTTCGGAGCAGGGATCTTGGAGGTGCACAGCACCGACCCCCAAAGATGCCTTTGACGTTTGATGTGGCAATACAATCAAGCAGCCCCAGTCTCTGTTCCTCAGTGCGAGCAGTGCCATGGGCAGATGAGGCTGAGCAACAGCTTTCCAAGCTAGCCCCTTCTGGTTGCCAGCTATTTGGAGACCTTCGCATTTTCGCAGCAGAGCTAAGAAATGGGCCTGCTAGGCACAACCGCAATTCCAAGGCTCCGTTTGACGTTTCAGGTGGCAAGACAAGCAAGAAGCCCCAGTCTCTCTGCCCCTGTGCGATCAGTGCCATGGGCAGATGAGGCTGAGAAACAGCTTTCCAGGCTAGCCCCTTCTGGCTGCCAGCTATCTGCAGACGTTCGCATTTTCAGATCAGGTTTGCCGCAGGCACCATGAACGGACACCCGGAGATCTGTTTGAAGTTTGAGGTAGCAGGACAAGCAAGCAGCCCCAGTCTCTGTGCCTCTGTGCGAGCAGTGCCATGGGCAGATGAGGCTGAGCAACAGCTTTCCAGGCTAGCCCCTTCTGGCTGCCAGCTATCTGCAGACGTTCGCATTTTCGGAGCAGGGCAGCGAAGTTAGCCTTTCAGGCACCCCCACAATCCCAGCATACGTCTGAATTTTTAGGTGGCAAGACAAGCAAGCAGCCCCAGTTTCTGTGCCTCTGTGCGAGCAGTGCCATGGGCAGATGAGGCTGAGCAACAACTTTCCAAGCTAGCCCCTTCTGGTTACCACCTATTTGGAGACATGCACATTTTGGAGCAGGGCTGCGAAAGAAGTCTAGCAGTCAACACCCTTATTCCCAGGCTACGTTTGAAATTTGAGGTGGCAAGACAAGCAAGCAGCCCCAGCCTCTGTGCCTCTGTGCGAGCAGTGCCATGGGCAGATGAGGCTGAGCAACAGCTTTCCAGGCTAGCCCCTTCTGACTGCGTGCTCTCGGCAGATGTTCCCTTTTTCGGAGCTGGGCTTGAGGAGGCGCCCGGCAGGGACTCCTCTCACATACACTGGAAGTTTGAGGTGGCAAGACAAGCAAGCAGCCCCAGTCTCTGTGCCTCGGTGCGAGCAGTTGCATGGGCAGATGAGGCTGAGCAACAGCTTTCCAGGCTAGCCCCTTCTGACTGCCAGCTATCTGAAGATGTTCGCATCTTTGCAGCAGAGCTAAGACAGGAGCTTGGCAGGCACCAGTCCCATTCCAAGACTACGTTTGACGTTTGAGGTGGCAAGACAAGCAAGCAGCCCCAGTCTCTGTGCCTCTGTGCGAGCAGTGCCATGGGCACATGAGGCTGAGAAATAGCTTGCCAAGCTAGCCCCTTCTGGCTGCCTCCTATCTGCAGACGTTCGCATTTTCGGAGCAGGGCTGAGAAAGAAGCCTCACAGGCACCACCACCATTCCCAGGCTTCGTTTGCATTTGAGGAGACAAGACAAGCAAGCAGCCCCAGTATCTGTGCCTCTGTGCGAGCAGTGCCATGGGCAGATGAGGCTGAGCAACAGCTTTCCAGGCTAGCTCCTTCTGGCTGCCAGCTATCGGCATACGTTCGAATTTTCGGAGCAGGTCTGTTGGAGGCGCCCTGCACGGACACCCTAAGATACACTGGAAGTTTGAGGTGAGAAGAAAAACAAGCAGCCCCAGTCTCTGTGCCTCAGTGCGAGCAGTGCCATGGGCAGATGAGGCTGAGCAACATCTTTCCAGGCTAGCCCCTTCTGGCTGCCAGGTATCTGCAGACGTTCGCATTTTTGGAGCAGAGCTAGGACAGGAGCTTGGCAGGCACCAGTCCCATTCCAAGACTACGTTTGACGTTTGAGGTGGCAAGACAAGCAAGCAGCCCCAGTCTCTGTGCCTCTGTGCGAGCAGTGCCATGGGCAGATGAGGCTGAGCAACAGCTTCCCAGGCTAGCCCCTTCTGACTGCCAGCTGTCTCCAGACGTACGCATTTTCAGAGCAGGACTGTCGCTGCCACCATGCACAGACTCCCAGAGATGTGTTTGACGTTTGAGGTGGCAAGACAAGCACGCAGCCCCAGTCCCTGTGCCTCGGTGCAAACAGTGCCATGGGCAGATGAGGCTGAGCAACAGCTTCCCAGGCTAGCCTGTTCTGACTGCCAGCTGTCTGCAGATGTTCGCATTTTTGCAGCAGAGCTAGGACAGGAGCTTGGCAGGCACCAGTCCCATTCCAAGACTACGTTTGACGTTTGAGGTGGCAAGACAAGCAAGCAGCCCCAGTCTCTGTGCCTCCGTGTGAGCAGTGCCATGGGCAGATGAGGCTGAGAAACAGCTTTCGAGCTAGCCCCTTCTGGCTGCCACCTATCTGCAGACGTTCGCATTTTCGGAGCAGGGCTGAGAAAGGAGCCTCACAGGCACCACCCCTATTCCCAGGCTTCGTTTGCATTTGAGGTGACAAGACAAGCAAGCAGCCCCAGTCTCTGTGCCTCTGTGCGAGCAGTGCCATGGGCAGATGAGGCTGAGCAACAGCTTTCCAGGCTAGACCCTTCTGGATGCCACCTATCTGCAGAATTTCACATTTTTAAAGCAGGGCTGCCAATGAAGTCTAGCAGGCACCCCCCTCACTCCCAGGCTATGTTTGAAGTTTGAGGTTGGAAGACAAGTAAGCAGCCCCAGTCTCTGTGCCTCTGTGCGAGCAGTTGCATGGGCAGATGAAGCTGAGCAACAGCTTCCCAGGCTAGCCCCTTCTGACTGCCAGCTATCTGCAGACATTCTCTTTTTCGGAGCAGGGCTGCCGAAGGAGCCCGGCACGGACACCCAAAGTTACTTTTGATGTTTGAGGTAGCAAGACAAGTAAGCAGCCCCAGTCTCTGTGCCTCTGTGCGAGCAGTGCCATGGGCAGACAAGGCTGAGCAACAGCTTTCCAGGCTAGCCCCTTCTGGCTGCCAGCTATCTGCAGACGTTCGCATTTTTGGAGCAGAGCTAAGACAGGAGCCTGGCAGGCACTTCCACCATTCCAAGGCTATGTTTCACATTTCAGGTGGCAAGACAAGCAAGCAGCCCCAGTCTCTGTGCCTCTGTGCGAGCAGTGCCATGGGCAGATGAGGCTGAGCAACAGCTTTCCAGGCTAGCCCCTTCTGGCTGCCAGCTATCTGCAGACTTTCGCATTTACTGAATAGGGCAGCGAAGTTAGCCTTTCAGGCACCCCCACAATCCCAGCATACGTCTGAATTTTTAGGTGGCAAGACAAGCAAGCAGCCCCAGTTTCTGTGCCTCAGTGCGAGCAGTGCCATGGGCAGATGAGGCTGAGCAACAACTTTCCAAGCTAGCCCCTTCTGGTTACCACCTATTTGGAGACATGCACATTTTGGAGCAGGGCTGCGAAAGAAGTCTAGCAGTCAACACCCTTATTCCCAGGCTACGTTTGAAATTTGAGGTGGCAAGACAAGCAAGCAGCCCCAGCCTCTGTGCCTCTGCGCGAGCAGTGCCATGGGCAGATGAGGCTGAGAAACAGCTTTCCAGGCTAGCCCGTTCTGACTGCGAGGTCTCGGAAGATGTTCCCTTTTTCGGAGCTGGGCTTGAGGAGGCGCCCGGCAGGGACTCCTCTCACATACACTGGAAGTTTGAGGTGGCAAGACAAGCAAGCAGCCCCAGTCTCTGTGCCTCGGTGCGAGCAGTTGCATGGGCAGATGAGGCTGAGCAACAGCTTTCCAGGCTAGCCCCTTCTGACTGCCAGTTATCTGAAGATGTTCGCATCTTTGCAGCAGAGCTAAGACAGGAGCTTGGCAGGCACCAGTCCCATTCCAAGACTACGTTTGACGTTTGAGGTGGCAAGACAAGCAAGCAGCCCCAGTCTCTGTGCCTCTGTGCGAGCAGTGCCATGGGCAGATGAGGCTGAGCAACAGCTCTCCAGGCTAGACCTTTCTGGATGCCAGCTATCTGCAGAATTTCACATTTTTAAAGCAGGGCTGTGAAAGAATTCTAGCAGGCACCCCCTTCACTCCCAGGCTATGTTTGAAGTTTGAGGTTGGAAGACAAGCAAGCAGCCCCAGTCTCTGTGCCTCTGTGCGAGCAGTTGCATGGGCAGATGAAGCTGAGCAACAGCTTCCCAGTCTAGCCCCTTCTGACTTCCAGCTATCTGCAGATGTTCGCATTTTTGCAGCAGAGCTAAGACAGGAGCTTGGCAGGCACCAGTCCCATTCCAAGACTACGTTTGACGTTTTAGGTGGCAAGACAAGCAAGCAGCCCCAGTCTCTGTGCCTCTGTGCGAGCAGTGCCATGGGCAGATGAGGCTGAGCAACAGCTTTCCAGGCTAGCCCCTTCTGGCTGCAAACTATCTGCAGACATTCTCATTTTCGGAGCAGGGCTGCGAAAGGAGCCATGCAGGGACCCACCCCATTCCCAGGATACGTTTGAATTTTGAGGTGGCAAGACAAGCAAGCAGCCCCAGTCTCTGTGCCTCTGTGCGAGCAGTGCCATGGGCAGATGAGGCTGAGCAACAGCTTTCCAAGCTAGCCCCTTCTGGTTAACAGCTATTGGGAGACATGCACATTTTGGAGCAGGGCTGAGAAAGAAGTCTAGCAGTCACCCCCCCCTTGTTCCCAGGCTACGTTTGAAATTTGAGGTGGCAAGACAAGCAAGCTGCCCCAGCATCTGTGCCTCTGTGCGAGCAGTGCCATGGGCAGATGAGGCTGAGAAACAGCTTTCCAGGCTAGCCCCTTCTGGCTGCCAGCTATCTGCAGACTTTCGCATTTACTGAATAGGGCAGCGAAGTTAGCCTTTCAGGCACCCCCACAATCCCAGCATACGTCTGAATTTTTAGGTGGCAAGACAAGCAAGCACCCCCAGTTTCTGTGCCTCTGTGCGAGCAGTGCCATGGGCAGATGAGGCTGAGCAACAACTTTCCAAGCTAGCCCCTTCTGGTTACCACCTATTTGGAGACATGCACATTTTGGAGCAGGGCTGCGAAAGAAGTCTAGCAGTCAACACCCTTATTCCCAGGCTACGTTTGAAATTTGAAGTGGCAAGACAAGCAAGCAGCCCCAGCCTCTGTGCCTCTGCGCGAGCAGTGCCATGGGCAGATGAGGCTGAGCAACAGCTTTCCAGGCTAGCCCCTTCTGACTGCGAGCTCTCGGAAGATGTTCCCTTTTTCGGAGCTGGGCTGGAGGAGGCGCCCGGCAGGGACTCCTCTCACATACACTGGAAGTTTGAGGTGGCAAGACAAGCAAGCAGCCCCAGTCTCTGTGCCTCGGTGCGAGCAGTTGCATGGGCAGATGAGGCTGAGCAACATCTTTCCAGGCTAGCCCCTTCTGACTGCCAGTTATCTGAAGATGTTCGCATCTTTGCAGCAGAGCTAAGACAGGAGCTTGGCAGGCACCAGTCCCATTCCAAGACTACGTTTGATGTTTGAGGTGGCAAGACAAGCAAGCAGCCCCAGTCTCTGTGCCTCTGTGCGAGCAGTGCCATGGGCAGATGAGGCTGAGCAACAGCTCTCCAGGCTAGACCTTTCTGGATGCCAGCTATCTGCAGAATTTCACATTTTTAAAGCAGGGCTGTGAAAGAATTCTAGCAGGCACCCCCTTCACTCCCAGGCTATGTATGAAGTTTGAGGTTGGAAGACAAGCAAGCAGCCCCAGTCTCTGTGCCTCTGTGCGAGCAGTTGCATGGGCAGATGAAGCTGAGCAACAGCTTCCCAGTCTAGCCCCTTCTGACTTCCAGCTATCTGCAGATGTTCGCATTTTTGCAGCAGAGCTAAGACAGGAGCTTGGCAGGCACCAGTCCCATTCCAAGACTACGTTTGACGTTTTAGGTGGCAAGACAAGCAAGCAGCCCCAGTCTCTGTGCCTCTGTGCGAGCAGTGCCATGGGCAGATGAGGCTGAGCAACAGCTTTCCAGGCTAGCCCCTTCTGGCTGCAAACTATCTGCAGACATTCTCATTTTCGGAGCAGGGCTGCGAAAGGAGCCATGCAGGGACCCACCCCATTCCCAGGATACGTTTGAATTTTGAGGTGGCAACACAAGCAAGCATCCCCAGTCTCTGTGCCTCTGTGCGAGCAGTGCCATGGGCAGATGAGGCTGAGCAACAACTTTCCAAGCTAGCCCCTTCTGGTTACCACCTATTTGGAGACATGCACATTTTGGAGCAGGGCTGCGAAAGAAGTCTAGCAGTCAACACCCTTATTCCCAGGCTACGTTTGAAATTTGAGGTGGCAAGACAAGCAAGCAGCCCCAGCCTCTGTGCCTCTGTGCGAGCAGTGCCATGGGCAGATGAGGCTGAGCAACAGCTTTCCAGGCTAGCCCCTTCTGACTGCGAGCTCTCGGAAGATGTTCCCTTTTTCGGAGCTGGGCTGGAGGAGGCGCCCGGCAGGGACTCCTCTCACATACACTGGAAGTTTGAGGTGGCAAGACAAGCAAGCAGCCCCAGTCTCTGTGCCTCGGTGCGAGCAGTTGCATGGGCAGATGAGGCTGAGCAACATCTTTCCAGGCTAGCCCCTTCTGACTGCCAGTTATCTGAAGATGTTCGCATCTTTGCAGCAGAGCTAAGACAGGAGCTTGGCAGGCACCAGTCCCATTCCAAGACTACGTTTGACGTTTGAGGTGGCAAGACAAGCAAGCAGCCCCAGTCTCTGTGCCTCTGTGCGAGCAGTGCCATGGGCAGATGAGGCTGAGCAACAGCTCTCCAGGCTAGACCTTTCTGGATGCCAGCTATCTGCAGAATTTCACATTTTTAAAGCAGGGCTGTGAAAGAATTCTAGCAGGCACCCCCTTCACTCCCAGGCTATGTATGAAGTTTGAGGTTGGAAGACAAGCAAGCAGCCCCAGTCTCTGTGCCTCTGTGCGAGCAGTTGCATGGGCAGATGAAGCTGAGCAACAGCTTCCCAGTCTAGCCCCTTCTGACTTCCAGCTATCTGCAGATGTTCGCATTTTTGCAGCAGAGCTAAGACAGGAGCTTGGCAGGCACCAGTCCCATTCCAAGACTACGTTTGACGTTTTAGGTGGCAAGACAAGCAAGCAGCCCCAGTCTCTGTGCCTCTGTGCGAGCAGTGCCATGGGCAGATGAGGCTGAGCAACAGCTTTCCAGGCTAGCCCCTTCTGGCTGCAAACTATCTGCAGACATTCTCATTTTCGGAGCAGGGCTGCGAAAGGAGCCATGCAGGGACCCAACCCATTCCCAGGATACGTTTGAATTTTGAGGTGGCAACACAAGCAAGCATCCCCAGTCTCTGTGCCTCTGTGCGAGCAGTGCCATGGGCAGATGAGGCTGAGCAACAGCTTTCCAAGCTAGCCCCTTCTGGTTAACAGCTATTGGGAGACATGCACATTTTGGAGCAGGGCTGCGAAAGAAGTCTAGCGGTCACCCCCCTCTTGTTCCCAGGCTACGTTTGAAATTTGAGGTGGCAAGACAAGCAAGCTGCCCCAGCATCTGTGCCTCTGTGCGAGCAGTGCCATGGGCAGATGAGGCTGAGCAACAGCTTTCCAGGCTAGCCCCTTCTGACTGCGAGCTCTCGGCAGATGTTCCCTTTTTCGGAGCTGGGCTTGGGGAGGTGCCCGGCAGGAACTCCCCTCACATACACTGGAAGTTTGAGGTGGCAAGACAAGTAAGCAGACCCAGTCTCTGTGCCTCGGTGCGAGCAGTTGCATGGGCAGATGAGGATGAGCAACAGCTTTCCAGGCTAGCCCCTTCTGACTGCCAGCTATCTGAAGATGTTCGCATCTTTGCAGCAGAGCTAAGACAGGAGCTTGGCAGGCACCAGTCCCATTCCAAGACTACGTTTGACGTTTGAGGTGGCAAGACAAGCAAGCAGCCCCAGTCTCTGTGCCTCTGTGCGAGCAGTGCCATGGGCAGATGAGGCTGAGCAACAGCTTTCGAGGCTAGCCCCTTCTGGCTGCCAGCTAACTGCAGACGTTCGCATTTTCGGGGCAGAGCTAAGTTATGAGCCTGCTAGGCAGAACCACAATTCCAAGGCTGCGTTTGACGTTTGAGGTGGCAAGACAAGCAAGCAGCCCCAGTCTCTGTGCCTCTGTGCGAGCAGTGCCATGGGCAGATGAGGCTGAGCAACAGTTTTCCACGCTAGCCCCTTCTGGCTGCCAGCTATCTGCAGACGTTCGCAGTTTCGGAGCAGGGATCTTGGAGGTGCACAGCACCGACCCCCAAAGATGCCTTTGACGTTTGATGTGGCAATACAATCAAGCAGCCCCAGTCTCTGTTCCTCAGTGCGAGCAGTGCCATGGGCAGATGAGGCTGAGCAACAGCTTTCCAAGCTAGCCCCTTCTGGCTGCCAGCTATCTGCAGACGTTCGCAGTTTCGGAGCAGGGATCTTGGAGGTGCACAGCACCGACCCCCAAAGATGCCTTTGACGTTTGATGTGGCAATACAATCAAGCAGCCCCAGTCTCTGTTCCTCAGTGCGAGCAGTGCCATGGGCAGATGAGGCTGAGCAACAGCTTTCCAAGCTAGCCCCTTCTGGTTGCCAGCTATTTGGAGACCTTCGCATTTTCGCAGCAGAGCTAAGAAATGGGCCTGCTAGGCACAACCGCAATTCCAAGGCTCCGTTTGACGTTTCAGGTGGCAAGACAAGCAAGAAGCCCCAGTCTCTGTGCCTCGGTGCGAGCAGTTGCATGGGCAGATGAGGATGAGCAACAGCTTTCCAGGCTAGCCCCTTCTGACTGCCAGCTATCTGCAGATGTTTGCATCTTTGCAGCAGAGCTAAGACAGGAGCTTGGCAGGCACCAGTCCCATTCCAAGACTACGTTTGACGTTTTAGGTGGCAAGACAAGCAAGCAGCCCCAGTCTCTGTGCCTCTGTGCGAGCAGTGCCATGGGCACATGAGGCTGAGAAATAGCTTGCCAAGCTAGCCCCTTCTGGCTGCCACCTATCTGCAGACGTTCGCATTTTCGGAGCAGGGCTGAGAAAGAAGCATCACAGGCACCACCCCCATTCCCAGGCTTTGTTTTCATTTGAGGTGACAAGACAAGCAAGCAGCCCCAGTCTCTGTGCCTCTGTGCGAGCAGTGCCATGAGCAGATTAGGCTGAGCAACGGCTTTCCAAGCTAGCCCCTTCTGGTTACCAGCTATTTGGAGACATGCACATTTTGGAGCAGGGCTGAGAAAGAAGCCTAGCAGTCACCCCCCCTTCTTCCCAGGCTACGTTTGAAATTTGAGGTGGGAAGACAAGCAAGCAGCCACAGCCTCTGTGCCTCTGTGCGAGCAGTGCCATGGGCAGATGAGGCTGAGCAACAGCTTTCGAGGCTAGCCCCTTCTGGCTGCCAGCTAACTGCAGACGTTCGCATTTTCGGGGCAGAGCTAAGTTATGAGCCTGCTAGGCAGAACCACAATTCCAAGGCTGCGTTTGACGTTTGAGGTGGCAAGACAAGCAAGCAGCCCCAGTCTCTGTGCCTCTGTGCGAGCAGTGCCATGGGCAGATGAGGCTGAGCAACAGCTTTCCACGCTAGCCCCTTCTGGCTGCCAGCTATCTGCAGACGTTCGCAGTTTCGGAGCAGGGATCTTGGAGGTGCACAGCACCGACCCCCAAAGATGCCTTTGACGTTTGATGTGGCAATACAATCAAGCAGCCCCAGTCTCTGTTCCTCAGTGCGAGCAGTGCCATGGGCAGATGAGGCTGAGCAACAGCTTTCCAAGCTAGCCCCTTCTGGTTGCCAGCTATTTGGAGACCTTCGCATTTTCGCAGCAGAGCTAAGAAATGGGCCTGCTAGGCACAACCGCAATTCCAAGGCTCCGTTTGACGTTTGAGGTGGCAAGACAAGCAAGAAGCCCCAGTCTCTCTGCCCCTGTGCGATCAGTGCCATGGGCAGATGAGGCTGAGAAACAGCTTTCCAGTCTAGCCCCTTCTGACTGCGAGCTCTCGGCAGATGTTCCTTTTTTCGGAGCTGGGCTTGGGGAGGCGCCCGGCAGGGACTCCCCTAACATACACTGGAAGTTTGAGGTGGCAAGACAAGCAAGCAGCCCCAGTCTCTGTGCCTCTGTGCGAGCAGTTGCATGGGCAGATGAGGCTGAGCAACAGCTTTCCAGGCTAGCCCCTTCTGACTGCCAGCTATCTGCAGATGTTCGCATCTTTGCAGCAGAGCTAAGACAGGAGCTTGGCAGGCACCAGTCCCATTCCAAGACTACGTTTGACGTTTGAGGTGGCAAGACAAGCAAGCAGCCCCAGTCTCTGTGCCTCTGTGCGAGCAGTGCCATGGGCACATGAGGCTGAGAAATAGCTTGCCAAGCTAGCCCCTTCTGGCTGCCACCTATCTGCAGACGTTCGCATTTTCGGAGCAGGGCTGAGAAAGAAGCCTCACAGGCACCACCCCCATTCCCAGGCTTCGTTTTCATTTGAGGTGACAAGACAAGCAAGCAGCCCCAGTCTCTGTGCCTCTGTGCGAGCAGTGCCATGAGCAGATTAGGCTGAGCAACGGCTTTCCAAGCTAGCCCCTTCTGGTTACCAGCTATTTGGAGACATGCACATTTTGGAGCAGGGCTGAGAAAGAAGCCTAGCAGTCACCCCCCCTTGTTCCCAGGCTACGTTTGAAATTTGAGGTGGCAAGACAAGCAAGCAGACACAGCCTCTGTGCCTCTGTGCGAGCAGTGCCATGGGCAGATGAGGCTGAGCAACAGCTTTCGAGGCTAGCCCCTTCTGCTGCCAGCTAACTGCAGACGTTCTCATTTTCGGGGCAGAGCTAAGTTATGAGCCTGCTAGGCAGAACCACATTTCCAAGGCTGCGTTTGACGTTTGAGGTGGCAAGACAAGCAAGCAGCCCCAGTCTCTGTGCCTCTGTGCGAGCAGTGCCATGGGCAGATGAGGCTGAGCAACAGCTTTCCACGCTAGCCCCTTCTGGCTGCCAGCTATCTGCAGACGTTCGCAGTTTCGGAGCAGGGATCTTGGAGGTGCACAGCACCGACCCCCAAAGATGCCTTTGACGTTTGATGTGGCAATACAATCAAGCAGCCCCAGTCTCTGTTCCTCAGTGCGAGCAGTGCCATGGGCAGATGAGGCTGAGCAACAGCTTTCCAAGCTAGCCCCTTCTGGTTGCCAGCTATTTGGAGACCTTCGCATTTTCGCAGCAGAGCTAAGAAATGGGCCTGCTAGGCACAACCGCAATTCCAAGGCTCCGTTTGACGTTTCAGGTGGCAAGACAAGCAAGAAGCCCCAGTCTCTCTGCCCCTGTGCGATCAGTGCCATGGGCAGATGAGGCTGAGAAACAGCTTTCCAGGCTAGCCCCTTCTGACTGCCAGCTATCTGCAGACGTTCGCATTTTCGGATCAGGTTTGCCGCAGGCACCATGAACGGACACCCGGAGATCTGTTTGAAGTTTGAGGTAGCAGGACAAGCAAGCAGCCCCAGTCTCTGTGCCTCTGTGCGAGCAGTGCCATGGGCAGATGAGGCTGAGCAACAGCTTTCCAGGCTAGCCCCTTCTGGCTGCCAGCTATCTGCAGACGTTCGCATTTTCGGAGCAGGGCAGCGAAGTTAGCCTTTCAGGCACCCCCACAATCCCAGCATACGTCTGAATTTTTAGGTGGCAAGACAAGCAAGCAGCCCCAGTTTCTGTGCCTCTGTGCGAGCAGTGCCATGGGCAGATGAGGCTGAGCAACAACTTTCCAAGCTAGCCCCTTCTGGTTACCACCTATTTGGAGACATGCACATTTTGGAGCAGGGCTGCGAAAGAAGTCTAGCAGTCATCCCCCCTTATTCCCCGGCTACGTTTGAAATTTGAGGTGGCAAGACAAGCAAGCAGCCACAGCCTCTGTGCCTCTGTGCGAGCAGTGCCATGGGCACATGAGGCTGAGCAACAGCTTTCCAGGCTAGCCCCTTCTGACTGCGAGCTCTCGGAAGATGTTCCCTTTTTCGGAGCTGGGCTTGAGGAGGCGCCCGGCAGGGACTCCTCTCACATACACTGGAAGTTTGAGGTGGCAAGACAAGCAAGCAGCCCCAGTCTCTGTGCCTCAGTGCGAGCAGTGCCATGGGCAGATGAGGCTGAGCAACAGCTTTCCAGGCTAGCCCCTTCTGCCTGCCAGGTATCTGCAGACGTTCGCATTTTTGGAGCAGAGCTAGGACAGGAGCTTGGCAGGCACCAGTCCCATTCCAAGACTACGTTTGACGTTTGAGGTGGCAAGACAAGCAAGCAGCCCCAGTCTCTGTGCCTCTGTGCGAGCAGTGCCATGGGCAGATGAGGCTGAGCAACAGCTTCCCAGGCTAGCCCCTTCTGACTGCCAGCTGTCTGCAGACGTACGCATTTTCAGAGCAGGACTGTCGCTGCCACCGTGCACAGACTCCCAGAGATGTGTCTGACGTTTGAGGTGGCAAGACAAGCAAGCAGCCCCAGTCTCTGTGCCTCGGTGCAAACAGTGCCATGGGCAGATGAGGCTGAGAAACAGCTTCCCAGGCTAGCCTGTTCTCACTGCCAGCTGTCTGCAGATGTTCGCATTTTTGCAGCAGAGCTAGGACAGGAGCTTGGCAGGCACCAGTCCCATTCAAAGACTACGTTTGACGTTTGAGGTGGCAAGACAAGCAAGCAGCCCCAGTCTCTGTGCCTCCGTGCGAGCAGTGCCATGGGCACATGAGGCTGAGAAACAGCTTTCAAGCTAGCCCCTTCTGGCTGCCACCTATCTGCAGACGTTCGCATTTTCGGAGCAGGGCTGAGAAAGGAGCCTCACAGGCACCACCCCTATTCCCAGGCTTCGTTTGCATTTGAGGTGACAAGACAAGCAAGCAGCCCCAGTCTCTGTGCCTCTGTGCGAGCAGTGCCATGGGCAGATGAGGCTGAGCAACAGCTTTCCAGGCTAGCTCCTTCTGGCTGCCAGCTACCGGCATACGTTCGAATTTTCGGAGCAGGGCTGTTGGAGGCGCCCTGCACGGACACCCTAAGATACACTGGAAGTTTGAGGTGAGAAGAAAAACAAGCAGCCCCAGTCTCTGTGCCTCAGTGCGAGCAGTGCCATGGGCAGATGAGGCTGAGCAACAGCTTTCCAGGCTAGCCCCTTCTGCCTGCCAGGTATCTGCAGACGTTCGCATTTTTGGAGCAGAGCTAGGACAGGAGCTTGGCAGGCACCAGTCCCATTCCAAGACTACGTTTGATGTTTGAGGTGGCAAGACAAGCAAGCAGCCCCAGTCTCTGTGCCTCTGTGCGAGCAGTGCCATGGGCAGATGAGGCTGAGCAACAGCTTCCCAGGCTAGCCTGTTCTGACTGCCAGCTGTCTGCAGATGTTCGCATTTTTGCAGCAGAGCTAGGACAGGAGCTTGGCAGGCACCAGTCCCATTCCAAGACTACGTTTGACGTTTGAGGTTGCAAGACAAGCAAGCAGCCCCAGTCTCTGTGCCTCCGTGCGAGCAGTGCCATGGGCAGATGAGGCTGAGAAACAGCTTTCAAGCTAGCCCCTTCTGGCTGCCACCTATCTGCAGACGTTCGCATTTTCGGAGCAGGGCTGAGAAAGGAGCCTCACAGGCACCACCCCTATTCCCAGGCTTCGTTTGCATTTGAGGTGACAAGACAAGCAAGCAGCCCGTGTCTCTGTGCCTCTGTGCGAGCAGTGCCATGGGCAGATGAGGCTGAGCAACAGCTTTCCAGGCTAGACCCTTCTGGATGCCACCTATCTGCAGAATTTCACATTTTTAAAGCAGGGCTGCCAATGAAGTCTAGCAGGCACCCCCCTCACTCCCAGGCTATGTTTGAAGTTTGAGGTTGGAAGACAAGTAAGCAGCCCCAGTCTCTGTGCCTCTGTGCGAGCAGTTGCATGGGCAGATGAAGCTGAGCAACAGCTTCCCATGCTAGCCCCTTCTGGCTGCCAGCTATCTGCAGACATTCTCTTTTTCGGAGCAGGGCTGCCGAAGGAGCCCGGCACGGACACCCAAAGTTACTTTTGATGTTTGAGGTAGCAAGACAAGTAAGCTCCCCAGTCTCTGTGCCTCTGTGCGAGCAGTGCCATGGGCAGACAAGGCTGAGGAACAGCTTTCCAGGCTAGCCCCTTCTGGCTGCCAGCTATCTGCAGACGTTCGCATTTTTGGAGCAGAGCTAAGACAGGAGCCTGGCAGGCACTTCCACCATTCCAAGGCTATGTTTCACATTTCAGGTGGCAAGACAAGCAAGCAGCCCCAGTCTCTGTGCCTCTGTGCGAGCAGTGCCATGGGCAGATGAGGCTGAGCAACAGCTTTCCAGGCTAGCCCCTTCTGGCTGCCAGCTATCTGCAGACTTTCGCATTTACTGAATAGGGCAGCGAAGTTAGCCTTTCAGGCACCCCCACAATCCCAGCATACGTCTGAAGTTTGAAGTGGCAAGACAAGCAAGCAGCCCCAGTTTCTGGGCCTCTGTGCGAGCAGTGCCATGGGCAGATGAGGCTGAGCAACAACTTTCCAAGCTAGCCCCTTCTGGTTACCACCTATTTGGAGACATGCACATTTTGGAGCAGGGCTGCGAAAGAAGTCTAGCAGTCAACACCCTTATTCCCCGGCTACGTTTGAAATTTGAGGTGGCAAGACAAGCAAGCAGCCCCAGCCTCTGTGCCTCTGTGCGAGCAGTGCCATGGGCAGATGAGGCTGAGCAACAGCTTTCCAGGCTAGCCCCTTCTGACTGCCAGTTATCTGAAGATGTTCCCTTTTTCGGAGCTGGGCTTGAGGAGGCGCCCGGCAGGGACTCCTCTCACATACACTGGAAGTTTGAGGTGGCAAGACAAGCAAGCAGCCCCAGTCTCTGTGCCTCGGTGCGAGCAGTGCCATGGGCAGATGAGGCTGAGCAACAGCTTTCCATGCTAGCCCCTTCTGACTGCCAGCTATCTGAAGATATTCGCATCTTTGCAGCAGAGCTAAGACAGGAGCTTGGCAGGCACCAGTCCCATTCCAAGACTACGTTTGACGTCTGAGGTGGCAAGACAAGCAAGCAGCCCCAGTCTCTGTGCCTCCGTGCGAGCAGTGCCATGGGCACATGAGGCTGAGAAATAGCTTGCCAAGCTAGCCCCTTCTGGCTGCCTCCTATCTGCAGACGTTCGCATTTTCGGAGCAGGGCTGAGAAAGAAGCCTCACAGGCACCACCCCCATTCCCAGGCTTCGTTTTCATTTGAGGTGACAAGACAAGCAAGCAGCCCCAGTCTCTGTGCCTCTGTGCGAGCAGTGCCATGGGCAGATGAGGCTGAGCAACAGCTTTCCAGGCTAGCTCCTTCTGGCTGCCAGCTATCGGCATACGTTCGAATTTTCGGAGCAGGGCTGTTGGAGGCGCCCTGCACGGACACTCTATGATACACTGGAAGTTTGAGGTGAGAAGAAAAACAAGCAGCCCCAGTCTCTGTGCCTCCGTGCGAGCAGTGCCATGGGCAGATGAGGCTGAGAAACAGCTTTCAAGCTAGCCCCTTCTGGCTGCCACCTATCTGCAGACGTTCGCATTTTTGGAGCAGAGCTAAGACAGGAGCCTGGCAGGCACTTCCACCATTCCAAGGCTATGTTTCACATTTCAGGTGGCAAGACAAGCAAGCAGCCCCAGTCTCTGTGCCTCTGTGCGAGCAGTGCCATGGGCAGATGAGGCTGAGCAACAGCTTTCCAGGCTAGCCCCTTCTGGCTGCCAGCTATCTGCAGACTTTCGCATTTACTGAATAGGGCAGCGAAGTTAGCCTTTCAGGCACCCCCACAATCACAGCATACGTCTGAAGTTTGAAGTGGCAAGACAAGCAAGCAGCCCCAGTTTCTGTGCCTCTGTGCGAGCAGTGCCATGGGCAGATGAGGCTGAGCAACAACTTTCCAAGCTAGCCCCTTCTGGTTACCACCTATTTGGAGACATGCACATTTTGGAGCAGGGCTGCGAAAGAAGTCTAGCAGTCAACACCCTTATACCCCGGCTACGTTTGAAATTTGAGGTGGCAAGACAAGCAAGCAGCCCCAGCCTCTGTGCCTCTGTGCGAGCAGTGCCATGGGCAGATGAGGCTGAGCAACAGCTTTCCAGGCTAGCCCCTTCTGACTGCGACCTCTCGGCAGATGTTCCCTTTTTCGGAGCTGGGCTTGAGGAGGCGCCCGGCAGGGACTCCTCTCACATACACTGGAAGTTTGAGGTGGCAAGACAAGCAAGCAGCCCCAGTCTCTGTGCCTCGGTGCGAGCAGTGCCATGGGCAGATGAGGCTGAGCAACAGCTTTCCATGCTAGCCCCTTCTGACTGCCAGCTATCTGAAGATGTTCGCATCTTTGCAGCAGAGCTAAGACAGGAGCTTGGCAGGCACCAGTCCCATTCCAAGACTACGTTTGACGTTTGAGGTGGCAAGACAAGCAAGCAGCCCCAGTCTCTGTGCCTCCGTGCGAGCAGTGCCATGGGCACATGAGGCTGAGAAATAGCTTGCCAAGCTAGCCCCTTCTGGCTGCCTCCTATCTGCAGACGTTCGCATTTTCGGAGCAGGGCTGAGAAAGAAGCCTCACAGGCACCACCCCCATTCCCAGGCTTCGTTTTCATTTGAGGTGACAAGACAAGCAAGCAGCCCCAGTCTCTGTGCCTCTGTGCGAGCAGTGCCATGGGCAGATGAGGCTGAGCAACAGCTTTCCAGGCTAGCTCCTTCTGGCTGCCAGCTATCGGCATACGTTCGAATTTTCGGAGCAGGGCTGTTGGAGGCGCCCTGCACGGACACTCTATGATACACTGGAAGTTTGAGGTGAGAAGAAAAACAAGCAGCCCCAGTCTCTGTGCCTCAGTGCGAGCAGTGCCATGGGCAGATGAGGCTGAGCAACATCTTTCCAGGCTAGCCCCTTCTGGCTCCCAGGTATCTGCAGACGTTCGCATTTTTGGAGCAGAGCTAGGACAGGAGCTTGGCAGGCACCAGTCCCATTCCAAGACTACGTTTGACGTTTGAGGTGCCAAGACAAGCAAGCAGCCCCAGTCTCTGTGCCTCCGTGCGAGCACTGCCATGGGCAGATGAGGCTGAGAAACAGCTTTCAAGCTAGCCCCTTCTGGCTGCCACCTATCTGCAGACGTTCGCATTTTTGGAGCAGAGCTAAGACAGGAGCCTGGCAGGCACTTCCACCATTCCAAGGCTATGTTTCACATTTCAGGTGGCAAGACAAGCAAGCAGCCCCAGTCTCTGTGCCTCTGTGCGAGCAGTGCCATGGGCAGATGAGGCTGAGCAACAGCTTTCCAGGCTAGCCCCTTCTGGCTGCCAGCTATCTGCAGACTTTCGCATTTACTGAATAGGGCAGCGAAGTTAGCCTTTCAGGCACCCCCACAATCCCAGCATACGTCTGAAGTTTGAAGTGGCAAGACAAGCAAGCAGCCCCAGTTTCTGTGCCTCTGTGCGAGCAGTGCCATGGGCAGATGAGGCTGAGCAACAACTTTCCAAGCTAGCCCCTTCTGGTTACCACCTATTTGGAGACATACACATTTTGGAGCAGGGCTGCGAAAGAAGTCTAGCAGTCAACACCCTTATTCCCCGGCTACGTTTGAAATTTGAGGTGGCAAGACAAGCAAGCAGCCCCAGCCTCTGTGCCTCTGTGCGAGCAGTGCCATGGGCAGATGAGGCTGAGCAACAGCTTTCCAGGCTAGCCCCTTCTGACTGCGACCTCTCGGCAGATGTTCCCTTTTTCGGAGCTGGGCTTGAGGAGGCGCCCGGCAGGGACTCCTCTCACATACACTGGAAGTTTGAGGTGGCAAGACAAGCAAGCAGCCCCAGTCTCTGTGCCTCGGTGCGAGCAGTGCCATGGGCAGATGAGGCTGAGCAACAGCTTTCCATGCTAGCCCCTTCTGACTGCCAGCTATCTGAAGATGTTCGCATCTTTGCAGCAGAGCTAAGACAGGAGCTTGGCAGGCACCAGTCCCATTCCAAGACTACGTTTGACGTTTGAGGTGGCAAGACAAGCAAGCAGCCCCAGTCTCTGTGCCTCTGTGCGAGCAGTGCCATGGGCACATGAGGCTGAGAAATAGCTTGCCAAGCTAGCCCCTTCTGGCTGCCTCCTATCTGCAGACGTTCGCATTTTCGGAGCAGGGCTGAGAAAGAAGCCTCACAGGCACCACCCCCATTCCCAGGCTTCGTTTTCATTTGAGGTGACAAGACAAGCAAGCAGCCCCAGTCTCTGTGCCTCTGTGCGAGCAGTGCCATGGGCAGATGAGGCTGAGCAACAGCTTTCCAGGCTAGCTCCTTCTGGCTGCCAGCTATCGGCATACGTTCGAATTTTCGGAGCAGGGCTGTTGGAGGCGCCCTGCACGGACACTCTATGATACACTGGAAGTTTGAGGTGAGAAGAAAAACAAGCAGCCCCGGTCTCTGTGCCTCTGTGCCTCTGTGCGAGCAGTGCCATGGGCAGATGAGGCTGAGCAACAGCTTTCCGGGCTAGCCCCTTCTGGCTGCCAGCTATTTGCAGACTTTCGCATTTACTGAATAGGGCAGCGAAGTTAGCTTTCAGGCACCCCCTCAATCCCAGCATACGTCTGAATTTTGAGGTGGCAAGACAAGCAAGCAGCCCCAGTCTCTGTGCCTCTGTGCGACCAGTGCCATGGGCCGATGAGGCTGAGCAACAGCTTTCCAAGCTAGCCCTTTCTGGTTGCCAGCTATTTGGAGACATGCACATTTTGGAGCAGGGCTGTGAAAGAAGTCTAGCAGGCACCCCCCCTCATTCCCAGGCTACGTTTGAAGTTTGATTTGGCAAAACAAGCAAGCAGCCCCAGTCTCTGTGCCTCTGTGCGAGCAGTGCCATGGGCAGATGAGGCTGAGCAACATCTTCCCAGGCTAGCCCCTTCTGACTGCCAGCTGTCTGCAGACGTACGCATTTTCAGAGCAGGACTGTCGCTGCCACCGTGCACAGACTCCCAGAGATTTGTTTGACGTTTGAGGTGGCAAGACAAGCAAGCAGCCCCAGTCTCTGTGCCTCAGTGCAAACAGTGCCATGGGCAGATGAGGCTGAGAAACAGCTTCCCAGGCTAGCCTGTTCTGACTGCCAGCTGTCTGCAGATGTTCGCATTTTTGCAGCAGAGCTAGGACAGGAGCTTGGCAGGCACTAGTCCCATTCCAAGACTACGTTTGACGTTTGAGCTGGCAAGACAAGCAAGCAGCCCCAGTCTCTGTGCCTCCGTGCGAGCAGTGCCATGGGCAGATGAGGCTGAGCAACAGCTTTCCAGGCTAGACCCTTCTGGATGCCAGCTATCTGCAGAATTTCACATTTTTAAAGCAGGGCTGTGAAAGAAGTCTAGCACGCACCCCCTCACTCCCAGGCTATGTTTGAAGTTTGAGGTTGGAAGACAAGCAAGCAGCCCCAGTCTCTGTGCCTCTGTGCGAGCAGTTGCATGGGCAGATGAAGCTGAGCAACAGCTTCCCAGGCTAGCCCCTTCTGATTGCCAGCTATCTGCAGATGTTCGCATTTTTGCAGCAGAGCTAAGACAGGAGCTTGGCAGGCACCAGTCCCATTCCAACACAAAGTTTGACGTTTGAGGTTGCAGGACAAGCAAGCAGCCCCAGTCTTTGTGCCTCTGTGCGAGCAGTTGCATGGGTAGATGAGACTGAGCAACAGTTTTTCAGACTAGCCACTTCTGACTGCCAGCTATCTATAGACATTCGCTTTTTCGGAGCAGGGCTGCCGAAGGAGCCCGGCAGGGACACCCAAAGTTACGTTTGATGTTTGAGGTAGCAAGACAAGTAAGCAGCCCCAGTCTCTGTGCCTCTGTGCGAGCAGTGCCATGGGCAGATGAGGCTGAGCAACAGCTTTCCAGGCTAGCCCCTTCTGTCTGCCAGCTATCTGCAGACCTTTGCATTTTTGGAGCAGAGCTAAGAAAGGAGTCTGGCAGGCACTTCCACCATTCCAAGGCTATGTTTCACATTTGAGGTGGCAAGACAAGCAAGCAGCCCCAGTCTCTGTGCCTCTGTGCAAGCAGTGCCATGGGCAGATGAGGCTGAGCAACAGCTTTCCAGGCTAGCCCCTTCTGGCTGCCAGCTATCTGCAGACGTTCGCACTTTCGTAGCAGGATTGCCGCAGGCACCATGAACGGACACCCGAAGATCTGTTTGAAGTTTGAGGTGGCAGGATGTTTTGGTTTCGGCTGCCGCCGGCAACAAAAGCGCCATGCAGCCGCCCCTCCCCCCGCCGGTGTGCGGAGGAGAATGAAAAGAAAGAGGCAGAAACTGGTGGGTCGGGAGAAGGGCAGTTTAACAGAACAGCAAACAGAGGGAAAACAGGAACAACAACGATACAAATAGGGAGAAAACACAACCACGAACCGTACAGACAGCCGCTCTCCCGAAACAGGACCGACGCTGCGCCCCCCCAAGCCGCGAGTGCCTTCCCGCCGCACCGCCCCCCCCCACCGGAACCCAGCGTGACGTCACATGGTATGGAATACCGGGCTCTGTTTGGCCAGGTGGGGTCAGCCCCCACCCCCCGGCTGTGCCCCTTCCTGGATTCCGGTGAAAATTAACCCTGTTCTGGCCAAACCCAGGACATTATCCACCCCTTATTCCATACCATCTACGTCATGCCCAGGTCCCCCATTGTCCAGTTGATCACCACCACTTCTCCTGTCTCCAGATATCATTCCTTTAGTCTATGGATCATCACTCTAAAAGTGTCCATTGAGTTCATTTAATCCATGACTTCAGGCTCCATCTGTCATTACGGTCTTCCGTGGCGGGGAGGTGATGTGTGGTGATGGGCGGTCACTTGCTGCATCCGGAGCTCACGGCTGATGTATCTGGTGCGGCCCGTGCCCACAGTCTGCAGGAGATGTTGATCTTGATGAAGTTGCTGGATGCCAGTTGTTGAAAACCAGGTCCGGTTCCATCATCGCTGTGCTCTGCTAGGTTTTCATCGAAAAAGTCCATCCTTCTTTAATCTGGACGATTCTTACTATGCTACTACTGGTACAAAATATAACAATTATAACAGTGATAACAGACAGTGACAGGGTTATTTAACAATTAACTTTATACAATTTATTTATGGACTATTCTCGCCCAAAATTAAATCCCCATGAGGTACACATCGGACTTCCCCATCCTTCTGCATTACCCACCAGGTACACCCAGGTCCTTGAGCAAAGGCAATCCCGCGGACGGGCTTGCCTTTGCCCGAGGCAGGACTAACCCAAACCGTCTTCCCTAACATGTTCCGCATGTGCACTACAGGGACTTTATCCCCTTCTACGGGGCGCTGAGGTTTTGACTGGGCAGGACCAGCCTGGTTGGTGGACCCTCTGGTGTTAACCAACCAGGTGGCCTTTGCTAAATGGGTATCCCAGTTTTTGAAAGTCCCACCCCCCATTGCCCTCAAAGTGGTTTTTAGCAGCCCATTGTAACGTTCGATCTTTCCAGAGCCTGGTGCATGGTAGGGGATGTGATACACCCACTCAATACCGTGTTCTTTGGCCCAGGTGTCTAGTGAGTCCCGTTGTCCTACTCGATTCTTTCGGGAGTGCCATGTCGCCACAGGACTTGTTTTTCCAGGCCCAGGATGGTATTCCGGGCAGTGGCATGGGGCACAGGGTAGGTTTCCAGCCATCCGGTGGTGGCCTCCACCATTGTGAGTACATAGCGCTTGCCTTGGCGGGTTTGTGGCAGTGTGATATAGTCAATCTGCCAAGCCTCCCCATATTTATATTTTAGCCATCATCCTCCATACCACTGAGGCTTTACCCGCTTGGCTTGCTTTATTGCAGCGCATGTCTCACATTCATGGATAACCTGTGCAATAGTGTCCATGGTCAAGTCCACCCCTCGGTCACGAGCCCATCTGTATGTCGCGTCTCTTCCTTGGTGGCCCGAGGTGTCATGGGCCCACCGAGCTATAAACAGTTCACCCTTATGTTGCCAGTCCAGATCCACGTGAGCCACTTCAATCTTAGCAGCCTGATCTACCTGGTGGTTGTTTTGATGTTCTTCAGTGGCCCGACTCTTAGGGACGTGGGCGTCCACGTGACGGACTTTTACAGCCAACTGCTCTAGCCGGGCAGCAATATCTTGCCACAATGGGGCAGCCCAGATAGGTTTGCCTCTGCGCTGCCAGTTGTTCTTCTTCCATTGCTGCAGCCACCCCCACAAGGCATTGGCCACCATCCAAGAGTCGGTGTAAAGATAGAGCACTGGCCACTTCTCTCGACTGGCAATGTCTAAAGCCAGCTGGATGGCTTTCACCTCTGCAAACTGGCTGGACTCACCTTCTCCCTCGGCAGTTTCTGCGACTTGTCGTGTAGGGCTCCATACAGCAGCCTTCCACCTCCGCTGCTTCCCCACAATGCGACAGGACCCATCCGTGAACAGGGCATACTGTTTCTTATCTTCTGGCAGCTGGTTATACAGTGGGGCCTCTTCAGCACGTGTCACCTCCTCCTCTGGCGATGCTCCAAAATCTTTGCCTTCTGGCCAGTCCATGATGACCTCCAGAATTCCTGGGCGACTGGGGTTTCCCATTCAGGCACGCTGTGTGATCAGCGCGACCCACTTACTCCACGTAGCATCGGTGGCATGATGCGTAGAGGGGACCCTCTCTTTGAACATCCAGCCCAGGACCGGCAATCGTGGTGCTAGGAGGAGCTGTGCTTCAGTGCCGACCACTTCTGAAGCAGCTCGAACGCCTTCATATGCTGCCAGAATCTCTTTTTCAGTGGGAGTATAGTGGGCCTCGGATCCTTTGTATCCCCGGCTCCAGAACCCCAGGGGTCGACCTCGAGTCTCCCCTGGTGCTTTCTGCCAGAGACTCCAGGTTGGACCATTCTCCCCGGCTGCGGTGTAGAGCACGTTTTTAACATCTTGCCCTGACTGGACTGGACCAAGGGCTACGGCATGAACTATCTCCCGTTTAATTTGTTCAAATGCCTGTCGTTGCTCAGGGCCCCATTCAAAATCATTCTTCTTCCGGGTCACGTGGTACAGAGGACTTACAATCTGGCTGTAATTTGGGATGTGCATCCTCCAAAAACCCACAACACCCAGGAAGGCCTGTGCTTCCTTTTTGCTGGTTGGTGGAGACATGGCTGCTATTTTGTTGATGACATCCATTGGGATTTGACGGCGCCCATCCTGCCATTTTATTCCCAAAAACTGGATCTCTTGCGCAGGTCCCTTGACTTTACTTCGCTTAATGGCAAAACCGGCTTTCAGAAGGATCTGAACTATTTTCTCCCCTTTCTCGAAAACCTCCTCCGCTGTGTCGCCCCATATAATGATGTCGTCGATGTACTGCAGATGTTCTGGGGCTTCACCCTTTTCCAGTGCAGTCTGGATTAGTCCATGGCAAATGGTGGGACTGTGTTTCCACCCCTGGGGCAATCGATTCCAGGTGTACTGGATGCCCCTCCAGGTGAAAGCAAACTGTGGCCTGCACTCTGCTGCCAAAGGGATGGAGAAGAATGCATTAGCGATGTCAATTGTAGCGTACCACTTGGCTGCCTTTGACTCCAGCTGATATTGAAGTTCTAGCATGTCTGGCACGGCAGCACTCAGCGGTGGTGTGACTTCATTCAGGCCACGGTAGTCTATTGTCAGTCTCCACTCTCCAGTAGATTTTCTTACTGGCCATATGGGACTATTAAAGGGTGAGCGAGTTTTGGTGATCACTCCTTGACTCTCCAGCTGGCGAATCAGCTGATGAATGGGGAGAAGGGAGTCTTGGTTGGTACGATACTGTCGCCGGTGCACTGTTGTGGTCGCGATGGGTACCTGTTGTTCTTCAACCCTCAGCAACCCCACAACGGAAGGATCCTCCGAGAGACCAGGCAAAATGGACAGCTGTTTAATTTCTTCCGTCTCCACAGCAGCTATGCCAAAAGCCCACCGATACCCCTTTGGGTCCTTGAAATAGCCTCTCCTAAGATAGTCTATCCCAAGGATGCACGGAGCCTCGGGGCCAGTTACAATGGGGTGTTTCTGCCAGTCCTGCCCAGTGAGGCTCACTTCAGCCTCCAGTAGACTCAGCTCTTGGGACCCCCCTGTCACTCCCGAAATGCAAATGGACTCTGACCCTTTGAACTCTGATGGCATTAAAGTACACTGTGCACCAGTGTCCACTAGAGCTTGATACTCTTGTGGATCTGACGTGCCAGGCCACCGAATCCACACCGTCCAATAAACACGGTTGTCCCTTTCCTCCACCTGGCTGGAGGCAGGGCCCCTCTAATCCTCGTCAGAGAATTTGCTGCTCACTTGCTGTAAGAATGACTTGGAGGTCCCCTCCAGAGGATCGGAATCAAGGTCAAACTGTCTACCTGGTCTGGAGAGCTGGCTTCTGGAAACTGGAGCGGCATTTTTCCTAACAGAATCCCCTTTTGTGATTGTTTTACCTCGCAGCTCACGCACTCGTGCCTCTAGACTTGAGGTGGGTTTTCCATCCCACTTCCTCATGTCCTCTCCGTGGTCACGCAGGTAAAACCACAGGGTGCCCCGGGGTGTATAGCCTCTGTATTCCCTCTCCTGAGCAGAGAAACGCCTGCCCCTAATAGCTGAGACACTGGCCCATACAGGTGGGGAGTAGGACATATTCCTGTCTAGTCGCTTGACCAGTTTCTCCACAGCTGAGACAAGGGAGGAAGAGAGACTTTCCTCATATTGGCGGAGTCTGACAGCCACCTCGTCCACTGTTGGTGCGTCTTTACCTTTCCAGTTTACAACTGCCAGTGAGTTGGCATGCGAGGAGGGTGCGCTCCGCGCAAACTTCCTCCACATGGATTGTGAGCGCTGGAGTTCATCTGGGTCTGTGGGTACCTGCTCATCGTCTGTGTCACAGTAAACCAGCTCCCGCACAGCTAATTCCCTCAAGTACTGAATACCCCTTTCCATATTGGTCCACTTGCCAGGATAGCATACAAAATCGTCACTGAAGGGGTACCTCTCCCTCACGCCTGACAGAAGTCTCCTCCAGAGGCTGAGGATTTGTTCTTTTTTCCCAATGGCCTTGTCAATGCCCCCATCCATGGCCAGGGATCCCAGCTGCTTGGCTTCCTTGCCCTCTAATTCCAAGCTGCTGGCCCCGTTATCCCAGCACCGCAGCAGCCAGGTGGCAATGTGCTCGCCTGGGTGGCGGCTGAAGTCTTTCCGCATGTCTCGCAGCTCGCCCAGGGACAGGGACCGGGTGATGATCTCTGTCTCTATCTCCCATGATGACCCTGGCTCATCGTCATCCCTCCCAGAGCGATCTGCTCTCTTTGCGTCTTTCTTTAGTTTTACAGGGGCGACTGCTACCGGCACAGGTTGGTCATTGGGCTCAGCCACGCTGCCTGCAGCTGGAGCTGGGGCTGGAGCAGCTGCTGTGCCTGCCAGGGAAACCGAGGCAGACCCTGCAGCTGTGGCAGCGGCGGTGCCAGTCTGGGGGGCTGTGACTGCCTGCTGGGCTGGAGGGGCTGCAGGGCCGGCTGGGGGGGCAGCGCCAGTTGCAGCGCCTGCCGCTTCGCTTCCCCCCATTTCCCCTTTAAGGCACTGAACAGTGTTGAACATGGCTCGGTAGGCATGGGCCAGACCCCAGCACATTGTGGTGATCTGTGTCTCTCTGGAGTTCCCAGGGTGGCAGCACACTTTTTTCAGATATTTTACCAGATTGTCCGGATTCTGTATTTGTTCAGGGGTGAGTTTAAAACACACCGGTGGTGCCCACTGCTCTAGACATCTGCCCATGCTGTCCCACACACCCAGCCACTCACAGCTATCCAGCCCCGGGGCAGGTCTCTGCAGGATGTTCTTAACGACTTGCTTAACCCTAAACAAAACCCAGAACCCGCTCAGCAGGCAGAACAAAAGGAGAGTGCTGGCCTGAGCATCCCACGGGTACTGAAATTCTCAAAAGCAGTTAGGACCAGCCTGAGGAAGAGAGGGGGGGCGAAAGAGTGGGGGAAGGTATCCCCTTCGGTTTTCCCCACAGACTGGGTTTGATTATTAACAAAATCTAAGACATAGGATCCGAGGTACGGAAATGACCGCAGTGCCGCATGCAAATACAAGACTAATTTCATGCACAGTGATGTTATCATATCATAAGTCGATATCGTACAGTAGAGGAAAATCATCATCCTGATCTTTTTCCCAGCCATGATGAACAGCATGGCAATGAACACATAGTGCAAGTACGGATTTACATAGCAGAGCCACTTGATCAAAGTCAGAAACATTTTTTTTCTTTTTTTACCGGCGAATACTTAACACAGAAAAATGCGTAAAACAAGATTTAAGCAAATCTAAGGAAACAGTTTTAACACCCGCTGCTCAGCACTGCCGTTATCCCTGCCCCACGTCTGGGCGCCAATTTAATGTTTTGGTTTCGGCTGCCGCCGGCAACAAAAGCGCCATGCAGCCGCCCCTCCCCCCGCCGGCGTGCGGAGGAGAATGAAAAGAAAGAGGCAGAAACTGGTGGGTCGGGATAAGGGCAGTTTAACAGAACAGCAAACAGAGGGAAAACAGGAACAACAACGATACAAATAGGGAGAAAACACAACCACGAACCGTACAGACAGCCGCTCTCCCGAAACAGGACCGACGCTGCACCCCCCCAAGCCGCGAGTGCCTTCCCGCCGCACCGCCCCCCCCCACCGGAACCCAGCGTGACGTCACATGGTATGGAATACCGGGCTCTGTTTGGCCAGGTGGGGTCAGCCCCCACCCCCCGGCTGTGCCCCTTCCTGGATTCCGGTGAAAATTAACCCTGTTCTGGCCAAACCCAGGACACAGGACAAGCAAGCAGCCCCAGTCTCTGTGTCTCTGTGTGAGCAGTGCCATGGGCAGATGAGGCTGAGCAACAGCTTTCGAGGCTAGCCCCTTCTGGCTGCTAGCTATCTGCAGCCGTTCGCAGTTTCGGAGCAGGTTTGCCACAGGCACCATGAACGGACACCGGAAGATCTGTTTGAAGTTTGAGGTGGCAGGACAAGCAAGCAGCCCCAGTCTCTGTGCCTCTGTGCGAGCAGTGCCATGGGCAGATGAGGCTGAGCAACAGCTTTCGAGGCTAGCCTCTTCTGGCTGCCTCCTATCTGCAGACCTTCGCATTTTTGGAGCAGAGCTAAGAAAGGAGCCTGGCAGGTACCACACCCTTTCCTAGGCTACATTTGAAGTTTCATGTGGCAAGACAAGCAAGCAGCCCCAGTCTCTGTGCCTCTGTGCGAGCAGTGCCATGGGCAGATGAGGCTGAGCAACAGCTTTCCAGGCTAGCCCCTTCTGGCTGCCAGCTATCTGTAGACATTCGCTTTTTCAGAGCAGGGCTGTCGAAGGAGCCTGGCACGGACACCCGAAGATACGTTTGATGTTTGAGGTAGCAAGACAAGTAAGCAGCCCCAGTCTCTGTGCCTCTGTGCGAGCAGTGCCATGGGCAGATGAGGCTGAGCAACAGCTTTCCAGGATAGCCCCTTCTGGCTGCCAGCTATCTGCAGACTTTGGCATTTACTGAATAGGGCAGCGAAGTTAGCCTTTCAGGCACCCCCTCAATACCAGCATACGTCTGAATTTTGAGGTGGCAAGACAAGCAAGCAGCCCCAGTCTCTGTGCCTCTGTGCGAGCAGTGCCATGGACAGATGAGGCTGAGCAACAGCTTTCCAAGCTAGCCCCTTCTGGTTCACAGCTATTGGGAGACATGCACATTTTGGAGTAGGGCTGTGAAAGAAGTCTAGCAGTCACCCCCGCTTGTTCCCAGGCTACGTTTGAAATTTGAGGTGGCAAGACAAGCAAGCAGCCACAGCCTCTGTGCCTCTGTGCGAGCAGTGCCATGGGCAGATGAGGCTGAGCAACAGCTTTCCAGGCTAGCCCGTTCTGACTGCGAGCTCTCGGCAGATGTTCCCTTTTTCGGAGCTGGGCTTGGGGAGGCGCCCGGCAGGGACTCCTCTCACATACACTGGAAGTTTGAGGTGGCAAGACAAGCAAGCAGCCCCAGTCTCTGTGCCTCGGTACGAGCAGTTGCATGGGCAGATGAGGATGAGCAACAGCTTTCCAGGCTAACCCCTTCTGCCTGCCAGCTATCTGAAGATGTTCGCATCTTTGCAGCAGAGCTAAGACAGGAGCTGGCAGGCACCAGTCCCATTCCAAGACTACGTTTGACATTTCAGGTGGCAAGACAAGCAAGCAGCCCCAGTCTCTGTGCCTCTGTGCGAGAAGTGCCATGGGCACATGAGGCTGAGAAATAGCTTGCCAAGCTAGCCCCTTCTGGCTGCCACCTATCTGCAGACGTTCGCATTTTCGGAGCAGGGCTGAGAAAGAAGCCTCACAGGCACCACCCCCATTCCCAGGCTTTGTTTTCATTTGAGGTGACAAGACAAGCAAGCAGCCCCAGTCTCTGTGCCTCTGTGCGAGCAGTGCCATGAGCAGATTAGGCTGAGCAACGGCTTTCCAAGCTAGCCCCTTCTGGTTACCAGCTATTTGGAGACATGCACATTTTGGAGCAGGGCTGAGAAAGAAGCCTAGCAGTCACCCCCCCTTGTTCCCAGGCTACGTTTGAAATTTGAGGTGGCAAGACAAGCAAGCAGCCACAGCCTCTGTGCCTCTGTGCGAGCAGTGCCATGGGCAGATGAGGCTGAGCAACAGCTTTCGAGGCTAGCCCCTTCTGGCTGCCAGCTAACTGCAGACGTTCGCATTTTCGGAGCAGAGCTAAGTTATGAGCCTGCTAGGCAGAACCACAATTCCAAGGCTGCGTTTGACGTTTGAGGTGGCAAGACAAGCAAGCAGCCCCAGTCTCTGTGCCTCTGTGCGAGCAGTGCCATGGGCAGATGAGGCTGAGCAACAGCTTTCCAGGCTAGCCACTTCTGGCTGCCAGCTATCTGCAGACGTTCGCATTTTCGGAGCAGCTTTGCCGCAGGAACCATGAACGGACACCCGAATATCTGTTTGAATTTTGAGATGGCAGGACAAGCAAGCAGCCCCAGTCTCTGTGCCTCTGTGCGAGCAGTGCCATGGGCAGATGAGGCTGAGCAACAGCTTTCCAGGCTAGCCCCTTCTGGCTGCCAGCTATATGCAGACGTTCGCGTTTTTGGAGATGAGGCTGAGGAACAGCTTTCTAGGCAAGCGCCTTCTGGCTGACAGCTATCTGCAGACCTTCGCATTTTCGCACCAGAGCTAAGAAAGGAGCCTGGCAGGCACCATCCCCATTCCAAGGCTACGTTTGAAGTTTGATGTGGCAAGACAAGCAAGCAGCCCCAGTCTCTGTGCCTCTGTGCGAGCAGTGCCATGGGCATATGAGGCTGAGAAACAGCTTTACAGGCTAGCCCCTTCTTGCTGCCAGCTACCTGCAGACGTTCGCATTTTTGGAGCAGGGCTCTTGGAGGTTCCCGGCAAGGACTGCCAAAGATACTTTTGAAGTTTGATGTGGCAAGACAAGAGAGCAGCCCATGTCTCTGTGCCTCTGTGTGAGCAGTGCCATGGGCAGATGACGCTGAGCAACCGCTTTCGAGGCTAGACCCTGCTGGCTGCCAGCTATCTGCAGACATTCGCACTTTCGGAGCAGAGCTGCCGCAGCCACTGAGCACAGACTCCCTTAATTACGTTTGACGTTTCAGGTGGCAAGGCAAGCAAGCAGCGCCTCTCTCTGTGCCTCTGTGCGAGCAGTGCCATGGGCAGATGAGGCTGAGCAACAGCTTTCCAGGCTAGCACCTTCTGGCTGCCAGCTATCTGCAGACGTTTGCAATTTTGTAGCAGGTCTCTTGGAGGTTCCCGGAACGGACTGCCAAAGATACTTTTGAAGTTTGATGTGGTAAGACAAGCGAGCAGCCCAAGTCTCTGTGCCTGTGTGCGAGCAGTGCCATGGACAGATGAGGCTGAGAAACAGCTTTCCAGGCTAGCCCCTTCTGGCTGCCAGCTATCTGCAGACGTTCGCATTTTCGGAGCAGAGCTGCCGGAGGCGCCCGGCATAGACCCCCAAAGATACGTTTGACTTTTCAGTTCACAAGACAAGCAAGAAACCACAGTCTCTGTGCCTCTGTGTCAGCACTGCCATGGGCATAAGAGGCTGAGCAACATCTTTCGAGGCTAGCCCCTCCTAGCTGCCATCTATCTGCAGACGTTCGCATTTTCGGAGCAGAGCTAAGAAAGCAGCCTGGCAGGCACAACCACAATTCCCAGCCTAAGGTTGAAATTTGAGTTGGCAAGACAAGCAAGCAGCCCCAGCCTCTGTGCCTCTGTGCGAGCAGTGCCATGGGCAGATGAGGCTGAGCAACAGCTTTCCAGGCTAGCCTCTTCTGGCTGCGAGTTCTCTGCAGATGTTCCCTTTTTCTGAGCTGGGATTGGGGAGGCGCCCAGCACGGACTCCCCTAACATACACTGGAACTTTGAGGTGGCAAGACAAGCAAGCAGCCCCAGTCTCTGTGCCTTTGTGCGAGCAGTTGCATGGGCAGATGAGGCTGAGCAACAGCTTTCCAGGCTAGCCCCTTCTGACTGCCAGCTATCTGAAGATGTTCGCATCTTTGCAGCAGAGCTAAGACAGGAGATTGGCAGGCACCAGTCTCATTCCAAGACTACGTTTGACGTTTGAGGTGGCAAGACAAGCAAGAAGCCCCAGTCTCTGTGCCTCTGTGCGACCAGTGCCATGGGCACATGAGGCTGAGAAATAGCTTTCAAGCTAGCCCCTTCTGGCTGCCACCTATCTGCAGACGTTCGCATTTTCGGAGCAGGGCTAAGAAAGGAACCTCACAGGCACCACCCCTATTCCCAGGCTTCGTTTGCATTTGAGTTGACAAGACAAGCAAGCAGCCCCAGTCTCTGTGCCTCAGTGTGAGCAGTGCCATGGGCAGATGAGGCTGAGCAACAGCTTTCCAGGCTAGCCCTTTCTGGATGCCAGCTATCTGCAGAATTTCACATTTTTGGAGCAGGGCTGTGAAAGAAGTCTAGCAGACACCCCCCTCACTCCCAGGCAATGTTTGAAGTTTGAGGTTGGAAGACAAGCAAGCAGCCCCAGTCTCTGTGCCTCTGTGTGAGCAGTTGCATGGGCAGATGAAGCTGGGCAACAGCTTTTCAGACTAGCCCCTTCTGGCTGCCAGCTATCTGCAGACGTTCGCATTTTTGCAGCAGTGCTAAGACAGTAGCCTGGCAGGCACTTCCACCATTCCAAGGCTATGTTTCACATTTCAGGTGGCAAGACAAGCAAGCAGCCCCAGTCTCTGTGCCTCTGTGCGAGCAGTGCCATGGGCAGATGAGGCTGAGCAACAGCTTTCCAGGCTAGCCCCTTCTGACTGCCAGCTATCTGCAGACGTTCGCATTTTTGGAGCAGGGCTGCGAAAGGAGCCTGACAGGGACACTCCCCATTCACAGGCTACCTCTGAAGTTTGAGGTGGCAAGACAAGAAAAGCAGCCCGAGTCTCTGTGCCTCTGTGAGAGCAGTGCCATGGGCAGATGAGGCTGAGCAACAGCTTTCCAGGCTAGCCCATTCTGGCTGCCAGCTACCTGCAGACGTTCCCGTTTTCGGAGCAGGGCTCTTGGACGTGCCCAGCACCGACTCCCAAAGATGCCTTTGACATTTGATGTAGCAAGACAATCAAGCAGCCCCAGTCTCTGTGCCTCTGTGCGAGCAGTGCCATGGGCAGATGAGGCTGAGCAACAGCTTTCCAGGCTAGCCACTTCTGGCTGCCAGCTATCTGCAGACGTTCGCATTTTCGGAGCAGCTTTGCCGCAGGAACCATGAACGGACACCCGAATATCTGTTTGAATTTTGAGATGGCAGGACAAGCAAGCAGCCCCAGTCTCTGTGCCTCTGTGCGAGCAGTGCCATGGGCAGATGAGGCTGAGCAACAGCTTTCCAGGCTAGCCCCTTCTGGCTGCCAGCTATATGCAGACGTTCGCGTTTTTGGAGATGAGGCTGAGGAACAGCTTTCTAGGCAAGCGCCTTCTGGCTGACAGCTATCTGCAGACCTTCGCATTTTCGCACCAGAGCTAAGAAAGGAGCCTGGCAGGCACCATCCCCATTCCAAGGCTACGTTTGAAGTTTGATGTGGCAAGACAAGCAAGCAGCCCCAGTCTCTGTGCCTCTGTGCGAGCAGTGCCATGGGCATATGAGGCTGAGAAACAGCTTTACAGGCTAGCCCCTTCTTGCTGCCAGCTACCTGCAGACGTTCGCATTTTTGGAGCAGGGCTCTTGGAGGTTCCCGGCAAGGACTGCCAAAGATACTTTTGAAGTTTGATGTGGCAAGACAAGAGAGCAGCCCATGTCTCTGTGCCTCTGTGTGAGCAGTGCCATGGGCAGATGACGCTGAGCAACCGCTTTCGAGGCTAGACCCTGCTGGCTGCCAGCTATCTGCAGACATTCGCACTTTCGGAGCAGAGCTGCCGCAGCCACTGAGCACAGACTCCCTTAATTACGTTTGACGTTTCAGGTGGCAAGGCAAGCAAGCAGCGCCTCTCTCTGTGCCTCTGTGCGAGCAGTGCCATGGGCAGATGAGGCTGAGCAACAGCTTTCCAGGCTAGCACCTTCTGGCTGCCAGCTATCTGCAGACGTTTGCAATTTTGTAGCAGGTCTCTTGGAGGTTCCCGGAACGGACTGCCAAAGATACTTTTGAAGTTTGATGTGGTAAGACAAGCGAGCAGCCCAAGTCTCTGTGCCTGTGTGCGAGCAGTGCCATGGACAGATGAGGCTGAGAAACAGCTTTCCAGGCTAGCCCCTTCTGGCTGCCAGCTATCTGCAGACGTTCGCATTTTCGGAGCAGAGCTGCCGGAGGCGCCCGGCATAGACCCCCAAAGATACGTTTGACTTTTCAGTTCACAAGACAAGCAAGAAACCACAGTCTCTGTGCCTCTGTGTCAGCAGTGCCATGGGCATAAGAGGCTGAGCAACATCTTTCGAGGCTAGCCCCTCCTAGCTGCCATCTATCTGCAGACGTTCGCATTTTCGGAGCAGAGCTAAGAAAGCAGCCTGGCAGGCACAACCACAATTCCCAGCCTAAGGTTGAAATTTGAGTTGGCAAGACAAGCAAGCAGCCCCAGCCTCTGTGCCTCTGTGCGAGCAGTGCCATGGGCAGATGAGGCTGAGCAACAGCTTTCCTGCCTAGCCTCTTCTGGATGCGAGCTCTCTGCAGATGTTCCTTTTTTCTGAGCTGGGACTGGGGAGTCGCCCGGCAGGGACTCCCCTCACATACAATGGAAGTTTGAGATGGCAAGACAAGCAAGCAGCCCCAGTCTCTGTGCCTCTGTGTGAGCAGTTGCATGTGAAGATGAAGCTGGGCAACAGGTTTTCAGACTAGCCCCTTCTGGCTGCCAGCTATATGCAGACGTTCGCATTTTTGGAGCAGAGCTAAGACAGGAGCCTGGCAGGCACTTCCACCATTCCAAGGTTATGTTTCACATTTCAGGTGGCAAGACAAGCAAGCACCCCCAGTCTCTGTGCCTCTGTGCGAGCAGTGCCATGGGCAGATGAGGCTGAGCAACAGCTTTCCAGGATAGCCCCTTCTGGCTGCCAGCTGTCTGCAGACGTTCGCATTTACTGAATAGGGCAGCGAAGTTAGCCTTTCAGGCACCCCCTCAATCCCAGCATCCGTCTGAATTTTGAGGTGGCAAGACAAGCAAGCAGCCCCAGTCTCTGTGCCTCTGTGCGAGCAGTTGCATGGGCAGATGAGGCTGAGCAACAGCTTTTCAGACTAGCCACTTCTGGCTGCCAGCTATCTGTACACATTCGCTTTTTCGGAGCAGGGCTGCCGAAGGAGCCCGGCACGGACACCCAAAGTTACGTTTGATGTTTGAGGTAGCAAGACAAGTAAGCAGCCCCAGTCTCTGTGCCTCTGTGCGAGCAGTGCCATGGGCAGATGAGGCTGAGCAACAGCTTTCCAGGCTAGCCCCTTCTGGCTGCCAGCTATCTGCAGACGTTCGCATTTTTGGAGCAGAGCTAGGACAGGAGCTTGGCAGGCACCAGTCCCATTCCAAGACTACGTTTGACGTTTGAGGTGGCAAGACAAGCAAGCATCCCCAGTCTCTGTGCCTCTGTGCGAGCAGTGCCATGGGCACATGAGGCTGAGAAATAGCTTGGTAAGCTAGCCCCTTCTGGCTGCCAGCTATCTGCAGACGTTCGCATATTCAGAGCAGGGCTGAGAAAGAAGCCTCACAGGCACCACCCCCATTCCCAGGCTTCGTTTGCATTTGAGGTGACAAGACAAGCAAGCAGCCCCAGTCTCTGTGCCTCTGTGCGAACAGTGCCATGGGCACATGAGGCTGAGCAACAGCTTTTCATACTAGCCAGTTCTGGCTGCCAGCTATCTGTTGACATTCGCTTTTTCAGAGCAGAACTGTCGCTGCCACCGTGCACAGACTCCCAGAGATGTTTTTGAGGTTTGAGGTGGCAAGACAAGCAAGCAGCCTGAGTCTCTGTGCCTCTGTGCGAGCAGTGCCATGGGCAGATGAGGCTGAGCAACAGCTTTCCAGGCTAGACCCTTCTGGATGCCAGCTATCTGCAGAATTTCACATTTTTGGAGCAGGGCTGTGAAAGAAGTCTAGCAGGCACCCCCCTCACTCCCAGGCTATGTTTGAATTTTGAGGTTGGAAGACAAGCAAGCAGCCCCAGTCTTTGTGTCTCTGTGCGAGCAGTTGCATGGGCAGATGAAGCTGAGCAACAGCTTTCCAGGCTAGCCCCTTCTGACTGCCAGCTATCTGCAGATGTTCGCATTTTTGCAGCAGAGCTAAGACAGGAGCTTGGCAGGCACCAGTCCCATTCCAAGACTACGTTTGACGTTTGAGGTGGCAAGACAAGCAAGCAGCCCCAGTCTCTGTGCCTCTGTGCGAGCAGTGCCATGGGCACATGAGGCTGAGAAATAGCTTGCCAAGCTAGCCCCTTCTGGCTGCCACCTATCTCCAGACGTTCGCATATTCGGAGCAGGGCTGAGAAAGAAGCCTCACAGGCACCACCTCCATTCCCAGGCTTCGTTTGCATTTGAGGTGACAAGACAAGCAAGCAGCCCCAGTCTCTGTGCCTCTGTGCGAGCAGTGCCATGGGCACATGAGGCTGAGCAACAGCTTTTCAGACTAGCCACTTCTGGCTGCCAGCTATCTGCTGACATTCGCTTTTTCGGAGCAGGGCTGCCGAAGGAGCCCGGCACGGACACCCAAAGTTACGTTTGATGTTTGAGGTAGCAAGACAAGTAAGCAGCCCCAGTCTCTGTGCCTCTGTGCGAGCAGTGCCATGGGCACATGAGGCTGAGCAACTGCTTTCCAGGCTAGCCCCTTCTGGCTGCCAGCTGTCTGCAGACTTTCGCATTTACTGAATAGGGCAGCGAAGTTAGCCTTTCAGGCACCCCCTCAATCCCAGCATACGTCTCAATTTTGAGGTGGCAAGACAAGCAAGCAGCCCCAGTCTCTGTGCCTCTGTGCGACCAGTGCCATGGGCAGATGAGGCTGAGCAACAGCTTTCCAAGCTAGACCCTTCTGGTTGCCAGCTATTTGGAGACATGCACATTTTGGAGCAGGGCTGCGAAAGAAGTCTAGCAGGCACCCCCCCTTTTTCCCAGGCTACGTTTGAAATTTGAGGTGGCAAGACAAGCAAGCAGCCACAGCCTCTGTGCCTCTGTGCGAGCAGTGCCTTGGGCAGATGAGGCTGAGCAACAGCTTCCCAGGCTAGCCCCTTCTGACTGCAGTTGTCTGCAGACGTACGCATTTTCAGAGCAGGACTGTCGCTGCCACCGTGCACAGACTCCGAGAGATGTGTTTGATGCTTGAGGTGGCAAGACAAGCAAGCAGCCCCAGTCTCTATGCCTCTGTGCGAGCAGTGCCATGGGCAGATGAGGCTGAGCAACAGCTTTCCAGGCTAGACCCTTTTGGCTGCCAGCTATCTGCAGACTTTCACATTTCTGGAGCAGAGCTGCGAAAGAAGTCTATCAGACACTCCCCTCATTCCCAGGCTATGTTTCAAGTTTGAGGATGCAAGATAAGCAAGCAGCCCCAGTCTTTGTGCCTCTGTGCGAGCAGTTGCATGGGCAGATGAGGCTGAGCAACAGCTTTCCAGGCTAGCCCCTTCTGACTGCCAGCTATCTGCAGATGTTCGCATTTTTGGAGCAGGGCTAAGACAGGAGCTTGGCAGGCACCAGTCCCATTCCAAGGCTACGTTTGACATTTGAGGTGGCATGACAAGCAAGCAGCCCCAGTCTCTGTGCCTCTGTGCGAGCAGTGCCATAGGCATATGAGGCTGAGAAACAGCTTACAAGCTAGCCCCTTCTGGCTGCCCCCTATCTGCAGACGTTCGCATTTTCGGAGGAGGGCTGAGAAAGGAGCCTGACAGGCACCACCCCCATTCCCAGGCTTCGTTTGCATTTGAGGTGACAAGACAAGCAAGCAGCCCCAGTCTCTGTGCCTCTGTGCGAGCAGTTGCATGGGCAGATGAGGCTGGGCATTAGCTTTCCAGGCTAGCCCCTTCTGACTGCCAGCTATCTGCAGATGTTCGCATTTTTGCAGCAGAGCTAAGACAGGAGCTTGGCAGGCACCAGTCCCATTCCAAGACTACGTTTGACGTTTGAGGTGGCAAGACAAGCAAGCAGCCCCAGTCTCTGTGCCTCTGTGCGAGCAGTGCCATGGGCACATGAGGCTGAGAAATAGCTTGCCAAGCTAGCCCCTTCTGGCTGCCACCTATCTGCAGACGTTCGCATATTGGGAGCAGGGCTGAGAAAGAAGCCTCACAGGCACCAGTCCCATTCCAAGACTACGTTTGACGTTTGAGGTGGCAAGACAAGCAAGCAGCCCCAGTCTCTGTGCCTCTGTGCGAGCAGTGCCATGGGCACATGAGGCTGAGAAATAGCTTGGCAAACTAGCCCCTTCTGGCTGCCAGCTATCTGCAGACGTTCGCATATTCAGAGCAGGGCTGAGAAAGAAGCCTCACAGGCACCACCCCCATTCCCAGGCTTCGTTTGCATTTGAGGTGACAAGACAAGCAAGCAGCCCCAGTCTCTGTGCCTCTGTGCGAACAGTGCCATGGGCACATGAGGCTGAGCAACAGCTTTTCATACTAGCCAGTTCTGGCTGCCAGCTATCTGTTGACATTCGCTTTTTCAGAGCAGAACTGTCGCTGCCACCGTGCACAGACTCCCAGAGATGTTTTTGAGGTTTGAGGTGGCAAGACAAGCAAGCAGCCTGAGTCTCTGTGCCTCTGTGCGAGCAGTGCCATGGGCAGATGAGGCTGAGCAACAGCTTTCCAGGCTAGACCCTTCTGGATGCCAGCTATCTGCAGAATTTCACATTTTTGGAGCAGGGCTGTGAAAGAAGTCTAGCAGGCACCCCCCTCACTCCCAGGCTATGTTTGAATTTTGAGGTTGGAAGACAAGCAAGCAGCCCCAGTCTTTGTGTCTCTGTGCGAGCAGTTGCATGGGCAGATGAAGCTGAGCAACAGCTTTCCAGGCTAGCCCCTTCTGACTGCCAGCTATCTGCAGATGTTCGCATTTTTGCAGCAGAGCTAAGACAGGAGCTTGGCAGGCACCAGTCCCATTCCAAGACTACGTTTGACGTTTGAGGTGGCAAGACAAGCAAGCAGCCCCAGTCTCTGTGCCTCTGTGCGAGCAGTGCCATGGGCACATGAGGCTGAGAAATAGCTTGCCAAGCTAGCCCCTTCTGGCTGCCACCTATCTCCAGACGTTCGCATATTCGGAGCAGGACTGAGAAAGAAGCCTCACAGGCACCACCTCCATTCCCAGGCTTCGTTTGCATTTGAGGTGACAAGACAAGCAAGCAGCCCCAGTCTCTGTGCCTCTGTGCGAGCAGTGCCATGGGCACATGAGGCTGAGCAACAGCTTTTCAGACTAGCCACTTCTGGCTGCCAGCTATCTGCTGACATTCGCTTTTTCGGAGCAGGGCTGCCGAAGGAGCCCGGCACGGACACCGAAAGTTACGTTTGATGTTTGAGGTAGCAAGACAAGTAAGCAGCCCCAGTCTCTGTGCCTCTGTGCGAGCAGTGCCATGGGCACATGAGGCTGAGCAACTGCTTTCCAGGCTAGCCCCTTCTGGCTGCCAGCTGTCTGCAGACTTTCGCATTTACTGAATAGGGCAGCGAAGTTAGCCTTTCAGGCACCCCCTCAATCCCAGCATACGTCTCAATTTTGAGGTGGCAAGACAAGCAAGCAGCCCCAGTCTCTGTGCCTCTGTGCGACCAGTGCCATGGGCAGATGAGGCTGAGCAACAGCTTTCCAAGCTAGACCCTTCTGGTTGCCAGCTATTTGGAGACATGCACATTTTGGAGCAGGGCTGCGAAAGAAGTCTAGCAGGCACCCCCCCTTTTTCCCAGGCTACGTTTGAAATTTGAGGTGGCAAGACAAGCAAGCAGCCACAGCCTCTGTGCCTCTGTGCGAGCAGTGCCTTGGGCAGATGAGGCTGAGCAACAGCTTCCCAGGCTAGCCCCTTCTGACTGCAGTTGTCTGCAGACGTACGCATTTTCAGAGCAGGACTGTCGCTGCCACCGTGCACAGACTCCGAGAGATGTGTTTGATGCTTGAGGAGGCAAGACAAGCAAGCAGCCCCAGTCTCTATGCCTCTGTGCGAGCAGTGCCATGGGCAGATGAGGCTGAGCAACAGCTTTCCAGGCTAGACCCTTTTGGCTGCCAGCTATCTGCAGACTTTCACATTTCTGGAGCAGAGCTGCGAAAGAAGTCTATCAGACACTCCCCTCATTCCCAGGCTATGTTTCAAGTTTGAGGATGCAAGATAAGCAAGCAGCCCCAGTCTTTGTGCCTCTGTGCGAGCAGTTGCATGGGCAGATGAGGCTGAGCAACAGCTTTCCAGGCTAGCCCCTTCTGACTGCCAGCTATCTGCAGATGTTCGCATTTTTGGAGCAGGGCTAAGACAGGAGCTTGGCAGGCACCAGTCCCATTCCAAGGCTACGTTTGACATTTGAGGTGGCATGACAAGCAAGCAGCCCCAGTCTCTGTGCCTCTGTGCGAGCAGTGCCATAGGCATATGAGGCTGAGAAACAGCTTACAAGCTAGCCCCTTCTGGCTGCCCCCTATCTGCAGACGTTCGCATTTTCGGAGGAGGGCTGAGAAAGGAGCCTGACAGGCACCACCCCCATTCCCAGGCTTCGTTTGCATTTGAGGTGACAAGACAAGCAAGCAGCCCCAGTCTCTGTGCCTATGTGCGAGCAGTTGCATGGGCAGATGAGGCTGGGCATTAGCTTTCCAGGCTAGCCCCTTCTGACTGCCAGCTATCTGCAGATGTTCGCATTTTTGCAGCAGAGCTAAGACAGGAGCTTGGCAGGCACCAGTCCCATTCCAAGACTACGTTTGACGTTTGAGGTGGCAAGACAAGCAAGCAGCCCCAGTCTCTGTGCCTCTGTGCGAGCAGTGCCATGGGCACATGAGGCTGAGAAATAGCTTGCCAAGCTAGCCCCTTCTGGCTGCCACCTATCTGCAGACGTTCGCATATTGGGAGCAGGGCTGAGAAAGAAGCCTCACAGGCACCAGTCCCATTCCAAGACTACGTTTGACGTTTGAGGTGGCAAGACAAGCAAGCAGCCCCAGTCTCTGTGCCTCTGTGCGAGCAGTGCCATGGGCACATGAGGCTGAGAAATAGCTTGGCAAACTAGCCCCTTCTGGCTGCCAGCTATCTGCAGACGTTCGCATATTCAGAGCAGGGCTGAGAAAGAAGCCTCACAGGCACCACCCCCATTCCCAGGCTTCGTTTGCATTTGAGGTGACAAGACAAGCAAGCAGCCCCAGTCTCTGTGCCTCTGTGCGAACAGTGCCATGGGCACATGAGGCTGAGCAACAGCTTTTCATACTAGCCAGTTCTGGCTGCCAGCTATCTGTTGACATTCGCTTTTTCAGAGCAGAACTGTCGCTGCCACCGTGCACAGACTCCCAGAGATGTTTTTGAGGTTTGAGGTGGCAAGACAAGCAAGCAGCCTGAGTCTCTGTGCCTCTGTGCGAGCAGTGCCATGGGCAGATGAGGCTGAGCAACAGCTTTCCAGGCTAGACCCTTCTGGATGCCAGCTATCTGCAGAATTTCACATTTTTGGAGCAGGGCTGTGAAAGAAGTCTAGCAGGCACCCCCCTCACTCCCAGGCTATGTTTGAATTTTGAGGTTGGAAGACAAGCAAGCAGCCCCAGTCTTTGTGTCTCTGTGCGAGCAGTTGCATGGGCAGATGAAGCTGAGCAACAGCTTTCCAGGCTAGCCCCTTCTGACTGCCAGCTATCTGCAGATGTTCGCATTTTTGCAGCAGAGCTAAGACAGGAGCTTGGCAGGCACCAGTCCCATTCCAAGACTACGTTTGACGTTTGAGGTGGCAAGACAAGCAAGCAGCCCCAGTCTCTGTGCCTCTGTGCGAGCAGTGCCATGGGCACATGAGGCTGAGAAATAGCTTGCCAAGCTAGCCCCTTCTGGCTGCCACCTATCTCCAGACGTTCGCATATTCGGAGCAGGGCTGAGAAAGAAGCCTCACAGGCACCACCTCCATTCCCAGGCTTCGTTTGCATTTGAGGTGACAAGACAAGCAAGCAGCCCCAGTCTCTGTGCCTCTGTGCGAGCAGTGCCATGGGCACATGAGGCTGAGCAACAGCTTTTCAGACTAGCCACTTCTGGCTGCCAGCTATCTGCTGACATTCGCTTTTTCGGAGCAGGGCTGCCGAAGGAGCCCGGCACGGACACCCAAAGTTACGTTTGATGTTTGAGGTAGCAAGACAAGTAAGCAGCCCCAGTCTCTGTGCCTCTGTGCGAGCAGTGCCATGGGCACATGAGGCTGAGCAACTGCTTTCCAGGCTAGCCCCTTCTGGCTGCCAGCTGTCTGCAGACTTTCGCATTTACTGAATAGGGCAGCGAAGTTAGCCTTTCAGGCACCCCCTCAATCCCAGCATACGTCTCAATTTTGAGGTGGCAAGACAAGCAAGCAGCCCCAGTCTCTGTGCCTCTGTGCGACCAGTGCCATGGGCAGATGAGGCTGAGCAACAGCTTTCCAAGCTAGACCCTTCTGGTTGCCAGCTATTTGGAGACATGCACATTTTGGAGCAGGGCTGCGAAAGAAGTCTAGCAGGCACCCCCCCTTTTTCCCAGGCTACGTTTGAAATTTGAGGTGGCAAGACAAGCAAGCAGCCACAGCCTCTGTGCCTCTGTGCGAGCAGTGCCTTGGGCAGATGAGGCTGAGCAACAGCTTCCCAGGCTAGCCCCTTCTGACTGCAGTTGTCTGCAGACGTACGCATTTTCAGAGCAGGACTGTCGCTGCCACCGTGCACAGACTCCGAGAGATGTGTTTGATGCTTGAGGTGGCAAGACAAGCAAGCAGCCCCAGTCTCTATGCCTCTGTGCGAGCAGTGCCATGGGCAGATGAGGCTGAGCAACAGCTTTCCAGGCTAGACCCTTTTGGCTGCCAGCTATCTGCAGACTTTCACATTTCTGGAGCAGAGCTGCGAAAGAAGTCTATCAGACACTCCCCTCATTCCCAGGCTATGTTTCAAGTTTGAGGATGCAAGATAAGCAAGCAGCCCCAGTCTTTGTGCCTCTGTGCGAGCAGTTGCATGGGCAGATGAGGCTGAGCAACAGCTTTCCAGGCTAGCCCCTTCTGACTGCCAGCTATCTGCAGATGTTCGCATTTTTGGAGCAGGGCTAAGACAGGAGCTTGGCAGGCACCAGTCCCATTCCAAGGCTACGTTTGACATTTGAGGTGGCATGACAAGCAAGCAGCCCCAGTCTCTGTGCCTCTGTGCGAGCAGTGCCATAGGCATATGAGGCTGAGAAACAGCTTACAAGCTAGCCCCTTCTGGCTGCCCCCTATCTGCAGACGTTCGCATTTTCGGAGGAGGGCTGAGAAAGGAGCCTGACAGGCACCACCCCCATTCCCAGGCTTCGTTTGCATTTGAGGTGACAAGACAAGCAAGCAGCCCCAGTCTCTGTGCCTCTGTGCGAGCAGTTGCATGGGCAGATGAGGCTGGGCATTAGCTTTCCAGGCTAGCCCCTTCTGACTGCCAGCTATCTGCAGATGTTCGCATTTTTGCAGCAGAGCTAAGACAGGAGCTTGGCAGGCACCAGTCCCATTCCAAGACTACGTTTGACGTTTGAGGTGGCAAGACAAGCAAGCAGCCCCAGTCTCTGTGCCTCTGTGCGAGCAGTGCCATGGGCACATGAGGCTGAGAAATAGCTTGCCAAGCTAGCCCCTTCTGGCTGCCACCTATCTGCAGACGTTCGCATATTGGGAGCAGGGCTGAGAAAGAAGCCTCACAGGCACCACCCCCATTCCCAGGCTTCGTTTGCATTTGAGGTGACAAGACAAGCAAGCAGCACCAGTCTCTGTGCCTCTGTGCGAGCAGTGCCATGGGCAGATGAGGCTGAGCAACAGCTTTCCAGGATAGCCCCTTCTGGCTGCCAGCTGTCTGCAGACTTTCGCATTTACTGAATAGGGCAGCGAAGTTAGCCTTTCAGGCACCCCCTCAATCCCAGCATACGTCTCATTTTTGAGGTGGCAAGACAAGCAAGCAGCCCCAGTCTCTGTGCCTCTGTGCGACCAGTGCCATGGGCAGATGAGGCTGAGCAACAGCTTTCCAAGCTAGCCCCTTCTGGTTGCCAGCTATTTGGAGACATGCACATTTTGGAGCAGGGCTGCGAAAGAAGTCTAGCAGTCACCCCCCCTTTTTCCCAGGCTACGTTTGAAATTTGAGGTGGCAAGACAAGCAAGCAGCCACAGCCTCTGTGCCTCTGTGCGAGCAGTGCCTTGGACAGATGAGGCTGAGCAACAGCTTCCCAGGCTAGCCCCTTCTGACTGCAGTTGTCTGCAGACGTACGCATTTTCAGAGCAGGACTGTCGCTGCCACCGTGCACAGACTCCGAGAGATGTGTTTGATGCTTGAGGTGGCAAGACAAGCAAGCAGCCCCAGTCTCTGTGCCTCTGTGCGAGCAGTGCCATGGGCAGATGAGGCTGAGCAACAGCTTTCCAGGCTAGACCCTTCTGGCTGCCAGCTATCTGCAGACTTTCACATTTTTGGAGCAGAGCTGCGAAAGAAGTCTATCAGACACTCCCCTCATTCCCAGGCTATGTTTCAAGTTTGAGGATGCAAGATAAGCAAGCAGCCCCAGTCTTTGTGCCTCTGTGCGAGCAGTTGCATGGGCAGATGAGGCTGAGCAACAGCTTTCCAGGCTAGCCCCTTCTGACTGCCAGCTATCTGCAGATGTTCGCATTTTTGGAGCAGGGCTAAGACAGGAGCTTGGCAGGCACCAGTCCCATTCCAAGGCTACGTTTGACATTTGAGGTGGCATGACAAGCAAGCAGCCCCAGTCTCTGTGCCTCTGTGCGAGCAGTGCCATAGGCATATGAGGCTGAGAAACAGCTTACAAGCTAGCCCCTTCTGGCTGCCCCCTATGTGCAGACGTTCGCATTTTCGGAGGAGGGCTGAGAAAGGAGCCTGACAGGCACCACCCCTATTCCCAGGCTTCCTTTGCATTTGAGGTGACAAGACAAGCAAGCAGCCCCAGTCTCTGTGCCTCTGTGCGAGCAGTTGCATGGGCAGATGAGGCTGAGCATCAGCTTTCCAGGCTACGCCTTCTGACTGCCAGCTATCTGCAGATGTTCGCATTTTTGCAGCAGAGCTAAGACAGGAGCTTGGCAGGCACCACTCCCATTCCAAGACTACGTTTGACGTTTGAGGTGGCAAGACAAGCAAGCAGCCCCAGTCTCTGTGCCTCTGTGCGAGCAGTGCCATGGGCACATGAGGCTGAGCAACAGCTTTTCAGACTAGCCAGTTCTGGCTGCCAGCTATCTGTTGACATTCGCTTTTTCGGAGCAGGGCTGCCGAAGGAGCCCGGCACGGACACCCAAAGTTACGTTTGATGTTTGAGGTAGCAAGACAATCAAGCAGCCCCAGTCGCTGTGCCTCTGTGCGAGCAGTGCCATGGGCAGATGAGGCTGAGCAACAGCTTTCCAGGCTAGCCCCTTCTGGCTGCCAGCTATCTGCAGACTTTCACATTTTTGGAGCAGAGCTGCGAAAGAAGTCTATCAGACACTCCCCTCATTCCCAGGCTATGTTTCAAGTTTGAGGATGCAAGATAAGCAAGCAGCCCCAGTCTTTGTGCCTCTGTGCGAGCAGTTGCATGGGCAGATGAGGCTGAGCAACAGCTTTCCAGGCTAGCCCCTTCTGACTGCCAGCTATCTGCAGATGTTCGCATTTTTGCAGCAGAGCTAAGACAGGAGCTTGGCAGGCACCAGTCCCATTCCAAGACTACGTTTGACGTGTGAGGTTGCAGGACAAGCAAGCAGCCCCAGTCTCTGTGCCTCTGTGCGAGCAGTGCCATGGGCACATGAGGCTGAGAAATAGCTTGCCAAGCTAGCCCCTTCTGGCTGCCACCTATCTGCAGACGTTCTCATTTTCGGAGCAGGGCTGAGAAAGAAGCCTCACAGGCACCACCCCCATTCCCAGGCTTCGTTTGCATTTGAGGTGACAAGACAAGCAAGCAGCCCCAGTCTCTGTGCCTCTGTGCGAGCAGTGCCATGGGCACATGAGGCTGAGCAACAGCTTTTCAGACTAGCCAGTTCTGGCTGCCAGCTATCTGTACACATTCGCTTTTTCGGAGCAGGGCTGCCGAAGGAGCCCGGCACGGACACCCAAAGTTACATTTGATGTTTGAGGTAGCAAGACAAGTAAGCAGCCCCAGTCTCTGTGCCTCTGTGCGAGCAGTGCCATGGGCAGATGAGGCTGAGCAACAGCTTTCCAGGCTAGCCCCTTCTGGCTGCCAGCTATCTGCAGACGTTCGCATTTTTGGAGCAGAGCTAAGACAGGAGCCTCGCAGGCACTTCCAACATTCCAAGGTTATGTTTCACATTTGAGGTGGCAAGACAAGCAAGCAGCCCCAGTCTCTGTGCCTCTGTGCGAGCAGTGCCATGGGCAGATGAGGCTGAGCAACAGCTTTCCAGGATAGCCCCTTCTGTCTGCCAGCTGTCTGCAGTCTTTCGCATTTACTGAATAGGGCAGCGAATTTAGCCTTTCAGGCAGCCCCTCAATCCCAGCATACGACTGAAGTTTGAAGTAGCAAGACAAGCAAGCAGCCCCAGTCTCTGTGCCTCTGTGCGAGCAGTGCCATGGGCAGATGAGGCTGAGCAACAGCTTGCCAAGCTAGCCCCTTCTGGTTACCAGCTATTTGGAGACATGCACATTTTGGAGCAGGGCTGCGAAAGAAGTCTAGCTGTCACCCCCCTTTGTTCCCAGGCTACGTTTGAAATTTGAGTTGACAAGACAAGCAAGCAGCCACAGCCTCTGTGCCTCTGTGCGAGCAGTGCCATGGGCACATGAGGCTGAGCAACAGCTTTTCAGACTAGCCAGTTCTGGCTGCCAGCTATCTGTTGACATTCGCTTTTTCGGAGCAGGGCTGTCGAAGGAGCCCGGCACGGACACCCAAAGTTACGTTTGATGTTTGAGGTAGCAAGACAATCAAGCAGCCCCAGTCGCTGTGCCTCTGTGCGAGCAGTGCCATGGGCAGATGAGGCTGAGCAACAGCTTTCCAGGCTAGACCCTTCTGGCTGCCAGCTATCTGCAGACTTTCACATTTTTGGAGCAGAGCTGCTAAAGAAGTCTATCAGACACTCCCCTCATTCCCAGGCTATGTTTCAAGTTTGAGCATGCAAGATAAGCAAGCAGCCCCAGTCTTTGTGCCTCTGTGCGAGCAGTGCCATGGGCAGATGAGGCTGAGCAACAGCTTTCCAGGCTAGCCCCTTCTGACTGCCAGCTATCTGCAGATGTTCGCATTTTTGGAGCAGGGCTAAGACAGGAGCTTGGCAGGCACCAGTCCCATTCCAAGGCTACGTTTGACATTTGAGGTGGCATGACAAGCAAGCAGCCCCAGTCTCTGTGCCTCTGTGCGAGCAGTGCCATAGGCATATGAGGCTGAGAAACAGCTTACAAGCTAGCCCCTTCTGGCTGCCCCCTATCTGCAGACGTTCGCATTTTCGGAGGAGGGTTGAGAAAGGAGCCTGACAGGCACCACCCCCATTCCCAGGCTTCGTTTGCATTTGAGGTGACAAGACAAGCAAGCAGCCCCAGTCTCTGTGCCTCTGTGCGAGCAGTGCCATGGGCAGATGAGGCTGGGCATCAGCTTTCCAGGCTAGCCCCTTCTGACTGCCAGCTGTCTGCAGACTTTCGCATTTAATGAATAGGGCAGCGAAGTTAGCCTTTCAGGCACCCCCTCTATCCCAGCATACGTGTCAAGTTTGAAGTGGAAAGACAAGCAAGCAGCCCCAGTCTCTGTGCCTCTGTGCGAGCAGTGCCATGGTCAGATGAGGCTGAGCAACAGCTTTCCAGGCTAGCCCCTTCTGACTGCGAGCTCTCGGCAGATGTTCCATTTTTCGGAGCTGGGCTTGGGGAGGCGCCCGACAGGGACTCCCCTAACATACACTGGAAGTTTGAGGTGGCAAGACAAGCAAGCAGCACCAGTCTCTGTGCCTCTGTGCGAGCAGTGCCATGGGTAGATGAGACTGAGCAACAGCTTTTCAGGCTCGCTTCTCCTGGCTGCCATCTATCGGCATACGTTCGAATTTTCGGAGCAGGGCTGTTGGAGGCGCCGTGCACGGACACCCAATGATACACTGCAAGTTTGAGGTGAGAAGAAAAACAAGCAGCCCCAGTCTCTGTGCCTCAGTGCGAGCAGTGCCATGGGCACATGAGGCTGAGCAACAGCTTTTCAGACTAGCCACTTCTGACTGCCAGCTATCTGTAGACATTAGCTTTTTTTGAGCAGGACTGCCGAAGGTGCCTGGCACGGACACCCAAAGTTACGTTTGACGTTTGAGGTGGCAAGACAAGCAAGCAGCACCAGTCTCTGTGCCTCTGTGCGAGCAGTGCCATGGGCAGATGAGGCTGAGCAACAACTTTCCAGGCTAGCCCCTTCTGACTGCCAGCTATCTGAAGATGTTCGCATCTTTGCAGCAGAGCTAAGACAGGAGCTTGGCAGGCACCAGTCCCATTCCAAGACTACGTTTGACGTTTGAGGTGGCAAGACAAGCAAGCAGCCCCAGTCTCTGTGCCTCTGTGCGAGCAGTGCCATGGGCACATGAGGCTGAGAAATAGCTTGCCAAGCTAGCCCCTTCTGGCTGCCACCTATCTGCAGACGTTCGCATTTTCGGAGCAGGGCTGAGAAAGAAGCCTCACAGGCACCACCCCCATTCCCAGGCTTCGTTTGCATTTGAGGTGACAAGACAAGCAAGCAGCCCCAGTCTCTGTGCCTCTGTGCGAGCAGTGCCATGGGCACATGAGGCTGAGCAACAGCTTTTCAGACTAGCCAGTTCTGGCTGCCAGCTATCTTTAGACATTCGCTTTTTCGGAGCAGGGCTGCCGAAGGAGCCCGGCACGGACACCCAAAGTTACGTTTGATGTTTGAGGTAGCAAGACAAGTAAGCAGCCCCAGTCTCTGTGCCTCTGTGCGAGCAGTGCCATGGGCAGATGAGGCTGAGCAACAGCTTTCCAGGCTAGCCCCTTCTGGCTGCCAGCTATCTGCAGACGTTCGCATTTTTGGAGCAGAGCTAAGACAGGAGCCTGGCAGGCACTTCCACCATTCCAAGGTTATGTTTCACTTTTGAGGTGGCAAGACAAGCAAGCAGCCCCAGTCTCTGTGCCTCTGTGCGAGCAGTGCCATGGGCAGATGAGGCTGAGCAACAGCTTTCCAGGCTAGCCCCTTCTGACTGCCAGCTATCTGCAGATGTTCGCATTTTTGGAGCAGGGCTAAGACAGGAGCTTGGCAGGCACCAGTCCCATTCCAAGGCTACGTTTGACATTTGAGGTGGCATGACAAGCAAGCAGCCCCAGTCTCTGTGCCTCTGTGCGAGCAGTGCCATAGGCATATGAGGCTGAGAAACAGCTTACAAGCTAGCCCCTTCTGGCTGCCCCCTATCTGCAGACGTTCGCATTTTCGGAGGAGGGCTGAGAAAGGAGCCTGACAGGCACCACCCCCATTCCCAGGCTTCGTTTGCATTTGAGGTGACAAGACAAGCAAGCAGCCCCAGTCTCTGTGCCTCTGTGCGAGCAGTTGCATGGGCAGATGAGGCTGGGCATTAGCTTTCCAGGCTAGCCCCTTCTGACTGCCAGCTATCTGCAGATGTTCGCATTTTTGCAGCAGAGCTAAGACAGGAGCTTGGCAGGCACCAGTCCCATTCCAAGACTACGTTTGACGTTTGAGGTGGCAAGACAAGCAAGCAGCCCCAGTCTCTGTGCCTCTGTGCGAGCAGTGCCATGGGCACATGAGGCTGAGAAATAGCTTGCCAAGCTAGCCCCTTCTGGCTGCCACCTATCTGCAGACGTTCGCATATTGGGAGCAGGGCTGAGAAAGAAGCCTCACAGGCACCACCCCCATTCCCAGGCTTCGTTTGCATTTGAGGTGACAAGACAAGCAAGCAGCACCAGTCTCTGTGCCTCTGTGCGAGCAGTGCCATGGGCAGATGAGGCTGAGCAACAGCTTTCCAGGATAGCCCCTTCTGGCTGCCAGCTGTCTGCAGACTTTCGCATTTACTGAATAGGGCAGCGAAGTTAGCCTTTCAGGCACCCCCTCAATCCCAGCATACGTCTCATTTTTGAGGTGGCAAGACAAGCAAGCAGCCCCAGTCTCTGTGCCTCTGTGCGACCAGTGCCATGGGCAGATGAGGCTGAGCAACAGCTTTCCAAGCTAGCCCCTTCTGGTTGCCAGCTATTTGGAGACATGCACATTTTGGAGCAGGGCTGCGAAAGAAGTCTAGCAGTCACCCCCCCTTTTTCCCAGGCTACGTTTGAAATTTGAGGTGGCAAGACAAGCAAGCAGCCACAGCCTCTGTGCCTCTGTGCGAGCAGTGCCTTGGACAGATGAGGCTGAGCAACAGCTTCCCAGGCTAGCCCCTTCTGACTGCAGTTGTCTGCAGACGTACGCATTTTCAGAGCAGGACTGTCGCTGCCACCGTGCACAGACTCCGAGAGATGTGTTTGATGCTTGAGGTGGCAAGACAAGCAAGCAGCCCCAGTCTCTGTGCCTCTGTGCGAGCAGTGCCATGGGCAGATGAGGCTGAGCAACAGCTTTCCAGGCTAGACCCTTCTGGCTGCCAGCTATCTGCAGACTTTCACATTTTTGGAGCAGAGCTGCGAAAGAAGTCTATCAGACACTCCCCTCATTCCCAGGCTATGTTTCAAGTTTGAGGATGCAAGATAAGCAAGCAGCCCCAGTCTTTGTGCCTCTGTGCGAGCAGTTGCATGGGCAGATGAGGCTGAGCAACAGCTTTCCAGGCTAGCCCCTTCTGACTGCCAGCTATCTGCAGATGTTCGCATTTTTGGAGCAGGGCTAAGACAGGAGCTTGGCAGGCACCAGTCCCATTCCAAGGCTACGTTTGACATTTGAGGTGGCATGACAAGCAAGCAGCCCCAGTCTCTGTGCCTCTGTGCGAGCAGTGCCATAGGCATATGAGGCTGAGAAACAGCTTACAAGCTAGCCCCTTCTGGCTGCCCCCTATGTGCAGACGTTCGCATTTTCGGAGGAGGGCTGAGAAAGGAGCCTGACAGGCACCACCCCTATTCCCAGGCTTCGTTTGCATTTGAGGTGACAAGACAAGCAAGCAGCCCCAGTCTCTGTGCCTCTGTGCGAGCAGTTGCATGGGCAGATGAGGCTGAGCATCAGCTTTCCAGGCTACCCCTTCTGACTGCCAGCTATCTGCAGATGTTCGCATTTTTGCAGCAGAGCTAAGACAGGAGCTTGGCAGGCACCAGTCCCATTCCAAGACTACGTTTGACGTTTGAGGTGGCAAGACAAGCAAGCAGCCCCAGTCTCTGTGCCTCTGTGCGAGCAGTGCCATGGGCACATGAGGCTGAGCAACAGCTTTTCAGACTAGCCAGTTCTGGCTGCCAGCTATCTGTTGACATTCGCTTTTTCGGAGCAGGGCTGCCGAAGGAGCCCGGCACGGACACCCAAAGTTACGTTTGATGTTTGAGGTAGCAAGACAATCAAGCAGCCCCAGTCGCTGTGCCTCTGTGCGAGCAGTGCCATGGGCAGATGAGGCTGAGCAACAGCTTTCCAGGCTAGCCCCTTCTGGCTGCCAGCTATCTGCAGACTTTCACATTTTTGGAGCAGAGCTGCGAAAGAAGTCTATCAGACACTCCCCTCATTCCCAGGCTATGTTTGAAGTTTGAGGATGCAAGATAAGCAAGCAGCCCCAGTCTTTGTGCCTCTGTGCGAGCAGTTGCATGGGCAGATGAGGCTGAGCAACAGCTTTCCAGGCTAGCCCCTTCTGACTGCCAGCTATCTGCAGATGTTCGCATTTTTGCAGCAGAGCTAAGACAGGAGCTTGGCAGGCACCAGTCCCATTCCAAGACTACGTTTGACGTGTGAGGTTGCAGGACAAGCAAGCAGCCCCAGTCTCTGTGCCTCTGTGCGAGCAGTGCCATGGGCACATGAGGTTGAGAAATAGCTTGCCAAGCTAGCCCCTTCTGGCTGCCACCTATCTGCAGACGTTCTCATTTTCGGAGCAGGGCTGAGAAAGAAGCCTCACAGGCACCACCCCCATTCCCAGGCTTCGTTTGCATTTGAGGTGACAAGACAAGCAAGCAGCCCCAGTCTCTGTGCCTCTGTGCGAGCAGTGCCATGGGCACATGAGGCTGAGCAACAGCTTTTCAGACTAGCCAGTTCTGGCTGCCAGCTATCTGTACACATTCGCTTTTTCGGAGCAGGGCTGCCGAAGGAGCCCGGCACGGACACCCAAAGTTACATTTGATGTTTGAGGTAGCAAGACAAGTAAGCAGCCCCAGTCTCTGTGCCTCTGTGCGAGCAGTGCCATGGGCAGATGAGGCTGAGCAACAGCTTTCCAGGCTAGCCCCTTCTGGCTGCCAGCTATCTGCAGACGTTCGCATTTTTGGAGCAGAGCTAAGACAGGAGCCTCGCAGGCACTTCCACCATTCCAAGGTTATGTTTCACATTTGAGGTGGCAAGACAAGCAAGCAGCCCCAGTCTCTGTGCCTCTGTGCGAGCAGTGCCATGGGCAGATGAGGCTGAGCAACAGCTTTCCAGGATAGCCCCTTCTGGCTGCCAGCTGTCTGCAGTCTTTCGCATTTACTGAATAGGGCAGCGAATTTAGCCTTTCAGGCAGCCCCTCAATCCCAGCATACGACTGAAGTCTGAAGTAGCAAGACAAGCAAGCAGCCCCAGTCTCTGTGCCTCTGTGCGAGCAGTGCCATGGGCAGATGAGGCTGAGCAACAGCTTGCCAAGCTAGCCCCTTCTGGTTACCATCTATTTGGAGACATGCACATTTTGGAGCAGGGCTGCGAAAGAAGTCTAGCTGTCACCCCCCTTTGTTCCCAGGCTACGTTTGAAATTTGAGTTGACAAGACAAGCAAGCAGCCACAGCCTCTGTGCCTCTGTGCGAGCAGTGCCATGGGCACATGAGGCTGAGCAACAGCTTTTCAGACTAGCCAGTTCTGGCTGCCAGCTATCTGTTGACATTCGCTTTTTCGGAGCAGGGCTGTCGAAGGAGCCCGGCACGGACACCCAAACTTACGTTTGATGTTTGAGGTAGCAAGACAATCAAGCAGCCCCAGTCGCTGTGCCTCTGTGCGAGCAGTGCCATGGGCAGATGAGGCTGAGCAACAGCTTTCCAGGCTAGACCCTTCTGGCTGCCAGCTATCTGCAGACTTTCACATTTTTGGAGCAGAGCTGCGAAAGAAGTCTATCAGACACTCCCCTCATTCCCAGGCTATGTTTCAAGTTTGAGCATGCAAGATAAGCAAGCAGCCCCAGTCTTTGTGCCTCTGTGCGAGCAGTTGCATGGGCAGATGAGGCTGAGCAACAGCTTTCCAGGCTAGCCCCTTCTGACTGCCAGCTATCTGCAGATGTTCGCATTTTTGGAGCAGGGCTAAGACAGGAGCTTGGCAGGCACCAGTCCCATTCCAAGGCTACGTTTGACATTTGAGGTGGCATGACAAGCAAGCAGCCCCAGTCTCTGTGCCTCTGTGCGAGCAGTGCCATAGGCATATGAGGCTGAGAAACAGCTTACAAGCTAGCCCCTTCTGGCTGCCCCCTATTGCAGACGTTCGCATTTTCGGAGGAGGGTTGAGAAAGGAGCCTGACAGGCACCACCCCCATTCCCAGGCTTCGTTTGCATTTGAGGTGACAAGACAAGCAAGCAGCCCCAGTCTCTGTGCCTCTGTGCGAGCAGTGCCATGGGCAGATGAGGCTGGGCATCAGCTTTCCAGGCTAGCCCCTTCTGACTGCCAGCTGTCTGCAGACTTTCGCATTTAATGAATAGGGCAGCGAAGTTAGCCTTTCAGGCACCCCCTCTATCCCAGCATACGTGTCAAGTTTGAAGTGGAAAGACAAGCAAGCAGCCCCAGTCTCTGTGCCTCTGTGCGAGCAGTGCCATGGTCAGATGAGGCTGAGCAACAGCTTTCCAGGCTAGCCCCTTCTGACTGCGAGCTCTCGGCAGATGTTCCATTTTTCGGAGCTGGGCTTGGGGAGGCGCCCGACAGGGACTCCCCTAACATACACTGGAAGTTTGAGGTGGCAAGACAAGCAAGCAGCACCAGTCTCTGTGCCTCTGTGCGAGCAGTGCCATGGGTAGATGAGACTGAGCAACAGCTTTCCAGACTAGCCCCTTCTGACTGCCATCTATCGGCATACGTTCGAATTTTCGGAGCAGGGCTGTTGGAGGCGCCGTGCACGGACACCCTATGATACACTGCAAGTTTGAGGTGAGAAGAAAAACAAGCAGCCCCAGTCTCTGTGCCTCAGTGCGAGCAGTGCCATGGGCACATGAGGCTGAGCAACAGCTTTTCAGACTAGCCACTTCTGGCTGCAAGCTATCTGTAGACATTAGCTTTTTTTGAGCAGGACTGCCGAAGGTGCCTGGCACGGACACCCAAAGTTACGTTTGACGTTTGAGGTGGCAAGACAAGCAAGCAGCACCAGTCTCTGTGCCTCTGTGCGAGCAGTGCCATGGGCAGATGAGGCTGAGCAACAGCTTTCCAGGCTAGCCCCTTCTGACTGCCAGCTATCTGAAGATGTTCACATCTTTGCAGCAGAGCTAAGACAGGAGCTTGGCAGGCACCAGTCCCATTCCAAGACTACGTTTGACGTTTGAGGTGGCAAGACAAGCAAGCAGCCCCAGTCTCTGTGCCTCTGTGCGAGCAGTGCCATGGGCACATGAGGCTGAGAAATAGCTTGCCAAGCTAGCCCCTTCTGGCTGCCACCTATCTGCAGACGTTCGCATTTTCGGAGCAGGGCTGAGAAAGAAGCCTCACAGGCACCACCCCCATTCCCAGGCTTCGTTTGCATTTGAGGTGACAAGACAAGCAAGCAGCCCCAGTCTCTGTGCCTCTGTGCGAGCAGTGCCATGGGCACATGAGGCTGAGCAACAGCTTTTCAGACTAGCCAGTTCTGGCTGCCAGCTATCTTTAGACATTCGCTTTTTCGGAGCAGGGCTGCCGAAGGAGCCCGGCACGGACACCCAAAGTTACGTTTGATGTTTGAGGTAGCAAGACAAGTAAGCAGCCCCAGTCTCTGTGCCTCTGTGCGAGCAGTGCCATGGGCAGATGAGGCTGAGCAACAGCTTTCCAGGCTAGCCCCTTCTGGCTGCCAGCTATCTGCAGACGTTCGCATTTTTGGAGCAGAGCTAAGACAGGAGCCTGGCAGGCACTTCCACCATTCCAAGGTTATGTTTCACATTTGAGGTGGCAAGACAAGCAAGCAGCCCCAGTCTCTGTGCCTCTGTGCGAGCAGTGCCATGGGCAGATGAGGCTGAGCAACAGCTTTCCAGGATAGCCCCTTCTGGCTGCCAGCTGTCTGCAGACTTTCGCATTTACTGAATAGGGCAGCGAAGTTAGCCTTTCAGGCACCCCCTCAATCCCAGCATACGTCTGAAGTTTGAAGCGTCAAGACAAGCAAGCAGCACCAGTCTCTGTGCCTCTGTGCCTGCAGTGCCATGGGCAGATGAGGCTGAGAAATTGCTTGCCAAGCTAGCCCCTTCTGGTTACCTGCTATTTGGAGACATGCACATTTTGGAGCAGGGCTGCGAAAGAAGTCTAGCAGTCACCCCCTCTTGTTCCCAGGCTACGTTTGAAATTTGAGGTGGCAAGAAAAGCAAGCAGCCACAGCCTCTGTGCCTCTGTGCGAGCAGTGCCATGGGCACATGAGGCTGAGCAACAGCTTTTCAGACTAGCCAGTTCTGGCTGCCAGCTATCTGTTGACATTCGCTTTTTCGGAGCAGGGCTGCCGAAGGAGCCCAGCACGGACACCCAAAGTTACGTTTGATGTTTGAGGTAGCAAGACAATCAAGCAGCCCCAGTCTCTGTGCCTCTGTGCGAGCAGTGCCATGGGCAGATGAGGCTGAGCAACAGCTTTCCAGGCTAGCCCCTTCTGGCTGCCAGCTACCTGCAGACTTTCACATTTTTGGAGCAGAGCTGCGAAAGAAGTCTATCAGACACTCCCCTCATTCCCAGGCTATGTTTCAAGTTTGAGCATGCAAGATAAGCAAGCAGCCCCAGTCTTTGTGCCTCTGTGCGAGCAGTTGCATGGGCAGATGAGACTGAGCAACAGCTTTCCAGGCTAGCCCCTTCTGACTGCCAGCTATCTGCAGGTGTTCGCATTTTTGCAGCAGGGCTAAGACAGGAGCTTGGCAGGCACTTCCACCATTCCAAGGCTACGTTTCACATTTGAGGTGGCAAGACAAGCAAGCAGCCCCAGTCTCTGTGCCTCTGTGCGAGCAGTGCCATAGGCATATGAGGCTGAGAAACAGCTTTCAAGCTAACCCCTTCTGGCTGCCCCCTATCTGCAGACGTTCGCATTTTCGGAGGAGGGCTGAGAAAGGAGCCTGACAGGCACCACCCCTATTCCCAGGCTTCGTTTGCATTTGAGGTGACAAGACAAGCAAGCAGCCCCAGTCTCTGTGCCTCTGTGCGAGCAGTGCCATGGGCACATGAGGCTGAGGAACAGCTTTCCAGGCTAGCCCCTTCTGACTGCCATCTATCTGTTGACATTCGCTTTTTCGAATCAGGGCTGTCAAAGGAGCCCGGCACGGACACCCAAAGTTACGTTTGATGTTTGAGGTAGCAAGACAATCAAGCAGCCCCAGTCTCTGTGCCTCTGTATGAGCAGTGCCATGGGCAGATGAGGCTGAGCAACAGCTTTCCAGGCTAGCCCCTTCTGGCTGCCAGCTATCTGCAGACTTTCACATTTTTGGAGCAGACCTGCGAAAGAAGTCTATCAGACACTCCCCTCATTCCCAGGCTATGTTTCAAGTTTAAGCATGCAAGATAAGCAAGCAGCCCCAGTGTTTGTGCCTCTGTGCGAGCAGTTGCATGGGCAGATGAGGCTGAGCAACAGCTTTCCAGGCTAGCCCCTTCTGGCTGCCAGCTATCTGCAGATGTTCGCATTTTTGCAGCAGAGCTAAGACAGGAGCTTGGCAGGCACCAGTCCCATTCCAAGACTAAGTTTGACGTTTGAGGTTGCAGGACAAGCAAGCAGCCCCAGTCTTTGTGCCTCTGTGTGAGCAGTTGCATGGGCAGATGAGACTGAGCAACAGGTTTCCATACTAGCCCCTTCTGACTGCCAGCTATCTGAAGATGTTCGCATTTTTGCAGCAGGGCTAAGACAGGAGCTTGGCAGGCACTTCCACCATTCCAAGGGTACGTTTCACATTTGAGGTGGCAAGACAAGCAAGCAGCCCCAGTCTCTGTGCCTCTGTGCGAGCAGTGCCATAGGCATATGAGGCTGAGAAACAGCTTTCAAGCTAGCCCCTTCTGGCTGCCCCCTATGTGCAGACGTTCGCATTTTCGTAGGAGGGCTGAGAAAGGAGCCTGACAGGCACCATCCCTATTCCCAGGCTTCGTTTGCATTTGAGGAGACAAGACAAGCAAGCAGCCCCAGTCTCTGTGCCTCTGTGCGAGCAGTTGCATGGGCAGATGAGGCTGAGCAACAGCTTTCCAGGCTAGCCCCTTCTGACTGCCAGCTATCTGCAGATGTTCGCATTTTTGCAGCAGAGCTAAGACAGGAGCTTGGCAGGCACCAGTCCCATTCCAAGACTACGTTTGACGTTTGAGGTGGCAAGACAAGCAAGCAGCCCCAGTCTCTGTGCCTCTGTGCGAGCAGTGCCATGGGCACATGAGGCTGAGAAATAGCTTGCCAAGCTAGCCCCTTCTGGCTGCCACCTATCTGCAGACGTTCGCATTTTCGGAGCAGGGCTGAGAAAGAAGCCTCACAGGCACCACCCCCATTCCCAGGCTTCGTTTGCATTTGAGGTGACAAGACAAGCAAGCAGCACCAGTCTCTGTGCCTCTGTGCGAGCAGTGCCGTGGGCAGATTAGGCTGAGCAACAGCTTTTCAGACTAGCCACTTCTGGCTGCCAGCTATCTGTAGACATTCGCTTTTTCGGAGCAGGGCTGCCGAAGGAGCCCGGCACGGACACCCAAAGTTACGTTTGATGTTTGAGGTAGCAAGACAAGTAAGCAGCCCCAGTCTCTGTGCCTCTGTGCGAGCAGTGCCATGGGCAGATGAGGCTGAGCAACAGCTTTCCAGGCTAGCCCCTTCTGGCTGCCAGCTATCTGCAGACGTTCGCATTTTTGGAGCAGAGCTAAGACAGGAGCCTGGCAGACACTTCCACCATTCCAAGGTTATGTTTCACATTTGAGGTGGCAAGACAAGCAAGCAGCCCCAGTCTCTGTGCCTCTGTGCGAGCAGTGCCATGGGCAGATGAGACTGAGCAACAGCTTTCCAGGATAGCCCCTTCTGGCTGCCAGCTGTCTGCAGACTTTCGCATTTACTGAATAGGGCAGCGAAGTTAGCCTTTCAGGCACCCCCTCAATCCCAGCATACGTCTGAAGTTTGAAGTGGCAAGACAAGCAAGCAGCCCCAGTCTCTGTGCCTCTGTGCGAGCAGTGCCATGGGCAGATGAGGCTGAGCAACAGCTTTCCAGGCTAGACCCTTCTGGCTGCCAGCTATCTGCAGACTTTCACATTTTTGGAGCAGAGCTGCGAAAGAAGTCTATCAGACACTCCCCTCATTCCCAGGCTATGTTTCAAGTTTGAGGATGCAAGATAAGCAAGCAGCCCCAGTCTCTGTGCCTCTGTGCGAGAAGTTGCATGTGCAGATGAGGCTGAGCAACAGCTTTCCTGGATAGCCCCTTCTGGATGCCAACTGTCTGCAGACTTTCGCTTTTACTGAATAGGGCAGCGAAGTTAGCCTTTCAGGCACCCCCTCAATCCGAGCATACGTCTGAAGTTTGAAGTGGCAAGACAAGCAAGCAGCCCCAGTCTCTGTGCCTCTGTGCGAGCAGTGCCATAGGCATATGAGGCTGAGAAACAGCTTTCAAGCTAGCCCCTTCTGGCTGCCCCCTATCTGCAGACGTTCGCATTTTCGGAGGAGGGCTGAGAAAGGAGCCTGACAGGCACCACCACTATTCCCAGGCTTCGTTTGCATTTGAGTTGACAAGACAAGCAAGCAGCCCCAGTCTCTGTGCCTCTGTGCGAGCAGTTGCATGGGCAGATGAGGCTGAGCAACAGCTTTCCAGGCTAGCCCCTTCTGACTGCCAGCTATCTGCAGATGTTCGCATCTTTGCAGCAGAGCTAAGACAGGAGCTTGGCAGGCACCAGTCCCATTCCAAGACTACGTTTGACGTTTGAGGTGGCAAGACAAGCAAGCAGCCCCAGTCTCTGTGCCTCTGTGCGAGCAGTGCCATGGGCAGATGAGGCTGAGCATCAGCTTTCCAGGCTAGACCCTTCTGGCTGCCAGCTATCTGCAGACTTTCACATTTTTGGAGCAGAGCTGCGAAAGAAGTCTATCAGACACTCCCCTCATTCCCAGGCTATGTTTCAAGTTTGAGCATGCAAGATAAGCAAGCAGCCCCAGTCTTTGTGCCTCTGTGCGAGCAGTTGCATGGGAAGATGAGGCTGAGCAACAGCTTTCCAGGCTAGCCCCTTCTGGCTGCCAGCTATCTGCACATGTTCGCATTTTTGCAGCAGAGCTAAGACAGGAGCTTGGCAGGCACCAGTCCCATTCCAAGACTAAGTTTGACGTTTGAGGTTGCAGGACAAGCAAGCAGCCCCAGTCTTTGTGCCTCTCTGTGAGCAGTTGCATGGGCAGATGAGACTGAGCAACAGCTTTCCATACTAGCCCCTTCTGACTGCCAGCTATCTGAAGATGTTCGCATTTTTGCAGCAGGGCTAAGACAGGAGCTTGGCAGGCACTTCCACCATTCCAAGGGTACGTTTCACATTTGAGGTGGCAAGACAAGCAAGCAGCCCCAGTCTCTGTGCCTCGGTGCGAGCAGTTGCATGGGCAGATGAGGATGAGCAACAGCTTTCCAGGCTAGCCCCTTCTGACTGCCAGCTATCTGCAGATGTTCGCATTTTTGCAGCAGAGCTAAGACAGGAGTTTGGCAGGCACCAGTCCCATTCCAAGACTACGTTTGACGTTTGAGGTGGCAAGACAAGCAAGCAGCCCCAGTCTCTGTGCCTCTGTGCGAGCAGTGCCATGGGCACATGAGGCTGAGAAATAGCTTGCCAAGCTAGCCCCTTCTGGCTGCCACCTATCTGCAGACGTTCGCATTTTCGGAGCAGGGCTGAGAAAGAAACCTCACAGGCACCACCCCCATTCCCAGGCTTCGTTTGCATTTGAGGTGACAAGACAAGCAAGCAGCACCAGTCTCTGTGCCTCTGTGCGAGCAGTGCCGTGGGCAGATGAGGCTGAGCAACAGCTTTTCAGACTAGCCACTTCTGGCTGCCAGCTATCTGTAGACATTCGCTTTTTCGGAGCAGGGCTGCCGAAGGAGCCCGGCACGGACACCCAAAGTTACGTTTGATGTTTGAGGTAGCAAGACAAGTAAGCAGCCCCAGTCTCTGTGCCTCTGTGCGAGCAGTGCCATGGGCAGATGAGGCTGAGCAACAGCTTTCCAGGCTAGCCCCTTCTGGCTGCCAGCTATCTGCAGACGTTCGCATTTTTGGAGCAGAGCTAAGACAGGAGCCTGGCAGGCACTTCCACCATTCCAAGGTTATGTTTCACATTTGAGGTGGCAAGACAAGCAAGCAGCCCCAGTCTCTGTGCCTCTGTGCAAGCAGTGCCATGGGCAGATGAGGCTGAGCAACAGCTTTCCAGGATAGCCCCTTCTGGCTGCCAGCTGTCTGCAGACTTTCGCATTTACTGAATAGGGCAGCGAAGTTAGCATTTCAGGCACCCCCTCAATCCCAGCATACGTCTGAAGTTTGAAGTGGCAAGACAAGCAAGCAGCCCCAGTCTCTGTGCCTCTGTGCCTGCAGTGCCATGGGCAGATGAGGCTGAGCAACAGCTTTCCAGGCTAGACCCTTCTGGCTGCCAGCTATCTGCAGACTTTCACATTTTTGGAGCAGAGCTGCGAAAGAAGTCTATCAGACACTCCCCTCATTCCCAGGCTATGTTTCAAGTTTGAGGATGCAAGATAAGCAAGCAGCCCCAGTCTTTGTGCCTCTGTGCGAGAAGTTGCATGTGCAGATGAGGCTGAGCAACAGCTTTCCTGGATAGCCCCTTCTGGCTGCCAACTGTCTGCAGACTTTCGCTTTTACTGAATAGGGCAGCGAAGTTAGCCTTTCAGGCACCCCCTCAATCCGAGCATACGTCTGAAGTTTGAAGTGGCAAGACAAGCAAGCAGCCCCAGTCTCTGTGCCTCTGTGCGAGCAGTGCCATGGGCACATGAGGCTGAGAAATAGCTTGCCAAGCTAGCCCCTTCTGGTTACCAGCTATTTGGAGACATGCACATTTTGGAGCAGGGCTGCGAAAGAAGTCTAGCAGTCACCCCCCCTTGTTCCCAGGCTACGTTTGAAATTTGAGGTGGCAAGACAAGCAAGCAGCCACAGCCTCTGTGCCTCTGTGCTAGCAGTGCAATGGGCACATGAGGCTGAGCAACTGCTTTTCAGACTAGCCAGTTCTGGCTGCCAGCTATCTGTTGACATTCGCTTTTTCGGAGCAGGGCTGTCAAAGGAGCCCGGCACGGACACCCAAAGTTACGTTTGATGTTTGAGGTAGCAAGACAATCAAGCAGCCCCAGTCTCTGTGCCTCTGTGCGAGCAGTTGCATGGGCAGATGAGGCTGAGCAACAGCTTTCCAGGCTAGCCCCTTCTGACTGCCAGCTATCTGCAGATGTTCGCATTTTTGCAGTAGAGCTAAGACAGGAGCTTGGCAGGCACCAGTCCCATTCCAAGACTAAGTTTGACGTTTGAGTTTGCAGGACAAGCAAGCAGCCCCAGTCTTTGTGCCTCTGTGTGAGCAGTTGCATGGCCAGATGAGACTGAGCAACAGCTTTCCAGACTAGCCCCTTCTGACTGCCAGCTATCTGAAGATGTTCGCATTTTTGCAGCAGGGCTAAGACAGGAGCTTGGCAGGCACCAGTCCCATTCCAAGACTACGTTTGACGTTTGAGGTGGCAAGACAAGCAAGCAGCCCCAGTCTCTGTGCCTCTGTGCGAGCAGTGCCATAGGCATATGAGGCTGAGAAACAGCTTTCAAGCTAGCCCCTTCTGGCTGCCCCCTATCTGCAGACGTTCGCATTTTCGTAGGAGGGCTGAGAAAGGAGCCTGACAGGCACCATCCCTATTCCCAGGCTTCGTTTGCATTTGAGGAGACAAGACAAGCAAGCAGCCCCAGTCTCTGTGCCTCTGTGCGAGCAGTTGCATGGGCAGATGAGGCTGAGCAACAGCTTTCCAGGCTAGCCCCTTCTGACTGCCAGCTATCTGCAGATGTTCGCATTTTTGCAGCAGAGCTAAGACAGGAGCTTGGCAGGCACCAGTCCCATTCCAAGACTACGTTTGACGTTTGAGGTGGCAAGACAAGCAAGCAGCCCCAGTCTCTGTGCCTCTGTGCGAGCAGTGCCATGGGCACATGAGGCTGAGAAATAGCTTGCCAAGCTAGCCCCTTCTGGCTGCCACCTATCTGCAGACGTTCGCATATTGGGAGCAGGGCTGAGAAAGAAGCCTCACAGGCACCACCCCCATTCCCAGGCTTCGTTTGCATTTGAGGTGACAAGACAAGCAAGCAGCACCAGTCTCTGTGCCTCTGTGCGAGCAGTGCCGTGGGCAGATTAGGCTGAGCAACAGCTTTTCAGACTAGCCACTTCTGGCTGCCAGCTATCTGTAGACATTCGCTTTTTCGGAGCAGGGCTGCCGAAGGAGCCCGGCACGGACACCCAAAGTTACGTTTGATGTTTGAGGTAGCAAGACAAGTAAGCAGCCCCAGTCTCTGTGCCTCTGTGCGAGCAGTGCCATGGGCAGATGAGGCTGAGCAACAGCTTTCCAGGCTAGCCCCTTCTGGCTGCCAGCTATCTGCAGACGTTCGCATTTTTGGAGCAGAGCTAAGACAGGAGCCTGGCAGACACTTCCACCATTCCAAGGTTATGTTTCACATTTGAGGTGGCAAGACAAGCAAGCAGCCCCAGTCTCTGTGCCTCTGTGCGAGCAGTGCCATGGGCAGATGAGACTGAGCAACAGCTTTCCAGGATAGCCCCTTCTGGCTGCCAGCTGTCTGCAGACTTTCGCATTTACTGAATAGGGCAGCGAAGTTAGCCTTTCAGGCACCCCCTCAATCCCAGCATACGTCTGAAGTTTGAAGTGGCAAGACAAGCAAGCAGCCCCAGTCTCTGTGCCTCTGTGCGAGCAGTGCCATGGGCAGATGAGGCTGAGCAACAGCTTTCCAGGCTAGACCCTTCTGGCTGCCAGCTATCTGCAGACTTTCACATTTTTGGAGCAGAGCTGCGAAAGAAGTCTATCAGACACTCCCCTCATTCCCAGGCTATGTTTCAAGTTTGAGGATGCAAGATAAGCAAGCAGCCCCAGTCTCTGTGCCTCTGTGCGAGAAGTTGCATGTGCAGATGAGGCTGAGCAACAGCTTTCCTGGATAGCCCCTTCTGGATGCCAACTGTCTGCAGACTTTCGCTTTTACTGAATAGGGCAGCGAAGTTAGCCTTTCAGGCACCCCCTCAATCCGAGCATACGTCTGAAGTTTGAAGTGGCAAGACAAGCAAGCAGCCCCAGTCTCTGTGCCTCTGTGCGAGCAGTGCCATAGGCATATGAGGCTGAGAAACAGCTTTCAAGCTAGCCCCTTCTGGCTGCCCCCTATCTGCAGACGTTCGCATTTTCGGAGGAGGGCTGAGAAAGGAGCCTGACAGGCACCACCACTATTCCCAGGCTTCGTTTGCATTTGAGTTGACAAGACAAGCAAGCAGCCCCAGTCTCTGTGCCTCTGTGCGAGCAGTGCCATGGGCACATGAGGCTGAGCAACAGCTTTTCAGACTAGCCAGTTCTGGCTGCCAGCTATCTGTTGACATTCGCTTTTTCGGAGCAGGGCTGCCGAAGGAGCCCAGCACGGACACCCAAAGTTACGTTTGATGTTTGAGGTAGCAAGACAATCAAGCAGCCCCAGTCTCTGTGCCTCTGTGCGAGCAGTGCCATGGGCAGATGAGGCTGAGCAACAGCTTTCCAGGCTAGCCCCTTCTGGCTGCCAGCTACCTGCAGACTTTCACATTTTTGGAGCAGAGCTGCGAAAGAAGTCTATCAGACACTCCCCTCATTCCCAGGCTATGTTTCAAGTTTGAGCATGCAAGATAAGCAAGCAGCCCCAGTCTTTGTGCCTCTGTGCGAGCAGTTGCATGGGCAGATGAGACTGAGCAACAGCTTTCCAGGCTAGCCCCTTCTGACTGCCAGCTATCTGCAGGTGTTCGCATTTTTGCAGCAGGGCTAAGACAGGAGCTTGGCAGGCACTTCCACCATTCCAAGGCTACGTTTCACATTTGAGGTGGCAAGACAAGCAAGCAGCCCCAGTCTCTGTGCCTCTGTGCGAGCAGTGCCATAGGCATATGAGGCTGAGAAACAGCTTTCAAGCTAGCCCCTTCTGGCTGCCCCCTATCTGCAGACGTTCGCATTTTCGGAGGAGGGCTGAGAAAGGAGCCTGACAGGCACCACCCCTATTCCCAGGCTTCGTTTGCATTTGAGGTGACAAGACAAGCAAGCAGCCCCAGTCTCTGTGCCTCTGTGCGAGCAGTGCCATGGGCACATGAGGCTGAGGAACAGCTTTCCAGGCTAGCCCCTTCTGACTGCCATCTATCTGTTGACATTCGCTTTTTCGAATCAGGGCTGTCAAAGGAGCCCGGCACGGACACCCAAAGTTACGTTTGATGTTTGAGGTAGCAAGACAATCAAGCAGCCCCAGTCTCTGTGCCTCTGTATGAGCAGTGCCATGGGCAGATGAGGCTGAGCAACAGCTTTCCAGGCTAGCCCCTTCTGGCTTCCAGCTATCTGCAGACTTTCACATTTTTGGAGCAGACCTGCGAAAGAAGTCTATCAGACACTCCCCTCATTCCCAGGCTATGTTTCAAGTTTAAGCATGCAAGATAAGCAAGCAGCCCCAGTGTTTGTGCCTCTGTGCGAGCAGTTGCATGGGCAGATGAGGCTGAGCAACAGCTTTCCAGGCTAGCCCCTTCTGGCTGCCAGCTATCTGCAGATGTTCGCATTTTTGCAGCAGAGCTAAGACAGGAGCTTGGCAGGCACCAGTCCCATTCCAAGACTAAGTTTGACGTTTGAGGTTGCAGGACAAGCAAGCAGCCCCAGTCTTTGTGCCTCGGTGTGAGCAGTTGCATGGGCAGATGAGACTGAGCAACAGGTTTCCATACTAGCCCCTTCTGACTGCCAGCTATCTGAAGATGTTCGCATTTTTGCAGCAGGGCTAAGACAGGAGCTTGGCAGGCACTTCCACCATTCCAAGGGTACGTTTCACATTTGAGGTGGCAAGACAAGCAAGCAGCCCCAGTCTCTGTGCCTCTGTGCGAGCAGTGCCATAGGCATATGAGGCTGAGAAACAGCTTTCAAGCTAGCCCCTTCTGGCTGCCCCCTATGTGCAGACGTTCGCATTTTCGTAGGAGGGCTGAGAAAGGAGCCTGACAGGCACCATCCCTATTCCCAGGCTTCGTTTGCATTTGAGGAGACAAGACAAGCAAGCAGCCCCAGTCTCTGTGCCTCTGTGCGAGCAGTTGCATGGGCAGATGAGGCTGAGCAACAGCTTTCCAGGCTAGCCCCTTCTGACTGCCAGCTATCTGCAGATGTTCGCATTTTTGCAGCAGAGCTAAGACAGGAGCTTGGCAGGCACCAGTCCCATTCCAAGACTACGTTTGACGTTTGAGGTGGCAAGACAAGCAAGCAGCCCCAGTCTCTGTGCCTCTGTGCGAGCAGTGCCATGGGCACATGAGGCTGAGAAATAGCTTGCCAAGCTAGCCCCTTCTGGCTGCCACCTATCTGCAGACGTTCGCATTTTCGGAGCAGGGCTGAGAAAGAAGCCTCACAGGCACCACCCCCATTCCCAGGCTTCGTTTGCATTTGAGGTGACAAGACAAGCAAGCAGCACCAGTCTCTGTGCCTCTGTGCGAGCAGTGCCGTGGGCAGATTAGGCTGAGCAACAGCTTTTCAGACTAGCCACTTCTGGCTGCCAGCTATCTGTAGACATTCGCTTTTTCGGAGCAGGGCTGCCGAAGGAGCCCGGCACGGACACCCAAAGTTACGTTTGATGTTTGAGGTAGCAAGACAAGTAAGCAGCCCCAGTCTCTGTGCCTCTGTGCGAGCAGTGCCATGGGCAGATGAGGCTGAGCAACAGCTTTCCAGGCTAGCCCCTTCTGGCTGCCAGCTATCTGCAGACGTTCGCATTTTTGGAGCAGAGCTAAGACAGGAGCCTGGCAGACACTTCCACCATTCCAAGGTTATGTTTCACATTTGAGGTGGCAAGACAAGCAAGCAGCCCCAGTCTCTGTGCCTCTGTGCGAGCAGTGCCATGGGCAGATGAGACTGAGCAACAGCTTTCCAGGATAGCCCCTTCTGGCTGCCAGCTGTCTGCAGACTTTCGCATTTACTGAATAGGGCAGCGAAGTTAGCCTTTCAGGCACCCCCTCAATCCCAGCATACGTCTGAAGTTTGAAGTGGCAAGACAAGCAAGCAGCCCCAGTCTCTGTGCCTCTGTGCGAGCAGTGCCATGGGCAGATGAGGCTGAGCAACAGCTTTCCAGGCTAGACCCTTCTGGCTGCCAGCTATCTGCAGACTTTCACATTTTTGGAGCAGAGCTGCGAAAGAAGTCTATCAGACACTCCCCTCATTCCCAGGCTATGTTTCAAGTTTGAGGATGCAAGATAAGCAAGCAGCCCCAGTCTTTGTGCCTCTGTGCGAGAAGTTGCATGTGCAGATGAGGCTGAGCAACAGCTTTCCTGGATAGCCCCTTCTGGCTGCCAACTGTCTGCAGACTTTCGCTTTTACTGAATAGGGCAGCGAAGTTAGCCTTTCAGGCACCCCCTCAATCCGAGCATACGTCTGAAGTTTGAAGTGGCAAGACAAGCAAGCAGCCCCAGTCTCTGTGCCTCTGTGCGAGCAGTGCCATGGGCACATGAGGCTGAGAAATAGCTTGCCAAGCTAGCCCCTTCTGGTTACCAGCTATTTGGAGACATGCACATTTTGGAGCAGGGCTGCGAAAGAAGTCTAGCAGTCACCCCCCCTTGTTCCCAGGCTACGTTTGAAATTTGAGGTGGCAAGACAAGCAAGCAGCCACAGCCTCTGTGCCTCTGTGCTAGCAGTGCAATGGGCACATGAGGCTGAGCAACTGCTTTTCAGACTAGCCAGTTCTGGCTGCCAGCTATCTGTTGACATTCGCTTTTTCGGAGCAGGGCTGTCAAAGGAGCCCGGCACGGACACCCAAAGTTACGTTTGATGTTTGAGGTAGCAAGACAATCAAGCAGCCCCAGTCTCTGTGCCTCTGTGCGAGCAGTTGCATGGGCAGATGAGGCTGAGCAACAGCTTTCCAGGCTAGCCCCTTCTGACTGCCAGCTATCTGCAGATGTTCGCATTTTTGCAGTAGAGCTAAGACAGGAGCTTGGCAGGCACCAGTCCCATTCCAAGACTAAGTTTGACGTTTGAGTTTGCAGGACAAGCAAGCAGCCCCAGTCTTTGTGCCTCTGTGTGAGCAGTTGCATGGCCAGATGAGACTGAGCAACAGCTTTCCAGACTAGCCCCTTCTGACTGCCAGCTATCTGAAGATGTTCGCATTTTTGCAGCAGGGCTAAGACAGGAGCTTGGCAGGCACCAGTCCCATTCCAAGACTACGTTTGACGTTTGAGGTGGCAAGACAAGCAAGCAGCCCCAGTCTCTGTGCCTCTGTGCGAGCAGTGCCATAGGCATATGAGGCTGAGAAACAGCTTTCAAGCTAGCCCCTTCTGGCTGCCCCCTATCTGCAGACGTTCGCATTTTCGTAGGAGGGCTGAGAAAGGAGCCTGACAGGCACCATCCCTATTCCCAGGCTTCGTTTGCATTTGAGGAGACAAGACAAGCAAGCAGCCCCAGTCTCTGTGCCTCTGTGCGAGCAGTTGCATGGGCAGATGAGGCTGAGCAACAGCTTTCCAGGCTAGCCCCTTCTGACTGCCAGCTATCTGCAGATGTTCGCATTTTTGCAGCAGAGCTAAGACAGGAGCTTGGCAGGCACCAGTCCCATTCCAAGACTACGTTTGACGTTTGAGGTGGCAAGACAAGCAAGCAGCCCCAGTCTCTGTGCCTCTGTGCGAGCAGTGCCATGGGCACATGAGGCTGAGAAATAGCTTGCCAAGCTAGCCCCTTCTGGCTGCCACCTATCTGCAGACGTTCGCATATTGGGAGCAGGGCTGAGAAAGAAGCCTCACAGGCACCACCCCCATTCCCAGGCTTCGTTTGCATTTGAGGTGACAAGACAAGCAAGCAGCACCAGTCTCTGTGCCTCTGTGCGAGCAGTGCCGTGGGCAGATTAGGCTGAGCAACAGCTTTTCAGACTAGCCACTTCTGGCTGCCAGCTATCTGTAGACATTCGCTTTTTCGGAGCAGGGCTGCCGAAGGAGCCCGGCACGGACACCCAAAGTTACGTTTGATGTTTGAGGTAGCAAGACAAGTAAGCAGCCCCAGTCTCTGTGCCTCTGTGCGAGCAGTGCCATGGGCAGATGAGGCTGAGCAACAGCTTTCCAGGCTAGCCCCTTCTGGCTGCCAGCTATCTGCAGACGTTCGCATTTTTGGAGCAGAGCTAAGACAGGAGCCTGGCAGACACTTCCACCATTCCAAGGTTATGTTTCACATTTGAGGTGGCAAGACAAGCAAGCAGCCCCAGTCTCTGTGCCTCTGTGCGAGCAGTGCCATGGGCAGATGAGACTGAGCAACAGCTTTCCAGGATAGCCCCTTCTGGCTGCCAGCTGTCTGCAGACTTTCGCATTTACTGAATAGGGCAGCGAAGTTAGCCTTTCAGGCACCCCCTCAATCCCAGCATACGTCTGAAGTTTGAAGTGGCAAGACAAGCAAGCAGCCCCAGTCTCTGTGCCTCTGTGCGAGCAGTGCCATGGGCAGATGAGGCTGAGCAACAGCTTTCCAGGCTAGACCCTTCTGGCTGCCAGCTATCTGCAGACTTTCACATTTTTGGAGCAGAGCTGCGAAAGAAGTCTATCAGACACTCCCCTCATTCCCAGGCTATGTTTCAAGTTTGAGGATGCAAGATAAGCAAGCAGCCCCAGTCTCTGTGCCTCTGTGCGAGAAGTTGCATGTGCAGATGAGGCTGAGCAACAGCTTTCCTGGATAGCCCCTTCTGGATGCCAACTGTCTGCAGACTTTCGCTTTTACTGAATAGGGCAGCGAAGTTAGCCTTTCAGGCACCCCCTCAATCCGAGCATACGTCTGAAGTTTGAAGTGGCAAGACAAGCAAGCAGCCCCAGTCTCTGTGCCTCTGTGCGAGCAGTGCCATAGGCATATGAGGCTGAGAAACAGCTTTCAAGCTAGCCCCTTCTGGCTGCCCCCTATCTGCAGACGTTCGCATTTTCGGAGGAGGGCTGAGAAAGGAGCCTGACAGGCACCACCACTATTCCCAGGCTTCGTTTGCATTTGAGTTGACAAGACAAGCAAGCAGCCCCAGTCTCTGTGCCTCTGTGCGAGCAGTTGCATGTGCAGATGAGGCTGAGCAACAGCTTTCCAGGCTAGCCCCTTCTGACTGCCAGCTATCTGCAGATGTTCGCATCTTTGCAGCAGAGCTAAGACAGGAGCTTGGCAGGCACCAGTCCCATTCCAAGACTACGTTTGACGTTTGAGGTGGCAAGACAAGCAAGCAGCCCCAGTCTCTGTGCCTCTGTGCGAGCAGTGCCATGGGCAGATGAGGCTGAGCAACAGCTTTCCAGGCTAGACCCTTCTGGCTGCCAGCTATCTGCAGACTTTCACATTTTTGGAGCAGAGCTGCGAAAGAAGTCTATCAGACACTCCCCTCATTCCCAGGCTATGTTTCAAGTTTGAGCATGCAAGATAAGCAAGCAGCCCCAGTCTTTGTGCCTCTGTGCGAGCAGTTGCATGGGCAGATGAGGCTGAGCAACAGCTTTCCAGGCTAGCCCCTTCTGGCTGCCAGCTATCTGAAGATGTTCGCATTTTTGCAGCAGAGCTAAGACAGGAGCTTGGCAGGCACCAGTCCCATTCCAAGACTAAGTTTGACGTTTGAGGTTGCAGGACAAGCAAGCAGCCCCAGTCTTTGTGCCTCTCTGTGAGCAGTTGCATGGGCAGATGAGACTGAGCAACAGCTTTCCATACTAGCCCCTTCTGACTGCCAGCTATCTGAAGATGTTCGCATTTTTGCAGCAGGGCTAAGACAGGAGCTTGGCAGGCACTTCCACCATTCCAAGGGTACGTTTCACATTTGAGGTGGCAAGACAAGCAAGCAGCCCCAGTCTCTGTGCCTCTGTGCGAGCAGTTGCATGGGCAGATGAGGCTGAGCAACAGCTTTCCAGGCTAGCCCCTTCTGACTGCCAGCTATCTGCAGATGTTCGCATTTTTGCAGCAGAGCTAAGACAGGAGTTTGGCAGGCACCAGTCCCATTCCAAGACTACGTTTGACGTTTGAGGTGGCAAGACAAGCAAGCAGCCCCAGTCTCTGTGCCTCTGTGCGAGCAGTGCCATGGGCACATGAGGCTGAGAAATAGCTTGCCAAGCTAGCCCCTTCTGGCTGCCACCTATCTGCAGACGTTCGCATTTTCGGAGCAGGGCTGAGAAAGAAACCTCACAGGCACCACCCCCATTCCCAGGCTTCGTTTGCATTTGAGGTGACAAGACAAGCAAGCAGCACCAGTCTCTGTGCCTCTGTGCGAGCAGTGCCGTGGGCAGATGAGGCTGAGCAACAGCTTTTCAGACTAGCCACTTCTGGCTGCCAGCTATCTGTAGACATTCGCTTTTTCGGAGCAGGGCTGCCGAAGGAGCCCGGCACGGACACCCAAAGTTACGTTTGATGTTTGAGGTAGCAAGACAAGTAAGCAGCCCCAGTCTCTGTGCCTCTGTGCGAGCAGTGCCATGGGCACATGAGGCTGAGAAATAGCTTGCCAAGCTAGCCCCTTCTGGCTGCCACCTATCTGCAGACGTTCGCATTTTCGGAGCAGGACTGAGAAAGAAGCCTCACAGGCACCACCCCCATTCCCAGGCTTCGTTTGCATTTGAGGTGACAAGACAAGCAAGCAGCCCCAGTCTCTGTGCCTCTGTGCGAGCAGTGCCATGGGCACATGAGGCTGAGCAACAGCTTTTCAGACTAGCCCCTTCTGGCTGCCAGCTGTCTGCAGACTTTCGCATTTACTAAATAGGGCAGCGAAGTTAGCCTTTCAGGCACCCCTCAATCCCAGCATACGTCTGAAGTTTCAAGCGGCAAGACAAGCAAGCAGCACCAGTCTCTGTGCCTCTGTGCCTGCAGTGCCATGGGCAGATGAGGCTGAGAAATTGCTTGCCAAGCTAGCCCCTTCTGGTTACCTGCTATTTGGAGACATGCACATTTTGGAGCAGGGCTGCGAAAGAAGTCTAGCAGTCACCCCCCCTTGTTCCCAAGCTACGTTTGAAATTTGAGGTGGCAAGAAAAGCAAGCAGCCACAGCCTCTGTGCCTCTGTGCGAGCAGTGCCATGGGCACATGAGGCTGAGCAACAGCTTTTCAGACTAGCCAGTTCTGGCTGCCAGCTATCTGCAGACGTTCGCATTTTTGGAGCAGAGCTAAGACAGGAGCCTGGCAGGCACTTCCACCATTCCAAGGTTATGTTTCACATTTGAGGTGGCAAGACAAGCAAGCAGCCCCAGTCTCTGTGCCTCTGTGCAAGCAGTGCCATGGGCAGATGAGGCTGAGCAACAGCTTTCCAGGATAGCCCCTTCTGGCTGCCAGCTGTCTGCAGACTTTCGCATTTACTGAATAGGGCAGCGAAGTTAGCATTTCAGGCACCCCCTCAATCCCAGCATACGTCTGAAGTTTGAAGTGGCAAGACAAGCAAGCAGCCCCAGTCTCTGTGCGTCTGTGCGAGCAGTGCCATGGGCAGATGAGGCTGAGCAACAGCTTTCCAGGCTAGACCCTTCTGGCTGCCAGCTATCTGCAGACTTTCACATTTTTGGAGCAGAGCTGCGAAAGAAGTCTATCAGACACTCCCCTCATTCCCAGGCTATGTTTCAAGTTTGAGGATGCAAGATAAGCAAGCAGCCCCAGTCTTTGTGCCTCTGTGCGAGAAGTTGCATGTGCAGATGAGGCTGAGCAACAGCTTTCCTGGATAGCCCCTTCTGGCTGCCAACTGTCTGCAGACTTTCGCTTTTACTGAATAGGGCAGCGAAGTTAGCCTTTCAGGCACCCCCTCAATCCGAGCATACGTCTGAAGTTTGAAGTGGCAAGACAAGCAAGCAGCCCCAGTCTCTGTGCCTCTGTGCGAGCAGTGCCATGGGCACATGAGGCTGAGAAATAGCTTGCCAAGCTAGCCCCTTCTGGCTGCCAGCTATCTGCAGACGTTCGCATTTTTGGAGCAGAGGTAAGACAGGAGCCTGGCAGGCACTTCCACCATTCCAAGGTTATGTTTCACATTTGAGGTGGCAAGACAAGCAAGCAGCCCCAGTCTCTGTGCCTCTGTGCGAGCAGTGCCATGGGCAGATGAGGCTGAGCAACAGCTTTCCAGGATAGCCCCTTCTGGCTGCCAGCTGTCTGCAGACTTTCGCATTTACTGAATAGGGCAGCGAAGTTAGCCTTTCAGGCACCCCCTCAATCCCAGCATACGTCTGAAGTTTGAAGTGGCAAGACAAGCAAGCAGCCCCAGTCTCTGTGCCTCTGTGCGAGCAGTGCCATGGGCAGATGAGGCTGAGCAACAGCTTTCCAGGCTAGACCCTTCTGGCTGCCAGCTATCTGCAGACTTTCACATTTTTGGAGCAGAGCTGCGAAAGAAGTCTATCAGACACTCCCCTCATTCCCAGGCTATGTTTCAAGTTTGAGGATGCAAGATAAGCAAGCAGCCCCTGTCTTTGTGCCTCTGTGCGAGCAGTTGCATGGGCAGATGAGACTGAGCAACAGCTTTCCAGGCTAGCCCCTTCTGGCTGCCAGCTATCTGCAGACGTTCGCATTTTTGGAGCAGAGCTAAGACAGGAGCCTGGCAGGCACTTCCACCATTCCAAGGTCATGTTTCACATTTGAGGTGGCAAGACAAGCAAGCAGCCCCAGTCTCTGTGCCTCTGTGCGAGCAGTGCCATGGGCAGATGAGGCTGAGCAACAGCTTTCCAGGCTAGAACCTTCTGGCTGCCAGCTATCTGCAGATGTTCGCATTTTTGCAGCAGAGCTAAGACAGGAGCTTGGCAGGCACCAGTCCCATTCCAAGACTAAGTTTGACGTTTGAGGTTGCAGGACAAGCAAGCAGCCCCAGTCTTTGTGCCTCTGTGCGAGCAGTTGCATGGGCAGATGAGACTGAGCAACAGCTTTCCAGGGTAGCCCCTTCTGACTGCCAGCTATCTGAAGATGTTCGCATTTACTGAATACGGCAGCGAAGTTAGCCTTTCAGGCACCCCCTCAATCCCAGCATACGTCTGAAGTTTGAAGTGGCAAGACAAGCAAGCAGCCCCAGTCTCTGTGCCTCTGTGCGACCAGTGCCATGGGCAGATGAGGCTGAGAAATAGCTTGCCAAGCTAGCCCCTTCTGGTTACCATCTATTTGGAGACATACACATTTTGGAGCAGGGCTGCGAAAGAAGTCTAGCAGTCACCCCCCCTTGTTCCCAGGCTACGTTTGAAATTTGAGGTGGCAAGACAAGCAAGCAGCCACAGCCTCTGTGCCTCTGTGCTAGCAGTGCAATGGGCACATGAGGCTGAGCAACTGCTTTTCAGACTAGCCAGTTCTGGCTGCCAGCTATCTGTTGACATTCGCTTTTTCGGAGCAGGGCTGTCAAAGGAGCCCGGCACGGACACCCAAAGTTACGTTTGATGTTTGAGGTAGCAAGACAATCAAGCAGCCCCAGTCTCTGTGCCTCTGTGCGAGCAGTGCCATGGGCAGATGAGGCTGAGCAACAGCTTTCCACGCTAGCCCCTTCTGGCTGCCAGCTATCTGCAGATGTTCGCATTTTTGCAGCAGAGCTAAGACAGGAGCTTGGCAGGCACCAGTCCCATTCCAAGACTAAGTTTGACGTTTGAGGTTGCAGGACAAGCAAGCAGCCCCAGTCTTTGTGCCTCTGTGTGAGCAGTTGCATGGGCAGATGAGACTGAGCAACAGCTTTCCAGGGTAGCCCCTTCTGACTGCCAGCTATCTGAAGATGTTCGCATTTTTGCAGCAGGGCTAAGACAGGAGCTTGGCAGGCATTTCCACCATTCCAAGGCTACGTTTCACATTTGAGGTGGCAAGACAAGCAAGCAGCCCCAGTCTCTGTGCCTCTGTGCGAGCAGTGCCATAGGCATATGAGGCTGAGAAACAGCTTTCGAGCTAGCCCCTTCTGGCTGCCACCTATCTGCAGACGTTCGCATTTTCGGAGGAGGGCTGAGAAAGGAGCCTGACAGGCACCACCACTATTCCCAGGCTTCGTTTGCATTTGAGGTGACAAGACAAGCAAGCAGCCCCAGTCTCTGTGCCTCTGTGCGAGCAGTTGCATGGGCAGATGAGGCTGAGCAACAGCTTTCCATGCTAGCCCCTTCTGACTGCCAGCTATCTGCAGATGTTCGCATTTTTGCAGCAGAGCTAAGACAGGAGCTTGGCAGGCACCAGTCCCATTCCAAGACTACGTTTGACGTTTGAGGTGGCAAGACAAGCAAGCAGCCCCAGTCTCTGTGCCTCTGTGCGAGCAGTGCCATGGGCACATGAGGCTGAGAAATAGCTTGCCAAGCTAGCCCCTTCTGGCTGCCACCTATCTGCAGACGTTCGCATTTTCGGAGCAGGGCTGAGAAAGAAGCCTCACAGGCACCACCCCCATTCCCAGGCTTCGTTTGCATTTGAGGTGACAAGACAAGCAAGCAGCCCCAGTCTCTGTGCCTCTGTGCGAGCAGTGCCATGGGCACATGAGGCTGAGCAACAGCTTTTCAGACTAGCCCCTTCTGGCTGCCAGCTGTCTGCAGACTTTCGCATTTACTAAATAGGGCAGCGAAGTTAGCCTTTCAGGCACCCCTCAATCCCAGCATACGTCTGAAGTTTCAAGCGGCAAGACAAGCAAGCAGCACCAGTCTCTGTGCCTCTGTGCCTGCAGTGCCATGGGCAGATGAGGCTGAGAAATTGCTTGCCAAGCTAGCCCCTTCTGGTTACCTGCTATTTGGAGACATGCACATTTTGGAGCAGGGCTGCGAAAGAAGTCTAGCAGTCACCCCCCCTTGTTCCCAAGCTACGTTTGAAATTTGAGGTGGCAAGAAAAGCAAGCAGCCACAGCCTCTGTGCCTCTGTGCGAGCAGTGCCATGGGCACATGAGGCTGAGCAACAGCTTTTCAGACTAGCCAGTTCTGGCTGCCAGCTATCTGTTGACATTCGCTTTTTCGGAGCAGGGCTGCCGAAGGAGCCCGGCACGGACACCCAAAGTTACGTTTGATGTTTGAGGTAGCAAGACAATCAAGCAGCCCCAGTCTCTGTGCCTCTGTGCGAGCAGTGCCATGGGCAGATGAGGCTGAGCAACAGCTTTCCAGGCTAGACCCTTCTGGCTGCCAGCTATCTGCAGACTTTCACATTTTTGGAGCAGAGCTGCGAAAGAAGTCTATCAGACACTCCCCTCATTCCCAGGCTATGTTTCAAGTTTGAGCATGCAAGATAAGCAAGCAGCCCCAGTCTTTGTGCCTCTGTGCGAGCAGTTGCATGGGCAGATGAGACTGAGCAACAGCTTTCCAGGCTAGCCCCTTCTGACTGCCAGCTATCTGAAGATGTTCGCATTTTTGCAGCAGGGCTAAGACAGGAGCTTGGCAGGCACTTCCACCATTCCAAGGGTACGTTTCACATTTGAGGTGGCAAGACAAGCAAGCAGCCCCAGTCTCTGTGCCTCTGTGCGAGCAGTGCCATAGGCATATGAGGCTGAGAAACAGCTTTCAAGCTAGCCCCTTCTGGCTGCCCCCTATCTGCAGACGTTCGCATTTTCGGAGGAGGGCTGAGAAAGGAGCCTGACAGGCACCACCCCTATTCCCAGGCTTCGTTTGCATTTGAGTTGACAAGACAAGCAAGCAGCCCCAGTCTCTGTGCCTCTGTGCGAGCAGTTGCATGGGCAGATGAGGCTGAGCAACAGCTTTCCAGGCTAGCCCCTTCTGACTGCCAGCTATCTGAAGATGTTCGCATCTTTGCAGCAGAGCTAAGACAGGAGCTTGGCAGGCACCAGTCCCATTCCAAGACTACGTTTGACGTTTGAGGTGGCAAGACAAGCAAGCAGCCCCAGTCTCTGTGCCTCTGTGCGAGCAGTGCCATGGGCACATGAGGCTGAGAAATAGCTTGCCAAGCTAGCCCCTTCTGGCTGCCACCTATCTGCAGACGTTCGCATTTTCGGAGCAGGACTGAGAAAGAAGCCTCACAGGCACCACCCCCATTCCCAGGCTTCGTTTGCATTTGAGGTGACAAGACAAGCAAGCAGCCCCAGTCTCTGTGCCTCTGTGCGAGCAGTGCCATGGGCACATGAGGCTGAGCAACAGCTTTTCAGACTAGCCCCTTCTGGCTGCCAGCTGTCTGCAGACTTTCGCATTTACTAAATAGGGCAGCGAAGTTAGCCTTTCAGGCACCCCTCAATCCCAGCATACGTCTGAAGTTTCAAGCGGCAAGACAAGCAAGCAGCACCAGTCTCTGTGCCTCTGTGCCTGCAGTGCCATGGGCAGATGAGGCTGAGAAATTGCTTGCCAAGCTAGCCCCTTCTGGTTACCTGCTATTTGGAGACATGCACATTTTGGAGCAGGGCTGCGAAAGAAGTCTAGCAGTCACCCCCCCTTGTTCCCAAGCTACGTTTGAAATTTGAGGTGGCAAGAAAAGCAAGCAGCCACAGCCTCTGTGCCTCTGTGCGAGCAGTGCCATGGGCACATGAGGCTGAGCAACAGCTTTTCAGACTAGCCAGTTCTGGCTGCCAGCTATCTGTTGACATTCGCTTTTTCGGAGCAGGGCTGCCGAAGGAGCCCGGCACGGACACCCAAAGTTACGTTTGATGTTTGAGGTAGCAAGACAATCAAGCAGCCCCAGTCTCTGTGCCTCTGTGCGAGCAGTGCCATGGGCAGATGAGGCTGAGCAACAGCTTTCCAGGCTAGACCCTTCTGACTGCCAGCTATCTGCAGACTTTCACATTTTTGGAGCAGAGCTGCGAAAGAAGTCTATCAGACACTCCCCTCATTCCCAGGCTATGTTTCAAGTTTGAGCATGCAAGATAAGCAAGCAGCCCCAGTCTTTGTGCCTCTGTGCGAGCAGTTGCATGGGCAGATGAGACTGAGCAACAGCTTTCCAGGCTAGCCCCTTCTGACTGCCAGCTATCTGAAGATGTTCGCATTTTTGCAGCAGGGCTAAGACAGGAGCTTGGCAGGCACTTCCACCATTCCAAGGGTACGTTTCACATTTGAGGTGGCAAGACAAGCAAGCAGCCCCAGTCTCTGTGCCTCTGTGCGAGCAGTGCCATAGGCATATGAGGCTGAGAAACAGCTTTCAAGCTAGCCCCTTCTGGCTGCCCCCTATCTGCAGACGTTCGCATTTTCGGAGGAGGGCTGAGAAAGGAGCCTGACAGGCACCACCACTATTCCCAGGCTTCGTTTGCATTTGAGTTGACAAGACAAGCAAGCAGCCCCAGTCTCTGTGCCTCTGTGCGAGCAGTTGCATGGGCAGATGAGGCTGAGCAACAGCTTTCCAGGCTAGCCCCTTCTGACTGCCAGCTATCTGCAGATGTTCGCATCTTTGCAGCAGAGCTAAGACAGGAGCTTGGCAGGCACCAGTCCCATTCCAAGACTACGTTTGACGTTTGAGGTGGCAAGACAAGCAAGCAGCCCCAGTCTCTGTGCCTCTGTGCGAGCAGTGCCATGGGCACATGAGGCTGAGAAATAGCTTGCCAAGCTAGCCCCTTCTGGCTGCCACCTATCTGCAGACATTCGCATTTTCGGAGCAGGACTGAGAAAGAAGCCTCACAGGCACCACCCCCATTCCCAGGCTTCGTTTGCATTTGAGGTGACAAGACAAGCAAGCAGCCCCAGTCTCTGTGCCTCTGTGCGAGCAGTGCCATGGGCACATGAGGCTGAGCAACAGCTTTTCAGACTAGCCCCTTCTGGCTGCCAGCTGTCTGCAGACTTTCGCATTTACTAAATAGGGCAGCGAAGTTAGCCTTTCAGGCACCCCTCAATCCCAGCATACGTCTGAAGTTTCAAGCGGCAAGACAAGCAAGCAGCACCAGTCTCTGTGCCTCTGTGCCTGCAGTGCCATGGGCAGATGAGGCTGAGAAATTGCTTGCCAAGCTAGCCCCTTCTGGTTACCTGCTATTTGGAGACATGCACATTTTGGAGCAGGGCTGCGAAAGAAGTCTAGCAGTCACCCCCCCTTGTTCCCAAGCTACGTTTGAAATTTGAGGTGGCAAGAAAAGCAAGCAGCCACAGCCTCTGTGCCTCTGTGCGAGCAGTGCCATGGGCACATGAGGCTGAGCAACAGCTTTTCAGACTAGCCAGTTCTGGCTGCCAGCTATCTGTTGACATTCGCTTTTTCGGAGCAGGGCTGCCGAAGGAGCCCGGCACGGACACCCAAAGTTACGTTTGATGTTTGAGGTAGCAAGACAATCAAGCAGCCCCAGTCTCTGTGCCTCTGTGCGAGCAGTGCCATGGGCAGATGAGGCTGAGCAACAGCTTTCCAGGCTAGACCCTTCTGGCTGCCAGCTATCTGCAGACTTTCACATTTTTGGAGCAGAGCTGCGAAAGAAGTCTATCAGACACTCCCCTCATTCCCAGGCTATGTTTCAAGTTTGAGCATGCAAGATAAGCAAGCAGCCCCAGTCTTTGTGCCTCTGTGCGAGCAGTTGCATGGGCAGATGAGACTGAGCAACAGCTTTCCAGGCTAGCCCCTTCTGACTGCCAGCTATCTGAAGATGTTCGCATTTTTGCAGCAGGGCTAAGACAGGAGCTTGGCAGGCACTTCCACCATTCCAAGGGTACGTTTCACATTTGAGGTGGCAAGACAAGCAAGCAGCCCCAGTCTCTGTGCCTCTGTGCGAGCAGTGCCATAGGCATAGGAGGCTGAGAAACAGCTTTCAAGCTAGCCCCTTCTGGCTGCCCCCTATCTGCAGACGTTCGCATTTTCGGAGGAGGGCTGAGAAAGGAGCCTGACAGGCACCACCACTATTCCCAGGCTTCGTTTGCATTTGAGTTGACAAGACAAGCAAGCAGCCCCAGTCTCTGTGCCTCTGTGCGAGCAGTTGCATGGGCAGATGAGGCTGAGCAACAGCTTTCCAGGCTAGCCCCTTCTGACTGCCAGCTATCTGCAGATGTTCGCATCTTTGCAGCAGAGCTAAGACAGGAGCTTGGCAGGCACCAGTCCCATTCCAAGACTACGTTTGACGTTTGAGGTGGCAAGACAAGCAAGCAGCCCCAGTCTCTGTGCCTCTGTGCGAGCAGTGCCATGGGCACATGAGGCTGAGAAATAGCTTGCCAAGCTAGCCCCTTCTGGCTGCCACCTATCTGCAGACGTTCGCATTTTCGGAGCAGGACTGAGAAAGAAGCCTCACAGGCACCACCCCCATTCCCAGGCTTCGTTTGCATTTGAGGTGACAAGACAAGCAAGCAGCCCCAGTCTCTATGCCTCTGTGCGAGCAGTGCCATGGGCACATGAGGCTGAGCAACAGCTTTTCAGACTAGCCCCTTCTGGCTGCCAGCTGTCTGCAGACTTTCGCATTTACTAAATAGGGCAGCGAAGTTAGTTTTTCAGGCACCCCTCAATCCCAGCATACGTCTGAAGTTTCAAGCGGCAAGACAAGCAAGCAGCACCAGTCTCTGTGCCTCTGTGCCTGCAGTGCCATGGGCAGATGAGGCTGAGAAATTGCTTGCCAAGCTAGCCCCTTCTGGTTACCTGCTATTTGGAGACATGCACATTTTGGAGCAGGGCTGCGAAAGAAGTCTAGCAGTCACCCCCCCTTATTCCCAAGCTACGTTTGAAATTTGAGGTGGCAAGACAAGCAAGCAGCCACAGCCTCTGTGCCTCTGTGCGAGCAGTGCCATGGGCACATGAGGCTGAGCAACAGCTTTTCAGACTAGCCAGTTCTGGCTGCCAGCTATCTGTTGACATTCGCTTTTTCGGAGCAGGGCTGCCGAAGGAGCCCGGCACGGACACCCAAAGTTACGTTTGATGTTTGAGGTAGCAAGACAATCAAGCAGCCCCAGTCTCTGTGCCTCTGTGCGAGCAGTGCCATGGGCAGATGAGGCTGAGCAACAGCTTTCCAGGCTAGCCCCTTCTGGCTGCCAGCTATCTGCAGACTTTCACATTTTTGGAGCAGAGCTGCGAAAGAAGTCTATCAGACACTCCCCTCATTCCCAGGCTATGTTTCAAGTTTGAGCATGCAAGATAAGCAAGCAGCCCCAGTCTTTGTGCCTCTGTGCGAGCAGTTGCATGGGCAGATGAGACTGAGCAACAGCTTTCCAGGCTAGCCCCTTCTGACTGCCAGCTATCTGAAGATGTTCGCATTTTTGCAGCAGGGCTAAGACAGGAGCTTGGCAGGCACTTCCACCATTCCAAGGCTACGTTTCACATATGAGGTGGCAAGACAAGCAAGCAGCCCCAGTCTCTGTGCCTCTGTGCGAGCAGTGCCATAGGCATATGAGGCTGAGAAACAGCTTTCAAGCTAGCCCCTTCTGGCTGCCCCCTATCTGCAGACGTTCGCATTTTCGGAGGAGGGCTGAGAAAGGAGCCTGACAGGAACCACCACTATTCCCAGGCTACGTTTGCATTTGAGTTGACAAGACAAGCAAGCAGCCCCAGTCTCTGTGCCTCTGTGCGAGCAGTGCCATGGGCAGATGAGGCTGAGCAACAGCTTTCCAGGCTAGCCCCTTCTGACTGCCAGCTATCTGCAGATGTTCGCATCTTTGCAGCAGAGCTAAGACAGGAGCTTGGCAGGCACCAGTCCCATTCCAAGACTACGTTTGACGTTTGAGGTGGCAAGACAAGCAAGCAGCCCCAGTCTCTGTGCCTCTGTGCGAACAGTGCCATGGGCACATGAGGCTGAGAAATAGCTTGCCAAGCTAGCCCCTTCTGGCTGCCACCTATCTGCAGACGTTCGCATTTTCGGAGCAGGACTGAGAAAGAAGCCTCACAGGCACCACCCCCATTCCCAGGCTTCGTTTGCATTTGAGGTGACAAGACAAGCAAGCAGCCCCAGTCTCTGTGCCTCTGTGCGAGCAGTGCCATGGGCACACGAGGCTGAGCAACAGCTTTTCAGACTAGCCCCTTCTGGCTGCCAGCTGTCTGCAGACTTTCGCATTTACTAAATAGGGCAGCGAAGTTAGCCTTTCAGGCACCCCTCAATCCCAGCATACGTCTGAAGTTTCAAGCGGCAAGACAAGCAAGCAGCACCAGTCTCTGTGCCTCTGTGCCTGCAGTGCCATGGGCAGATGAGGCTGAGAAATTGCTTGCCAAGCTAGCCCCTTCTGGTTACCTGCTATTTGGAGACATGCACATTTTGGAGCAGGGCTGCGAAAGAAGTCTAGCAGTCACCCCCCCTTGTTCCCAAGCTACGTTTGAAATTTGAGGTGGCAAGAAAAGCAAGCAGCCACAGCCTCTGTGCCTCTGTGCGAGCAGTGCCATGGGCACATGAGACTGAGCAACAGCTTTTCAGACTAGCCAGTTCTGGCTGCCAGCTATCTGTTGACATTCGCTTTTTCGGAGCAGGGCTGCCGAAGGAGCCCGGCACGGACACCCAAAGATACGTTTGATGTTTGATGTAGCAAGACAATCAAGCAGCCCCAGTCTCTGTGCCTCTGTGCAAGCAGTGCCATGGGCAGATGAGGCTGAGCAACAGCTTTCCAGGCTAGACCCTTCTGGCTGCCAGCTATCTGCAGACTTTCACATTTTTGGAGCAGACCTGCGAAAGAAGTCTATCAGACACTCCCCTCATTCCCAGGCTATGTTTCAAGTTTGAGCATGCAAGATAAGCAAGCAGCCCCAGTCTTTGTGCCTCTGTGCGAGCAGTTGCATGGGAAGATGAGGCTGAGCAACAGCTTTCCAGGCTAGCCCCTTCTGGCTGACAGCTATCTGAAGATGTTCGCATTTTTGCAGCAGGGCTAAGACAGGAGCATGGCAGGCACTTCCACCATTCCAAGGGTACGTTTCACATTTGAGGTGGCAAGACAAGCAAGCAGCCCCAGTCTCTGTGCCTCTGTGCGAGCAGTGCCATAGGCATATGAGGCTGAGAAACAGCTTTCAAGCTAGCCCCTTCTGGCTGCCCCCTATCTGCAGACGTTCGCATTTTCGGAGGACGGCTGAGAAAGGAGCCTGACAGGCACCACCCCTATTCCCAGGCTTCGTTTGCATTTGAGGAGACAAGACAAGCAAGCAGCCCCAGTCTCTGTGCCTCTGTGCGAGCAGTTGCATGGGCAGATGAGGCTGAGCAACAGCTTTCCAGGCTAGCCCCTTCTGACTGCCAGCTATCTGCAGATGTTCGCATTTTTGCAGCAGAGCTAAGACAGGAGCTTGGCAGGCACCAGTCCCATTCCAAGACTACGTTTGACGTTTGAGGTGGCAAGACAAGCAAGCAGCCCCAGTCTCTGTGCCTCTGTGCGAGCAGTGCCATAGGCATATGAGGCTGAGAAACAGCTTTCAAGCTAGCCCCTTCTGGCTGCCCCCTATCTGCAGACGTTCGCATTTTCGGAGGAGGGCTGAGAAAGGAGCCTGACAGGAACCACCACTATTCCCAGGCTACGTTTGCATTTGAGTTGACAAGACAAGCAAGCAGCCCCAGTCTCTGTGCCTCTGTGCGAGCAGTTGCATGGGCAGATGAGGCTGAGCAACAGCTTTCCAGGCTAGCCCCTTCTGACTGCCAGCTATCTGCAGATGTTCGCATCTTTGCAGCAGAGCTAAGACAGGAGCTTGGCAGGCACCAGTCCCATTCCAAGACTACGTTTGACGTTTGAGGTGGCAAGACAAGCAAGCAGCCCCAGTCTCTGTGCCTCTGTGCGAGCAGTGCCATGGGCACATGAGGCTGAGAAATAGCTTGCCAAGCTAGCCCCTTCTGGCTGCCACCTATCTGCAGACGTTCGCATTTTCGGAGCAGGACTGAGAAAGAAGCCTCACAGGCACCACCCCCATTCCCAGGCTTCGTTTGCATTTGAGGTGACAAGACAAGCAAGCAGCCCCAGTCTCTGTGCCTCTGTGCGAGCAGTGCCATGGGCACACGAGGCTGAGCAACAGCTTTTCAGACTAGCCCCTTCTGGCTGCCAGCTGTCTGCAGACTTTCGCATTTACTAAATAGGGCAGCGAAGTTAGCCTTTCAGGCACCCCTCAATCCCAGCATACGTCTGAAGTTTCAAGCGGCAAGACAAGCAAGCAGCACCAGTCTCTGTGCCTCTGTGCCTGCAGTGCCATGGGCAGATGAGGCTGAGAAATTGCTTGCCAAGCTAGCCCCTTCTGGTTACCTGCTATTTGGAGACATGCACATTTTGGAGCAGGGCTGCGAAAGAAGTCTAGCAGTCACCCCCCCTTGTTCCCAAGCTACGTTTGAAATTTGAGGTGGCAAGAAAAGCAAGCAGCCCCAGCCTCTGTGCCTCTGTGCGAGCAGTGCCATGGGCACATGAGGCTGAGCAACAGCTTTTCAGACTAGCCAGTTCTGGCTGCCAGCTATCTGTTGACATTCGCTTTTTCGGAGCAGGGCTGCCGAAGGAGCCCGGCACGGACACCCAAAGTTACGTTTGATGTTTGATGTAGCAAGACAATCAAGCAGCCCCAGTCTCTGTGCCTCTGTGCGAGCAGTGCCATGGGCAGATGAGGCTGAGCAACAGCTTTCCAGGCTAGACCCTTCTGGCTGCCAGCTATCTGCAGACTTTCACATTTTTGGAGCAGAGCTGCGAAAGAAGTCTATCAGACACTCCCCTCATTCCCAGGCTATGTTTCAAGTTTGAGCATGCAAGATAAGCAAGCAGCCCCAGTCTTTGTGCCTCTGTGCGAGCAGTTGCATGGGAAGATGAGGCTGAGCAACAGCTTTCCAGGCTAGCCCCTTCTGGCTGACAGCTATCTGAAGATGTTCGCATTTTTGCAGCAGGGCTAAGACAGGAGCTTGGCAGGCACTTCCACCATTCCAAGGGTACGTTTCACATTTGAGGTGGCAAGACAAGCAAGCAGCCCCAGTCTCTGTGCCTCTGTGCGAGCAGTGCCATAGGCATATGAGGCTGAGAAACAGCTTTCAAGCTAGCCCCTTCTGGCTGCCCCCTATCTGCAGACGTTCGCATTTTCGGAGGACGGCTGAGAAAGGAGCCTGACAGGCACCACCCCTATTCCCAGGCTTCGTTTGCATTTGAGGTGACAAGACAAGCAAGCAGCCCCAGTCTCTGTGCCTCTGTGCGAGCAGTTGCATGGGCAGATGAGGCTGAGCAACAGCTTTCCAGGCTAGCCCCTTCTGACTGCCAGCTATCTGCAGATGTTCGCATCTTTGCAGCAGAGCTAAGACAGGAGCTTGGCAGGCACCAGTCCCATTCCAAGACTACGTTTGACGTTTGAGGTGGCAAGACAAGCAAGCAGCCCCAGTCTCTGTGCCTCTGTGCGAGCAGTGCCATGGGCACATGAGGCTGAGAAATAGCTTGCCAAGCTAGCCCCTTCTGGCTGCCACCTATCTGCAGACGTTAGCATTTTCGGAGCAGGGCTGAGAAAGAAGCCTCACAGGCACCACCCTGATTCCCAGGCTTCGTTTGCATTTGAGGTGACAAGACAAGCAAGCAGCCCAAGTCTCTGTGCCTCTGTGCGAGCAGTGCCGTGGGCAGATGAGGCTGAGCAACAGCTTTTCAGACTAGCCACTTCTAGCTGCCAGCTATCTGTAGACATTCGCTTTTTCGGAGCAGGGCTGCCGAAGGAGCCCGGCACGGACACCCAAAGCTACGTTTGATGTTTGAGGTAGCAAGACAAGTACGCAGCCCCAGTCTCTGTGCCTCTGTGCGAGCAGTGCCATGGGCAGATGAGGCTGAGCAACAGCTTTCCAGGCTAGCCCCTTCTGGCTGCCAGCTATCTGCAGACGTTCGCATTTTTGGAGCAGAGCTAAGACAGGACCCTGGCAGGCACTTCCACCATTCCAAGGTTATGTTTCACATTTGAGGTGGCAAGACAAGCAAGCAGCCCCAGTCTCTGTGCCTCTGTGCGAGCAGTGCCATGGGCAGATGAGGCTGAGCAACAGCTTTCCAGGATAGCCCCTTCTGGCTGTCAGCTGTCTGCAGACTTTCGCATTTACTGAATAGGGCAGCGAAGTTAGCCTTTCAGGCACCCCCTCAATCCCAGCATACGTCTGAAGTTTGAAGTGGCAAGACAAGCAAGCAGCCCCAGTCTCTGTGCCTCTGTGCGAGCAGTGCCATGGGCAGATGAGGCTGAGCAACAGCTTTCCAAGCTAGCCCCTTCTGGTTACCAACTATTTGGAGACATACACATTTTGGAGCAGGGCTGCGAAAGAAGTCTAGCAGTCACCCCCCCTTGTTCCCAGGCTACGTTTGAAATTTGAGGTGGCAAGACAAGCAAGCAGCCACAGCCTCTGTGCCTCTGTGCGAGCAGTGCCATGGGCACATGAGGCTGAGCAACAGCTTTCCAGGCTAGCCCCTTCTGACTGCGAGCTCTCGGCAGATGTTCCCTTTTTCGGAGCTGGGCTTGGGGAGACGCTCGGCAGGGACTCCCCTAACATACACTGGAAGTTTGAGGTGGCAAGACAAGCAAGCAGCACCAGTCTCTGTGCCTCTGTGCGAGCAGTGCCATGGGCACATGAGGCTGAGCAACAGCTTTTCAGACTAGCCACTTCTGGCTGCCAGCTATCTTTAGACATTCGCTTTTTTGGAGCAGGGCTGCCGAAGGAGCCCGGCACGGACACCCAAAGTTACGTTTGATGTTTGAGGTAGCAAGACAAGTAAGCAGCCCCAGTCTCTGTGCCTCTGTGCGAGCAGTGCCATGGGCAGATGAGGCTGAGCAACAGCTTTCCAGGCTAGCCCCTTCTGACTGCCAGCTATCTGCAGATGTTCGCATTTTTGCAGCAGAGCTAAGACAGGAGCTTGGCAGGCACCAGTCCCATTCCAAGACTACGTTTGACGTTTGAGGTGGCAAGACAAGCAAGCAGCCGCAGTCTCTGTGCCTCTGTGCGAGCAGTGCCATGGGCACATGAGGCTGAGAAATAGCTTGCCAAGCTAGCCCCTTCTGGCTGCCACCTATCTGCAGACGTTCGCATTTTCGGAGCAGGGCTGAGAAAGAAGCCTCACAGGCACCACCCCCATTCCCAGGCTTCGTTTGCATTTGAGGTGACAAGACAAGCAAGCAGCACCAGTCTCTGTGCCTCTGTGCGAGCAGTGCCATGGGCAGATGAGGCTGAGCAATAGCTTTTCAGACTAGCCACTTCTGGCTGCCAGCTATCTGTAGACATTCGCTTTTTCGGAGCAGGGCTGCCGAAGGAGCCCGGCACGGACACCCAAAGTTACGTTTGATGTTTGAGGTAGCAAGACAAGTAAGCAGCCCCAGTCTCTGTGCCTCTGTGCGAGCAGTGCCATGGGCAGATGAGACTGAGCAACAGCTTTCCAGGCTAGCCCCTTCTGGCTGCCAGCTATCTGCAGACGTTCGCATTTTTGGAGCAGAGCTAAGACAGGAGCCTGGCAGGCACTTCCACCATTCCAAGGTTATGTTTCACTTTTGAGGTGGCAAGACAAGCAAGCAGCCCCAGTCTCTGTGCCTCTGTGCGAGCAGTGCCATGGGCACATGAGGCTGAGCAACAGTTTTCCAGGATAGCCCCTTCTGGCTGCCAACTGTCTGCAGACTTTCGCATTTACTGAATAGGGCAGCGAAGTTAGCCTTTCAGGCACCCCCTCAATCCCAGCATACGTATGAAGTTTGAAGCGTCAAGACAAGCAAGCAGCACCAGTCTCTGTGCCTCTGTGCCTGCAGTGCCATGGGCAGATGAGGCTGAGAAATTGCTTGCCAAGCTAGCCCCTTCTGGTTACCAGCTATTTGGAGACATGCACATTTTGGAGCAGGGCTGCGAAAGAAGTCTAGCAGTCACCCCCCCTTGTTCCCAGGCTACGTTTGAAATTTGAGGTGGCAAGAAAAGCAAGCAGCCACAGCCTCTGTGCCTCTGTGCGAGCAGTGCCATGGGCAGATGAGGCTGAGCAACAGCTTTTCAGACTAGCCAGTTCTGGCTGCCAGCTATCTGTTGACATTCGCTTTTTCGGAGCAGGGCTGCCGAAGCAGCCCGGCACGGACACCCAAAGTTACGTTTGATGTTTGAGGTAGCAAGACAATCAAGCAGCCCCAGTCTCTGTGCCTCTGTACGAGCAGTGCCATGGGCAGATGAGGCTGAGCAACAGCTTTCCAGGCTAGACCCTTCTGGCTGCCAGCTATCTGCAGACTTTCACATTTTTGGAGCAGAGCTGCGAAAGAAGTCTATCAGACACTCCCCTCGTTCCCAGGCTATGTTTCAAGTTTGAGCATGCAAGATAAGCAAGCAGCCCCAGTCTTTGTGCCTCTGTGCGAGCAGTTGCATGGGCAGATGAGACTGAGTAACAGCTTTCCAGGCTAGCCCCTTCTGACTGCCAGCTATCTGAAGATGTTCGCATTTTTGCAGCAGGGCTAAGACAGGAGCTTGGCAGGCACTTCCACCATTCCAAGGGTACGTTTCACATTTGAGGTGGCAAGACAAGCAAGCAGCCCCAGTCTCTGTGCCTCTGTGCGAGCAGTGCCATAGGCATATGAGGCTGAGAAACAGCTTTCAAGCTAGCCCCTTCTGGCTGCCCCCTATCTGCAGACGTTCGCATTTTCGGAGGAGGGCTGAGAAAGGAGCCTGACAGGCACCACCCCTATTCCCAGGCTTCGTTTGCATTTGAGTTGACAAGACAAGCAAGCAGCCCCAGTCTCTGTGCCTCTGTGCGAGCAGTTGCATGGGCAGATGAGGCTGAGCAACAGCTTTCCAGGCTAGCCCCTTCTGACTGCCAGCTATCTGCAGATGTTCGCATCTTTGCAGCAGAGCTAAGACAGGAGCTTGGCAGGCACCAGTCCCATTCCAAGACTACGTTTGACGTTTGAGGTGGCAAGACAAGCAAGCAGCCCCAGTCTCTGTGCCTCTGTGCGAGCAGTGCCATGGGCACATGAGGCTGAGAAATAGCTTGCCAAGCTAGCCCCTTCTGGCTGCCACCTATCTGCAGACGTTCGCATTTTCGGAGCAGGACTGAGAAAGAAGCCTCACAGGCACCACCCCCATTCCCAGGCTTCGTTTGCATTTGAGGTGACAAGACAAGCAAGCAGCACCAGTCTCTGTGCCTCTGTGCGAGCAGTGCCATGGGCACATGAGGCTGAGCAACAGCTTTTCAGACTAGCCCCTTCTGGCTGCCAGCTGTCTGCAGACTTTCGCATTTACTAAATAGGGCAGCGAAGTTAGCCTTTCAGGCACCCCTCAATCCCAGCATACGTCTGAAGTTTCAAGCGGCAAGACAAGCAAGCAGCACCAGTCTCTGTGCCTCTGTGCCTGCAGTGCCATGGGCAGATGAGGCTGAGAAATTGCTTGCCAAGCTAGCCCCTTCTGGTTACCTGCTATTTGGAGACATGCACATTTTGGAGCAGGGCTGCGAAGGAAGTCTAGCAGTCACCCCCCCTTGTTCCCAAGCTACGCTTGAAATTTGAGGTGGCAAGAAAAGCAAGCAGCCACAGCCTCTGTGCCTCTGTGCGAGCAGTGCCATGGGCACATGAGGCTGAGCAACAGCTTTTCAGACTAGCCAGTTCTGGCTGCCAGCTATCTGTTGACATTCGCTTTTTCGGAGCAGGGCTGCCGAAGGAGCCCGGCACGGACACCCAAAGTTACGTTTGATGTTTGAGGTAGCAAGACAATCAAGCAGCCCCAGTCTCTGTGCCTCTGTGCGAGCAGTGCCATGGTCAGATGAGGCTGAGCAACAGCTTTCCAGGCTAGACCCTTCTGGCTGCCAGCTATCTGCAGACTTTCACATTTTTGGAGCAGAGCTGCGAAAGAAGTCTATCAGACACTCCCCTCATTCCCAGGCTATGTTTCAAGTTTGAGCATGCAAGATAAGCAAGCAGCCCCAGTCTTTGTGCCTCTGTGCGAGCAGTTGCATGGGAAGATGAGGCTGAGCAACAGCTTTCCAGGCTAGCCCCTTCTGACTGCCAGCTATCTGCAGATGTTCGCATTTTTGCAGCAGAGCTAAGACAGGAGCTTGGCAGGCACCAGTCCCATTCCAAGACTAAGTTTGACGTTTGAGGTTGCAGGACAAGCAAGCAGCCCCAGTCTTTGTGCCTCTGTGTGAGCAGTGCCATAGGCATATGAGGCTGAGAAACAGCTTTCCAGGCTAGCCCCTTCTGACTGCCAGCTATCTGAAGATGTTCGCATTTTTGCAGCAGGGCTAAGACAGGAGCTTGGCAGGCACTTCCACCATACCAAGGGTACGTTTCACATTTGAGGTGGCAAGACAAGCAAGCAGCCCCAGTCTTTGTGCCTCTGTGTGAGCAGTGCCATAGGCATATGAGGCTGAGCAACAGCTTTCCAGGCTAGCCCCTTCTGACTGCCAGCTATCTGCAGATGTTCGCATTTTTGCAGCAGAGCTAAGACAGGAGCTTGGCAGGCACCAGTCCCATTCCAAGACTAAGTTTGACGTTTGAGGTTGCAAGACAAGCAAGCAGCCCCAGTCTTTGTGCCTCTGTGCGAGCAGTTGCATGGGCAGATGAGACTGAGCAACAGCTTTCCAGGCTAGCCCCTTCTGACTGCCAGCTATCTGCAGATGTTCGCATTTTTGCAGCAGAGCTAAGACAGGAGCTTGGCAGGCACCAGTCCCATTCCAAGACTAAGTTTGACGATTGAGGTTGCAAGACAAGCAAGCAGCCCCAGTCTTTGTGCCTCTGTGCGAGCAGTTGCATGGGCAGATGAGACTGAGCAACAGCTTTCCAGACTAGCCCCTTCTGACTGCCAGCTATCTGAAGATGTTCGCATTTTTGCAGCAGGGCTAAGACAGGAGCTTGGCAGGCACTTCCACCATTCCAAGGGTACGTTTCACATTTGAGGTGGCAAGACAAGCAAGCAGCCCCAGTCTCTGTGCCTCTGTGCGAGCAGTGCCATAGGCATATGAGGCTGAGAAACAGCTTTCAAGCTAGCCCCTTCTGGCTGCCCCCTATCTGCAGACGTTCGCATTTTCGGAGGAGGGCTGAGAAAGGAGCCTGACAGGCACCACCCCTATTCCCAGGCTTCGTTTGCATTTGAGGTGAGAAGACAAGCAAGCAGCCCCAGTCTCTGTGCCTCTGTGCGAGCAGTTGCATGGGCAGATGAGGCTGAGCAACAGCTTTCCAGGCTAGCCACTTCTGACTGCCAGCTATCTGCAGATGTTCGCATTTTTGCAGCAGAGCTAAGACAGGAGCTTGGCAGGCACCAGTCCCATTCCAAGACTACGTTTGACGTTTGAGGTGGCAAGACAAGCAAGCAGCCCCAGTCTCTGTGCCTCTGTGCGAGCAGTGCCATGGGCACATGAGGCTGAGAAATAGCTTGCCAAGCTAGCCCCTTCTGGCTGCCACCTATCTGCAGACGTTCGCATTTTCGGAGCAGGGCTGAGAAAGAAGCCTCACAGGCACCACCCCCATTCCCAGGCTTCGTTTGCATTTGAGGTGACAAGACAAGCAAGCAGCCCAAGTCTCTGTGCCTCTGTGCGAGCAGTGCCGTGGGCAGATGAGGCTGAGCAACAGCTTTTCAGACTAGCCACTTCTGGCTGCCAGCTATCTGTAGACATTCGCTTTTTCGGAGCAGGGCTGCCGAAGGAGCCCGGCACGGACACCCAAAGTTACGTTTGATGTTTGAGGTAGCAAGACAAGTAAGCAGCCCCAGTCTCTGTGCCTCTGTGCGAGCAGTGCCATGGGCAGATGAGGCTGAGCAACAGCTTTCCAGGCTAGACCCTTCTGGCTGCCAGCTATCTGCAGACTTTCACATTTTTGGAGCAGAGCTGCGAAAGAAGTCTATCAGACACTCCCCTCATTCCCAGGCTATGTTTCAAGTTTGAGCATGCAAGATAAGCAAGCAGCCCCAGTCTTTGTGCCTCTGTGCGAGCAGTTGCATGGGAAGATGAGGCTGAGCAACAGCTTTCCAGGCTAGCCACTTCTGACTGCCAGCTATCTGCAGATGTTCGCATTTTTGCAGCAGAGCTAAGACAGGAGCTTGGCAGGCACCAGTCCCATTCCAAGACTAAGTTTGACGTTTGAGGTTGCAGGACAAGCAAGCAGCCCCAGTCTTTGTGCCTCTGTGCGAGCAGTTGCATGGGCAGATGAGACTGAGCAACAGCTTTCCAGGCTAGCCCCTTCTGACTGCCAGCTATCTGAAGATGTTCGCATTTTTGCAGCAGGGCTAAGACAGGAGCTTGGCAGGCACTTCCACCATTCCAAGGGTACGTTTCACATTTGAGGTGGCAAGACAAGCAAGCAGCCCCAGTCTCTGTGCCTCTGTGCGAGCAGTGCCATAGGCATATGAGGCTGAGAAACAGCTTTCAAGCTAGCCCCTTCTGGTTGCCAGCTATTTGGAGACATGCACATTTTGGAGCAGGGCTGCGAAAGAAGTCTAGCAGTCACCCCCCCTTGTTCCCAGGCTACGTTTGAAATTTGAGGTGGCAAGACAAGCAAGCAGCCACAGCCTCTGTGCCTCTGTGCGAGCAGTGCCATGGGCACATGAGGCTGAGCAACAGCTTTCCAGGCTAGCCCCTTCTGACTGCGAGCTCTCGGCAGATGTTCCCTTTTTCGGAGCTGGGCTTGGGGAGACGCTCGGCAGGGACTCCCCTAACATACACTGGAAGTTTGAGGTGGCAAGACAAGCAAGCAGCACCAGTCTCTGTGCCTCTGTGCGAGCAGTGCCATGGGCACATGAGGCTGAGCAACAGCTTTTCAGACTAGCCACTTCTGGCTGCCAGCTATCTTTAGACATTCGCTTTTTTGGAGCAGGGCTGCCGAAGGAGCCCGGCACGGACACCCAAAGTTACGTTTGATGTTTGAGGTAGCAAGACAAGTAAGCAGCCCCAGTCTCTGTGCCTCTGTGCGAGCAGTGCCATGGGCAGATGAGGCTGAGCAACAGCTTTCCAGGCTAGCCCCTTCTGACTGCCAGCTATCTGCAGATGTTCGCATTTTTGCAGCAGAGCTAAGACAGGAGCTTGGCAGGCACCAGTCCCATTCCAAGACTACGTTTGACGTTTGAGGTGGCAAGACAAGCAAGCAGCCCCAGTCTCTGTGCCTCTGTGCGAGCAGTGCCATGGGCACATGAGGCTGAGAAATAGCTTGCCAAGCTAGCCCCTTCTGGCTGCCACCTATCTGCAGACGTTCGCATTTTCGGAGCAGGGCTGAGAAAGAAGCCTCACAGGCACCACCCCCATTCCCAGGCTTCGTTTGCATTTGAGGTGACAAGACAAGCAAGCAGCACCAGTCTCTGTGCCTCTGTGCGAGCAGTGCCATGGGCAGATGAGGCTGAGCTACAGCTTTTCAGACTAGCCACTTCTGGCTGCCAGCTATCTGTAGACATTCGTTTTTTCGGAGCAGGGCTGCCGAAGGAGCCTGGCACGGACACCCAAAGTTACGTTTGATGTTTGAGGTAGCAAGACAAGTAAGCAGCCCCAGTCTCTGTGCCTCTGTGCGAGCAGTGCCATGGGCAGATGAGACTGAGCAACAGCTTTCCAGGCTAGACCCTTCTGGCTGCCAGCTATCTGCAGACGTTCGCATTTTTGGAGCAGAGCTAAGACAGGAGCCTGGCAGGCACTTCCACCATTCCAAGGTTATGTTTCACATTTGAGGTGGCAAGACAAGCAAGCAGCCCCAGTCTCTGTGCCTCTGTGCGAGCAGTGCCATGGGCACATGAGGCTGAGCAACAGTTTTCCAGGATAGCCCCTTCTGGCTGCCAACTGTCTGCAGACTTTCGCATTTACTGAATAGGGCAGCGAAGTTAGCCTTTCAGGCACCCCCTCAATCCCAGCATACGTATGAAGTTTGAAGCGTCAAGACAAGCAAGCAGCACCAGTCTCTGTGCCTCTGTGCCTGCAGTGCCATGGGCAGATGAGGCTGAGAAATTGCTTGCCAAGCTAGCCCCTTCTGGTTACCTGCTATTTGGAGACATGCACATTTTGGAGCAGGGCTGCGAAAGAAGTCTAGCAGTCACCCCCCCTTGTTCCCAGGCTACGTTTGAAATTTGAGGTGGCAAGAAAAGCAAGCAGCCACAGCCTCTGTGCCTCTGTGCGAGCAGTGCCATGGGCACATGAGGCTGAGCAACAGCTTTTCAGACTAGCCAGTTCTGGCTGCCAGCTATCTGTTGACATTCGCTTTTTCGGAGCAGGGCTGCCGAAGGAGCCCGGCACGGACACCCAAAGTTACGTTTGATGTTTGAGGTAGCAAGACAATCAAGCAGCCCCAGTCTCTGTGCCTCTGTACGAGCAGTGCCATGGGCAGATGAGGCTGAGCAACAGCTTTCCAGGCTAGACCCTTCTGGCTGCCAGCTATCTGCAGACTTTCACATTTTTGGAGCAGAGCTGCGAAAGAAGTCTATCAGACACTCCCCTCATTCCCAGGCTATGTTTCAAGTTTGAGCATGCAAGATAAGCAAGCAGCCCCAGTCTTTGTGCCTCTGTGCGAGCAGTTGCATGGGAAGATGAGGCTGAGCAACAGCTTTCCAGGCTAGCCCCTTCTGACTGCCAGCTATCTGCAGATGTTCGCATTTTTGCAGCAGAGCTAAGACAGGAGCTTGGCAGGCACCAGTCCCATTCCAAGACTTAAGTTTGACGTTTGAGGTTGCAGGACAAGCAAGCAGCCCCAGTCTTTGTGCCTCTGTGTGAGCAGTGCCATAGGCATATGAGGCTGAGAAACAGCTTTCCAGGCTAGCCCCTTCTGACTGCCAGCTATCTGCAGATGTTCGCATTTTTGCAGCAGGGCTAAGACAGGAGCTTGGCAGGCACTTCCACCATTCCAAGGGTACGTTTCACATTTGAGGTGGCAAGACAAGCAAGCAGCCCCAATCTTTGTGCCTCTGTGTGAGCAGTGCCATAGGCATATGAGGCTGAGCAACAGCTTTCCAGGCTAGCCCCTTCTGACTGCCAGCTATCTGCAGATGTTCGCATTTTTGCAGCAGAGCTAAGACAGGAGCTTGGCAGGCACCAGTCCCATTCCAAGACTAAGTTTGACGTTTGAGGTTGCAGGACAAGCAAGCAGCCCCAGTCTTTGTGCCTCTGTGCGAGCAGTTGCATGGGCAGATGAGACTGAGCAACAGCTTTCCAGGCTAGCCCCTTCTGACTGCCAGCTATCTGAAGATGTTCGCATTTTTGCAGCAGGGCTAAGACAGGAGCTTGGCAGGCACTTCCACCATTCCAAGGGTACGTTTCACATTTGAGGTGGCAAGACAAGCAAGCAGCCCCAGTCTCTGTGCCTCTGTGCGAGCAGTGCCATAGGCATATGAGGCTGAGAAACAGCTTTCAAGCTAGCCCCTTCTGGATGCCCCCTATCTGCAGACGTTCGCATTTTCGGAGGAGGGCTGAGAAAGGAGCTTGACAGGTAGCACCCTTATTCCCAGGTTTCGTTTGCATTTGAGGTGACAAGACAAGCAAGCAGCCCCAGTCTCTGTGCCTCTGTGCGAGCAGTTGCATGGGCAGATGAGGCTGAGCAACAGCTTTCCAGGCTAGCCCCTTCTGACTGCCAGCTATCTGCAGATGTTCGCATTTTTGCAGCAGAGCTAAGACAGGAGCTTGGCAGGCACCAGTCCCATTCCAAGACTACGTTTGACGTTTGAGGTGGCAAGACAAGCAAGCAGCCCCAGTCTCTGTGCCTCTGTGCGAGCAGTGCCATGGGCACATGAGGCTGAGAAATAGCTTGCCAAGCTAGCCCCTTCTGGCTGCCACCTATCTGCAGACGTTCGCATTTTCGGAGCAGGCCTGAGAAAGAAGCCTCACAGGCACCACCCCCATTCCCAGGCTTCGTTTGCATTTGAGGTGACAAGACAAGCAAGCAGCCCCAGTCTCTGTGCCTCTGTGCGAGCAGTGCCATGGGCAGATGAGGCTGAGCAACAGCTTTCCAGGATAGCCCCTTCTGGCTGTCAGCTGTCTGCAGACTTTCGCATTTACTGAATAGGGCAGCGAAGTTAGCCTTTCAGGCACCCCCTCAATCCCAGCATACGTCTGAAGTTTGAAGTGGCAAGACAAGCAAGCAGCCCCAGTCTCTGTGCCTCTGTGCGAGCAGTGCCATGGGCAGATGAGGCTGAGCAACAGCTTTCCAAGCTAGCCCCTTCTGCTTACCAGCTATCTGGAGACATACACATTTTGGAGCAGGGCTGCGAAAGAAGTCTAGCAGTCACCCCCCCTTGTTCCCAGGCTACGTTTGAAATTTGAGGTGGCAAGACAAGCAAGCAGCCACAGCCTCTGTGCCTCTGTGCGAGCAGTGCCATGGGCACATGAGGCTGAGCAACAGCTTTCCAGGCTAGCCCCTTCTGACTGCGAGCTCTCGGCAGATGTTCCCTTTTTCGGAGCTGGGCTTGGGGAGGCGCTCGGCAGGGACTCCCCTAACATACACTGGAAGTTTGAGGTGGCAAGACAAGCAAGCAGCACCAGTCTCTGTGCCTCTGTGCGAGCAGTGCCATGGGCACATGAGGCTGAGCAACAGCTTTTCAGACTAGCCAGTTCTGGCTGCCAGCTATATTTAGACATTCGCTTTTTCGGAGCAGGGCTGCCGAAGGAGCCCGGCACGGACACCCAAAGTTACGTTTGATGTTTGAGGTAGCAAGACAAGTAAGCAGCCCCAGTCTCTGTGCCTCTGTGCGAGCAGTGCCATGGGCAGATGAGGCTGAGCAACAGCTTTCCAGGCTAGACCCTTCTGGCTGCCAGCTATCTGCAGACGTTCGCATTTTTGGAGCAGAGCTAAGACAGGAGCCTGGCAGGCACTTCCACCATTCCAAGGTTATGTTTCACATTTGAGGTGGCAAGACAAGCAAGCAGCCCCAGTCTCTGTGCCTCTGTGCGAGCAGTGCCATGGGCAGATGAGGCTGAGCAACAGCTTTCCAGGATAGCCCCTTCTGGCTGCCAGCTGTCTGCAGACTTTCGCATTTACTGAATAGGGCAGCGAAGTTAGCCTTTCAGGCACCCCCTCAATCCCAGCATACGTATGAAGTTTGAAGCGTCAAGACAAGCAAGCAGCACCAGTCTCTGTGCCTCTGTGCCTGCAGTGCCATGGGCAGATGAGGCTGAGAAATTGCTTGCCAAGCTAGCCCCTTCTGGTTACCTGCTATTTGGAGACATGCACATTTTGGAGCAGGGCTGCGAAAGAAGTCTAGCAGTCACCCCCCCTTGTTCCCAGGCTACGTTTGAAATTTGAGGTGGCAAGAAAAGCAAGCGCCCACAGCCTCTGTGCCTCTGTGCGAGCAGTGCCATGGGCACATGAGACTGAGCAACAGCTTTTCAGACTAGCCAGTTCTGGCTACCAGCTATCTGTTGACATTCGCTTTTTCGGAGCAGGGCTGCCGAAGGAGCCCGGCACGGACACCCAAAGTTACGTTTCATGTTTGAGGTAGCAAGACAATCAAGCAGCCCCAGTCTCTGTGCCTCTGTACGAGCAGTGCCATGGGCAGATGAGGCTGAGCAACAGCTTTCCAGGCTAGACCCTTCTGGCTGCCAGCTAATTGCAGACTTTCACATTTTTGGAGCAGAGCTGCGAAAGAAGTCTATCAGACACTCCCCTCATTCCCAGGCTATGTTTCAAGTTTGAGCATGCAAGATAAGCAAGCAGCCCCAGTCTTTGTGCCTCTGTGCGAGCAGTTGCATGGGCAGATGAGGCTGAGCAACAGCTTTCCAGGCTAGCCCCTTCTGACTGCCAGCTATCTGCAGATGTTCGCATCTTTGCAGCAGAGCTAAGACAGGAGCTTGGCAGGCACCAGTCCCATTCCAAGACTATGTTTGACCTTTGAGGTGGCAAGACAAGCAAGCAGCCCCAGTCTCTGTGCCTCTGTGCGAGCAGTGCCATGGGCACATGAGGCTGAGAAATAGCTTGCCAAGCTAGCCCCTTCTGGCTGCCACCTATCTGCAGACGTTCGCATTTTCGGAGCAGGGCTGAGAAAGAAGCCTCACAGGCACCACCCCCATTCCCAGGCTTCGTTTGCATTTGAGGTGACAAGACAAGCAAGCAGCCCCAGTCTCTGTGCCTCTGTGCGAGCAGTGCCATGGGCACATGAGGCTGAGCAACAGCTTTTCAGACTAGCCCCTTCTGGCTGCCAGCTGTCTGAAGACTTTCGCATTTACTAAGTAGGGCAGCGAAGTTAGCCTTTCAGGCACCCCTCAATCCCAGCATACGTCTGAAGTTTCAAGCGGCAAGACAAGCAAGCAGCACCAGTCTCTGTGCCTCTGTGCCTGCAGTGCCATGGGCAGATGAGGCTGAGAAATTGCTTGCCAAGCTAGCCCCTTCTGGTTACCTGCGATTTGGAGACATGCACATTTTGGAGCAGGGCTGCGAAGGAAGCCTAGCAGTCACCCCCCCTTGTTCCCAAGCTACGCTTGAAATTTGAGGTGGCAAGAAAAGCAAGCAGCCCCAGCCTCTGTGCCTCTGTGCGAGCAGTGCCATGGGCACATGAGGCTGAGCAACAGCTTTTCAGACTAGCCAGTTCTGGCTGCCAGCTATCTGTTGACATTCGCTTTTTCGGAGCAGGGCTGCCGAAGGAGCCCGGCACGGACACCCAAAGTTACGTTTGATGTTTGAGGTAGCAAGACAATCAAGCAGCCCCAGTCTCTGTGCCTCTGTGCGAGCAGTGCCATGGGCAGATGAGGCTGAGCAACAGCTTTCCAGGCTAGACCCTTCTGGCTGCCAGCTATCTGCAGACTTTCACATTTTTGGAGCAGAGCTGCGAAAGAAGTCTATCAGACACTCCCCTCATTCCCAGGCTATGTTTCAAGTTTGAGCATGCAAGATAAGCAAGCAGCCCCAGTCTTTGTGCCTCTGTGCGAGCAGTTGCATGGGAAGATGAGGCTGAGCAACAGCTTTCCAGGCTAGTCCCTTCTGACTGCCAGCTATCTGCAGATGTTCGCATTTTTGCAGCAGAGCTAAGACAGGAGCTTGGCAGGCACCAGTCCCATTCCAAGACTAAGTTTGACGTTTGAGGTTGCAGGACAAGCAAGCAGCCCCAGTCTTTGTGCCTCTGTGCGAGCAGTTGCATGGGCAGATGAGACTGAGCAACAGCTTTCCAGGCTAGCCCCTTCTGACTGCCAGCTATCTGAAGATGTTCGCATTTTTGGAGCAGGGCTAAGACAGGAGCTTGGCAGGCACTTCCACCATTCCAAGGCTACGTTTCACATTTGAGGTGGCAAGACAAGCAAGCAGCCCCAGTCTCTGTGCCTCTGTGCGAGCAGTGCCATAGGCATATGAGGCTGAGAAACAGCTTTCAAGCTATCCCTTCTGGATGCCCCCTATCTGCAGACGTTCGCATTTTCGGAGGAGGGGTGAGAAAGGAGCTTTTACAGGTAGCACCCTTATTCCCAGGCTTCGTTTGCATTTGAGGTGACAAGACAAGCAAGCAGCCCCAGTCTCTGTGCCTCTGTGCGAGCAGTGCCATGGGCAGATGAGGCTGAGCAACAGCTTTCCAGGCTAGCCCCTTCTGACTGCCAGCTATCTGCAGATGTTCGCATTTTTGCAGCAGAGCTAAGACAGGAGCTTGGCAGGCACCAGTCCCATTCCAAGACTACGTTTGACGTTTGAGGTGGCAAGACAAGCAAGCAGCCCCAGTCTCTGTGCCTCTGTGCGAGCAGTGCCATGGGCACATGAGGCTGAGAAATAGCTTGCCAAGCTAGCCCCTTCTGGCTGCCACCTATCTGCAGACGTTCGCATTTTCGGAGCAGGGCTGAGAAAGAAGCCTCACAGGCACCACCCCCATTCCCAGGCTTCGTTTGCATTTGAGGTGACAAGACAAGCAAGCAGCACCAGTCTCTGTGCCTCTGTGCGAGCAGTGCCATGGGCAGATGAGGCTGAGCTACAGCTTTTCAGACTAGCCACTTCTGGCTGCCAGCTATCTGTAGACATTCGCTTTTTCAGAGCAGGGCTGCCGAAGGAGCCCGGCACGGACACCCAAAGTTACGTTTGATGTTTGAGGTAGCAAGACAAGTAAGCAGCCCCAGTCTCTGTGCCTCTGTGCGAGCAGTGCCATGGGCAGATGAGGCTGAGCAACAGCTCTCCAGGCTAGACCCTTCTGGCTGCCAGCTATCTTCAGACGTTCGCATTTTTGGAGCAGAGCTAAGACAGGAGCCTGGCAGGCACTTCCACCATTCCAAGGTTATGTTTCACATTTGAGGTGGCAAGACAAGCAAGCGGCCCCAGTCTCTGTGCCTCTGTGCGAGCAGTGCCATGGGCAGATGAGGCTGAGCAACAGCTTTGCAGGATAGCCCCTTCTGGCTGTCAGCTGTCTGCAGACTTTCGCATTTACTGAATAGGGCAGCGAAGTTAGCCTTTCAGGCACCCCCTCAATCCCAGCATACGTCTGAAGTTTGAAGTGGCAAGACAAGCAAGCAGCCCCAGTCTCTGTGCCTCTGTGCGAGCAGTGCCATGGGCAGATGAGGCTGAGCAACAGCTTTCCAAGCTAGCCCCTTCTGGTTACCAGCTATTTGGAGACATACACATTTTGGAGCAGGGCTGCGAAAGAAGTCTAGCAGTCACCCCCCCTTGTTCCCAGGCTACGTTTGAAATTTGAGGTGGCAAGACAAGCAAGCAGCCACAGCCTCTGTGCCTCTGTGCGAGCAGTGCCATGGGCACATGAGGCTGAGCAACAGCTTTCCAGGCTAGCCCCTTCTGACTGCGAGCTCTCGGCAGATGTTCCCTTTTTCGGAGCTGGGCTTGGGGAGGCGCTCGGCAGGGACTCCCCTAACATACACTGGAAGTTTGAGGTGGCAAGACAAGCAAGCAGCACCAGTCTCTGTGCCTCTGTGCGAGCAGTGCCATGGGCACATGAGGCTGAGCAACAGCTTTTCAGACTAGCCACTTCTGGCTGCCAGCTATATTTAGACATTCGCTTTTTCGGAGCAGGGCTGCCGAAGGAGCCCGGCACGGACACCCAAAGTTACGTTTGATGTTTGAGGTAGCAAGACAAGTAAGCAGCCCCAGTCTCTGTGCCTCTGTGCGAGCAGTGCCATGGGCAGATGAGGCTGAGCAACAGCTTTCCAGGCTAGCCCCTTCTGGCTGCAAGCTATCTGCAGACGTTCGCATTTTTGGAGCAGAGCTAAGACAGGAGCCTGGCAGGCACTTCCACCATTCCAAGGTTATGTTTCACATTTGAGGTGGCAAGACAAGCAAGCAGCCCCAGTCTCTGTGCCTCTGTGCGAGCAGTGCCATGGGCAGATGAGGCTGAGCAACAGCTTTCCAGGATAGCCCCTTCTGGCTGCCAGCTGTCTGCAGACTTTCGCATTTACTGAATAGGGCAGCGAAGTTAGCCTTTCAGGCACCCCCTCAATCCCAGCATACGTATGAAGTTTGAAGCGTCAAGACAAGCAAGCAGCACCAGTCTCTGTGCCTCTGTGCCTGCAGTGCCATGGGCAGATGAGGCTGAGAAATTGCTTGCCAAGCTATCCCCTTCTGGTTACCTGCTATTTGGAGACATGCACATTTTGGAGCAGGGCTGCGAAAGAAGTCTAGCAGTCACCCCCCCTTGTTCCCAGGCTACGTTTGAAATTTGAGGTGGCAAGAAAAGCAAGCAGCCACAGCCTCTGTGCCTCTGTGCGAGCAGTGCCATGGGCACATGAGGCTGAGCAACAGCTTTTCAGACTAGCCAGTTCTGGCTGCCAGCTATCTGTTGACATTCGCTTTTTCGGAGCAGGGCTGCCGAAGGAGCCCAGCACGGACACCCAAAGATACGTTTGATGTTTGAGGTAGCAAGACAATCAAGCAGCCCCAGTCTCTGTGCCTCTGTACGAGCAGTGCCATGGGCAGATGAGGCTGAGCAACAGCTTTCCAGGCTAGCCCCTTCTGACTGCCAGCTATCTGAAGATGTTCGCATCTTTGCAGCAGAGCTAAGACAGGAGCTTGGCAGGCACCAGTCCCATTCCAAGACTAAGTTTGACGTTTGAGGTTGCAGGACAAGCAAGCAGCCCCAGTCTTTGTGCCTCTGTGTGAGCAGTTGCATGGGCAGATGAGACTGAGGAACAGCTTTCCAGACTAGCCCCTTCTGACTGCCAGCTATCTGCAGACGTTCGCATTTTTGCAGCAGGGCTAAGACAGGAGCTTGGCAGGCACTTCCACCATTCCAAGGCTACGTTTCACATTTGAGGTGGCAAGACAAGCAAGCAGCCCCAGTCTCTGTGCCTCTGTGCGAGCAGTGCCATAGGCATATGAGGCTGAGAAACAGCTTTCAAGCTAGCCCCTTCTGGCTGCCCCCTATCTGCAGACGTTCGCATTTTCGGAGGAGGGCTGAGAAAGGAGCCTGACAGGCACCACCCCTATTCCCAGGCTTCGTTTGCATTTGAGGTGACAAGACAAGCAAGCAGCCCCAGTCTCTGTGCCTCTGTGCGAGCAGTGCCGTGGGCAGATGAGGCTGAGCAACAGCTTTCCAGGCTAGCCCCTTCTGACTGCCAGCTATCTGCAGATGTTCGCATTTTTGCAGCAGA